>NC_051187.1:103073509-104323509 GCF_015220075.1 Falco rusticolus
TAGCAATGATGGTATAAAATTTAGAGCAGTTGAGGCTAAAGAACTTCAAGTGTTAAAACTTGACTGACTGCACTGTAAGTTGGGAAAAAAAGGTATGTACATGAACAATTTATTACTGATTTTATTCCTGCAGGCAGTAATGTGTACAATTTAAAGCACAAAGTACCGTGACTCAGGAACTGCTAAAAGTACAAAATAGAAGAAAAAAATAAACTTCCTGGTAGTAGGATTTTAAAGAAAAAATAATGGATTGAGAAAATGCAGAACAATGTGTGAGGTAGCACAAGTCTGTGGTTTGGTAGTAATAAAGGAAATAACTTGATCTTTAATCATAATGTAAAGTGGGTTACCTAATTACAGCTTATTTTTGAGGGGCTGAAGTCTTGAAGAAAGGGGATTGTCAAGTCAGTGTCTAGGAATCTACTTTGTCAAAAGTATTTCTTTCTGACATAGCCACTGCATTCAGCTTAGGGTTACAAACACAAACATCATTATATTTTCATTAAGCACTACATAAAGTAAGGCATTACGAAGGCCTTTAATTTACTAATTATTTTTACAGAAGTACTCACTACCAAAAATACTACCTTCAGTAGATTGTTTGTTAGGTCTGGCAGCATCAAGCTTTCTGGAAACTTACAAAATATTTTGAAGGTTTACAGTCAAAATCAAACATGCTATCAGAAAAACATTCATTTTTTTCTAAGGCTTGTATGTCAAAAATTAAAATTAAAAGTAACACTCCTACTTCCTCATTCAGTAAAGAGAAAGGAAGGCCGGACAGGTCAGATTAATAGAAAAAAAATGCAAATTCTGACTGTCATGTATCTGTTTTTGGAAGGGAAATTTAGCATATGAGCTCCAGAGGCCTCTCAAGCACAGTAACCACAGTTACAGTATTTCTATCTGAAGTACAGCCCCCAGTGGGTGCACTTTCTGTCCCCAACACTATCACACTGCAGTTGGTCACCAACCTGGCACTCCATTTGTCTATGACACTCAGTCCTCATTTCCTTCACGGTGTTTTCCATGCGCTGCAATTGCATGGTTTTGCTGTCTAGTCGTCTTCTCAGGCGGTCAATCGCGACGCTGTTCTCTGTGTTCCGATCCCAAAATCGCTTGTTCTGCTCTTTTTCTAGACTTAGTTCTATCTCTTTTTTATGAAGTTCAGTCTACAAGAAATTGAACCACATTTAACATTTTTTTTGTTCTTTCTCATAAAATTAGCAACACTCAATTACACGATTACATATCCAAATAAGGACTACTGCATGGATTTACACTTGGCAGAAGACAGGAATATTGACTAAACTAGTTTGATACCTTCTACACGTCTTCTTCCAACAACACAGTAACTTTCAACTTCATATTTTGCTGCTATATTTATTCTGAAGCATGTTACATCTCAGCATGGAAGTCTTTCATATATATCTATCCCAAAACCAGTATAAGCTACAAAATGCAAAAAAGGTTATATTGTGTCAACATCAAATGAAAAGCAATGAAGCACTACATTACACACCAAGGAAGGCTGTTCTTGATAAATATCCATCTTTAATACTAATAAGAGTTGTTCATTGCTTGTTTCATTCCATGCAGTAATTTGTCGTGTTCTCCAGAGCTTAAATATTTTCCACCTCATAATCCTAACATACATAAACCTAACAGTACATAATTGAGATTATAAATGAAAATATTAAAAATACTGACATACACATTTCAGAGCTACTCATTCCAAAAATATGCATTTAAAACGTGCCAAAACTGAATTATCAATAGGCATTCTGCTAACCGTAACTTTTGCTGTTGTTAACTATCTGCATATGGTTAAAACTGAAGAACTAAGTAGGAAGCTCAGGGAATGCAGAATGAAAACCTGAGCTGAAGACACAGAAACAAAAGGAATCCTAAAATTAGATTCTTAACCTTCAGTTATGCAATGATTATTCTGGCTCCAGTCTCCTCTGTAGCTAGGTACAATCTGTAGGAAAAGATTTACACTAACATATTCTTGAACAGAACACCATATGTAATGGAATAATTCCAACATCTCCTTCAGAAGCACTGTGACACTAACTGGGCAATCCAGCCTAATGAAACCACAAACTAATACCCCAAAATTCAGTCATCAAGGAAAATCTTATCCAAGAAGAAAAGCAAGGCTAATTATACTACATGAAGCTGTGTGGGATGAAACCAACCTCAAGTGGCAAACTCTTTTTATACTGTACATTCAATTTGTGAATATTGTCAGTCAGTTTCAAAGGAATGTTTACTGCTGTTAGGAAAATCCCTGACATGTCTTGCAAAATATGCATTAAAGGACCAAGGTTCCTTAACAGAGGGATTTAAACTGTGAGGTTAAAGTGAAGGTGACTCAGGATCTTTAATATGATTTGCATAGGATTCAAGGATTTTGAATTTATGACAAAGTTCATCTTAATTCTGAATGTCCTGCGTTGCTAATGGCAAAAGCCTTTAGGAAACATAGCTAATCAAATTTCTAGTAAAAAATAATCTTCGAACTTAATTTTAAGGGGACTGCCGCACTTTGGAAACAAGCAAAGTACAGATCTGAACACCAGCCGTAAGGAGAACCTTTTCGAAAGCAAGCTTTTTTTCAATACTATCACTTGTTTTTACCAACAACTGATGAAGCCTGTCATTCAGATTTCCAGTTTCTTGGCTGCATTGATCTCGTTCTGTCTGAGCTTCTGCTATCTCAGAACGAGCTAGATGCAACCGCTTCGCAAGATCTTCAATCTAGAATAAAGACAAATATTGATTAAGAATTATCTTAATGTATTCTATTTTAAATAGTACGTTGGATTTCTTCTAGGTTTTCTTCTAGATTTTACTCAAAAGAAGTCTAAATGCCATCTTTTGCCTCAGCAGAGCTATTCCCTAGGTGTTCTCTGAATTGTGTTGTCTTCTTTCAGTGATTAAGCTCAATTTCATTGCAGAGTTAACTGAGGTTCCCAAGAATGAATTGGCTTCCACCTTGATCCACAGCTCTTCAAAAATTCCTTACCTACACTGTAAACATTGAATGGAATGGGAAAAGAGCCACTTTAGAAAAAAGAAAAAAGTTCAAGGTTCTTGCTTGGTTTGCAGTACTACTATTTAGAAAAGCCAATATAATGCAAGTATAATTAAAATGCAATTTACATGGAATCATCAATGAGAAAATACACAAAATCTTCTAAAGTCCTCTTCTAATAAACACTTAGGATCTGCAAGTTCTCTTTTGGCTAACATTGACTAGTAATGGACCATTTATGCAGGGCTAGACCCAAAACCTCGTGCCCTTCACCAAACGGGGGCTTGGGAACATCAGAATGATATGGGACAACACTGTCAAGGAAAAAGTTTTTTTTCACCAAAATCAGGTAAAATCACAAATCTTCTCTTCCTAGAGCTCCAATGCCTAAGCAGCAGCAGGACATTATCAGGACCTTTTCTTCCTGTAATTGCCTGAGGTAATTTTCAAAAGGGGTTTCTCTCATCTTGTGGAGCCCTCCATCAGGAGAAATCTCAGTAAATCCTAGATTAGTTCTCCCTAAAACCCACCTTACACAACTACTCCATATTTCCACAGAAAATCTCAGCCTGAAGTACACCCTCTGCAGAGCTCAACAGCTGTGTACAACATTACCAACAGGGCTTCCACAAACAGTGACAGAAAAAGCTGTCCGCACACAGGGCCTTTCCTATACAATTAAGTTAATTTATGGATTATTTGGTCCCAAGCATATATTCAGTCATATTCACTTTCTGTTTAATGATACAGGGAAGTTCTTCAGACACACCTAGGCCTAACAGCAGGTTTTATATAGCTAAGGCAGGGAGGTATATTCCTTCACTATGAATACATCAAGAACTCTACAGGCAAACACATTTTGCTCCCATTGGTAGTCACTTTCAATGAAAGGATGCAGCTTCTGGCAGTGTATGAGATGATGGACCAGTCTACACCACTTTGTAATAAATATATTGACATAGGCATATTCAAACAGAACACTTACATATTTACATTTATATCCACTGAGTACCAGATTTTCTGACTGCTGAAACTATTTGGTATCAACAACTTAAACTGGCTTTAGGCCCTTGAAAATTTTTAGTGTTGAGGTGTTTTCCTACCAGAGAAGCTGCAGAGGAACGCTTGTTGTAAAAGAGAGACGTACAGTAAAAGCTTTATTTAGATCCTCTCTTGCACCTTCCCAGGAATGACAGTCTAAGATCAAATGATCTCCAGCTATCAGCTTGTCTCTCACTAAGTTCTACCTCTGCAATTCAGTGTATTACACTTGCTATTCAAAAGCAATTTTTATTGGACCAAGTATTATATTCTTTTATAGATATATAAACCCAATGTGGAGTTGGTAGACTGTGAAAAATAGTCTTAAATTGATTCCCAGTTTCCAATTTTACATCTGTTACGAGGTAAACATTATGAAAGGGAACATGCCCAAGGAATATACACTACAGTTGTAGCTATATATGTGACACAACTCTATGCTGTGTGCTGCATGATTTAAATCAAAAGAACTCGGGTAAGTAGACCTAACATGAAAAGCATACCGTACATTGTACTCCTCCTTGAGGATGAAATACAGTAATGGAGATTAATTTACAAATTTTCCATAGTTTGGTCACGACACTGTGAAAAGTCACTTTTGGAACTGACTAGTGTAAGTTTTGATACATGTGAATCAATGGAATTGATAGAAGTGGAAACCTACAAAAACAATAAAAACCAATGTCCCTCCTGCTCTGCTTTATAGTGCAAGCACACATACACCATGGGTCCACAGTCTTGACCTGCACATACCTGCCATTCCATTCCCAGACCTTTTTGGATCAGAGACTACCAGCTCTGCCCAACTTCATGGCACTCCTGTGACCTGAACTTTCCCTTTCCAATAGTATGTAGGAGAAGGATGCCTAAATCCTCATGACTTGTAATCTAAGCTGGATTTGGATCCATTAAGCATTTCTGCGTGGGTCAGCTCCACTGATTTTTAAAGGGACTGGACAGCAACTGTTTTCAGGTAATTTTCTAAAAAACCCATAGATTATCTTTCACCAAAAGTAAGAAAGAACTTAAAGATACTGAAATGGTTTATAAAACTGGAATCCAAAGCAGTGAAATAAGTGAAAGACACAATGGATGAGATACAGAAACTGGATATAAAATCCTGCAGTTAGTGACATGGCAGAGATTCTGTGGTGGGACTGTTAAGAAGTTCCCTCCATTTGTCTGCAGTAATTCCCAGCTGTACTACCTGGAAAAAAGTTGTTGTTTGGGGAAAAGCATGGTTAAAAACAGTTTGTCAAGACTAATGTTTTCTAATAGGATTAAGAAATGGTCTGAACACACAGGTGCTGTCCAACCTCCCTTTTTTACCTATTTATATCCTACTGAAAAGAAGCCTTTGGATTTCAATGAATGATAAAGATTCCTAACTCTCAATGGGGCATCCCCGGGCACCTGAATTCTTCTCAGGAGCTGCTGTAATCTCTATGATCATCCTTGCATTTATCAAAACAAAGTTACCAAATATTTTTTCTGGGCAGTACAACTTAAATGAGGAGCTACTTTTACTGCCTGTTTTTTGCTCATATATTCTCTAGTAGTATGGTGGAACAATGTTCTTGTCATGCATGTCCAACTGATGTTTGTAGAGCAGAATCATTTTAAGTATTTTCAGAAGGCACCATTTATGGTATCCTCTCAATACATTCGGCTAAGTTATTTTGTGTTCAGTAAGGTTTGCAAAGCGATTTTGTGTTAGAGAAAGAGAACTTGTTCTTAAAGAATAATACAGAGAAGCACAGTTAAGGATAATGTAATTTATCTTCTTGTTCACACAATTTTTCTGAAGCAATCCCTTATCAAAAGACTTTCCTTATTTATCTGGAACATTTTAGATATCTATATATACAGTTTCATTAGCACTAATGTTAACACAGAAATTCATACACACCTTGTCTTCATATATCCTCTTAGCTTCTTGTAATTCAGAATGCAGCTGAGAAACTGTAGATTCCAGGTGACTCACTTGATGTGCATGCACTGAATTTTGTTTTCTTGTTTGTTCCCTAAGAAAAGTTTCAGGTGCAGCAATTAGAAACTGTAAGAACCATGAAAGCATGAAACATTTGTGATTGCTTTCACTGCAATCAGTATGATCACTGAAATTTACTGTTTTAAAGTATGATTATCATTCACAGTGGGATCACATAAAATTTATGACTTCTGGTTAGATTTGCTCTCTGATATGTGTATCACATAAAATTACATAAACTGAAACATCGATGCATTTATTCCTGATAATAACTCATTCATTCTCAAGCAAGTTTTAAGAAAGCTAAACCTGCTTTCAAACCTACTCCAACTATTCTATGAGCAGAACAGAGAAGCATTTTGCTATCAGCTATTCAGTCTCAACTATGTAAGTCATACATTAATGCATACCGATATTTAATCTCATCTTAAGTTTGTAACACTGCATGGCATGTCCTCATTTTTTTAACTGACACACTCAACACTGATTTCTGACTCATCAAGTGGTCGGTGAGAATTAAGTGTCCTTTAATTCTCACTCTATTGTTAACGAAGTCAACGATACCAACACAGCTATTTATCCAAAATGAGTATTACCCCTTCTTTAAAATTACTATTCATTACTATTTGTACATATACGCAAACAACGTAAATGTTTAGCCATTCTTGTGATTCAACTGATAATGCAACTGGAAATTAATTTTGTATCTGAATCTACAAAACATTTAGAAAGAAAGAAGAAAAAATGCAGTCACCTAAAACTGCACTCAGCCACAGCTCTTCTATTACATACTCTTTCATCCCTTAACGCAAGCCATGTACTCTGCAAAAACTGTTCACAACTCAGACAGCAGAGATTCATCATTCCAAAAACTGGTGGCAAGAACAGAGCTGTCAGCTCAAGCCAGTTTGAACTTCCACTGACTTTGCTGGCCTTACTCTCCTGAACCACAGCAGTCTGAGAAGAGAACCAGCCCTAGTCTCCCAATTCTCAGTCTGCTTAATGCATGGCTATTTTGCCTCCCCTCTATACAGCATGGTTTAATATTTTTTTCCCCCTTTTTGTCTTCATTCCGTAACTTAGGCGAAGAGTGCTTAACTCTTTAAATAAAGGCAATACAAAACAAAAGCACAGGGCAGAGAGTAGAATATACTAGCAGCATGAGGCTTCTCCCAAATTAAGGTCAGTCTTAACATTTTCTATACTATAACCAAAAAACATACTATCTCCATCTGGCTTTGGATACTATCTGCATAGCTGCGTACACCGTGTGCTTTATCGGTTAGTGCTGCCACCTCCTGTTCACACTCACTTATAAACTGCTTGATCCCATCTCATAAAGAACACAGTGGTTATAATTTTAATCTTGGCAAAAAGTAACTTCACCACTGAGAAGGTAATGGGATTTTTCAGTAGTCAGAAATATAATATTTTTTATGTTCTATTCTGAATGAAATACCATGTTTTGAATTACCAACCTTTTTGAACAGCTTACTGTATAATTCAGGTGGATAGCTGGGGAAATCAGGACTTCTTGAACAAGGAAGGACAACGCTCTTGGTGGAATTAGGAAGAAAAAGCTGATGTAACTGCTCTAGTGGTTACTTTCAATCTTTTTCCTTTAACGGTGGAACTAGGCTGCCAACAAATTCTACATGTCAACCTAAGTGACCAGTGACACTTACAAAAGTGAGGTGTACAGATTCTTCCAAAATGGTATTTTTTGAGGCAGTACGTAAAAGAAGAAATTGTCAGCACAAGATCAAATAAACATCTGGAATGGGAGAAAATTTATTAGGTCCTCAAAAACATTGCTTGCTGCCCCTCAGCCACTCCCCATCGCACCTTCATCAGAAAAGAATTATTTGTGGAACATGCGAAAACACATCTATTTGTTTTATGAATAAATAAATGAAGAACAGGTACCTATTTTGATGTTGCTGAAGCAAAAGTTGTTTTTGGGTCTGTGAATCTTTTTTCAATGACTCAAGTTCTTCTTCCACCTATTGTAAACAGATGACAATGCTAAATCCTAAAGAAAAGATGGTCTAAACAGTAGTTTTCAAAGCGTAATTTCCTTCCTTTTCGTTCCACATTGAACTGTGAAAACGTGTACAATACAGGTTAAATTCCAGCGATAAACCCGATCTCAAGTTGGGGACTGCGCAGAAGACTGGCATACCAGCACCTGCCACCTTAACTGTGAAGCAGCATTTGTACCCCTTTATGCCATAACCATTTCCTCAGGCCTGTTTAGATGGCAGCTCACGCAGTTTTCAAAAACATTTTCTAAAAAACAGAACACACGAGTGTTGGAAGGAAAAGCAGCACTTTCTTCACATACCAGGACAACCTTTTCTTTGAGATAGGACACCTCTGAGTCTAAATCTCGCAGGATGTCAGCAAATGCTGTGCTCAGGTTGTGGATGTGTAGGCTAGTAACGTTCTCATGCTCATAATGTTTCATGCCTGTGCTGCCTTCGTAGTCTGTTAGGTTGTCACGTAGTTCCAAAAGTACTTCCTCATGGCTGTGGACCATCTTTTTCAGATGCTCAGTTTGGCTGTCAGCCTCCCTCAGCATCTCCTCCTGCAGCTGGTTGGCAGCTTCCAGCTCTTCAATAGTACTTTTTAACTCTATTTTTACATTCTCTTGGCTCTGGGATTCCTTTTGTCTGAATTGGGAAACCAAAGAAATAGTTTAGAAAATAGGATTCCCAACATGGATTTTTATCCTGAGTAACAGGTATAACACTTATGTAGATTAACTGCTGCTTTTACAACTACATAATAAGCTGTCTTCTAAACCAAGATGCCATAGTCTCATTGCCTTCCTTCCTGAGGGCAAGTTTCTCACTTAGGAAATCTGGTGTGCCTCTTGAAGCCCATATATACATTCTCCATAACACATCTCTCTTGGCCTTCATACCTAGCATCCTGAAGCGCATCTCTTTCCAGCTGCACTTCCATCAGTTTGGTCTGCAAATCAGCAATTATCAGTCTTAAACTGATTTTCTGTTGCTCATGAAGCTCAGTGGCCTAAAGGAGAAAAAAAAAAACAAACCACCAAGCTAAACCAACCCAAACACTGAACACACAACCTAAAAATATGAGGTTGAGAGGAAGCAGCGTGGGTATGGGAATTATTAAGAGGTTGGTTTTGTTTTTTTAAAAAATATTTCTTAATTAACCAGCTAGTCACAAGTGTGCTGTGGTGGACTGATGGTGCACGGAACGTGATTACAAGGATCGTGCCCACATTACTGCCCGTTCTCTATTTCTGCCTGTCAAATGGCATGTGGGAATCACGATGGCCAAGTACAATTTACAGCAACCAAGGGGCTGCTCAAAATAGCACTGGCAACACCACCACCACCACCAACTCATCTATACTTAAGAAGCTGCCCCAGATTTGCAACTCACTTCATTCAGCCTCTTCGGCACATCTCTACCTTTCTGTGAGTATTCTTCCAGAACGTTTTCCATCTTGGTTTTTTTCTCAGAATCAGTATGCATTTCATATTTGGAACAGAAGACACTACTGGGTGAACTGCTACCAATACTAGAAGAGGCTGAGTTTTCCATCACTGTGCTAAGAATGCAAGAAGCTAAAACATTCTGGTTTCCGAGAAATGAGCTAGCAGCACCTGAAAGGCAGATTAAGTGTTGAAACAAAAGAGTTGTTAGATAAGAATAAACCGTCACCTGTACAAACTGGGCATTAGTGCCTCTCAGTGCCTATCTATTGACAGTCAAACCTAAGAACTGCCTTTTCTAAGGACAACAAACCCAGGCAATTCTAGGGTTGCACATGGGGTGGGGAATGCCACAGTGTTCAGAGGACATTTTAAAACTGCTCTGCCTTTAACTTTGGCTTGTGTCAACAAGAGCTTTACAAGATGCGAGGCCTAAAGAGGATTCAACTTGAAATATGAAACAGGAACTTATGAGCACTCTTCTAAATCACATAACAAGTCTGCAAATAGTGATTTACTCCCAAATCTTGTTCTGGAATCCATTTAATACTTGCCCACATTAGGCACATTGCCACTCGGTAAAGATTCCTCACAACTTAAAGAAGGTATCACTGATTCCACTGGGAATTTGGCGATTTCTTCATGGAGTTTCAGAGCCTCTTTTGTTTGTCTTTCCAGTGCCTCCCTGCAGAACAGCACATAAAACGTTTGCTGAAAAGGCAAGATGGAATACAGAAAAGTATCCAACAGCACTGTGTCACAAATGCAACCTGAAACGAGTAACTGAAAAGAGAAGTGAAACCAAAGAATTTGTTTGGTAATGCTGTTGAATTTTCCTGGTTTGCACTTACATTTGGCAACACAGTGCCAAATCTTCAACTGCTGTAGCTCCACTGTAGTCCAGTACACTACCGTGTTTTGCCACTAGCAGGCATAATGTATAAAAGTCCAAGCAAGTAAAATAACACTTCATCAAACAAACAGAACAAAACTGGCTTATGAGAAGGGATCTCCTTTTCTTACCACGTTTTTCACCCTTGCTGGCTAGTAAAATGTTACCTTACTGACACAAAACTGTAACTTTATGGTCAAACCCACACAAATCTGTCAAATACTTCATTTGCAGGCATAACAAGAAACATCTCAGAAAACCTGTAGAATCAGAGAAGCATTTGGTTATATAAAACCTTGAGCACAGAAGGAAGGACACCTGTGCCAATTCACACCATCTTATTTTATTGAAATTGATCAGGCAACAGGTCATTCACTACATTCCTGGGGTGGGGGGGAATGTGTGTGTGTGCAAAGAAAGTAGAAAGATAAGGGTGTGGGGGTGGGGGGAAGACAAAACAAATTGTTCTGTCCAAAAGAGAAAGAAATCCAATCTAAGTAAGAATAATGGGCAAGTTTTGGCAACTCATCTATAAGCTGTAAACAGAAAAAAACTAAGAAGAAAAATGAAGAAAAAATAGCTGAGGGACAAAAAGGAATCTGAAATAATGGGAAAATATTTTAAGTGACAATTCTATAGGTGAGGGAGGAATATGAGATCAGCAGTGAGATCAGCTCCTTGTCATTTAGCATCAGTACTGTTGTGTGTACATTGCAGGACCGTGACATTGGCAAATGACCCAATTACAACACACACAGTTGATTTCTGTCCATGCAGCACTTTTTTTCACAACGCAACAAGTCCCTGTGTCTGCGCACTGCACTTGTTATGCCCCCTCTCTGCATTTGTATTAACACATCCCGATAAACCTGGATTTTCATTCTACAACATCACTGATAAAAAAGATTAGAGGATACAAATGCAAGGAGACTGCAGAGCATGGGGAAAAGCATCCTGAAGAGTCTGTTACCCTTGAAGTAGGAAGAAGGGGCATCAGCTACAGGCAAGGGTGGCAGTTCTACCAACAGTGCCCTGTTATCGCAGAGTATAACCTAAATGCATAAACAGGTTAAAAGAATGACTAGACAAATCCCCAGGACTAATAAATGTCACAGTTGGGATAGACATTCAGATTCACTAAGTCTTTACATTCTAATTCCATGGACACTGGGATACTGAGGCAGACTAAGCAAAAATACCACTTTTTCCTGACCATTTTTCTATGCGTCTGCCACTACACACTGTTGCAATAAGCATGATGGTGAGATGACACTTCATTTTGATCCATCAAAGTCTGAGTGAATCAATAAATCAAAGCTTTAGAATGAAAAATACCATCCCCATTCTTCTCAGTTGGCCACTAATTTTCATACTCAGTAATGATCCTTCTTTGGGAGAAACTTTCAAATATTTGATACACAATTGGATATAAAAATCACTAAATTCAAGCATCACCTTCTGGGCAGGGAAAAAAAGTATCACCCAAAACTGTAAAATCACTGAATTTCACAAGTGTTACTTTTCCAATGCTGAATGATTCTGAATCTAATAGTAGGCAGAATCCTGGAGCCATGCAAACTCATTATCAAAGCGCAGTACTATATCCTGCTGTTTGTGCAGAAATCCCATTGCCAGCAGGAAGAATGCATTCCACTGTGGACAGAAAGTAAGCTATTATCCTGGCACACAAATTACAATGATCAGTGTAATTCATCTTTCACTGCAGAGTGCCTTGGACACCCATACCCTTAAATTTTGTGTTCTTATCTTTCCTGTCACATTAGTGTAACAAACTACACCTTAGGAATCTGCTGGCTTTCATTTTCAGTGAGTGTACTCTTTACTGTAATGACAGATAGCAGGCACAGGAATTTCTCTGATAACAAACAAAACCCACGTACTACCTTAATTCCTGGATATTCTCATTCATTGTAACAGCGCCTGTGAAGAAAAAGATGTGCCTTTATTTCCCAATATATCAAAAATCAACTTTATGTAATAAGAAATTAATATTGCCCACCTAATTTTAATACTGTAGGAGGAATTAAAGGATACTGAGTGACACAGTTCCTCTCCGTTTTAAAGCCTTATGCTTTGTTTTGGCAGGGTAACACAGATGCAGGCTTCTGTAAGTACTTGTTAGCATCACCTGTTAAGTTTTGCAACAATTAAGTGGCAAATCCTATA
Organism: Falco rusticolus; assembly: GCF_015220075.1. NCBI lineage: Eukaryota > Metazoa > Chordata > Aves > Falconiformes > Falconidae > Falco > Falco rusticolus. Next base: position 103,086,133 of record NC_051187.1, read on the forward strand.
AACTACCAGCCTTCTATGATGTTTCCAGACACAGAATTTCTCTACAAAACCCCCCAGAGATGAGATTTCTATAAATGTCTGCCATGACCTCATCTACAATTGTTGCCTATCTCAATCTGCTTGATTAAAGCCAAATGACCTTTTTCCTCACAAAAACACTTTTGGAGGTGCCCAAAAGAAAAGAAAAACTGAAGTCTGGGGCAAGCCCAAGTCGGCAAGTCTAGACTTGTATGCCTTGAGTTTTGGGAGTGTGATTGCTATTAACAGCACTTTGGGGACAAGTCTGTGAACCTTTTTCTCAGGCAATTAAACCCCAAAAAAAGGAAACAACGAAAAAAAAATTATTACCCAGGGCTAGCTTTGATCTGGATGGTATCTGATGGGATTTTATTTACACTATTTGGATTTTCCCAAGTGACTGGTCCTCTGGAAGACACAGGACTAAACTGGAAGTCAAGAGGTAGCTGCAACAGCAGTTTCTGTACTGTGGATAATTTGACACCTTCAATATACCCTTTTGGTTGAAGAAGGGCACCATGGGTGCTTCCTAAGGTCACATAATGAAGAGAAGCTGAGCCCTTTATCCCACCCCCAAGCACCAGAAATGCTTCCTTAAAATCAAAACATTGCCTCCAATCCTCACATAGTTCAACTGCCCCACAAGGCCAGGACCATGCCGGGCTGGTGCCTGCGGGGCTCCCCAGCGGTGACACATGCAGGCCTGGCCTGTCACCCAAATGCGGAGTAAGAAAACTCCTTAACACCAAAGTAGCATTAAGAAGCAAACATTCTTTATTGCAGCACTGGATGCATGGGGGATTCTTCCACCTAATATGCGTGCCCTGTGTTACATTCAGGCAAGATTATATAGATCGTTCATATGTTTATGCATTACGTTTCTCAGAAAAATCATACATATTCATTCAGCAAGCAGTATTCTGTTAATTAAGCATCACAAATGCTCCCTGCAGTATTTTAAAGAGTCTTATCAGGGTTTCAAACAGTCGACCCTGTAGTAATCGGCTCACAGAGAACAACTGAACCTCCATTTGCTTTCCCTACATGAACTTGTCTTGACCACAGTTCAACTTCTTTTAGTCCATCTGGTTTCAACTCTGGCTTCGCCAGAAGATCTTTTGTCTTAGTTCCTTCTTGGACTGATTAACCTTCCCTTAACAGTATGAAGTTGCACAACAAACGTTTGATGGTAATCATCCATAGTAATTACACTTAAACAAACAATACAGGGTAACAGACCAAAGGTCCACAGCATGCAGGCACCCTGCCTTTCCCAGGTCCCTCCAGCCTCTATAAAACACCTCAGCTCTGAGGGGCTTTACCTCACCGGGCCGTGTGCCCGCTGCTGTCTCCCCAGAAAGGCCGCTCCCTCATGGGGAGGGGAACCATCTTGCCCCATCTCCGGCCTCCTCACGAGGAAAGGGCCGTCCCACGGCTGCGACCCGATCCTCTGGGATCTCAGCGGGGCCTCGGGGAAGCCGTGGGGGAGAGCGCAGCCCAGGCACCAGCCCCCAGCCACAAAATGGCGGCTCACGCGTGCCCCCCTCAGGCTGCGTACGCTGGAGTTAAGCCGCCCTGAGGGGCGCTGGGGTGTTACGGCAGGTGAGATGGCGTTGCTTAAAGCTAGCGATAAAAATCCTCTCATAGGGGTGCTGGGGAGGGTCTGGGTTATCTTTCTCATGGTGTTTGGGGGAAGTGTGTGTGAGCAGACTGAAGGCAGAAGTTGGGGTGGGGAGGCTTCCTCCTGCCAGAGAGGCCTTTTCTTCCCCACAATACAGTTCAGAAAGAAAAATTAAGACCTTGTAATTTTTACACCAGTCTCTTCAGAGGTGAAATGTTTTTTGAATTCCCAAAGATGACTGCCTCACTGGTATTTTCAATTTTCAGTGAGAGAATGCGTGCAGAGACAAGAGACAGTCTCTTTACTTCAGCAAAGAAAATGATATGGCTGACTGTCGCATTTTGCATCTTTATTTAAGGAGTGAACACGCAAGTGTCAACATGCTGTCCCTATTTTCAAGTTATTCAGAAAAACAGCTAACAGCTTATACCAGGCTCACCATGTTACAAGTTTCCAGGGACAGGTGTATGAACCAGGCCCAAAACAAAATCATCAGAGAGCTGGAGGTCTGAACAAACCAAACCGAGATCCTGAGCAAATTCAGGAGACAAGACATATCTATTTAAATACCTGACTAAGAAGAAAACCACATAACTATTCCTCAATGGAGAGCACACCATTTTAATTTAGAAAAGATGCAAAACCATTCATCTAGTTCTTAAAGACAAAGGATAGAAAGTGAATTTTATGTGCACTACTTCAGACTAAGGGAAGAAAAGGAAGAATTAACCAGTTGAAAAAAGACCTCTCCTAACTGCTCCATGCTGCAGAGTTGTCAGTGCATCGACAGCAAAAAAACACACACAGAGCATGAAAAACAGCTTGAGGAAAGAAGGACTTTATATTGCACTACCCAGAAAAAGAGGCAGCACCGAAAAGCAGTATTTTTCTTCTGTCCGCAGAGAAAAGAGGCAAAGGACTTTACAGGTAAATATGCTATACAATATCTTAAAGCCAGGTTTCAATGCTCAGTCTCAGGTGCTAAGGAAGCATGAAAACTCCCGTGGGAGGCAGCCCACGCCTACCTGTGACAGACAGCGGTGAGGTTTGTCTCCCCTGGGTTTTGGACGGCGCGCTGAGGTTTTGCTCCTTGCTGCAGGGCTGGCAGTGGAGGGGAGCACTGATCATCTCGTATTCCTTCCTGGGTCCACCGAGCTGCGGGCTGCACATTCAGCTCCCGAACCTGCCCCCCGAGCGGTGGGGAGCCACCAGCCCCTGACCCCTAGCCCCTTTACCCGACTCGGTAGCCTTGGGAACAAACTCCTCCCTGTGGAGCTGATCATGTGCATGAGGTGGGAGCCAATAAATGCTGCATCCAGCGTTTGATTTCTCCGCAAATTGTCATTCAAAGTCGGCTACAGGGGGGGAAACTTGATAGCTTTTCCCCATCAGGGCCCGGGCGCGTCGTCGCTTTGTGCGGAGCATTACCTTTCTTGGAAAAAGGTGCCCGTTTTGTCTAGTGTTTTTTGGGAGTTTAGGTCCTGAGCACCCCAGCCTCTTTGTTGCTTCGACCTGCTAATCCTGAAACGGCAGTTACAACCTGGGGACAGAATAACTCTTGTGGGATGTAATTCCTGAATAACTTTTCTTCTATTTGGGGAGTATCTTTGAGAAGAAAAACCTAGGAATCACTACAGGTTTGCCAGAAAGAGGCAAATATAAAGTTCTTAAGTTTAAAATGATCCATTACTCCCACAGAGAGGACTATGCGCGGTGCAAGGGTAATACAGCTTTTGAGGAAGGTAATGGAGTAATTTGTGCCAGCAGAGGCGCTGCTTCTAAAATACCAGGGCCATATCCACCAGCCATTTCAGATTTGGTTAAAGGAATTAATAGTGGCTTTAACTGTTAAATATTCAATTATTTTTGGGGACACCCCACCCCTCCAGAAACTAATCTGTGTGAACCTCCCATGTTTCTGCATATGCCACATATCAAAAATAAAGGTCTACAGAATTTGACCTGCTCTTTACAAGATGAGCTCAGACACGGGGCTGTGTCATCACAGCTTGCTGTGGTCTCCAGCCTTACAGTAACAGCATCTGGCCATGGTGTCTCAGGTGACTTCAGCTGTAATGCATCTTGCACAAAACAATTACAAGAAATAACTAGTCACGGAAGCCTCTGATCTCAGCAGATGGGTATATCTAAAAGCTGTCTAGTCATCTACACAGCCTGCTAAGACAGAGGTAAATACTACAATTCATTTAAATGAGGTGATGGCTGCCCTAAGCATTTTGTGCTTCTTCTTTTTCTAAAGTATATAACTGAGCCTAAACAAGGAAAACCCTTTTAGCATAACAATACTGGATAACTCCATGGAATCGTGGAATCTTTTATCTTTGATGCCCCTGCTTTTGTGCATCTTGTTAAGTTAGTCCATTCAGAGTGCAAAATGGCCTGTTTCTCTGGAAGGTCTTATGGTAATATATAGAAAACCAGGGATTGTTACAGCTCAAGTGGCCTCGGTATTATTACAGTTATAATGCTTGTATAACAACAACAACGTAGCTGATGTAAGTTTTTGGTGTTGTCCTGTCACAGCTCTTTTTTGATTCCTGGTTCCTGATTCAAACTCATTTCAGCAGGGTGATTCTCTTTGCATTATGTCAGATAGGTGGAAATTCAGATGAAGAGAGAAAATCTGCAATTCTGAATTCAGATACCCTGAATTCACCGCCTTCAGCTGTAACAGCACTTGTGCACTCCTTAGAGGGGTGGATCTCTCACCTTTGCTTGTTGCTTTTCCATTTGCTTTGAGTGACTGAGGGACCCACAGCTAGTTTGTGCCAGAGGTAATATTAAATGGAGAGACTTTATCTTCACCAAAGAAAATTCTTTCTTTTCAGACTTCAAAGACAAGTGCCATTTCCAATGCAAAAAGGATGCAGATTCATGAATTTTGCAGCTTGCTTCTGTTTCTCAGCTTTGTTCTTTCCTTTCACTCTCAGATCTCTGTCTTTCCCTTTCTCTGATTTTTTCATATTTCACCTCAGGCCTGTCCAGAAAAGCAGGCTTATACTGTGTCCTGGAAGGATGATGAACTCAAATCCAACCTGGAATCTGAGCAGAGCTTCCTTGTGTATCCCTAGGAATGTCTCTTTAGAAGCAGATTTTGAACATTGGTAGTTGATTGCAATCTCTTTGAGGCCATACAGAATCTTAACATGTGTTCCTTCCTGTAATTTCTTCTTTCAGACGCAAGACTGACATTTTACAGAGTTGAGTGGATGGATATGTTATAGTCAGCTCAAGCTGATTGGAGGTAAATATAGAAAAGACGTATTTTCTATTTACTTGTTTCTAATTCCTCATATAATAAACCTTCAGGGAATTGTCACCCCAACAAGCAATGATTCACTTCTTAAGGGATCCTGGGCTGATTGAGGCGAGTTGTGTCGTTTGATACTTGTGTTTTGTTCAGTCCTACTGCATGTGTAGGTGAATGGCTTCAGGCCTTGGGGAGGGGGGTGGGGGGTGGCTGGGGGTGGAAATGAAGAAGCTGGGGCCACTGGGGCTTGAAGGCTGTCCATTATTATTTAACATTCCTGAAGCTCTTCAGCTTATACAGAGCCCTGTCTGGGGGCGGGGGAGGGGGAGGGGGGGGGGAAGTTGTTCTTGATGAAACCAGTAAGCTAGGACAGCAAAGCACTACTTTCATTTTTCAGCCTTTTCATGCTTTATATATGACCATGAGCAAGTCACCCATTCCCTCTGTTTCTATCTGTGAAAGGTACGAAGACTCACATTTCTACCCCCTTTTGTCCACCTTGCCAATTTAAAATATAAATTCTTTCAAACAGGGCTGTTGCGAGCCTTTTCCTCACTCAGAAGCAGTTTGTGTGCAACTAGAAATACAAAAGACTGCAAAAGGAGGAGCGGCTGCAAGTTGATCACATCCGCTTCCTCATCCTGAGCTTTTTGTCAACCTGCTTGTAAGAACAAATTTCTGCCAAACTGGATGTATTGGGTAATCAGTTAACTTCTGCTCCTCTGATATCCAACTCTGAGCCATTTTGGCATGCTACTCCTCCTTAGAAGTCTTTTCTGTACAGGTGAGGGCTGCTTTATTTTGTAGTTTTCTCTTTAGAGATAAATTGTGAATTTGCTTCCTCTGAACTTACAGGATATAACTGAACAGCAGGTAGATTTCAACTAAGCATAATGTTTAATTCCCCAGCCAAAAAAGCAGTAACAGATGTGTACAACATTTAGGAGATCAATTTTCTTTCTTTGATATCTAGGTTTACCTTTAATATGACCTGATGATTTACCAGTTCAGAGACCCAGGTAAGATCAATAACACCACTGAGAATACTAAGTAAAGATTCTGCTTCCTTTCTGAAAAGGAAACATATAGCAAATGCCTATGAACTAAATTGTGCAATGTTTGCATTTAGATCTATCTTAAACAGTGACGACTGATGCTGACAGCAGATGGGGGCAGTGTTGCCCTGATGAACTTCATTTGCAAAAGAAACTTGGGATATTTGAAGTAATTTAGGAAAAGTCAGAGCAGCTGCTGGCAAGGAGGCAGTGCCTTAATGATAAATGTAGGGTTTGATTGTGATCTCTGAAAAGTGAAATCAATGGTTATTTCTCTGGCTTTAGCAGTATAGTACTTGATAACTGAGGGTGAGGGTTCTGATATTACTCTATTCCCAATTTATTTTTTCTTACACTGAAACTGCAAAATTTTAATTCAAATATATTATTCTGTGTGACCAGAAATTTTCTGAACCCAGGTTTCTTCTATTATACCCCAGCATAGTGTGTTTAAGCTCTGTCCTGAGAGGAATTCCTCACAGAAGAATTCCTTTCTTATAGCAAGTAGTGCTAAAATACTTGTGCTATTTGTGGGTCTTGCCAGAGACAAGATGAGAAAAAAAGATTTGTATTTAATACTTTGAAATGTTTATATGTAGGTGAATGGTGACTGTTGCTTTAATTGTATTCAGCACTGAAATTATTTCTCGGAAGAACTAGTTTTCAGCTAAAGCACAGCAATGCTACTCTCCATGTTGTTAATCCCCCCTTCTTCATCAATGGTTGCTGTATGTTATTAAGTTATCTTGCACTGGTTTTGTTTGCATTGTGTCTGGCAGGAAGTTAAATCCCATGTGTGCAGGCTGGAGTTGCTGCTATCTCTAGTGTTCAAAAAATGCTTTGGCTTATTTGGGTATTACCAAGAAGTTAGTATTGTGAGGGTGGCCCAGACAGTTTTCTTGGATGAGAAATGTACAAGTAACACAGATGGGAATGGGGTTCTGTGAGCACCTGACAGATTTTTAACTACTGTGTAGAATAAGAGCCTGCTGAGAAAGCAGCACAGTATCTGGCATCCTGCTTTGGGTGACTGATCAAACCTTTTTCCTTATCTCATCATGGGTCTCTGATATAGGCAAGCACTTGTATGTAGCCTTCTTAGAGCTGGATTGATAGTATGAAGGATGAGCAAATCTGGATGTAGTTAAGGGGAAAAAATTATGTGCTTGCAAAGGTGAAAAATTTAATGGCATTATTGGCAAAAATGATGTTGTATTCACTGAAACAAATTGCAGTACTGAAGAAAAACTGTACCTTGGAAATTGTGTTGATAACTGTTAATCATCAGCCACTGTAGGCACCATGAGAAATACAGCTCTTATTGAAATTCTGGTGTCTGCAGACAAGGTGTAGTAACCAACATTTTGTATTGAAAGTTGACATAATCTGAAGTATCTTAGCTTGTTAACAGGCTGGCACATTCTTACACAGTCTTAAATAGTCCTGATGGCTATGGACAGGAGGATGTATGGCCCCAAGAGACAGCTCCCGGAGCCTTGGTCTGTCTTTAGAAGGCCTGTGGAGGGACAGAAATGAATTGCTCTTTGTGGTACTTGGAATGAGGGTTTTTACAGTGAAACACTAGGAGTGTAAAACTACAGAAATCTGATTTGAGTCAGACTGAAGGGTGAGTTCTGGATAAAAGCAATCTGTGAGCCTGACAAGGATGTGAAGCTAATGAAAACTCAGCCCCTGCGAGGGAAGAAGAGGGGACAAAGCTCAATATAAGCAAGGATTGAGGATCATCTACCATGAAAAATAAAGGGAGGAGCCTCTTTTCTGCATTCCTCTTCCTGGCTATTGGGAGAGCATTTTTTGCACATGGAGCAAAAAGAAGGCTCTAGGGAAACTGTAACATCTTAAAGGGGATGGGAATAGAGCAGCCTGAGGGGCATGAACAAATGCAAAGATTTCTCGTTTTAGTCGCAGCTTCAAAGTTTTTCCCTCACAGTTCACTATGGGTTTGTTAACACAAGATATTCACAGCTTTCAAAGCCCATAGGAGAAATAATGCATGTCCCAGGCACTATAAGATCAAAAGCGTGAGCGCCTTAGAGGCATAGGCACTGCTATTTGTTTACTCAGCTGTTCCAGCAGTCAAGGTAGTGGTCTGCGGGCTACCCTCTCTATCATCCAGTTCAAGGGCCAATAAAAGAAAATTTTTTTGAACATCTTCAGTATATATACTGTCAACACCCATTTAAGTGATGAGTCAAATGCCTAAGCCTATATGCATATATGCCAGAACAGATGCACCCGCATCAGTAAGTTCTCCAGTAGTCATTGGTGATTGCCTGCATTAATAAAAGTATCCTAAGTTTGTAGTGTTATTTCTTGTTCCATATACTGGGAAAGCATTGGCCTTTTATGGCAATGTAAATGAGGGAAAGAAATATGCCCAGGGAAGTTGGTAGGCTGCATGTGGAGGAAAAGCACTTTATGAGAGCAAAATTATTAGCAGTGCTTTGCTGTGTTCATTTGGAACAGGTCCATTGTATTTTCAGCAGCTGGCAGTTTGGATTGTTACAATTCCTTGGCAAGTACAATAGAAAGATGGTGGTTTCCGGGGGCATAATAAAAGGGTGAGCCCCAGCTTTTGCACACTGCATTTTATAATTGCGTGCTTGATGTGCACAATTGGGCAGCACAGCCTTACTTGCCTTAATCCATCTCTCTCCCTTTCTCTCTCACTTCCTCACCCTCCCTCATAGCAGCGGTAGCTGCTGCAGCTTTGGCAGATCATCGGGGAGAGCACAGAAAATGAAAAGAGCTCAGCTATCAACTTAACATTTTTCCCAAAGGATTAATTTCACCTGCTTCTTCAGTTTTTGTGATAGACTTTTTTGCATTTTGTAATGCAATAAGTATGGAGTTATTTAACATTTTAAACCTCTCTAAATAGTTTTAGGAATGGACTGTGTCTCTTCTCCTCCCCCAGCCTTTTTTTTTTTTTTTTTTTTGACAAGTCAGAAAATTGTGAAGTAAGCGGACAGAGTAACTGAGAGCGTGAGAGGGAGAAGACGCTTCCATTCTTTTAGTGCAGTGGGCTGAGGCAAAAAGGCCATTGTAATGGTAAATCACATGCAGAAAGGAAGAAAAGACTGATAATCAATCACAAATGAAGCATTCGTTTGGATTTTGGCAATTTGCTGGCCAGGGGCTTTTAAATCTATAAACTTTTTTTTTCCATTTTTTTGCCCACATCTTTAAAAGCACAAGTTTGATATACTGAAGACAGGAAGAGAAGTCTTTACAAAGCTAGCATGGCCAGAATACCTGAGAATGGGGAAAGCACAGTGCTGAAACACTAGTAAAACGTTGCAGTTCTGAAGGAGAAACAGCATGCTGAAATGTTGATGGGAAACATTTTTAACCCATCACCTTGGACTTTAGTTCCGAAGAATTTTCCATCTCAGACTCTTCTTGTTTGATGTATTCAGGGATGACTTGTGGTGGGCTTCTGGGGAGTTTAATTTCCAATTTGGTTGCTCTGTGATTGCCTGAGTGGGTTTTGTATTTGACTGAGTATGTGATAGGACAGATGAAGATGTTAGACAATATTAACACCAGCATATCATCTTCAGAGTCCAGCATCGCCCATAAAGGAAGATACATCTACCTGGAGGCACTGCTTCAAGGAGGCGCTCCATGGGGATTCACACTGAAAGGTGGACTGGAGCATGGGGAGCCATTAATCATCTCAAAGGTATTTTTCTTATTTTAAATGAAATGCAGACAAATTAGGAGTGGTGCCCAATTTAAAGGGAAAGAGTTGTAAAGTAACACTGAAATGTTATATTTGATGATGTGTTTGGCTTGGTCTTGAAAACTCTTGAGCATCTCTTCAAGTTGGTAGGTTTGCTCAGGAGCTACGTATTTGAGAAACACATGAGAGCTCTTGGCATTGTTTAACTACGAAAGTGCAGGTTTTGTCCCCCAGGAAGTATCTTGGCTTGTAGAAATTTGCTCTATTTCACTGCTATGAACGGGACTGAGTGGGGGACTCTCATGAGGTGATCTTGTGTTGTGAAGTCATAGCATATCTGAGCATATTCAGTAATCCATTGCAACCTCTTCTGAAGAGGAAAGTAAGTGCTTTAAGTCACAGTATGTGGTGTTGGCTAATTAGAAGTGTGTGTGTGTGTGTGTGGAAACAGTAATAAATACTTGCAGCTAGTTGGTATGTGTATATATTATGGTATTTAATGGTTTTCTCACCCTATGTACTCTCTACTTACAAAATACCTATTAGATATGGTACGCCTTCAAGATTTTTATTACTTTAATTATTCACAATTGAGTATCGTCAACAGGCAACTAGTAGCGTAGCTCATAAGGATATTCTGAGGGGAAAAAAATGAGTGGAGAAGTTCCTCGTTCTCATCAGAACTGGGCTATTAGAAGTACACAGGTACCTCAAGGTGCAGATACTGAAGCCAACAGATTTTCAAAAGCAGCAAATTGAATCTATTAGTATCTTAGATATGTTTGACCTATGGCCCCAAAACTGATCCTGAAATTAATTAACTAATTCCCCTAAAAATTCTGAAATTTTATCTGTAGTGGCTCCTAACCATAGTTCTCTTCTGTGGGTGCATTCTGCTTGTTTATAGTATGCATTTATATAGCAAGCTGCTAGGTGCATGTATGTAATTATGTCTAATCTTAGTCCCTCCTGTAAACTGGGACATATGTGGGGAATTCAAAGGATCAGAACCGTTGTCGGCCAAAAGAAAATGCTGATACTCAGAATCAATGTTATTCAAATCCTGCATCTCACTGTGCAAATGCATTCACATGAAGACTGTCAGTTACTGGAATAGTTCACCTGAAATAAATTATTTGTAATTAGTGCATCTACATGTTGAAAGTAAAAAAAGGGACTTCCATAGAAGTTCTTTTATCATAAAGGAATTTGAGAAATTTCACATAATCATCTTTCTTGCAGGACCTTCTTGGAGATAGTTTGGCATAGCCACATAAAGCAAAACTAGCCTCACTGAAATGGTGCTATATTTTTTAATTTTAAAAACACGAGGTACTAACACTTCATTCAGATTGCTAACTTTCATTGGTAGTGTTCTGCATTTAGGAGGAAAAAGTTTCCTTTTGCTTTGACATTCTTCTGTGATGTAAAAAGCACCACCCCCCTCCTTTTTTTTTTTTTTTTTTTTTTTTTAATTGGGGGCAGGGAGGCAGAGAGGAAGAGAGATGGCTCTGGCTGCTGAACATTAATTAATCTATGGGATTTGGTTTCCACAACAACCAAGCGCCTTAATGTCAGACATGCCTGGAGTGTGCATAGTGCCACTGGGAGCTGTATGACTTGTGCCTGCCTTCTGTGAAACAACACTACAAAAATGTGGTGGGTTTTTTTGGTTGGGGGTTTGTTGTTTTTTTTTTTAAACTTGTAGCTAATGCTTGGTTTGTGCTGTCAGCGTTAGCATTTCGTTGTTTTGCTTGTGCATCGGTGATGCAGAGCTAGAGAATGGCTTATATGTGAAAGCTGTGCTTTCTGGAATTCATGCAGCACCTATAGCTGTTTCCTGGTTTCCAGTTGCAGCTGAGAAATTCCTCATGTTTGAATTCACTATGTGCTCATCAGAATTAATTGAATATTAGTCATTTAGCTAATTCAGTATTCTTCTTCTGATTGTCCTGTGAAGTAATGAGGAACTGTGGAGAAATAATACATTGAATCATGTTACAGGTTGAATTCTGTACTCGTACAAGAGTACTTACAAAATCATAGAATAGTTTGGGTTGGAAGGGGCCATTAAAGATTGCACTATTCATGCAAGTACACACTAGGAATGATCCAATAACAGTTCTAAATAATATTGCCTATAAGTGCCAGAAAATGTGGATGTCAGTTCTTCATTTCTGATTATTCATAATTAAGATAGGTGTTTTATTTCTGCGCTGGCTCCCTATTTTGTTTTGGCAAATACATTATATTTATGTCCACTTAATTGTCTGTTTGCGTTGACAGAGTGGTGTTAAATGGCCTTAGTGTAAATAATGTAGATTTCAGCAAATGTTTAACCTGGTACCCATGAAAGCTTGGAGCATGACTTAAAACAGTCAAAGTAACATTGATGTATTGTTATAGAATACTAGTCATATAGCACATCTCTTTAAATGCAATATTCTTCTCTAGCCACCAGGAACTGATGCTTATTTGGGACCTACAAGTCTTGGCCTGTCTCAGCTTCAGATGAAAGGCTGTGATAGAAGTTAAAAACCAAGAGGAGTGAACTTGCAAAAGGCCCAGATGCAGGAAAATTGGTTCTCACAGCCCTGTGCAGTTCTTTGGAAAGACAGATTTTTCCATCAATAATATGCCAAAAAATTACCACAAAGCAACAGGAGCGATAATTGGGAGTGTAATTTGCAAAAAACAGGCCTGTATTCTCAGCTGGTAGAAGGTGCTGTTTTAGAGATCTGATGGCCATAGTTTTTGTATTGCTTTCAAAACAACGAGTTATCTACCACCTTTAAGTAAAAGTCCCTTTGCTGTATAGATGTGTTGCTGTGCTTCTGTGTAACAAGACAGGCTGAGTTCTCAGTGTGTGTGGGTGAGCGTGCAGATAGGCAAACTTACAGTTGAACACACTAGGAAATGCTTTGCTGAATCAGCCATGATGTTCAGCACATCATGCAACCAAGTCTAAATCAACTTGTCAGAAATGTTGGTTGTGCAGTTGACATGAATTCAGGTAGTTAAAACAGATGACCTTTTAATGCTAATGCTGTTCTTTTTTTCCCTGTGGAAAGACAAACCTATACTGAAGCAGTTTCATGACAGCTAATTCAAAGTCCTCAACACAGGTCTCTTTGTGATGTATATTGCTGGAGGCAAGGGCAGACCATAAACAATTTTTTTACATCCGACCCACATTTTCCTCTCTCCATAGGAAGTTGCTTTGACATTCTCTCTAGTCAACTTTTTTCTGTCTTGTTTCTGGACTGACTATATACAACTCATCACATGAAGGCTGTCATAATATGTTATGATTGGGGCTGTATAGGACATTTAAAAGAACATACTGATTTTCAATGAAAAGACATTTGGAAATGCTAACAGTGCATCAGCAAAATGGAAATTCAGGGTGTTGAGTGTCCTAGAGCAGCACTTGGCTGTCTTGGGAAGTTCCCCTTGTCTTCTGGAGCTGACTGTTAGGCCCCAGCACATTAGGACTGTGTGTGGTATTCCTGGTCTGACACTAAGCACAAGTTTTTGAGGGAGCCTCAGAAATAAATTTTGCAGAATCTTCCCAACATTCATTTTTGTTGTACCAGAAAGGAAGGAATGGATGAACAGGCAAAAGGTAGTCAGTTGCATGTTCCTTTTCTGCTGTGCCTCAAGGGAACATTCAAAAATCAATACCTAAATTAACACCGGAATATCCCTGGTTATCAATGGGACAGTGTCCAGAAGGATGAATCATAGGCTGCAAATTAACAAAATGTATCTTCCCTTTTGTATTGGTTCTGTGTCAATGAAGAGTGTAGGTGAATGTGAAAGGGAGCTATAGTTTTAACAGTCCTCCTGGGGAAGAATTTCTCATTTAGATGAGCGTTATATGAACTTGGAGAATAGCTGTCAATCAGATTCTTTGCTTGGAACTGTTCACAGTTTCTCCCTCTCTTTTCAAATAAATAAATGTCTTGCGGAGGTGAAGAGGAACAAGAGATTGGTGGCAGTACTAAAGTGCCTTTCTAGAATGAGCAGGTTATGCTGATTTTTTCCCAGCTGAGGGAACTTTGCAAGTTTTTTAATTGCTTTCCTTTTCTCAAGCATTGCTGTTTTCATCTTCTGCCCATTAGTGTTTAAAAGGTAACCGGGTATCGTAAATGTGTCACTAATACTTCAATCCCCTGTAGTGACCTCTGCTCCTCTGTTTTCAGATCTTGGTTCATGTAGTCCAACTTCTGGGGTTTTATTATACCTGTTTAGTAATTTAAGAACCATGTAATTTTGGCCCAGATTTGGGAAGATTTGCTCACAGTGGAAATCGTATTAAGCAAGTGGTTTCTTCAGCTGGAACTAGAAATTTCATGAGAAATGCAAAAGTGAGTGCAGGTGATACTGAATGTTTCATTGGAATCTGATTTCCTTTGTTCTCAGAACTATGATAATACCCAGAAGCAAACCCAGATTTCCATTTCCATATTACTTTTTTTGGCTCATCCTGAGCTGTAAGGTCAATATTGCAAAATGAAAGTAATGTTCTAAGCAGTAAAGGCAAACCAGTAACAGAAGTGTTCATTCCCTCTCAATTTCCTGCAAGAATTTTAATTTAAGGTAATTGACATTAATCAGTCTCAACTATTCTGGAGCCAGACAATCTACTTCTGCATTCTGTTTCTCATTGCTACCCATAAACCTTTGGAATAGTTTTAGCTGTTGTAGGCCTCTGAAATGCCCTTTTATTTCGAGCTCTACGTTGATGATGTTAACAAAAGAGTTGTTTCTCTTGCCTAGGAATTAAAGCATCGAAAGCGTTCTTTCTCAGATAGTGGCTATATGGGAACACTTTTCACATGCTGTGCTGTAGTTCATCGGTTCCCTTAATTCAAAAGGGTAGGTCATTTACAGGGACCTCGTGCCAGAAGCATGACACAAACTCTGAGGTTTACCTCTCAGCAGGGATGTAGGAAGCAATAAAAGTTTAATAATAATAGAAATAGCTTGGGACAGAGCCTGTGAAATAATCCTGAATTCTTGTAAGGTGTTTAAACCTCGTTAGGAGCCTGATCCAACTTCTGATGAAATGAATAGCCCTCTAGCAATTGGTCCTTACAGGAGCTGGATCAGACTGTCTTCCAGGAGGCTCCCATGCCTGTGCTGCCTCCGTAATACTTTTGGCTATGATGCCTTGTTCATCTTACTTGAGTGAGCTCATAAAGCAGTTAGTGACATGTAATGAGAGTCATTCCACCATTCTTGACAAAACAAAACCCAAAAGGCCATTCTGGTTCCAGCTGGTACACAGACACTTATCCCTGTCTCTGCCTTTGATCAAAACACTCAAAGTCAGTGTTCTACTGTTAGATCAGTACCAGGAGCACATTGCTTTTCCCCATTCGAATGCCCGCAGTCCCCATAAACAAAATTGAATTATCTTATGCACTGACAGGCAAAGTTTCTTCGCATCCATTTCCCACATCCCTGTCTGTGACAAATGGCAATTCAGAAACTGTTAACCTTTTTGTAGGGCTACAAGCACAAAAAAAGACAGCCAACGCTCGCATTAGGCTTGTCTGAAGTTGGCAGTCACAATAGACTTATTGGCCCAGGCATGAGGACCTGAAAGTGAGCCAGAGGCATGGTGACTTGTTCTGTGATTATCATTTTTTAAAATTATTTTTCCTTTGAAAATTTCTACATTTGTTCTTGTCTGGTTTGATAGGAACTTTTATTTTTCTCCTCACTGCTGAAGAATAGCTTGAGGCCTCTGTGTTCTTAATGTTTAAAAAAATTACACCTTTTCACTGCCTTCTCATATACTGCAAGCGGGCTGATGAAGGTTTCCATTTCAAAGCCATTGTTATGCTCATGACTTCTTGCAGAGCATTTTCTGCACTGGGCCATAGATATGGATGTTGTGTATAATGTGGCAAGTTCTTAGAAATGTGTTTTTTCTTGTGTAAAACCAGTAAGAATGGTGTATTAGAATTGCCTGAGTGCTGATCTCTTACTGTTTTAACTATATCAGTTTACAGGGCATGGAGGATTGGAATATTGGTTATTCCTTCACTATGTGTATTCACGGGGGAAAGCAGTAAATGGACAGTGAGTGGGCAATAATTCATTTAGGACTAAACCATAATGTAATTGCTTGTGCTTTGTCTTAGTCCAAAGGCAGGTGAAAAGGTGCTTCTGTGAGCAAAAAGAAGTACAGACGTGCAGTGTCTGGCATCCTGTCTGGGTTGTAGTAAAAAGATCAAGTGCTAAACCAGCCTGGTCAACAGAAATTATTACTTCCTGATTCCCCTTTCCCTGCCCCCCAGGACTTCTTTAAGGTTTGGCAATGGAGAAAGTTGTGCTCTGTCTGCTGATGAGCTAAGGGGTTCATTGTGCAAAATACCTGCCTGCACATCTGACTCTTGTTGCTAGACTGTGGCAATACACAAGGCAAATGCCTAATCGCAGACAACAAGGAAATCTGGATGATGCAGACCTTTGCTTTCAGAGAAGCAGAAGGGAACTGATGCTGTAATTGTTTCGGAAAGCAGAGGGGCAGTTCCTCACCACTCTTCCTTGTTTCTCAGGGCTCAGATTAGGGCCTCACGAAAGACTGCTGATGCCAGCACAAGGGACAGGATCGTCTACCTTTTCTTAAAGCTGGGGAGTTGCTTGATGAACAGGCTTCTATTGTCAGCCCCTTCTATTAGGCTGCTGATCATTCTGTAGCACAAAAAGACTTCTGTTCACTTCCACAGCACTGAATTAGCAATTGCAGACAAACTGACTGACTGACGTGAGCAGTGGCTTGCTGGGCATTGCTGCTGCACCAGCAAAGTCAGTAGGAGCTTTTCAGACTGTCTGAAGGGGTAGTGCCAGTTGGCCTGAGGTGCGTCATGATGAACCCATCTATCGGGAACACCTTGCTTGTCCTTATTAACAGAGATCAGCACAGATCAATTCCGAGGTGCACAGACAACTCAGTGACATGACTTCTATGGATGTGCATGTGGAAGGAAATTACCCTTGAAAGAAGTCATACCTCTGTGCTGACAAGGGGTGGGGAGGACAACGGACTGGTGTCTGTCTCCATTTGACCAGCCATGCTTTCAAGTTACCACCTTAGTAGAAATCAACCCAAGCTGCAAAGTTTTGGTCCAAATCCACAGGGATGGGTGATCTGAAATATCAGGTCTCCACCACTGCATTGCAATCACATGAGTTACAGAGGATGATATGCAGCTTAATGTCCTTCAAAGACAAAAAAAGGTGTAATAAAAGAAATATTTTCTTCTCAGGTTCTTGAACAGAGATGAATCCTGTGTGATCAAACACAGTATGTAATCCTTAGTCATTAAATGGAGTCTTCATATATCCTGCCCTTCTTTAGCTTACATGGCAGAGGTTAGACAGAAAAATGCCATGTTCACTTGGCTCTAGCAGGTATAATCAGAGTTAAGATTTACCCTGATCCTAGAATGGAAACCAGAGAATGCACTCTTGAAATCAGTGTTTGTGCAGAATAGGTGATTGCTTGTGAAAGGCTCTACTACATTCAACCTTTCCCACACCTCTTGGGAGCCCAAGGCATAAGAAGGAAAACCATCATCGGTAATAGAGCTGGAGCTGAGCTAATCTTATCTCAAATTTCATCGGTGTTTGCCTTCAGGATCTTTTGATGAAGCTCAAGGCTGTGGAGCATGAATCCAGCATGGATCTATTGTGCGTGAACTACTCAGACTTTGGGAGGAATCTTTGAAAGTGAAAATGAGATGAACTGTAATTTTCTTGCCAAGAAACATCAGTAGTCAAAGAAAAAATGTCCAGAGGCCTTGGAAAATTGTCTGCTAAACCACAAAACCTTTGTCATTCGTGCATTTCCAAAGCCCTGAGTGGATCACCTGGTGGCAGCAGAGAGCATCCAAGACCAATGTCAGAAACCACTGAAACGGGTTGGTATCCATCAGCCCGGAGGCAAACCTCTCCCCGACTTGAGAGTTGAGACAGTAGATACTGCCTTTGAGCATGAAGAGCAGATACTGACGGGCATTCTGCCATCATTCTGGAGTCTTCACGCTGCATTTCTGATCCTGCCTAGGAGGGGCTTTCCTTTCCTGTCTGACACAAACCTGCCTTTGTGCTTGGAACAGGGAATATCCAGTTAATAGAAAAATACAATTCATCATCAGGACTAGCTTGTCTGCTGGAAGATTTGGCATCCTCTAGCTGCCTAGCATGCAGCCACATCAACCTCATGCTTTTGGATTTCTTCCTGTGAAGTCAACAGTGTGGTCTGCATTATGAATGCCTGCCAAGGTGGGTGCTGAAAAGGACCAAGCCTGCTTAGTATATATGAGATGTGGAAGTCAGACCCTTGGGTAGTGCTGATTATCACACAGAAGTAATGGAGCAAGGGTTGCTAGATATTTGGAAGCTGAAAACTTGTCATGGCTGGAGCAGGATAATGGTCATTGCTGTGTGTGAGATGAATATAATTCAGCAAGTGTAGATTTTTAAGTGCATTAAATATGGCTTCCCCTTTTCCTTGTAAACTCATGTCACATAGGCTGCCGTATCTCACCCAAAGGGTTCCTGCCTTCTTTGTAGGTCCACTTAAAACTCTCAGCTTTGGATCACTTGCTAGATCCTTGTTTCTTAGGGAGATCTGGACTGTATACTTCAGTATATGGACTTGCCAGAACCCTAGCTCATTGAAGAGACTCAGGTCAGAAATTGTTAAATGCCAGGAAGCATCTTTCCTCTGTGGAAATCCAGTCTGTGTCTGTGTATCACACTTAGCACTCCTAGTGAAAAAACATCTTCCTAAATGTTGTAAGTTTGTTTTAAGTAAGAGAGGGCTTGTGTACGTTCATTCACATGGCTGAGCTGGAAAGAGTTCTGGTCTTCCCATTTTCCACCAGACACTGCCTAAATCTATTTCCATAGCTCTTGTTACTTTACCGTGAACGTAAAATCCAAACAAATAAAAGTTTCCAGCTTTCTTGGTCAGTTGAAATTAGGAAAAGGACGATAGGAACAGACAAGACCAGCTTATCCAGGACACAGCCTGTTAACATCCTAACGGGTATTCAAGTATAATATTAATTTTTCACACTTGTATTAAAAAATCCCACCAAAAAAAAAATCAAACCCCAGTGAAGAATGATTCCTGCTGATAAGAAAATCGCGGTGCTTAAATTCATTAATAGAATAGGCTGTGGGATACATTTCAAAGCATGGGGTGAGAAATAAGCTCCCAAATCCCATTAAGAAATAACAGGATTTATGTGCATTCCTCCCATATATTAACTTTCCCCTCTGGAAACGTCTTGTGCTGAGTTGGTGCCATTTTTCAGGCAGGTGCAGTGTTTTGCAGTTCCCACAGACCTCTTCAGATAATCTGCCAGCCTGAAAGCCATTCCCTATTCTCACTCAAGAATGGGGATTTTCCAATGCACGGATGAATGACAAGTTTGGCTGACAAATGTCATAGCTCCATGTTCTACTGGGATTCAGTCGCACACCCTGCAATGATGCTGTAAGCAGTTTTGTCCTGTCCATATCAGCAGTTAAAATGTTTTAAACACCAGCCAACAGAGATAGAAGAGATACCGGTTTTTAATAGCCATTATTAGTAGTGGGTCATTTTCTGAACATGACTTGACATATAGAAGTACAATTTGTGATGCTGAAGTCTTTGGGGAATTTGTATTGTCAGCAGGGTCAGTATTCTTGGCACTGTTAGGGTTTCTTCACCTTTTTAATGGAGGCAAGTTTTTGAAAATATACCCAATCTTCACATTTGCCATTACATGTTAAGAGTTTTCATGACTTTTCCTTTTAAAGGCATGGATAAATGTCATATGTTAATTCACATAAAAATTAAGATAAAAGTATTCTGGAAATATTTGCCAAAGAAAGGGCAAACAGACCCGTTTCAAAAAGTGGAAACAGTTTCATGGAGCAGGAGGCCAGAAAGGTCTCCAGGATCCCTGAAGAAGATACATGTGGCAAGAGCTGTTTTCAGAAGAATTGAAAGAGCATACAGTCCACTACATGTTGCAGAAGATTTCCTAACACCTATAGAGAACTACTGATTTCCTGATAAAAAGTGTTAACTATAGTAATGCAGAAGTATTTTTCTGGGTTTTCTGTTCAGCTTGTAAGCAGTATTTATTTTTTCTGTCATGGTAGTGCCAGCACGTCACATTTGAAAACTGTAACCCCTTTATGCTATTTATGAGTGTAATAAAAATACCTGCTTCCAGGCATTCAGCATTTATAGTTGTGATGTAGTCACAACATGTAAATATAAAAAACCAAATATGGCAATGGGTGAAGAGTGAAGCAGGGGTGAGTCTGCAAATGCACCAGTGAATTTTGTACCTTCTATAATAATGTTGTTGCTTGGAGTTTATGCATTATTTAATTTTGGATTTTAAGATGTTTACAATACAGCATAATTGCTAGCAGAATTGTGTTCTTGAAAACTTGCAGTAGTGCTGGATCCATTATTGTTTCTTTTTTTATTTTTCTGTAAAAATATGCATTATCTAAATGAACACTTGATTTAGAAAAGTGGATTGATTCCTAATGTCAGACCTTATGTTTTTATACATTGATTGATAACCAATCCTGCCAGTGGACAGAGAGATATCCATATTTCTCAAATGCAGTCTCATAGAAACTGGGAAATGAGCTGATGAAATTCAGACCAAAGATCTGGCTGTTTTCCAGGAGCAAATACATGGCAGGATGCATTTCCAGTTTCAAGAGAGAGGCTTGAAATGGAGAAAGAAATGTGAAACATTTGGACAGAGAGGGGTGGGGTCGTGAGGGAAATCTTCATTTTATCAATGATCCCGCTCCCCTCCCTCCTGCCCTGCTCCATTTCATGTTTGCTTAAAAGCAGTTGCCAGTGTTTGTTGAATAGTGTCAGCACAGAAGGGATGCAGCCACTGACCTGACTATAAGGCAACAGCAAAAGGTTAGCAGAATTAGTCTTGTACTGCAGACTTGTATTAATAGTTGTATTGTGGTGTTGTTGGCACAAACTCTGCAATTAAATAAGTTGTTGGCACTCTTCCCTAGGTTAAATTACTACTGCTGTTCCCCCTGCTTGCAAGTCAATGAATACAACACTTTTGGGGAGGCAAGTTCAAACATTTTTGTTCTTTTGCAATTCTGCACATTTCTGATTTCAAGCTAAGAGGTTTCTGCTGGCTTTCCAAGTAGACGTCTGTTGTTCTCTCTCTACAAACAGCCCATGCAAACTAATGCTGGAATAACCAAGCAGGGAAGGAGGTGGGTGAGGGGGAAAGACACAACAGAAGACTGATGTAGAAACAAATACCCTTAGAAGGGGTCCTTGCTTTCTCTCATGCTCGGGCCCATGGATGTTTCTTAGCACTGGACTATTGTTGTAGAGGATTAGTTTTCCATCACAGTTTCATCAGGGGCACCTTACCCTTTTTATCAGCCCAGAAAGACAGCCACAAACATGGGGGGTGGGGGTATCCCCACCTAGCCTCGCCCAAAAGAGCAAAGCAGCCACTTTTTCCAGCCCAAGGCCCTCTTCCCACTTCTGCTTTAGTCAATGACAATTGGGTTTGGCCCAGGGGCCATGCACCCCTCTGTGCTGCTCTGCAGGACCACTGACAGCAATACACCTCTCCAGTCCTGCTTACAGAAAACTTTGCATTTCCAATTTATTAAGAATTCCTTCTGCTTTGGGAAAAGGAGTCCTTGTGCTTCTTCCCAGGTCTGTCTCTGATTTAGCAACAGATGTTGGCCTACCAGGCAGCACCTATGTCTTCACCTGTTCGCTAGCGGGTAGGTCGAAAAATCCCTCTTCCCTGGTGTATCATAACTTTGCTTTTCTACAGTGTTTTCAGTAAAGCTAGCGAGTCAACCACAGTCTGACTTCTCTTCATGACCTAAATTAAGACTAAGTCTAAGGCACAGTCCAGTCCTCTGGGGTAACAAGCTGTAAACATCAGGCACAAGAACTGGAAGTGTTTCAGTCTCTTATTTCCCTGCAGTCAGTGTTGAAATGCAGAAAGACTGTAGCAAGGCTGTGCTACTTACTGTACAACCTGAGAAACTTGTACATACAATGGTTTTGTAAGAAACTGGTTGTATACAGAAAAATGTCTAGGGAGAACCTTAATCAATGCTTTCCTTAAGACTGGCTGTTATTTAAGCAATCATAGGATGTTAATAGCAAACCGCATTTAGAGGCTTCCCTGTTTGCCAATGACATGATCTTTCTGTGGCTTATATCAGTGTTTAATGGAGATTGATAGAGAGTGAGCCACTAGCACACCAATAGAAGTTGGAGGTTAGGAGAAAGGAGTAAGCAGAAACAATAGTAAGTGCGCTTGAGTGACTCTCTGTCTCTACAACTTCTTATGTATCTCATCAGCTGCTAAAACAAAAGGTTCCTCTGCTGAAGAGAACCAGGACGAGCATCTATTGTTCTGTGTGTTTTATTATTCTCAGTCTGTGATCTTGTCAGCTCGCATTAGCTTAACAGGTTGGACTGTGTCACTCCTTGGGTGGGAGACTTTGAAATGCCATGAGAAATGACATAAAGTGGTTCAGTCCATAGCCCTGCTCCCGCCGAGTCAGTGCTGAATCACTGACCCATCAGAGTTTGAGGTGGAGAGGGTGTGATAGCACCGCTCTATGAGATGTTCTGGCCTTGGTGATGAGATATTATAGAAGGTCAGTTGGTGGCATATTTTACTAGAATAAAAATGTGATCCCATGAACCAGATTCTGTTTGGGATAAATTGCATACCGACACCAGCACCATCATCTAGACGGTGCTAGATGCAGCTAAGGGTTGAGGGTAGCTGTTGTGAGGTACTTTGGTAGCACATAGCAGAGCCTGCAGGAAAGTGGTTGCATGTGTGTGTGTGTGTGTGTGAGCTGAGAAAAACACACTTTTGAGCTGAGTCGGAACGTAGCCTGGAATATAGAACTGAAAGGTAATACATAACTGGATTTGGAGGGGTCCCTGAACACCAATTTCATACTCTACTCTTGGCTTAAATCAGTGTTTTATAGGCAGTGAGAGCGAGCTAGCCATTAGTACTAAAAATAGAGATGTAATAGGGAGAAAGGAGTAAATATGAAAATTCAGTGCTTGTGTAATATGCTTGTGACATTTTGATGGTGACAACATACAGCTGGTGCTAGTTAAGGGGTCTGATCTATGCATCCAGTCATCTCAGTTTTAAGCCCTTTTTATAATTCGCAGGGGGTTGTAATCTGTCCTTGTACTTTTGGTGACCAGTTCTAGACCAAGCACAATACTCAGTCAAATGTCTTTGGTTAGTTGCTGAGTCTTCAGCACTCAGGAGTGAGTCTGGTTTTCTTTAGGGTAGTTTGAAAATGGTGGTAGTATCCTGCCATTTCCAACAAAAGCAGTATCTTCCATCACACCCGTGGCTGTGGCATTCACAAATAACCTAAAGGGCACAGATTACTCCAATGGCAGTTGAGTCCGAGTGCCAATGTTGCAAGGCTCCCTACAACTGTGGGATATCATTGCCCATCTTCAGTAGCAACACCTAGAAATCTGCAAGGCAAGTTTATTGTGTAGGGGTTTGAAGTATTTCCTAACAAAGTAGTTCAAGGTCTGAACAAATACATGTTCTAAAAGTTGGTAATGTGGGAGCTAAGTAAGGAAGCCAAAGTTATAAAGACACCTTTCTGTACATGAGAGACTATGCCTTTCCAGACTCTGCATATATCCCTGCAAACTCCCTATCCAAAAAAACCCCCATCAAAACCAGGAAAGAAAAAAAAAAAAAAGATGGATAAAAGGAAAGTGTGGTTGTCTCATAGCTGCTCAACAGGCAACTCTGAGATCCTTCTGGCAAGATCAACTGAAGCTGAATTTGTCATTGTTTGGCTTGTGTCACCCAGCTGGTCGGGTCAGAGAGCTTCTCTGACCTGAGTCCACCAGTGATGGACAGGTCTGTAGAGGGCATTATCACAACATAATCACATGGAATGAAAGGAAAACTCTGTGCGCCTTTCTTAACTTCCCCCCGGGCCCTGCCCCCCGTTCTACAAATCTTTAGGAGAATACATCTTTTCTTGTTTTACTCTGAATCTGTTAATGCTTCTGTTATGTAATAAGGTTTTCACAGCAAAATATGGCCTGGAGAGTAGTAAGTGGAGCTCTTCCAAGGATCCGCAAAGGTCAGCAAATATTCTGTTGTGCTGCTAAAGGGAGCATTAATCATGGTCAGAAATATTTCCTGCTGGATTGTAGTGTGCTCTCTGGTTTCCTCTGTCCCTCAGGCACGAGTGGAAATTCCAAATGACAAGGAGGTAGCAGGTTTCTGCTGGTTTAAGTTAGCTAAATTGGTTTGGAATAGAACAGAGGGTCTGTTAAGTTCTTAGCAGTATTACTGCTCTTGCCAAAACCAGCAGTAGCCGGGAAGAAAAACGCTGGAAATCCAAAGACTGTGGTCAGGAGGAGACCAGAGGAAGAATTCTGTTGGCCTGGGGACTTGAAAATCCCTTTTATCTTTTTATATATCTGTATAGATGCATGCTGGTGGGGTGAGGGGAGTGCAGGAGGAGAGTACATTTGGAGCAGGTGGTGTCAGGAGTTTGGTTGTTCACTTGGATTTACAGGATTTATTTAGTCACAGCATGTTGATCACAGCATGAAAAATAAATTTTCATATATTGAAAACTTGAAGAACATAGAACTATGAAATAGTCTTGGTTTGGTGGCCCATATAATGAGACTAGTTCTTGTGGGTCCTGAACCAAAATTGCTGCACAAGAAGACAAAAAGAATAGAAAAAAATTAGGGGTTTGTGTTGAACTGAAAAGTTTTGTTCAAACCTGTAAAATAAATGCAGGTGAACTTTGAAATGAAAATAATAACCAAAAGCAAAACTAAAATATTCTGCTTTAAAAATGTTAAAGTTTAAAGTTTCAACCCTTTTAAATTATTCTTTCTTCACTGTCTTTTAGGGATGAACACCATTTACTGCATTTAACCTGCATGTGGAAGCAGTCTTGTTCTTGCCGCTCAGAATCACACTATAGCTAAATAATGATGCCTTACTCTTGTCCACGTATGTCTTTCAAAATGCTCTGCTTGAACGTGGAGCAATTTAGACTTCATACAACCTATGAATGACATTCCTTATCTTTGTGACTTATTTTGACCTTTTGTCTTTCGGTTAAATAGATCTGAAACTTGCCAGAATCCTCCTTTTAAGACCTTTTCATAATAGTGCAGGGAAGGTATTAAGCTCCTAGGAAAGTTTAGGTAGTGAGGAAGAATTTTCATGAAGGAGTGGATATGGTAATATCCCTGGATATTATTCCTATGCATTTCATATTTCTAATGCAATTGTGATGCTTAAAACCACATCTTTTATAGGGGTATGCAATGATATCCACCAATTTGCACTGTTATTCTTTTTCCTCTTGTGTAGAGGAGCAATAAGGATGGATCGGAACCACCCTGTGCTGTATAGGCTGAACAATAGCAGCTGCTGAGACATGAACTAGGGAAAGTGTGTCTCAGATCAGCAGTTCTCAAACATAATTCATAAATCCATCAAGAGCTGTCACAGTGCATCAGCATGCAACAGTATTCTGCTCCTCTTACAGCTCTCCATGTGTCCTCTGAGCACAGCATCACAATGAGGCCATAATGAGCACTCGGGTACTGGCAGGTGATAAGAACAGGGCCTGTGGCTAAAGGCTGTATAAAATTAATAATAAGAGAGGGAGCGGCAGTCAGGAAAAGCAATAGTGGCTGACAAATACAGACTTGGTTTTGTTATGCAGCATTGCTAGCATTATTCCAGCGTGAGAGGTGTCAGCAGAAGAATCCCAAAACACAGTTCATTCGGAACTGTGGGTTACTTACATACAAAGAGTTGGTTTTTTGTCTAAGAACTTCATATTTCTGCTTGCAAGAAATGCCAATTCATTTCATCCTTAGCTACCAAGTGTTTTACAATGGATAGCAAAAAAATGTTTTATGGGCCCCTTGATCCACTGCAGTTTATGGAGTAATGTGCATCACGCAATAGTTGCTCAGCAGCTCAGGGGTGCAGGTGAGTGAATCCATTGTTATTCTTGCACTTGTGAGGCTGAGGGACTACTCACATTAAGGAGAAACTAATTTTTAATGTTTTTCAATTAGCATTGACTGAAAAAGGCAGTCTGAGCTCTTCTGCATGGTGCATTATTTGAAAGAAAAGACATCTCCTCGGTAGTACTGTCCTCATGATCAGGTGTTATTATAAACAACAATATCCACAAGATAAATATTTATTGATCTACATTTGGGCTGTATGTGCTACGTGCTGCTTAGGAAAACATTCTAGTCTCATAGACATTATCCTCTCTGGTTGATGGAAACATTGCAAACTGTGGACTGGATATAGCTTGTTTGATGTCAAACAGGCAGTGTCACCATCTCTAATCCTTAGACATGTTTGCAATTGAATAGCTGCTGGCAGAGATCCATGCACCAAACTCCTGTTTAGAGACCCAACACTTAATGCAGGAGATACTTATTTTTGTCTTTTACCAAGCACCAGTGGTTTTCAGTTTTCCCTTCAAGTCTACCAAGGAAAACATCTCTGAAAATAACACTGAGCAATGGCACAAATGAGTAAATCCATTTTTGGAGACTATGACAATCTCTGATGGAGAGGGGTGCGATAGGTAGCAAGATATACAAAATGATGTTACACATCCCAAAAGTGCATTGTCACCTAAATACCAGATTGATGTGCTTTCGGTCTTTGTGTGTTGGGCATTTTTGGCTGCTTGGTGAGTTGAATAGAGTTGAATAGAGGTGATGTTACTGTATAATCTCTTATTCTGATCCAAACTGATGAATCTAGTCAACGTTCTCTGTGATTTGTTACGCTTCTTGCTGGCATAGTATCTATTGTGTGGTCTTAGATGAACCACAGGTGTGAAAAAAGGAAAATAACTTAGGAAAATAATTCTTCCATGTTCCCTCACCTATTTGGAGTCAGAGATTTTGTTGCTGTATGGGGAAATAAAATGTTAGCAAAGGCCTACAGTCTTTGTACCTTAGTGTTATCATAGCTACAGGTGGTTGCTTTTTCCATTTCTGTCTCCTCAGACTGTATCTCCTGGGCAGATACTGGAGTAAAGATATGTGTGTCCTGTTTTCTTTTCTTCCTATTTCTTAAGGAAGATAAACATACACCCAGCAAACTGTATCATTTAGCTTTAAATGGTGTGGCATTGTCAAGACATGTGTGGGAAAGACTAAGCAAACACAAGACTACAAAACAACTGTGCTTTAATTCCACTTCCTTGTGTATGAAAGGCATTTTTAACAGCCCTTCCTTATCTGATACACATCAATGAAATTATTTCTGTAGCGTAGTCATCTGAGGCTGTCCTTGGCTGTCTGTAAAATGCTGGCCAGATGTGATGCCTATTCTGTTCCTATATTGCGTTGCCAGTAAATAGCACTGCCAAAATCTTCAGAGAAGGTAGTGGAGAAAGATATTTCTCTTTATTATTATTGGTAACTGGAGCTGAGTGAAAAATGGATTTTCAGGTCACTGGATGTTAAAAAAAAAAATATTTACACTTGATCCAGATGGTTTGATTTCAATAACAGTTTTAGATTTGACAATTCCCAGAAATAACTTCAACTACTATAATCAAATCATATAATGAAATTTTAATTTAAACTGAAACTTTGAAACTTTATGGTTTAAAAATAGTGAACTTCAGGCAGTTTTCTTTATCATGAATATCTTATCAGAACCGGTATGTGTTTGGAAAATGTTCCCACTACTAACGTGTCACCAGTTGGACTAAGTCACATAGGCATTAGAAAAGTTGATGAGCGGTCTTTAAAGCAAAGTAGCTGATAACTGGATTTGCAAGAACACTTTGTGTCCATTGAGGTTTCCCTAGTTCTACAGCTAAGTAGGATTGAGTACTCTTAAAAAATCTGACTTTCTGACTCCATTTCCCTGTTGGCCACTGCTCTTATTTATTGCTACTCAGAAGCTCTTACCCATGGTGGTGTTCCACCCAGAGGGGAGGCTATGGCCCTTTGCCCATGAATAAATACTGCAGTGGAGAGAGGCAGGGTAAAAGAATGCTGTGAGGTTACTCTCCTATGATGGCCATCATCCCCAGGATGGGAAAGAGGACCTCCAGAGGAAAACAGATGTTTCTGCTGCCTGAGCTAAAAAGCTCAGCTCTAAGCAGAAGGTTGTGAAGAACTGGATAAGGCCAAGAAGTAAATACTGTGTGCTCAACATCAGTGCTTAACCTCCCCCCACAGCCCCAGCTGCTAAAACCTTATTTCAGCTATTCCAAATAACTTCTCAGATTTGTCTCTACATCTCTAGGGGTAGCACTAATCCAGGGAAGGAGGTTTTGGTAGTGTAAGGTCTTGTCAGTAGAGCAGCTTGTGCGAGTGATGCAACTTTCCTTAAAGCTGGCACACATACTACAGTCGAGTATTTCTATGCCTGTGTAAGCTGTTGACTTTGTGCTGGATTGACCCATGTAGGCTCCATTGGCACTGGCACCATACGCATGTGTTAGTGCCCGTAGCCCTAGCCCAAAGAGGTCTGTAGCTCTCCCACGCTGAGACTGAAGGTTAGACGACTGGCACTTTGTTACGTGCTTCGCCATTCTTTGCTCAGTGTCGCCCGGCCCACACCTCAACTGCTTATTTCTGTCTCTGACTGCGCTGTGCTCTCTGTGTTTGGCATCTAACTACATGTTGCTGGTTTGTATCAGCCTGGTGGAGCATGCTGTGGGAGTGGGAGCTACCTGGGTGCTGGTGCTCAGCATAACCCTCTAGCATCCCACAGCAATGATGGAAGGTCATGAGACTGGGTGTTTCTGTCCAACCTTGTTCTCAGTTAAGTATTGAGATGGCTGTAATTCCCGGCACATGAGTTATCACCCTCGAGGGCTGCCTAACTCAGCTCGCCTTGGCTGAGGAGTCGTGGTGTTTAACCGACTCAGCCAGCTCTAAGGTTAACTGAGGACAGCTGCTGTATGCAGGGTGCTGGCTTGCTCCGCAGCGGCCTCATGCATCTCCTCCCCACACGAAACATGGGAACAGTCAGAACAGTATTTGAGAGGAGGATGGGAGCGCAAGCCAGCCCTCTCTGGGATCTGTGCGTGTGTGTGCTAATGAGGCCCAGAGGTGATGCCAGCCAGCTATCTCAAAGTGTAGTTTGCACATGAGTGCACCAAGAATGTACCAGCTATTCAACGATAATAAGTTTTTATAAGCACACGTTTCTGACCATGTCAAATTTTGTACCCATTCAGCTGCTAAAATCCATGGAATTTGACACTGGGGAAACAATCACATTTGAGAAGAGCTTGTACAAAGGGAGACTCACATTGCTTCCCAGCTAGAGCCTGAGCAGTTGATTGGCTTTTCTAACACAATATCACACGTTTATTCCTTAAGCAAGATTGGAACTTAGAAGAAGGAAGACTAGTCAGCAAGATTAGAATAGAAAACATTCTTAGAGAGTTATATTAGCCATAAAGAACCATCTGCTGGCCATAACTGCAAAAGTAAAAGGAGATTTTTCTTCCACTGTTTAGTATGGTAGGGTTCTACAAACACAGAAATGGGGCCTCGTCTGTTCTCAGCTCAGAAATCCCAATATTTTATCTAACATTACTTATGTAAAACATGCTTAAGGGTATGAATAAGATGAGCAAACAGAAAA
This sequence comes from Falco rusticolus, assembly GCF_015220075.1. Lineage (NCBI taxonomy): Eukaryota > Metazoa > Chordata > Aves > Falconiformes > Falconidae > Falco > Falco rusticolus. The sequence continues at coordinate 103,115,546 of NC_051187.1, forward strand.
GAATGATGTTCCTAGAGATCTTGGTGTCCAAATACCCAGACAACACCAGAAGATGCTGATGTGCCCAAGGGGTGCTCACAGTGAAATGAGGGGAATGAAGTAGCTCCTCCTTTAGAAAAAAAAATGCTGGAGTCTAAATCATTCCTGCTATAGAAAATCACTGGTGAGAGAGACTCAATAAGCATCAAGGAGGGACAATGGAAAGAAATGGGGCCTGGGAATGAAGAGAAAATAGGGATCAGGATGATCCTAAAAAAGACAAGAAAACAAAAATCAAAACTGCTCAGACTTCCATCCCCCTCAGGTGGGATGGACAGGGTGTGTCAGGTTTGATCTGGTGTAAATCGGTATCATCTCATTGATGTCAGGACGTTCACCTTCAAGTGTGTCACCTCTTCCTACTTTTTAAGACTGCCTTACAAATCACATTGCCTCTCAGCACTGTCCATTCCTTAGTTTAGATCAAAATGCTGCTGGGGTTTAGTAGTTCCCTGATTCTGGGGACGTCATCACTGCGCTAGCAACAAGGTGTCATCCTTCTTAAAAAGAAAAAAGCTCTTAGACTGACTCTTTTTTTTGTCCACATTGCCTTCCTGAATGAAGTGTTGAAGTACAGGAGATGAATGCACTGAAATCTCATTTCCCACACTGCTGGTCTGATATCAGTTTACCACAATAACCACTCTCTGGAAAAATAAACATTAGCTCAGGAGGCAAACTGCAAAATACAAAGAGATGAAATATTAAGGAAATTGTGAGCAGTCACTTGAGCTTGTACAGTAACACTTAACTTTCTCACCCCAAGGGCTCAAGTGAGGTGAACGGAGTTACTGAAACTTATTAACCATGAATCCATTGTTCGTTTTAAGCTTTTTCTACGGGGTGATCGATACTTAAAAAACTGCGTGGGAACTGAAGAGAGATTAGGAACAAATAATAAAAGTGAAACCAGATTACAGGCCTGATCCTTTCTCTGCAGTGGTTTTGTGCAGTTTAATTCCTGGGAAGTGAGGAAAGCAGTATGGTTCAAGAGAAGGGGCCCTGTGGGTGGACCAAGGAGCTTCTGCTTGGCATCTGATTCCACCTCTGTCCCCACTCACACCATCTTTTGTCTCACTTTTGTTTTGGGGCTGGAAGAGACTCGGCATACTGTTGAGGGTGAAATAAAATTTTCAATTCTGCCATGACAAACTTGCTGCCTTTGACAATAGCTTTGTACAGTGCCTGCAGAAGTAAGGCATGGTTTTTCAATAACCTGTGGTTCATATAGAGTTATTTTTTTGTGATGCAAAACACTGCTGAACCCTTCCCAAATATACCACCAGAGCAACCTGCTGTGGGACAGCACATGGTTTTCAAGATGAGGATTTGGATCAGCAACATGTATATTAACAGTTCAAGACAAAAACGCAATAGGAAAATACTCATGCTTGAGGTCTACCCACTGACACATGGGAGATGCTTGGCAAGAGTAAACACTTCCAGTGGTAGCAGGTAACAAAGTAATAGTTGTAGGTGATGGCCATGCGACTTTTGAAGTATTGCACAGCAAGGGCTTTAAAAGCAAGACTGCTGAGTGCATCTGTGAGGGGCATGATGAACCCTCAGGACAGAAATCTGCTCTTGAAATTGTCCTGTGGTAAACCTGGAAGGAGTCAGTGAAATGTCAGTAGTATTACTTCGGCTGTGCACTGGTGTAACTGAAGCAGAATTTGGTTCTAGCTATTTAAGTGTGATGGATGAGCATTATTATCTGTGTGGAGAAACTCAGAGAAGACGGCAAAGTCATCCAAGGACAGCCCTTGGGAGTTGGCCAACATCCCAGATCTGCTCTGTGGCATCAGAAAATGGCCTTTTTTTGTCTGAGCTGCTTCTCTCCCAGCAGCAGAGGAAATAGCCTCTTTCCTGTCTGATACACCTTTGCTTCATGTGTCCCCTGTCTTTTCCAGGCCACAACTGGACTTTAAATTGCTGTTGATGGGAAAAAGAGAAGTGGGAGATGTGTCTGAGCTATGAAGAGGGCACCTTTCATAGGACAGAGAGGCCAGACCTTGGGAAAAGGTCTGTCTCACTCTGGGATGGGGTTTAAATGACCCTGATCCCTCTTTAAGTAAAAAGTTAAGCTGGCTTGGGCTTATTTTAGCAGGCTGAAACTTCTCTTTCCCCTAGATGAAGACAGTGGCCGAGGCCTGAATGGGCAGGTAGGGACTTGAGCAAAGTGATTAGGGCTGGAAACAGGGAAAATTAAGGAGTACTGCTGTCAGCTGGGCTGGGCTGGTTCACAGCCAGTAAAATGGCATGCTCACAGGATCATGCTGTCTGGGGAAAAATAAAAAAAAGGGAGGAATTGTGTGAATAAAGTAGAATTCATTACTACTATAGAAATAAAATATGATGGCCTTTTCCTCTGAGTTCTGAGGAAAGATGTATATCATGCTGAATAGCCATGTGACCTTTTTCTTAGATCCTGGGTCAATTTTGCCTCCTCCATCACTCCCATGAAGCTATCTGATTTATCGATTTCCAGAGGCCAGTGCTTTAGCTGATGTCAATCAACACATTGATCCAACTGGAATGACACCAGGATCTCAGCTGAGAAATTGGTCTGTGTGTTTCTTTCACTCTTTCTTTTACTGGAGTGAATAATGCATCCCTAAGGTACAAAACTAATTAGTGCAGGCATATTGCTCTCTCACACAGGAAAGACTCAGGAATTCAAGTAGGCAATGTTAAGCATAAAGCTCAGGCACAACGATCAGCAACATTTTAAGAGAAAATAATTTTCCAGCTGTCTTTCAGACTAGGTCTTTTGGAAAATTCACTTGCAGTAGTTGCAGTGGGGTTTTCCTTCCTTGCTCTGCTCTTTGAGGAAGGATGCCAGCAAGACCAGAGTAGGATGCCCTGTTATACTATTTCTTAGAAAGCTGGATTTTGGAATAGAAATTCAGCAGAAGGAAAGCAACAGTGGAAGTGAAACCATCCTGTAACAGAATTCCATGTACTGCTTCAGCAGTACATTCAGCTTCTGAACTGACATTTCAAAGAGAGGAGCCAGGAAAGAAATGCAGGGAAACATAGTAAATGCATCAGGTCATTCACTTGACTGAGTTCTTTTGCTACCCAAATAAAGAGCCACACCGGTTTTGTTCAGAGGAGTCTTGTCTTCCAAAAGGCCGGTTTGGCAAGGAGCACTTCTCAGCATCGTCCCAAGTGAGAAAGAAGAAATATATGTTGGCTGACATTTGCTTAAATGTCAGCCACTTCCATGTTTGCTTGTGAGATTGGAAGGGATCGCAAAAAGAATTTGATTAAGCAACAGCATGGGTACTTAAAATGTTGAAAAAACAGTTCCTAAGCTGAAAGTTTCTTAGACTGTACTATGGATGGGGTGTCAATGCAATACAAAAAAGCTGCTGTAATGAATGGTATTGGACAAGAATATTTTATAAGATCCAGTGCTAACAAAGCGCTGAGATTCTGGTGTGCATAATGAGATGTGGTAATTAAACTAAAGTAAATGTTTGTGATTTTCAGCTCTTGCTGTTTCATGCGCTTTTTATTCTTAATGTTAAGGGTAGAAAATGATAGGTTATGTATTTCAATTCTATCCTCTTTTCTGTTGTATTGATTTTGAATGTCTACATAATTTAAAGGGCCTCTTGGCCTCTTGTTTCTGCTTGCATCTGATTTATTCTTAACAAAAGACAATTTAACCATATAAATCTCACAGTTGTGTATGCTTGTGTGTCTTAAGTCATTCCTCTCAGGGTCTGTGTATATGTAAACTTGCAGGATGCTTAATAGAGTATTTGAAACCTGACTGTAATAACAGTTCATGGTCTGCTTTATTAGCAGACAATATTCCTCTGTGATTCTTTCTCCTCCTTGTGAGAAAGTGAACAGGCATTGTCAAGTATCAGTGTTACCATTTATCATATCTACCTTACATCTTAGCCTGACACTTCAGATAAAAACATGGAATTGCCAAATGTGTCAGCCTTCTCCCAAGGCCACTGGTAGGGCTGGTGGTGGAGACGTGCAGAGAACAGATAGTTGGGGAAAAGGGTGAGTGTGGGGGTGAAATGGCAGTTGCAGGATGTTCCTTAGCACTTAGTCTTTGTCCTTGAGCATTTGTGAAAGCTACTGAGTAAATATCATCTGGGAGAAGCAGAATCCAGGCTCCATAAAAGCTGTAAGTCGTGATCTCATGGTGCTCAGAGAAGAACAGTGGGAGAATGAAGCCAGCGGGAGCTTGTGCTTTCTGATGAGAGAAGGAGGTGGTTTGCTGGGTAACTAAGGTCACTGGAAGTGGCAAATTCTCTTTAGGTTCTTTTTCTTAGCTTTGTACCAACTTGGCTGGTATTGGATTTCTTCTTTGCTGATCGCAAGCTGTAAATCGTCAAGGATGTAAAATGCTGCTGTGATGTTAGCTGTTCTGGCATAGTCTTTGGTCTCTGTGGGCATGGAAGAACCTAATCTGCTGAAAGTGCTTGCGGTTTCTTTTTATGTGTGAGGTTCAAAAATGCCAAGAAAAGGATTTGGGTGGTCATATACAGGTACATTTCCAGCCTAAGGGAACCAGAATAACTCCAATGCCTTTGAAGTCCAGTTAACATGACCTGGGGAGCTCAGCTCTACATGCTACATGGCTTTAGTTCCCTGAACCCAGTAAACCATCTGAATACAGTGAATCCTATGGCCAACTTTCTAAACCTTCTGCTGAGGTAATGGAGCTAGACAGTGGAAGAACCACTACGTTTTAAAATGTGGTTTATGTTTTTGGACCGATAAGGAAAATAATGTGTTAACCGGTTTGAATGCATGTGTCTATCACATTGGGTGACCTGGATGCATTTATTTCTTCATCGTCAATCAGATAGTCAAATTCTGATTTTAGAACTGTGCTTTGTTCTCAAAATACTTTAAAATCTGCAAGAAATTATATGTACATGTAGTATTATGATGCCTACCTCCAAACTGATTTCACCTGTGTGCATTTGGGGACCTGAGCCTTTATATTGCTCTGCACTGATTTCTTCTCTGTACTTCCAGAATGAAAAAAGCATTTATGAGATATGAGATACTATAGTGTCTCAAAAGGCAGCAGACACCTAAACATATTGTGAGCATTTGGGCAAAAGCCATTGTTTTAAACAATACTTTTTAATCCAAAGCAGTTTTGCAGGGTTGCAGTTTTGCCAGAGTGGGCCAGGGAAGAGCTGTATTTGAAGTTGTAATAAACCGGCAGCTTATCTGGCTGTATTTCAGTCTGCCTTATCAGTCAAGCTGACATTTGTCTTCCAGTTCCAGAAATGTTATTGTGATATGATGTGTGAAATGGAAACAAGACAATTAGTGTTTCAGACACGCTGAGCTGGCACGTGAACCCACTTACTCTGACTCAAAAGGAACAAATCTGACGTGGAGACCATTCAGTGTAAATAGCAGCTACAAAATAGCAGTATGGCTTTATTTTCTGATCACGGTAGGTTAACAACTGCTTGTTAGTCCCAAGGTGTTCTTTCCTTCCCCAAGTCCATTACTTTGGAAAAGAAATGGGGTTTGCCCTTATTACTCAAATTAAGAACTTTGATCATGAATCTCAGTAAGGGATGAAGCATGTATTATGAGCTATTACAACTTTATTGGCAAGTGTCAGGGCAAAATTGTTTAGGGACTGAGCACAGGAATGGATGTTAAGAGCCTTTTCATTTATTAATCACTTCAGTTCACATCTGAAACTCAGTCAGCTGAAAAGTAATCAGCTCTGGAGAATGGGCACATAAAGCAGAACACGGTCAGCTCATAGCTTGGTCTGATATCTGTGTTTCACTACTTGCACTTTAGGAGGATATGCCAGGTTTAATGGCTCCAGACAATGCTGAGAAAATGTTCAGTTTATATAAAAGTTTATTAGATTAACTGACTAGGAGACATTATGTGGAGAACTGTGTGAGACTGCCAATCCTGATACTTCATGTTTTAAATTGCATATTGAGTATTTTCAGTTTAACTACAAAAAATACACCACCAGTGGCTGGATGCTGAAGCCAGAAGATGTGTTTAGAAACAAGGGGTAGCCTTTTGTTTGTGAAGGACCATTTATCAGTGGAACAATTGACCAATGATCTACCACAGCAGTTTCTTAATCCTTGGAATTTTTAAGCTGAAGATGGGTTCCCCACCCACCCCCACTAAATGTTTCAGGTTGGTTTATGCAGGAATTAATTAATCATGAACCTGTATTACTATGCTGAATGTTCACAACCTCATTTTCTGGCACTAGAATCTAGAAATTTATCCCATAGGGTTTATGTGGTTTACAAACTTGACTAACAAACTACAGGAAAATTGTAGGAGTCATTCATAAGTCCTTGCAGAAGTCATTACCAGCTCACAAAGCATATGGGATAAACCTGTAACTACTTCCACAGGGTGACAGATTTTAAAATCTTAGAAAGATGATACTTCAAAGACTTTTTCACATTTTCATTTTCATCACATTTTCAAGTGATTTGTGCTTGCAAGATTTTCTAAGAATTGATAAGTGCACACCTTACTAGTACTTCTGGGCAGGAAGGTGATTAGTTGTGAGAATTCAGCACCGGGATTCAGTGTGAGCACTGCAGGATACAGTTGGACTTCTTCTGGCAAACCCTCTTGTAAAGTATTTGTTCGTAGAAACTGAGTAAGATTCTTTTCTGGCTTCCTACCATTCTTCTAGCTATCTTGGGACTGATAATGTCTGCTCTCAGTGTTTTGCAGAGAAGTGAAGGTAAGATCAGGAATCAAACTGTTTATCCGTTTGAGAGGTGAAATCAGGACTATTTAGGAAAATTCTTATTGCACACTCACATTTGAATTATAAAACTACCAGTGGTGTGTCAAGGCAACTGTATTTGGTACTATGACTGTGTTAGTGCTAAGAGAGTGTTAGGTCTCAGGAGAGCAGAAGGGAGCATGATTTGCTGTCAGAAGCATCTTGCTCTAGGCATAACCAAAGCACACAGCAAGAGACAATCCTTGATCACAAAGAAGTTATCACTTAACCAAAGGGATGGAAGAGAGAAGCAGACACAAGAAGTAATGCTGTTTGGTTTGTAACAGAGCTCATTTGATAACAATTCCATAGTGTTAGCCTCTAGATGATTCAGTTTCTTACAAAAGGTGTGTGTATTCAGGGGTCTGAGCTAGACAAAGTTGCTGGAGTTTTTAACAGCTGGACTGTACTTTTGATTTGCTGATATCTGAGAGTTACTTTTTTGTTTGAGGGCTAATAGAAATAGCTATTATTGTTTAAACATGTTTTTAGCTGTCAGAGCCTGAGTTCTAGAAGTCTTCAAGACTCAAATCCCCTGTAGCCCATGGAGGTGGAAGTGGCAATAGATATCTCCTAGCTGATGCTATGAAGCATGTAAAATCTCACAGCCTAATAGGAGATGTGTGTGGGGAACAGGAGTGCATTGGCCATCACAACCAAGAAAGCAGTTGACAGGTACTGATTAGCTACATAGAGCTGTCCTTGTACCAGGGTTACCTTTTTGCTGCTGCTTGGAGTGGAGGGAGAAGGAGAGGATTTAAAACATTTTTGTTCATTGAAGTATGACAAAAGACCTTATTCTGCCCAGGCATACAGCCCACAAAGCTGTTTAGGGAGTGAAAGAATCAATTGAGGCGATCCAGCAGTAGCAGAACAAAAGATCTTGGCCAGTGTAATTAGCTAAGTACTACATGCTGTTCCTTCAGCCCCCACTTAGTTAATCAATCAGGACAGAGTGTCGATACGTATTTCAGGCAGACAGCTGAGTGAAAAACATCTCTTCCTCTGATAAGCAGGCTGAGATCATACACTGGCCAGAATCACCTGGGCTCCTCTGAAAGCCATGTCTGGGTTGTGTTTATATGCATACATTTTATCGATAATTGAAACGCACTTCCCAACAGAAGGATATCCAAAATGAAGGCAGTTCTTGTGACAAATGGTGACAATACAAGTGGCAAGTACAGAGGACTGGTTTTGCAAGTGAATGCCCTGTGAAGTGAAGGGTGTCTCAGTGGTTTATGCCAGCTGAGGTGCTGCCTGGGGGAGACTGATGGCAGCATGGTCAGTGCTTAAATGTAAAGGACTCTTGTAAAAGGAGCAGGGGAAAAGGAAGCATTTCCTAAAAGGTAAGTTGGAATGAGCTAGCAGGAACAGATTTGGTCCCTAGGATGCATCAAAAGCACTCAAAATGTGGGCTCCTTCAGTACTTAGGTAGACAGCACAAAGTTGAGCGCTGTGGCACACATTTTCACGTGCCTCTGTTAGGCATTTAGGTAGGTAAATGTCGCTGTGCAGCTGCACCAACTACCCCATTGCAGCAATTGTGAGCTAGTGGCAGTAGAGAGCACAAGCACTATAGGAAACTTAATTCCTTCTCCCCAGAGCTGCTAGTTAAGCAAGCCTGAGTCTGAAGGCCTGTGTTTCTCTTTGTCTTACAGATTTTGGGAGGAATTCTAGTAAGGAAAAGAGTGGGGCATCTTTATTATATCTAGCTTCTGCTTCACCAAGACTGGGCTTCCGGAGTGAATTTCTGGCATGAAGGAAAGATGAGCAGAAGGACAACCTGGAAGCTAAACATTGGGCTAGGACTAAGGAATGTCTTGGTTTGGTTTTGGGGTCAGTTGCAAGCTGGTTTATGCAGTCAGCAAATCCCCCAATATGCTACGCTTTCACGTGTGAAATGGATAGCATAGCACTCCATCCCTATCTATGCTTTGCATGTTTTTTAGCTCTGTGAAGGCATCACAAGCATACTGTTGCAGCTCTAATCTTGGTAGGGATCTCTGAGATCCACTCTTGTGCTGAAAGTAATGGTCAAGAGGCCACCACCAACACAGTGCTGTTTTCATACACAGTGAGAAACTCCATATTTTAGCTATCCATGTGATTAAGGCATTAATCCTTGCCCCAGTAAGGGCCAAAATGGTGGAGAGAATCAAACTGCTAAGCCGCTGTTCAAATCTGGGGGTCTGTCCTGTCAGCAAAAAGGAGATTCAAAAAAAGAGGGTCAGCTGGCTCTGGTCCTAATTCAGCTTGAGGAACAGATGCTGAGATTTTTACTGTAACTGTTGCTCTGTGCAGCTTTTCAAAGGGGCAGCACTGTAAATTTTTAATTATTATGTTGGCGAGGGGGAGAGTAAACAGCAGCAGTTCAATATTAGCGTTCACAAAAGTCTCTGCTGGGACAGCTAGAAAGTCAGACTTGCAGCCCTAAGGTTTGTTGTCCCACTTCCCTGTGGCTTTGCTCTTCTCCTACCAGGCCCTTTGAATGTGATCTGAAGTCTTTAAAGCTCATCCAGGTTTTTCACATGTTCAACACAGTCTGCTTTGATACAGACTAGACAGCGCCTGTTTTAACTTACTCATCCTCTGAGAGAGAGGACGTCTTTAAAAATTATCCCTTCCAAGAGCTACCCTGCTTTCAACCTGTGGATATGGGTCCAGGGTCATGTCACACACAGCCCTTGCTGCTCTCAGTCTGCACAGTACCTTGCTCTCTGGCCAGTGCTGGTGGAGGAAACGTTGAAGGGCTGTGGTGGTGTTTGGTGTGAAGAAAGCAGGGGAAAATTTTGCCCAAGATTTAGATCATAATTTAGGTTCTGGGGGTTTTTAATGTGTAGGGTCAGTGGCAAAGCTGATGGCAACACAGCTAGTCTTGTGAATCACTGCTTACTACTTCTTGGATTAAGCCTGGCACGCACAGGGATTGCTTTTTGAGGTAGTGGATTGGGCTGTTAAAGAGAAGAGGCTGCAGATTTCAGGGTTCAAAGTGTGGGTTTGCTTTGGATTTGGAGGCCTTGAGGAAGGGTTGCTACTGGCCATCTTTAGTCATAGCAGAGTGAAATGCCCATTCCGAGCCCTCTTACAGTGGGAGGACTTTCTCTCTGAAAAATAATTTTGTGTAGATATATATATACACACACATATATAATATTTATACACACAAACACATATATATACACATATATAATCATCCAAACCCCATTAAATGGGAAACACATATACTGAATTTAGCAATGCTTGGTCAAGTCCCCAGAATGCTATCAGTTAAACTAATAGTTAAAACCCGAGCAGTGTCTGCCACAATATTTCTGCTTTGAGGTTTTGAGTGTACTTTTTGTTCTTTCCTCCTAGAACTTTTACGCAATCTTAAAGTTTTCTGCAGCTTGTTTGACTCAAAGCTGTTGTTGCAAATTTGTTTGCCAAAGGGAATTTTTCATCATTCACAGGAACTATTCTTAAATTCTGCAAAGATTCCTTAGGTGAGAGTGATATCCCAGAGAACTGTACAGATGCTGTGGGTATGGCAGCTGATCTCAGGGACACTGCGGAGCAACTCAGAGCTGAAACAATTGACCATATTCATTGAAGTGGTGGGCAGACCATAGGGAGACAGAATGTAGTTACCTTCACCGGAATTTGGCCAGCGTCCCAGCTACTGCTAATGCCTCTGCTCTTACAGAAATGTCCTGGGATTTTCATTAATGTATGATTCAGCTTATAAAAACATGTGCCTACTGCCCTAGCCCCTGGAGCTATGGCAATTAAAGAAATGCTCTTTAGCCAATGTGTAATGACTGGCTTTAGCAGGCACATTCCCTTCCTTTCTAGTTATTTATGCTCCCCTCCCCTTCTTTCTCCTCCTCATTCCCAAGATGCAAGAGTAAAGTTTCCAGTGCATTGTGTAAAAAACACATGTGGTGAGTCCCTGTGCCCCATTCAGGTAACGTTACAGTCTTCATGTAGCTGCATGGTCACAAAAGCGTGCTCTGTAAAATCAATCAAATGGGTGTCGGAGGGTAACCATCTCTAAGAAGGCCTGATTCTGGCTGTCAGACTAACTTACCTTCTGCCAGGGGATGAGGGCCCCATGAGTGCTTGCTCCCATTGTGTGTGAAGCAGGAGTATGATTTTTCAGTGCTTAAGACTGAAGCTAAGAAATAGAAAAGGTTGTGCAGTACTCAGATATAGAGTGCTCCATGTACCCAGCTAAGCCCATCTGCATTCATACATCAACTTGTGTCTTTAATGCTGCTGTCTCTGGGACCCAGCACTACATGCAAGAAGAGAGGAGGCTAGCAAGTCAAATGGGCCTTTTCATCATGCGGGAGCCAGGTCACTTTTTTGTGTGCTGCCCTAGTTTAGGTATAAAACTGGCGTAAGCCTAGCAGCAGTCATGGAAAACGTGCCTTTGTAATCCAATTCTTTCCTGCGATCAAGGGCCTTTCGCTGCCGATAGCCAAACAGGTCATTTCACATTGCCCTTGTTAGTGGGAATCTTGTAGTTGTTTGTCCTATCAGTTTATTTTCAATGACATTTTTGGAAACAGAAAAGCAGCAAAAGAATATTGAGAGAACTGTGAGAAACCAGGAAATGGTACCATGTGTAGGAGAAGGCAGGAAGGGAATGTACATTTTCAGTTTGTATTTGAGATGCTTGCAGTGGACTTTTCCCTGACACACATGGCAGGGTAAGAATTTGAAACCCTTACTCTAGAAAGGTGTTTACGTGTCATACTCATGGGTCTTTTTATTTTAGATGCAGGGCAAGGTGTAGATATAAGCTTCCACAAAGTTACCAGCCATCTGAACTGAATACTGAGGTTTGTCTTCACACAGAAAACAGTTTCAAAAGACAAGCTTAAGAGCAAGAGCCCTCTGGTATGCAGGAAAGAGGAAGACAGTGGGCAGTGTGTCTGGTGTTTTTATAGGTATGTTTACCTCATCCATCTCCATGGCACCTGACAGCAGCACTGGCTCTGAAAACTTGGACCTGCCTCAACCTGAACTGCAGCTAAATTCATTTATGTGTCTACTGCAGCTAAAAATAGTTTTGCCACAAAATATTTGGCTTGATAAATGAATAAACTTGGAAATGCAGCTATAAATCCCCTTCCCTAAAAGAAGATAAGTTCCAGAAAAGATGGGGCTGCTTCAGAGGATTCAAGCAGGGAGAGGGATAGGTGCTGTGCACATAGCTTAATGAACTTCAGTGGTGCTAGTACAGCTGGGACAGGACAAAACAGAGCACAGCCTTACTGCCTGAGCTGTTAATTTGATTTTCTGAGGCATATTCTGGAATCTGAGCTCCATGCACAGCTCTACTGCTGGTGGTCCCAAACCAGCTAAGTTCAGAGTCACCCCTACACATCCATACGAGCTGCAGCGTTTTGGGAAACTTGTGTCTGCCAACAGGACGGTTGAGCTGGGGTAAAAACTGCTGCCCTCATGAGAGGATAAAGGCTGGACCTTAGGGAAACAGGCATTGTACTTTGTGAGGACTAGGAGCAATTCCCATGCGTCATCTGCCAGGATACCTGTAAAAAAACCACAGAGAGCAGGCACTAACATCTTTGCTCTTACTATTGTGAGAGTGGCTTTAGGGAGTACCTTTCCCGGTCGCCCACATCTGAAGGGATTTTTTGAAGGTAGAACAAATATGCTTCTGTGCATGCTCTACCAGCTTTTACATTATTAGTGTCCACATCTGCAGCATAAAATTGACAAGAAAGTTCCTGATTACTATGAAATGCCTTGCTAATCACTAGCTAAGTCTGCTCTTACTGTCTTCCTTGCAAAATTGCTCCAGCATTTTCTTGCGCTGGCAAAAAACACTCCCTATGCAGGTTGAAGTCATTTAGGCTGACCTGTGGGCAGGGAATTTGGGGGTGCTCTTGGCCTCTTGGGCACTAGTTAGAGAATTGACACAGAGCACAAACAAAATGCATTCAGTGTTTATTAATGTGAATGTTATCCAATGTTTAGTAACCTAAGGTCCTTTCAGGGCAAACCGATAGGGAGCATGCTCAGAACCACAAGGTTAATGGTACTGTCATCAAAAACCTTAGCAGCAGAGCAGAGAGACCACAGAGATTGTGCTGGCAATGGGAGGGATTGGAACGTATCAGCCAGACAGGATGAAGAGGTCAGGACCCCTTCTCTCTCATTTTGTAATCAGAGGACTGCAGCATTCCCTGGTGAGTCCGGGTTTTCAATATCTAAATTAAGAAATAAGGTAATGCCACTGTTAAACAGTTTATTCTCACTTTTCCACACCATAAAACTTATTCATGCATCTGCCTTTAAACCTTTGAGATATTTACTCTGGCTTAAGTGCAGCAACTGCTCTATATTCACAACAATAGTAATTGAACAGCCTTTCAGATTAATTTGCCACTTGTGCATAACTCATGTTACTGAAAACAGAACTACCCATAGTTTTGAAGGGTGAAATTCAGACTTAGAACTGAGCTGACAGGGTTTCATTCCTTTTCTCATTAACACTACACGATCTGCTCTTTTGCCCCATCACTAGAAAAGCATCCCCTCACGGCTGACTCCCACCAGCTACAAATGAGTGGTGCAGAGAGCAGCAGTTGTCCCTTGAATTTCCAGCTGCCGCGGGGTGGCAGCAGGGGACAAGGATAGTGACTGCAGGGTCTTTGAACAAACCGACCACAGCTGCTGTCTCCCTCGCAGAATTTACTGCTCTATCTCCTTGCTGCTCCCAGTAAGACCACGAAGTCCTGCAAGACATCCACAAGGTCTGAGCAAGAACAGGCTTTTCAGTTCCTGTGTTCTTTTCTATTTGGGTAGCCTGGTAGGACCCTGTTTAGGAAAACGCTTATGCACAGCTAAAACTGCATGCTTTCACGTGGGTTCATGGTGAGCAGCTTCTCAAGTGCTCGGCCAGCCTATCCTGTCACGAAGTCACGGTATCATGTGTGTGTGCAAGTAGGTGTGCACGGCAGTAGGTGGATGGTGGTCAGAAGTACATGGACACTTTGATCTTTAAGATATTAATTCTTCCTGTGTGAAATTGATAGCTTCACTGCTTCCTGTGCTTTAGATCATTTCAGAGTACTTGATTGTGATTCTTTACTCTTTGGGGGTTATGGTAGCGGCACAGAAAATGCTGCCAGGGAGTTCTTTCCATGGGTCGATTTCAAGCAAGAAGGCTCATAGATGGTGACATGACATGGGCACCAGTCCTGCCGATAGCCATGCCTTTGTACGATGTGCTGTCATGCTCCAGTACATGGGGGACCAGAAGCAATGCATTTTGTTGCACAAATGCCAATTTTTTTAAAATAGCTGCTGCACTTGGATCTGTGGAGCTGACGATCTCAGCAGCAGCACTGAGGATCTCAGAGAAATAGTCTTCCTTTTGTCTCCAGGAGGCTCTTCCTTCAAGAAAGTACTAAAGCACACTGGAGGTACAGTGGGGAGAGAGGTCAGGGAGGAAGGGTGACAAGCTGATCTGTAGGCAAGGAAAATGTATCTCCAGGGCTGTAAGTCTGGCATCTTTCATGGGCACTAAATTCACTTGAGAAGACTTTTTAGTAATTATAGAAGGCTGGGGGAATAAAGAAGGGGTTTGCCAAGTGTGATGTGATGACAATGGCTTAGACCATAAAATTCCTCTTTTGTACTGGCACCGTCACTCTAAGCCGTGTGCTGTTGCCATTATCTGGTCCAAGGGGAGTTCTCGCTGCGTTATTGTGGAGTGTGTGTGACCTGGCAGCAAGTAAAAAAGCATTGAGCCACCATGCTGTGATGAACCGGCCCAGCTACTTCTGGAGAGTCCGTTAGCATTTCCTTCTCATTACCTAGGGATGCCAGCAGTACTCTCTTGCCCTGAAGGACACGTCTCTCGATGCTGAGCTGTGTTTTAATTGCTGTTGGCTGCTCTAAGCTTTGCTCTTCAAAGGGTCCCTAAAAATTTTGTTGTCTGATTCTCATTAAAATGAGTGAGAAGTGAATACCTAAATCCCTTAGGCAGCTATTGAATGTCTGGCAAGAGCTCCAGTCAGTTCATCAAGCATGGCTCTTATGCATCATCTGGTTTTTTTCCTCTCAGATGTAGACCATTTAGTGATTATTTGTTTCTATTAGTAGGCTCAGGGAGAAAGGAGGAGCATGATGAAGAAGGGAATATAGGGCAAAAGAAAGAAAGGGAAATGATAGCACAGTGAGGGAGGGGACAACTACAGCAAACACAGAAGAACGAAAACTATGGAGACAAGTAGGGAACCAGCAATATAGATGGAAGGACGTCCAAGGGCAGTTCCTCTTGGTTGTAGAAAAGGGAAAATTGCCATAAGAGAAAATGGCTGAGAAAGTACCATCCCCCAGTGCTGGGGATGTGGTAGAAATATTGAGGGGGGGAGTCTCGTTTGGCATCAGTACAGCGTGACCTGGCAGTCAGAGAAGAGAGTGAGACTCCAGCACTAATGTGTGATTGTTTCTGTGACCCTGGAAAAGTTACATAAACATTGCTTCTGTTTTTATTCCTTTCTGATTTAGGAACAATACTTCCTGCTGTCTTCCCATGGTGTTGAAAGGTCAAACTAGTTAATGGAAGGAAAGTTCTTGAGGATCATTACTATGTTGTCATTACTATTATTATTGCTGTTTATAACAGGTATAATGGAAGTGTTAATATTGGGGAAGGGAAATAAGGGAAAGAGAAGTGACAAACATCAAAAGCAGTAACTGGCCATGCTGGAGCCAAGTATCTGTCTCCAGGAGAAATGAGTACTACGTGTTCCAGTAGCCAGAAAATCCCATAATTTTAGGTTTACCTAATTTATGGAATTACCTGATCGCAGGACAGATTTTCTTGACGTTTTTGTTTTGAATTCATGTGAGCAATATGCCAAGACAGGAAGTTCACTGTCTAATCATGTGGTGAAAAAAACCCTCAACAGGTGTGCTTTCAGAGTCTGCTGGTTGTCTTCTTTTTTCTCCAAACTGATCACAGGTGTATATCTCAGCTGTATTTTCTTACAGGGAAATATTGTCCAGTTACCCCAAGAAGAGACAATCCAAAGGAAGTGTAGTGGCAGCTGGTCACCCTGTCAAGCTACAGCCTCTAGGTGTTATGGCAATATAGGCCATAACGGCAAGTATAGAAAAGTAATACAAATGTCTGGGAAGATGTGTAAAGCATCCTGTGAAAAAGGGCTTAAAGTAGTGCTATGTAACAAGGATTGAAAGGCAAGTTCCAAATGTCATTCACTCCTTGTTTTTAGAACAGGCAGGAGGGAGATTAAAGAAATAACTAGATTTCCTACTATGGCAGTTCCTGTGATGCTAGGTTTGGCTTTCCCCAGGCTTGAAAAAAAATTGTCCTTGGAGTAGGTAACAAACATTATTTTGCAGACACGTCTCCAACTGGTTTGTTTTCCTAGATGGCAAGGACAGGAGGAGGGAGGGTACATAAGGTCATGCTGTGAGAAGAGAGTATGCAAAGTAAAAGGAAACTGCCAACAGCAAAAATTAATATGTTCCTATGCCTATCCCTTTGCACTCAGTGGAAAGGGTGATATTACCTGAGGTGGGACAGTCTTTGCACATTTTACATCTTGGTTTGTGAGTGAATGTTGGCTTGTGACATCCCAGTTTGAGGGATACACTGCAACCACCAAGGAGGGCTGTTTGGACATGGTATGGGGGGTCCATACAGGTGCCTGTGGAAAGGATTAGGGATCAGTTGATGTCACTGACTGAAAATACCAGGGTTTGTAGGGTTCAGGTGGTCCCTTAATAGTGCCTTACACTGTTTTAATAATTGGAACTGTTACTACAGACCCATCAGCTTTCTCTGGGGCATGGCCCTGGGTGAGAAACATCAAGCACCAGGCTCAGTTCACCTTTGTGGGTAAAGCTGGTATATGCTGCGTTGGCTTCTGCCACAATGATCAGGATAGAGATGGTGACAGTGATGTGGAGTGTCACCCTGCACACTTGGAACACAATAGGAAGAGGAGTGGCTGGGGAATGGGAGTGTGTGAGGAGACCTGGATTTACCAGTGATCCTCAGCTGCCATGCTCTTCCAAGCTGCACTGCTGCGATGGACTCAGTAGCCATGCAGTAGCTTTGAGGCAGTACTCTCTCATATGTTGGGTAGAGCCACATGTTTGATAGCCCCCCACTTAGACTGTAATGGGCTCACTGTTTAAATGCCATAGGAACTGGGGTTTTAATTATTGAAACTTTGTGAGAAATGTGAGAAAGGACTGTGAAGTTGGGGGCAGGATGGCAAAGCAGGGTGAAAAAAAGGAGTCCTGAGTGTGGAAACCACAGGTGTGTTTAGGGCAGAGCAGAAGATCTTTCCAGTAGACTCTTGGACAAACAGCTATTTTTAACCTTCACATTGCAAAGCAAATATTAACTCTCAGACATGTGCAATCACTGGCTTTGTGCCTCTGGAGAGGGGCGAGCTGTATCAGATACAACAAAGTAACAGGGAATGAGTTCTTGTAGCCCCTTGAGCTGATATCACCCTGATAATTGCTGCAGACCAAACAGGATCAAGTTAACACCCTCCAGGCCCCAGTATTTGTATCACCTGGTAATATACCCTCTGTGGCATCCATGGAATGGATTGTTCACAAAAAACAAACAGCCAACAAAGAAGTAATGCTCTCAGATTCCCACGTGCCCGGGTAGGGTGTGTTTTGCAGGCAAGACTGCTGGGATAAAAGCTGGCCTGATGCAGGAAACAGAGAAAGCATTCCCTCAAGTTTTAATGCTACAAAAGGGCGAGCGTTACTCCATCTGCACAGGTATCGCTTTTCTGTAGTTGCTCTGTCTGTGACTCAGGTGTATATTGGTGGTTTTTTTCCTTGCCTTGCCTGGTTGCTGTGTGCTGTGAACAACAGGAGGGAAAGGTAGGAAGAAACATTAATGACGTTAGAGATATTTGCTCCCTGAACACCTTGACACGGAGCAGCAGGCAGCTGAGTGCTGAGAGAGCTAGGGGAAGAAGCCATCCCCTGTCCTTTAGCCACCTTTTTCCTGTCTCTCTAGGCTAGCAGAAGGACTGTTTGCTGCCACTGTTAAGCATGTCAGGATGTTTTGCAGTCAGTTCCTGGGCACATCACAGGTGGCTTTATGCTGGCTGAAAACAAGCTGATTTTCCCCCTGTCCCGCAGGTTCTCTTGTTTCTCCTTGCCTCTGTGTTTTGTTCACACATTGCACACGTCTGCCGAGACAGACATTGTAGCTCCAAATGCAGCTGAGAGCAGGCTTTGCTGTCTTTCTGCTTGCTGTTGTCACAGCTTTTCCACATCTCTTGTTTCCTGTCCCTCTGTTTGTCTAACCTGTCCATTCAGACTGTAAGGCTTGGGGCAGAAACTGTCCGTGATAATGTGTTTGTACTGTGCCTCTAAAAAAGGGACCTGATATGGCTCTAGGCATTACTGTAGAGCAAACAGAGATTAGTTCCTTGTCTTGTATATATGAAGAGGGGTGGAGAAAATTTATTGTTAGGTTTGCTTCTTGTTGCAGAAAAGATCCTGGAGGCTTCTTGAAGGCCCGAATCAAAGCTGTAGCATAGATCCACCTTTCTATATGCATTAGTTGAAAGAAGACTTGATTTTCCCTGCCCCTGCCACTTTTAAATGTAAAAATCTCTGTGGGAGCCTAACAGTTCTGTGCTTAAGAAGGTGGAAAATTATCTTAAGAGCTAAGCCTTCTTTCCTCTTCTGGCTTAGGAATTTAGAGTCACCAAGAGGAGTCAGACTCAAACTCATCCAAGCACGTCTTCTTATCTCTTGTAGCCAGCAATCTGTTTTCCATTCACTTCTTGCCACTTTTTGCTGAGGGGCTGACTGCTGAGGTTAACCTTGCTCACAGGACAGGAAGCAATCACACAAGAAATGGAAAGGTGTGGAAGTGTTTGAGCCTGCAGAGTAGTCCTAGGAATGACCTTGAATCCTCACCACTTGTCAGTAACTTGCATCAATCCTGTATGGATCACAGTGGCATTTCTGCAGCTGGATTGCTGCTTTGGTGCCCACAGCCACTTTGCTTTGGCACCTGCCCTTGGTAAATTATGCTGGAAAAGAACTTGGTCCTTCAGGGAGCCTCTTATCTGCACTGGCAAAGGGGCACTTCAGTGTATTGCCTGCACTCCCGGTTTCCAGATCATCCAGGTTTGGAGACTATGGGAAAACAGTCTGGTTACTCCTGAGCTGGGTTTTCCCCTGAAGTGGGGATAGCCAGGGGTGCAGCCAGGCACTGTAAATGGCACAGGGTTGGCGATGGCCCCTGCTGTCCTGGGGTAGCGCAGGTGCAGGTGGGGAGAGAAGGGGCGGTGCTCAGTCATCAAGGGGTAGCAGGTTTCCATCTGGATCTGTAGCACTTCACGGGGGACAGGCAACACTTTGCTATTGCTTCATGTGCTTCGTTTTGGCTTTTGGGAATACCCATAAAAGGTGAGGTCCTGGTCCCCTTTGTGTCAGAGGCTCTGTGCCATTTTCACTCAGCATCCTGGACAGATTCCAGTTTGAGTAAATACCACTGGCTTGCCTGAAATCCCTTGTCTGAAAAACACATGAGCAGTTCCTGCTCATTTCAGCTTTCATCAGGTCCAGCTTCAGGCACAGACAACATACGGATTGCCTCAGGCAGCAGCTCAGGGAAACAGGAGAGGAGCAAATGATGGGGACTAGGAGTGATTTCTGCAGATGTGTCTTGAAGGAAGCCCCTCTGCCCCAGTGAGGGGTGGATGGCCTTTCTCTCTGAGTAGTGCCTACCTTTGGGCACCTGAAAGTGGGAAAAGCAGCTTTACAGCAGAAGCAAATCCCAGCAGTAGGGAGGGGAGAGGAAAGGGGCTGGGAGCTGGCTGTGCTCCTTGGTACCCCACTTTCTTCAGGCTAGCTGCACCACTTTATCTGAAGCCAAGTGCACCTGATGCTGGCAAAAGAGATGAGAGAGGGTGCTGAGCTCTGGCTGTCTTGGTCTCCTCAACTACCTGAGGAGGGCACAGCACTGGGGGAAGCTCTCTGCCGCAGCCCTGACATTCAATTTTGCCACTTCTGAGAATCGAGGTAGCATATTGTGTGTATATATATATCCTTAAAGCATGAACTGATGATTCAGTGGAGGGGCTGGTGAGCTGATTTTGTCCTGACAGATAGGAAATGAGTCTGCCTGTTCCCGGAGACACATATATACACACATGCTGCAAGGGAGCTGTAAGCTGTCTGTGACAGTCTGGTGCAGCCCTGAGCTTGTGACTCTTCTCTGTATGGGGTCAAACACTGCTGAGTTTCTCTGATGTCAGCCACAATGCTAAAATCAGAGCTGGTGACTGTCACTGCGGACACGGCGACTAGATGTCCCTCTGGGTTTACAGTGGTGCCTCTCTGATGTAGTATCTGGAAAATAAGCCTGGGGATGCCAGAAGTGTTAGTTGTGAATGGTAGGGGCTGGAGTTCTTGCTAGGTGTCTTGCTCCAAGCCAAGTAAGTATATTCATCAATATGTTTCAGGCTATATGTGGGAGAAAATATGTTGCCTTGCCTGTGTTAAAAAACAGATTGTTTTTTTTGGAAGTGTCAGAAAGGTCTCGTAGCACTGCTAACCGTTCAAAATGGTGTAGTTTAGCTTGTTCTTCTACTGAATCAAGTTCAGCTTCTCAAGATGAATTCAGTCTATGTGAACCTTGTATGACTACCTGGAATACATTAGTCTCTCCGGTACTATATGCTTTGTACTTGGGAGCAGAAATGTTACTGTACAACAACCCAGAGCACTATGAGAAAAAATCCCTTCCTTGCTTCCCTGCAGAATAAAACAATAACTAATTTGGAAATGCTTTCTTCAGCTTGGAGTAAATGTCAATAGCTAAGTTCTCTTGAGATGCATGTCTGCATCAGGAGTGGAGAAATCCAGCAGAGACATGGCTCCAGGGGGAGACCTTTGACTTAACTAGTTTTTGATTGAATTGTCTTAACTGCTCTGTCATGCTGACACAGAGGTTGGGGACAATAGGGAAGAATTTCTGTCTGCTGTATGGGAAACACTTGCTGCCCCCAAGTTGTGACATGGCATTAAGTCTGAATGAGGGGAGCAGCATATTCTCTGGAGTCATTCAGCAGCTCTGCAATTTTGTTTTTAGGTTTGAGAACCATCTCTGAACTCCACAGGGACTTAAAAATCTCCACCTCTAATGTGAAGCCTGAATCAGTCAGCTACTCAACGAGTTTACTGAGCAAGCCAGATTTGGCCCAGTGGGCCTCTGTGTGCACTGCTCTGTACTGGGTACAACATGCAACTGGTCTGGTGTGGCTGTATTATACCTATTAGTGGACAGGTAAATGAAAGACCCCAGTCTTGCCTGTTTGGTGATCCAGTCTGGGCACTGAGAAGTCATTAAAGCCTTGACTGTTGAATCTGGAAACAGGTACAATCAGGTTTTCTGTTGTTTTCTCTCAAATACAGCTGGTCTAACTCCTTCCCTCAAGTTATACCAGTGCTAATGACTTTGTGAGGGACTAGGAAGAGATGAACCCCAGATTCACTGGAAATGCATCATTCCACTGGAAAGAATGAAAATTATTCCCGTAAAATATTTGAAAGCAAGAGATCTAAAGCAGAGAACATTTTTTTTGTAATGCTTCTCCTGGGTGAGTCACGGATTCCCTGCAGCAGAGGAAGCTACCTCTCTCAATGCCCTTGTGGAGCAAAATTTCTTCCTCTCTCACCCTGTCGGTTCCTATAAAATCTTTTTCAGCAGCTCAGGAATTCTGGACAGCCATCTCCAGCAGTTCATTTGTGATGCTTCCCTTCCCATCGTTACAATATCTGACATGAAAAGGGCAGTAGTTTGTCACTGCAATTGCTGCTGCTTCTGTCAACACCCAGCTATGCTGGTTTACTGTTTTTCCCAGAGCATCTCCCAGTGTCAGTCAGGAGTTGTACTAACCTGCTGTGTGGCACAGCTCTCACTTGTGCAACTGCATACAATGTGCATACATATTTGCTTGCTTGCTTTTCTTTTTTATTGAGAAACTTCAGCAAGTAAGTTTACAGTTTAGGAATCACATGCACCGTTCATAATATAAAGGACACAAAGATGGAATAATCCATCTTAAAAGCTACAGAGAATTTGTTGTTACAAAAGCTCCTCAAAGAAAGGGAAAAGAGGAATAAATAAAGAAAACTTCTTTAAAATAATCAAGAAAGGATCTCAGTTAGACAGCATTCTCTGAACCTACAGTAACCATAGCGAACCAACAAAAGACAGTAGTAATAAGTCTTATGTATCCTTGGTGATCTGCTTAAGCAACTTCTTGCTTTTACAGTAAGCCAAAAAAAAGGGAGAACAGATGGGTTCAAAGTCTGCTGCAGGATCTATTGAATGACAAGAAGCCTCTTCTAATGCAAGAAAACGGACTGGAGTGTTAATGCAAAGCAGGACCAGGGGTGGCCTTTGGGATTTTCAGGAAAGGGCAGTGCGCATGGAAGGCTTTACTGGAGTAAAGACAACTGAAGGGACTTGAGTTTGCGTCAGCCCAAGGAGACTATTGAGGCGTATTGAAGTGGGTGTATTTCAGGAGAGGCCAGCTTGGCAGGGAAGTTCTTATTCTCGCCTTCTGAAAGAACCTGAAAGAATCAGCTAGAAATGTTTGTGGAAAACAGGAGAAAGAGGTGTGGGGGAGATGCTGAATTCACAGAAGTTTGGTGGGATTTCACAGGAAGTAGGAACCATCTTGTAGGTGGTTGGTGGAACAACCTCTGGAAGGGGAGGCTTTACTGTTGAATGGTTCTAATTGACATGGACTCTGCCAGGGTCAAGGCCTGTGAGCTAGGGATTTGCAGAAGCCCTGGAATGAGAGCCAAGGTTTGGATCATCGCCACCCACAGAGGGCTCACACATTAAATAGACAGGATGGGCAAATTTAGTAACAATTGTGTCTGTTTTATAGGTGGGAAACTGAGGCATGGAAACTAAGAGTTTTTATGTTATTGTTGAATGTTTTGCTGTACAGATGATCCTGTTGATTTCAAGGAGAGGGGTTCTTCTCCCCACGTGGCAGTGCCTGGGCAGCTGGCTCTACTCACAGCACCTGCACTAAGACCAGCTATTAAATCCAGCCCCCTAAGGTTTAGTCCAGAGCATGAAGTTCAAAACCAGCCTCTTTTTTAGGTATTCGTCCACCCTGTGCTTGTCAGAGTCACCTCTTATAACTCAGCTTGGCAGAGTAGTTGGCTCAATCTGACCAAAAGGAAAAAGACTTCAATCCCTGGCCAGCTCCTGCTGGCTTCTTCTGCTTCTGATGGATGAATGACAATCCTACAGCCAGAAGGTTTGCTGGCTGCATATCACCTGGTTTTTCTCAGCTTAAATAAACCATAAGTAGTTATTATTATTATTGTTGTTGTTATTATTAATGTTATTGTTGTTATTATTATTATACCATAAGACCAGTGGTGTCCTGGAGCGCATTAAGAGGAGCATGGCCAAGCAGGTCTGAGGGAGGTAATCCTCCCCCTCTACTCTGCTCTGGTGAGGCCACATCTGGAGTGCTGTATCCAGTTCTGGGCTCCCCAGTTCAAGAGGCACAGGGAACTACTGGAAAGGATCCAGTGGAGGCTATCAAGATGATCAGGGGACTGGATCATCTCCCGTATGAGGAAAGGCTGAGAGAGCTGGGCCTGTTTAGCCTGGAGAAGAGACAACTGAGAGGGGATCTTACCAATGTCTGCAAATATCTTAAGGGCGACTGTCAAGGGGATGGAGCAGGCTCTTTTCAGTGGTGCCCGGTGACAGGATGGGCACAAACTGCAACACAGAGAGCTCCATCTGAATGTGAGGAAAAACTTATTTACCTTGAGAGTGACAGAGCACTGGAACAGGCTGCGAGTCTCCTTCTCTGGAGACATTCAAAACCCACCTGGATGTGGATTCTGTGCAGCCTACTCTAGAGGAGAACCTGCTTTAGCAAAGGGTTGGACTAATGATCTCCAGAGGTCCCTTCAAATCCTGACCATTCTGTGATTCTGTGATAAGAAGTCATCCTGGATATTGATTGCCCTCTTATGCTAGGTGCTGTAGCTCACGGCGATTACATTTATGGCACAAGTGACTGTTGCGGGTGATTTTGACGATGCTGGGGCCACTCAAACTACTCCAGTACAACTTGCACGCTTAAAATGGACTGTATCGCTGGCTCTGCCCTTACTGACTGACAGCAAGCACTTAGAACCACTTCAGGTTTAGGGAACAGCTGAAGACTTGCCTTCTCATTTCCTCTCACTTGGGACCTGGTATACAGGGTGAGATGGGTTGTTCAGAGAAGGTAACCACATGCAGAAGTGGCCTGCCTGCATATTATTTGTCTGCTGTGGCATGCCTATCTCTGCAAGCATCTTCCATCTGTTAAGTGCTGAGTGCATCACAGACCCAACAGGGTTCCATCCTTGACTTTGTTCAGCCTTGGCTGGTGAGGCAGGTGTTCATTTCAATAGGTTACATGTGCACTGAGGTTTGTTTGCTTTGTTGATAATTGTTGCATTGGGTAGAGAGAGAGTTTTGTGTTTATAGTGCAGCTTGTTTTCTTTGAATCATTCAGTCCTTTCCTTGAAATATCACCACTCCTTAAACACAAATATTTTCAGAGGCATTCAGAGAGAAGAAATGAATGTGGAGCATCTGAGCCTTGCTTTGGGAGACAGTGCCTTGTTTCTAGACATTTGGTGAAAACTTGGGAGTCTTTTTGCCTCTTTTGACTCTCTGAGTGGTAGTGCCACGTTGTAACGTGGCCTGTTGTGAATGCTTTCCTTCAGGAACTATAAGGAATTTGCATCCAGGGAACCCCAGTAGAATAGATGGTACGACTGTACCTAAGCAACAGGCAAATGAGAAGACTAGCAGATTATTAATGGATGACATAACTATGTAAACAACAAAAGATCAATCCGTATCTCCATTTATATTCTCTCTAGGTACGTGAGTAATACCGTTTCAATGCTGCCATCAGAAGCTTCTAATCACAAATAGTAGGTCTTGTGTTAGGTCTTGCTCATGGATAGTTTAAGTATACCGGAGCCAAGCACATCATTCTCAGCCTCTGAGTACAGGTGACTCGGTGCTCCTGCTAGCAAGCTTTCCTTCAAGGCTTTCTTTATTATGGTGCTGCAGCTGCCTACATGGCCTTGTAAGCTGCAGTTTAAGAGCCTGGACATAGGAATAAGCTGGAACACATCAGGATTTGAAGAAAGATTTCTTTCAGAGCTGTTTATAATGTTAGCAACAATATAAAAAATATTGCAGGGTTTAGTCTTTCCATAAAGCCTTCAAGTTTACATGATTTGTAAAGGCAATTATGGAAGAATCCAAGTTTCTATTTTCACTAAAAAAGAGGAGAAAAAGAAATATCTATCTCATGTGGTTGCAAAGAGAACCTTAAACCAATGATTCTATGGAATGGAAAAAGCTAGAATATATAATTACAATTTGGATTATTAGAGGATAAAGCACAGATCATGATTTTGTTGATTTTTTGAGGTCAGGGTTCAAGGCAGGTGTTAATTCAAATGCTTCTGATGAGTATCTCAGCCTTTGAAGTAATTGGTCTTTGTTACAGGAAATATTTTTCCAAGAATGCCTTTTCTCCATTATATGTGATCTAACATAACAAAACAAAAACAAACAACAAAAATCCTTTCTGTTGATTATATCACAAGTTAATCTAACTCATAGTATCCCACTCTATTGTATTTCATTGAAATGATACCCACCTGTTTTCCTTTACAGCAGCAACAAACTGGAGCAATACTTCATTTTTAGTTTGTTATTTATTATGCTGGCAGCAAGGTCTAATGTTTCATCTCACCCTTCCTGGTAATTGTGATACAAGGCTCTTTATATGAAGTTTCATTCCTGTGGTTTTATCCATTCTTAAGAAGAAAAGAAAAAACTCATTCATCAGTGGAATGACTTCCTGGTAGGATGAATGACAATGATTTTTACCTAGCTTTGTAGGGGGTTCATAGAAATTGTTAGCTAATGTTTGTGGAAATCAGATTTTAAGTTTTAGAAGGTATGCAAGCTGCAATTTTATTGTTCAGAAGAACAGATGGGCTTCACCTGTGAGAAATCACCATTCAACACTGAAACTAATGTTCTGCTAAAAATCAGAGTGGTATGTCTACATGTGCTGATGGGTTATGGCTCAATTACACTTTGCCTGGCATGACCTGAAATAAAAGTAACTTCCAGAAGCGTGCATGCAGTTTCACTGCTCAGAGAATGGTACCCATGCAAATAGCAGCCCTTCCCCGGCTGGATCAGAGCCTTAATCCAATTGAGGTACATTTCTTTGTCTCAGAGATGATGTCTGGGAAAGTGAAGGCCTGAAGGAAGAGGTTATACTTCTGATGTGCCATGTGATGTTATACTTAAGTGTGCGTCACACAGCAATTGCTAACACAGGTCACAGCTTCTGTTGAACAGGGTCTGCCAAGTGCTTTGAATATCAGATTTTGTGGTGGCAAGTTTTGTAATGAAAGCTGTATCAGTTGCACTCTGAACCGGTGGCACTCCTGCAGCTCCAGAAACTCAGGATTTCCAGGGCATTAACCTGTATATAACCTTGCCTTCTGCTATGCTAGCATGCCTTTGCAGAGCGGTACTACATTAGTGAACAAGGCTGAGCTTCAGAGATTCTGGGCCAGATTTTCATGTCCTCTGCCTTGTCATTTACTTCTTTGCAGAACTGGCATATTTCTGTTGGCACACTGATGGAGAATCAGTGTGCATGAAGGACTACACAATGTACATGATGGACCATACAAAACAGAAGGAAGTGCCCTAAGATTCACCTAGCTTTGCCGCTACTTGCCGCAGACTGCTTACTTTCTCATAAAATCAAAATAATTGTCTACTTTCTTTAAATCCCTAGCTGAAAAACCCTACAGAGGTGCTGCATGTCACTAACTACAAACACCTATGTGCATCTGCTTTGTTGCTGGCCAGTAAGTAAGAAGCTGTTGTTAATCAGCCAGCTTGATCACAGAGAGAAGCTTGGACAAAAAAAATCACATCCAAGCTCTTCTAATCCTGGCTTTGCCCTTGGGCTTGTGCCTGGGTGCTTTTATCAGGAGGTGTTCCATGGACGTTTTGCTGGCGTTTGCTGCTTCCAAATATCAAAGACTTTTCAGGCTTTTTCAAAACAATGCTTCTTGGCAGAATTAATTTGGTTGTTAATCCCCAGCTTCCATTTATATGAAATGTAGGGGAGGCAAGCACAGACCTTTGAGGAAGCTGGCTGGCAAAGGGAGACAATGTTTCTTAGTCACATTGCTCAGTCTGGAGCTGGGTAGACCTAATTCCTTCAACAGAAATGTTTGCTCAGCTCTGCATGTGATAGCCAGACTGTGGCGGGAATGTCTTACTATTTCTTTCTCCTCTCTTTCCGGCGCAGATCGAAGAGGGAGGTAAAGCGGACTCCCTGCCTGCCAAGCTGCAGGCTGGTGATGAAGTGGTGAACATCAATGAGGTGGAACTGAGCAGCTCCAGGAGAGAGGCCATCTCCCTGGTTAAAGGGTCTTACAAGAAACTGAAGCTAGTCGTTCGCAGGTAGGCAATCTTCAACACTCCTTCCCTCCCTTTCTCCTGCCTGCAGGGTGTCACAGTCATTCTCCTTACATCTCCAGCTGGAAGCCTGTGGCTTGGCTTGATCTTGGCAAAAGCCTTGTTTTAAGCACATAGGCATGAGTCCAAGGGCAAATGTTTGTTCTTTTCAGCCAACTTTTCTATGACTCCTTTGTCACTGATACATCCAAGCATGTGTAATATTTATCCGAATCTCTTTTACTGCTCCCCTGCCACGTGACAATCCAGGATTCCTGTTCAGTGATTTACAAGCAGTCCTGTCTTCCTTCAAAGTGCTTAGGGCTCTCTGTAAAAGGGTGGCAGTTCTGTACATAGCTTTTGCCTCACTTGCTGCATGTTATCACTGTTGCTGTCACAGCAGAAAGATTTCCACCGGCCTGACCAAGATTTGGAGCTGCTTCATGTTCTGCAGGTGAGTGATAGAGCGGCTGTGCTGACCAAGGGCAGTCTGACCAATATTGTATTCAAGATGTGATCTAGGGGGAAGAGCCACTTCATCTGCATCTTTTGAGAAACAGCCCCTGTGCCACCACCAAATGAGTGACTTCTCACATGTTCTATGTGAGCCATTTTCCTGACTTTCAAAGGTCTTGTAGATGGTAGTGAGTAGTGATGCCAGCGTGCTGTTTGATGGTGTGCTGAGCATAACTCAGTGAAGCAAATTGTGCTAATCCTCTTTGGTGACGTGAATAATAAATATGTTTGTCTTAGGGTGAGGACGCAGGACTTGAATCTTGATGCGCATTTTGAATCAGAGTTGTTAGGGTCTGCAATCTGGGGTGGAGGTTTAAGACCTTAATAGAGGTTCTTCCTGTATTTTTACTGTGGGCATATGCAGTTTTTTCTGTGCCAGTTAGGTGATAGCTGGTATCACTTTATGGTGTGCTCTATCCTGAATTTCCACACTTAGCCAGAAAGCAATCTGGGTCAAGATCAGCACAGACCTGAGGAGTTGTCATTAGCCAAACAGATGGTGTCAGCTTGGGTCGCTAAGTTGAAACAACTAACATCTGAGCAATGATGTCCAGGTAGGGCAGGTATGATCAGCTCAGACACCCTCCTGCTCTCTGCAGTATATCTCGTGCTTTTGCTGGCCGTACTCTGTTGTTTACCTAAAGCACCTTTGGGTACTGGCAATGACCTTATGACAGATTCTGAATATTCATATACAGAACTATTAGATGGTTTGGGTAGCCAGTGGGAGGATATTTGCAGAAGTAGTTTGTTGCAATTTGGGTGTTTTCCAGAAATAAATGGTTTTAAGGCCCATGTAGATTGTAGTCCACCTGTATTGACTATACAAAATGTTTAAATCAAACTAACTCAGCAAAATTGTGAAAATAGAATCCTTTGTCACAGTTTAATTTCATTTTGCCAAGATGAACTATTTGGTTCTATTTGGTGTAAGTTGAGAATTGGTTCTGGTGTTTGATCTGTCTACCTAAGAGGTAAAAAGAAAGGAAGGAGAAACAACGCCTGGAGCCCCATTACTGTTGTCTCATCCCAGACTTCTTCCTCTCCACTTCACTGAAGTATTTTCATTAGCATCATTTCTCTGGTGGAGACTAAAACCTGCCTGTATTTTGAAAGGCCCCTTTGCAGCCTGCAAACTGGGAGAAGTACATTGGGAAGGTCAGTGCCTGTGTGTCTCAAACAGGACACCGACAGTGAATAAGCAGTCATGCTCTGCCTGGATATGTATGCACTCACACATACACATATGTGCACACATGCATGTATATGTACCTATGTATGCATATATGTCTTTATACATAGAGAAGTGATGTACTCAACATCAGCAGTGTCATAACCAGGCCTAAATTCAGCAGTTCTTAATATTTCCTTGGGAGATGCCTGAATCACAGGACCACATCTCTTAGAAAGCTTTAAGGCTTTCTTCAAACTAAAAGAGAAAATGAGCAACTTTTAAATTTCCTTAACTTTTCACATGCAGTAGGAATCATGAAAGACAGAGCAATCCCAATGGGCATTGATCACATGGTTGTCATTATAGTTGGTGAGTTACTGAAATAGGAGGTGTCCACCTCTGAAAAAATCAACAATCAGCAGTGCTTTCTGTTCTGAAATGACACTTCAGAGTGTAAAGTAATAGTATCTCTCTCCATTATTTTTAAGTTCCCAAGACCTTTTCACCTTTTCTTCTCCTTTTTAATGAGTATGCAAGGGTATTTGATGTTTTCCTGTTTTGGAATACCATAGTGAACTTGAAGAAAATTTGGTTTGGAGCCTTTCATGGTTTCATTTCATCACCACTAGAGAGATCAAGCACGTTAACTTCAAGAGGTATTACATTCACATATTATTCCTTTGCCAAGGTACTTCAAGCCCTTTGTGCACATTTAAAGCTCAGTGAGAATCCATAAAGTTAGAACTGAAAAATTGCAATTAAGAGCTAAGAGCCCAGCCTTCAGTTCAGGTAATCTGACACAGTCCCAGCTGACTCTGCAGTGCTGGCATGAAAGCAGCAAAAGAACAAAAATGTGAGGTCCTGACTGCTTTGTGGGAAGTGAGTCACAAGTTTTTCTGAATTCTCCCTGCCACCAAAAGTGGCAAGACTCAGCACTCTGCCTAGCTGTTGGCAAGGTAGAAGACAAAGATTTTGTCTCCAGTGCTAGAGGGAAATTGGATGAGAAGGGATAAAAGAAGGATCCCAGAGGAGAATGGTGAGGCAGAGAAAAGCAGTGAGGGGAAAGTGAGTTTCTGCATTAAATAAACCCTTCCAATAGCATAAAATGAAATGAGGCAAGATGTGAAAGAAACAAATTAAGGAAATCAGCTCAGTACAGAACCTGAGCCACATAGAGCCTTCATCTCACGTAGGGGGATGCTGCTGGGCAAGCAGCATATCCATGTGATAAAATGTGAACAAAGGTTTGCAAGACAGACTTGAGGTGAAGCCACAGCACTGAGGATGTGCAGATTATCTTTACCCTGAATGTTAATTAAGACTGGTAAAGGAAGCACTTGTGTGCTTCCCTTTTGGGATTGGTGTTTGTTGTGTTGGCAAGAAGGTGATGTTTTGCAGTACTACATCATCTGAAAATAAATTATTTTTGGAGTGCTTGAGATGTTGATCTTTGTAAATTGGTCATAATGGTCTAATTGAGGTGGATTAAGGTTGCTTGCTGCAAATACCAGCAGTCTGAAAACTGACTGACCAGTCATTTGTGACCTGCATTTTTAGTCTCTGATTTCAGTATTTCATGATAGGTCTTGCTTAAGGAGTGACACAAACTTACACTGACACAGACTTTACCCCTTAAAAGCCACAGGCAAACAATAGCAAAGTCTGCTTGGTGTATGTGGTTTTGGTCCTTTCCAAAGCATATTCAAGGTCAGCATGTTTTTGAGGTGTGGTTCACTGTTTTTCAAATTAAAACCTCAGAAGCTTTCTATAGCAGTGTGATGGTGACACCAGACATCACAATGGACTGAAAGTGCAGATTTTTTTATTCAGATGTATTGCAGTGAGACCATCAAACAGAGGACCAACAAAATACATTTGACCCCTCTCCACACACTTGTGTAGCCCACACAGCATACTCAGATTGCTATTTAGTCTTGGGTTTTATTTTAGGACAAAGGTAAGCTTTTAGTACCAGTGGCAGCAGAGTGAGCCTCTAATTGTGTTACTAAGCAAAAATCAGTGTTACAACACCTTGCTAGGTCTGTAAACACACTGATGCAATGATGTGTTATTTCCTTTGAAATGTCATCTGCAAAGCTCCTGATGCATCATTGTCACTCTTCATCAGCCTGTTATTGATCAGTTTAACAGAGGAAAAGAGTGGGAACAGTTTTAATGAAAGGATAATGAAGGGAAAATTGGGTAAAAGTCAATATAAGAGGAAAGACTGAAATAAGCAGAGATGAGAAAAAGTACCTTTCTCACAAGGATACTTAATAAATATCAATGGTTATAAACAAATAAACAGTACCAGAGTAGTTAGTACATGAAGACTATAGTCTGCCTTTCATTCCTGTGCAAATGTCCTGGGGAGTTCAGGGAAGAACTTGTAGTAGGAGAGACACGTAAAGTAGTGAATTTATATGCTTTCAGCTTCCTTGTTTGTAGACTTAGAGTAGGGCAGAGACATAATGACCAAATGAACCCTAGTGTTAATTAAATACTCTGTCTGTTGCCTAAGATAATGCTTATTTGGGAGATAACTGTTAAATGATATTTCATAGATGCTCTCTAGCTGCATTTGCTTTGTCTCATCCTCACCTCAGGAGGCCTGAGTGGCAGTTTTCAGATGTTCAGCTTTTTCTGCTTCTTTAGCAGGGCTGCTCATGCTAAACTTGTTTAAAAGGCTGTTCTTAAAGCGAGTCCCTTTCTTCCTGCCCATTCCTTGCTACCTCCCTGCACTTGTTTTGCCTGTTCATTTCCAGGACAATAGACTGAGCCACGTGTGTATTTGTTCATTGCTGTAGACCTCAGGTCTGCAACTGGTGTGCTATGAGGAGGCTTGCTGATACTTCACACTTCTTTGTGCTGAAGCCAGAATAAGCTGGAGTAAGAGCTACTCTGCATCTCAGGGAATTACAAAGCCTTACTGAGTGTACCTTAGGTGCACTTTCCAGTCCCTGCTGAGTTACGATTTCCTGCCTCATATACCTTGCTGCTTGTATCTTTTGTATGCTTGCCACTGGCAAGGTGGATTTAGCTTGGTGGTCTGTTCCAGTCCTTTTTCTGTCCCCTGATTCTGAAGACATTTAGAATTGTGCAACAAAATACCTGTTTTCTCCTTGCCTGCTTTTAAATACAGGGTTTTTCAGGACACTTTTGTCTGCTGGCACAGAAGAAAGCACATTCATTTTGTTCTGATATATTTCATACTTGAGCAATCAGGCAAAAAAGCATACCACTGCTTGAGCATTCAGTCCTGCTAGCCAGATCAAATTGCCACAGGTAAACAGAGTGAGGGGAACAACCTTTAAAATTATCACTGTGTATAGAGACAAACAAATATCGCTTCGCTGGCGACAGACTATGGGAGTGAGCCAAGAAGTTAGGTCCTTGGAAGAGAGGTCTCCATAAGTATTTCCTGTGATAGTCTTCAGCATGTCTCTGTCACTGCTGGTGACAAACATCTCTGACTGAGTATGAGCAAAACCAGTTCCATCAAGCCATAGGCTGATGCTGGGGAGGTCTTTTTGCTCAGGGTTTGCCAATTTGGGAACAGTAGGTGTGAATCACTATGAGGAACTGGAGAGACCAGTTTGTTTAATGGTGTAGCAGGGGCTTGCCTGCAGTCCTCAGCAAACTACCTTAGATAGTTTTTGATACTCAGTTGATCTTTAACCAGCTGGAGGAGACTCAGTGTTTAAAAGCTAAAGCTACAAGCCACAGAAATAAAGCTTAGTTGTTTAATTGTGAAAGACGGGTTATTTTTTCCAACTTGTTTTTTTCTTTCACTTCCTCTCCACTTTCAGTATCTAAGCAGTGTTGGGTGCAATTAAAAAAAGACCCAGGCCTTTTCAGTGGTATCATTTCAATCAAATTGTGTTGTGCATGCTTGTATCGGCTGAAGATAACGCTCAAAATGTGGGCATTGCCTTGTCTGCTTTACAGCGACCACAGTGGCCTATAGCAGTTGCCAAAAATAGACTTCCACAGGTCAGTAAGCAAGAATGGCTAGAATGGCTGTCAGAGCGTCACACTGTTTACATAGTTTTTACATTCAACGTGTTCGTAACAGCAGCAATTAGATCACTGAGGCATGATGGCAAATGTAGCTGTTCTGCGAATATCATGCTGAAGGGAACGACAGTCAACAGGGACAACAGCTCTCAGACGCCCTTTCTAACACAAACACTGTTTGAACTAAGGCCTTCTACAAGCCATTCCCTTAGAGTTGCTGTGGCATTCACTGTTGCCTGGTGCAGAGAGGGCAGAGGTGAAAACATGAAGTCATTCTTGTTGAGACGACAGCATGTTGTGAAGTGAGCTTGCCATGGGCAGTTTGGTCCACGTTCTTGCTGGGTGTAAAGCAGCTCCGTTAACTTGAATGGAGTTCAGATGAGTTACCTCAGGTCAGAATTTGGTCCTTTGATTCTTGAAACTCTTGGATCCAGTGTCACTCTTGGTTAATGAATGCAAAGCTCTATTAAAATTTGCTAGTGGAACAACAAGCAAAAATTTTATGCCTAGAACTACCAGGGCTTTAGGACCTTACTCTGTACATGCTGACATGCAGGAGTCCTGCAGAGCACTTCTTCTGCAGTGTTGTTTTTAGGGTTCAGGCCAGCACATAGGTTCTGGCTTGGGATGTGAGGTGCTCTGATGGTGACGTTTGCCTTTGCAGAGCCAGTGAGATTGCATGAAGTATGAATCTTGTAAGAGCTGTGGTTTACAGAAAAACTGCATGCCTCCAAAACGCGAAACGTGTGTTCTTAGCATGTGTCAAATCACACAGATACAACCAACCACAGAAAGCCTGTTCAAGTATTATTTATGTAGCTATATACAATATTACATCAAAGATAAAGTACATTCAGTTTCTATAGCATATAGCTGCCCTAACATCTTCTTGCACTCTTGAGGCTCAAGGCACACAAGCTTAGTGCTTCTCAGACCACCTCACCCCTCAGCCTCGTTCTTCTCCGAAGCTGCCCATGAGCGAATCCTCTGCTCATACAAATAAGCAGTAGTTTGAATGAGGATCTAATGTTTTGGGCTTGGTGCTTGTTATCACCATCAAGATAGATACTGCAATTAAAGTACGTGGCTGACACGGCTCCTGATGCCTACTAACAACTTTACGAACAGCTTTACCTGTCCCAAGGGTGTGAGTTTGTCCAGTTCTCATAGTATGTTTTATGCAGAGTGGAGGACATGTGACTGTATCATCTCTCTTTCTGGGGCAGCTCTGTAGTGAGGCATAATTAAACAAAGAGATACAAACATAGCAAGGATCAGTATTCACAGCCGTTGATTTTCTGTTTTCAGTGTTAGTGGTTGGTGGTGGTTTGTGTCTGCCTCAAGCTTAGCAGTGCCTTCGATTCTTTTCCATCTCAAAGAACCTTAGGCTAAAAATACAAGTCAAATAAAGAAGGAGCAGGGGTAGAAAACATTATCCTCATTTTCCTGTTGTGCTAAAAACTGTGCAAGAAGAAAGGATTAAGCTTATCCTTGGCTATAACCTGTGTGTTTGTTTTCATGCTTCCCTACAGATTCCCTACATTACTTGGGCTATTCGGCTTATTCTCTTGGCACATCCCTGTCCCTGGGCCCCCTTGCCTGAACGATAAGACCTGGGGGAGATGCTGGGATAAGTATGATACAGCCCTGAGACTGGGAGTGTCAAAGGGAAGCTGGATAATCCAGGTGCTGAACAAACTGAGAATTCACCCAAAGATACACCTTCTGAAAACACCAGTCCTGTGGCAGACAAAAACCTGCTGCTAAGTGCCAGAGGCTGTCTCATGCTTATGTAGTCACTGCACTGCAAAATGCTGGGGCTGGGAGGACATTGGACATGTGGGTATATTTGTTCTGCTCTTATCCTCTTCTTGACATGTCTGCGTTCAGGTGCTACAGGGCTACTTGGGTCTCTGTTCTGCCACAGCATGGCCAGTGTTATGTTTTCCAACAAATCTGGTTCTAATCAACTCATTAAAAGACCTCTGTGGCAAGATCAGGAATTAAACCCAGATATCCTGAATACTTAAACCTATGCCATAGCTACAAAGCTGTTCTTATTTTGGCACCAAATTGCTATAACTAAGGCTTTAACAAAAAAAAAAAAGAAAAAGGTCTTTTACTTTCCACTCTACCTGATAAATGACCCTATCGAAGTGTTGAAGTGTGGGAGGAAGATGTCAGTCGTACTGACATCTGACACTCAGAGCCGATTCAGACCCATGGAAATTGGTGGAAAAATTCCCACAGACTCAAAAAGGCTTTGGCTTAGACCCTCACTGAGCAGTGATTTCCCTCATTGATGAGGAGAAAATGGGCCATTCCTAGAGAGAGGGGAAGCTGCTGGCATTTTTACAAAAAGACAAGTGCCAACACAATTCTTCAAAGAACTCTGTGGACTAATCCTTTCCTCTTATGACACTAATGTAATTTTGTGTCGTATTTGACAGTGTGCCAAAAAATTGCATCAAATAAATCCAAGTTTTGTGAATGAAATTAATTAGGATAGGCATTGGCTCATACCCCACTCTGTAGCAGTGCAGGAGCATGTTTCCAAAGAGCTGCTATGTGGTGGAGTTATTTTTTGTTCAGTGATGATGACTGGGGGAATGGGAGAAAGGAAGGTTTCGTGCTTATGGAATTTTTAAGACTGACAGCTTGAGAGGCCAAAGCTGGCATTAATGCTGGTAGAGGACTGGCAGGGTGGTCTTGTGACTTAGCGCTGTTGTACATTTGGTTGTGAACTCCTCCACAGCTTTCCAGTGTGTCCTTGGTCATATGTCCTTGTTACCGAGCTCTCCGTCTGCCAGGTGTCACTGATGTTCTGTTGTGTGAGACCTTGGGACAGGGAGAGGGTCTTTTAAAGGACATCTTTTTAACACTAAAAAAATGAGCCTTCTGTTGGAGTCTTGCATGAGGAGACAGCTCCTCAGCTGATGCAAATAGGTGCAACTGGCCAAACCCCACCAGGGTCCTGACCTGTTGTTTGTACAGTATTTCCGAGGTCTGCACAGCCTGTTCCCAGGTAAGTAAAGGCTTTTTTTTCTGTTGTGTGTTTGTTAAGTCTTTAACTGTCTCAAGTATCAGTATTTTCATTAGAGGAGTTTTCTGTGCATTCATCAAAATGTTTGCAGTTCCTATCTCATTAGGAAGGGTCAATGAGAAACATGGGGCAGACAGCTAAGAGGTGAACAGAATTCAATTTTGAAATCACTGGCAACAGGCTTGCTGTGTAGGATTTAATTAGCTACAGGTTAGGACTGCCAGGCTTTTAGGAAATTTCCCACAGTGAGTAATAAATGTGAAGAAGATCTAGATACGGTTTTTGAAAAAAAGGTTTAGGCCACTGATGAAGACAGTGGGAAAATGCCTTGGAAAAAAAAAATGCCAGCCATGTTAAATGTGTCGTTTTGTGGGACATTAAAGACTGACCCCTCACCTGAAACTGCATTAGAAACACAGCAATTTTTAGCCACCGCCACTGCATTAGCTGCTTCTTTCACTGGGTGCATTTGGATTAGTTTGCCTTCTTCAGGCAATAATCAAACTGGGGTTTGATTTGTCAGAAAGTGACACTGAAAAAGCTGAGAAATCACTGCCAGCACTGTACAAAGTGCTTTTTAGGGTGTGAATCTCCTTCTTTTGGAATTTCCTGAGGATTAAGTTGGAGCTGGATCAGATCACGATAGTATGAAAACTTGAACAAACAAGCATGTGTTCTCTGACTGATCTGTGCCTCATTTCTCTCTCTGTGATTGTGTCTAGGCTGACCTTTAGTCGATAGGGCAAATACCTGGACTTGCGTGAGATTCTGGTTGCCTGCACAGGTGCAAAGGACTGCAGGATGACAGCTTCACAGGGTGACTGACTGCAGGTGGAGAACTGAGAATAACTGAATTTCATCACCTTTTTTGTAAGAAGCTGCAGTTGCATAGCTTTAATTTCAAGAGCTGACTATAAATATTGATTCATAAGGCATTTGTTAGTTGTGTGGCATTGATACATGCTGATGTATGCATATCCGTAGCCGGGTTAAATATTTATTTTGCTCAGCTACACCAGTTACCCAGGAATATAAAACAATTTCCCAAAAACTTTTCAGTTTTTCCTTCTTGATCCAAGGTTTCCTCTGAAAGGGTGGTGAGGTCAGATAAGGCTAATAAACACAAACCTAATCCTACTGATAAAACCGAGTTTGCCTGGATTTACTTCAGTAAAACAGATGTTAGTGTGTAGTGGTAGCTGTAACTACTTTACATTTTTTCATTAATGGACTTGTATGGGTCACCCAAATCCCTTGGCATTATTTCTCCCTTGTGGCTAAATAAATGGAATATCTCAGTCAAAAGAATAATGAAGAGCAGAAACTGCACAGACAGTATCAAATTGTCTTTTATATGCACAAATCTTCCTGTTTGTAGCAAAAGGCAGCCTAACTCACTCTCACAAATGCGGGTGGACAAAGAGTATTCACATGTATGCACCTGGCTAAAACACTGGCTATACCAATAGCTCCAGAACATAGAACTTTTTTTTTCCAATACCCCTTTCTTCAGCTTTCTGTCTGCTTTGACCTTTGCATTAGGAGGGAGGTAAGGTTGGTTTTCAGTACATGTATGTAAAATATTTTCAAAGTACACCATAACTTCTTATTTTTTTCTACTGAAGAATGTCTAAACTAATTAAAATCAGAAATAATGGTAAATAATACATCTTTCAGAAGCTGAAAAGAGCCAGTTAGCTCAGACTTAACCCTTAGTCTTCTGTGTTTACCAGGCTTTTAAAAATTACTGCTGTTCTGAAGCGAAATTGCAAGAGATGAATGGAGGCAGTCAGTGCCATTCTTTGTCTTGGGCAGACTGGAAACTCCTCCCGTGTGCTGGTGTTTGGCCTGGGGCATTGGGTTCAGTTCGTCCTGCTGACAGGTATTTTTATGTGGCATTGCTCCTTATACTCACCTCCCTTATAAAAGGGAGGTAACAGCTTTCCTGCCTGTAGGGTATCCGGAAGTTAACTGCATTGAAGAAGATGATGCTTTCATACTCTTGAAGTAAAGGGGATATTGAAGTGGAGAAAGTATGGTAAAAATTATGGGTGAAATTGTGAATGATGTATGTTTTGGCCAAACAGCCTGACTGGGGAAAAAAAATATTTATGGTAAAATAGATGTGAAATTGAGTGTTCAGTTTGGCCTGTAATGTAACAATTTGTTCCCCATAGGAAAAGCATGTTAATTGAATATATGCAACTTATATTTAATGTCTGTTTTCAGCATTCTTTTGGATGTTAAAGCAGCCTGGCTGGATAGAGGGTACCTGAACCTCCCTGGCTGCATCAGGCTGACGTCCTCTGTATCAGGATGTGTCCAATGTGTTGAGGGCCATGTACTTCTCTGTGGTATTTCTATGGACTTTCGACAGAGCCATGTGTCCACAGCCTTCTGGTGTCTCAGGGCTCAGGCCTGGTGCCTTGACGCAGGAGAAGAGGCAATGGGACTCGCAGAGACGATGGCTGACAGAAGGGAATTGTTGTGGGCATGTTTTTCAAACCTGAACCTGCAGTCAGATTGCTATCCCTAGCTTACGGGCCAGTGAGCAATAGAGACCAACGTCCCTGCCGTACCTCTCCTCCAGTGTTGGTTTGTATTCCCCGCCCTTTCTCGCAATTACATTTTTCAAATGAAATTTGAGTGGTGAATTTTGACAGAAAGAGTAAATAATTCCTGGCTGGCTGAAAACACTTATTTATTGAAGATGGTTTCTTTTCTCTCCCCCCAAAGCCCAGTGTTAATTACAGGAGGGGGCCAACCCCTAGCCTGCGGGGAGCCAGGACAGAGCTGACTGGCACTTTCACTCCGCAGATTTCCCCTTAGCTCACGGTCTCTGCTCCCGTCTGTCAGGCCTGCTGACGACTGCTTGGGAGGAGGGCAGTAATCTGAGCTGCCTCTGCTGAGCAAACCTCCTGCTTTTTACTGCGGGATTAGTCCCGAGGTGCCTCTGTGCACAGCACCTGTATCCGCAACTTGTTATCTTAATTGCTATGCTCCTGTTTCTCCACTTTCCAAGGCAGTAGTGCCGTTCCCTCCTGTGAGGACTGCACTCACCAAATGGCAGGCTGCCTCCGTCGCAAGGATGGGAATACCTGAGACTTGGGCTGGTGTCTCAGAAGGTAAGCAGCCTCTCAACAGCTACAGCAAAGCAGGCTGGGCAGGGCTTCGTGCCTGTGGAGGCACCAGGACCTCGCGGTAGGGCTTTGGGAGAGGGAGAACAGGAGTCTAAAGGACCCTGTTGGTCCTGAACGTCACGAGCATCATAAACTTCAGAGCAAATGACTGTTCAGGCAGTGCATGGTGGATTTTTCAGCTGCTGTTGTAAGCAAGCTTGCAGCAAACGGGGAGCCAGTGCTGTGCTGCTGTTCAAGTTCTGTCACTGTGAAGCTGTTGAGCAGTGTAAGCAAATCTATTAGGCTTTAAGCTAGAAAAGTGCCAGAAGTTCATAGGAGAGGTGAACTTCAGAGACCCTCCGGAGCTGTACAACATGTTAAGGCCGTTCCCTCCCTTGGTGTCAAAGGGTGCTAATAATGCCATGCACTTGGGATGCTGAGTCTTGTGAGTGGAGAATCTTACTCACGTACACATAATGATCTGTCGACTGCATTTTACAATTTTATACTCTGGAAGAGTCTCTCTCTGCTCAAGTTAAGTGGCACTTTTTTTGGTCTTTACCTTTTTAAAGTCAAGAGTTGTTAAAAGTGGGTGTCAAATCAAGCCAACACTTTGTGTCAATGTTTAATACAGATGGGCTAGCCGTACAGTCTGGGATATATTCTTGTTTGATTAACACGGTAATATTGCAGATACCAGGAAGAGAAGATGAAAGAGGCTGATTCTTAAGAGATGGCAGTCAGTATAGCTCCAGTATGAGCCAGCACAAATTTATATTCGTTGAAGACCTGTCGTATATTATACACACACCTATATGCCCTTTCGGATTGGTTGTGAATCATAAAACTAAGTTCGTTGAACTTTGATTTTGATTATTTCCTGAGGGATTAACTCCTTTAGTAAACCCGTTAACTAATCGTTAAACTCATTACCTGCTTCATTGCTATTAGGATATCTTTAACTCCAGGTTTGTTTGGGGAGCTGTCAGCTACAGTCCTTGAAGCACCCCACTGGTTTCTCACAAGCCAGCTGTCCCATATGAGGAAGACATGCGCACAGTGGGTGTTTGTATGTTCCTGCCTGCATACGTTTGCCTGCTGTCAGGAGCATACATTTGCTTGAGTACATGCCATCAAGGGCAAAACTAGTTGGTATGTGAGTAGCCATAGAGATTCCTGAGGCAGTGGAGCTGACAGAGGTCCACAGCACGTAGGAAGAGGCTGGTTTACAGCACAGATCCCACCACCCTGAGGCATGCCCTGATGCCTGCACAGGTAGGCATGTTCCCAGGCTGCAGTAATGAGAGGAACCTGTTGTCCTTTGCTGGAGGATCCATGTATGTAGACTGCAAGGCGGCAGGGAGCTCTGCAAAGGATGGGTCAGTTTTTCCCCACTTTCATCTCTTGCGTGCTGTGACTCTCTCCTGAGGGGAACTGCAGGCAGGCAGTATCACAAACAAAGTGTTCAGCTATAAATTAGTGTGGACAGTCATGCAGGGGCAAAGGATTAGCTTGGGTCCTAATCCACTACCTGCTTGAGTGATTTGACGTCTCCTGTGGTCTTCATATCAGGTTGTAGGTGAGCCAGACGTATATTTCTTCTCTGTTCCTGGGATCAATTTAAGCAGAGATTCAATGCTCTGTAGTATATAATGTGGGAAAGGTGATTGTACGGTAGTATCTGAAATTTGAACAGATGCCTGAATTAAAAACATATGGTAGTCACCTCTCCTTCAAGTGAATTGAAAAAATCATCTAGGGGTGATGTAACTGCTTTCTCTGGTCTGTTTTACAGTATCTTAAAGATAAGTCTTTCTGAAGCCTTCAAATGGTTAAAGGCATACGTCACAGAACCCAGTGGCTGAAGAAATACCATATATTAACATTTACCTCAATTGCCAAAGCTTGGACGTTTCTTTCTGCTTTTTAGAAATCACAGCCTGCGGGGACCATTTAACAATAAATCGTAGCAACTTGGCTGTTATAGGGCAACCCATGTGCATAGGCCCTTCAGGGCTGTGCCAGCATCTCCTTTGTTCAATAAAAGTAACAGCAGGAATTTGATTAAAGACAGATAGAAAAGAGGGGGAGAGAGAGGGCAAAGCATAGGAAAGCTTAAAGAAAGAAAGAGCCACCTGGAAACTTCATTCCTCCTTTATTTCTAACTTAAGCTCATAAATACCAAATCTAAACCATTGTGTGTGTGAGAGGGAGGGAAAATTTCCTGCATGCCTGCACAGAAAAGCCTGCACATGCAGTCGCATGAACCGACTTTTAGCAAAAGTCATACTCTTCTCAAACTTAGTGCTTGTGCCTTGTCTGCATCAGAAGAAAAATGAACCATAAAAAAAACTTTATCCCCTGGTGCTTTGGAAGAACAACATTTGGGAGGGTCAGGCAAGTCACAGCCATAAAGGAGAGTGGCAAAGGATTTTGGATGAACCTGCTGATGAGCAGTGAGCACATTTCCCAGGCTGCCTTAGAGCAGCCCTGCAGCTCAGCACAATGCAAATGGCCAGCTGCACACGTCCAGTACTGCTCTTCATGGTTAGCCTACAGCATCTGCCGCTTTGTATCCATCGTTGTAACACACTCCCTGCCACCCACCCCACGCCCCCCACCAAAAAAGAAAAAAACAGTGACTCCAGCAGCCAAATGCAAATAAGCCCCAAAGAGCCCTCTTATGCATGATCAGTAAGAAACAGGCAAAGCACATTCAAATTCCTTGCTGCAGAGCCAACATGTCAGTTGTTTGGGTTTAGGAGACCGGAATGGTATGATTGAGTGTTGGGAGTGATGATGGATTGACTTTTCCTTAGCATGGCTGTGCCCTGGGAGTGGGAAGGCTTTGCTGTGCAGTCGAAGGCACACTTTGGTTCTCAGGCAGGATTTTGTAAAGCACGGAGAGGAAGGCTGAGCCTGTGAACTCCTCCCCAGTGGGGACATCTCAACAGGGTTTTACGTGTTCCGGGAGCTCTTGCAGGTAATCTTGCCCTGCATTAGACTAGATGGAGCAGCAAAGCAGAATGCTGTACCTGCAGCTCATCGCTGCTTCTGCTGTCTCTCTTCTATGCA
This sequence comes from Falco rusticolus, assembly GCF_015220075.1. Taxonomy (NCBI): domain Eukaryota; kingdom Metazoa; phylum Chordata; class Aves; order Falconiformes; family Falconidae; genus Falco; species Falco rusticolus. The sequence continues at coordinate 103,157,903 of NC_051187.1, forward strand.
CCTGGACATCTCTGTGACTTGAATCATGCCTCTCCCCACTTGGTACTTTTCTTGCTCCATCTATACGTTGTTTTCCCTCTCCACACTTTCTCTCACACTTGCCAGCTGTTAATAGCACCTGTGAGACAGTGAATCCCTTCTGGCAGTGACCTCGGCTCTGGACTGTGCTCCCTAAGCTGTTTTGGGGTGTGGTGATGTCCTTTGCAGCAAAAAAAGATGTCTCTGCCTCAGTCCAGCCTTCCTCACCTCAAGCTGTTATTCTGAAGGCTGCTGCCTCCTCCATCCAGGGAGCAGGAAGATGTGCAGCCCTGGTCTGGATCAGGCCCTAAGGGGCTGTTTTCTCTCTCCGTCTGATTCAGACCAGTGCAAGGATGCAGAAATGGGCAGTGTCCAAGACTGAGCCTCTGGTTAACAAACTGCTTTCTCCCAGTGATTCAAACTCTCAGAAAATAAAGTATTGCCATTGTATATCACAACTCAGTTGTGGGAAAATGCAGGGACAGAGAGGGACGGCAGAAGGCGGAGGGGGTGGGAGGACCGAATGTGGGGCTGCTGCTGGCATCCCAGCCCGCAGCTTGGCACCTCGAGGAGAGAGGTCGGGGGCGGGGGGGGGGGGGGGGGGGGGGCCCACGACACGACGACACGCCGCCCTGTGCCGAAGGGGGCCGGAGGTATGTGGGGAATGCGAACGGTATGCTTGAGTGGACAGCTTCAGAGCAAGGCGCTGGGATGGCTCTCCTGCCATCTGTTGTGAACCCCGCAGGCCCATAGCAACAGCGTCTCAGGAATGGGGCTGCTTTTTTTTTTTTTTTTCAGAAAGAAATTCTTCCTTGCCCTCTTCCCTGCTCCTGCATACGCATACTCATGAATAAGCGGTAATGGGGCTGGTATTCCTGCTACAGTGATGAGTGCTAAAGGAGAAAAGGATCTTTTAGAGTTCAGCTTGTATTTGATTTGAGGGAAGTGTTTTTCCTTTCTGAACTGTGACGTTCTAGGAATGTGAGCCGATGTGTATTATTTATTGTTAATTGCCAAATCTCGTTCTATTCAAATCAATAGTGGATCTGTATTTATCATGAGATACTTCAGTAAAGTCTCCAGTGGATATGTAGCCACCAGAGTGTCCTTCTTGGTAAAACAAGGACCACTTCTGCCTTATTACAGATGCCAATGTTATAACTGATGTAAATAACCCCAATGTAATGATATGTTGTGCCTGTCATTTTCCTCAGGCCCTAGAGCACTTCTGTTCTAGCTAAGGGGCTTTGCTGCATAGTGAAGTGGTGGGACTGGATTCTCAGAGGTTATAGATAGCTCAGCATCACTGGTCTTACTGAGAGATGCAGATTTTTATGCCAGGGACGATGTTGCCACATAAGAACTCTGTCTCCTAAAGACAACGGTGTTGAGATGGCGTGCTGCCAGGGGGGGCTAATACTGAAAGAGCCTTTATTCAGGCAGCAGGGGTAGGAACTGTCTGTCTGTCTGTCTGAGTGAATGGTTTTATTCCTTCCTTTCCCCTGGAAATTCACTTTTGAAAAGCAGACTTCTTTTCTCCCCACACCTTCACTTTTTTTCCCACTGTCAGGTAACTGTGGCCTCATTCCTGCAAATTGCTTAACCTCTTGCTGTGACTCAGCAAAGCAGATTGTTTTCAAGCAAGTGCTTTATGTTTTCAAGCAAGTGCTTTAATTCCTTTAAGACCAGGAATTACATGTTGTAATTTTATGTGAGAGTTTCAAGAGGTTTGAGGTGAAACATTCAGAAGTTTGGGCTATTTAACTTTTCTAAACAGTATATTGATTTCTTTAGTATTTCTATGCCTAACAGCCTGCAATAAATACAGAAATGTGCAGAGAAGCCTCCATAGACAAGAGGGAGTCAGGGAACTGGCAGACTGAAACAAACCTCTCAGATGTTTCATGCCATTTGTGAAGAGATGTCATGCAAGAAGAGAGGGAAGGAAAAACAGCAGACACCCCCCACCCCAGTGCTCAAGGCTGCATTTGAAGCTGGATACACAGCTATAGTGGCTTGATCACAGGGAGGAGGGTATAATTTCAGTGAAAGCTGATAGGTACGTGGCAGGGATGAAACTCTCCCTATTAAAGGTATTTATTGTCAGTTGACAGCTGTCAGTTTGCAGTAGGTGATTTGCCTTCCTGTCAGCTCTCTGAGAACTAGGTATATTTGCCTAAGGTTGTAGAGAAGGGTAAAAATCCTGCTTTCAAGTGCAGGTATCATTTAACCATGATAAGAAGGCAGGTAAAGCATTTCTTCTGCAAGACGGCTGTGGAGAACAGGGAAGTAAAGTCTTTCTGGTCCTACCAAGATGGGAAAAATCAAGTCATTAAAATCTGATACCTACCTGCTTTTAATGACAGAAACGTTGTTTGAAGAAATAATCTCAGCCCTATCACCACCAAACTATTTTCAGGACCCATTAGCCTTTCACCTCCTCACATGTTTTTTTTTCTTTTCCTTTTGGTCTCATTCAAGGAAAATGGCAATGCTTCTGCAACAAGAGATTTGGGCTTTAGCTTTAATCAGGAGCTTACTCAGTCATAACCATGCTCTTACCGCCTTCCCTTCCAGTAAGTGATCTGCAGAAGAACGAGGGGAGTAAAGTGTAGAAAACAACACAAAATCAAGCACTTGGTGTCTTCAGTCATGCTTGTTTCTTCAGTGAGCTTATTTCTTCAGTATGGGTATTTTTATGGTTCTGCAGTGCTCTCTTCATCTTTAGTCTCTTTCCTCCCACTTTGTAGCAGTTGGGGACTGTGGACTGCAGCTGGAACTACAGACATGAGGCTGCTAGTATTTCTGGCCTAGCTGGAAAAAGCAATGAGCAAAGGCAAGCTGCAAATGGATGTTATGAGCTGCACTACGCAGACACAAAATCTGACTCAATTTAATTTTACTTTAGCATCAAGTTATAAGTTTCATTTCTTTGGTTTGCTGTATTCTCTATCTGAAAGTTGTAATGTAGAATAAGTGCCTTCATCCATGCACACACGCTCCCACAATCTCCCAGCTGTAAGGAAAAACAGCAATGTTGGGTTGTTTTATTTTTGAACAGTGGGCTCAGTGGAGGAAGGTTGTAGGTGACCGAGCATTATTAAGGTTCAATTTCATTCTCTCTCTTGAATGTTTATTAGAGTTTTTTACTTTGCACCATTCTGAAGAATGTTTTATAAATGAAAACAGAACTGCAGGCTTGATTCTTTACTGAGTCAGAGTGCTATTGCCTGTGTATGTGACATACAATACTTGCTTTAAAGCTCCAGCTCCTGAACCAGGAGATTTGTGAGGCTATCTGCTTTTCAAGTTTCTAGCTCTCATGATTCAAAGCCTAGAAGACAAGTCAAAATTCTGCCTATACTAATTGTGACAAGTATATGACTTTTAACCTGCTCATGTGATTTTGGGGGCTTATTCATGCTTTTACACAGTTGGAGCGTAATGCCTCAGCACAATGCAAGGAGCAGAGATGCTGTGTGATATTCAGGTTTCTCCTTCCTGTAAAGATCACTTGCTCCCATCACAGCTCCTGGCACCGTGTTAGCCCTGAAAATCCAGCCCATGGCATCAAGACAGCCTCCATTCAGCTCACAGTTTTGTGGGAGGCTGCTCCAGCAGAAATCTCTCTTTTTGCAACAGTACAGCAACAATTATTATTGCATTATAGTAACTTCTTTGGGCGTGGGTAAGAATGAAAATGAGTAATTTCCTTTGCCATCATTTTGTTACAAGTTTCCAGCCTGAAAAGCATCAAAGTTTCAAGAGTGGAGATGAGAATTGCCTACACCAGAAAAACTGTGTAATGAAGCCTCCTGCTGAAGAGGGAGTACTGCCTCATTGTCAGTCTGTCTTTCTTCATACCACAAGAAGCTGGCTAAAAAAGTTGTTAAATCTTGAGAAAATTTAAAGCCTTCGATCTGCTTAGTTCTAGGATCAGCTACTGGTTGGTTCAAGGAAAAGGCTATGGAAGTTGCCTGTTCCTTGTGTCAGAGCTCCCCAGAAGTGTTTCCCAGTTGCTAGCTTCATAAGGCATCATGTAGTACTGGACTATCCTACTGATTCACCCAGTTTGAGATCTTGCTTCAGGTGGTGGCTGGTAGAGGAGGTTCAGAAAACATCCCCTTCACACACCTTCTTGGATAAAACCCTTGTGACAGGAAACGTCATGGATTCTGCCAAACTTCCAAGTCTTTCCTAGCTATGCAGCTGGAGATGCTGGGGACCATGACAATCACCAGGTTAGTGTTCCTCTAGCAGCCTGGTCACATCCAAGAGTTTACCCACCATCTGTATTTAAATGCAGACGTTGTGCCTCTAGACTGAGATGTGAAGACGCGCTGTCTCTATCCCTTGTCCCCTGTTGCCCAGGAGTCCATTTCTCTATAAAAAATGTAGCTGCTGTTGTTGCTGCTCCCGCACCACAGCAGCCCTCCAGAATCCTTAATGTTCTTGAATATTTTCCGCCTCAGCCCTAACATGTATCATTAGATGGTCTTTGATGCTGTTGTTTATTCCCTGACTTTTGTTTCATTTAGACTGGAATCTGTTTTAATCCCAACCCAGTTTTATTTTAAAAGTTACCAATCATCAGTACGCGAGGAAAGTTTCTTTGCTAAAGACAAATGAGCTAAAAAGAATGTGAATTATAAATGGAACAAAATATATACATGCTTATTTCAGTGCTGCTTGTCCATATTTCTTTATTTCTTTTCCTTCCTTCTATCTGTGGATATCAAAAAGCAAAAAGAATGCCAAGAATGTCACATTGCATTGAAGTTATACTGACAGTATATTCAGAGCAATCCACAGCAACAGCTGTATTGCCCATATATCTTCAAGCAGAAAATTGTACATCATCTCAGACAATGCATCGCATTACAGACCTACACAAGGGCCACATTGCAGTCACGGTGGGAACCATCACTCGCGTCCCCTGGTTTGTTTGTGTGCACAAGAATCATGCTTATAATATTGCTGTAACATAGCACTTTGCATCTAATTTAAGCAATACTGGGGCTTTTGTTTGTCTTACAAGGTCTAACCTAAAGACAAAAGACATAGTCCAGCCTGAAGTTTGTGAGACGTTACCAGACATTCATGTTCACACATACACGCTCCGTCAGAGGAATTTATGGCCATTACGATGTTTTCTAATGAGTACAAAATGAGACCATTACATATTCACTTAATTAGTTTGACAGATTTTCATTTAAATATAAAAAGACTTCTAGTCTTTAGAGAACAAAAGGAGGGCTTTGTTTCCAGTGCGGTTTTTGACTCTGCTTTGCTGGAGCAGGAGGTTGGGGGTGACAACTGAAGGGAGACGATTTAGTGTGAATAATTCTCATCTTTTGATTTCATGTTGCCATTTCTTTGCTGCTTTTCCAGTTCCCCTGGAGCACCTTGAGGGGAGCTGTGTGTTGTGGCCCTTTCAGTTGCAGCCAGGAAAACCTGAGTGAGATCTGGGCTTTTCCAAAGCATGATGGACGCTTTGAGATTTGGGGGGTGGCAGGTGGGGTGGGTGTACTCTAAGAATATTAGAGAGCTGCTGTGAGCCCCGAGTGAACTGTAGTCTCCAAACCCATTAGCTCACTGGGTCTCACTATTGGTCTTGTTCTTCCGTCTAACTTACATCCCATAGTACCAATGTAGCCAATTCCTGCTTTAATAAAAGTTGGTAACTGGCATTACCAGCTTGCCTGCAGTTTTATTATGCTCCATGCATTACAAAGAGTTCCAGAGTACAGCACAAGCCTTGACACACAGCAGACGAGTAATGCTGGGACTTGATCTTTGTGGGACCCCATTCATTTGTGCTCTTTGAAAATGTCTTCTGAAATGCCTGCTCTTGCAGATTGACTGTGATTCCATGTCTCAGGATGAAGTGAGAAAGAGCACCATACTCTGATTTCTTTATAGCCTGGAGCACGCGGTGTATTGGTGTGGGCTCTGGAGCTCATAAGCACTTTTCTTATCTTTGTAGCTGTCCCCTGGGAGCATAAAAAACAAGGTGAAGTTGCTGTGGGCTCACAGCTGTCACTGTAACGTATGCTAACCTGGACTCTTCTTGAGCCTTTCTGAAAAAAATAATGCTAGTACAGCTATCCCTACAGCTGTACAGTTTCCCTGCTCTAAGCGTAGTGGTGTGGAGTAGCCTCTAATGTCTTGATCTGTGCATCTAGGCATCTCCTAGGCAGGATCAGACAAGCACTGGTAAATAAATGTCATTATCTGAAGGTGTGTCAGTGATCCAAACTCTGTCACACTTGGAGTTACCCACATGTCATTGGAGCAGGAAACATTTGCTGTAAAAACAGCTACTATCCATGTGGAAAAATGCTGATGTTTCAGCAGAAGTCTCATTTTTAATGTATTTTGGAAAGAGAGGTATATTTGTTCATGGTTATCATTGTGAAGGGGGAGAGACTGTAGGCAGGCAAATGACATGACTTCCTTCCCTCTCTGCCGGTCTTTTCTACTTATTTCGCTCCACACAGATGGATCATGTGCAGCCTGGGGCAGTACCATGCTCTGAATGCTCAGCACCTATTTTTTCTGTTCTGGATTTAGCAAAGAAAGCGTCTAATCCTTGCACTGTGGACTTGCAGATTTCCCCTTTGTGTCTCACTTACATGCAGGCATGATAGCATGAAAAGAGGCAAATAGCTGCCCAGACACACCCAGCTTTCTGCTTTTTATGGTATTTCTTTAATAGGACAGCTCTGGTAGTCCAAATTCTTCTGCAGGGGGGAAAGTGCCTTCAATCATATGACTGTGGAGATTTTGGTAGGCTGTGTGAGCAGTTCTGGCTGGCAAAACCTGCTTGCAGAAATATCTGCTCAAATTTCAGAGACACAGAAGTTGCACAGTGGTGTCTTTAAGCCTCCTTAGTGTGATTACACTCGGTATGGTATTTTTCTGTAAGGGTCAATAGGACCATGTGGAGTAAGAACCACAACAAGTTCTGCCCTAGCAGTGTGTCTTCTGCAAAGGAAGTGTGTTTGGGCCAGAGAGAAAATATCATGGTGCATACATGCAAACATGAGTGAGAGCAAGCTCAAGGTAGCTCACAAAAACTGCTGCTCTGGAAGCCTCATCTTTCCTATGCACTGAGGCAGACATCAGCAGAGGAAGTTACTCTCAGAACTCCAAGGAATCATTTGAGGTTGGTGTAGGCTAAGAGTAAAAGGTCTCTTTTCATTGTGCCACATTTCTGTGTGGAAAGAGGGAAAAATTTGTTTGTGGAATTACTTCATTAAAGAGCCTCAGGAAATTACAAAGTTTGTGGCACATTATTTAGCAAAAATATAAAGTGTGATCCTAGGTACCATCTCTTCTTTGTCTGGAAGGGAGCTGAAGGAATGTGTCCTTGCTCCTTAATCTGTCAGTCTGTGTCAGATACTGCAGTAGCTGTTGATGGGAATACAATGACATTGATTAGAGATTTTTTCACCTTAGTAACTTTAACCACATGGAACAACATCAACTTTGCCACTGAAGCCATGCAGTGTATGACCCCAGCTCTCCAGAGCACCAACCACACTAATGCTTGTCACAGTCATTCCCCCAGTGTGCTCACCGCAGGTATTGGCACCCTAAGGCATGTTCTCCATTTGCACCGAACTTCGCCTATCTCCATAGGAGAGCCGAGGTGGTGAGTAACAGGTTTTGTGATACCTTGGATGTTATCATGGGGCACCTTCAGATAACACTTAGTCCCTCCTTTCCCAAGTCCCTTACTGGCTTTGTTTCTTCCCGACATAACAACTAGTAATCTTAAACAACCTGGGGTTGGGCCTGGCCCTGGCCCTGAAAAATGTCTTCCCGGAATCTGCGTAACAGAGACCATTTAAAACATAAATAATTTTGAAGGTGAATGGTATTTTAGCAACATATAAATGACCCCTTCTAAAAAGATCAGTGCTCCTTTTAACTGGTGTGTTGTCTCTAGTGTCATTTAACAAAGGGAGCTTCAGAGTACATAGAATTGGCTCCTTTCAGTAATGTACCTGGCAAAGAGTACCCCCTGGAGACTGACTCTTTGAGTCTTATTTCAGTTTTGCATTTTTTAGGATCTTTTTTCCCAATATCATCCTGCAGGAGCAAGTTCTGTTTCTCAAATACTTGAGCATCAGAGAAAAAGAGGTGGGGGTTTTGTGATTTATTTCAGCTATAGTGATTTCTCTTTGGAAAGGTTAGCAACAGCTACCAGCTTGCTCTTTACATTTTTCCATGCCTTTTTCACATCTGTCTGTGGTCATTTTTCCTTCAGTTTATTCATCTTTTGGTATTCCGTATGCTCTATTGGCATCACTTCTGCTGTGAGTTTTGTTCCTAAATTGGTTGGGATATGCAGCATTTTCAGTGATTCATAAAGAAATACGTGCTTAATTTAATTTCCATTTTTTAGATGCTACATGTTGGCCTGGTCACCTCTACATGATGAGCACTAAATATAACAATTTCCAAGGACATTTCTGTACTGACTAGCAGGAATTCTTAAAAGTCAACATGAAGTATCCCCCAAAGACCCATGTGTGCGTCCACCATATCTAAACCAAAACTCCTTGGAGTATGGTAGATGTGCATTACTTTAGGCTTGGATTACCCACCTTAGATCTGCCCTCTAGTACAACAGGTTAGTCCCCTTAAACCATTCAGAGTGTTTCTTTGGTTCATAACATGCCATCTGTGGGGCCACTCACCTTTGTGTAACCAGCCTGTATCCTTATCGGAGCTGACAAAGTTTGTTCCTGCACAGGGGTTACACACTGGGAGCCAGGACTAAGCACACAGCTACTTTATTTGCACATCTAAGTGCCTCTTGGATGATGCTGGTAATTTCATGGACACTTGAGGTTCCCTGTGACATTATAAAAACCAGCTTTCACGCTAGAAGATGTTGCACAAAATACATATTGGCTTAGCTGTTGTGACACTTCCCATGCCTCCCTTTAACCATTTAGAGCTTGTGGCCCATTTGTCCTTTGGTTTACTATAAATGTTCCATCCCTGGATGTGCCTCCTATATATTGTGTCCAACTGAGAGCAGGAAAAATTTTATTCACGGGTTACGCATGCCCACACTTTGGAAACAGAGCTGTGTAATTTATAGACAGCACAAGGTATTTTGCCACTTGCGTGTGCTAAAACCTCAGAAGTGCCTCATGTTTAGCCTCAGCTGCTAGCATACCTGAGAAGTCACCCTGCCTTGTTGTTCCTGGAGATAGTCAGGTTGGCTGCTAATGTCAGGTAAGAACTGACCTTTTCCTCAACCAAATGCAAACACAGCTCTTTTTGTGTTTCATTGGGGATCCAAGTGCTTTTATTCCATGTTGTTTGGTTCTGTCTTCCTTGCCTGGGATGGGCTTTTTAAAATGATCTAATGAAAAGGAGTTTGGGCTTAATGATGAATTAGTGCTATTGGAATTTGAACTGCTTTTGTTTTTTCAAGTTATTCTTATCAGAGAGGCCATGCTTCTGGAAGAGGAACAGAGGCTGCACCTTTCAGCAAAGCTGACAAAGCAGGAAATGATCAGCCAGCCCTTAACAAAATCATAACCAAGCATTTACTTTGAGCCACAGTGGGAGAGACCCAGACTCATAAATCAACCTATTAAGCCTTCAGACAGGAGTTTTTGGAACCTCCTAGCTGTTTCTTTTTTCTGCTGCTGATAAGAAGTCTTTTAAGGGTGCAAGCTTCATGATATCATTAAGGACAAGAGCAAGTGATACTGCTCCAGGCCTGGAATCAAGGCACTGAGTGACCTTACACCTCTAGAAACAAACACCATCAACTTCAGCTCTGGATATTTATTACACATTAGCACAAACTGACGTGAGGTACCAGTTTATCAGGAAGGAGAGGTGATCATGTCTGTGTGGAAGAGGTAGAATTCCCTGAATTATTTTAAGAAGGCATGTTGAAGGAATCAGACCCTGTCCGAGCCAAAAAAGTGATTTCAGAGCAAATAAATATATTCAAATAATGTAGCCTTTGCCCCCTGTCTTTAACAACATGGAAGCAGATGATGATACTTCATAAAGTTATCTCTTTTTATTATCTGTATTTTGACTGATACCCTGGAGTAGCCTTTTTCAGACCATGACTGTTTTCTAGGAGCAGAGGTGGCAGTGTGCAGCATAAGTAGCCAGAGGTGCTGGCTGCGATGTGTGTCTCAGGAGCTTAGCTTTAGTGGTAGTGTAGGACACAGCCTCTTAGATCCCTGCATGCTGCTGCTTCAGCTTCTCGGAGAGATATGGGGACTGTGACTTTATCCCATTTTGCTTCCTGGATTACTAGCAAGGTGCATACAGAGATGTCAGGCAATGTCCCCCCTCTCCCAGTCTCTTTGAAGAGGTTTCCAAGGGCTAGGTGTCTCTGTGACCTAGCTGTCCCTGCTGCTGCTCATGTGGATGGGAGCTCCACACTGCCTTTTATTGCAGAGTCTGAAGTTTAAGCTTAGCCAGAGTGAGTGGCTGAGGGGGAAGCATCTATCATCTTTTCGCAGTTTGATTCTGCACCATGGAGGACAGGAAGCGTTCTGGTGTGTCTGAAATCAAGCCCTTCAATAAGACCTGTGTGCAGTCTTAATACATGTACGTATCTTGTGCTCTGCAAGGAGGTGGCAAGCCTTCATGTGAATGGGTAGGGGCAAAGAAAAATACAAATCGTCAGCACTTAACATCATTTAAATTTGGAAGTAAGGCGGCTAGTATTATTCTTCACTGTTTACCCAGCCCTAATCCCCTTGGAAGCTTAAGGAAAGAATAATTAACCAATACCTACTTGTAAAAAATCAGCAGTATACCTCTTTCCTCATAGGAAACATTAAAATAAAGGCTTGTAGTTACATTGTGTAAAGTCTGATTACTAGGTGTACAATTTCAGACTCTTGTTGCATTGCTGTAATGATGGGTAACTGCTTCCTCTTGGAGCAGTTTTGTGCAACTTGGTGTTTTGCTTTGTGCAGTCATTGGATAGAAGCAAAGAGAAGGTGCACAGGCAGCTTGGCAATGCAAAGGTATGCCACTGGGCTGGTCCTATAACAAGTGGGATGGAAATCCTGTAACTTTGCTGAAGCAATGTCCATTTACTGTAGAGTAAAATGCTAGTCAGCATTCTTCCTTTTGTCCCACATTTTTCATCAAAATAACATAGGACCCTAGCAGTCAGGGACAGCACTAGCCTGTCGGTCTTTGTCAGGTTGTGTGGAACTGCCTAGGGAAAAATACAAATGGTGGCTCCGCAAGAAAGAGGGAGATCTGTAAAAAATCCCATCACTCCCTAGCCAACTTCCATTACTCTGAAAAGGAATCCACTGCGCAGAAAAGTAATTGCTTAGTACATAAACGGGCCTTCGATGATAAATGGGCCCTAGAGTCGCAGAGAAACCTGTATCTTGCTCAGCAAGCTGGCCAGCCTGCAAACTGACAGTCGCTTTCTCCCCACGAAACATTACCCTGACTTTTTTGGCAATGTGTTACTGGCTCCTCGCTGTTTAGGCTGGAGCACCTGCAGAGCTGAAGGGACAGTCTGGTCCCTGTGCATTCCGCTCGCAGCCTCTATGCTTGCAGGGCTAGCTGGCAGGAGAGCAGTAGAATAGGAACCAGATTGTCACTGCTGAGCAGAAAAGAGTTTTCTCCTTCATTTGGAGGTGTCAAGGAGATATAAGTTCAAATATTAGAGGGCCAGGATGCCAGGGTTTCATTTCAGCCTGTGCCACATATTCACTGTGAGATGATAGGCAAGATGTTTGCTTTTGTGTATTTGCATTTCTCTGTCCAGGCAGTGTGTGTGACAGTCCATCCTAAGGTGAAGAATATTATGAGGCTTAATTACCATGTGCAAAGCACTTTGCAAAATACATTTCACTGCTGAAGGTATGAAATGGCAATTAAAAGAAAAAAAATAGGCTCTGTCTCTCTAATTTTCAGAGGAATGCCTTTGTACTTTGACTTGGTTGCTGTAACCGCAGCCCAGGAGATTTTCCTGCTAAGTAGATAGTGAGGGGTGCTTTGTAGTGAAAGAAAAATATCGCCTTCCTCAGCTGCAGTCACCCAAGAATGAGTCTTTTGAAACTAAAAAGAGAAGCAGACTCTTCATCGTTCTCCCTCCCATCCAGCTTATGGGAGCCCCCAGGCCTATTCAGCCCAGCATGCCCAGGAGTGGGAAGCTGCCAGTTCTAGGGAAGGACACACAGGACGTTGCTGCTGGTGGAGAGAGGTAGTGTTCAAACTTCATGTAGCTGGAAGGTTGCCACGATTGCACTGCTAGGTAGTTAGTTATGGTGTCTCTCCACGGCTTGGAAGATGGGGACTCTGGTCACAGGGCCAGTGTATGACCTTCGCCTTTCTGCTTCACCTCTTCTCCACTGCCTAACTGGTCATTCTGTCTTTGTGGTGGGGCTGGCACCGTGAGCACTACAAATTTGGCTTGTACTTCCAGTACCTCTGCAAGCATGTGTAATAAACGGAGCACCCCAGGTACCTGTAGCTCTCCATAAGTGTTAGAATCTTTAGGATTTCAAAAGTGAAGCTGACACTGTTTGTAGTCTGCTCACTGCCATCCCAGTAGGCCATGATAATGGCTGAAAATTACTTTTATGCTTAGAGTTCTGGCATGTCCCTGCACCTGAGGATTCTGCACTGCTTTGGCTCCTGTAAGGTTTGCCAGAAATAAAGAACACAAGACAAGGCACAGGAGCTACCATAAAGCAGTTCTGCTGCAGAGGAGAACCCAGAGAAACGCAGCTTTGTAACTTCTGTACCTTCCCTTACGTGTATCTTTGTTTGTTTGAAGTTGAAGATAAATCATAAGCCACAGGCCTGGAAGCCATTTTACAGCTCATGGTGTGGGAATGGGTGTGTGTGGGTGTGGGTGCGTGCATTGCTTCAGAGTAAACTGAAAGTAAGCCATATTTGTTTTGTGCTCTTGTTTAAGAGAACTGGGCAAAAAATGGAGAGGAACCGCACAGAGTTTGGGTTTACTCTGCAAATTGTCCATATGTCTTTTGAGGGTATTTTGTTCATTATGTGGTTTACATACACAAGTGCAGCTGGTCACTAAAAGCAGATCGCAGGTAAGACCTGTCCTTCGATGGAAGTGGTGAAGCAAGAGCCTCTTCTCCTACACATGCTGTTTAAGGAGGCAGCAGTAAGTGCTGGACTGACCCCGTGAGTTGTGCAGACTGAACAGAACTGAACAGCCTGAGAAGCTAATGGATCTGTAACAAGGAGTTGCAACAGTTCTTGTAAACAGGTTTTCCTGTAATATATTTATTACTCCAAGCCTCTCCTGGGGGTGTTTCTGTGCCTTTACATCCCCTGTATGCACCTATGATGTGATGCAATGCCACACAATGACGTTGGTGCACAGCACATCCAGCGTGCGATGTGTGTGGGCCACAAGGAAACCACTGCAGTTCTTTCCAAGGGCTTTTGCCTTGCTGACAAGGATAAATACTAGAAGAAAAGAAAGGAAAAACAAAGGGATGGACTGGGAATTGTGGAAAAGCCACAACAGACCCTTCGTCTCTTGCTGCAAAAATACCGCTATGTATGTCTCAGCACAGTTGCCATTGCTAAGGCCTCTTCTCCTCCTTCTGCAGGTTTACATGGGCACCCCCTCCCCTCATGACTGCAGTGGGACTAATCAGACAATAAGGATTACTCATGTGAGTAAAAGCTGAGCTGCCAAGTGTTGCCCACACTCATGTTTGTTCTTCCCAGCACTGACCCACCCTGGGAGATGTGCGGAGGAGTATTTTCCAGGGCCCTGAACTTTTTAGCCACAGTCACAAGGTTAATTTGAGCTGTCTTACGACCTTCTGACCCACAACATGCTCTGGGGTGAAAGGTGCTTTGTTCCTTGTCCCAGTTTTGTCTGAGCCTTGAGGAACGGACACTCTGAGAAGCTAATGTGCTGTCCAGATAATGGAGAAAGGTCCAGCAATGTCAGCTTTACTTGGCATTAATGACTGATCCTGAATTTCTGTTTTAGCAGATGGTAGGGTGGAGCAACTCCTTTGCAATGTCCTATATCTTTTTTTTATAAATAGCTTGGTCAACTTCATGACCTGGTTCCTATCCAGTGGATGCTTTGGATCAAGTCTAGTCCTAAAGTGCTTTGTTGAAAAGAAATAGCTGAAATGAGGGGATTAAGACAAAACATTTTTCAAATAACCAAATAATCCTCTGCAAGTGAGCTGGAGGCAGTAAGGTGTGCTGGATACAGCACTGGCTTTGAAATCAGGACACTGGCTTCTAATTATTCCTAGTCGTTACCTACGTGGTTGTATCTCATATGAGCCCTGCTCATGGGTTAGGAGCCAACAGTGCTTGCTGACATAAAATCAGAGCAAAAGGCAGAGGCAGGCCCTCAGGCAGCAAAAATCTCCAAGTATGCCCTGTGGTATCGGGTAGTCCTCATCAGCCCAAAGGGTGTTACGGCCATCATTGTGGCACTGCAACCTGATTCAGCAGGTCACGTGTGTTTGTGACAGAGGTGTATTGCCCGTGGAGTTACAGCATGGAGTTATTTGGCCCAAATACGTTTATTTTATTAGTGACGTGGTGTGAATGTTTTGTGCTTGAAAAGCACTGAGTGGCGTAGCAGCACGGCTGGTCTGAGAGCTGCTTTGAAAGAGGCCATTGCAGTCTTGAACTGTTCAAGAGATTTGTCCTGTGAAATAGATGAGCTTCACCAGATGCTTTCCATCCTCGGTAAGACCTTCTTGTTTCTTTTTCATGACAAGAAGCAAATGTGATGTTTGAATGGTTTTTTTGATGATTGTACTTTTCATGTCATTTCCAGAGCTAATTCACAAACAAATGAAGAGATGCCATTTTAATAACCTCGTTAAGTAGGAATGCAGCTCTTTTTGAATGCATGGTATAGCTTGTGCCTATTAGGTATGTAAGTTTTGTTCTCAAAGCAACACTCAGTAGCAGAAAGTCATGTGGTTTCTTTCTTATGCTAAACCTTTTTAATAACAGTACAAATAATAAGGGTCAAATTCAAAAAGTGTTTGCAAGATGCAGTTTGCTCTTGCTTTATCAGAAGATGCAACGTGTAGGAGTAAACACAGAGTTACTTAATTTTGGCCAGTGCTGCTGCTCTCCTTTCTGTGGTCTGGAACAAGGCTCGGATCAGACTCTTCACTGAGTTGCATTCTCTTAATCCTATCTGCAACAGATTGGTGTTATGGAAAAACGGTAATTTCTTTTGAGAAACCTTTCCTGGCAGCAGGACATGAAACAGCACTAGCTATTACTGAGAACAGTTCTGAAAATTGAAATTTTGCAAAGTGTTTTGTTTGGTGACAAGACATCAGTAGCTACAGTTCTGTACTCAGCAGAGGTGGTATAACTGATCCTTGCAGCCTTCCTCTGCTCTGAAGTGATCATTCATCTTTCCATTAGATTCAGACATGTGAGACCCCATTCCACTCCCAGCTCTGCCACTCATCTCCAGGGTGGCAATGGATTTGTGCTTTACCTTTTCCTAAAGAAAAGACCTAAGAGCTAAGCATTTTTTTTTCATAGTTGAGATGTACGTAAGAGGATCTCACTTTAATTTCAAAGTCATTAAAATATTTTCTGTAATGGAACTTGATGGGCAGACATCTTTCATCTGACTTACCCCTGGGGTGGGGTGGGGTGACTTATGAGAGTTTGTATCAAATGGCTTTTTTAAAGACTGAATAAGGTTTCATAGTTACCATAAGCTGCCTAAGAATTCTGAAGGATCTTATCTTTTTAATGAAAATTACTCCAGTGTAAATCTTATGCCAGCTCTGAGCTCATGCTGTCACATTTCAGGTTCCTTACCCATGTTTGCTCTTAGGGGCTACCATTCAAAGGTGGATTTAACAAGGATAAAATTTGCTTGATGAGAATATTTTTATGTTTCAGTGTTGCTGCCATTTCAGCTTCCCTCCAGGGAAGTGAAGAGTACAATATAATAGCTGCTGCGATTGCTTGCTGGCTGAACAAAGCAATCACCATTCATGCTGGAGGGAGATGGTACATTGCTATGTTTCTGTAAGGCAGGAATGAGTAAAGTTTATAAGAGTATTCCAGGAAAAACATTCAGTGATTACTTTTAGGAAGTTTTCACCGGGATGGCGCGCAGCCATGGTGCCCTTCCTGGTTCCTGAGCTCTGCCACTGGCTTTAGTGACTCCTCCTCCTTTAAGAAGATACACAACGTCTTGTTCATTCCTCCATCTGAAGAAACAGAGGAATGGGGTAGATGCTGGGAAGAGGAACCTCAGGAACTATCCCCGCATCTTATGCCCATGTCTGGGGGAGGGGGAAGAAAAAAAAAAATAGAAGAAAAAAAAAGTGCAGTTACTTGACTGCTAGCTTGTGCGTTTTAAGGTTAAGCCAGGCAGGATTCCTGATGTCTCAGGCCTTAATCTCTAAGAGCCATACATATTGGTCACCTACATTTATTACCTGACACATTGGTAGGACCAGAGGACAGTTGTGATGTCTGTTCCCTAAAAGTAAGGGCAGGATTTATTCTTGAGGTCAAGGGACCAGCTTGCCTCTTTGCCAGATTAGAAGCACAACCTTTCCAACCAGTTTGTCAGCTCAATTATTTAGCAACCTGCTTTGTTTATGCTATAAAACCTGGCTCCTGTATTGAATGCGGACTGCCAGAGGGCACAGGAACAACAGAGTGAGTTGCTTTAAATCCTGTGCATAAACTACATCAGGCCTTAGAGATGTAAAGAGAAGGTTTCTCTCTAGCTGATAGATTTATTCTTGGTCACATTCCTGTGACCCCAGCAGAGGAAACAGGCTGAGCAAATGGGGCAGAATATAGCTCATGCAATGTGGTTAGAACAGCGAGAGCTCCAGAGCAAAGACCAAAACACATTCTGCACAGCTGGGGGATTAAAGCCAGACCGACAGACAATAGGGGCTTTAACTCCCTGCAGATCTTTCACCTGACATTGTCTTTAAACCCATTTGGGCTCAAAGAAGGTGAATTAGAGAGAGATTTTCCTTGAAACCTGAGCTAAAGAGTCTTGAAGATGTTAATACTCACCTTGGGCTCAGACCTGCAACATGCCTTTCATGGTGAGTCCCTAAGTTCAGTGAGCTGCTCCAGGCCTGGAGGTCATGAGGTTTTCTTTATTCACTTCACTCACAAATACAGACATAGTTATAGGCAAGCTGAAAATGCATGATTTACACTTCAGTCTGGCTCTGACCTGTCCCAGAGTTTGGAAATTGCTCCACTCATAATTTCATTGCCTTTGTCACTTACTGGGGATGTTTGTTGGACTGCTCAAGCAAAAGGGCATGTTGCCTGAGATCAGGAGTTTATAGTGCAATGCAAAGTGCAAGCAAATCACTTCAGAAATGCCTTTTGCACATGCTGCTGCCATGAAGGTGATCAGCAGACTTGATAGGAAGGCTCACCAAAATAAGTGGTTCCTGAGTGGCTCAGTCCTGTGCACTGCCAAATATTCTGGTTTGATCCAGCAAAGCTTTTAAGATCATGATCAGCTTTAAGAATGTGAGTAGTTCCACTGAAATGATCTGGATTAGCCCCATGCTGGTGTGGGGACAGCACACGCAGCCTTGCAGGATCAAGCCCTTGGACAGAGAGGCCATGTGCCGGAGGAAGGGAGCAAGGTGACTGCCGGCACTCCTGTCACAGAGTAGCACCCTGGAATTTAGGGCAAAAGCACATTGCACTTTTTTGTTTAATGCCAATCTGCCTGAAGCCCTCAAACTGTGCAAGCCAAGATCAACAAAGGAGGCTAAAACCTCTAACACCAGTTTCTCTTATTTGCTGACAGCAATGTCAGGCACAAAATCAAATTCTTTCTGGGTGTCAGGTAAGTCAAAGACTGCCGAGTGCCCCATAAGGGGATTCTTGGGGATTTATGTTCCATCAACAAGACGAGTGATAATTAAAGCCTGAATATTTCTGCTAGGCTGGGAAACAAAAAAAGAACCGTCTTAATTCCTTAAATTCCTCATGCCAGGCTGTAAAATATATTCCATTCATGCCTGTGTCTTGCTGCTTGTTCTCTCTGTGTCTCTTTCTTTAGTATTCAGCCACCTGTTTGTAACCAGTGTCCTGCAGGTTCTCAGGGTGGCTTTCTTCTGCGCTCTCTCTGCCCTTGGTCTTGTTGCTTTGACACTGAGGCCTTGTTGTCTGTGAGAGACAGTACATTAGAGCTCCCTGGCTTGCCCAGCTCCCATAACTTCATTCTTGGAAAGTTTCTGAGTTTCCCGGGTGATAAAACATGAGCAACATTTGCTCTGACCTGAATCATTTCTGAAGGCATTCAGCCCTGTTTTGTTATGAAGGTTACTCAGGGTGGGTGGTGGGGCATGAGAATTCCCAGTAATGGCAGTTCCTGAAAAGTGGCAGAAAGTTGCTGCCTGCACCTTTTACGCTGCAGAATTGTTTTGAGTAGTTTTTTAGTGTATGCTGAAAAATACATCTGACAAGCTGGAGGGTAAGAGACACCAGCAGAACAAATCAGCACATGACGAGATTGACTGTCACTGCCTTCCCCCGGCTCTCACTAAAAAGGCGGGGGGGGGGAGGAGAGGAAAAAAATCCAAGCCCCAGCTCTGTATATATAGCAGCTATCCAACTGTCAGAAATCACTACTATTATACTATTATAGCTGGAGTTAGAATAATATAATAGTGAAGTGTTTGCTAGGCTTGTAAAAACCTCCAGTCATTGACTGGAGACCAAACTAATGAATCAAGCAGGACAGTGTTTAAAACTGTTAAAAACCCTATAAAATGACAAAAAAACCCACCCAGTAAATAGCTGTGGAATGTTGTGGATTGACTGCTTGGGATTTTTTTTTCTTTGCTCTGCATTATTTATCCCAAATTAATACCGTATGCATGATGGGTGGCTCAGGGTTTTACAGAGACTTACGGAGAAAGTTCACTAGCAGTTCTCAAGCAATTACTTTGAAGTCCAATTCTGTTCTCATTTATTCCAGAGTAAATGGGAAATAATTGTGTGCATCACATGTCTGTTTCCTTTGATATAGTATATGCTAGGGGATAATAAGACCTTGAATATCTGGCCTTTGCAAAGAGAGATCCAGGCCACTGCAAATACTCACATTTTATCTAGTTTTTACTACATTTCTTGTGCAGAAGGATCTTCTGCTAGTATTGATGTGTCAGTGATGACATGCTGCATTTCTGCTCCCAGCACCAGCTCACAAGACCAGCATCACTTCTGGTAGAAATTCAAAAGCTTCAGTTTTGAACTTTGGAAATATTCAGTCACAGGTCCAAATGTAAAATAAATAAGTAAATAAATAAATTTCCTTAATGGCTTAAATAAAATACCAGAACTGAACCAAAACCCTAGTTCTGAAAAACTTCAGACTTGGAAGTGGGCTGTTTTCCTTGGTGAGGCTCTGAGAACTTGCATTTTCACATTGTTATATTTGTAAACATTATTTATCTATTATCAACAGTAAATAAGTAGTAACACTGGTTGGTCTGGCAGGCCAGCACCCAGCCAGCAAAACAAGACACCACGGCTGGATATCTGTGAAAGGTGCAGTAAAAACTGTCCCCTCAATCCCTGTGGAAGGGGGGGGCAGGGGAAGACATGGAAATTTGGAGACTAAAAGCCAAAATATTTCCTTTCTAGGTGAGTCACTCTTCCACTCTCTTTAGAAGCCTGGGTTTCATGATGGGACGTTATGTCACACATTTCGCCACAGTTTAGCTGCCTGGGGAGAAGGGGTAGGCCATCATGAGAGATGTGACCTGACCAAACCTGGTAGCTGAATAGCAATCTTCAGCATGGTGTCATTTCCCAGTCCCATGGCAGTGCTTGGATGGCACTGGCTTTCTTCATGAAAACAATCATCATCTTCTGTTCAAAACAAAGCATCTACTTTTTAGCTTGAAACGTCCTCTTAGAACACATGAAAACTTTGGAACAGGATCATTTAGCAGCCAGATCCCCATCATACACATTGACTTTGCCTTTCATGAACCTTACCAGCACATTGGCAGCTCCTGCCAGCATGGCCGAAGGTCATTCTGCAGCATCTCTGCTGTCAGGAAACAGGAGGGTTCATGGCTAATATTATGCCAAATTAACAGACAGGAGTTTAATGCAACATCAGTTATGTATGAATACTTGCAGAAGGAATCACAGTCCTGCTTTAAGCAAAGCTCTTAGGCATGCACTTCAGGTTAATGTAAGTGCTTTCCTGTTGCGTCTTGGAAACGATGAATACAAACTTGCCTTCATTTTCCCCCAGATTTGCTTTAAACATAAAAAACTTGGCAGTGACAGGTAACATGGAACCTTTTCCTGCATAAATTTTGTCATAATGACAATAAGGCAGACTGAAGAAAGCTACCAAAGAGATCTTAGTAGGAGTTTTAGAGTATGATATCAAATGAACTTGTGAAGAACTTACTTGATGTGACATTGTGAAGCTTCACATTTCATTATTAAACCTCTGCAAGAGGTGAAGGAGCTTGCAGAGATCTATCAGTATCACTGTTCTAAACAAAATACAACATCCAAGTAGACAGTTCTATGGGAGAAAGATTTATGTGAGATCTAGTGACTAAAGAAAACTGATTTTGATCTTTGGAAGAAACAAGTTGCTTGCCACCGAGATACCATCATTTCAGAAGTCATTTTGCCTCCAAAGAATCAGAATTTTACTGTACCAGCGGTGGAAGGAGGTAGAATATTAGAGGGGAACCTTTGTGCCCTCTCAGCAAACATTTGATTTTCTTTTAGAAGGAAAAATACAATTTTCCACCTGGTTATGATTTGTGAAGCTGCCAAACCCAGTTTGCTGAGTGGATCTCTGTACAAAGAAAGTGGGGTCACAGTCCTTTCCAGTCAGACAGACACCTCAGCCACCTACATTCAGGAAAGCACGTAAGCCTCCCCATCACGCCAAGCCTGTGTGTGAGTCTTATTACAGTGGACTTCAGCTCATACTGCAAATTAAGCATGTGCACAGAAGGTAGGAACGTGCTCAACAGCCAGTGCCAGCTTCAAGCACTATCCCAAATTAGGGTTGAAAAGTAGAAGCTGATCATTCTTTCCATGTTCAGGGTGACAGGGTGTTGGAGGAGGTTGATAAGAAAGATCATGCTTCTGTTCTGTGCTGCATCAGAATTAGAAGTGGGGCGTAGCTACACAAGGATCCTGAGTGCTGGACAAGAGTGAACTACTTTGCATGTGGGATAACTGAGTGAAAAGTTGTGCTATAAGTATGTCCCTTTTTCTTTAGAAATACGGAGGATCTCAACTATCACAAATTGCATCATTTGAGTTTCCCTCAATCTTTTCTGTTTATCAGGCCATTGAATCAGTAGCTTTTTTCAGGTGAAATCTGCCAAGAGGAGCTCTTTCTGCAGTGAGTTCTTTACATGAAAACCCAGTGACCAAGGTGAAAGGAGTTTTCGAGGGGCTTCGATCCAGCTGGAAGCTGGTCACCCAAGACCTGCAGGCAGTCATCTGCCCTTTATTCAGAATCTTTTTGCTTTAGGATTAAAAGGAAGAGGGTGGCTGAAAGTTTTTTAACTAATGCAGCTTTCCTTCGTAGCTAGCCAGAGTTTCTGGACAATTTGTGTCTTCTGTTTGGTCAGGTAACTCAACTGCTATCAGTATTTATAATAACCCATGCTTTATCCGTTAAGCAATAGAAAGATTTTAGCTGCATGTAAAATACTGATGAAAGTGCTCCCTGATATGTTTGCCTAACTAGGATATGCTTCTGAAAAAGAGATGTCACAACATTTATAAGAGATCGTAGTCAATTTTTCTTACCATGAGAAGTGTCTGAATCAGACTCTGACTGTATTTTATGCAGGCAGAATAATTCAGATTAAGAAGCTAAGGACAGCTTTTATGTTGCAATAAAAGGAAGTTTACATTGCCTCAAAATGTTTAGCCATCTTCCCTGTGATCAGAGTGCTTTTGCTTCGATCATTGTTAACTGGCTTTATTTAATTCCTTGGAGTCACACAATGTATTTCTTTGTCCTGTCACATGTGTGAAGATCCACACTTCATTTTCAGCATCACAGTTGCCTTTGCAACTGCTTCTTACTTGACATCATAAGAGTTTCTCTACAATAATAGAAATGATGGCTTGATGAACTTTGAAGAATGGCATGTGCTCAGAAATGCCCAGTGTTAGCATCAGCCTGCCCACTTACCTGAACTGAAGCCAGTGGCCAGGGTCAGATCCTGCTTTTCCTCCCACATTTTATGGGAGCTCGCAAATTTTGACCATGGAGCAAGAATTACAGGACATTTCATTTCCCTTCTGGGAGTACCTTTGACAAGGGTTTATATTTGAGATATGAGATGTGAATGGATACCCCATCATTTCTGCCCTATCGTGTCTTACTGTTTAATTACAGTGTTACACAGAGCCCCTGTGGGGTCTCACAATGTGTGGACAAATGATGTTAGTCCAATCAAGACAAATTCTAAAGGAAAATCTTTTAATACCCACAGTGTTTGAGGAGAGTCCATGCAGAAAACCATCTTGCTGTGAAGTATTAGCAAGGCTGTGGTTGGCATCCACAGTCATCTTTAATCCAGGGTGTAGCTGCTTTCAGTGTTAGCAGCTTCACAGATGTACACGGTGGGAAGGGAGGAACCATACTTGGATGATTTTACAGAGCAGTTGGCTACCTGGCAGTCCAGTGACCAAATGTTAATAAAAACATTCCTGTCTCCAGCACAAGACTTGTGAGTCTGGCCTGGCTGTCTGTAATTAGAGATGTTGAGTGGATATATTGTTTTCGGAGTGGGATTATTGGTACATTCCTTGCTTCTGGTCCTCCTGGTGGCATGTTCTTTGGGACGTCCAGAGGAGTTCAGTATCAGAAGTGATCAGGGAAGGAGCAGGACAGGAAGCGGTGTGAGCAGGCTGAAGATCAAAGGAGAGCACTGTCCTGCTGCTTGTGTAGTCTTTAATGAAAACATTTTAAATTTCAGCACGTCATTAATGAAGCTCAAGGTAGACTGATCTCCTGTTACTGACAGAGTGAGAAGACATAGACCCCTTGCATGGGGAGGGGAAAATAACCATAAATTTAGCAAACACACACTACTAGGCCAGCAAGAGGGAGGGCAGAGCTCACTTGGGAAAATGAGGACGTTCCCCATAGAGGAAGCACAGTGGATTACGGTAAACTGGTGGATTACAGTGAGCTCCTGCACCAAACCTGTAACATGCTTGCACCTTCATTTTGCTCAGCCTTGTTTCCCATCCCAACCCTGACCTACAGGCCAAGCTTTCAATCAGAAGGGATCCTTATCTTTTTTCCTTCTTTTCCAAAACTGTGTGAATGGCTGGGCAGGACTCTTTGAAGTCAGTGGGGTCTGCAAACTGCTCTGTGCTTTTGAAACTCAGGCCATGAATTTGGGCACCTGCTTTTTAAAGCTCTTTATCTATAAATTTAACAGTGTTTCAGCTTCCCTATCTATATGACAGGTCAAACGATTCCTGCTTTCTTCAGGATCTGAAACAGGAGAAGTGGGGCAAAAATGCCTTTATCTTATAGGAAAATCTTATTTAACTTAATGTGGATGGATCCTGCATGATGGACCTAACTGAGACACTATCTTTCACAATATAATAAGGAATGAAACCCTTTTCATAAAAGTTTTATAGTACCCTCTATGAGAAAACTATTTAATTTGAGAGGATGGCACAAAATACGCACAGAAAAGTTATCATGTATGATTCAACAAGGTGACCTTTTCTCCTAAGGATTCCCTAGGTTTCTCTGTGGTTTCTCTGTCATTTCTTTTGGGATTCCCATATTAATTTCATCATAGTGCTCCCCGCCTTTTTCATCTCTTTCTTTTCCCCTCCGGGGCAGGTGAAGAAGCAGCAGCAGAGGAGGAGGAGAGGCACCCATGTGACAACAGCTTTTCCCCAGCTGTCAGCCCTGAAGTATCACTCCATACAGCAGGAAGCAAAGGACTTTCCCAGGACTGGTTCTCATTGCTAGAGGAAAAGAGGCAGTATCTGAGGAAGCTGTATCTGAGCCAGGAAAGACCAGGCTATTGCCCAACTGCGGCCTTTAGTTGCCAACGTAAGGGCTGGGCTGAGAGCACCTGTAGGTGTGGTTGTGAAACTGGCAGTAAAATTTGTTTCCAATCTCTCTTCAGGAGTATTAAAGATCACACAGGGTAATTGATCAAAACCAGAAAAGATGTGAGAACTGCTGTTTATTATCATTTCCCAAGGAGCATGACTCCACTGTGAAACTGAAATAGGAGCTTTTATAGTTATTTGTAAGCACATTTCAGGCTCTGAAGGAAGTGTCCATATAGGGCTGGGATAAATCATCGCTCCTTTGTGCAAGTCCGTGGGGCATCACTGATCTGTTTGAGCTTTGGTAGCTCAGGATCACTAAAACGGGGGGCTTGCCATTAGCTTCATAGTGGATGGCAACGCTTTTCTAAGGGGTAACAAACAAGTCAGACTCTCCCTCTTGCATCTCTTCTGCTTTTCCTTCCCTGTTTTAGCCACCTTGCTCTCCTTTACACTTGTCTCATCAGCTCAGCGCCTGCAGCAATGGCAATTATTGCAGTGTGAACATACAACAAGCTATGGCTGTCTGACTGCTGGCGAGTAGAGCTCTGTCATTATTACTGCCTGCCTGTTAAAAGGGTGAGCAAGGCTGGCCCCTTCTCTCTTCCTGCCCTTGGCCTGCCTTCCCATGTGCTGCCTCACCTTCCCCGTCACAATCTGCAGCACTGATGGTGAAGGTACTTCACCCTTCTCGTTGAGAACAGCCTCCTGGCAGAGCTCACGATGCAGTCAAATCTGCATGCACTTAAGAAGATCCTGGCCTTCTGGACCACTTTGCGACGGTGCGTACCTCAGCTCCACGGGTTTGATTGACCTTATGCAATTTTTATAGTCAGTTTGGTGTTTTATGCTCTACTTGGGCACAGCAGATCTTTTGCAAAGCGTTCCCTGGTAGCCCTTTTGCTGTGGCTTGCTCATCTGTCATCACAATTTTTGCTCCCTTTGGTGACAGTTGAAGGCAATTCACTGCTACTTATTTTGTCTCTTTTGTTTTGTGAGGGACTGGACAATCAGAGACATGGTGAGCAGGGACTCTGCATTTTGCTATCACCTCTCATTCTGTTTTGTGTCATATTCTTCTTTTAAGCATGAACCTGTATAGGTCAACACAGTTGGAACTGTTATGCTGATACAACCAGCTGTGCGTAGGAGATGACATTTTTCTATGAAGCAGTTCTAGCCTACCCCAGGCCCACTAAGCAGCAAGCTGTGAATGGTGCCGTCAGTGGGCTGGTTTGCTTTCTTCATCTGTCTCATGCTCAGTCCCTGCAAAGACTCTATACAGTTTCTGTATTGTGACAATGTATGTTTCTGTTGTTGAATGTATTGTTATAGATGATACGTTGATCAGAACAGCATCGTATCACACTGGGAGCTTAATCACAGGTAGGCACTGGGTCATTCAGACAAGTCCTGTGCTCACTTGGTTTGCATGTTTGATCATCAGTCATATGGAGTGCGTAATATTTGCTCCTTTTCTGTTGGTTTGTTTATTCAGGGGCTGGGTATGAGATTCAGTAGTTAGTTGAAGTGCTAGAGACTGCAGAGAGATCTGTTTTCCAGACCCAAGACTGAATTTGCAATCTTCTGTATTTGATTCTAGAAAACAATCTGCTTTGCCTTTGCACAGATGCAGAAATGACCGTGGTGGCACCGAGTATTTTTGCCCAACAGGAATTAGGATTTAACGATAGCAGGTGTGGAGCAGCCTTGCTTTATAGCAACAACATAGCTTATAATTTAGTCTTGACCTTATAAAATTACAGGGCACCTTCCTTTTGTACCAGGGCACTTGCCTGCTAGTGTCACCGTATTTGGTGCAAATTGCTCTGAGGTATTTTGTAGGGTGGACTCTCTTCTTGAGAGCAGATTGAGGGCACAGACTTGTCAGTAGCTACTGATCAGCTGTTAAATGGTCACTCTTTAGAGCTCTGTTGCCATATAGTTTTGAATTACTATGTAATTCTTGAAGTTGTCACTGTTCACGTGATTATTTTTCTTGGGGTCCAGGTGTTTGGGAGTTAAAATATAACTGGCTTGGCTTTTCAGAAATACTTGATATCTGTGACACTCCCAAGGAAATCACCGTGAGCTGCAGCTTAGACATACTTAAATCTAGATGTTTTTATTTAAATATCTAAGTGTTTAGATGTTTTACCCAATTCTAGATGAAGTCATTCTCTACCGCTTAGAGATTCAAGTGTTTCTTTTTTGTTATTTACTTTTAAGTGTTAAGTGTGAATTCCTGTACTTGGCCTCTTCCCATGTAAATCAACCACAATTTCTTTCAGTGATGGAAGCTAACAAGAGTTTAATTGTGTGATAGCACAAGGCGACTGATGTCGTGGTGTCATGGCATAGGTGTTGTGATGCTGAGCGGCTGCCTGGGCGGCCGCAGCAAAGGGCTTTTCCCTCTGTCAGAGCTGTCAGAGCACAGGGATAAATAACAGGTGGGAAATGGCAGGGGAGGTTCTGAAAGTGCCATTGCAAAACATCTGAAAAAATCCATCAGCACAAAGTGGCAAGACCTGTAACTGCTCCTTAGAGACTGATGCTAAAGGAAGCAGTTTCTTTCTAACTGAGCCTTCGCCTTTTTTTTGCAGGGTGTTGGCCACATCCTTATTATTTTCCTTTGGCATTCTTGAGCTCACGCCTCCAGCCTGTGGATGAGACAGCCTAGGAAGGATAGTGGCTCAGTGGAAACCATGTAATGCTGAACACCTCCACAGTGCTCAGAGCATGGGCCCAGCTCTCCCATGGGATGCCTGGGAAGAACAGAAGGAAATTGTTGCCAGCCATGCCTTGCTGTACCACCTGGGACAGTGCTGGGGGGAAGAAAGCCTCCAAGCCAGACTTCACCAAGTAATGCTGACCTAATTAGGAGCAGAAATAGATCCTTGCATATACATGTTGCAAGTAGTGCTTGCCAAATTCTCCATCCCTCAGTCTGAAGAAGTAGCTGAACAAATTCTGTTCTCCATAATTTCAGCAATAATGTGTAACCACAAGATTTATACATGACATTGTGTTCATAAGCACAGGAGAAGGTTCTTTTAAACCTGTTGACTTGCAGAAAGTGACTTGATTCAGACAGGGGAAGCAAAACTTTATCCAACTGTAAAAGGGAATGTAGGCACTTAAAATTTTAGTCTGGAGGTTTTGAAAGTTAAAATAATATGAAAGGTAAATTAAAGTGTATCTTTATGCATATGGTAAGTGTAGTTCTCATTTCGGGAAGTAATTGGTAAGATGTCTCATAGAGGACTAATAACAGGGTAGAGCAGATTAAGTCATCGTACTGTGACATAGCTCTGTGTCCTCAGAGTGAGCATAAACAGTAACTACCAGCAGTGCATGACACAGGCTTTACCACAGGCTTGTTCCTGTTTTTTACAGATAAGCAGCCCACAGAATTCTTGTTCTTGGAAGAGACTTAAACAAGCTCAGCCTATTCTGGGATCTCATAGGATCATAAATGAAATAATTTAATCAGCATCTTGAAAATGTCTCAGACCAAATTCATTGCTGGAGAGCAGACCCGAGTAATGTGTTTCAGTGGTTCTGTGCAGTTGAGTGGCACATGAAATCTCTTATAAGAACATACTTAACCTACAAACCTGGTGATGATAATTTGCAAATCTTGATCTACCTTTTGCTAGCTTAGAGGTTTTCGCTTCTCTGGCTTGTAGCTGTGCTGTGCTCCCATTGCTAAATTATTTGCAGTTGAGGTTCTCTTTTTGGTTTTATTGATTTGCACAATGGTTACTTGTGAAATGGCTTGTAAAAGAAATTGAATTATTCTTCTTACCAGACTTTGAGGGATCCCAACCGTATTTTGGCATCCCAGCCTATTAAATTCGGGCAAACCTCAGGCACTTGTCTTTCCCTATTGATTAAGTAATATTCTTCCTTTCAGGAAACGAATTCCAGTTGACCTGAGCTTGTGTCACAGAGGTAGAGTCTATGTACATATGGGGAAACT
The DNA here is from genome assembly GCF_015220075.1 of Falco rusticolus. Classification (NCBI taxonomy): domain Eukaryota; kingdom Metazoa; phylum Chordata; class Aves; order Falconiformes; family Falconidae; genus Falco; species Falco rusticolus. The sequence continues at coordinate 103,186,014 of NC_051187.1, forward strand.
GAGATCACAGCTCCCGTATTTTGACAGAATTAGATCTGGACCAGGAGCTTCACACTTCTGACACCTTTCGAAGCATTTTTCTTTGTTTTCTCTCGTGTACACTGCTGAACACTTTTATCTCTGTTTTTGGTGACTTCATGGTGACCCTGCAGGCCTGATCGTCAGCGTGCTGGGATCCTGCCAAAAGCTACAGAAGGGGTGGAGACCTCATCATCATGAGCTTACATCAGAATTGTGCAGGCTGTATTTAATTGCAGATTACTAGGTGATAAGTCAGTGTTCCTTGCTTAAGTTCGATTACACTTCTCTTAGTGAGTTTGATGGAGAGGGCAGAAGAGATGGCAGCAGCAAAAACATGCTTGTAAAGAAGAACAAAGCTTAGGCAGAGCAAACCAAGAGGGCATGTTACACATGGAACATGACACGGTGTGTATAATAAATATGAAACTGAGCCCACAGAGGTTGTGATGCAGTTGAGAAGATGGTTATATTAGCTAGATTAAAATTTTAGAAGTTTTCATCGGCAGTACGGAGGCCGTGGACTCACAGAGAATTTATAAGAGTCAGCTTTGCTTGTGGGCAGCGCACTCTGTGACTTCCCCAGACAAGCAGCTGCAACAGAACAGTTGGAGGCCAAGTACTGTGTTTGATGGGGCTGTTTGCAGACTTGTATCTTTCCTCACCTTGAAGATGTTATAAGGGAAAATGCATAAGGATGGGACATATTTTCTGTGCTCTGGTGGCTCTGCCTTTCTCTACTGGTTTCCCTGAGCTTTGTCAGTAACTTGGTGTAAGTTACCCCTCATTGAAACAACAACAATCAGCTGAAAACTGCCTCTCATTAAATGTTAGGCTACTGACTTGGACATAGGCATGCAAGAACAGCTCCATTTGTTTTTTAAACCTTTATAAAGCCATTAAAGTAGAAGTGACCACTGACCTAGAAATACAGCAGCTGCATCCCTGGCAATCCCTAAAATAGCCTCTTGGTGACCTAGTTTCTCCTAGCAGTGAGCATCATGCTGCACAAGCCTGAATCCTTCCTAGTAAACTAATCAACAAATACTTCTTGCTGCTGAGGTTTTGGAGACATTGCAAATGAAGTGGTAAAATGAGAGGAACTGTGAAGCTTGCAACTGCTTGGAAAAATCGGGCTTTAGATAAGCCTTAAAGGCAAGAATAATTAGTCATGAGTGAAATTTTTCAGTGTCTGAACAGCTGCTTCACATTCAAATGACCAAGTTGCAGTTTTCAGACACAGCCCAAATCACACAGGACCTGTTAAAATTATGGACACATGAGTTGCTTGATGTTTTGGGAAATGTGCCCTTGTATCTGTTGTTTAAACCCAGAGACGCTGTGCAGTTTGCTTTTCCAACTGCACAAATATTACAAGAGAGTGTGTACTATAGGCTTTCAAGATGCAAAATCTAAGTAAAAAAACTACCCTGATTTTCAGACTTTGGGGCAATTTTGGGGAGTGTTCCCTCTGGCTTAGGCTGCAGTTTGCAGGAGTGGTGGAGTGTGGAGTAGAGCAGAAGTTGATAGCCTGCCTGCTTTGCAAGCCCTGTCTGTCTGTACACGGATGTCTCTGATTTCCATTCTGCATCTTTGTTAGCTTTGGTAATAGCCTTCCTTTTTACACACAGCTATTAGCCTGACCTTATCTCTGTAGTTAACAATATGATACGTTAGACATGCACTTACGAAGCCCCTGAAGAAGCAGTCCAACCTACCCAGGACACAGCAGGTTAGGGAGTATTAAATGTAAGCCCTTGGGAACTCTCCTATAAGCTTATTTTGTTTTAATTATCGTTTTTGATTTCCCATTTTGGTTTATGTAGAGCAACAGTGACATCCATTGGCTCATTAAGCTAATCAAAAGTACTGTACACACAACATGTATTTACTCAAGGTGGAGGGCTGTACTAGAGGCCTCCAGCATTAGTTTCTCATTTAGATAGCAGTTGCTTGCTCTCCAAAATAACAGCCTCTCTCTTCCTGTAGAAACCTATTTGCATTCTCGTTTCAGATACTTCAGACTCTTCATTCCTACTAGGATGCTTAAAACATGGTTTTTAAGATGTAGCTTAAAGCTAGGATTCTCTTTTCATGAAAGATACCAAGGCACATAGAGGCAAAGCTGCAGTTATCCTGGAAGCAGAATTGTGGCAGCTCAGAGTTGGTGCGGTGACCTTCCCGTGTGCCTTGTGTGTGCGAGGTTATGGAATGCTGAATTCTTTGAATGATTTGTAGCACTGCAGAACCAATCCATGTAGGAGAAAGTTAAAACAATTTTGCTTCAGCTTATTTGCTGGTGATAATATGTTACATTTCAATTCAAACAAATAAAAATTCTGTTTCATTTTAAAAGCTGCATCCTTTCTTGAAGACAAGAGGGTTTAGAAGGACCACAGAAGAGAGAATTGGGTGAGACTGGGACATGTCGTGGAGGAACCAACAGCTGGAGGGTTGTAAAAAAAACCCAGTGAAAGAAAGACTCAAAGTCTGAAACAGGGGGAGGATTCAGTGACAAAAAACCAAACCAAAACAAAATTATTCATCTGAGAGGGAGATCTGGAGGATTCTGATTTCATTCAAAAAAACCTGAAAACAGTTCAATTTATTTTTAACCTTATAGGTGAATCAGTACATATTTCCTGCTGACATTTCATTGAACAGAACCAGTGTCTGTAGTAAATTTTTGAGCAGCTATAGTTACAATCCCATTTCAAGGTCAAACAACCTGTCTCTGAAAGCGAGACTATTTGAGAAGGAGGATTGTGTTTATAAGCCTGGGGACCCATTTTTGTTGCCCCACAGCACAGTGCAGCTATTGCGGTTTGTATCTGCAGTGAGGTGCAGCCTCTCCCTCGTGACTGGGACAACTGGAACTTTACCCAGCAAGGTCAGCACAGGGGTTTTCCCTTCCAGCATCACCAGAGACAGAGGAAAAAAAGAAATTATGCTGATTCACTCTGTCTGATTTGGAGTCCAGTTCATAGCTCTTAATTAGAAAGAAAATTGTAAGTGCTCTGCACCTTTCTTTGAAGCAGTCGTAACTGAGGTGCTCAGCATAAGGTCTTCCATTCACTTCAGCAGCTTTGGATCAGTAATCATGTCCACAGCACCTGAGAAGAGTGATCTTACCTTTATTTAGATGATCATTTCCAACAGGAGAGCCTGGGAAACATTTCCAGGTGATGCTCAGTGTATTGGAGAATTTCAGACTGCACTTTGTGGGTGGGTGTGCAGTGAGCAGGAGGGAAGCTCATGAGGAAGCTTTACCCCTAACCCTTCAGAATGCAACAGCTGGAAATGCTTTTGTCCAGCTTATATGATTTTAGCCCTTTTGAGTGTCTTTCCCTTACCTGCGTGTCTCTTGCATTGCCACTTTGTAGTCTCACAGTTTACCGATCTTTCTGCTGCATATTTTAGACATTGCAGCCTTATCCAGCTCAATGCAGGCAGTCTGCTCCCTTTTGATACATCTTCTTCCTGCCTGCCTTTGGGGCCTTCTCTTCAGAGATTTGCTGATGCTTTCCTTGCTTTTGCACCTCCCTCTGAAGTGCTTTCATGCCTCTCCATGGATGCTTGGCCATAGCTAATGCCAGTGCACTGTTGCTATGCTTTCACGAACCAAAAGAAGAGAACGTAATTTCTTTTTTCAGCTGTCTTTCCATTCTCTAACTGATTTCTCTTTCTCTCACACACAGCTGCTTTGCAGGTCAGCCACATCCAGCATTTGGGTTTGCAGGGGCCAGTCTTCCCAAGCCATTACCAAATGCTGGTATTTCCCTGGGTGTTGACTTTTTGATGCCTGTTGAGTTGCTTTTCTCATTCCTGCAGTATGTGGTTTCACAGGGAGTGGCTGTCTGTTGGCTCAAGTTTCTTTGACTGTACTTTGTATACATTTTCCATAATCAGGGAGGAAGACCAAGAGCCAGACAAAATCCTGCTGTTTGCAGATAACAACGGATAACATTGTTGTGCTAACAGACATTTGCATAAGAGATATGAAAACAGCCCCATTCATACTCTTCTGTGACTGTGCTGGGTCTTACAACTGCTTTGAAATTTGAGGTGGTTTGTTGCTTGATTGCATAAGGCAACGGGCATGGCCACACCTTTCCACAGGCTGCAGGTGCACTGGCCTTACCTGTCCTGGATCAGCCTGCCAGCAGCAGAGGGATAAGGACAGCATTCCTGCCAGTGCTACAAAGCTCGTGGCATCTGGAGGGAAACTGTAAGACTGCTTACAGTGTCTTGTCTACAGATTTCAAAAGATGGAAGGGAAAATACCATATTTGTGCTCCAGAGCAGGCTTCTTACCCATAAAGTGGGGATGATTTAGAAAAAAAAAATGTTCAAATGCCTTTTGGTAATGAATTGGCCAAAAGGTGGTCATCTTTCTAGATAAAATATTGACATCTCATTGAAAAAATAGATTACTCCAAAAGTGCAATTGCATCTGGAGCACCATACAGGGCAAAGACTGCACCAACCAGTTTTTACACCTGTGAGCCCTGCATTTATACAGCCTTTCCGGTGAAGACAAACAGGGTTATCATTCTGAAGTGTGCTTGTGGCCTGCAATGAAAGGAAGGCTTTCTTTCCCAATGCTAAGGGGAACCAGGGTTGATGCTTTTCTATCACATAGGGACCTTGTTCTGTCTGTTTGTCTCTAATTGGTAACATCCTGTGCTGATTGCTGGTGTCACACAGTAGCTTCCAGTACTGCCCACTCAGGTACTTGATTTTGCTTGTGCTGCTACACCAGACTGGCAAAATGCAGTAGATTTGAGGTAGCAAGAAAGCTTTAATTTAGAAAGTGATCTCTTACATGGGATTCTGCTAGAAGCTACTTTAAGACTTGCATGGGTGTCTACGATGGCACAATGTGTCCCATTTCTCTGCCTGCCTGGGATACCCCTGTGCTTATGGCAGAGACAAGTCCCTGCCATGGGCTTTCATGGTTCTGCTGTAGCAAAGGGGAAAGAGATGTTTTCTCTTTTACTGAACTCCCAGTGTTTCCACGCTGTCATGAACAGGAACTGTTTGCACATTTTCAGCAAATAATGCTTTATTACTGTCTTGGTGAAAGGAGGAAGGCAAAATTAAAAAAAAAGAGAGAGGGAGAACATCCCGTGAACCTGCTGTTCTCAGATCTCTCTGATAAGGACAGTTCCAAGTGCGTGAGAAGTTTCCTACTCCAGGATTTATTTACTTCTGAAAGAAAAGCCACCTTCATCTCATTATTTTATTTTCAATACAGGTTTTAATTTGGTGAGAAAATATCTTCCCCATAAAGAACCTATTCTGCCTCATTAACTCCTATAAAAAGCATCCCCCCCAAGCCTGAAATGTTAAAAGAAGCATAAATTAAGGCTAAGTTTGTTGTTTGCCGCTTTAATCAACAAACAACGTTAAAAGGGACCCACAAAAGGTTCTGTAAACTAAATTTATTAGTGAGCAGGAAAACAGGCCTTCAGCTGCAGCCTCCTCCCCTTCCCAGCCCCCTGAATTTGGAGGGGGGTGGGTTTTTGGAGTTACTGGTTTTGTTTACAGTGTTTCACTCTCTTAGGCAGGTTGTTGTGGTCCCATGGATCTCTGTCAGACCTTTGTGATGCAGCTGAACTGAAGTGACTTGGGACAGAGTCTGTTAATTAGGTCTTCAAAGCCTCCTCCTTTTTTTCTTCACTGTACAAATGTCCTTTTTAACTCTTCTTTTCCCTAAATCTGCTTGTCAGTAGCTCAGGAGGAAAGAGAAAGTTTTTCACAGCAAGAGAAAACTGCTGTTCCGTCTTCCTTTCACCTCTCCGGGATGCTAGAGGAAAAGTACATACACATCTATTTTCTGCCCTTTTTGTCTCCATTATATGTTTAAGAAGCCTTCCTCTGATTCCTCTTTATGATTTCATTGTTATCATCATTTATATCTTAGGGCTATCTCCGCTCACAAAGTGGTGCTCACAGTGTCTGCGGTACCAAGAACTGAGGAAAAGTTTAGGGACAGACATAACCTAGAAAGTTTCACTGCAGAGGACAGCACAGTTGAAATGAAGAATTAACTTTCCTGAGCAAGCACATGTGAATATGTAATTGCTTTCTGAATTTCCCATAACTGTGAACTTCCTTACAAACCTCTTGCATTCAGATTCACTTCAATCTTAAACCAATTTTTCACTAGTTTTATTTGGGAGAAGCTTCCATGAGAAAATGTAATAATGGATTCAATAATGGATTGCTGCAGGGTTTGGACTTCCTCACTTCTTAATTTTTTGCACATCTGTCTTAAGTTCACTCTGAGATAAGCAGTGTAAGAGAGATCCAAGAAAAGTCACTTTTATTCACTGTAAAAAATGGCCTTCACCATTAGAGAGCAGTTTCTGATATTTATCGGAACACCTCCTCACCTTCCAGGAGCTGATTTGAATTGGAGATGAGCCAAGATGGGGAGCTTCTCTAAACTTCCCCCAGCTTCATGGGCTTGGATTCAAACAGTCCTGGCTCTGAACAACTTGTGGTTCAGGTTTGCAAAATTGAAAGGTGACTGGGCACATTTTGCAAAACCTGAACCTCCCCTGGAGTGTTGCTCTCCTCTGATTGATAGCCCTGGCTTCAGCCCCTCCTTGCTCTCCCTCTTCATGGTCTGTGAGTAGGTCACAAACAGCTCCTCAAAGTAAATCATCCTTCTTCAGTGCAGCCCATGTCTTATTTCAAAAACTAATTTCCTCTGCCCGTCCCACGCCTTCCCTTCCTCCACCAGCAAACGTGACACAGGTCTCGCATTTCACACCAGCTGCCTGAGCAAATGCACAAACCTGTCCAAATTTACTGTAGCCTGGCATCTGCATTGGCTAGCAAGCCCATGACATAAATTAGAGGCACAAGACAGTTTCCTTTTGGGGCATTTGATATTGTCCTTTCATCCTTCAAATAAGATCTTTTTTTTTTGTTTGTTTCTGTGAACCAGCTGCAGCTCAGTTCTGTGTCCAGCAGCTCGTGTTGCAAGAAACAAAGAGGACGGGCAGCGGGCAGGCAGGGGAGCATGGGATGAAGGGGAGCACAGGGATACGGGGCTCTGCGCTGTTCCAATGCCATGCCATTCTTCCAGTGCCGTGGCCAGGGCACACGGGCATGCGGCACTCCCCAGCCTCGCAGGAGACATAGCAGCTTTATTTAAACAGGAAGAAGGAAGTTTTCCCGGTTATCCAGTGCCCTGGGAGCACACTGTTCATTGAGCATGGCCGTACCTGGCATCCAGGCGCCAGCGCGCCTGGGGCCAGGGAGGTGGAGAGCAGGAGTGCTGGCTCCTGCTGGGTTTGGCACCACTGAGCATTGCTGCGATGCAGGGCTCAGGTGCATCAGGCTGAATGCAACCTCCTAAAGATGTACTCGGCATTTATGTTCTGTGTGATACCTGGGCTTTCTCATTCTACCAGTTAGCCTTTATCTTTCTTTAATTTGCTGCTGGTCCTCTGATGAGTCTCTTCATATTTATTTCCCTTTGGATTTTTTTGCTGTTCATTTGGGGGTTTGGAGGGCTTTTTTGAGGTGACTAGAAAAAAGCAAAAGAGAAAAATATCCCAGATGAATGTCCGAGTCCTTTGTTTCCCCACAGCACAGTTATTCCTGTCATCTCTGGCAAAATGCATGGGAAAGGGGGAGTGCTTTGCAGGTCTAGGGCAGTTGTACCCACTTACCGTGTACTTGCACTGATCTTGCTAATACAGAGCAGCCTCAGCTCAGGGAAACATGCCGTGTTTATTCTTCCAACCCCATTACCAAGTCCATCAGTGTCATGAACTGAAGCAGGTAATAGCCAGAAAGCCTCGTTGCCCCTCAAAATGCCCCCAGTCTGCATTTCACAAGGTGTGCAGTTGGTGTTGTGTGGTTCACTGACCAGAATGCTAGGGTTTATTTCAAAGTGGCCACAGACAGTGAACAAACTTATGGCACATAAAGTGGGCTGCTGTAACCTGACCCCCAAATCATCACAACCATGGGTCAGCTCTCTCCTGACCATCCAGACCTCTAGTTGTGATGGCTCCTGCAACCGGTTCCCAACAATTATTTGCAAGAATGGTGCAAACATAGCCCTAGGGCGTCTTCATTTACTCCCAAAGGCAAACATAGCAAATGGTTTTTGCTAGGGTGGTGTGTACACAAGTTTTTCTTAGGCTGTCTCCCCCTGCTGCAGATCCAGCTGGCAGGCTCCAGGGCTGATGACAGCAGTGTATACACTAGGTGTTCACTGTGACATAGGAGCTAAAATGAACTTGCCTGCCTGCTTTCGAGCTGACTCCTGCCATTGCCAGGCAGGAAGGGGCAGTAAGATGGGCAAGGTCTTCACCGCACCCGTTGAACACATGCTTATATCCGGCTCTGCCATGTTTCACTCCATTTCTAATGCAACTTGCTACAACTGGGAGAAACACGTCAGAAAGCCAGCTGGGCACAGGAGAGTCCTGCTCTGGTTTCTTCAGTTTTTCTTTTAAGTCAAAGGACATACATTTTTAAAGGCAGTGAGAACACCAGCAGAACCAAGGAAAACCCACTGTGCCCATGATTGTAGTTTGTTGAGGGAGACTGTGTGACCTCTACTCTTGTGCTTAAGTAGGATTAAACTGCCATTGGAAGCAAACACCAAGTAAGAAACCAAAATCCTGCAAGAAATGTTAAAAACAACCTTTTGAGTCCTCCCCCTGATTCTTACTCCTTGCAGAATATTTCATTTGCTAGTGGTGTCACAAGAGTCACCTGGTGGAGAAATCATTCTTTGTTATATGTATTCTTTCATCTGGTAGAATGGAAGGGCTTTTCTTTTCAGAATAAGCACTGAAGGGCTCAGCACTTAGCCTGATTCCTGCTGGGAAAAGTTATGGAGGTAGTTCAGCGAGAGCTGAGCTGTGTGAGATAGGTGGCCCTGCTCTGCTTGCTGGCCAGCACAGACAGCAGCTGTGGTGCAGCAGCTGCTTAAACACATATAGAACAGCATGCCATCCAGGGCTCCTCCAACCAAATAGTGAAAAATTGCTTCTTTTTTGAAGCAGGATCAGGAGAGAATGGCACAAAGGCCAAAGTACAATTTTCCAAGCTGGCACTTGGTGCGAGGACCCAGTATCACCAGCAAGATGTGAGTGTGGCTTTAGATTGAGCAGAATGGGTTTAGCTGTGTAAGGCCAGTGAGGCATCTTGGCTAGGACACTGCCATCACCACTCAGCAGGGCACTGGTCCAGTGTTGGTGCAGGGGGTCAGCACATTCCCCTACAGCCTGGCTGTATCCTGCAGGAGAATGGTCTGTGCATTTTAGAAAGATACCGCCATCTAACCTGAAATGTAAGTGGTGGTGCGGATGCAGGAGAGAAACAAGGTGAGCTGTGGACACTGAGCACCTCTTAATGTGGCTGTCCATCAGCCAGAGCTACCTGCAGCACCTCAGCTCCCCAGCCTGGATGCTTGCCTGACCCATGCCTGTTTAGTCTAGAAGGGAAGCTGTGGTCATCGCTCCGGGGCAGCATGGCTGGAAGTTAGGTTGAAGGTTTCCTTTTGTCAGCAGTATGTGCTTGTTATGATCTCTCATAGTTAATTCCTGCTGGGACTAACTGCCTGTCATCTGCCTCAGGGTGAGTACCTGTGCTATCATAAGTACACAATACTTAAATAAATACTCCAGGGTTATGGGGAGCCTCAGATGTATGCTACAGATCGTAATTTTTTGCTGTTGTTTTTATCACAGAAGGACCAATGTTCATAAGCTTTTATGCTTACATGCCAAGAAAGGACATTGTTTCATTGCCTGGTACCTTCTAGGAAACTACCATTTGGTATCTCTCAGAGTTGCTGGCCAAGATGCAAAGTACGCTTAAAGCCTTTAAAATCTCCATAAAAAACCCCAACTATCTGGAATCATTTCATGAAGCAAATTACTGTGGGTCCATCTGGCGCCTAATGGGACAATCCTGACATACCCTGCATATACTGGTGTGGGAAAATGCAGCGTTCCACATAGCTTTCAGGTCAGAGAGAGAAGTCACACTCAGAAGAAATTAAAGCAAAAGTCATGCTTTTAACTGAATAACGTTTGCAAGCAGTAGTTCTGCTGGCATCAGGTGGTTATGCTGGCCTGTGGGTAAAGTGGTCGGCTTTATAGCTGGGCAATGTGTGTGTTTGGTTCAGATCAGAAGGGAACCCTCGTCCAGAAAAGGAACCAGAGGGCAGCCATCACCTGAGTAATCTTGCCTCACTGCTATTACCAGGCTGTTTAATCTTGCTTCCAAAAACTGACCTTCATGCCATAAGATAGCAATTTAGAGGTGTTGAAATTATTAACCCATTTTGATGGCGCATCCCTTTAGGCACATGCATGGGAGGAGTATGTTATTGTCCCCTGAAGGAAATCTGACTGTGATAGCCATGCTAACTGTGTAGTGTGCTCAGAGTCATCATAAACCAGGGCTGTATCCAGGTGTGTGATAGCAGGCCAGATTTTATAGAGGCAAATATTTTTCACTAGGAAGCACAAGTGAAAAAAATATGGGAAATGGTACTTAACTCTGCTATGAGAAGTGTGGCTTCATGGTGGGTTTCATAATTAAGACTCATGACTAATGCTTACTGCCTTCGTAACATCACCTCAAGTGTTTCTTCTGCATCTCGCGTTCTAGTTTATCACAGGCTTTATGATTTACACATCCTGCTAAGCATTAAGCATTTTAGGCTGGTGATTATGAGTTAGCAGGTAAAGAAATGTCAGCATGAAAAGTAGCACTGACTGAGCATAATTTAGCCTGATATAGATGCATCCATGTAAAAGGCCGTTAAGCCACCTGTATTATTTTTGGGGAGTAGAATATGCTAGTTCAAATAAAACCGACAGGAACCGTTTTAAGCCAAGACAGAATAAGTTACTTATGAACTGAAATAAAGCTATCCGTGTAACGTTTTATGATAGCTTAATAGTGAGTGAATAAACGGCTACAGGGAAGCCGTTTGTGAAAAGCGCCTTGGAAAGTGGGATCCTTTCCCACTCGAATTAAGGGCATATCCCTTTTCCTCCCTGTATAAAATATTAATTTCTCCCTCTGTAAAATAGGGGTATTTTTGGATAGCCTTTGGACATTCCTGGATGAAAGATCTGTTATGGTAACTCATGTTGTGAAGAGGATCTTTTCCAGCATCTCCCTCAGTCACCTCCTTGGGGTCAAAAGGGATTTTCTTTCCTTCAGTGAATACGCATCGTGTTCCCCCCCAGACTTGTCATCTTCCTTCTGCATGGCTCTGGTGCTCCCAGCAGCCCACAGTGGGGTGGTGGTAAAGGCTGCCCTGTGGGGAGCAGGTGCTGTGTTAATGTCCATTTGCAAATCCAAAGGATGAGGGTGAACGTGGAGCCACCTCTTGAGAGGAGACAGCTACCAGACAAAACCCCAGGTGTCCTAAGGGAGGATACAGGGCAGAAAGGGAGAGGAAGGTGTTAGGCATCAAAAGGGCAGGAAAAGGTGGATGGCAAGTGGCAGGGAGGGAAAGCAGAAACCTATTTCATTTCACCTGCAAAATCTGTCATCACTGGGAAGAGGAAAGTGAAATCCTGCTGTCTTAAGCCAGGAAGACTTCCACGACATGAAGTCTGGCAGCTTTAATGCCTAGACATAAACCAGCTCGGCTCAGTAACAGCACTGTGTGCATTTTATACCAGCCAGGAACAGGGCATTAGAAGCACAAATTCCTACTTCAACTCCTTCCCCTGTGTGTAACACAACTAATTCCACAGCTTGAATGGGTTTGGGGTGTTTTTAGCTATTCACAGTAACTATGAGAAATGAGAAGGGTTTATTTATCTCGCCTCTGCCTGTCATCTTCCTCCATGAGATACAATTGTTCAGCTTCGTGTAGCTTTTAAATGAATTTAGTATGTCTCATTTGCTGATTAAATGTCCTGTACGAAGCAAACCTGTGACAGCAGATGCTGTTAAAGCCAGCCCCGCACTGACCTGACTTGCTGTGGCGGGTGAGAGTCACCCCCGAGGGCAGGAGGCTGCGATGGTGCAGGCTCACTGTGCCAGCCCGGCACCCGCGACGCAGCCCCGTGGCCTCGGATTTATGGGATGGCGGGGCTGGACCTTTCCCGGGACACATCAGGGAACGGATGGCGGTGCTTTGAGGAGGTCTGTGCACCACGGCCAGACGGGAGCTCAGGCTGAGCTGATGCTGGCGGCAGAGCCCCGGAGGAGCTACGAGCGGGGCTGCGGGTGGGGGCCGCTTCGCTGGGGGCCCGGGCGGCGGTGGGCGGTGGGCGGGCTGTGCAGCCGGGCGGGGTGCAGCGGCCAGATGTGGACGGCACCGCTGGGTGCTGAGGGGAGCGGGAAGGGGGGGGGGGGCGCACCATCTGTCTGGCCGGGGGGTTCAGGCTGCAGCCTTCCCGCGGCCCCCCTCGCCCCCCCCCCCCCGCCTGCGCCGCTTCTCCCGCGGCAGCCCCTGGCAGGGCGGGCTCCCCCTGGCCGGGCCGGGCCGGCGGGGCGGCGCTGGGGGCGGGCTGCCCGCCGCGGCACCTGCCGGGGGCGGCCGGAGCCGCCGCCGCTGCCGCCGGGCTCCGGCGCCCTCGTCCGGTGCGGCTGTGAGCGCGGAGCCGCCGGGAGGTGCCGGCGCCCCGGGGCACGGGGAGGTACGGCGGGAGCGGGACCGGGGCGCGGGGAGCGGGGTGCACGGAGCGGGGTGGACGGGGAGCGGGCTGCGCCGCAGCCGGCGTGCGGGGGAGCCGCGGTGCGGGCGGGCCGGTGTCCCGCGGCCAGGGCAGAGATGCAGCGGGGCGAGGGCGGGGCGATGCGCGGCGGCCGGGGTGCGCGGGATGCCGGGGGGCATGGCGGTCGGGGATGCGCGGGGCGCCGGGGGGCACGGCTCCCGGGGTGCGCGGGGTGCACGGAGCGTGGCGGACGGGGAGCGGGCTGCACGGCAGCCGGCGTGCGGGGGAGCCGCGGTGCGGGGGGGTCCGGTGTCCCCGGCCAGGGCAGAGGCCCCGGCGCGGGCAGGGCAGGGCTAACAAAGGGCGGCGGTCCCGCCTGGCACGGGCGGAGCCCCCCAGGGGAAGGCAGTTGGAGGTGGCAGCCCCGTCCAGTTCCAGGTGCCATGTTCTTGTTTGGTGGTTTTGGAGCCTCTGGATGCGGGGAAAGAAGGGGTGTAGCATCAGGCCCCGCCATGCTATGCTTCCATCTGTCCGTATTACTCGGAGAGATTCTCCACGTGCGACATAAAACCCATCTCTTTGCTCTGGTTGCACGCACACCTCTAGCAGCACGGCATTCAGCTACCCTGTCTGTCCCTGCTGCAGCTGGGCCAGGGCTTTGGTGTTTGAAGGGTCCCCTTACAGCACTTTCTCTAGAAGGAGTTGCTGGGCATCTGAACAGCAGGAGGTTTCTGTTGGCGCACACAGCGTGGCTGTTGCATGTTTTAGTAAGTAGTGTAGTGTTCTTGGAGGTAGTTCTGCTGGCAGGCACCTTGCAATGAGATACTGGGAGAGAAGCTGAGAAATGTTATCACCTGGTTGGAATGACCCACAGAGTCCTTAAAATGGCTAAGAACAGAATTATATTCAAATGTAACATTATCAGCCAGCATCTTTGGGAGGAATGTGACCCGCAAACCTCCTTTGTGCATTTGCCTTCACTGCAATTTTCTCCTCAGCTTCCTCTGCCCTGAAGCTCCAGAGGTCCATTTTCTCTTCTTCCCTGCTATAATGCCTTTTAAAGCTGACCTCTGCATGTTCTTCTGCCTATACTCAGCCTTAAATTTCCTATCTGTTCAGTGCTGCCTGTCCATTAGGTGACACCAGCAGCACCCGTTCAAGCACATGCATTTTTCATCACAAACCTTGGTTGTGTTTTGCCCTCTTTTGCCCAGCAAGCAGCAGGGTGTATCTCAGCAGCCTGGTCTGTTTTCTCAGCAGCGGAGGTCTGACTCAGGCCCTACTAGGTGTTCGTCAAGATTTTCCTCAACTCCAGTAGGAACAGTGTTAGGAAAAAATCACTGCCCTAAAACTCTGATTAAGAAAGGTGAAGTCTAGGCCAGCCTGTGCTTGGGAGGGAGAAGGGTGCTCCTGCAGATTCGTAACCTAGGGATTTAGAGGCCTGAGGACTTGTTGGCCCATACTGAGTGATGCTTGGCACCTGTGGTTCTTAAATCAGAGGGAAGTTCAGTTTGACCAGAATAAGGATTACTGTAATTTGTAATGGGAAGTCCAGGCTGTCATTTAATAATCACAGAGGCTTTTCTTCCAGGGATCAGGACGCCAGAAGTTTAGGTACAAAACATTGCTGAGAAGCCAGCGACTACATACAGTCAGCTCCAGCCTCCTTGGCATTGCTCTGCAGAGAGGGCTGCTACTGTGGCAGGTGGGAGTCCTGCCTCTGGGAGACAGGCAAGCTGTGATTCCACAGCAGCCAAGAGCCTCATCAAACCTCCCTGTGTTCAGTAGGTGGCAAACAAGCAGACCCCGGATTCTTTATGAGGAGAAAAGTGATGTGATGTAGAGCCCTTCTCCCTCTGCGTAGTGGCCTAGCTCTTGGCAGGAACAGGAGAAAAGCTGTGCTCCTCGCAGTAGGATGCGGTTGGCATTGGTGAGCAGCTGGACTTGGGAAGTGTGCTGAGGGGACAGCAGCGATGGGGAAAACATCCTTCCTGCATTTGTTTAGTTAGGATGGACCCTACTTGAATGGTAAACCCTCCAGGTGAGCAATCGTCCTTCACCGTGCTGTTCGCAGAGCATCTGGCACGGTGGGGCCTGGTCCATACCTGGGCTTCCTCACCTCAGTGGCAGTGTAAGTATGTAAAATAAGCAGGATATGACATCAAATGGGGTATTTTATAATGCCACCATTCCCTAGTCCTGCATGATTCCCATCAGAATTTCTAGCTTGGTTAATGTTTGTTTAGACAAAGAGTTATGGCCAGCACTGGGTGTTTGGTAACTGTGGCTCAGTGTCTGGCCTTTGGACATCCAGGTGAAGACTGCAGTACCTCTGCTTCTGGAATGGCGTTACAGGTGTAGGAGAAGGGGTGAAACCTGGAATCAGGGTTTTGAGGGCTGTGATTCAACAACGCGCAGTCAATTTTAAACCTGTGATAGGCTGACTTGACCCTTAGCATGGGTTTCAGCAGAGCTAATGTGATGAGTTCTTAGTACTCGCAGTGGCGAGCTGACTGAGTTTATTGGATGTGGGAGTAGAGAATGGCTTATGGTAATTATTATGATCAGAATTTCAGGAAGGATTTTAATCCCTTGTGCTCCTTCTGCTCACAGAGCCCTGACAAAAGTGGCTTGATCCTGCTGGCACAGCACCATCTCTCCCATCTTCCTCTCTGCCCCTGGCAGGGAGGTACTCAGCCTTCCCAGACTGAGCAGCATGCTGGGAAAGTATCTGTGTTTTGGAAACTCATCTGAATATGCTTTTCTGGACCACAGGGTACAATCAGTGAGACCCAACAGGGCCTCTGGCTCTTTCTTTTTCTTTTCTGTGTTCCTCCGCTCCTCCTTTTAACTGGTGAGAATGTGAGTGAGGCTGAAGGATGTACAGTTCTGACTCTAGTGTGAGATGTAGGTGTTCAGCACATGCCAGAACGGAGCACCAGTTTCACTCTTGTCAGCATGGCCATTAACGTGAGCATGTCGTGATCATTATGATCAGCAGGATCAGGCCCACCATAGCCACAGTCTTCACACTGTATCAGATGCTTGAGCTATCAGAGCACTGGGAAGGAGAACCTATTATTGATGTGGAAGTGGAATGAAGCTGATTTTTGCTAGCTGCAGGCCTAGCCCCAAATCTATGACAGGTCAGACATCTGAAATTAAGTAGTAATTGCCCGTTACAAATGCTTATTCATGAATGTCCCCAAGTGGAAGCTTATTTGTGCTCTGGATTCCTGTAAGAGTGCAGTTGGGAGTCTTGAGTCTTGCCACACAAAGACTACCTTTATAACACCGGGCATACAAGCAAGCTGCACAGTAGGGATAAAGCGCATTGCCCTGAATGAACAATACCTAGAGCTCAGCTAAACTCCTGTAAACCAGGGGAAAGACAATGACAGTGTTTCCCTAATTCTTGTACCAGTTTTAGACAAGGCCTGACTCCAGTCCAAAAGCAGGATTTCACAGCCTCCCGCTTTCTCACCCACCCTGTCTGACAGCCTCTGAGATGGCACCATCCCTCATTTTGACAGTGGCAATCAAGCAGAGTGGGTCACCCATCTCCTGTCACTGCGGCTGCCTCTCACTCGTGGATGCAACACGGGTGCTCCCCCAGGGTCATCTGTCCTGCAGAGGAGACTGAGAAGGATGTAAACTGTCGGTGTGCATGCTCATCTTCACAAGCATTTCCCTCTTCTTGGCAAGTGCTGTGTTGAAACTAGATGATTCACTCCAAAGAACCCAAAGTTGCAACAGGATATAAACATCTCAAACTTTGTGATAGCCAAGTGGAAAGAAGCCACGCATAAGAAAAGCCTGTGGATGTTTGAAAGCGATGATTTGGGGGAGTTGTTACCAAGTCTGAGTGAAAAGCTTGTCTAACTGTGATGTGATGCATGCTTGCCTGTATTCAGACAGAGCCACTTCTCTAATACTTTACATTCTAATTACACCAGTGCTTAGTGGCACTGTCCTTTGAATTTAAAGAAACATGAAGAATTTCAATCATCAGTTGTTCTTGATGGAAGAGAGGGTTGGGTGGGGTTTTTTTGAGAAAGCGGTAACTGCTGTGTTGGCTCAGTTCTAGTGGTAGGGAGAGGGATAAGAAGGGTAAATTTGTACTTTTGAAAGAGGAATCTGATGAAAATGAAACCAGCCCACTTCACCCTGATTAGATTTCATCATGTTGTGACTTCAGAATGCCTTCAGCATCCTGGCAACAAGGGCAAAGATTTGAGAAATGTCCAAAAGTTAAAAAAACATAGTTCCTATGGATTATCAGTGTATCTGTTTTTTAAAAAATCTCATCCTCACTATTCTTTCAGCAACTTAAAATAGTGTTGAAGAAAAGTATTCAGGCAGACAATAAAAATAGCCAGGCCAAGTGCTCTCCAGCAGTGACCTGATCCTGTCTCATGTGTTACAGAAGGCACAGATTCCTTTGCAGTTACAAACAGGCTCCAGACTGGAGACAGACTCCATTTCAGACTAATTTAAGTAAAGTACGTGATGATAACTGATGCTCAGCACACAGTACAGTTATAGTGGGGACAGGGCCCCCCGTGCAAGATGGCTGCATCCTAATCATGCTATGGCAGCTTAAGTTTCCCGGGATAGATGGGAGCAAATTACATGCTGTAAGGCATAGCTCTAAAAACTAAGCTCCAGCCCTGATGAAGAGATCAAACCTGCAGTATATTTGCCTTAATATTGTGTTTTCCCATCTAGGCAAGGAGAAGGAAACTGTATTTTTACACAGCTCACAAGTTCTTTTTAAGCAGATTTCCCAACAGTTTGTCAGTTAAGGGTATGTGTTAGTTCTGGCTGTTCCAGGTGCAGAGGACGAGGAATAAGGTAGCAAGCATTAAAGAGAAACAAAAAAATGCAGGGGTAAAAGAAGGCCTAGCAACAGCATATAAACAAACCCAAAATTTAGCTTGTCTCAAGTGAGGGGCAAATACAAATCCGAGTATCTTCATTGAGCTACATCAGTCGAAAGACCTGGCACCATCATTGTGTTTCACCCAGTGTGAACTCCTTTTGGTGATGAGACAAACAGGAAAGCTGGGTCTGTTTCCAGGCTCTGGCACAGGCACCTTCAGCAGAGTCATCTGGCAGAAATTAAGCTGGGCTGGTTCCCTTCCCTGGTTTGCAGTGTGGCTGCATGCATGGTGCAAGACGGCATATACTACCACCCAGGGGCAGGAACGATCCATGGGGAGAAGGAGAAGCTGCAATATTTGCTCTTGCAGCCAAGGAGTTTGCCTTGTGAAATCGTTGTATTTGTTTGTCTTCCTGTGCAGACATCTTTTGCCTGGGAGCTCTCTTACTTCATGCTAATTTGAGGGCTTAATGCATTGCAGTCCAGACATCAGGACGGGGCTGCTCTGCGTCAGGGAAGAGAGCAGTTAAGCCAGTAAGCCTCTCTGGACCAGAGTGAGGTGTGTGTTGAGAGGTAGATTGAAAGGAAAAGATTTTATGGGCCCCAGTGACTTTATTGTGAAGGATGCCAAACCTTCGGGCTGGAAACTGTGGGCTATCACTGTGTGAAGCAAAAAAAGGAGCTTAGTTTCTAAGTGGCTAATGAGTTTACTACCTTGTTTCTGTCAAGGGTTTTGCAGGGGTGATGCTGATTAATGTCATGTCCTTTCCCCAAGGCTATCCCCTTCCTCTTCCATCTCACCAGGCTCAGTCTGACACCATTTGTTAGGCTACTTGTCCCTGATTTGTGAGGAATAAATATTGACACTGATGGCTGTTTAATAGGATTTGGGTTTGCTGTTCACTCTGTGAAAGAGTTTGGCACTTCTGACTCAAATGACAATTTGTGTTTGGGGCTGGCTCCACCAAGACTAATTTTGGAGGGTTTTTCTTTTAATGAGGATGGTCACAGTGTATCCTGTGTATGAGCAGAGGCTGAGACTGGGGATATGTATTGCTTTTTCCTATTGGCATGCAGAGCGGAGCTTTCCAGACTTTGACTACAGATCATCACATGTCCCTAGCAAAGATGTGGCTTCCTTTGAGAGGGTGCTGATGTTCACACTGGGGAATAATATTTTTTCGTGTTGAGCTGTCTTCTGTTAACTTGTAAATGGCTTTCTTCTGCTTAGCTGTGGAAGACCTCAAGTCAGACTGCCAGTTAGCCCTGCAGCGGGTCGTCATCTCCTCTGCGCTTTCTTGTGCTGGGAGCTGCTCTAAGGAAAAGCATTTCAAACTGTTTCAGAGTGGCTGGATTTTTAAGATGTGTCTTAAGTGACTTATGAGGAAGGTCCCATTGAAAGCTGATAGGCATTTTGCTTAAGTGGGGTTTTCTGGGTTTCCCCAGAGCTGTGAAAGACTCCTTATCTACAGAGTAGCACCTTCACGTTCCTGGGAACCCAGCAGGATTTGAGACATTTCCCTGGAGATCAAAGCCATATGCTAATCTGTAGTGTCACTTTTCTTAACTGTTCCTTAGGTGCTTTGCTCCATTGGTACTCAAGGGCAGCATCACCGGGGAAGACCCTGACCTCATCCAGGTGTGTGTGTATGTGCTTTTCCCCACCTCCACGAGCGCTAATCCAGCCCTGCAGCACATGCAGTAGAACATCCACAGTCCCAGCTTCAGATCTTGCTTTGACCCCAAGGAATTATTTGGGTCTGGACTCAGGATTGTCAGACCAAAACACAATAGACAAGGTGATGGGGAAGAGGGGGAAAAGTTTTCCTGTTGGCAGGGTGCATAGAAAGAAGAGCACCCTGGGTGCAGCACACAGGGCTATGTATGGGAAGGATGCTTATGATATCTTTCAGCAGGAGGAAGGCAGAGGTCTATTTATGCTCCTAAATGGCCTGAAATGTCTACATTCCCCAGTCCTGTGATTAAAAGAAAAATGTTCATGACTTCTTTACTCCTTAGCAGTTGTTCACATATCAGTGATGACGTTACTTAATCCTGTTTCTAATGTAGGCTGTATAAGATTTCATCATGTAGAGAGCTATGAGTTAAATCTTTACTTAGCCGTGCCACACAAGGACAGACAGCATCCCACCAGGGGCTAAGACCCGGCTGCTGGCAACTGCGAAGGTTTTTGTGGCTCCAGTGTTAGTTTCTCATCCATCTCCATTCAGCGTTAATCATGAGACTTGAGCCCACTTGTCTTTTCCACCCTTACAATGCTTCCCCAGCCTGCTGAAACTGGAATAATTGCTTTATTGTCGCTTACAGCCCTCCCTATTCTTCACCTCCCTCTTGCTTCCTTTTTTAAAATTAGCTGCTCTGTGCATGTTCCTGAGCGTACCCCTCACCGCTGGCGGCAGGAATGTGCGGTGGGGTGGTGGTGGGGCTGCCTTTCCCGCACCACTGGCACCAGGCTTGGTGTGGCTGCCCCCACCTTGCGCTCCAGCTGGCTTCGCAGGGCAGGGGTGGGCGCTTGGCCCTTGCCATTGTTGGAGGAGCTGTGGGTGCCAGGGCCCTCCGTTGCTGCTGGGAGGCAGCGGAGTCAGGAAAGCCGGATCCTCCTTCGAGGTGGTTTGTCTGAGCACAGTGGGGATGCACTGAGGTATAGCACCAGGCAAGAGGGGCCGAGGGTTCCTCTCTCATCTGCTGTGTCCTGTCATGGCTGCAGTCCTCATCCTCTTCTAAACTCTTGTTAGATAGGCGTCATCTCTGCTGGACTGGCAGATGCTAAAAATAATTTGAGTAACAAACAGATGTTTATTTAATTTTGTAGCTTAGCAGCCACCTTTTCTGTATCTTGCTTTGGGTACTCTATCTTGATCGAAAGTTAAAGAATCACAAAATTCTCAGAGGGCAGAGCTTTGGCTTGGGAACATTTGTAATTCGAATGGCTTCACTTCCATGGGCTTTGCTGCCTGTATTGATTTGTAGCTGCATTTATGGATGAAGTTACAAAAAGCTGTGATATCACTGCTGCAGGGGAGCAATAACTCCAGCAAACTCACTGTACTCATTAAAAATAAAAATGCAAGCAGGTGATCAGCCAGCTTGCAAATCTGCAAATTCAGCAGGCTTTTGTTTGCTCTGTGCTTATACCACGCTCTTTGGATTCAGTATGTACCTGAAAAGCTCACGTCTTTCTGCTGTTGCCAAGGCTATTTTTGTGCCCTCCCTGGGCCGGTACATTGGTTTTCCACTGGATCTGTCTAGTTAACAGGTGTGATGAACCAAGTGGAGGTGTGACGAACAAAGGACAGCATTTCTTGACTCAGGGATGGATGGACAACTAACAGGCATAGCTGCCTTCTATAGTAACCATATTTTTCGGCTTTTCTATAGTGCAGTCCCTGAGAGCTACAGGTCTCCGAACTCAGTGCAAAATGATACTGCAGGTGCTGCAGAGATGTTTTGTAAAGCAGCTGGCCAAATCCTTATCTCCTTACTCAATCTATACTCATTTTTCACTTGAGCAAATCTCTTGCTGAAGTCCTGAGGAAGTAAATGCATGCTGTGTTGAGTAAGGGATGCAGGAATTTGTCCAGGAAGGAGTGGGTGAGTGGGAGGGAGAAACGGCTCATAAGAAGTAGCTCATATTCTGGGGATTAGGCATTACTACACCCATGAAGGTGATTTAGGCCTGTACACTCCACCCTTCAAGTTACTGCAATTAAAATCTGGCATACCAGGAAACACCGCAGAAGCAGTCAGGTTAGAGAGCAAAGGGATAACTCAGCTGCAGACTTCAGTGGGTTCTTGATGTTGAATGTCCATCATGCCTGTGACAAGTACGAGTGTGAGGCTTTCTTCTGCCCCCTCTGAACAGATGCTCAGGTGGTCACTTACTCAGTACCAACTGCTGTGGCCAGCTTTTCAAAAAACGTCTGAGCTGCTGTTCCAGCGCTTCAATAACATCGATATTTTCAAGAGATTACTGCTAGGGTGAAATTTCAGGATGTGTTCCTTAAAGTACAGTGCATATAGAAGCCAGGAAGAGAGATCCAGCTGTGCTGGTGGAAGAGATTAATGCCCTCACTTGCTCATCAGTGCCAGAGATCTCATCCATCTGCCACTGGAACGGTTCCTGTAAGCACTCCCTTAATCTTTAGCTTTAAACCATTTAAATTGTTGTTCTGAACTGACCTAGTTTGGTTTGCGTTTACATATTAGGAAGTGCTCACATAAACCACTGCACCAGCAGACTGAGTCTGGCCCCGTCTCCTGTGTGCTGCTGGAAGAGGTTCCTGGTGAGGGCTTTCAGGTCTTGGGTCTGCACCCTGTGGCCAGGTCCCAGGTGGGGCACACCTGACATTCAGACCCAGCCCTAGGACAGCCCTTTTGTATCTGGAAAATATTACTGTTCTGAAGGGTGAGTGTAAAAAGAGCAATTCTGGGAAAATAACTTCTGCTTATTTAATCTGTCTCTGAGAACATAACTTTTTTCAGCAAAAAAAGTGGTTTTTTTTGGGGGGAGCCTGCAGCCTTTTCCCATGGAATCGTTTTAATTCTCTAATCCTAAAATGAAAACCAGTCTTTATTTTATGCAAGTATGACTTTTGCTTCCTTTTTATGTCTGCCTTTCTTTGTAGGAGCTGCAATTATTTGTTTTCATTTACTCTTGTCCTTTAGAGCTGGCTTGTGCTTTCCTTTGTGTTATGTAAGAAAAGTTAAATGTTCTAAGTTATACAGAACGACTTCTGATCAGTATGATTCAGCACTGGGGTACCACAGAATCTGTAAAGATAATGTTATTGTTTTGCCTCTGTGCAGTAGTCATGGTCCTTAAAGGGGCAGATGTGTTAATGATCCTTCTTCTTGCGTGAGCTCTGCAGGAAGTCTTCATTTCAGGCACCTCTGACAAACTGGTCTGAGCACTTCTACACCTCAGAGAGAGTTGATCCCAACCTTTTATGGCCAGGTCTGGAATGTTGTTCCTAGTGGCCTCCTGGTCCTATACAGCCTATGAAGGGGGGTGACAATCTGATTCCCCAATGCAAGTCCCACAGTGTGCCCGAAGGCCAGTGGCGCTTGACGTCTCTGGGAATACTCAAGAGATTTTCAATAATGGTCAAGAGCAAGTCTATAGATATTCCTGTTAGTTGTGGGGTAGAATAGGATGAAAATGTCATTTCTCTGTATTTTTACTTTTTTTTGGACACAATAAATAGGTAGACCTGTTTTCTAAGGGGGTTAAAAGTGTCTGAGTGCAAGGTGCAGGAAAGCATTTCACTTAGAAGTAGAGCTGGGTGCAGGGCAGATTGCCCTCCACTTTTTTGTGGTGGTACCATTGGACAGAGAAATACAGTTGTAACCTCTCAGTTCAGATCTCCTGAGAAGGTGAGCTGTCCGCTGAGCAGGCAGAGAGCTGCTCAAGTTGGTACTAATTTACACCAGCTGAAGAAGAGAGTCCTTTACTTCCATTGAACTACATCCTGAATTACTGCTTTACAGAATTAAGTCATGATCCTAGGAAGATTTGGGCCAGAGCTGCACAGAGCACACTTCACCCATGTGGGAACACCAGTAGGCTCTGAAGGCTCCTGAGCTTGATGGGTAGAGCAAAATCATGGCCAACGACAAACCTATCTTGTACACAGACAACCACTTGTGGTAAAAGCCCAGCACCACACAGAGTTGGTGCTGTGGCACTGGGCATTTGGAATTATTATAGGAATCATTATTCCTATAATGAAAGGAATGACCTTTTATTATATATCAGTGTGTACAACCCAGGAATGTTGGGCTCCGGTGGCTGAACAGGCGGGCTCTCTGGGTGGTACTGTGGCACAAATAGTAAGCTATAATTGAGTATAACCATAAACTTCTATTACAAAAAGCCAGGAATTGACTAGGGATAAAAGCTAATTTCTCAGCCCTATGGGTTCCTCCTTCCAGCTAGGGTCCAGGTCTTTTTGGCAGGGCCATGCAGGGAACTGCACTCTGACCGCCGGCTCGGCAGCACAAGAAAAGATCCTAGTCTTGAGGGCTGCGGGCCCAGCTGCCTGCCTGCACACTGAATTCACGTGCACTGTCTGAGGGCGAACTACTCATGCAAAGCACGGGAAGGTCCGCAATTCAGAAAGCATTGATTTAGGGTGTCTTTAAAAGGGTGGCAGTCTCTGGGGTTGGGGTCTGGGTGCAGTGGAATGCCTATTGTCAAACCTAAAGACCAAAGTGAACGCTACATATTGTGGACCCAAATGCAGCTGGCACAAACCAAAAATGTGCATGTGAGTGCCTTTCTAAGTACCCAGTAATCCTCCAGGGCAAAACGAGGATTAGGTCTCTCTCACAGACAAAGAGGGAGTTCATTTTCTCAAAGATCCCTTAGCCAATACCAAATGAAGTGAAGAACCAAAATGAATGCGAATACTCCTTTCAGATCTTTGCTTGCAAACAGGTATAGCGCCGGAGCAGCTTGTTTGTGCATTTGTGTGGGTCTGTACAAACACAGCATGGCCAGATTGTGGGATTGAGGTCAGGGCAAATAAAATCCATCCAATCTCAGAGGAAAAGGAAAGCCAAAAAAACACGGGACAAGTAGGACTAGACAGTATTGCACAGTCAAAATGTGGTCTCCTTCCTCCAGATTTTTTCTCGGTGGACCTGGAGGTCAGTGCTCATTGAAGTTGTTTAAATTGGAGTTACCTAAGTGAAGAGCCCTCCTAGAAGGAAAGCTGTGAGCTGAATTAGTTCCAAGTGACTTCTCAGCCTCTGTGTTTCTTTGCCCTGAAATACCATGTGCTTCACATAGGAGCCATGAGATTCAAAGTTGTGGGTGCTCGAATGTGACATGTATCTAAAATTTGCCATCCCAAGACAGCTCCATGATTTCTTAGCCTTTTAATTTGCCTGCAAACAATGGCCTGTGCGTTTAGAAAAGCACAAGCCACCTCTGCACTGTTCCTGGAAAATTTCTTCTTTTCTCATTTGGTGATTGGCTTATGACACAAAGATCAGCTCCAGTAATCCTGCCTTAACAGATATCAGCCTGGATGTGCCTGAGCCCTACCAAACAATGAGTATTAAATAGTCCTGTTTCTTAGAAGTGGCAGTCAGCAGCACTCTGAGTGGGTTTGGGTTGTGATTGTGGGATTTTTCCCCTAAGCTTTACTGACCTATCTGAATCCAAGATGTAGATACTATTGTTTATACTTGAGACTGGGATGTTGCTGCAGAACTCTGGGAGGAATGCCTAATTCAGTCCCAAAATTTGTGTGCTCAGGGAACCTTACTGAGATTTCAAAACCTGTCTTGCTCTGCGTTGGATGAAAAAGTCCTTCCAGGGGGTTTTACAGTTGGAGCCTGTTGCATTTTGAGGTGTCCACAAAACAGTCTTGAATTCCTTTTCCGCCTTATTAGACTGTGGACTTGAACCTGGCTCTTCCCCATCTCAGGTGAGTGAGTGTCCTAAGTGGCAGGCTAGTGATTTTACCCAGGAACTGAGAGACTTTTTCCCAGGAAAAGCTTTAGTCCAAACTGCATGATCTCCAATGAGAAGTTTCAGTTCAATTTATGATAACTTTTCTGATGAAAAGATTGGTTTGTCCATGTATTTCCAGGTGGTCCTGGCTCTTTGTCTGCGTTTGGGGTCCCGTGAGCACAGACTTAACAAACCTGTGCAGACCTTGCCACTACCAGCTATGACCCATGAGTGCTCTCGTCAGGAGAGGATCTGGGTCTTTGTGCTCTGACACACAGGGCACTTCCACTTCAGCTAAAGGAGATTCTGTGAGCATGACAGATATGTGGATTACAGGCTATTTCTGGACCAGTCACAGGAGGTAACAAAATAAGAAATACGTAAGCTATCCTGTCTTTTCACTTCAAGCGGAGCGGGAGGATCTCCAAAGCAGCATGCCCACTGGCAAGTGCAAGGTCGGTGCCCAGGATGAGCGTGATCTCGCTCCCCTTCTGCAACCCTGCCCAGGGGAGCCCTCTCCTAACAGCATGGAGAAGGCAGGGAGGCTTGCTGTTTGCCGGGGGAGGGGGGACTGTTGCGGAGGCAGAGTTTTCATTCACAAGGAGACATAATTCCAGCTCATCAGCTGCTGAGGGCTTGCCTGTAGCCTGCAGGGTGAGGATAGCCAGAGGTGAAGCTTCTAAACTCTCCTTCTGTCACTTGGCTGAGGGGGGTGGATCTCGGGATGCCCTGTGATATTGTGTAACCGGGGTGCTATGAGGATAAAACAGCAGCTTTAACTCCATCATCTCCCACCTTGCCAGGTTGCGGAACCAAGTTCTTCTCTGTTGCAGTTTCTCCTTATTTTTGGGTCTGTGCTATGCTTTTGGTGTTTCTGTAGTGGAGGGTTGCCTTTTATGTTCTGATTTATGACAAAGGGAAAAAAACCCAGAAAATGCCTACAGACCTCTGCAGAACTTTGAAGACGGATTCCTTGCTTTAATCTCGATTTCAGAAGTGTCAGTTTGTAAGCAGTTATTTTTCTAGGAATGCTTTTATTCTGATAGTGGTTCTAAACACTCCTGTCGATCCTAAATGATTTAAAAATCAGAACTTAAGCTCCATCCTCTCTTCTAGGAATAACAGTGGGCTTATAAGTAATGAGACATTAAAAATTACTAAACCTATTAATATTTGGCAGTTTGATCCTCTGGGACTTAGGTCTTCTGTTTCTGTGGCAGCACACCTGGCGTTAGTTTAAAATAAGTAATCGTGACTCCAAGAGGTGGAACCATTAGGAAAATATGCATTTTGAAAAATTAAAAAAATTACTTTAATAATTTTTAAACATAGTTCCAAGTGCTGTTTATGGATGATCTTAGCCATGTCCTGGACTCATACCTAGAACTACAGACAGCCAAGCAGAAAAGCAGAGTACAGGATAGTAGTGCAGGCAGAAGTGTAATGCTGATGTGCTGGAAAACAAATGCTACGAGCAGACAAAGCTTAAGAAGTCTGATTTTGTGTGGCTTCTCTGTGTATACTCTGTGTCCTTTTTCGGAATTGTAGCCAGGCAGCTGAGTTCACACCGCAGCATTGCCTCAATGAGAGCAATGATTTATGCTACTTCCAGTATTCGGGGAACTATTTTTATGAAACATGGAGGTTAATTCATTGAGAATAATATCTGTGCAGACCCTGGCTGAAATTCATCAGGTGGTTCGGATGTAATTGTTGGGGGATTTGCTGAGCAGAGGCAAGCACCCCCACTTACTGTCTAGGCTTGATTTAGGAAACCAATCTGTACTGGAATGTGAAGATTATAAATAAGGATAAGAAAGACTGAAGAAAGTGAAAAAGAAGAGCCAAGAGCCCAAAAGGTTAAGATAAACAATATGAAATGGTTCAAGTATGCAGGTAACAGGAGGTCAGTGGAGGAGGCAGGATAAAGCAGCCAGAGGAGGTCAGAGTCATCTATGGTCAGAAGCAGAGGATCTCCCTAAAGCAGCGAGTGAGTTCTTCAGGGATTGTGGCGGCTTGGGATGGACATGAGACATTGGATAGTAGCAACAGGCAAACCAGTCTTGTAGGGAGTTGATTCATATAAGGCCACCCATGTTTTCTTGAAGAGCTGTGAAAAGGGTGGTAAAAAAATAGGGAACTCTTTTGCAGATGCCTGCTTCAGAAAAGGCAGAGCTGAACGCGCGGAGGAGGGAGTGCTGCAGGGCCAAGAGGCCACTGCCTTTTGCTTCTGGCGGCTGGTGCTCCCTGCACGAGGCAGGGGCAACCAAGCTGTGGGGCAATGAAACTTCCGAGGAGCAGGCTTTTCTTCAAAAAAGGCTTAAATCTGTCGTACTGTATTATTTCGCTGTTTGTCAAGCAAGCATCAGGAAAAAAATCCTAACAGGCCATATTTTTAGACGATGGAAAAGCTGAGCAGAGTGTCTTTGTATGGCTACTCATTAACATGTGTGGTATTAAATACCAAAGGCGCGATGGAAGCAGCAAGTATAAATAACAATTCATAATTTAACATGAACTTTGCAGAAAAGATTTCAGAGGCAGCTGCCTGCCTCAGGTGGGAGGTAAAGGAGTTTTAAATAGACTGTGCTAGGTTTCCTGTCTCCCACTTGGAGCTTCAGAAACAACATGGTAACAAAAAGACCAACTGCAGGCCACTCCTTGTTAGCTGTGCAATTGTAAGGCACTTTGCAACATCCTGAAGTAAAACGAAGCCCCGACCTTACAGAGCATCCCAGCAGGCTGGGTGCTGTTGCAGAGCCATCACGCCGTGCGGTGCTGGGGGCAGCTGGAGCTTTAGGAGAACGGTCGCTCTAAGGAGAAGATGTGAGTGGTGACAGTCAAGATGCAAGGTAGGCCCTCAATGTCTTTGCCCTAGGGTGGCTGTTCCCGTGTTACGGTTGGAGAAGTATCTTTATAGACATCAGCACACTCTTGATCATTAGACTGAGGTGCCTTAGAAAATGCTTTAGAAATGTCTTAGAAAAATCTTACGGAATAAGTAGTCAGGTCACTTGGCTGAGTGTGAGGCAGAAGGCTGCAAGGGGAGGAATGGTCCTGGGTTTGTGAGTCCTGTTTGGGGAAGGTCCCCACCTCTGCAGGTGCAGCCCTGATGCTGGCCTCATGTGTTTTCCATGCTCAGCCAGCTGGGCTTTGGCTGGCAGCAGCCCCGCATGGGTATCATTTTCTCTGGCAAAGCACCCGGTGGTGGCCGTTGCTGCAGAGCTGCTGTGCTCCATCCCTGACGTGTGTGTACTTCACTGGTGGAAGGATCCTCATCTCTTGTGTTCCCCACAGGGCTTGATTAGTGCTGTTATTTATAGACTGGCTGATTAGTTTTCAATGTCTTATTGAGCCCGATGCTCCACACAGAGCTCAGTAATTATAGTTTTTTAAGAGGCTTGGGAAAAACTCCATTGCATTTCCTTCTTACCCTCAAACAACAACCCCAGAGCCCATGCAGACACTAATTAACGTTTTTTTGTCTCTGTGAGGTAAACCCCAAAGTAATGCATGCTGGCAAGCACAGGTTTCTCACTGGGCGAGGGGGAACACCCAAGCTGCTTACCCTCCTGCTGCTGGTAGCTGCTGATTGTGAGGGTCAGATCTGTGTGGATCCATATGGGAATGCCTGGAAGTGACTTACTTGGAAAGCTTTGCTCACAGCAGAGTTTGGGGTCTGTGTTGTCTCTTGCTTTCTTCACATGTTTTGAAAGCTTTTTTTTAAAAAAAAAAGAAAGAAAAAGGACCCTAAGCGCTGAAAGATCACTAGGCTGTGGTGACTGAGAAGCTGTAGGCACTTATTTATATCAGTTTCTCAGGCTGCTGAAAACTCTTTTTAATGTATTTGGCACAGAGGCAGTTTCCTAGTCCTAAAGATTGTTACTGGCTACTTCGGAGGTAGCTGACCAGAGAGGAGACAGGAGCAGCTTTACTTACTGCAGGAGTACAGCTGTTGTGTAGCCTGGGAGAGCCAAAGTCCACTCTTTAGGAAACAGGAAAGAAGACTGAGCCCTGCCAGAGTTGTGGTAGGAAAATTTCATTGCTTGTGTGAGGTGTCTCCTGTGAACGTGGCAAAGATCTTCTCCTGTGTCAGTATTTGCTTTCAAACAGGTTGAAACAGCACTCTGAGAATTGTCTCAAAGAAATCACCTTGACTTGCTGTTTTGGAGTTGTGATGAGGGTTATACACCGTGGCAGTTGGCAGCCCTTTGGGGGACATCCACATGCTGTTTCTGAAAGGCTCAGCACCTACATTGCCTCTCAAGATCAGCAGGAGCCACAGGCTTCGGCGCTTCTGCAGATATGGCCAGCCCCTGGTAGTGACCGACCAGTTCTGACGCGTGCAAGGGTTACCCCGAATCCATGAGGTATGGTCACAGCCAAGTGCCTGCTGTCCCCCTTAAACTAAGGTAGCATCACCCCAACATGGTACTGCCTGTGAAGGATCCTCGGGTAAACTGTATCATCCCTTCACAGCCCCATTAGCAAACCAGGGAGGTGAGGGATGGTAGTTCCCTGTGTGGGAAATGAGGCCTGATAGGGAGGTCAGGACTTGCCCCAGAGTTAAGACAAGTGCCTCTGCTGAGATCCTTTCTCCTCTAATGGGATCCTGCCACAGTGCTGTCAGTGAGACACCTCATCAGGCTTCAGCATGACACACGGCAGCCTTGCCACCAATTTCAGCTGTGCGTAAATGCTCCCAGGGGCTTCGTGGGGCCCCTTGCCACAGAGTCTCAGGGGCAGTGCTGCAGGGCAGAAGCGCAGTTCTTTGTGGCTGGGACCATCTCTCCAGTGTGTCCATACAAAGCCTTAAACAGAGGACTTTGTCCTCTAAACACTACGGCTGAGTATGTTTTGCTTACAAAATTGTATACCTATTTGTATATATATAAATATTGTTTAGGTACAGGCCTTTAAGCCCTCATCTGTAGCAGGCCTTCTGTCCTTTTGCTATCTTGCAGTGAAATCTCTAAAAATTAGTAATTTTTCATGGTAAACTTGGTAAGCAAAGAGCACTGAAGCAGTTAACGGTACTGGTGCTTCAGAGGGCTGCAGTAAAGGGGGTTGTGCTCCTGGTGTATAGCAAGGCTGGTCCGAGGGCAGGGAGGGGAATCTTTCTGTTTGATGAGAGGCTTGACATCATCTCAGAGGAGAGGGGTGGCAGAGACAAAGCGGAATGGGATTTGGCACGCGGAAAGAAAAGGCAGCTAAGGCAGGAGTTGGGGCAAAATTTGGGTGATGATAAGCAGAGCGAGCAAAAAGGCCGTTCCAGATCAGTCACTTCCCCTAATCTGGGTGAAAGTGCTGCTGCGCTTCCCTGGTATATCTCATCTGCAATGTGAGGCTTAACATTCCTGCCTGGCACGTGGGGGCTTGGGGAGGGAGCGTGGGGGAGGACCAAGCCGGACACAAAGACGGCTGGCCTCTCACCGGAATGGCATCCAAGCCATCTCAGCTATCCAAAGCCCCAGATGCCGGCATGTGCGCTCAGCCTGCAGCCCGCTAAGCACACAACAAGAGGCAATTACAGCGGACCTCGGGCCACCAGGGCCTGCGGCAGCCAAGGAACGCATGGAGGGGGTCCTTTCAGGCGCACTTTTATTCAGCGTGGGGGTTCCTTGAGCAAGCAGAAATTTCCAATCTCTCCTGCGTTTCAGTGCTAAAAATGGGAGCGAGTGGGAATACTGGATCGTTTCAGGCTCTCCCGTGCCTGGGGGAAGGAAGGAGCTGAAGTGGTGGTTATGCGATGTTTGTGTGACTTCTGCACGCGTGTGATGAAGCAGGGTAAATATTTGTTTGCTAACTTTGTGGAAATATCAGTAGAGGCAGGGAGAGGCTTTTTTTTCTTGCTGTCACTGTGTGGACCTTTCTCTTGGCTTTTGTCTTGGGTGTTCAGTGTTCCCTGAGCTTTCATAAGGTGGTTAAGTGTGGAAAGGGCATATCCCACAGTGGAACCCCTGAACTCCACACTTGGGGATTTAGAGTCCCAAAATGCAGATGTAGGGTAATGAGTTTTGTACCACGTACCGAGAAGCAGTGCCGTGGTATTGTGCAGCTTCTCCAAAATGGTTGTGAGGGGCACTCACAGGGGCTGAGTACTGCCTAGGTATAAAGGAGAGCAAAATTTCACTCTTGTAGCCTGCCTGGGCAATGACATAGAGAACAAAAGGGATACACGTGGCTTTCTGTGATATTTTCTTTGCATTTTTTAAAAACTAGACTGATACACCTGCCTTGCCCCCTGGGTCTGTGTATTGCCTTCTTCCCTAAAATCCTTATAGCATGTAGGATACAAGGGCTCAGCTTTTTGTGTGTCGATGTGTACATGGCCTTGGTTTCTTTTGACAGGGACACACATGCAGCAAAGGGATGCACTGACCTGTCTCCCAACCCACTCAGTCCGGACTGTGTGACCACTGACTTTCAGCCCAGCAAAACCACGTGGTCGGGAGGAGTTAAGTTACGGCTGAAGACCAGGTGAGGATGCATGTGTCTGTGTCCCTATCTGGTGTGTGTGTTTTGTGGATGCTGTTCTTGGAGAGCAGCTGGCAAACTCCACTTCCCTCTGCGGGAGTGAGGGCAGCAGTAATGCTGGAGTGAAGCAGAGCAAATCCCCAACATCTGCAGCATTAGGCAGTGGAAGAGGTTCAGAACGGTTTCTTAAACTCAAGCCCACCTTCTCCCAAGGCTTCCTTGCCCTCAGCACAGCAGCAGGGAAATGAATTCACCTTTTGGGCCTTGAGTCAAGCATCACCATTGCTGGATGTCAGTAACATCTACACAGGGCTGGGTGTAAAATCATTACTGCTTTGGCTGCCAGTATGCCTGAGAGTGATTCACTGAGGAGTGCTGGAAGATGTTTCCTTTCTCCTCAAACAGTTCTGTTAATGGTGGTAAAGGTCATCAGAGATGCTGAACCATATTTATGCTGGAGATACTTATCTCCACAAAAGTGGTGTAAGCCTGCCGTGGCTCCCCAGCTTTAAGGGCCTGGCTTTCCAAAACCACCTGGCTTCTTCCGAGTCTGTGAGTTTCAGTGGCAGTTTAGCATTCATGACAAGACTCCTGAGTGCCTAGCTGCATTTTAAAATGATTAAATGTCTTCAGAAGTGAGTTTCCTGAGTTGCTCTGGATCAGCCAGTGTTGTGGCAGAGCCTGGTTTCCTTCCTTTATCCATGCAGTTTAGGACCAAACGCTACAGCATTTACTCAGGCAAAGCTTTTGCTGGCATCAAAGAGCCTCTTATGTCAGTCAGATGGTAGTCTGGATGACCTCATAGATTTTTGTGTCTCAGTCTCCTGAGATTTGCACTGTGAAGTCAAAGCAGTGACTTTTATTGGCAACATTGCGTTCAGGCCAGACCTTGACTTACTCAAAGTCAAGAAGCTACGCCGATTTCCTATAGCTGGAGGAAATGTGGCCCAGTGCCTGTTAGTGAGAAGCTGAGAAGGGAATGCCACATGTGAAGTCACGTTCTGATCTTATCAGCAAGGATGCACTTTGGAGCAAACTCATTGACCTTAGTGAAGTTGCTCCAGCTTTTAGCCACTGCAAACAGTTATGGATGCTGGCCCTGCACAGCTTGGGTGGCTGCAAAAGAAGGAGGAAAGTCTCAGCTCATCCAGCGGTGTTTGTGTGTATAACCTCACCACATTTGTTTTGCTTTCCTCAAGATGAGGATTTGCACCGTAAGTTCTATCTCTCTCAGATAGAGCAGACTTTAGAGGCTGAAAAAGCTCTCCTCAAGCTAGTTTTACCAGGGAGAGATTTATCTCTGACTGGGGTGTGGGATTCTGCAGTTCCTGAGATATGTGACCCACAACAAACTTGGGAAAGGAGCCCCCATAGACCTACCACCTCCCTATAGCAATGAGTTATTCAGCAAATGCCCTCTGTAAATCTTGCTTGCCTGTCGATCTGGTAGCAGATCTTCGCAGAAGAGCCAAAGTTTATCATTTCACTTCGATTGATTTGTCTTTGGATACAGAGCCAATGTCTTGCTTTACTTTTCCGGCAGTGTTGGAGGCTGTGTCTGCATACCTTGGTGTAACTCAGGCTGAAGCTTTGGTTACAAACAGGAAGTTGCTTTAATGTATAAGAATTTGAGTGTGGGAGGGTATTTCAGATTCAGCGACCTTTGCTTTGGTCCTAACACCGGATGCAATTCCCCTGCATATTTGCTTTCTGCAGACTCTACCCTGGGCGATGAAGATGACAGGCTGTCAGCAGTCCTGAGCGGTTTTGGAAATTTTGGGTGATTAATTAATGTCCTTAGTCAAAGGGGAAATCCAGAGCTCAGGACTGGTTTCTCGGATGTTGCAGTTGAGCATCTATGGAAAGGAGCAGCACAGCACCTGTCTGCAGTTCACCCTCCAGACTGCACACTCAACAATTGCTCACTGAGGCTTGCCTCATTTCCTCCGATGTGCAAAGTAAACAAGGCCAGTGTGGTGTTGCAGCCAGCGCAGCCACATTACTGCAGCTCTACCGATCGATCGGTAAAGTGCAATCTGAGATGAGAAGGAGGGAAGAATTACATCTAGAAATCCAAATGCAGGGGTGTCTTTCACCAAAAAAATGTGTAGTATCAAAGTGATTAAAATTTTCCCTGGGGTCTCCCTCAGGGACAAGTCTGTTAGCTGTTCTGTGGCTTGAACTGTGTTAGATCACTACAGATCTGCTATTTCGCTCACCCCACTGGTGTAAGTCCCAGTGGCCAGCTATCCCACCCACTCCCTGCGGGAACAGTGGGAAGGTGAATTCCCAGCTAGGACTAAATCACCAGTTCACCTGACTAGCTAAAAGTTTAAACTCCCCTTGGTACTCTTTGTCTTTTTTTTTTCTTGCAAGCAGTCTGTTGTGAACAGACACATACACATACACACACACAAATGTATGCAGATACGTACATTTATTCAGTGCACACACCTAAAGGACCTTCTTCTTCTTTGCCATTTATCATTTCTATGTTAGCACTTTGGTGTTGAATTTATTGGCATTGCCTGTGATTTGTAGCCCTGTAACTCAGAGGAGAACCCAGCTACTGTCTGAGACGCTTACCCTGAAAATCCCCTTGGTTACCTGCCGTGACTCATTGTCCACGTTACATTTGGATAATCAGGCTCACAGGGCAGCATTTCTGCTGCCAGCCACAGAGTTCCTCCTAAGCACTGAACGAGACTAGGAAAACACATTCCTTCCATTGTTTCTAAGTCTCTCCTGTTGCAAGTTGCTGTGTGTTTGATATCAGGGTGCGAAAGAATCTAAGCTATGCTTGGTTTTCTGTCTTTTTAACTAATTTACTGACTGGGGAAGAATGAGGAAAAATTATTTGAATTAAGCCTGTTGGGCCAATTCATCAATATGGATAAATCAATGCAGCTTTCTGACTTCTGCAAAGCTGCAGGCAGGGAAAGTTGCTGCAGGGTCTGGCGGCTGAGATTTTCTGCTTGTGCTCTGAGAGATGATGGGAATGCCTGGAGAAGACAGGAAATAATAGGGTTCCTCTCAAAGACTCTAAGTCATTCAGCTCTCTTTTCCACATCTGTTCTTTCTTCCTCTTCTTCCAGCAAAGAAAACGGAGTAAAATTGTAGCAGGAAGAGGAAAGTGGCAGAGGATCTTTAATCCAGTGCTCACCAGCTCCTCATTCTAGCTTACACTTGCTCTAAGTACCAGGTAGGAGGCTGTCTTGGCTTCCACGTGTCTAAACTGGAGTCCTGTGTGAACGGTGCAGATGGGCTATCCTGGTGGCAAGTACCTTCTCAAAATAGAGATCTGAAATGCTCTTTATTTTGTAATTTAAATCATACTTATGATGTCAATTGGTAATGCTTTCTTTAAAAAAGAAAGCTGTCAGAAGATCCCAGTAAGACAAAGTCCTTGAATCCAGTAATCAACAAGAATGAAGCTTGTATACATCCCCTCTCACACAACAACCAAAGCTGCACCATTCCTGTTCAAGCCTGTTGTTTGGTTGGTGTCAGGGAATGGCAGTGGGACCCTTTCTTTGTGTAGGGCGAAGTCCTCAATCTAAATATTGCCTGTCAGACATATGCTGGGGCAGAGGGAAGGCGAGGCAGCAGCGCAGGGCCCGGTGCGTAGCAGTAGCGGTAGGCCCGGTGGGTGATTCCCTGTAAGTCACTTCACCTCTCAGGGCCTTTGTTTCCTTTTCTAGAAAATGGATAAATTCCCCTTTCTTAGATAAGACAGCCTGGGGGTTACCAAAGAATTGTGATAACACAGAGGTGTGACGTGCAAGACCAATAATCATTAATTACAGTGTTTGACTGTTCCTAAGTTCAACTAAGGAGTGACCGTTGCTCACAGCTGCCATCACCTCCAAGCAATCCCAGCGCTTCCTTCTGCAGCCTGGGGTGGAAAGTTTCTTTCAAGAAAAGCCATCTCTGGTCCTCTACAAACTGGCAAATTTTTCTGCAGCACTGGACGCTTTCATGTATCCTCAGTCGTCCGCACCTTGTCCCTTACTAGAGGCAGCATGATGGCCATTGTTGTGCCCTTGGTCATTCCTATCCACAGAATAATCTTTCTGCGCTGTTTTCCTCTGCCTACTTTTGCTGCCAGAGGGAGAAGAGGGACAGGCTATTTCCTGCAGGTGGAGTTGAGAAGAATGGTAGAAAAAAATCTGTATGTACATCCACATACGTGGCTGTCATCTCTGCTTTCACACAGGGCTTTTCTTTCCAGTGGTGTGGTAGGGAGTTTTCCCCAAAGAGTCGGTGATGGTAGTGGTAGGAAATCTGAACAGAAACCTCTTATTCTCTGCTTCCTCAGCCCAGAGAGACTTTAGGGAGCTCAATACCTGCCTCCCAGTTCTGACATGGTACTTGGGGCCTGGTCTGATGCAACCCAGACATCCCAAGTGATGCTCATCAAAGGGAAAAACCGAATAGCATCCAACATGTCAACTGGAAACAACATACAGACACAACATCTCCCTGTGCCACTGGGAGAGGGGCTGGAGGGAGAACTGAGGCCAGACTGGCCTGGGGGAGAGCCCTGAACTCAGCTGGGGTGTTTGTCTTACGGTGTTTCCTTTTATTGTTTTGATTTAAGACTGAGACTGTTAAAAAACTGTGAGATACTCTGAAGAGATTCTCTGGGTGGGGAGTTGCTCTTTAGAAGTTGTGAAGATGAACATATTGTAGAAAAGAGGGTTGTGAGAATATTCACACATTTCACCTAAGTGTTTTGAAGTGAGGGTTTTTTCAGTGTGATTTTTACTTAGGGAAGGTTTTAACCTGAGTGTCAAGAGGGGTGCGGGGTGTGACTCTGTTTCCTTTGTAGGTGAGCAGACACTCTTGCCCAAGATCCATGACATAAAATATCAGTTCATATGCTTCACGTCTTTCTCAGGAGTCGTCCTTCTTTTTACTCAAAATTGCGAAGGGACAGAGCTCACTCTGGACCTCTCCTGCCCTAGAATTTACCAGAAGGGCTCTGTGAGCCTAAAAAGACAGATTCAGTGAAAGACACATCAAGCTGATGCCATTATGGTCCGACTTGGCCTCATCTGTTATGCTTATTTTTAGAACCATGACTGAACCTTAATTAAGAGCGACGTTGCTTTGAGTAGATTGTGGCCTCGCTCTGTCAAAATCCTAATAGGCTTCTGAGTGCTTTAGTTTTTCCTTCATCTCCTGCTTAATAGCTAGGCATAGGGACTGCAGCAGTGCCTTAGGATGTCTGCAGAATGTGTCCTCGTTCTGCTAGCACTCCTTTTAGATGTGACCATCTTACAGACAGGACCATACCAGTGAAAATTCAGATTGCAGGTTATGCTTTCTGTCGATGCCGGTACACAGTTGCCCTGAGAGGGTGCACATGAATTGCTGTGATCATGATCTCTCCATATAGAAAGAGCATACTGCACCCTGCAGTGGCGTATGGCTCAGGACATGCTACCTCTGCCAGATACTTTTTGTTAGTTTAGAAATATCACTAGCCTGAATCTTAACCCCTGCGAGGGTGACGTGGTAAGGATGGGCAGCTGCCTTCCTGGCTTTCTCTTTTGTGTCTCAGTGCCTGGGATGGGATCTGAGAGGCACAAGCTTTGCATTTTGTGTTCGAAACTTTCTTCTCTCCTACAGGAGGAGGATCTCTGCTGCACAGCCCTCGTCCCTTCCCACCTCCCAGATGAACAGGCCAAGCTATGGCTATCCCTTCCAGCTCCAGCAACCTCCCACACCTGGGCCACATGGCTGCTTGGGAAGAGCACATCCACAGGGACTGTGTTTGCCTGCAATAGCACAGAGCGACCCTCTTGGCCTTAGTTCTCTTCTCTATCTCTTCCCATTTTTCTTTGGCTCATTAACACCAGCAGCTAGTCAAAACCATCCCTGCAGGTCACAGGGAATGTGTCCCAGTGACCACTGCTCCTGCCTGCATCTGCAGGTGGATTCTGCACCTTGGGGAGAGATGCTCTTCTTGAAAGGTTTTGCTGCCTTTACCTTCAGAGTTCCCCATCTCAGCTAAGGAGGATTTTGAAGCTTGCTGGGACAGAGAAAAAATGAGCGCGAGGTCAGTGGTAGAAGAAGAATTGTTCACAAATGGTCTCTATTCAGCCATCTTGGGTGATGTGTTTGACAGATGTGAGACATGAAAACTTAACTCCCTGCAAGCTCTGTGGGCGTGTTGCAGTAGGGATAGATCAGTTTAGCGGGGCACTGATGACTCTAGTTGCTAATTGATCAACCACAACATCCCCTCCCTGGCTTTCACTCATGAGCTTTCTAAAAGGCTGAGTTACATCCTGTTACTGTCTGCAAGGATAAAATCCAGCCTGTTTCCTAAGAGAAGGTGCTTTCCTTGTGAAATCCTTCTCTTCTAGCTTCATCAGCTTGCTTTGATACTCTCCCACTAGGTCTAATCTGCACAGCAAGTATGTCCCATGATGTGCCCCAGGATCCTGCTCTGTGAAAGACCAGGATATGGCATGTGAGGGGAGGGAACTGCTTCCTTCCCACTCCTCATCCCAACACAGAAACCGGTCCCATAAACTGGGTATAATGACAGTCCCACTTGCAGTTCTTGTTACGGCAGCAGCACTTGGTATTGCTGTATTGCTGTGCTCCTCGGCGTCAGCCAAAGTGTGCTGCTGGCTGCTGGCAACCTGGAAGCTGCTGTCAGAAAGCTGGCACAGAGTAATCTGCAGGGATTTTTTGAACATCTTTTTCTTTCCCTCTTTTCTCTCCCCCTGAGGGGGGGGGGGGGGGGGAAGTGCTCTACTTGGAGCTTTAGGGAAAGGAAAACTTTTCTAGGCAAACAGAAAAAATGAAAATGGCAATTTGAAGAACGTAGGTTGTTTGCTTTGGTTAGAGATGGTCCTGTGAGCTCTTGGAGGACACTGGGCTGGAGTACATTTGAATTGCAGAGCGCTCAGGTTCTACATATACTCTGGCATCGGTGAGGAACAGTATGTAAAGATTGGAAATAAGAATGAATACATTGTTCTGGATAGTTTGAGATTGTAACCTTGGAAAAAAGATAAATCAACCTTTCAGTTACACTGTGAATATAGCTTCAGATGGCTCTTCTATAGATGCTGATTCATTTGTAGAGTATAGAGTTATAGAGATAGTTATAAAGATATCTTTATAAAGTTCCATTACTGTTTTGCATACAATCCACAAAAATAATCTACAGAGATTACAGAGAACGCACTCACCTCTTCCTAATAACAGAGAACTACAGATCTAAATGGTAGAGAGCCTCAGAAATGTTAGTATGGTACTTGCAGCCCAGACTGCATCAAGCCTTTGCCAGACTGTATTAGAGGAGGCTGCTAATGGCCAGTCACATTTTTGTCTGAAAATGCTGTGACTAGTATGCCAACAAGGCGCACCCAGATAACAGCAGCTGGACAAGATTAAAGACTATTCTTTTCCTTTTGGTTTTCCAGTTTACAGTGTGAATTTGGCAGTATCTGGTACGTAATCAGTGTTACAGCTGCCATGGAGCCTATTTAAATGCCAGTATTGCATCAAGGTCCACTGACTTCTCCAGGTATCTTCGCCCCAAGGCACTTGTCATGATGCCAACCTGACCTGGATGCCCAGGTTATCTGATCACTGGAGGTGTCCACGAGGAACCAGGAGTCTCTTTTCCAGCCTTGGCATTTACAACAGAGGGATCACTTTCTCTGTTATCTGAAGTGGAGAGTTTTTTAATAATAAGATTGTGCAGATGCTTTCACAAGTACGGTACAGGTGCAGTCCTTGAGGAACTAGTATAGGGATAAGGTGATGAGGTTGTTTTGTTGTTGTTGTTATTACATTTTTAAATCCTACAACCTCCTAGAGCAAAGTGTCAGCTCTTGGTCCTAGTTTTGCTAAACACAACTGAGCTACACCAAATTTATACCAGTTATAGATCTAGTAATTTATTTGTCTTCACTCAAGTCAGAATTAGCTGCTGCATTTGCAAGTTTTATCACTTAGCCAATCTGTCTGAGATAATTCAGGTCCTGACATTGTGGACTTTACAAAAGCAGTTCTGTCCCACTTCCCAAAAACAGTTTAATCTTGCGCTGGTTCTTATTGCTTCCTGAAAGTTATGCTCTGCTGTAAAGCAAGTGTAACCAAAAGCTGTTGCAAGATGGGCAGAATAACTGTGTTCAGCTCCCTCTCCATCTGTAACGGGAGATAGCTGTTCTCCTTTAAATGCTCTGGTGCTCGCTGTCGTATTGCACTGCAGTTCCAGTCCTTTTCCCTAATTAGGCAATAATAATTATAAAATAAGCTTAAGGAAGTAGGGTGAAGCAAGGTGCTATTTTCAGGTGTTACAGAAGGCTGAAGGTAGGAACTTCTTGGTGTTCCCTGAATGCCCACACACAGGCACCGGCAGCACTGGCTGTGCCTTTCTTTACAGCCTCAGAGCGCTGTTTCAAGGAATCTTTCAACTGATTCAGTGGAGACTGGATTGGGCCCCCTGTTCTCTGCCTTTTGGTGCACGTGTGCACAGAGACCCTCTGTACTTCCATCTTGCCACCTCCTTGGAGATCACCTGTGTGAGTCTGCAACATGAGCTGGAGATCATGTGTACTGCAGCGCTTCCTCTCTTGGCTTAAGCTTGGCTAAGATTCAGTTACCCTTAATCCACATTTCCAGGATCAGGTAGGTGTGGAAACAATGCAAGGTTATCCCTCACTGAGCTGGTATGGCATGTCTTCTGACTTAAATTCACAGCTTTGCTGTCCATGTGTTGTATTATTACAAGGATATCCACCAAAAGGGTTTTAAATACCTGTGGCTCAGAAGATGGGCTATGCAGCTCCCTTGCAGCTTTTTACTGGTCAAATCAAGGGGTAACGTGCTTTGCTTGTGTCATTCAGC
Organism: Falco rusticolus; assembly: GCF_015220075.1. Taxonomy (NCBI): domain Eukaryota; kingdom Metazoa; phylum Chordata; class Aves; order Falconiformes; family Falconidae; genus Falco; species Falco rusticolus. The sequence continues at coordinate 103,226,413 of NC_051187.1, forward strand.
GTGCTTTCCCAAGCAAAAAAAGATAATACTGGAGGCTCATACTACTTGGTAGTACAAAGAGAATTTTTAAATCTCTGCAACAGAGAAGGCAAGAAAGCGGGTTATTCTTAAGAAACAGTTCTGTCAACTTCCCATCCGGCAGTGTTTAGCCTCCTTGTTTCTCTAGGCAAGGAGCTTAACAAAAGCGCGCTGTTTTAAACGCACCTACACATGTAATGGTAAAGCAGTGCTCAATTCAGCTCACCCTCTGTAAACCTCCAGTTCAGCTTTCCTTAAGACAATTCTGTCACAACAAATGCTAAAAGGAAAGAATACCCCTTTTCTTTCTTCTTTTAGCTGATGATGAGAGAATGACCTGTGCTTCTGCAATCTAAATGGAAAAACTACTGGTGAAATGGCTCTACCTCTCATTTTCTGCATATGCTTTTCCATGTCGTGGAACGTTGGCTGTTGCCAATGTTAACTTGTGCTAGTAGAGGATCTGACCCTAGCAATCTTTTTTTGCCTTGTACATTTCTCTGTATCATTTCTTTTCACAATCTTAGGCCATCCTAGGAGAGTCCTCTTTCGGTGTCTGGTTTACATCTGCATAGGGCATTTTTATCTATTTACTTACTCATTCAGGACACGCTGTACTGTGAGATTTTCAGTGAGACAAACACTTTTAAAGACGTGTCATATCCTTCTCTTGCATTTATGCTTTATAGGTAGTCAAGGTTGTCCCGCAGGCTGTCTTATTTGGGACTTCAGTGGTACACAGGTCCGGTGCTGCTCCTCATTCTCACAGGAAGAATTAGAAACTGTGGAGATGAGTACTACAGCAGGGGGAGAGATCCCCCATGGAAAGCAGGGGGAGGATGTGGCATGTTGAGGGTACTTGATTGCTAATCTCCTGCTTTGACTTTCCATTGCACCGTTATGTGCTTTAAATAAGGTTGTCGTTTGTTTTTTTTCTCCCAAAAGCTGATGGAGGCAGGTCTTAGCGTAGGTGACTGAAGCAGCCGAAGGGCAGCCGTGCTGTGCTGGGGCTACCGCACCCAAGCTCACAGGGGGGACAGCTGGCAGCCTGCAAGGCCCTGGGAGATGTGCAGGGTGCACATTGCTGGCACTTGGTTGTCATATCTCTCCTGCATTTTTGTCAGCGCTGAGGAGAGATCTAAACAGCATTGTGCGGGCTTCCACCCCCTCATGGTATTTGGTTCTTTAAATGACTTTGCCAGCCGTCACTTTAAAATGAAGGGAAGCTTTTGAGAAAAGTCCATCCGTAAGAATTACATGCAGCCGCCCTGCTTGGTGCATCCTGTGGGAGTCTGCATGCAGCCCAGCCTGTAAATTGATCCCTGGGAATGGGCCCCCAGGCTCGTCCCAGAGGGGTAAGGCTTCTGCTAGGAGGTAGAGGGGAAGACCCCCGCATTCAATGATAACCCGCTTGTCTGCCTGTGCCTGTTGCCTTGCAAAAATGAGGGGGAGCGTGTTGTGTGAATACGTCAGGAACAGTGTGTGATTAGTGCTTGATTCGCTTGGAAGAGACAAGAATGTAGCAGTGAAACAGAAGTGAACACCAGCAATTTTAAATGTGGCCGTCGGTGTTACTTCCCGTTCATCATCCTTGGAAGAGCTGGCCTGTTGCTAATGTGCAAAATCCTTCTGCTTTTACCTAGGCGGAGTGAAACTCCAGGCCGTCCTCACTCCTGGCATTCAACCAAACTTGCAGAGAACCAACCCGATCCCAGCATGATGCAAATATCTCAGGGTATGCTTGGAACCCCTTGGTATCAGTCCTACCACTCCAGGTAAGCACTATACAGCGGTGTTCCTGTGCCGCAAAGGCAGAGATGTAAAGCAGTGTGCGTTTTTAATTTAGCATCATTTGCCCTGTTTTCACATATCTCCCACAGGTGTAGAAATCTGGCTCCCAAGCTAGCGTGCCTCTAAACTAGTCCCCCAGTCCTATGTACTTCCTTGTTTCCAGTGTCATGCTGGCTTCAGGGAGGCTCTGCCGCATGTCCAAGGATGTACCCTGATGGTACTGACTACAAGATCAGGGCCTAAATCTAGAGCACAGGAGTGAAAGAAGGGGACAAAACATGTGGTGGAAAAATGTTACCAGTTGCCTCCATACAGCTGGACGGGTTTATAGACAGCCAGGGTTAGGATTAGAGTTAGGAAGGCTTCGGTTCCTGTTTGGTTAGCCAGATAAAGTAGATGTGCTTTCCTCCATTAAGTGCTCTCTGAAGTGGCTAACAGCTAGGAAATTAATTGCTTTAAAAATCCCCCTTCCCACCAAGATGGGAGCTCACACTGTCAGGATGTTAATGCAGCTTTCTGTGGATCTGGATGCAGGAGCTGGAGCCCTGCTCTACATCCTGCGCACTGGCCCCATGTAGAAATGCAGTATGATTGTTTCCCCAGCAAAGAAAAAGAAATCCAAAGTCAAAATCAGCCTATTCAAAAAAAAGGGGGAGGGGAAGAAAAGGGTGTAGGTAGCAGGGCAACGGTGCCCATCAGCATAACTGAGCCGCTCTCAGGAGCAGCCGACAGAAGTGCATCACCACTGATACTCCCAGGGTGAGAAGTTCAGTGAGGGATTTCCTGGGTTTGGCAATCACTTTCTGCAGGGGTCAGCTTTATCATAACTGTATGTGCATGGCTGTTTCTCTTAGAAGTTAGTGCAGTCGTTTATCAGTCCCCAAAAGGCTAAATTAGTAACCTTACTGCTGTTATAAGAAGGTCATATGAGGCACAGCTGGTTTTGGCTGCGTTTTGTAAACTCTCCTTATAGTAAACTATAAGCACCATGTGAGTTTTGTAAACTCTCCTTATAGCCACTGGGATTTAAACATTTCTTCTACAGGCGAGACTGAGCCTCGACAGAGGGGAGAAAACAGAACATTAAGAAAAGTGAGGAGATGGTTGCAGAAAAAACCCATGTTTGTCTCTGGCCTGTAGCACAGATGATGCTGTAGCATATTCATTTTCCACCGAGAGGCTTTGCTTCCCCGCTGCAGCTCCTGGCAGAGCCTTTGGCAGCTCGGCTCTGTCTCCTGGGTGCTTGAAGGGGAGCACGGGGAACATCTAGTGGCCAGCTGGCCAGGGCTGTGCTGGGCATTGCCAGGGAGATATTTATTTGAAACTAAAATAGAGTGGTTCATTTAAATGAGTAAACCAGCTCTATCCTGAGATTTGCCATATCTCTTTCTGCCTGTGTCTGTGTTCCTCTGCATCTCTCTGCAGAGCTGCTGCTTTTTCCCCTTGCAGGCAGGCTTCCTTCTGCCCTTCCTCATTCGTAGCACCCTCCTTCCACCCTGTCTGTCCCTTGGGCTTGTGGGTGTGAATCCAGCAGGGTGGAAGTGACCACGGCTGGGATACGATCCCAGCAAGCTTTAAGCTCTTCAGCAGGCACTTGTTAGGGAGGGAGTTACCCACAACACCTGCTGCCTCCTTGATTCCCAGGGCTGCCGTGCATCCCCAGCTCCCTCACTGCATGGAGCAGGTTTGGTTTTGTTACCCGGGTGGAGCACAGCATGCAGAAACAGAGTTTGCCTCTCCTTGTGCCAGCTGAGGCTGCAGCTTGCACTCTGGCAAACCCAGGCTCCTCTCTAGTCCTGCTTCCAGCTCTGAGCCTTGCACTGCTGCCCTTCGCGTGGGACAGCAGGCTTTCCTTTCCTGGTGCTTTCCTGTGGCTCTGCCAGGACGGTCCATGTAGTTGCACAAGCAACTAGAGAAAGCGGTATCTAAGGGAGGGGAGCTGGGAACAAAGGGAAGGAAAGTGAAATCCTCAGGCTATGCTCCCCCATCCTCAGTGTACCTGCTTGAATCTGGGAGGAGAGATTAGCCAGGGGAAACTCCACATACATTTGTGATATCCCCTTGTGAGGTGTAAAAAGAACTGTGGGCAGCACAAGGAGCTCCCTTTACGCTGATAAATGTCTGAATATCCTTCATTTTGAGCACATCTCTGGTGGCCACGAGTCCTCTTGACACACATGTATCTCAGAGCAGGTGCCAAGGTGTACCTGCAGCTGCTGTGCTGCATGAGGAGGTGGCTGTGAAGACTTTTTGGGGCATTCTCAATCTGTTTCTGTTGTTGCACCCCCACTTGCCTCCACACACAAACACATGCATCTCTTCTCTGTCTTGTCAGTTTAGTTTTCTCGCAGCAAACAAACTATCCTTGGGGCAGCTGAATGTCCAGGAAGCCTGCCAGGGCATAGCCTTCATCTCCATAAAAAGAAATGAAATGGGGAAAAAAGAAAGAGATTAGATTCCCCCCCCTCCCCAGAATGCCTCTTGTGCTCCTCTCCTCCTCCTCAGTGGCGTCAGCACTCATTCAGCTTTCCAAGTGCTTTGGATAGGTTTGATGGGTGGGATTGATCCTCTCTGGCTCCAGGGATGCACTGTCTTTCCCTCCCACCCTTCTGTGGTAAATAAGAGCCATGTGTTGCAATGTCAAGCAGTTCCTCTTTGTGAACTGGGATGACTGCAAACAGGGGATGGAGCAAGGCCCAAATATGGGTTTTCATCTCAAAACTAAACAACTTCCTTCTGAGCTCACTTTATAAGTTGTTGTGCCTCTCCTCTGCTGACAGTGGGTTTTTACTCTTCTCTCGCTCTTCCCCAGCTCCTCGACCAGTGATCTCTCTGGCTTTGAGCATGGCTACCTGAGGAGAAGTCCTGATCAGTACAGTTCCCGGGGCAGCATGGAGAGCTTGGACCACTCCTCTGCTGGCTACCAGCCTTGTCACTTGTCCCCTGCCAAATCCAGCAACAGCATTGACCAGCTCTCGCACCTCCACAGCAAGAGAGACTCTGCCTACAGCTCCTTCTCCACCAACTCCAGCATCCCTGAGTATCCCGCTCCGTTGTTCAGCAAGGAGCACTCCTGCTCCACAGACAGCATGCAGTCCCGAGGTGGCCTGCAAGATGGGATGAGGCAAGCTGACATCAGGTATGTCAAGACAGTCTATGATGCCCAGCAAGGGATCTCCGAGGAGTATGAGGTGAAGTCCTCCGCCTTGCTTCCAAGCTGCGAGGGCCGGGCCTCGCTGGACGGTCGCAGCCATGGCAGACTCCACGGCTTCAGCCGGCACAACGCAGCTCCGTCCTGGGCACAGCCTGGCCAGGGCTCCTTGGACAGCAAGAGCCAGCTGCCCAAGGGACCTCCCTTGCCTCCCACTCGCAGCGACAGCTACGCAGCCATCAGACATCACGAGAGGCCCAGCTCATGCACTGGCCTTGATCTGAACAAGCCTGGTCGCACCCAGCCAAAAGGGACCTGGCCACAGCTTGTCAGCACCCTACCCCAGGGGCCGCTGCTGAAAACCCCCTTTGGAGAAGGACATCTGCACACTGTGGTGGAGAAGAGTCCGGAGAGCAGCCCCACCATGAAGCCCAAACAGAGCTACTCCCAGCCAGCTCAACCAGGGCAGCCCCTGCTGCCTACTGGTGTCTACCCAGTACCTTCCCCAGAGCCGCACTACGCCCAGGTGCCCCAGCCTTCTGCAAGCAATAATGGGACGCTTTATCCAGCTCTGGCCAAAGAAAGTGGGTACCCTCCGCCTCTTCCAGTCTCTTACGACAAGGCCATAACCAGCAGCACCCCCCTGGGCTTTGATGAGAATGGAAACCAAAGCACTACAAACAGAGCAACCATCTTCTACCAGCCCCCAGCAGCTGAGAGAAAGCACGATGCTGCAGCAAAGCTTCTCCCACAAAAACCTCCTAGCCTGGCAGGCCCAGAAGTCTGCCTGACCACCTCGAGAAAGGAGGAGTTGTTACCCCCTTACAAGGTAGCACACAGCAACCGAGAGACCGCAAGTACTGTACAGGCCTCCAAACACATTTTTCAAGCTCCGCAGCCCCAGCTGAGGGATGCTAGTGAGAGAAAAACCCATTACCAGCCCAAAGAGGACTGGGCGGCTGAATCCCAGGAGGACAAAAATGGCAATGCACAGATAAATGAGAGAGACACTGCTGCTCACCACCAGTGGGGTCACAGCAAGCCCAAGCAGTATGGCTTCTCTTCCTTGCAGAACATCCCAGAGAGCTCGAGGAGGCAAAGCAGCTCCGAGCTAAAAGAGATGCAACCAGGTGAGGGTTATTCCAGCACCAAACTGTCCTTCTTGAGCAGCAGCAGTAAAGAGAAGGACCACAGGGGACAGGAGCACAAACAGTGGAGTGATGTGGACCCACAGGCCTTTGCGAGGCAGGAGGAGGAGGACACAAGCATCACTCCATTCCATGCTGCCGAGCCAAAGTGTGAAGAGCCCCCTTCTCCGCAGCAGCCAAAGACCTCTGATTTTGGGAGGAGTCGCCTTAGCTCTAGCAGCGCCCAAAGCTTTCCCTACGGCAAACCAGATGCCAGCAAGCCCCGCTGCTCGGTGCTGGAGAAGGTCAGCAAGTTTGAGCAGCGAGAACAAAGCAGTCACCGGCCCCAGAGTGCTGGGATTCCCAGCTTCGGTCAGCACTACGGGCCGAGCAGGACGAGCCAGCCCTCCAGCACAAGGTGCTCTCTGCACAGCCTGGAGGACATGCGGAGCAAGCTCCACGAGCCTGGCCAGCTGCCCAGTGAGCCAGGCAGGGTCTCCAGCCCCTCCATCAGGAATGGGAAGCTGGAAGAGGCTGACTGGCGCCCTGTAGAGCTGCGGATGGCAGCTTCAGTGAAGCAGGCAAGACCTAGCGAATACTACAGCCTGTGTCCTGAAAATGAGGTGCAAATAAAGGCGGCTCAGCTACCGAGAAGTAAAAGCACATTCCAGCTGGGAGGTGAGCCTGAGAAAGAGATCCTCTGGAAGGATAACGTCCAGGATGCCCACGGGTCGCAGCTGGACACACCATTTAACAGGGCCTACAGGAACAGCATTAAAGATGCTCAGTCCAGGGTGCTGAGGGCCACTTCCTTCCGTCGCATCAGCCCCCCGTTCGGGAGTGCACACAAGAGGATGACCCAGAGGCCTGCCTCGGCCCACGTGGGCACGAGGAGCATGGCAGCATCTCCCCACACCCCGAAGGAGAGGCACAGTATCACACCAACAGAAAGCAGCCTCTCTGCTCTGGACTACGCCAAGACACAGCACATCTTGCGCATCGGGGGCCGAAAGCGGCTGACAGCAGAGCAGAAGAAGCGGTCTTACTCAGAGCCAGAGAAGATGAATGAAGTGGGCATCTCTGATGGGGAGCCATCGCCCTTCTCCTTCCAGAAGAAAAGCATCCATTTTGTCTTCCCGGAGAATACAGTGGCTGACCGGCGTAAGATCTTTGAAAGGGACAGCAAAGCTTCTTCTACCGCCAGCCTCTCCAAGCCGGAGCTCAAGCAACTCCAGCAGAATGCCCTCGCCGACTACATCGAGCGCAAGACAGGGAGACGGCCATCCTCACAAGATATTGGACTGCTGAGGGAGCGCTCCCACAGCTCCTACCTACAGGCAGGTGGCCCAGACAGCCAGAGCCTTTCATCTGCCTCCAGCATGAATTCCCTCCAGGACCAGAACCTTTACCGCCGGAGGGAGTCCATAGAGCGGATATCCAGGACGGGGCGGATATCTTCTACCCTTCCTCCTGGGCTGATGGGCTGCTTCGATATGAGTGGAGATGAGAAGACAGGGCACCAGGACAGCTCGGTCATAAGCCGACCAAAACCAGAGAGGTGCCGGGATTACAGAGCCAAAGTGGAGCTCACCAGAGGCACACAGACAGACCCGCTGAGCATGCAGGGCCAGCCTCGCTACAGGAAGCAGGAGCAGGTCTTCGAAACACCCTCCACTGCCAGGAAATCTGGGAAATCAGTGTCTGTAGAAGACTTGCTTGATAGGTACGACAATCAGACAGTCCCTGTGCATGTACGTTCCAGATCATCTCCCACGGCAGATAAGAAACACCAGGTATGTGGAAGCCGGATTGTGTGTGCAGGCCAGCAGGGCTCTCTGAACCAGGGAATGAGGGGGGATGTCGGAGGACAGGCTGATGTTCAGTCACGGCAATTACTCCATTGGTTAGAATGAGGTTAAATGCATGTTGAGATAGAGACAGTTTATTGCATTTAAATTACCAACATGCTGTTTTAAATGCTTGCTGGCAGGGTACCGCTTCTGTTCAGCTTTTTTACTGCTGGGGCTATTTCAGCGATTTCAGTGCATATGCTGGTAGATGTGTGTGTGTTCTTGCTGCTGTGGACATCCCATCTGAGGTGTCCTGTTCTTACCTGTCAGCATCACCTGAGAAGCGCTGAGCACCTTTCTGGTGGGGTGTACCGTTAAGGTAGTGATAAGCTGTAGCTGCTGTTCTGCCTTGGCCCACTTCCCTGGTGCAAAGTAGAGAAGATTAAAGGGTGCTTGAAATTGCCTTGGCTCCCACTGTGACTGACAGAGCTGGGAGATGCTCAGCAGAGGCGCGGCTAAGTAACTGTTACGTTTTGCCTCCGGCCCTGGAAGGAAACATTGCAGGGAAAACTTTGTGGAGACCCTGGCCGCTTTTTCCATGTCCCCTGCTTGGTGGTTGGGAACATTGCACTGATGTCACAAGTGGGGAATTCAACTGACTCTGATGATGGTAAATAGCAGAAACAGGCTAACTTCTTAAAGAACAACTGCCCAGATCAGCTTTTCAGCTGGCTGAAATCTGTTCAGACCTATTTAGGTAACTGCAGCTAATCGAGCTGCACAGATTTACAGCGGCGATGGGTCTGCTGCTGCATCGCTGTTTCCATGCCAGGCTCTATTCGTCACAGGGAGAGAGAGGAAACAACCAAAATGTGTGGACAGGCTCCTCACTGCAAATAGTCTGAGTGTTTGGACAGTCTCACATATTTACAGGGCAGCTGAGATCCAGGACATCTGCTACTCTTGCACTTGCTACCAGCCCAGAACAGATTATCTAGGTGCAACAAAGTGGTACTAAGTACTATAAAGGAGGGTCTGGGCAACATCTCAGAAACAAGCCCAACTGAGATGTGGGGGAAGGAGCCATCCTCCCAGACTTATTGTGTGCTTCATTCTAAATGTCCTCCCTCAACAGACCTCGGATCCCACGCTACATTTTTAAATAGAGAGAATTAAAAAAGCAGCTTGTGAATATCAAGTGACCAGAATGCATTTCCATAACCACTCCCATCTCATCCCATCATCAGTATTTTTCCACACCAGGCAGGCATCAGACTCATCTGTGCAATTTTTCACACTTGCTGATCATGAAGCCTTGCATTCAGCAAGAGGACAGTCCTTAGAAAGAGTTAGGGTGAGGGCCAAGCTGCGACTCTCTCTGCCTCCTGAAACAGTGAGAGTGGCAACAAAACCAGGCATCCAGAAAGAGAAAAATCACCAAAATGTGCTTCTTAGTGACAGGTTGGACGATGAGCAGCCCTAATTCATTTTTACCCAGCCTACTCTCTCGGGCAGGGGACAGATAGGGGACAGCTCTTGAGATCCTAATTTCCCTCTTGCTGGCTCATTTTTAATCTTGCATATGTTCAGCAGCCAAACCAGGGTTTCTGTGTGTTGGAAGCTAACTCGAGGAAGATGATGAACAGCACTGCAGACCCGCTCACAGGGTCTTAGCTCAAGTGTAGAAGAGGGGAGAGAGCCCTTACTGCTGTTTCCCAGAGCAATTTGGCTGTATCCACTTCTGGAATGAGGATTTAGGCCCATAGGCATCAAGGGACTTGTGAAAATCCTGTTCTTACATCCTAATTCAAGAAAGCATGTTTGACTTCCAACATGTACATCAATCCATAAGTGTCTATTTGAAAGGGAAGTATATGTTTAAGAGCTCTTTTAATTACGTTTGTTTCTGATCTGTCTCCAATACAAAACCACAGCTATGAAAGTGTGGGACAAAGCCAAAGCAAAAAGGTGATTTTTAATTTTGTAAAAGTTTTTATTTTTGGCCTTTTTCCCATTTTTTGTAGGTAATGTTTATTTCCAGTTTAGCAGCAAACTTCTCTGCCTCACTGTATGTTTTTCAGGGCCTGGTGTACCGTGTCTAATGTTTCTTTCAGGCTGCATATAAATCACGTTGCACTGTCACTGTAGGGATTTGTTCAAAGATATAAAGAATTTGATAGCCATATGGAATTATTAGCGCTCAGTCTTCAGAACACATTCTCAGCCTTCCTTCCTCTCTGCTTTTTAGTCTGTCTTAGCCTGCATATCTCCCAGCTCCCAGGCTCCTAAATCAAGATCTGTGCTTCTCTCCCTCTGCAGCAGCACTGACCAAAAAAGCAAATTACTAAGGGTGTGGGGAAGGGGGCAGTGAAATGCTTTCTGCTGGAGAGATCGTACGGGAGAAAATACCAGCCTCTTCAAAAGCAGGCTGAGCATTTGCTTTCATGTCTCATAATAGCCTGGTGTCCGATGGTGGGAGCTCTAGGGCAAAGAGAGTCAGATTCACAGAGGCATTTCAGCTGCAAAATTTATCTGGTATTAGATGACAGAAATGCCTAAAGAAGAGGTAGTTCCTGCCCTTTGGTTTTCAAAAGAACCAAGTGCCAGACTTTGTGATGGTTTTCAGCACCTCTGCCTGTGGCTGGAGTGTCCAGCTTTTGTGGCATTCAGTATCTCTGCAGCGCTTCAGTCCTGTTTTGGCACAGATTGTTCACTGTTTAGCTTCCCCGGTTAAGGCTGCTTCAGTGATGTCTCAGCTTCTTCTTGCATGTAGAACAGAGGTGAACACCCAGATCCCACTGATACTGTTCAGCATGTTTTTAGAAGAGTCAAGGACTTGCTGAGAGGTTTTAAAAAAACATTTTTCTGAATAAGTCTGCCTGTTGGTCCGCAGTCCATCAGAAAAAGGCAGACAGGTCCTCTAAGCAAGAGGAGGGTGCTGGAGAGCAGTAAGCCATGCTGGAGTATTCCACCCATGTGTATATGGCACAAGCTGTGCTCTCTTCTTTCTAGGAAGCATCAGTGCTTTGTTATTTTGTTTCGCTTTCTGCTCACTGCTAATACTGTCTTTGCCCTCCAGGACCTGCTGAGAAGGGAAAGCAGTGAATTTGGCCCCATGGTGAGAGATCCTTTCTATGTGATCAGCGCAGGAGCCAGGTGGGTATATGTTAATGTCCCCTTTGTCACTGCAGGATCGGCTCTTGCCATCCTGCTGCCAGCAGCAGTTGTCCTGTGTTGTCTATATAAACAGATGGATCATGACAAACTAAAGAAAACATCTGCATGGACACAGTTGTGGGTGTGCTGTGACTGGCAGAGTCAGGAGGAGTAAGTTGCTGTGAACCCTTTTTTTCACGATAGACGTTAATTCACTATCAAGTCCTCCTCGTGTCACTTGGACCATGTTTCTGCAGCAGATTTCCAGTTACTTAACTTCCAAAATGTGTTTGATCTGCTGTTAGAACTTACATCCAGATGCTGTCATAACTGAAGGATTCTAAAGGAAAAATACCTTGATGTCCCGCTCTGGTATTCTCCAGTCCAGGATGCTGCATCCCCAAAAGCAAGCGAACATTTGTGTGGATTAAAACCAGGAGATTTCATTTACCTTGCTGAACTAGGAGCTTGCTTTGAGGCTGTTTTCCTTTAGGTAGACAGGATATTTTGTTCAGCAGCAGGGGAGAGAGAAATGTTTCTTAAAAATAGAAAAGTGTAATCATAAAACTATATTATTAGAACTTATGTAACTATCCACTTAGCAGTGGATTGTTTTGAAGTTAACTAGAACTGAAGTTGATCTTGCTGTATTTACATCGAAATAATAAATAGATGTTTGCCCTGAGCTCTGAGTGCCCAAACAGCTAACTCATATTACAGTAAAAACCATCAAGAAGGACCGAAAGAATTATTCACAAAGGAGCTCCGTTTCTCACAAACTTGCAGTAGATGTCAGCCCACTCTGTTGTCATAGTGGGAGTTAACAACGCTGTCTCCAAAGGTCTCACCCCTCAGCTCTGGGTCAGTAGTACTCAGCTAGGAGTAGAGGAAGGCTCCTAGTCTAGCTGGATCTTGGTTCTGGGTGGCTGGCCATTTTTGCCCCTAAGAAGACATAAATGTTGTTTTAGAGAGACTCAGTCTGCCTTCACGCACATCCCTTAATGATTATTTAAAACACACCCGTTTACTTTGATTTGGAATAACTTTTTCCATTTTTTTCCCTAAGAGAACAATACAGCTGGTTTAGTTCATTCTGCCTCCCCATTTCTTCTAGAGATGGCATTTCACCATTCTTCTCAATAACTACTTGAGGCTTTCTTCCCGCCACACACACCCCACACACACCCTGGCCCCAACCTATTTTCCAAGTAACAGGATTGAACACCCAAACTGAAGTTTACTGGGGCACGAAATGTAGGTTTCTCATTTTCATGCTTCAAAGATTATTGGTGTTAACAGTTTTATGATGTTTCTGCTGCATACACATCCTGCATGCTCTGTAAACACATTTCTTCTGGGAACGTGAGGTTGCTTTCTTGATCAGAATTGGATTGCCCCAGAAGATAAAACAAAAGGATGGGAGAAGACAGGAAAAAGCCCTGGGCTCTGAGGACACAGGGTCCCACTATACAGACTGCAAATCCTTCCCTACGAGCCTTAGCTGCCAAGTCATTTTTCTTATGTTAGTGCACCTGAAATGACCTGAAAGAGAACAAGTATGGGTTTTGGAAGCTAGAGGGCTATGGTCGTGCGCTGCTGAAGCTGGTAGAAGTTTTACATTTAACTCTCACTGAGAACGGGATCTGAATCTTTCACAGACCGAAAGGGACAGGTAGACCTGGAGCTTACCCATGTGTCAATGAGTCACAGAAGGAGTTCCCCTATTCAGGCACTGTTGAATGTTCCTGGGCCTCAGTGCGAGTATTTCACAGTCTGGTTCATAAGGGATTATTGTCAGGTCTTTAATCCATCCCTTAAGAAATGCAAGTCTTTGCTGCCTCCTGTGATTGTCAGCCCAACACAGCTGATTTCTAGCCAGTCCTCTCGCATCTGACCATCACCATCCTCTCGCTGTCTGCAGCGTGCTCCGTGCACAGGCCCTTCAGGGAAGGCAGTAGCAGGCAGTAGGAATTGTGCTTCTAGGCTTCCTTGGGACCCAGCTGCTTAATGTGCTGGAGAGGAGATGGGACCACCCCTGCCACTTCTCTTGCTCAAGGAGGAAAAACGTCAAACGGTGAAGTTACAGAAACCCTGGTCAGCAATCACTTGGTCTGGTTGCATGTGCTCCATGACTTACGCTCTGTGCTCGTGCGCTGCTCCCCAGGTGTCATACAACAGCTGTCTCGTAAGCACTGTTGGGAACGGTTCTTGCTCCACCAGTTTTAGAATCCACAATTCCTTCCACAGTAGGAGAGATCTTTCAATTAGAGAATTACCATCTGGCGTTTCTGACAAACACTGAGCATCTGAAAAGAACACACATTGCTACTGTCCAGGAACCACAGACCATACCAAGAGCAGTCTGTCTGGAAAGTTTCCCCACCCCCAGGCAAAGGCTGCCAAATTCTATTCTCGGTTACACCAGAATAAAGCTGGAACGACCCATGTCTTTGACAGAGTTATACTTACTTTGTACCAGTACATCTGAGAGCAAATTTGCAGCCCAAGTCGCAAACATCACAGATTGGCAGTGTTGGATTATTTGAACAGTGCATCTCAAGAACAGAAAATATATTGGCAGGAGAGCTTTATTGTATTTTATTGTTTTGTGGTATGGGTTCATGTTTTTGGCCATCTTCTCTCACATCTGCTAGTGGTATTATTACTGCTCATTTTGTTTTCCAGCTGAATAGCCATACAGGCAAGTGGGTTTGACTGTATTCTGAGCAGGATCCTCACTTCAAAGGCCAGACACTGTTTCTCAGACTCAATTGAGATGATCTTAGAAGACCTGGAAGGAATAATTTAATCTGCTGGCTTTGCAGCCTTAACATCCATTTGCAGTTGAAGAGTATGGGCTTTGGGTTTTGTAACATCTGCCAATCCGAGAAGAGCTCTTTTTTTCTAACAGGATACCAAGGCTCTAAGAGCTTTTTTAAATTATTTTTCTTCACGGTCAAAATAGTGCATTTTTTTGGCCTTGCTTTGTTCTCAGGGACAGTTGAATCATTTTAATGGCACCTTTCTGAAAGGAGAAGGTAATATTATGGGAAATTCCAGCCCATTAAACTTTTTTATTAATTCTAAATTTGGCTCTAAGCTTTCAGAGGTCTGAATAAGTTTGTTAAATTTCCTTTACTGAAATCAATTCTCCTTTATTTGGCATCGTTGTGTGATCAGTGGATGGAGGTGTATTGGGATTTAGTGGTGTACAGATACATTCATTAAGCAAAGTGAAGCTAAAATTCTTAAAATTTCCTGCAGTTGAGAATGGACTGATGGTGGATAATGTTAAGTCGTCTATCTTAACAGCAGTTGCTACTAGCCCCATCTGTACAAAAAAAGAAAAATCAAAGCAAGGCTGGAAAGGAAGCCAGGCACTTAGGTTTTCCTAATTTTTTTTCTATTCAGTTATTACTGGGATGCTTGCTATGTGTGTGCACATGTGTGTGTGGTCTAGCACGCACTGAAAATTATGAGAGATGGTGAGGGGGAATGGATCTGGCTCTGTGTCCCTAGCATTAGTAGATGGGATTTTACTACCAGTTTCAAAGCACAATTGCACCTCACCTGGATCAGCAGGCACTGACCCAGGCCTCTGATACGGTTGCATAATTTGCTAATTAAGGAGGTGCACAATAGCTTTTCTTGCTCATTGATTAACTATTAATCTTATCGTGGTCTGTCTCTTGGTATTTAGGTCTTTCAGCAAGAAAGAAAGAAGCCACTCGGAAAAATGGGCGTTCACAAGTTATTATCCCCACCCTCACCACAGCAGCGAGGTTGTCACCGGGTCCGCCACACTGACAGAGAACCACAAGCTCTCAGAACTTTCCAGGCCAGATAGCAGGACTTCTGCGTTTGTCCCATCCCCAACAGAGGCAAGGAGTCACTATCCTGAGCAAAAGCAAGGCTTTAAACCCTTATTCCTTAACCTTACTGCTGGATCTGGCCAGTCCTCCCCTAATACGCCCACCCAGATTCCCTCAGACTTCCAGAGTGTGGGTGATGGCCAGGCTCTGAGACAGCACCATGCCAAACGAGATGCCGCTCCCCCTGAGGGCAATGGTAATATTCAGGCACAGTCTTTGGATGCTGTCCAGGATAGATCCCCTGAGATTCCCGCAGAAGAAATGATGTGGAGAAGGAAAGCTGGGCTACTTCACAGATCCCTCCCACCTAAAGTGGTGTGGGCTCATTCAGTCAAGGACAGCTACCCAAGGGCTACGGTGTCTCCTCCAGCAGCTGGGCCAAAGTTCTCCCACAGGTGGCAGTCCCTGCCAACACAGAGCAGCACTTCTTCTGACCCAGAGACTCCTTCTCCCCAGGGAACAACCCATCTCCGCATCTCAGAGTCGGCCCTGCAGCTCACACCCCCGCCATTGCTGCAGGACGATGAAGATGACGAGGTGTTTGTCATGCCTTCCCAGCCGGGTGTAGTTGCTCCACCTTTCTCTCCCCCACTGCCATCCCGTCCTTTTCCTGAGCTGAGCTCTTGCACTTCTGCAAACAGCACGGAGGAATTCCCACCTCCCCCTCCACCGGCGGCGCTTGAGGGGAATGGGACAGCTGGAGACAAATCCACCAGGCTCACAGAGGAGGCCAGAGTGAGGTAAGGGAGGGCTGTAACACAGCATCTCGGGCGCTGTAGGGCCATATACAGTAAGATATGCGGGGCTCCAGACAAATGTGACTGATGGCAGCTCTGCGTGCCATGACGACCTACCCACAGCTGCTAGCTGTGCAGGAAGCTTGCAGAGGAGTGCATGCGTTGTAAGGGGAGAGGGACAGACAGACTCACTGCCACTAGACTTCGCTGGCTGCCACGAGCATTGTCAAACGATGTGGCCAGGTCAGGGCACTAAGCAAGAAGGCAAAAAGCTTTACAGCCCATCAACAGATGCACTGTGGCAGGTGCTTAGCCAGCAAGGCAAAGGGGGCTATGGGTGAGAAACTATGCTGGTCTCCTCCCTGCAGTTACCGTACAGATTTCAGTGGAGTTGCTTCTTACTCGTGCCAGCATGAAGGATTAAAATGGCTGCTGACTCCTTCCAGTTACTGGCTTTTGAGAGAGAGCTATGAAAATCCATTATGGTTTTTCTAAACAGTTAGAATATATTTTAGACCTGGCACAAAATAACGCTGTTATGAAACAGTGACCATCTGCCAAGAAGCAACAACACAAATATGTCACAGTCATACTGTATATTGAATTTTTCCTGAAGGATAGGACTTTGGGCTAGGTGCCCAGCTGGTCTAACACAGCACAGCTTCCCTCACTCCGAGGAGCTGCTCTTATTTCCATCTGGGAAGAATCTGGACAGGGCTGTGGTAGTGGTTGGCTTTTCCAACATTCAGGGGACAAATAAGTATAGGCTGCTCAGGATGGTGAGATGCAACGTCCCCAGCCTTTGAGCAGAAAACAAAGTGACTTGTCACTCACTGGTTCTTTCTGTGTTGGAATAACAAAATGGCAGTGTCCAGGTTGAAGGGTCAATATGCTTCTGGTGCCAGTAGCTACATACTGTGGGCCTTTCTGTGTTGAAATGAACAGTAAGATGCAAAAATAAGTGAGAGAGAAGGAAAACCTACTTGTTGTAGGCCTTCACCATGTGTTCACAATGGTCCTGTGTGGTAAATTTATCGTCATCTCACAGAATTTTTCTGTCCATAGCAGCTTCAAAAGCTTTCCCAAAGTCCTGGCTGAGAGGGAGATACCAGGGTTGGGCACCAATACTGGTGAGAATAATTGGCCCCTCTTGCCACCTGCATCAAAGAGGACTAGCTCTCCATCTGCTGTGGATAAGCAGCACCCGTTACCTGCTTCTTCTGAAGGGCCTCAAAGTGCTGATAGACAGGCTGTAACTCAACCTGAAGGCAACCACAGAGAGACAGCAGTCATCACCAGAGAGTCAGAAAATGGCAGCCTGGACTCCGAGATACTCAGCGCAGCACCTCCAGTGAAGACAAAGAAAAAGACCCCAGAGGATATTAAGTCAGAGGCTCTAGCAAAAGAAATTGTCCATAAAGACAAGTCTCTGGCTGATATCCTGGATCCGGATTCCAAAATGAAGACAACCATGGACTTAATGGAAGGGCTTTTCCCCAGTGGAACCAGCTTGCTGAAGGAGAACAACATGAAAAGGAAGATGACGCTGAAGAAAGCTAGCAGGACAGCCATTGAAGATGACACGTAAGCGCTGCTTGTTTGAGTTGTGGGCTAATGTTGCAGCAGGATTCGCTGCTTGCTTGCTTATAAGGACAAGCCTGTGCTGGATTTTTTGCATCTGTATAGGTGGATGTTGGCGGAGAGTGAGTTTCTCAATTCCCAGGCGCGAGGACTGGCAGGGCACTTCTGAATGCCCTTTCTCATGAGCTCAGCTGTATATGAGGCCTTTGAGCTCACCTTGCTGGGCTGCGTAGATAGTGATGCAGAGCTTGGTAACAGGCAGAAATGAATCATCTGTGGAGATGTTATTTGATTTTGCTTTCTTAACCTTTGTAATCTGAAGCAAGTCAGACAGTGACAGAGAGATGAGAGTAAAATCAGGACCAAAACAGTGACAGGCAGAAAGATAATGAGAGGCCAAATTTTGGAAGGAGGGATGAGGGCACCTACTTATTACAGGGGGGTGCAAATATCAGCCCAAGTTCTCTAGTGTGATTCTTTTTTTGAGGTAGAGACTCCCACATGACAGCTGGGCAACCATACAGAAATAAGTTGTAATGCACCAAGCCAGATAAGATGGTCAGGCTAGCCATCACCAGCAGAGCTGTGCTGATTTACCTTCAGCTAGGATCCAGTCCTCTATGGAGTTGTTAACTAGCGGACATGTCCACAGCGTTGGCGCAGGGGAGAGGAAAGCAGCTGACATGCACCCTCTGATGGCAGAAATCGGCCCTTTCCTTGGTGGTTAATAGCGCTGGGAAGGTACCAAAGAGGGAGCGCTGGAAAACCATGAATCTAGGCATGGGTAAAAGTCAGGCTCGGACTCAACTCCTCCTTTTTCTTCGCTGTGATGTAGGAGAGAAGAAAAGGAAGCTCCTGTAACCCTGGTCACCTGTCCTGCTTATTACAACGTTTCAGCACCCAAAGCAGAATTGCTGAATAAAATCAAGGACTTGCCAGAAGAAATAGATGAGGAGGAGGAGCTGCTGGACATCAATGAGAAGAAGGTAAATTCAGCACACACCACCATTTATTTGCTGGTTACATTTCTGACATAAGAATAAGCCCTAAAGTAAAGTGGACTTTAATTTGATATCAGCTTTTGGAGGTCCCAAGTTGCGTGGGGGCTTGGTGCATTTAGGCCACCTGTGAAGCTTTGTTAGGATGACCCAGACTGACCAGAGAGCTAACCTGAGTACTCACTGCAAATCCGAGTACAAATCTTCCACAGCCCCGAGGCGGGTCTATATTATGCCAAATGCTGAGCGTACAGGTTGCAATAGGCAGTCCCTGTCCCATAGCGAGGAAGGAAAAGGGAGAGGTGAAGTGATAAGCAAGGACAGCGCAGGTTAGGAACAGAGTCTAGCTAGTGACGAGGTTTTACCCTAGGATTTTCCTCTTCAGTGAAGCAAATTCACCCAGTTTACCTGCTGTCAGCACTCACTGCCTCCAAAGAAACATTGGTTACTTTTTTCCCCCTACGCCTTACCGTTTCACTGACCTGCTGAAAGCCATGTGCACCTCAGCAGCTCAGTCAGCACAACTTCCATGCAACGACTTGGGTGGGAGGAGAGCAGAGCAGGAGAGGAGGAAACATTTTCCTCTTTTATTGCGGCTACATTTCACCGAGCAATGGCCCCTGCAGTTCTTGCTGTAGGCTTAGGTGCCCTGTCTCCCAGGGCCTTTGCAGGGCCTTCTAATTTGTCCCTGTGGTTGCCTCACATTGGTTACCTGGTAATTACAGACAATGTTGCGAAGCTCACAGATCCCAAGGAGCCACAGGCAGGTAGTTGCCTGTCTGTGCCTCCCTTCACACGCCTCCTACCTTTGTGTCAAAAGCAGCTCTGCCTGCCTGCCTGCCTGCCTGTAAATTAAAAACATCCTACGCTGCGCTGGACAGAGCAGCACAGCCAGCACAGCCCATATTTCATGCTGTTTGTACAACAGCAGAGTTTAAACATACTGAAAGACACAAATATTCGTGCAAGTCCCATATGCTGTAAAATAGTACTTAATTCTTCCTGCACTGAAATCAGACATGGATTTAAAGAAAGGCTCTCAAACTCAGCCTCTAAGGCAGGGGTCCTCAAACTTTTTAACCAGGGGGCCGGCACGCAGATGAAGTGGCAGGCAGCCATCTGCGGCTGCTTGGTTTCCCCCCCCAACCCCTGGCGGGGAGGGGGGGTCAGGGGGGGTCTGTAAATACCGGGGGCCGGATTGAGGACCCTGGGGGGCCGTATCCAACCCGCGGGCCGTAGTTTGAGGACCCCTGCTCTAAGTCAAAGTGCAGAGAATGTATGTGTCTCTGGCACAACTACACCTTTTCCCTCTGGGTCTTCATCCCCATGCAAAGTATAAAAAAGCAGAGAGATCTGAGGCTGGGTGATGTTTGCGAGTATGCAGTTTGTCCTGCAGCCCTGATTTGGAGAGCTCAGCTCTCTCTCGTATTGCCTTACTGTTTCTGTTCTCAGCTTTTATCTGAAAAGCAAAATCTGCTCCCTACCAGGCTGTAATACAAGGACAGCTAGAATGCGACCTTCATCAAGATGCTCTGTAACACAAATTATGAGTACCAAGTGAGTAATTAGCCCTATTTTGTGGAGCATTTGAGGTGCAGGTAGGACCCTGTCAAGTCTTTAGGAGCTGTCGTGCCATGCTATTGGAATGGGTTAGAGATCCTTGCTGTGCCTGCCATCTCTTATTTCTGTGGTCCTACACAGATTCAGGGTGGCAAGTCTACACAGATAGATCATACATGTGTTGCTAATCAAAAGCACTTGCCTAAGGCCTTTGTCTGCTGCTTTAATTATCTAGCCCAAGACTTCGGTTGTAGAGCACCCAGCTTCAAAGGTAGTCGCAGCTGCTGCCTGTAGCATTTGATCGATTCTTGGGGTGCTGTTCACTTGAAAGCGAGCCGCCTGCTTATACCAATGTGAAAGGTAGGGAGCGATTAAGATGAAGGTGCTGGTCCAAGGAGTCAGTGGACACGCTTCAAGCATCTGACGGGCTTGCAAGTAGATGTGAGCCTGCCATGGAGGACAAGTCCCAGGCCTGAAAGGTTACATTTGCATGGAAAAACAGAAATAGATGGGAGTGACTAGGCCCAGACAGCAAGATCTGCCTGGCATGTTTGTTCACGGTCTGTGTGAAACAACGTTTGCATAGTCATTATCTGAAAAGGCAGCTACTCTGAGAGGTCATTTGGATAAACCAAGCTCATTTCCATTGTAAGGATGCAAAGGAGCTATATTGGTTGGCACTTGGGATTGCAGGAGAGTCCCTGATTAATGAACACAAAGCAAGTATTTTGCAGTCTCCCTCCAGCTCCCATGCCTTCAGAACAAAGGTATGTCACTCCCTACAGTCCCGCAGCATCCGGCTATGGTTGGAGGGCCGGTGTGCACCTTGAGCAAAACTCCTGGAGCAGGGAGGAACAAGTGCCAGTTCCGAGCAGCTCGGTCCTTCTGAAAACCTGTTGAAGTTAATGCCAGACTTTGTGTCCAGCCTATAGGGTCCTGCTATAGAGTTTTCCCCTAGCATCATAATCCTTGAAAAGAGATCCCTTCTTTTGCCCTCAGGGTTTGGTCCAGCAATCAACTGGTGAGGACTCTGGATCTTTCTTTTGAAGGTGGCATTAGCATCATAGGCACAGGGAAGGGCGAGTTTTGGTTCTTGTCTCTGGGTGCTACCTGTTCTACTGAGGGAAGAGTCCAACTAAAGGAGTTTTGGCTGTCCCTTATCCTAGCAGGTGGGATTTAGTACCACCTTTGCTCTCCTCTCCTCCCAGGTAACAAACACCATGATTTAGCAGTCATTCCAGTATAAGCCTGATAGCTGACGTTTGTTTTAACAGAAAATTGCATTTTATTCAGTCCTTGCGTACATGTGGAAGCTGACAGTAGACTGTAGTGCAGCCAGGAAACCATGCACTCCAGAGGACGCATGCAGAGCATACCATCTAGTGGTGTCTGGCTAAACAGTGCTGTTAACTTCCCGGCTGCAAACCCAGCCTTTTAAACCCCACTCTGCCAGGCTACTGCTGGGGATAAGGGCTGGTTCAGAGCAACCCCCAGCCTGACCTGGGTTTGCAGATCCTTTCTTCTTTGAAGTAGACTGCCTTCCTACTTGAAATGACCGTCGGCTTTGACGGAAAGAAGACTTTGAGATAGTATTTTCAGGCAGCCTTGTGATTTACTTCTATTTCATCCTGCGGTGTTTGTATGCAGAGTACATTTACGTACACGTAATGGCGCCTCAGCGGTGCATAAACTGGAAAATACCTAACCCTTGTATGAAAAGCTTTTCCTGCTCTCTGTGCTCTCACTTCTGAGTAAACGGAAGCAAGAATTCCAGGCCCCAGGCCATAGACTTTTGCATGTCTTTTCCCTAAATCCTAACAGAAATCAGGATCTCCAGCACATGTGCAGCACTGCTGTTTCTCGAGTAACTGAACCCTGGGGGCCTCCTTTTCTTCAGCAGTGAAACAGTTGCCAGCATTTTCACAAAATGGGTGTGCGCTCTCCGCGTCTTTGTTCAGTCACTGAGTAAATTTAGAGCATCTTTGGTGTAAATGCTTCTTGATGCCTCTGTGTGTGAGGCAGTGCCTGCACAGGCAGGGAGTTTTGGTCACAGCTGAATTTGAGGCTTGCACCTCAACACTGAGGCAGACAAGTTTGAAGCAGTCGGTAGTTTCAGGGTACTATAGGAGGGGAAAATATGTAGTAATTCCTTTTTTCTTGCTAAGCCATGTGTAACTAGTGAGTGTCAGCTCAGCCTCCTGCCATACCATTCATACAGCTTAAATTCATTTTTCTGCCGGTGGTTTTGTACAGTTCTGGGTCATAAGAAATACAACATCCAAACAAGGCTGGAGCAGGGAGTGGGGAATATGTAGGAGATGTGGCTGTAGCTCTTTTCCCTTAGAGACTTTAAAGAACATACATCTTTCAGGTGTAGGTAGCTGGGTATTAGAATATGGTACATCAAATCAGATGTCTCTTTTCTAAACGTTCATTGATAGCAGAACAAATACAGCTTCTTACAATCTGACCGCGTATTCAGATTATCACCTAGATGTGGAAGTCCAGAGTTTTCTCTGTTTCCTCCTTAATGTCGTCTTTGTGCACTGTTGCTGGCTTGACCCTGTTCCTCAGGAACTGTAGCCATATCCTCTTGTTGTCATCATGCATGTGACCAAGGTGATCATGGTAATGACTGATGTGGCAATATGTTTCCCTTCTGACAGGCTGAGCTCATCGGGAGCTTGACCCACAAGCTGGAAATCCTGAAGGAAGCCAAGGAGGGTCTGCTTGCAGACATTAAGATGAATAATGCTCTTGGAGAGGAGGTGGAGCTGTTGATCAGCAAGCTATGCAAACCTAATGAGTTTGACAAGTACAAGATGTTCATTGGCGATTTGGATAAGGTGGTGAACCTCTTGCTCTCCCTCTCGGGACGCCTGGCTCGCGTAGAGAACGTTCTGAGTAGTCTGGGGGAAAACGCCAACAGTGAAGAGCGGGTACGTATCTGCACAGCCACAGCCTCTGGGCCTTTTTCAGGGTGCGGGACAACAGCAGTCACAAGAAGGTGCTTTTATAAGCTAGGATCTCCAAAGGTTCACAGGAAGGCAGGTGTCTTAGTGCTTATTTATAAGCAGTGGCAAATGCAGTTCCATCCCAGGGAATCTTGGTCCTGGTTTGTATAAATGTCTTGGATCCTGTGGCTTTTGTCTCAAAACAGAATGGCTGTGTTTGGGACAGCAGGTCTATGACCCGCAGCTGGAGGCAAGGCTGTATGTTGTTGTGCATTGTGGAACAACTCTTTTGCCTTTTGCCTCAGTTGAAGCTGCAATTTAACATTATTTGGGTGGCTGTGAGAAGCAAAGCCAGATTTTCCTGGTAGTTGTTGCTTTCAAGCAAGTTTTACAGATTTTCTTGAAGGGCTTTCTGCCCCCCATTGACTAGAACATTCAGAGTCTGATACAGTGGGGCTCAGTCATCCTCCTCCCCCACGCTTTTGACTGCGTTTCTGGGAGCTTAGCAGCCATCCCACCTCCCCCAGAGGCAGCAAACGGTGTCGGGAGGAAGGAGAGGGGGGAATCAGTGAGTTTGGTGCTGCTGATACTGAAGCGCTCTCTCTGGTGTGTGCAGAGTTCGCTGAATGAGAAGAGGAAACTGCTGGCTGGCCAGCATGAAGATGCCCGGGAACTGAAGGAAAACCTTGACCGCCGAGAACGGGTGGTCTTGGAGATCCTGGGCAACTACCTCTCTGAGGAACAGCTCCAGGATTACCAGCACTTTGTAAAGATGAAGTCCGCGCTCCTCATAGAGCAGCGAGAGCTAGACGATAAAATCAAACTGGGTCAGGAACAGCTCAAGTGCCTGATGGAAAGCCTCCCCACAGACTTCACGCCCAGGGATGCAACAGCAGCAGCTGCCCTAGCTGCAGCATTTGCTACCTCCGCCGGGGTCGGTGGTAAAACACCTCCAGCAGTCTCTTCCTCACTCTAACCTTTCCCAGGTGGACCTGGGATACAGTCCTCCTGCTCAAGTCTATTTAATCCAAGTACTGGGCAGATGGTTCTCTACAAAGACAATGAACAGAGACAGGTTTAAAACAAGATTTTAATGAAGGAAAAAAATAGCAATACTAAAGGTTTTATTTTCCTTTCCTTCCACCTCTGCTTCCTGGAAACTTAAATCAATGTGGGGGAAAATCTCCTCCTGCCAGAGATGAGGAAGAGGCTCACGAGAATTAAATGCATTACCTTTAATAAAAAACATGACCTCCTCTCTTCCCTCCCTTTCCTGCCTACCTGGCGCCTCATTAAATAATGAAGGATCTAAAAGAATGAAGCCTTAAAAATAAAACCAACCCATTCTACTGAACACTATTGATATTTATATTTTTTAAAAACAAGACAGAATGTGTAAGGTTTTGTACATACTCTAATCAGTTACTTGATTCTACTTTGTTCTGTATGTAGAAAAGACATTTAATTTTGTATTTTATGAAAACCTTAACAAAAAGAGGGAACCCCAAAGATAGTCATGCATTAGCTTGGAACATCTCTTCGTGGTTTTGTTGCTGTTGTTGTTGTTTTTTAATATAATAAAGGGCTACCAGAAGAAGCTTCAACCTGTTTCAACACATGTTAAATATACCTTCAGTGGCCTTGTGAAGGAGATTTTGACCAGGAAAATACAATCTGTCCTCTTCTGGATCTTGTGATTCTCTGATTCTGGAGTTTAAATATGCGTTTATGAGAACCTGCATCTCAGGAGTCCACGTTAGCGTGAAGCAACAAACTCGGGTCTGGACTGACTGTGGGAGCGTGGCACAGAGTCTGTCATTGTTTTGAATAATCTAACTCGTGGTCTGTGTTATTGTTGCAGCCTGAATGCATTTCCGTGAACTGTGAGAGGGATAGCTGATGACATTATTTCTAGGCCTGTTTTTGTGAAGGGATGATGTGGAATAGGACTTTTTTCATACAGCAATACCTCATTTGTCTGACCCCACTTCATCAGAAATTATTTTACAAGCTAGAAGAGGCATTAACTCGAAATCCAATATTCTCTTCCTACCCACAGAAATCATGCACATGTGATGATAATGTGCACCCTGGTTAGACAAGACCCTACCATAAAGACTATTGGATTATTTCCTAGTCAGGGCAGCCTGGGGTAACTAAATTTGCCTGACTGAACTTTACTGTATCGACTTAACCAAGTGCTGGAGAATTGCTGCCCATTTGCAGTCAGCAAAGCACATTGGGGCAAACCCCCTTTTCTGTATGGAACGTGCTTTCCTCTCTAACAAGCTGCATCACTGTCTGAATGAAATGGCTAGAAGCTGCACGAACAGATGACCACTGTGGCTGATGAGCCACATTCAGGTTGCCTCTCTTCTAACCTTGCAGGGATTTCCTGCTGCAGCCACAGTTCAGGTTTATCCTTTCTCCAGGGTGTTGCATTGTGCATCCCATCCTATCTTGCCACCAGGACCAGAGCAGGGATTTCACTTAAGTGGCTTTTCGAATTTCAACTCTAGTATGTGACTGAAAATTGCAACATTCATTGCTTTCAGCACTGGTTTTAAATCCCCTTGGTTTTTTAATAGCTCACATCACAGCTCTTCCACGAGCAGCTTGGCAGACTAAAGAAAGTGCCAATGCCCTTCTGTCATACCAAGCATCGGTTCTCCAACAGCCAAAAGAAAATCTACCTGGTTATGGAATGGCTCAAGAAGCAGCGAGGCAATTACCTGTGTTGACAACAAACATCCTTTTCATTACTTCTGAACTTGAATGCTGTTCAGGGTCCTACAGCGTTTCATGAGAATCCTAAGCAGGGGACCTGATTTTTATGCTTAATAGCTGAATCAAAAACAAAATTGGAGGGAAAAGTATTTTTGGGGTGACTCAAGAATAATTATTTATTTGAATGGAGTTTCAGAAAGACAGTGAGGGGAGCTGTTTCAAGCCAATCAAAACATTCAGTTTTTCCTAAAAAACATCCATCCTACACAGTACTTCAGTTTATTATATTTATAAGTTGTTTTAATACTGATTTTTTTTTTTTGCAGCCACCTCTCCATCCCATGCTTAAAACAAATCAAAAAGACGTGGCAAATCTGGCAGGCCTTTGTGAACAGCCTGAGACCAGCCAGGAGGGCATTTTCCATTTAGTAAGTTCTTTCCTGAAAAAGAAAGTCATGCAGCCTACCCTCAGGTCAGGAAGAGCCTCCCGTCCAAACAGGGCCTGCCTGTGTGCTCCGGGAACCAGCACAGACTTCAGGGGGAGCACCTTGGGCTGTGCACGCTGCGAGGTCCAGCCACCTTTTCCCACACGGGATGCATGATTGATGGCAATCGTCACTCTGCATGCTGGCATTACGCTACGAGGCAAGTGTTTCCAAGTGGCAGGCAGTTGGCCAGCTTTGTGGTGGTGGTATATAAGGCTTTACTAAATAGTGTGTAAAATGGTTTCTTTTGTTGGGTTTCCGGCCAAAAATTTGGAGGTTAAGAGTTCACGGTGGTTTACAGGAAATTCAGACGTTTGGCATGACTCTGTGGTCCAGCACATTTGGGGGCTGATGATGAACGTCCTACACATGATCCCACTGTACACACAAGCATCAACTAATGGGGCAAGTGATAGTTACTTACATTTTTATAACAGCTTAGGTGTCCAGGTGAAAAATGAGTTTTAAAGCCCGTATTTCTGTTCAAAGTGCTGGGAAGTTTATCATTAGGGAAACTGTCTTCACACAACTAACTTTGTTCAAAAATTGCTCTCCTGACTGCAGGGTTTGCTGAGTTTGGTAGAAGCACATCTTAACATGTATTTAAAGGTAATTAAATATTAGCCAAACCAACAGATTTACTTCTCAGCACCTTTGGCAAAAAGGGCATCCTATTCATTGCTCCTTATCCCACCTTGCTTTTCCCTTGTGTTTTAAAAACCAGAGTATAATGGAAACTCATTTCCCGAAGTGGTGACATGATTTCATGGGCCAGGAATACCATGGGCAGCATTTTACACTTACTGTCTAGTCCTTGTAAACTTACTGAAACAAATCTGAATTTTGGGTCCGGCTACATGAGATTTTTACATCTGTACCTGTAGTGATGTGGCCGCTGTGGAGAAAGCCAGTAAGCTAAGTACAGCGAGCATGATTTGCATTGCTACCCATTCCCCAAAATGCAGTCTTGTGCATCCCAGAGCTGGGGTATTTCCCCTTGCAACTGCAGCAGAGGCTAGGCATTAAAGCATGTTAAAAACAAATTATTCAAAACACATCTCGCAACAAACAGTGGTTCTCAACAGGTGAGAATTTTTGCTAAAAATTAGTCTTATTTTTAGAATGGAAACATCTGTTTGGGATATCGCAATGGAATACCCTAGCTCCCACCCTGCCACAGGGACAGCTGCACTGGCTGAGTTTGCTGGCCAGCCTGTGTGGCTTCCCTCCATAGGTGACCAGTGGATGAGACTCCCAAGTCAGTTCAGATTACCTGAGTCAAGCGCCTTCTCCAAAGCTGTCTCTGGAGCATTCCGACGACTGTTGAAGGATCCTGCAACAGCTACCCGGCTCCTTCAGCTGGCTACAGTCGATGCCTTCAGCACAGGGTGAAGCACACAGTCTCACTGCACTAGTTTGAGGAAAAATCCTAGTAAGGACAAAGCAGTTACACTTTTGACATACGTTGCCAGTTCAAAGTAAAAGCTAGTTATGCAAAAGCAAGGCGGTACCCCATTGCCCGTTATGTTACGTTGCATTTGCACATCATGGTTAGGAACATAGCATTTTTCCTGAGTCAGAATTCCTTAAATTATTACCTTCAACTTCCAGCCGGTTTCTGAGGGACCTTTCAGGAAAAAGGCAGATACAAATCATCATTCCACAGCCTCCTGCTCAGGCTGTCGCCTTGGCACTAGAGAGCTGGAGTGCACTTTTCCTGGGCTTTGGGCACAATCAGACTGCGTTGCTGTCATAGCACCCAGACCCAGCACAGGGGAACAGGAAAAGATGAGGTATGCACTTGCATGGTGATGCTGTCTGTTGCGCTGGATATTGAAGCAGGTCTTTTAAGCCTTGCTCTCCTTAAGTCCTCACATGATCACAGCAATACACTGTGCCTACAGTCTGCTCTGCCACATGCTGTGCCACGTGATATAAGCACCGTGAAAATCTAGTCATCTGGCTTACAATTTGCTTTTTTTCTATCTGAGCCCTTGAGCAATTGAGGGTCACAAAGTATTCATGTCAGATGCTTTCCTTAAGACTCAATCTAGTGAAGAGTGTTTACATGCTAAGGTCTGTTGCTTGTAAGTTTATACATCAAAATCTTTTGTGAAGGTTACCTAACAAAAAGGTCAAAACACACAGCCCCAAAACAGTTTGTTTGTCAGGCCTGATTCATCATCTCTACAACTCTGCTGCTGTCGTGGTTGTTTAGACCAGTAAACAAGAGAAGCAAGTAAACCAAACTGGACAGCATTTCATACTCACTCCACGCAAATCCTGAATATTAACATGAACAGTGACTTGTCATTTGCAAAATGTGAAACAGAGCAAGCTTTTCATTGGAGAGCCTATGCTTTACAGCAGTATGAGCAAACTAGGGGTGTTATCTAGAGACCTGATCCCCAGGTTTCTCCATGCCTTATTCAGCCATCCACCAGGCCAGTGTTTACGTCTGGCCTTGATTCACCTAAGAGCTGTTTCTTCCTTTATATCCCTTCCAGAGGGGATGCATGCTGACTGTGGTGTAGCGTTATGGTTTGGCTGTGTTCCTACAGGACTATTGCTTGTGCCTTTGCATGTAAGCTAAGCATCGTACACCTCTCATGTATTACAGGGGTTTTCTAGCAATACATTACTGAACAAACATCGTTCGTGTTGTGCAACTGAATTTATTTATGTGGCCAGAGTGGTCTCAGTCTAGGAGACAGTCCTTTCCTGCCTGGCTTGGCCAGACTCTGCTGTCCCTCTGCAATACAAGCTGCAGAAATAGGTTGCATTCGGGGTGTCAGGTAGTCGGAAGGGTGCTTGCCAGATGCTTATGCACATGCATGTTATGCTGTTGCTTATGTGCATACAGTAACACAGCCTCTCCAACTGCAGCTGTGGCCTTTGTGCTGCTTGCTGCACGTTAGTGCTAAAAATCCTTGCAAAAATCTGCTTTCTTGTTGCCCATTGCGAGATGGTGGGGAGCTGGAGCCAGCCAGGCTCATCACCCTCAGCTGGGTTTGTAGGGGTATCAGTGGATTGGGATTTGGGATTAGGAAAAAGGGCTCATTTTCTGCTACACTGTAAAGAAAATATGGTACCTGTGAGCCGGGCAGCTTTTTCCTCTGTGATTTGCAGCTTGAGACCATGTCTTTCTGCTCTGTGAGCAGATAGCCTTCAAATTAAACAAGGAAAGCCAGCAGTACTTCTGTTCATGTTTGTTTTAGCACTGAGTGAATTTTTAGGACGAAAATGAAAAAATAAATAATAATAAAAACCCCCACATAGTTCAGCTGGGGAGAATAAAAGCTGGTCAAGGCATGACCAAATTCTGAGGAAACCGCTCACCAGGGACCCGCTTTTGCAGAGCTTGTCGTGCCACAGGTGTTTTGCTGAGCTAAAATAAGGCTGTGTCTAAAAAAAGGATCCAGGCAAGACTAGAAAGGATGGCTTTTGAAAATTAGAAGCTACTGCAGGAGGTTTTGGAGGAGAAAGTAGCTTTATGCAGAGGTTTCTTCTGGCTCCCCCAGCTGGTTTTGTGGCGGGCGCCATTTTACCTCACGAAGGAGCCATTTTACATCACACTGCTGAAGGGAGCTCTGCGCAGCAGAGGGAACACCAGGGGGGACACATCCCAGCACCCAACCCTCACCAAAACCGCTAAAAATTATAGCAGGGCTTGCTGCCCCCCCTCCAGGTGTGTTTTATACAGCTAGCACCTGTGTAGTCATCAGGGCTAAGGAGGGACAGCCGGCCAGGAGGACCCACACCTCAGCCTGAAGCCTGCTGAGAAAATGTGAGTAGATCAGATATTTTTATACTTTTTTTTTTCCCTCACGTAGGAAGGCTTTTCAGCCTGGGTCTCCTGTGGAGCAGCCGGGTTGGGGTTGAGGGGGAAGAACATCCCAGTTTTTCTTGGAAAGCAGGTGCATTGGGGGGTTGGTTTCCACAGGGATGTCCTCAGAGGGAGGGCCCCAGCGTGTGTGAGCATGGTGGTGCACACATCTGGGGGATCTCAGTATGGCTTGCAGGCCCAGTGGTGTCCCCAGCTGCGTGACAGGACTTGCCCTCATCCCCTGGCTTCTGCTCACAGACAGCTCACCACAGTCTGTACTAGGAGCCTGAGCCAGCAGCACCCAGCCTCCCTCATGCTACAGCAAAGGGGAATTGCGTGGTTAAGGTTTTCCATGCTCTGCACCAGAAGGTGAGGTGGGGTGGGGTGGGCAGCAGTTATCAGATAATGCAGCTTATGGTTTGAAGCTGGCTTTCTGAAAGTAAGCGACAGAAGTTCCCTTTGGTTTGTAAATGTTGAAGCTGAGACCAAGGAGTGGGAGGTGAGGAGACAAACGAAGACAACTACCAGCACAGAGAGCTCTTGCAAAGCTGGCTGGTGATCACCTTTTCATTTTGTACAACAGATGTCAGTTAGTCTCTTATATCCACTGTTGAGAATAAGTTGTCTTGCACCATTTTGCTTGTAAATTCCAGTGGTAAGTGACCCAGCCGGCTTCCCATGCTCCACCACTATCTGGATTGCCCGTCAGCTTCCCTAGCACTCTCCTACATGCTGCACATACACCATGCACAGTTTCTAGGTGCACAGTGTCCTGCAACTGTCTTTTGAGACTGTGCTGAACAGTGTGGCATGCTTGTGTTGCTACAGAGTCATTTGGATGGCCTATTTCTGTCAAGTGAAGTCAATGTGAATTGCTTAGGGAGAAGTTATTTTTTGAGGAGACAAAGCTGCTGGTCTGTCTTAGCCATCACTGTTCTTCTAGGTCTTGCATGAGATTTTAATTCCTGTCACATCTACTGTTTCCAAATTAATCTCTTCTTCAACTGGGTATTTGTTCTACTCTTCCTAGACATGAGGTGTTAACATACATCACTTAATTTGTGTTCATAGAATCATTTAGGTTGGAAAAGACCCTTAAGATCATTGAGTCCAATCATTATCCTAATATTACTAACTCGACCCCATGTCCCCAGGTTCCACATGTACACATCTTCTAAATACCTCCAGGGATGGTGACTCAACCACATCCCTGGGCAGCCTGTTCTAGTGCTTGACCACCCTGAAGAAATTTTTCTTAGTACCCCATCTAAATCTCCATGTTGTAACACAAAGGCTTGCAGCTATTTTGCAGGGTTTTCAAGGTCCAATTTTCCCTGCCATGACCCTGTAAGGAAATCAAGTGGTAGAGCTTTGATTCCTCGTGAATAGCCAGGGATGGAGGCAGAGTACAGATCAGCAGACTTGCAGGATTTAGCAAATGCATCCCTCTCAACAGGGATCAGTATTGTTTCCTCCACCACCACTTCAGTCTCAGTGTTCGGGCAACCAAGGGGCAGATTCTTCCTGTAGGCTGTCGGCTCCTGTCAGGATGTGTTGCTGCACTGCAAGACTGACTACACATGATGCAGGATTTAAATAAATAAAAAATAAACCCCACACTGTTAGGTCATGCTGTGGTGCTTTCTGCTCCTCCCCAAAGCAAGCAGGGCTCAGGGTCTTCACAGAGGTACTGACAAGCTGAGTTCACTTTGCACTTCCAGGAAAGCATACACGGCAGGGACAAGCCCTGCTTTTACATTCACTGTGACCCTCTGCCTGCAGCAGGGCATAGCATTCTTGCTTTCCCGATTGCTCTAGCCAAAGTCTTGTCATCAGTCTAGGAGCCAGCCAGGGTACTTCGCATTTACTCTGCCTGTTTACCGGTCTTACTTATAGGAACAGGATTATTTATGGCTCTGGGACACGGGAGAACAAAACTGAAGAGGCAGGAAGAGCTGGCAAAGGCATGCTTCCTTCCTACCCTTTCTCCTGTTTTGTGGTCTCCTTAGTGGGAGCTGCCAGCATTAGAAAGCAGAATAAGCCAAAATTAACTCTTTGGAAAGTACGAGAAAGGGGTAGCCCCCAGGAAGGCACTGTTTGTAGCCTGAGCATAGCAGTCAGGGACACTTGTAGCTAACCTACCTAGAAATCAGGACTGCCAGCTTAACAGGCAAAAACGACATCAGCATTGTTTTTGTCAGTGCCGAGAGACATAAAGCTCATTTAATCAGGGCAGCCAGGAACAGGGACAGCAAAGGGACCAGCTGTAAGCTCTCCTGTGCCTCTGCAACATAAAGTCTCGTTTAACTTTAAAGCACTTGTATGCTTCATCACTTAGCTTACCTTCAGGCAGCTAATGTAACACAGGGATAGAGGGGAAAACAAGACAAAGGCCATCCCCTTTTCCCCAACCCCCCACCCCAAGTACCAACAGCCTTCAAAAAAAAAATCAAGACTTACTTGATGAGGCAAAGCATCAGCAAGACTGGTCTTATCCTTTGCCTAGTAAAAACATCCTATACTGTAAATAACACAGTATATGCAGAACAGGAATTATAAGCACTATTATCTGTGCCCTTGTTGGTGTCAAATGAGATAGTCCTGCAGCCAGCCCCCTGCCATGCAGGGCGCATCTGTCCTTCTCCCACACAGGAGGTAGGTTGCAGCAACCCCTTGCCCACCCTTCTAGTAGGTGCAGAGCAGAAACTTTTGCTGAACACTGGTACTGCAGCAGAGCCCTTTGGTGTGTTCCCCAGACACACACACACCCCTCCCCAGCAGGGCAGGTGCCCAGAAAGCCTCCTGCTTATTTGCACACCAGGTCCCTTACTGTCATTAGCTGCATCAGCTTGGGAGAGCAAAGAGGAAGAGCCCTGACTATCCACAGTCACCATGTCTGTGCCCAAAGGCTGCCTGGCAAGACACAGCTGCAACTCATGCCCTTCTGGCAGAGCTGCAAGGCCTCCATAATGAGGGTTATCAAACAGCAGAGAGAAAAGGACATCAGTAGAACAAGAGGGTCTGCCCTCCAAAGAAAATCCACCCCCCATCACTCACGGGCATACCCAGCCCTCCGGCACCTGCTGCAGTACAGATCTGAACAGTATTACAGCTGTGCACCAATCGTGCTGGCCAGAAGGCAACAGGCTTGCAGCCTGTCAGCTTCTCCATAAAAATCTTCAAATGGCCGAGGTACTGTGCAGAGTGGTATTGCCACTACCCAAGCAGCTGGCCCAGCTGCTCAGCTGTTCAAAGGTGCAGCAAATGCAGCCCTAGTCTAGAACAGCCCTTCTGAGAGAGATTAGCCAACAGGAGTCAAATTCCACCACTTCAGCAGCACCGGCTAAGGGAAGACCTCACTAGCAGTCAGTTACCAGCTGAACTGCTCTGGGGCAGCACTGCTGTAGCTTCAGCAGTCACAGAGCCAGCACCCTAACCTGGGCAACCTGCCCAGGCTCCCAACTCTCCACAGCAGGCAGGACTTCTTTACCTTTTATCAGATCCTGAAATGCTGCAGCAGCCCCACCTCCAGCCCTGTCATGGATAGGCATGGCTAGCAGGCAGCTGGGGAATAGCAGTAGCAGACACACTCCAAGGCATTGCACAAGCAGAGCAAAGAGGTTGTAAGCAGAGGAGACTGCTAAGCTTTTTTCTTTTTTGTCTGCCTAAGTGCAACTAGTTGTGCTTGGTGCACTCAGGAGTTAATACCTCTAGTAGCCTTGTTGAATACAGCCCTCAGCTGGAGCTTAGCAGCCAGGTGTTGGGCTACTACCTGGCTCATCACCTATACCTGAGATGTTGCTAAGCCACCAGCTCCATGGTACAAAATGATACCGGGTCTCTGACAGCATCAAAACATCAGTTCGTGAAGCAGCACAGACTGACTGGATCATCAAAGACCTCACACCTAAGCACTGACAGGCTTCACCTTCCAGTCTTTTCCCCTGGCAAGTACAGTTAGTCTGACTTGCCTGCTCTACTCCTTTTTGTGCCAGCCTACACCACACTCAACTGCCGAGCATGTTCTTGAAAAGCAAAGCTGTTTGCAAGAGCACAAGCTATGCCCTGTTCCCTGTCAGTCCCTCACCCTCAGCAAGGGGATGCGATCAGCACTTTTTGGTCAGAGATGGCACAACAGGTGCCCAGCATTCACTTATTTGAGTTTTATTCCCCAGCTGGGACTAGTCCCAGAGTTTAGAAACCAAATAGCCAGTGACCACTCACTGCAGCAAACAGGGTCAAGGGAGCAACTACTGCTACAGTAGCTTTACTCACAGTAAATCATGCTTTGCCTGGCACATGGTCTAACTCTGTACCAGCTGCAAGGCTGCAGTGTAAGTAGGCACACAGATTGACACACAACCCTTCCCATGCCCACCCCTGTAGCGCACACAGGAGCAAGCAGATTAGAGCAGAAAACAGCAGAGGAAGCAGCCATTGCAAGTTTGGGTTTATTTCACTAAGCACAGGGGAGAACACAAAACAAACCAAGCTATAGCTCATTGCTGAACTTAATGGCTTTAACTTTAAAGTCACCCTCCACAGCCAGGTATTCAATTTTCTCCATGCCCAGCCGATTAGGAAACTGGAACTCTGCCTCGGGCACCTTCACCGTTGC
Organism: Falco rusticolus; assembly: GCF_015220075.1. NCBI lineage: Eukaryota > Metazoa > Chordata > Aves > Falconiformes > Falconidae > Falco > Falco rusticolus. Next base: position 103,260,804 of record NC_051187.1, read on the forward strand.
TTCCATTTCATTGTAGGAAATGCAAATCTGTGGAGAGCCAGAAGAAGGAAGGCTAACACATCACAGCTCACAAGCCTCCCTCCCCACTACCTCCAGTCTGGGTGTGGTACAGGCAAAATGGCTGCTGGTGTCAAGGCCATGCTCACTAGCTCAGTCTCCTCCCTGCCCAGCAAAGCCACAGAGGGGAGGAAGCTCCTTTGTGATGTCCCAAGGCCAGCTCCAAGCTTCTGCAACAAAGGGATGAGGCAGACCTGGTCTGAATCTCGGGTCAGCATTTTAATTGCTCATACTTGTTGGCTTGCAAAGGAAGGCCAGAGCAGAGCACTTAACACATCTGAGCTGTTGGTCATTGACTTGAGCAGAGCAGGTCTAGACAGCTGGTTTTAGTTGTGAGACTCTTCCCCTATTGATTATTCCTGTTTCCACACCTGCTCCTTCACCACAGATGTACAAGGCAGCATTATAAAGCCATACCCTGGGCCCCTTGGTGCTCTGTACCAGGACCTCACCTCGATTTTGTCACCTTGCTGGAAGGGAAAGTCAGCCTTCCTGTCCTCTTCACCCCAGGTGCCATCCTCCTTAGAATTGCATACAACGGTGTTGACATCCCCGTGGCAGTTGAAGCGAGGGTTGAAATGCAGCATGAGGGTGCTGCTGTCCTTTCCCACGTTCACAGCAAACCTGGGGAAACAGAGAGGCAGTGCTGGTGCAGGAGCCTCAGCTACCCAGTGCTGACAAGCTGAATACAGCAGGAGCTCAGGCTATCCAGTGCCAAGCCAGTTCCAACTGCTTAGTAACAGCCAAGCGCTACCAAAGGTTCAGGTTGCCATACGTAGCAAGTCTTCCACTGGGTAAAGGAGAATTAGTTCGTCTCACAAGCAAGAAACCACACATAGGCTCACCCAGGGCAGGAAACAGCCGTTCCCACTGCAACCAGTGTCCAGGTTTCTTTTTTTTCTCATTTTCTTTTGCATAGCATCAAGTTCGCAAAGGCCAAAAAGCCACGTATTTGGCTTCAAGTATCAATCCATCCACCATCCCCTTACTCACCCTTTAGCATCAGACAGGATCTTCCCTTTGACCTTGATGCACTCCCCGGGCTGGATGTCCAGCTGAGTAACGACCAGTCCCTGCAGGGCCAAACCGCAGGAGTTAGTCCCTCCCAAGGCAAGCCTAGCACTCTGCTCGGGCTACGGCACAGACCAGCTCTGGAAGACTCAAACATGTTGGCGGCTTCATGCTAGAGGAAGGGCTGAGTCAGGCCAGCTGCCTGTCCCAACCCTCTGCCAGAGAATCCTAGGCCACAGCTGCCACCTCACTGGCATCTCCCACCCACTATGGAACGTAAGCTGACAATGAGGCGATTTGAGCCAGTGTAACAAGAGCAGGGTACAGGTACTGATTAATCAGCTGCCACAGAAGGCACCCTTGCAGGCCAGCTTGCATCTGCCAATCAGCCATTACCATAGGCTTGTTAGTCACAAAGCTTTTTTCTTTTTTAACACTAGGTCTCCCCCCTTCCCTAGGTAGGTCTCCAAGTAACAGGAGCCACCAAAAAGGTTTCTTGTCTCAAAGCAGGCTACGCAGACAGACAAGGCTCAGAGAAGCCTGCTTCTGGCTGCAGCCCGTTAAAGCAGAACACACAGCGCCTCCCAGGGAAACTCCACTGAGAGAGGGGGGCTTGACCCTTTCCTCAGAACCAACTTACTCCCACTGCCACACAGCCCCAAAGCAGCACTAACGTCACTAGCCTCCCACAGCTAAGAGGGAGACGTTGTTTAGTGAGGTCAGGTGTACCTCAAATCATGCTTTGCTGCCTGTCCTCCAGGCCCAAGCGCAGCAACGCTGAGCTCCACTCGGAACCATGTGCCAGATGAAGCAGGGAGACTAATTTCAAATTACTTATGTTGTTTAATTGGGGTGGTTCTTACCTGGCTTGTGCAGGCCTGTGCCCAGCACCTGCAGGCTGCTGCAGAGCCCAGTACCCCCTAGGTCTGCCGGCCTGCCCCAGTGGTACCTGTCCTCATGCCTGCTCCCTGCTCTGCCAAGGCACAGACTGCTGAGGTCAGATTTCCCCCGGTCACTAAACCACTTATTGTTGCGACACCAGCCTTGCCTTCTGGCTCTGCTTCTGCTGGGGCACAGCCTGGAACAATCTCAGTGCCCAGGTGGTCTTTCAAGAAGAAGTCAGGGGTCTGGGACAGGTTACAATAGAACACCAGCCTGCTTCCCATTAATGCTGTCCCATTAAGAGTTAGCCCAGCCCTGTACCCAAAAGGCACTTTTCCAGAAGGGAAATACAAAGTTTCAGGAAAAAAAGGTATAAAGGTTGTTCAAACTGTTGCAAATAGTCCCAGACGTTTGGGATACTCGAGGATATACACATGCATTAGAACAACTTCCCCACTCGGGTAACAGGCTAGAGAAGAGGAGGAGACAAAAAACGGGTGGTCAGCCCTCACTATTCCTCCCCCAACCACGTATAAATCTAGCGCTTCCTCCCAGCTAATCCTTTTCTCCTCCTACCTCTGGCACCAAGCCCAAACCCCACACCCAGCCAAACCCTAGTCCTGCTTGGCACACCAGTCCAGTTTGAAGAAGGCACTCACTTGCTCCATGCTGCTGCCACCAGCCCCACCGGGCAGGACACCCCTGAGCCCCTGTTCCACAAACCGGAGTGACTCAGCGCTGAGCTCCCGCAGCTTAAATCACTTGGGCAGGACCATCACATGACGGAGGGGGGTGAAGAAGGGGATCAATTGCAGCTGTTCGGGGCTGGAGCTTTCCCAGCCATTTAAAGTGGGAAGCGGGAGATCTCTACTGATATTGTTCTTTGCAGGCAGTATGTGTATGATTTTAAAAGCTAGTGATTGTTTGCTTCTGCGTAATCCTAGAAATCCTTACTGTAAGCTCTTCTAGCCGCTACGCAGTGTATGTTGGCTCTTATCCCGGGAGCTCAAGTGTGGCTCTGTGCCTGCAGCGAGGTGGCTGCTTTTTGTTAAGTGATCCCTGCCTAAAATCAGGGTTGGAGTCCTCATGTTACTGCTGCCTCTGAAAAAATGTGTGTACACATCCTCCCAGCCCAGCCTCACGTCTGCAAGGAGCCTGGACTGATGGGAGCCCCTGGGTACAAATCGTCGCTACTTGCCGTTAAATGAAACCCACGGATTTGTTATATTCTACACCAGCATTTAGAAAGTGCCTGAAAGTTAAGGTTGGTTGTGTGGGGCACTACTAGACGTGTGAATTCAGGCTGCAGCTTTTGAAAAGTAGCGTGATCTGGCTGGTTCTATTCCCGTTGCAAAAGACTCCAGAGGGAAAAGAGAAATGCTTTGTTAGCGGAGGAAGGGGCTGGGCAGGGCTGCGCCCAGCCGGCAAGAAAGAGGTTGCTTTCCCAGCTAGTCCCTAACGCCTGCTTTTCCCCTTTACTACATCCTTTAAAAACACACAGCATGACTTCCCCAAGGGTCTCCGCAAGGCAGCGAGGCCAAGGTGGGAGCTGCTTCGTGGGTCTGTGTGACTGGATCAGCTGGGTGCCGCTTTGGATTGGCTTTAGCAGGGGCCTCAGACCTCCGTGCCTCAGTTTCCCTCATACATGAAGTGATGTTAAGGACATGCAGCTTCACAATCCCACTTGTAAAGCTTCAGTCAGAGCTGCTATGTAAATGCAGCATGCTACTTGTTGGTTAAGCCGTGACTAGTCTGTGAGATACCTCTCCGGAGATAACTTTAGGAAGGGCTGCACAGGACAGCTTACGAAACAGTGCAGGTATTTATGGCTAGGTAGCAGGAGGAGACATGCTGCCACACAGGTGGCTGCTGGAAGTTCATGAGAGTGTGCTGGCTGTTATATGAACAGCATCCCGACTCATCCCAGATATCCCCCACACCCGCTTCTGAACCTTCACATAGCATTTCAGCAGTCTGTATGACACTGGGTCAATCAAAGCTAAGCTGCGTTTGAACTAGAAAGTCACAAGCCTGAATTGGAGCCCTGTGACTGTATAAAAGAGGGCAAAATGCTGACTGAAAGTACTGTAGGGAAAATCCTGCACACGCTTTCGCCTCCGACTAAGTCCCCGGCTGTCCTACACATATGGAAGAGCCATGCTGAGGTCGGGAGTTAACTGCAGGAGCGGAGCTGCAGGTAGCAAATGCCACTGAGGGTAGGCCCCCTCCAGGGACAGTTTGGAGAAATCCCAAGTAATTCCACCTTAAGCCTGCCCCAGTGTCTAGCATGATGTTAGCTGAGATCACGTGTTATAGATAGGCTTTACGTGCCTGCTTTCTGTGGCCTGAGTTACTGTTCAGTTGTTCCCCTGGTCGCTGCCTCGTGTGAGAGGTTGATCAAATTCTGTTTGGTCGGTTGGGTTTTTGTATTTGTTTTCCATTCAGCTCTGTGAAATCCCTGGAGATTTCTCTCCTCCTTTCAGTGCTGCAGGGTTCCTGGAGAAAGAGCTGCTGGCGAGGGGAATCATGGTGCTGGGGCGGTGCAGTGCCATACTGTTGGCTACTCCGACTCCCCTTCTGAAATGTGTGTTTCTTGTGAGCTGCTTTTCTGGCCTGAAGCCTCCTCCTCTGACCCTTCTGTGGAGACTGCACTGTTTGTTTTCCTCAAGTGCTCTACACTTGCAGCCTAGTTGGTTTAGCAACAAACCCTTTGGTCTTGCCCCTGATTTAAAGTCTCCTGGTCTTAAGCCCTGTGAAATCAGTGAGGTACCTATTCTCAGACTACAGTGCTGACATGCCCAACTGCCCTCCGTTTTTGCCAGGGATTAAAGCCAATGGTGGGGAGGCAGAAGAAAGAACATCTTCCCTTTTGCAGCCTGCTGTGGGAAACAGTGGGAGAAAATTCCCCAGTGGGTCTCCTTCCCTTTCAGAGGGTTTATAAAGGGAGACAGGCTGCAAAGCAAGGGCACGAGCCTCTCTGCACAACATGAGGGAGAGGACACCTTGCGCTGCCCACAGAGAAAGGGCTCAGCCCCAACGCATTCTCCTTCCCAGGATGGGAGGTTTGTGGCTAGAGAAAAAAAATTTAAAGCTCACAGCAGGCTGGCAGAAGGGTAAGGTGTGCTTCCAGCAGGCAGAACGCAGACAAGAGCCCAAGTTAGCTTTATCTGGATCGTAGCAAGGGATTGCAATATCTACAGGCCCTGAGGGAGACAGTAGTTGGGGTACATACAGTGTATGCGTTCCCGTTTCCAGGACTTACTTTCACATGTAAGAGTGTTGCACCCACCAGGCAGCTCTGGCGGAAGCAGGAAGAGAAGAGTCATCTCCTGCTCATCTAGAAGGTGATGCCCAGAGGAATTTTGCCCTGTAGGGAAAATTAAGGGTGCCCTCCCAGCACCTGGCCTTGCAAGCTCGCTTGAGGGCACAGGGCCCTGCCTGGCACCAGGTTCCCAGCCCAAACTGTTAATTAATATCTTGATTTACCCAGGCTGAAGCCAGACAACTGGCCAGTCTTATTTGCTTGTCTCTCTCTAGAAATACCCCAGTTTTGCTTGAGAAAAATGTAAATACCAAAAGGATGTAGCACACCGCTTGTTACTCTTTTTAATCTTCTGCAAGAGAAAATACACCCTTGCCCTTGGCAAGTCATATCCCTGACTAATCGCTCCTATCCTCAGAAATGGCTTACCCCTGTTTTTAAAAGGTCTAAGACCACATCAGTGCTGCTGGCTGACTCCGGGACTATGGTATCTTCTCTAGCTACATGACACAGGGTGCAGCAGCCAGTGTTGCTGGCTCTTCAGTGTCTGTGCCTGGTTTGTCTTGCACTGAACCCACTCACACTGTAGTTGTTGATGCTACATATCCTAAGTTACTCATTGCTGTAGCTGAGAAAGAGGCGCCATTTCTTGCTGAAAGAGCGAACAGTAGCTTTCTCCTTTGGAGATGGCATCTGGCCCCAGCTCCAGCACAGCAGTACTGTACACATGCCTCCCTGGGAGGTGTCATGGTTTAACCCCAGCAGGCAGCTCAGCCCTGCACAGCCGCTCGCTCACACCCTCCCAGGGGGATGGGGGAAGGGATCGGAAGGGTAAATGTGAGAAAACTCAGGAGGTGACATAAAGACAGTTTAATAGATAAAGCCACACATGCAAGCAAAGCAAAACAAGGGATTCATTCACCGCTTCCCATCAGCTGGCAGGTGCTCAGCCATCCCCAGGAAAGCAGGGCTCCATCACACATGATGGGGACTTGGGAAGACAATGCCACCACTCTAAATGTGCTCCCCTTCCTTCTTCCCCCAGCTTTATATGAGGAGCATGACTTCATATGGTATGGACTATCCCTTCGATCAGCGGGGATCAGCTGTCCCAGCTGTGACCCCTCCCAGCTCCTTGTGCACCCCCAGCCTACTCACTGGTGGGGTGGGGAGCAGGAAAGGCCTTGGCTCTGTGTAAGCACTGCTCAGCAGAAACTAAAACATCTGTGCTATCCAAACACAGCACTATACCAGCTACTAGGAAGAAATTTAACTCTATCGCAGCCAAAATCAGGACAAAGGGCGCCACAGCTTCAACCATTGCACCAGTGGGAACACACCCCTGAATCACTTAGGCTGGCCAGGGGAGGGAGAGAAACTGCTCCAATTCATTTTCACCAGTGCAAGGATCATGCTGGTAAAATAACGACAAGAAAAAACTCACCCTTTTCTCGTGTGAGCTAAAGCTTACAGTTTGCTTGGAGTTCAGGGTGTTTATTGCACTTTCTTTACAGAAGATTTGTTCTTGTCTCTAAGTTCATTCAGCAAAGACAGCATCTTTCTCTTGCACTGTCTTTAGGGAATATTTGTGTCAATACTGTCTGAGTGGGATCCTGGTCTCAGCAATAGCCTCTGGTTAGTCTTGCAACCTAAAAATTATGCTGTTATGGCATAATAGATATACAAATTTTATATATATATATATACACACACACACAGAGCTGTTTTCTACCTCTTAAAGTATCTGGGCACTTTAACTTAAACAATCCTTTGCTACTGCTGTTGAATTATCTTGTTCTTCCTGTTTCTCCCATAGCATAGTTTGTCTCATCTGAAAGGTTTCTGCCTTTTTGCTTGAGTAGTTATAACCCCCTGAAGGGTTAGTTTTGTTGCACACAGTTTCTCTGGACCCTTCTGCACCAAAGGTCCCTCACATGGATAACCAAAACAGTGCTCTCACCACTATGGTATCTTCCAGTCCTATGCTTTCCATGGGGGAAACTTCAGGGTTAGTCTGGAGACTGCAGGAGAATAGAGCTGGACTCACAGGAAAAATCTTTAGCCTGCTCTTGAAAGACAAAGGATGACTCTGAAGCCACAGTCCAATTTGGCAGGAGGTTGAGAGGCCCTCCCAAAGCCTGCAGGCGCTGAGCCTCCCAAAGCACTGCTTTGGAGGGAAGTTTGTGTCAGGAGGAAGGGCTGGAGGTCCAGCCCAGCCTGGATGCCAGCTGGGGTTGCATGGCCACATGTCACTAAAGCATTTTTATCCCAGAGGGTTTCCTGATTTCAGCTTTCCCTACATTAAAAGGGAAGCACCTCTATTCCAAGTTAATTATAAATTAAGTTAATTATGAAGAACTTCTTAAACTATCTCAAAGTGATGAAAGGAGTTTGCTGATCCCATCAGTTGGGTTTAAAGTATGTCTCATCATTCTATTTCCCTCATTAACACTGACCCAAGCTGACAAGCCCTGTGCTTCTCTCATCTCTCAGCGGATTAGATTTAACTAGAGCAAATTGTTAACTAGCCAGGAGAACTGGGGCTTTGTTATTTTGGACTCATTCCACTTCATAACCTCCCCTCATACCTTTTAAGTTGGCAGGTGGCAAACACATCTCCTCGGAGTTTATTGCCTCATCTCAAAAGGAGCTGTTTGCATTTGTTCCTCATTGGAGGTCCCCACTGCTCTAAACTTAGGAATTCAGGTACATCTTTCCTTCCTCTTTGCAGCTCACCAGGCAGCAGGAAGATTCATCTCTCCTCCAGACTTGCCATGCTTGCAAGAAAGCAGTAAAAAGCAGCGTGCTGCCCCACCGCTGCACACTGCCAGGCTGCACTTCCACCTGCCAGGCACTCTTCACCCATTTCTTATCAAACTAGAGCTCAGGACCCATGTCACTTGGGACAGACCTGCCCTTGTTCCCCTGTGACACCATGCCCCAAAGAAAGAGACCTTGCCCTGCAGCCGGAGGCTATAGCAGCTATTGCAGTGTGAATGTGTAGCGGAGCCCACAGGCTGCTGACCCTTCGAGTGCATGTTTTCTGGAGGTTTGTCAACTCTGTCAGTTTTAAGTACTTATTTGTCTTAACAACATTGTTGTTTACTTTATATCTATGACCACATTGCAGACTTCTGCAACAGGGAACAGACCCCAGAATGCTTTTCACTGGGATATCACAGTAGGATAGCAGCACTTCCCAAGCCTTATATATTTGTGTGGTCTAGCTCCAGACAAGCTGGGTTTGATTTGTTAGTCATGATCAGCTGCATGGGGACTTGGCGGGGTCAAGAGAAGATGAGGAACTGTGCCTTTTGCTATCCTTAACCAGCTGAACAAAATCTGTACAGGCCTTGAATTTGTTTACGTGGTGTGCAAGAGATGAGAAAAGATCAAAGGGAGTTCAACTGCATTGCCCTCCCCAAGGTACGCAGGCAGGGAAGCTGGTTAGCTGGGTATGGACCCTACATGACCGGAGCAAGAGGAGAAAGACCACAAGCAGCATAGCCTGTTGTGGTTAAAAATAAAAGGAGGGGTGCCTATGGAGAAGGATAATCACCAGAGCATGCCTTCTATATTGCTTTCATCTTGAGCTATGGTGGTGGCACATGGGTTGGGGGTCTAGCCTTTGTTTTATTTCCTGCTCACAAATCAGTTTTACTCATCTAGTGCCATCCATAAAGTTAAAGCTCCTGGGTTTTGCCAAGAAACCTGGGATGCTCTTCTGAAAGATTGTCCCGTTCCAGGCCAAAGGACTGGATCTGCATTGTCACAGTAGACACATCAGGAAGCATTACTTCCTCCATTATTGTCTGACACAGGAGTGGCTTCAGCAGGGCTGGGAGGCAGAGGCAGCAGTGCAATGCTCAGGTTGAAATGCCTTACTTAGCCCTGCTGAAGTCAGGAGAAGGGAATGTAGGAGCTGGAGGTCCCTGGAGCAGATCTGGCACCTTCCAAGGCATCTGCAAATGCCAAAGCCATCTTTAGAAGAAGTGCATTCCCCAACTTCTTCCCTGGTGCATCATCATCTGCAGAGGCCAGCATCACTCACCTGCTCTGCAACAGCAAGATGTGCTGTGCTCAAAGCTGAAGAGCTGTCTGCTCTGCCAGTGTGGCTAGCCACAGGCCCATTCGTGGTACAGTGACGCTGCCAGGACTGCACATCCTCATGTCATGAGATCTGCAAGGCATAGTTTGGCAAGCATAACCTGGGTTGCTGATAAGAAATCAGCAGTAGTCAAGTCATCCTTTCCACCTTCTTCATATATCAGACGTGCAGAGGGCACTGGCTATGGGTTCCTATCCCCATTCCCAGCAGCTGACAGAAATAGTATCTGTTGGTCCTTTTATATTTTCTTCTTATGACTTCAAAGCTTGATTTTTCTTATGTCACTAATTATGCAGAACCTGCAAGGCAGAGGTCTCCCTTGTACCAAAGGACTGTAGCTTCTTGTTTTGGACCTTTGGCAGAATCAGTGGGGGAAAATACCTCATAATGACTTTGAACAGGGTGGGACCAAGCCTTTTGCCTCAACCCAGTGTCCACAAAAGCATTCCAGCAACCTTAAGCTGGATTGATTTAGAAGAGCTCTCTTCTAGCCTGACATATAGCACATACAACGTGCCAGGATGGTTTAGAAACTCAAGCCATCTGGAGTGCTTTCCCACAAAAACATGTGTGTGCCAGAATTCATCTCCTTTGAGCCACCCACAGTGAGAAGGGATTGTATTAAATCTGGCTTAAGTTCCTCAAATTCAATTTGAAGCAAAAGAAAATTGTCAGTAAGTATTCGGAAAATGACTTGGAAAGAACAAGCTGATTAAAAATGTAACAACAAACGTTGAAGAAACATTAACACTGTCCATTCTGAGCCTCTGGATACTGAAGGGCCTTCAAAATGATGCTGCTTGGGGTTCATTTCCTTCCCCTTCCTGCCACCTTCTCCCTCAGTATTTTATCAGCCAGATTTAGGGTTTACCTGAAATGAGTCCTAGGTCATGAGGGCTCCCATGCTTCAGAAACAAGCTCTGATCTTCTCTGGCTGTGAAGTGCAATGAAGACACACTCAGGTTTAAGACTGATGTTGCTAGATCCCTTCCACATAGCAGCTGCATAGCAGTATCAAATGCAGGCACATCATTTGATTGTCTCCCCCATTATTGATGACAGGCCGTTTCTCAGGTGGCTGGAAGGTGACATCTCAGCTGACGGCTAAAGAAAGCCAGTTAGAAATACGTGCATACACACATATTGAGAAATACACTTACAACTGGCAGTTCAGTAAGTTCTGCTCGGAAGCACGATCATCATTACCAAGCGCTGTGGGCAGATCAGAAACCCTGCTCCCAAATCCCCTGAAGGCTGTGGTGATCTAACTTGCAGCTCTTGAGTGGGTCCATAAAAAGATTCTGGCCACAGCATGGTGAAATGAGGCAGTGGTGGGGAGCGCTGGGCACTGCAGGACACAAGGGAAAAGGAAGGCAGACAGGATTTCTCACACGGACAAGAAGCATCATACCAAAAGCCTCAGCCATGACTCATGACATGGGTTGCATGCCCCCGAGTCCCATGGAGAGCACAAACACAACTGGTTACCTTAATGCAGCTGCCACTACAGCAGTCAGCAAAAGGTGGCAGACTCCACCGAGGCATACTCTAAGGCACTGCCCTCCCATGGTAAATGAGAGGCTGCAGCAAGGTGTGCTCAGCACCAGAAAGGAAGCAGCTGTCTGACAGAGCTTGACAGCACACAGTCCCACAGCACCTTTGGAAGCCTCAGCCCAAGGACAGACAAGTGGCACACCTGCCAAAGTCCACAAGATACAAGCTGAAGGGAAGCACCACTCCATCTGCCCTCCCCTTTGATCCCAGGCAGGAGGAATAGGACTTTCCAGAAGCTATGTCTGTACGCATGGGTGCACAGATCCATGACTGACTGCCGCTCATCTCCAGCACAGACCACCCAGCAGCTAAAAAGCCATCCAACGCTAAATCAATAGGCAAGCACTACGAGGAACAGCAACCCTGGGCTGTCGTGAGACAGCAACGAGAAACCAAGGAGAGGGAAGAGTTGCAAGATGTTTGCTTAAATCATCTATTCAGTATTTATAAAGCAAAGAGACAAAAACTCCAAATCAGATGCAAATAAGTCCTGAACTGAAAGATGTGCATTTCCTTGAGCATTCCATTCAGCAGATGACTAAACCAGTTCTATTGTTTATGCAAAGGAAAATGTGCGACTTCCCTTGACTATGCCCATCTGTGCATCTTAACCTGGAGGCAAGACTGCCAGGCTTACTGACCTCCTGTAGATGGTATTTATTAAAGCCACTTGCCTGGAAGCTGTCCTGCTTTGGCAAGAGCATTTTATTGCTTTCCCCCCCACCCCCCACCCCCCTAAAACTCTTAAGCCACATCTAGTTAAGAGATGTACAACTTTGTATGGTGCCATGCAGTGGCCTATCTTTTTCTGGAAACAGATGTGTTTTGACATATACATACTATGTGTTATAAAAAAACATTGCTCATCCCCCCACTTTCCAGAAAAGAGGCTTTATATATAGGGATTTCTGATAGGTTTTGTCAGCTTCTGTGCTTGCTGTGAGCTAGTGTCTCCTACTGCTGTGGTACCTTCTTGCCTTTGCCTGTGGACTGCAGTGACCAGGACTCAGATGGGGAGAACAAATACAAGTTAATAGGCTTGTGGCTTATAAACCTCCAGAAAAAAACAAAAAACAAACAAAAACAAAAACAAAAAAAACCCAAAACACTAGAACAAGATTTAGGCTTTACCTTCTTTGTCACTGATGTTATGACTCACAGAGCTAGAAACTCAGCTGATGAGCTATTTCAGTACAAGAAGCTATCCAGGAAAGAAAAGAGCAAGATTATTTCCTAACAGAGTTGGACTGTTTCAGACATGTTTTCTTATACAAGAGTTAATCCCTTCCAGTGTTTGCATGGATTTGCATTTTACACTCTTCAATAATATCCAGCACGTGCCTAGCAAAGGTCTTCCTGCCTTTGGGGTGATTTGATGCTGCTTGGCACAAGCAACAGCGCCAGGTAAGGGACACGGCCTCACTCAGACACAGAATGTAGTGCAATTTTAGAGGTCAAGTCCAGGTCACAGCACAGGGTCCCACCTTCGTTGCCCAGTTTGTGTACATGGATGCATGTGTGGGCTGTACTAGAGGCGATGGCATAGCCAGGCAGGGATATGAAGCAATCCGCAGTGACAGGCAGGCTTTCCCTTGGGTAAAGTTGCGGCGAGACTGAAGCTGCAGGAGAGGAAGCGATGGCACAGGGGAGGGGGACTGTCACTGCCCCCAAGGTTTGCAAAGCCTCCACCAAAGCCCTTCAAGCTGCAAGTGAGCAGCAGCGTTTGCTTCTCCCTCTTCTGCTCTGGAGCCCCACTGCCTCCCCTAGCTGCTAGCAGGCTTGCAAACCACCTGACTCTGAGGACAAACCCTGCCCTCATCCTTATCAGCTCCCTATTTTGTTCCAGGGCCAGGAGAAGAAACAAGCCACAGCTCTAAGGGCTGGCTCCTGGTGCCCAAGGACAGGGTGCCAAACCAGCAAGGCTGCTGTCAGCCCCTTAAACAAAGGCTGCAGCCCCATGCACTCATTAACCTCCGATAAGAGAGCAGCCCAAATCCTTGCACTTCAGATACCATCACCAGGCAGTGGAGAAGTGCTAGGGAGATAAGGAGGGCAAAGTGCTTATTATCAGAGGGAGCAGAGCTCTGTGTCCCTGTAGCAATAACACTCACGTTAAGGCGTGAGAAGTATTTCTTGTCCTCTCTGTAAGCAACACTCAACAGATTCCCGTTTCCCCTAAGCAATATCTTCTATTTACCGGTGGCACACAGCAGCCATGTGGACTTTGGACAACCTGTGACGACGCCTGCTCCGTGCCTGGCTGGGCAAAGCTATTTGTTCCCTGCTGAGTTATCACAGGACTCCAGGCCTGAGACACACACTAATGCAAGTTCTTCTAATTCCCACTTTCACTAGACTGTTCCGGGCTACATTCAGGTCCATAAAACACCTCTTCTGGTGTCAGATTCATCGGAACATTCCTCAGATCTAGAGCTGTGTCTCAGGAAAACTGAAAGACTGAAGCCAACACCTTTTTTTGACAAAGGCCCAGCAGCAAGGGGGAGATTTGGTGACACATCCTGAAGGGGTTTGGTCGTTGCTTCCCGAGGTAGCATTAGAAATGCAGACTGAGGCCAGTCCCCGCAGACTGATACGCTTGCGTGGAGGAACTTGTGAATAGTTCTGATGGGCATTTCATTCACAACAGAAACAATGACTTCTCTAAAAAAATCATTGCAAATAGCTTGTGGCCTTTAAACACATAGAGTACATTTCCCTAGGAAACACATAGAGACAAAAGCGTCAGAAATCTTTATCACACCAATCAAGCCTGAGCAGTCTTGTGCTTTCCTTCAGTGCCATCAGAGCTAATAAAACTAATTGCAAGGTAAAGGGATGTTCCACAAATACAGGTTTTGTTTTGCTTATATTTATGAACAGGCTGTACAGTAGGGAAGTCCTGGCAGACATTAGGAATTTAAGTATCCTGACTTTGCCAAAATCCAATACAGATTTCAAGTACTATGAGCCTTAGACTAAGTATGTCTTTGCCTTAGACTTGAGCCTAGACCATGAGGCCTAGAGTAAACCATCCAGAAAGAAGTTTGCTCTGCCAGGTCAAGTTGACTAATGAAAAAAGCCTAACCTATACAAGATCATCTGTGACTTTACAGACCAGCTATTGCACTGGAATTTGCTGCGCTTAGTTAGGTGTTTAATACAAGGGTGCCTCGGCACCAAGCCTCCTACCCAGAGCACTCTGGTGTACCAGACCACTAACCTGCATAAGGCTGCAGCACTTCCCCCAGAGTCAGCCAAAACCAACCCTCAGGTTGTACAAGGAACTGCACCGCTTTTTCCTTATTCACCACCTCCTAAAAAAAAGTTATTTTTTGCTTCTGATTTTCTGTCATTTGTAATACCTTCTTTTACTTGCTCCCTTTCTAGTTTTTGAACCCTTCCTCTGGTTTTCACCATTTTTTAACAGCCAACAATTAAATGCTTTACACGAAAAGTTTCCTGCCCCTATATTTATCCTTTAAAAGCTTTCCCTTAAAGTAAGGTAAAAATCTGTTAACTAAAACATTACCTCAGTCACAAAACAATACCCTGAAAGTTACTTAACTTTTCTTTCCCCCCACTTCTTACTTTGCTATCTTACTGCTCTTTAGGCAAGGTCCAACAAGAATAATCTCTGAAGAAAACAACTACAGAACAAAGCCTTTCCCAGCCTCGTTTTAAGCAGGTCTTGCCCAGTACTAAGGCTATATAAGGGTATAGGTCCTATTGTTTTCTTCGGGTGGGGGGGGTTATACTTCTGATTGGGGATGCATAGGCGAGGCAAGAGTGTTTTTTAGGTACTCTTAGAAGTGTTTGAAGTGCGAATATTGTTTGTTTCAATGGTTTTTCTTTTTGAAAGCAGACAATAAATATTTTTTCATGTATGTTAAAAAAATAATGTTTTGGTAGCTTGCTTTGATAAGTTGTCATTAAATATTTTTGCTAGAATAGTGTAAGTTCATATCATAAAATACTTTTGTTTCTCTTTATTAATAGTAAAACGAGTTTTGTTTGCTTAAATAGCATCATGTTGGGGATGAGGGATATTGATTTAGTTAAACTGAGAATTCAGCTTTCAGTGCTTTTTAGTGTGACCCAGGTTCTAAAGATAATATTTTTTTTTCCTCTGAAGGGCTAACAAATCTCACTTTAATGGGGGAAAGTTAAGCTGGAGAAAATTGTACAGTTAATTTGGGTTTTTATTCTTGTAAAACCCACTCCTCTAACCTGCCATCTGGTACTACTTGCAGTAAATGCAGTCATGAGAAATTCTAGCTTTAACATGATTTAGTGGTAATTAGGGTTGTCTCATTACTTGTTAAGTGTGCAAGACATTCTTCTCACTGTGGAGTTGTATATAATCAAAGTCAAATGGCATTTGTCACAGCAGAAAAAAAGTGCATTTTGTGTGATGGACTTCTCAGTGTGGGTTTTTTTTTTTTTCAATCCTACAAGTTCTCTTTCTCACTGCCTCAGAAAGTGCTGTGATCGAAAGGATGTGCTGGCCATTAGCTTAAGTTAGCAATGTTCTGCTGTATTGCTCATCTGCTTTGCCCAAGAACACTTTTTTAATTGCATGGAAGTCTCTTGGGTTGTTTGAGCTGGGGTCCCACCATTGCTCTAGCATTTGGTCTTTGTCTAGAGGCTTGTAAAAAACAAAACTGAGGCATGGCAACCTGTTACTAGCTTGCTGCGCTCAGATTGGGAAACAGTGTATGTTTGGTGTGTTTGTAGATAGGAGGGTCCTCTGGGATGGCAAACTTTGATTTGCTGAGTGGGAGGAGCTTTGTATCTGCAAAAAATAGCTCTGCCACAAAACACACCTCACACTGACACTCCCCGTTCTGTGCTGCGTTTACTCCAGTCAGCATAAATGATTGCTGGCTTAAGCACTGGTCTTGCAAACTCGTATGGTTTAAAAATCCATTTTATTGGGCTTAAGTGACAAAGACATTACAGGCAAAGGACAGTTGGTGACTAACAAGGAAACTTTGTTAATTGCAGTAGACTGCCAGCTCACCTGTGCAACTACTGTTGGTAAAGGCTGCAGCATGGGTCTGACCAAAGCCACAATCTGGGAACATAATCGAGACCTTTACAGAAGCCACATGACTCAAGCTCAATGTCCAGATCTGCTGGGCTGTCTGCTTTTTAGCAATCTAGTGAGTGGGTGTGGAAGCATGTGTCCCAGGAGCAGGGAGGTGGTAAGAAGGGGGTACTGTCTTTTCAGGGTTACCTTTACTATAGCTTTGTAAGGCTCGGAGTTCACAGGCTTGAGAATATGTGACAGACAGAGGGTACTGTGTGAAAAAATACTCCCCTACTTCAAGGATGTGGCTTTCAGAGTACAAAGCAGTTTGTTAGAGACAAGCATTGGAAAGCAGAGGGGTGGACTTTGTCATCAGCAGCCGTCAAGTGGGAAGTGTGTTTTCAAAAGCAAGGAGAAGATAGGGCAGAGTCCTGCTATGCATTAATCCATGACATGTCCTGTGTTTCAGGGCGGTGCAAAATCAGATGCCTGGATAGGGTGTGAGGCAAGGCGCCACGTCCACCTGTAATGAGGAAACAGCGGCATGCAGGGGTGTGGAAGGGGCCAGGCAGGCTGACAAGTAAGTAGTAAGGAGGTCAGGAATGCTTTGAAACAGAGATGCTCAGGCTACAGGTGTGTGTTTCTGGGGGTGGATTATTCCTGGGGGGCTGGACCTATGATGCCTGCATCACTCTGCCTGTGTGATGCTCCAGGGTGGCAGTGTGATTCCCACAGGCATGACTGATGAAAGATCTGGCCCTGCCTTCCACAGTGGACTGGAGATGGCTTTTACCCTGTCTGTCACTTATTTCACCAGCAGAAAACTTGGAGGATGAGGCTTTCTGTAGGTTAAGAGAGTGGTTATTCCCACAAGCAGTGACTGACTGCTTTTAAAAAGTGTGGTGTAGGAGCTGTGCAGTATTATCAATATTAGCAGTCCAAGAACTCCTCAGTAATCCCAGGATGATAAACCAGAGTGAATGTACACTGGATCCAGTAGGGAAAGGGGTTTTGCCACTTCAAACTTCCTAAGAGTTGCTTTATAATTTAAAAATTGGAGAATGCAGCTTGTCTGTGTCATCTCAACAGGCGAGCAAACAGTGGTCACAAAATCTTTCACAACTTGTTGGACTGCTGAAACACATACTACCAGGGAGAGAAAACTGCTCTGAAGATGACAGACAAGGTCTGCTACAGCGTGCAGAAAAAAAAAAAAAAAAAGCAAGCACTACTTGGATTTGCGTCATGGAGAAAGGTCATGGAAAGGCTGTAAAATGAGAATCCCAAGGTAGCACTGTCCTTCTCAGTCTTTGTCTTGGCAACACTGGAGATAGTAAGGGGAAAACCTTTTTCTTTGGAAGCTGCAGAGGGCTGTGGAGCTGAAGTATGCTCCCTGCCAGACAGCTCTAGTCAGCTCACAGACTTCTTTCATTTCGGGTTTCTTCCCTGAAGCTTGCTGTATGCAAAGGCTCTGGTGGCATCCCTGATAACCCTGTCAACAGGTTGCTTTTAAGAGCTTCTAGCTGAGGGTCGTGGAAGGCTTTAGCGAGCCATTTCCCAAGGGAGCCTGGTGCATGATGTGGATTGTGCCAATGGCTCTGAATGTGGTGGAAGACTTCAGCGTTTTACCAGGCAACAGCCACTTTGCATGCTGGTGCTGATCTAGGCTACAACCCCTAGCTGGACCTAAGAGGAAGGAAGATAATTAGGATTCCTCCTGCTGTGAGGGAGTCCTGGAAGGCCCTCCAGGTGTCCATGCCAATGGCTCTGAGGCTGCATTGGAGTAACTTGTGTTGTCCTCTCAGAGTGGAATGAGCATTTACAGGACACTGCCTTGGTTTACTGAGTTCTTTCCCCTGTGAAAGGAGAAAACCAGGTTGGGAAAAGGCTGCAATATTTTGTGGCCACAGAGTCAGGCAGAGTAGCTTCGCTTCTGCAGGACAGTTTCTCCCTCAAATAAACCCCAAGCAAAGTGGAGAGCTCAATTAGTGCTTGAGCAAGGGCTCGAGGCATTCCCCAGCATGCCTGTTATGCAAGGGTCTGGTTCTGCTGCCCTGATTCCCATTCCTCCCTGAAACTGCAGGCATTTAGCCACATGCCTCAAATACATGAGCCATCCCACCCACTGCACTCGTCTGCCCCAAAGCATCTCGCTGAAGCAGAGCCAGCAGCCCTAGTTTCACAAACACTGATGCCCACTGGTCCTATATCTGGGGTGACCCAGCCACGGGTGAATCAACCAGGCAGTGATGTACCCCTGTCACATGTATCTTAGCTCTCTTCCTGCCTTCATAAAGGATCTATAGGAAACCCAGATTAGGTGCAAAATTAACCTGTTGCATTTTTTGACTGTTTAGAAGCTCACCCATGCTAAGTCAGAGAGCAGAGTACATTATAGGACCCACGTAATCCAGTGAGATTCCTAAAGCCAGCTTTTTATTTGTAAGCTCTCAGGAATGATTGCACTGGACACCTCTTCCCTGCACCTGGACCCCCAATCCCACCCGCTCCCATCATGTAAACACCTAATAAGTAATTCAGAGCTAAAGCCTCCGCGCAAATGCAGCTCTGGCTATGAAACTGCCTTCCCCTTACAAGCTTGGACCTGTACCCACAGCACAGCTCCTTTTCTGCCCAATGCAGGTTCATGCAGCAATGCTCTCCAGCTGCAGGTGTGGGAACAGGGCTCTAGCCGCAGTGCGGGTACCACTTCCTAGTCCTGCGGTGTGAGGAAAGGGACTGGAGGTGCAGGAAGGAGGGGGCGGTATCGGTGCTGCCGGGCTGCCCCACATTCCTTTCTGCATGGGCTGGTGGGCAAGGCTTGCTGAGAAATGGGGTGGGTGTGTTACACCCTCCTCTACTCAGGACTCTCCAGCTGCTGTGCTCTGCCACAGCCAGTCACTCTTTGAGGACTCTTGCTGGAAGGCTGCACCTTGATCAGCTGAGTTTTTAAAAGTGGGACTCATCCTTAATCTGCTGGGATTAGAAAGGGACGCAGTTTTAGCTACTCCCCAGAATTTAGGTGGTGCAAACAAGTGTTTTGCAAACACCAGGACCAATGACACTCTGTCACTGTAAGCAACAGCAAGCACTCCACCCTGGTTGGCACCAGGCTGTGAGCTTCACACCAGAGTTTGAGACCCCAAACCCATGGTCCTGCTAATGCTGGTGATTGTGGCTGCACCAGCAGCTGGTGCCAGCCCTGTGGCGTGCATAGGACTTGCCCACCAAGGGTTCTGCCGGTTTCCAGCAAAGTCATTGCTTCCTCTCACTGGTAGGCAAGAAATGGGAGGGAGGGCAGAAAGGCTCAGACAACAGTTCATTGGATTAATTTAAGTACATTCTTTGATAGGTTCAGTCTGTTTCACAGCTTTTTTCTGCCCGCGTGGCTTCCTCTTGCAGGATGGCCACAGAGGTCCCATCTCCACTGGCAGGTGATGCTGGGGAGCTGTCTTTCAGTCACTCTCACTGCCGGTTTGGTGGGATGCTGCCCCCCGGCCATGCTGCGGCCTGAGGCAGGCAGGCAGTGCTGCCTTGCCAGCAGACAGTGAGACCTTGCTGACAGAGGACACACTGCGAGCCAGGGGCTGTGTGGGGAACATAACTGTGCCGCGGGGTGCCCCCAGGAGCTGCCAGATCTCCCCCGAGGTAGAGCTGCCCAGGTACTCCCAGGGCTGGCGCCCGCTGCTGTCCCGCACCTGCACCTGGCACCCCAGCTGCAGCACCAGCACCTTGATGATGGGCTGGTGGCCATGTATGGCAGCCAGGTGCAGCGGAGTGTACCCGCAGCCTGAGCGGACATCCACGTCCAGGGCCAGCCCAACGCGCTGCGCTGCCGCTGCCAGCTCCTGCAGGCCTGGCCCATCGCCGTGCTTGGCCAGCCAGTGAAGGACTGTGAAACCTGACATGAAGTCCCGCTGCAGGGCCAGCTCCGGCTCTTCCAGGAAGAGCCCCCGCACCTGAGCCCAGCGCCCCGCTGACACCGCCACCAGCCAGGCATGCTCCCGCTGCCCCAGTGGCACCAACAGCCCCCGGGTTGGGACATTCCTCAGGGAGCTCTTGGAGACCACGGTGCGGGGCTGCCGCCCACAGTTGTCTGGCAGCGATGGAGGGATGCCCTGCACCTCCAGCAAAGCAAGTTGGCACCTGATGCTCCTGAAGACAGGCAGCGGTTCCGGGGAGCTGCTCTCTGGGGTTTGGGACCCTGCAGGGCCCTGTGCTGGCAGCAAGGACTGGGGTGGATGGGGCCTGGCAGGGGGTGGCTGCACAGGTGGGGATGGGGTTGGAAGGGTGGGGGACAGTGGTGGGGATAAGGAGGGGGGTGGCCTGGCGCAGGGCAGCACCCCAGGAGCTGGCGGCAGCGGCAGGGTTCGGCACGGGTACAGCAGCAGGGCTTGAGATTGGGTTGGTCCCTTGGAGGTCAGCACCTTGGGTCCCCTTGGCGGGGACAGGGGTGGCCTGGTGGGGAGCTGCTGCAGGGACCTGGACTGCGATGGGGGCAGCCTGGTGGAGGGGAGCGCACCCGGGCCCGAGAGGCGCGGGGGGGATGCGGGGGGGCTGGCGGGGAGCGCCTGCAGGGACCGGGACAGGGGTGACACCCCGGGGATGGACCGCAACGGCAGGGACCGGGACAGGAGAGGCTCAGCCAGCGGTGGCTGTGGGGACCGTCTTGGGGACAGCAGCCTGGGGCACGATGACAGCGGTGGGGACCGGGATGGGCCGGTGGGGGCGCGCCCCCCTGGGCCTGCTGAGGGCGGTGGGGCCTTCAGTAAGGGCATCCCGGGGGCGGGCTGAGGCAGCCTGCCGGGGGGCAGCGCCCCGGGGCCCGATGGCAGTGGCAGGGACTGCGTTGGGGGCGCTCCTCGAGGGCGCGGTGGCGGCAGGGACCCGCGCGGGGCTGAGCCGGTGGGAGGCAGCACCCCGGGCCCCGGCGGCAGCGGCGGAGACCGGGACCGGCACAGGGGCGGCTCGCCGAGAGGCGACCGGGCCCGGGGCGGCACAGCGGGGGTCAGCGCCCCAGGGTCCGGCGGCAGCGCCGAGGGCCGGGAGCAGGGTGGCCCGTTGGGGTGAAGCGCCCAGAGGGCCGAGGACAGCGGCCGGGTGCGGTACGGGGGCGGCTGGGCGGGGGGCGGCGGCCCGGGGTCCGGCGGGGGGGCGGCGGCGGCGCGGCGTGCCCGGCGGCACTCGCAGCAGGGGCGGCCGCGGCTCCGGGCGGCACAGCCCCCCGCGCCAGCGACCCCCAGGGGCTGCCCCCCGCCAGGCCGCCCCTCCGCCGCTGCCTCCCCTGGGGCGCCGCGCCGCCCGTCGGGGTCGCGTCGGGGCGGCGGCGGCTCCTTCTCCTCCTCCCGTTGCTCCTCCGGCGGCGGCGGCGGCAGCTCCTCATCGAGGAGGTCGCGGTACCTGCGGCGGAGGACGATGTCCTTGGAGGCGCCGGGGACGGCGGCCGGGTGGACGGTGGCCAGGGAATTGACGAGGCTCTTGAAGTACTCGCGGCGCTCCCGCCGCTGCTGCTCCGTCAGCGCCGGGTCGCGGAGGAAGCGCTGGAAGTGGCGGAGCAGCGCGGTGTTGGGGGCCCGGCCCCCCGCCGCCCAGAGGAAGTCCAGCACGGCCTCCTGGCTCAGCTCCCGCGCCATGCTGCGGGGCTGCCGCTCCCGGTGCGCGGGGCTGCCGCTCCCGGTGCGCGGGGCTGCCGCCAGGTGCGCGGGGCTGCTGCGGCGCGGAGGCCCGCCTCCTGTCGCGCCTCCTCCTCCTCCTCCTCCTTCCTCCCAGCCCGGCCGCCACCCCCCGGTTGCCTTTGCCCGGGGTGGCGGCCCCTGGGGGTGCGCGGCTGGGGTGACAGCGGTGAGGAACAGCGGCGACGAAGGGGGGCAACAGGGCAGAGGGGCTGAAGGAGCCTTGCTCGCGCTCTGAGAAGTGCGAGGCTAACTGCTGGCGTGCAGCGAGGAGAAAGCGTGCTTCATCAGTCCTCGTGTCGCTGAGGGGACAGGAGAGATGGGCACCAACTGAAATGCAAGGAATTCTGTTTGTGTGTGAGATGAAAGGCTTTTACAGTGAGGGTGGTCAAGTGCTGGAGCAAGTTGCCTGGAGAGGTTGTGGTCTTCATCCTCAGGGACATTCAAAGCTCCACGGGACACAATCTTGCTCCGTGTGACCCTGCTTGAGCAGGGCATCTCCAGAGGTGCCCTCCAACCTGAACCGCCCTGTGATTCTGTGACTTACAAGAACTGGCCATAAAGATACACGGATGTGATGTGGTTCAGGATAGCTGTTACAAGCGTGTGGGATCATACCCATGTAGAAGAACCACACACAGATACCAAGAGTGCCCGAAGTCAAACTATATCTCATATCATCTTTGTACTCATTGCGTGGCTACCTCAGGTAGGATAGGTGTCAGGTTGGACACACCACTGTGCTGGAGCAGGGATCTAACGTGGTTCTAGATTGCTAATACTGTTATCATGAGTGTGGTGCATTACAGCTGAGAGGAATGGATAAGGTCAGTGCCCCAGTGGGCAATATGCCCTGTATACACCAAAGAAATGACACCTCTTGCCCCAAGGAGTTTGGGGTGGGAATAGTGGGTGGAAAGTGTGGGAAAGAGGGTGTGCTGGTTTTTCTGTCTTACACTCAGCCAACAGAAGCATGGAGGGACCAAGCTCAGTATAGCTTTGCTGACTTTAAAGAGGTTTGGATCAGGCCCTAAGTCACGCTCTATAAATCATCCCTACTGCAGGCACCCAGGTATCCATAAATATTTTTAGCTGCTTGTCATCTAGGCAGCTGGAATATCCTTCAGCCCACTGCAAACCCAGAAGTGTATGCAACCTTCACAAACTCCGGGCAGAGATTGCAATAGATGGTGTGTACAGGCTTGCGATTTCTGCTTCAGTAACACAAACCCTTAGGATAACTTGTCAGGTTCAGACCCTGCAAACACATGCGGCGGAGTTGCTGTCAAGTAAGCAAGCTGCCAGGGTCTGTGCTTGTAGATTGCTGACCAGTGGGTTTCTGCCGTAGGACGCTATCAGGCTGGTTTGCAGGGTAAATTGCCCTGTGGAGCTGCAGGACTGCTGAACTGTAACTTCTGGAGTGGTGGGAGCAGCCCTAAAAGGAACTTTGAAGATTCTAAGTTAGAGGTTACAGTTTAGGCAATGTATCTGAAAGAGTCTTCCCGTGTGCCAAGATTTGTGTTGCTTGGGTGGCACAGCAAGAGGAACTGCACTTACGTGCTCTGCCGCATCTTGCTTTTGCTTTTCCCCATGGCATATATTGTAGGAGAATGCGGCCACATCCCATCAGCGGTGTTCATCTGAGTAGGGTGCAGGTGCTGGGAAGAGGGTAAGGAGCATGTTAATATTTTATCATTTTGCACATGCCTTTGGTACAGTTCTTCAAGGCACAATAAATACCTTTCGCCTTCTTCTGATGAGACCTCAATTGCAGTCACAGCTGTGATAGCAGCATGCTCTCAGCAGAAGTGGTTGAAGTGGAATTAATGGAGCATAATGATATAATTGTGATCACAAATAAGAGAGAAGGGTAGATTGTGAAGAAAAAAACCCCAAGTAAATAACAGTGGCAAATGACAACACTACTATGAAACTGTTGTTTTGGCTTAATGGATTAAGACATAAGCAAGAGGCTTTCCATGATACCACAATTTCATTTCAACACCCATTTTAATTAAAAAAATGAATCTAAATTATTCATTTAAATTAATTTTAAAAAATAATTTTAAATATTTAAAAAAATAAAAAATATTTATTATTATAATAAAAATTATTATTATAATAAATAAACAAAACACCATTTAAACGTGGAGGTATTGCCTTGCTTACTATAAGTTTAGCTTTGACTAAAAAGACAGAGGTTTTTCTAGTGAGAAATATCAGCACTCATTTTGTAAACTTTCTTCTTGAAGTTAGTAATACACAGTCAGGTGGCATTAAGGGACTGCTGAAGTACCTGCAGGACTGAGACCAACACTGAATGCTGATGCTTTTGCATCACTGGGGTTAGAAAAGCTTTACCAAGCTTGTTCAAGTGAAATGGGTTAAACTAACACGTCTCACTTGACAGTCACTACTGGCTGGGAGCCTGTTGCTTACCTGACAGCTCAGATGATGGAGAATAATACGGCAGTTGGTTGTAACTCTTTGGTTACAACTGTCTGTGGGATACCCTTTGTAGGCACATACACAAGTCTGCTGAAAGAGCAGCTCATGTTGATTCAGAGACAGACCAAAGGCTGGCACACATCTTCCCCCTTACAGCCTGAGCTGCAAATCACATTTTGGGATTAAGGGGGTATAATGCTGCACGAAGGCAGTGAGAAATGCAGCCCTGCTACCCGGAGTTCCTTCATTGCCTGCTTCGCACTAAGAGGTTTAAAGAGACCCTTGTTTCCCCTTATGTTCTAATGATTTACCCTGTCTGCAAATTGGTCACTTACGGTTGAGGGTAGGAGTTTTCAGAATGGCTGAATTTACCCCAGCCTCGCTCTCTTTGGGAGTTTTGGACTTAGCAAGTCTCTTGATTATTTGAGTGAAAGTGGAGTAAGTTGTGAGTAGTGCTAACCACAAAATGGAGGAAGGATCAAGCATTACTTCAACATTAAAAAACAAACAAGCCCACCGCTTAGTCCTGTAGCTTCCTATTGTTGTGCAAGAAGATGTTGCCTTTAGGGAGCTATATACCTGCATTTGTTTTTAAACAGGAGGTAAATTAACCAGAGTTCTGTGTCTACTTGTGTATTTTCTCATCTCATGTAAACTGACAAATTGCCCCACAGCTGACGCAAAAAGTTGTTAAAGCATTGATGTGCCATATCTGCAAAATGATGCAAAACAGCTTTGGAAAAATGGAAACGGTTGCCACAGGGTCCCTAGAATGAGGGACTGGCAATTCCCTCCTCACGGGTACTGATTTGTTAGCAGCAGTTATGAAACTTTCAGGAGCGAGGGGTCTGCTTCTTCCCACTGAACACTAGGAATGCAAGGAACTATGCTAGCTGAGATCTGGAAAGATTGCAGAACATTTTTTTGCCTTGATGTGTTGTTTTTCCCTCTACTCTTTCAGCATGAACAGCCATATCCAGGAAGGTCTGTATGCATGAGTATCAAGGAGAAAACTCAGCCACAGCTCTCCCAGCTTTGGGCCAAGGAATGACACGGTGAGTCACATTAGGGATTTGCAAACACCAAAGATCTTTTCATCCCAGCCGAAATCAGGACAGTTAGTTAAGTTACGCTGATGCAGGAGAATCGTGCATGCCTCTAATTCAGACAAGGGGAAGCTGTGTCTGCCTCACCCTCAGGTGCAACGAGGGAACTCTTTAGATATGATCATCAGGTTTCTTTCCACTAGAGGCTGCACTGGTTTGAGCACATTTCCCAGTACAGGCATGCTCAGCACCTCTGCACCGGGAGCCGTGCATGCAGGAGGAATTTGCTACAAGAGCAATAACATGAGTCTAACATAGCAGCCTCCCTAGGATATTAGCAGTAACGCCTAACAAGTTAGTATAATAAATGCACAGCAACAACTTGCAAAAATGTACTGGTAGAAACCCCATTAGCATTTTTTGGTGTAGCAGCTTTGCTAATGATGGCTGGAGCTGTACCCAGTTAAGGGCTGCTGCCCCAGGTGAGGAGCAGTGCCAGGTAGTGCTCGTGCACTTCCTTGGGTTCCTGTTCTGTCTGGCAGCTGTGGGAGCAGGAATGGGTGACAGCTTTCAAGTACCAGCTCCTGTGTCCTTCAAAACACAATAAAAAGAACAGCAGGAATAAAGTGCCTGGATTTTGTAGCCCTCTACAACCAGCTGCATGTTTCTGCATAGTGGTACAAAAATGGCTTCTGGAGTGAAATGTAAACGCTTTAGGTTGAAGGGTGTACAAACAGTAAGTGTACTGCTGAGGTCTATTTACTTACTACCCCGGGTCATTTATTTGTAGGAGCTGCTCTTAGCTTTTTTTGTTTTGATTCTGTGGATGCTCACCTAAGGGAGTAGCTCTGATCTGTCTGTAACTCGATGTGTTCTTCACATGTGTGGTGAACTGGGTCTTTGTCTTTTGTAGCTTTTTGGGGTTTTATGCCTTGCAAGACACTGCGGGACCTGACCCAGCAGGGCCCTTCCTTCGTTGCTGCCTCAGTTGAAGACTTGCAAGCAAACATGTTGAATTTAGCTGTAAAACTCCTACCTTTGCAGGTAAAGGAGTGTCATGCTTCACATCAGGGTGTTAAGCATTTTGCCAGTTGGAGCAGCAGGAGCCAGCTGTGCTTCACTTCATTCCTGGAAATCATTTACCAGAGTGGGAGAGTAACT
Source organism: Falco rusticolus (assembly GCF_015220075.1). Lineage (NCBI taxonomy): Eukaryota > Metazoa > Chordata > Aves > Falconiformes > Falconidae > Falco > Falco rusticolus. The sequence goes on from NC_051187.1 coordinate 103,287,034, forward strand.
GGCCACCACGGCTGACGTACCCGGTTTCCTTAAAAGCAAAGTATGGGTGTGTTTGGCAGGAGGGGAGAGCTCAGAGAAAGAAGAGGAACGAGCTGCCCGGTTTTGCCCTCTGTGTCATTACACGAGGGCATTGCACGCTCCTGTCGGCAGGCAGCTCAGCCGCGGGAGCTCCTGCCTGACTCCCCATCACAAATGCCTCTTCATGGCATCCCTGTTCCTTCTTAACCAAACCGCTGGTGGGAGGACCTCGCCATTCGCTTGCTCAGCCGTCTCTTTTTTGCGCGGACCCGTGGAGCAGAGGGTCTCTCGGCTTTCAGCTGTCCCCCATCCCCCCCATCGCTGTGGGGCTGCCGGAGCCGGGGCGAAGGGACCCTTTCAGGTGGAGGGGTCGGGTACCAGCGGGCAGGGCGTAGGCCGAGCCCCCCCCTCCCCGGGCCAGCCGGACTGTGGCGCAGAGTAGCGCGGCCCCTGCCCGGAGGGCTCGCCGAGAGAGGGGCTAATTGCCATTACGGCTGGGGTATGACGGCGGTCCTGCTACAGCCCACCGAGCCTCCAGCCCGCTTTCGGGGTCCCCCGGGCGGTCGCGATGCCGCAGCCGCCCGGGGCGGTGCCGCCCGTTCGCCCGCGCTCCGCGGCGGCCCCGGGGGAGGGCCGGGGGGGTCCCGCCTCGCCGCCCGGCCCCTTTGCATTGCGCATGGGCCCTCCCCGCCGGGTGGCCATGTTGCAGTCCTAGCAGGCGGCGCGGAGGCGGCGGGTCGGGGAGCGCAGCGCACTGCACCGCGATGGCCGTGGCCGTGGGGAGACCGGCGGTGGGTGCGGCGGCGGGGCGGGGGGCGCGGTGCCGGGGGTGAACTGCCCGAGTGCAGCGGCGTGTGGGGCCGGCGGGTGCGGGGATGCGGCGCCGGGGGTCGTAGGGGTGCAGCGCCCAGCGTGTAGCGCGGAGGGCTGCGGGGGTGCCATGCCGGAGAGGACGGCGGGCGTGCCGGGGCGCCGCCGGCCGTGCCCGGGACCGGGGGGTGGGGTGGGTGTCGGGGTCCGCGCAAAAGTTTTTCGCCCCGGTTTGGGGCCGCGACTCTTTGTTGCAGCGGGCCGGGCCGGGCGGCAGCTCCGCCGGGAGCCCTTCGCTCTGCGCCGGGCAGGGGGAGCAGCGCGGTGGCCGGGCGTGTTTCTGCCCCGCCGGTTCCCACGGGTGGAAGCGCCAGGGAGTGGGGAGGGCTGGGGGCTTTGGGCGCTCGGCTGCGGCGGGCAGGAGTGGTGGGAACCCCGGCGTGGAAGTCTCCAGAGGGGCACGCGTGTTTTGCATCTTCCAGCGTGAGCGTTATGCTGGGGATGTGGGGGCCGGGAGTTCTTTACATCCATGTGGAGAAAGACAAAAGATTTCCCCTTTCTTTCTGTAAAAGAAGGAAGAAACCCAAACCCAAACAACCCAACCCAGCCCCACAAAAACTAACAGATGCTCTTTCCCGGGAAGGGGGAGGGGGGAAAAAGGTCTCTCTTGCATCCAGCTTGCAGAAACGTGAATGAAACTCCACCGTGACCGGACTGAATGCACTTTTGTGCATCGTCGGCCGAGGGAGGGAGGGAGCTTGCCTGACTTCCCCGTAACTTTGCCAGTGCTTGCGAGTAAAACAGATGCTGCCCATGAGCGGAGGACTTGAATGTGGCTCCATCTCGAAATAAGAAAATGGTCTGTGTTCAAGATGTGACCAGGACGAGAAGGTTTCTGTTAGCATTTATTCCACGCTTATGGGTCTGTGGGGCTGTACAGTTCCTCTGATGTGGCAAAGCAAATGTATGAAGATGGGGTTAATGGTGTTACTGGAGGTGGGGAAGTTATGCTACTGAGCAAAATAAAAGCTGACGTTTGTTAACAGAATACCTGTAAATTATACAAGCTGTTTGTAAAGCTTCTTCCGAAATTATTCCTTGATCTTAAAATCTCAAGCGTGCTTGGAAATTGAAGTTTGTCTTTCATTGTAAGACAACACATTGAAATCACTACTTCAGCTCGTTTTTAGAGCAGGCTGAAGGGTATTGCTAAGCAGAGCCGTTTTGCTTTGGGGAGGGTACAGCCTCGCAATGTGAGTAGGCTCGGGAATGTGGTTTATTGTGAAACAAGATTGCTGTTTGTTCTTGCATATGTGTTTTGCTATATTTCTCTGTCATTATATTAAACTGATGCGACCACTCAGCTTCTCACATTTTTGGTAACCGAAGTCCCTGAGCAATCCCAAAACAGCATGCATGGGGGTTTTTGCACCAGTTCAACTCAATTCCTATCTGTGTGCTGCTGAGTCCAGTCCAGTGGGACTGACTGCAGAATAAAGCATCCTGCAGCTCAAGAAGCATGTGCTTGTGGGCGAGGGAAGGATGAGGGCACTCGGCTTCCTCGTAAGTGGTTGGTGGGCTGACCCTTCATCCCCCCGAATTAGTCCTTTTTGGAGAAGAGAGTTGTTTTATCTTGGGGTGATAAGAGAAGAAAGGACAGTGGGCTGGTATTCAGTAGATGTCAGGGGTGTTTCTGTTTTGTCTTGTATTCCACCTTATCTAATCCTCTCTGCTACTGCTTTGCATGCTGCTGTTGTGTTGCTGGCAGGGTGGTAGGGAGTTTGAAGAAATGGTTAATTATACGTTAGTGCAAGGCGAGACTGATGAACGTTTGCCTCTCAAGCTTTCAATGTAATAACCGTGTTTTATAAGGACCCCAATGGTATACGTCTTGTTGGAGGGAGCACGGGGGTAGAATTAAGGAAGGGGGAAAGAAAAGGAATGAAATGAAAAGCGAGTCAGTTTGACTTAAAACTATGATAACGTTCCTGAGTCACAACCTTTTACGTCCTGGCAGGATATGACACCATGTTAATTGTAAAAGCATGCATAAAATATAACTTCAGTGAACTGCTCTGAAGTGTCTGTGTTTAATTGTAGCAGAGCAGGGCGTGTTTTCTAGGATGGGCGGCTTTCATTTTAAGGTCCTGATCCGCAGATGTGAAGGCACATGTGTAATGCACTGCCAGTAATTTCATTTGACTTAATAGACTGATCTCAGTATGTAAATGTAAAAGCATGCATAAGTAAAATTTTGGCAGGATTGGTGCTGGGAGCTGCCACGGGACCTCTCAGCTGATGAAAGCCATGCGTTTCCTTAAACATACATCAGGGTGGAAGGATGCATATGGTCATCTGGGCTCAGTGTGAGATAAGCCACTTGTAGTCTGGAAACTGTTGAGATGTGCTAGACAGGGGACCCCGTTCCTCTTCCTGGGTTAATTCACAGTATCTTGACCACTGCTGGATGGTTTCTCAGTAGTTCAGAGCATGGAAGAGGGTTCTGGCCTCCCTACCCTGCGTTTTATTTGTTTATACAGTTACACGTTTACAGAGTTATAGTGGTCTAGTTAAAGGTGCAAAACTAAGGTTTACTTATATGCATATACTAATGTAGACTCCTTTCCAAGTCAAACAAAACCTGATGGAAAATATGAATTTTACATGGTTCCCATGTAAAACGTTATCTGAGAGATTAAAGCAGCGCAGTGTATTCTTCCATCTGTTTTAAAAATATTTGGTAATGAGAGACTGCCAGTTTCCATGGAGGGGGAGCTAATAAAAGAGAGAAACAAGAAGGTAGAGCAGGGTTAACGGAGCTGAAAACTCTTTGTGCTTTGTCTTTCTCTGAGCAGCAGGTCTACCAAAAACCCGCTGGGGTCTGCGAGAGCTGTGGGGCAGTGCCTTTGGAAAGCCCCATCCATGTGTGTTGGTAGGTGGAGCAGGGCCACCGTGACCACTGATTTTAGGCAATGAGATAAGCACTGAGAAGGAGGATAGACACCTGTCTCTTGTGCTTTTGCTAGCTGAGTGTTTGGTCCTTTTCATTGACAAAGGTACGACTGGGTGAGAGAAGAGCTATTGCAGGTAGAGAGCTGAGACTGAGAGAGGTCGGGGGATGAGGTGGGTTGGGGCTGGACCCCAGGGCAGGGAGTGGGCTGTCATGCTCCAGGCACAGGTCACCAGTGTTCCAGCTGGTTGGAAGCTTGGCGCTTTCCAACTTAATGGCAAGGCTGAACTGTCCTTGTGGTCAAGTATCCTCCACAGAGCATCACAGGGCTGTGGACTCTCCTCGCATTGAACGTGGCAGTGTTGTGGGCTTGGGTGGTGCTGCTGAGATGGCTAGGGGCATGAGTTTTGGTTTCTGTGCCTGCTTTTGGCTGTGAAGTGTGGCTTTTGGGCACCTGGCCTGGCTCAGCTGCCTGTACTGGGAAAGCAGACCTGGGCGGTGTGCATAGGACTGTATTTTAGTTTGTGAACTCTTCATTTCCTTTATTCACCTCGGCGCCTTGTTTGCAGTAGGAAATTCTTTCAGACAATTCTTGTTGCTCCTGTTGATGTTAACAATGGTGGGAACCTGCCTCCTTCTTGCCTTGTTTTCGGCACAGCCTCAGTTGTGGAGCAGGTTATGTGTCCAGCCCGCCCCAAGCTCAGCCTCTAGGTTTTCCAGCATGAAGTGAGCTGACCTGGAGTCAGGATCTGATGGAGATACTTGGAAAATTCCTTATTTTGTGTAAATGAGATCATGAGGAATCAATTTTTGTGTCTGAGTAGGGCCTCTGAAAAAATGATGGGGATTGATTAAGTAAGCAGCATGAATCTGAGAAGTAAAATATTTACTCAGAGCTGAGGCATGTTTTATATGTCCCCTTCCCACCCCTGCAGCCCCCAAGAGAGATGGCTTTACTGGCTGGCTGCCCACTCTGGAGCAATGTGAAGTTTGTCGCTTCTTTTTTTTGCCTTTGGTATGCCTCTTCCTCTCAACGTAATGCCAAGAGTGCGGGCATGAGACAAGCCACAAGCTACTGAGTGGCTTTGCAGGAGAAATGCCAAAGGGACAGGGTCTTCTACTGGCTTGGCAAATGCTTCTGCCTTGTCCAATCTCTTTGTTGGCTTGGTTTGGCTCTAGGTTCCAGTCCTGTAAGCTATAGTGACTCTTGCAGGAAAAGATAGCAAAGCAGCTTCAGCTTAGAACAGTTGGGTGCAACCAGGTGATATAAAAAGAAAGCAAAAAAAAGCCCCACAGTAGTACTGTAAGCTTTTTTTTTTTAGGTACGTTGTCTAGCTGCCTTCACTTCTAGCTCTGTGAACAGCTCTTCAGCCTACTGTAATAAGTGATGCGTAATAATGGTTCAGACAAACACCACGGTGCTGCTAGCATTCAGCGTTAATGCTGGTGGAGAATGCTCCAGATCAGACTGAAAACCACATTCAGGGTCTTGCTGTCTTAGCTAAGAGCGGCAGTAACAGAAATTTACCCCAAATGCTCTTCTTTCTCCCTATAAGTGCTAGTTTGCATACTGCTACATGATGCCTTTGGTGAGATGAGAATGAGAGATGCTTTTTCTTGGCTGCTTCATTACCTCCGGATGCTTTTCCCCCTTCTCTACGCCATGGTGCCTGGTTTAGACTTACGTAGGCCAGGACTTGCAGGAGTCACCAGAGCTGTTTTCATCCACAGTTCAGGCAGGCGTGCTTAATGCAGGCATAGGCAAGGCCCGCTTGGCCTGGCGTGTGGCAGTGGAGGAGGAGCCACGAGAAGGAGGAAAAGCTCTCTGTGGTTTTCCATTAGCAATACCCAGCCCTTCTGCAAGCTTTCTCCTGTGGCTGTGTTCTCTGCTCATCCAGTATAAGCGATACCTGCTGTTGGCATGAAATGTGGTCCGAAGGCTATTACTGCCTTTTCATTAGTAGTACAATTATTTTTCCGAGCTCTGCAATTTGTAAGTCTTGAGCTAGCTTTGGGACTCCTTACTTAAAAATACAGGCTGCGCCTGTGTTCAGGAAGATGGCTGAGTAGTCTTAGGATCTGAATTTGCAATTAGAGCTTTTAAAGTTGCTGAAAATATGGAGGAGCTGAATATTTTTCTTGCAGGCTTGGGCTTTTTGTTTTCTTCGGTAGCATCTCCCATAAGGTGATGGCAAAGAGCAGACTACTACTGGTTTTGGGGTTTTTTTTCTTCCATCTCAGCTTATAGCTTTTTTAGATCTTCTATTATCGAATTGGATTTTCTGTTAACATTTCTGCATCCCAGATTTATTTTCAGATGGGATCTAGCTGCTGGCAATATGTTATTGAAGTACTGTAATTGCAGGTTATTTCTTTACCAGATCTGGTCACGAATATTTGGTGCAAGCTAATGGAAAAAGCCTTGTTTTAGAAACATTTTGGTTTTGCCACAGATGTTGCCTGCTTTGCCAGCAGCTCCTGGGAACTGATCGCAGTGCACAGCAGTAGTTCGAATATGAATTGCTTCTGGAAATCTGCATGCATCTCATGTATTTAATTCAGAAATTATATTAAACTCTCTCACATGATGGGAACGGAAGGGGAAAAATAGTGTTTTGAATCCTGAGGGGGATCTTTGTAAATGATTTGCAGGACTGTTTGGGGCTGTCTGTGGATCTGAAAGTGTTCTGCAAAGTCTGAGTGTTTCGTGGTGGGTTAACTGGGTGTAAAGTGAAGTACAACGTCCTGTGTAAGCAAGAGACTCAACAGAATCTATTTGCCAGATATGTTGAATGCACCAAGTGTGCAAAATGCTTTGCTTAAGCACATTAACGTGGCTTGAATTAAGTTTCTGACAGTCTGGTAGTGGCTGCCTCTGTTTTTGTCTGTAAAGAAAATTATGGTGGCAGAGGAGCGAGCTGGGTAGATGGCTTGCTTGGTGACAGCGCGAGCTTGTATTGCCCTCTTCCGCAGGGTAGCACAGTGACTGATTTGCAGTGAAGTACGAGAGCTCAAACTGCAGCAGATTGAATTGCAAGTCTGCTTTTATTCTTTCATATAGAGGTTCCCACTTGTAGCCACAGCCAGATCTTTGCGTTTTGAAGCACAGAAATCATCTCCTTTCAGCCCCTGTGAAAACCCATCTCCTCCAATCTGAGTCAGCCTAGGAACTTTTGGCAGCTTTCAGATGAATGAAGAATAGCAGGGTGATGGTCCTGGTTTAATTTTTCTGGGATAAAATTTGGCAGGCAGTAGCCTAGCTTGGAAATAAGAAATTTGCAACCTGGAAAGGTGAAGGTATCTGGTTATCATTGACACTCGTTCTTGGCATCTCTGCAGTAACATGGATTACCCCACATCCTCCAGATGTGTGTAGGAAATGTACAGAGTTGCCAATAAAGAGAATGTGCATAAATGTAGTTGGATTTTCCTTTTCTTCTTCATATGATTAAAGATTTTTCTTTTCTCTGTTGCCTTTTTTGATTTTTTTTTTTTGCCTTTTGTTTTAATTGGTAGAATTAAATTTTTTGGATATCAGCAGAATGAACTTGGAAACAGCATGGCTGATGATATCCCAATAGTCATTGGTTTTGTTTTGTTCCTAGTTTGAGATGTCAAGACTGATATTTTCAGAAATTGCTGAATTAAATAGCTGGAAACAGTTCTCACTTATTCTCCGCTCTTACAGCTAAAAGATTAGGTCGTCATACTGTGAGCAGGTATATTGCTAGCTGTAAATGCTAACGGTGATTATAAGGCTTAACACAGCCATCTGGGACTGAACATATGCACAGTCCTCAAATCTTCATGTCAAGACCCCAAGAGGAGCAGGGATTTTGCTAGGTCGTCTGGTGACTTGCTGTAGTGGTAAATCATACCACTTAACCACCACATCACTTGGCTGCTGCTTTTTCCTCCCCAAAACCTGTTTTGTGTCCGGATTGAGCTATGGCAGGTCTCATTGTGCCTTTTTTTCTTCTTGGTCGGTCAGTTCTACACTGAAATATTTTGCCCGTGTGTAAGCGGAAGGGTGTAGACAACTGGGGTGGGGGAAGTGTAATTTTTCAAATTCTGTGTCAGGAATTTTATCTGTAAAGCTTTCCCTAGTTGTGGACAGGTAACTCAACTTGCTGCTGTTGTTGTTTTTAACAGAAGAAACAATGAATCAATGATTATGCCTTCGCTAGCTTAGAGAATTAGAAGATTAAGTTGTTTTAATTACATTTGAAAATGGTTTCATTCATTTCCTGTATAGTATCTGTAATTTTCAAGCCAAGAAACATCCTTAATGCTTATAAATGAATGCTTTTCTGCCCCAAAGTATTTTTTATCACAGAAAATGCCAACCTAACCTCATTCTTTTTCATCTGTCTCATTAATATTGAATACATGGCACTTTAATATGGCAGCCAAAGCAAAGCAGAGAATTGGAGCTAATATCTGACAATGGCAAGCTGAGATTAAATGACATCCTAGTGCAATCTGCTATATATAAAGTAATTGGTATTTTCCAGGAGCATTTGACCCAATTTATGTGATTTTTATGGTGTTTTTTTTTATCCCCCTGCCCCCTCAAATCTGTCTTCAGAGGTTGGTTAGTCATCAGGATTTCTGAGCCTTCAGCCTGCTTTTGAGAAGATGCTGGGTGCCAGTCAGTTCTCTGAACGTCCTGGGGAGGTGAGAGATGCTAAGCATCTTTGGGGAGTGGGTTGTCAGGGGCCTGAGGGTGCTCCCTTGGTCACTGTCCAGGCTGATGAGTGAGGGGTCCCCACAGGGATGTGCCATGAGAAGGGTCGGAGGATGCTGCCTCTGCACCTGGAAGATCTGTTTCCACTGTGCCAGACCGATTTTGGAAGTCATGAAACGAGCCCCTGGCCAGAGTCAGGAGGCAGCCCTCCTTCCTGGCTTTGAGTGAGCTCTTGCAGAGTGCTCCTGTCTTTCTCACAGGCTTGGCTCAGCTGTGTGGGGAAGGAAGGGAGGGTTTGGTGATTGCAGCACAGGTCCAAGTCCCTGGTGTCCGGTGGAAGTAGTGGAGGTGGACAGTGGCACCAGATACTAGGAGCTGCTTTGTGCTGGGGAGAACCTGCGTGGAAATCTGTGCTTTGGCCCTGGGTCAGCTCTTCATCGAGGCAGCGGTAAACCCTTCCTGATGCTCTTGAGTTATAAAGAAAGAACTTCTCAAAGAAGCCCCTTCTGGGATGCGCAGTTGATGGTCACTGAACATTTAGAACAATTTAGTTTGGCTTCTGATATATAATTGCCAAAAAGCGGTAGTGTCAGGGGACCTTCGGGTTTGTGTTTCCAGGTAGCTGAATATTCATCCTGCTGGAAATTGCCTTTGCTGTTTAGCATTTGGAGTTATGCAATTATTAATTATTAGAGCATTAATTACAAGACCCACTTGGGATTAAGGCTTGAATGGCTGGCACGCTGCAAGTGTTTCAGCTCCTGATTTGCTGGGTGGTCTTGGGCAGATACCTTCATTTTGGTATGTCTTTGTTTTCTCCATGTGTAAAGCAGATGAGAATTCCCTTCTTTGTTTTGTAAGGGGCAAAGCTGTGAACAATGAGTTAGTAGCACGGGCATAGTTACCTTTACAAACCTAGCCCTGTTGCGCAAATCTAGTGAGATCTTGTGGCACAGAAGTGTTAGCAGACCAATGCTTTTAATTAAAAACACTTTAAAGAAAATAACTATTCAAATACAGTAATGCGCAAGTTATGTTTTCAAGGAGATTTAACAAGTAATTTCAGTAAGTAGGCCTTAAAAGTGAGCAGCATGAGCAACTCCGCTGACCTTGTTTCTCTGGGTTTACGTAAATGCAATTGAGGGCAATTTTCACATAGAGCATTCCTAAGAGATGGCGAGTTTCTCTGTGGTAGGCCAGAACCACTTAAACATCAAAGTCAGAGGTGGTTTGGGTTTGTTGTTTAAACAAAAGCATTATTTGAAATTGTAGTCTGATGTGTGACTACAGTCTGTTCCTGAACACAGCTACATTTCCCCCAGGTTTGGCCTCACCAGGAGTGGAGCTCAGAGAAGCATTTTTTCCATGGCATGTGTGCTACTTGGTTTTGATATAACCTAAGGAAAGCAGTATTTTTTTATAGCCTAACCGAACAACCTGATGATTCCTTCAAGTGGGATGAGCCAGAAGGCTAGAAGTATAAATCCAGGCAGGCTAGCTGTGGTACGGTTTACGTGCAATGAAGGGAAGTATAAAGTTCACACAGGCTAAAAAATGGTCGATGTTTCTGGTGTGAAGGAGGTGGTTGGTCCGCATGTAAAACACTCATGGAGACTGAGGAGTCCCAAGAGAAGAGTGTGCACGTGCTGTCCCCATCCACACTAACTGTGGTAAACAGGTCTTTTTCTGGACTATGTGCCCTGAAATACCTTGGCAATTGAAAGCTGTTCAGGGCAGGGGACTTGGTGTGTCGGGTCGGATGCAGTGCCTTGCAGAGGAGGGTCGTGGCCCAGCATCTCTGGTTTGGTGGTGCTGAACGCTAGGAAGGAGGGTGGAGATGGCTGGATGGGTGCTGTCCTCCTGGCTTCTATGCAAGTAGGAGAGCTGTACAGGTCTGCTCTTGAGGTTTATGCTCCAGCTGGCACCTTTGGGAGCTCCTGAGTGTCCCAAGGAGATGTGAGTAAAAACGTCATGCACCCAAGGGTGGGCTGCTCTCCTGGGGTCAGCATGTGTTGGCCTGCCGCAGGACCAGGCGCTTGGTGCTGTGTTGGTACTGTGGCATGCAGAGTGGGAGCTTAACACTGCATGTACAAACCCAGCTCTTTCTCCTGGACGGTTGTGGGAGGAAGAGCTGGGTGTTAGCCTTTGTCCTTGAAGGCTTACCAAGTTCCTGGACTGGTTATTTACCTGTCGGACCCCAGCTGCTCTGGGCTATAAGCAGCCCATGCAGTGCTGCTTGTGGCTTCGTGCATTACCTACTTCTCTGAGCGATGTGGAGGTGGAGACTGCTGCATTTCCAGCCTTTGCAGTGTTAATAAGGAATATGCAGCGATCACTTGCTTTGGTATCTCATTAAATAACTCAAGCCAAGGGCAAAAACGTGCACCACGCATGGGAATTGTGCCCCACTTTTAGGAGAGGGAGGTCTGCAGCGCTTGGAGTTGCAAAGCATGTCAGAGCTCCTTCATGTGAACTAATCTTGCCTAGTCCTCTGCAGGAAACACTCGCTTGGAGCAGCTGAATTTGCCTTTGGGTATGTTTGTCTTCCCCAATCCTTCGGTTTGGCTGTGTACATTTGTGACAGGATTTACCTGCTCTGTTAGGTCTTTAAAGCCTTGCTGCTGTGGAGAGATGAAGCACAGTGCAGCGGAGCCTGTTCTCTCAGCAGCACCCCTGCTCATCTGTCAGTCGTTCTTGCTCTGTGGTCAACTTGTGCTCAGCTGTTATGTGGTATGTGCTGGCATAGTTAGTCGGCCAAGCTAAACAGTTCGGTTCTTTGCTTACAGATGGATACCTGATGTGCCCTGCTGCCTATCCTGGTGCTTCCAGGAAAAAAAAAGGAATTGAGGTCGAGCCTAGAAAAATGGGGTCTAGTATGGGCAGCCTGTAACCTGTGTGGGACCCTAGCCAACGGGGCTGTGTGCTGGCCCGGCAGCCTGCCTTTGCAAATGTTGCTGCAGGAGAGCAGCCTGTCGTGAGCTGCCTCTGTGCTCTCCTGCCAAGGCAGCAGGACGGGAGGTGGCTGGCACACCTTGGCACCAGATCACACTTCTTTGGAGCGACACCTCTTAGGGGGAAAAGAGGATGAGGAAGCAGAGTATAGCGTGGCTATGCAAAGCTACAGCACAAAAGTAACTGCAGGAGATGCAAGCTAATGGCAAGTCCTCCTGCTTATTATTGTCATTTGGAGAAACTGCCTTGCAAAATCTTCCATTCTTCCCTTCCAAAAATTGTCCTTGAGCTATGTATTTCAACAAAGCAGAGTGCAATATGTATTGTCTGTACTCATAAGATTGCAAGACTTTGAATTCTACCAGGTATATGTTTAGTTTAACTGGGAAAAGTCTGAGCAGCTGGACTGTTCAGGTGAGTAGTATGTTAGCTAATTTGTTCTGTTCATTTTTGGGGTGTATCAAGGAATAAGTTTGAAAGCGTGGGTTTAATTTTTTGCTGGTCTGTTACAAGCAGTGGCATGGATTGCTCCAGCACAAGTCTTGACAGGAGGTCAGAAATTAAAAGTAAGTCGGGATCAGGCTGCTTTTGCTTTCCTTTAAAGCACAAACATGACTGGAGTAGACAACCAAAGCAGAATGTGGTGGCCAACATTAATTCATCTGTGGGGGTGGATACTTGCTCCAGTTTAACCTTGTAGCTGGGGTCCGTTGACAGCTAATGGATGTTGCAGGAGCCTGTGTATGGAATAATTTATGAATTTGGAAGAACGTGATTCCAGCAAGCACATGGGTGGATGCCAGTGGTTCACAAACCTCTGCCTATGGTCTTGTGAGCAGCAGCCTGCTGCAGGAAAAATAACATTGGATTAGCTCAGGACAATGTTGGGAAGTGTCACACTTAGTTCCTAAAGACTGGCCCTTCTGCAGAGCGGCACTGGACTCTAGGCAGGATATTCTGAAGTAAGCAGAAATATATCAGATATGAGTATTCTTCATGCATCAAACAAAAAGTGGGAAGCAACAGGGAGTTGTTCTTAGCTACCAGCTTTTCCCAGGCAGCCTTTGCAGTATCTCTGTCATTTGGGAAGGCAATTCCCTTGTTTCAGGTACTTGAGCTGTCTGAGCAAATGCCAGGTTGCTTGATCTTACAGCTCCGAGGCAGCTTGGTGCCATGACAGGCCTGTTATCTGGCTCGGCAGTTTGGTGTTGGGTGCCTTTTCTGCAGCTGAAGAAATGGAAGTCTTACCTTGGCACCAAACTCAAGAGCCAGATGTGAACCCATCAGCGCTCCCTTGCCTGTTTCCAGCTATTCAGCCTCCTGCGTTTAATTAAACTGTCGCGCCACTGCAGGCGAAGCAAGACCAAGGTACCAGAAGCCAAAGGTCCAGCTCACAAAGGCATTTGGGAGCCTTGGTATGTGAATGGGAACCCTTTGACAGCATGTAGGGCAGGGTCAGTGGCTGCCTCCCACTGACTGTGGTTTGTTTGCTCTCTGCTCATCTGGCTGCTCTGTGGCGGGGCTGAAAACACTGTTGGAGGCTGGCGTTTTCCCTTCATGTTGGTTTTAACAACAAAGTGTATCCTCACACCTGAGGAGCACTTTCAATAATGGTTAACCCATTGCAAGTGCCCTCAGAGCATCTCACTGTCTTTCTTTGCAGAAGTTCATGTGCACTGTTTGGTTGTTAGAATCTCTGCTTTGAGAATAATTTCAGAAGGCTACAAGGAGACTTGCTGCAGTTAATTTGTGTTGCCTGGTGTATCTTTGCACCTTACGCCTTCAGATGTGGTCACACGATAGAGCAGTGCTTGCATCTGAGCAGCTGGAGTGGTTGCTTTCTGCAGGGGTATTGGCAGTGGGGTTAGAGCCCAGAAACATTTTGTGTTTCATCACCTGAGCTACTGGATGGAGAAGGCATGGCCTTTAGACGGGAGGGTGGAACTCCTGTGTCAGGTTTGTTTGTGGAGGTTGGGCGGTTGGGTCAGATAGGGAAACAAGCCAAGCAGAAACTCCTCAAAGACCCACAGGGGCTGGCAGGTTGTTAATCCCTGAGAGGGGGCAATTTTGTAGCCCAGCGTGTAGTTGTCACCTGTAGGGAAGTGGTGAGGGCAGAGTGCTGCCCGCCTTACCCTGGGGCTGCTGGAGCTCTGCGGAGGCTGTGCCGGTGGTGTGAGCTTGCTGCTGAAGCAGTGGGAACCTCTGCATTGCCTGTATGGGAGGTCAGTGACCAGCTCAAATACAAGTTCACTGTTCTCTCGTTAAAGACCCCATGTTCCCATAAAGCATGTAATCCTTGAAATAAATGTTGGCTGTAACGTACAGGATCTTCTCTTTCTTTTGAAAGAGACTGATAACCAAACCACGTTTTTACTGCAGGCCTTTTCCTGGCAGAGCCATGGTGCTGGGAAGCACGATGAAGTGTTTATGGCTAGCAGAGCACTGCCAGTAAATGTCACATTTCATAGGAAGAAAAATGATGTTTGCAGCTACCCCCATAGTTTTGGCTAAGTAAGCTGGCTCCACGGTCGGTGTGCTCAGCGAGGAGCACTGCTTCTCCCAGCTGTGGGTACCGAGGGCTGTACGGACCTGGCTGTGCTGGCAGCTGCTGCTTTCAGAAGCCTTGGATAACTTGTTTGCTTATCCCTTTGCCTGCCCTGACAGCATCTCCCCTGTCATTTCCAGGCCAAGTCTTGCTCCTACTATGTGTGTCAATGACTGCCTCTCTTGTTACAAATGTCGAGCTTTCTAGCAGACAGGTTGAAATGTAATTCTCAAATGTTCTGTAGCTTTGACATATACCGTAAGATCACTGAACGCACAGCTCTGCCAAGGACCGTGGTGGGACAGAGAGCTTTTTTAAAAATAGCTGTAGGAAGGCTGTTAGTGGAACCCTTGTGGGGGGACGGGGACACATGACAGTGGAGAACAATGACAACACGTACAGGATGGTGGGATCAAACACAAAATGCCCTTACTGATAATAGATGTGGGGAAAAAAAATCCGATGACTGGAAAGTAAGTTTTCTTTGCTCTAGAGACGCAACTCTTCATACTTGATCAGGTCAAAAGGCATAATGTTGTTATGCAAAGCTGTATGTTGTTATATTGTAACAGATTCTAAGGGGACTTATGTCTGATGTCCAGAGCTCAGAGAGGTACAAAATGAGAACTGTGTCTGCTAATTTACGTTGCTGCTGAGTGCTGGCCAGAGGCCGTCAGACCCCCTTCCTCTTAAGCACCTGGAAAATGACAAATGACCAGTATAGCTGATAGGATTACAGGCCTTGATGATGGACCTGCTGCCAAGTTATGGATGTGCATTGTTTTATCAGAGGGATCTTATAATAGTCATGGGAAACCATGCAGAGCATAGCTGTATCTATTAGACAGTTATTCATAATTAAGTGAATTAATTTGATTAAGTGTATATGATGGTGTTAATGCATGACTGCTTCGTGCCCTGAGTTTATAAATCAGTTTGCTCTTCTATGCTGTTAAATATGTGACTGCAGTGTCTTTGATCAGCTTACTGCACAGGTGATACTGGGCACATTCTTGGAGTGCACAGCAGGGGCTGGTTCTCCTTGCTGACATGAGAGGAAATTCGAGAATTAAGCCCACAAAAGACAGAGCTGTTTCCTTTCCTGCCAGCGTGCCCTGGGACTGCTTTCTGAGAGCAGGCTTGCTGACCACGGCACTCTTAGTACTGGAAAACCTTTGCATGTGTTGTCAGGTTAGTGTGCAATATGCTTCCTGAGGTTTTAGGGGATTTTGTTTGTTTGTTTTTGTTTTCCTAGTGCAGTAAACTTTGTATGTCTGGAGCTTTGGGCCCTCCAAAGTTGATAGTAGGTTTTGGATCAAGGTCTCTGAATTACTTCTAAGAAAGAATAGGATTTTACTGTTACCAGATGTGTTTAATTAGTGTCTAGAATTTAGCCACTAATGTAAGTTTGTTTATAGACATACTGTTAGTATTTTCCTTTAGAAAATTGTTGTCTACATGCAGTTGTTCAAAACAGTACTTAATGTTAATAAATCTAGCAACAGATTTAAAAAAATATTTTTCTCTTATTTCCTTATCCTGTGTGTTTATACGCTGTTTCTGTTGGGCTTTTTAGTTTGTGGGTATGTATGTCGCTTTTTCTAGAGCAAAAATTGAAGTTGTTCACCAAGAAGAGCTAAGCTTACAAAAACATACCAGTTGGCTGACAGTTCAGGGGCTGGTAGCATCTGAACCTACTTGCATGAGGGGAAGTGTGGGACCTTGAGTATTTATTTGTTTTTCATTTTGTGTTGGACAGTCTTGAAGAAATTTCCCCCTTCCCAGCCCCAGGACTTTAATGTGGTGATTTTTCTTTTTGTGACTGCTGATGCATAACTGGCGTTTGTGGGAAGTTGAACGTGGAATTAGTCTCATCTCTTAAAGAATGAGCTTCCTCCCCTAGGAAGGGGGACTTCTAGTCCTACCTAGGACATCTAGATACATGCTTCTTAGAAACTTGCTGAGGGTATTCACTAGCATTACTGAGCCTGAGATGTGCAGGCTGTAAAATACGAACCTGCCCGGAGCAAGCGCAGCCTCTGATGGTAGCTGGTGTCTATCAGGCCTGTAGCAATGCTGTGGTGCTGCACTTCACACCTGGAGGACCTGAGCCTCCTGGGTGTTCAACTGCGGCAAGGAGTGATATTTGGCCTTGAGCAAGCAGCTGCTTGGGCTGTGAGAGGCTTTTCTCCCTCCTTGCGTATGCCAGCCCCCCTCTAAATCCTTTAGCTGACAGTAATCGGCATCCCTGCTTTTGACTTTGTGAGCAGGATCCTAAACAGTGGTAGTCTGACCTCAGCGAGTGGGGTGAGAAAAAGAGAAATGGAGTGTGACTTGGGTGTATCACTTGAGCCTCCATAGCCCTTGCTGTTCACAGGAGGACTTGCAGCCTCTCTGTTGGGAGTTGAATTTGAGGAGGGAAGAAGCTCTAACACCTGAAGGTATATCCCTACATGCAAATGTTGAGTTTGGTCTCCAGTGTTAGGGCATCCAACTAGATACAAGTGCAGAAGCACTGTTACTGGGAGAGAAACTGATTACTGAAATGGCCCCTGTGCCAGCCGTGTCCCCCCATGCACACACAGCCTGGTAGCACCAAGCTGGCTCAGTTGCTGGAGGATGGGGAAGGAGGAAAAAGGTAACTGTACAGGCTTGTCCTTTATTATGAGAGATTCATGAAGGGGGGGATCACGGGCAAGTTTTTCCACATGTAGTGACCTAGGCCAGTTTTGCATCTGGCTTTATTTGCATTATTAGGATTAAACTAATCTGCTTGAAATCCTTGATGATGGGAAATTGCTGTTTGCCAGTGCTGTACTGCTGAGGAAAGTCTTTCTCCAAGCTGTGTGTCTGGTTTGGATGCCAGGTTGTTAAGTTTGTACCGTACTGTACTCATGCCCAGTCGTTCTTTTCCTAGTGGGTTATCACTGGTGACTTAGCCTTTTTTTATTAAGCCTGACATTAGCCTTTATTACAGGCTTTAAAGATTTCTGTAGTACAGTGCTTGGTATAAAATGGGTGGTTGTTGGGGAGGTTGCATAGGTTTCAGTAAGAAGTTGCTCTGTTGGCTTGCATTTGTGTATGCACAATTGTATTTATGGTGTTGAGCTTAACCTCACGGGGAAGGCAGATTCTTGTTCTCTTGGTTTCAGGGGCACTGGGGAAGTGCTGATCTCAAAGCTGCCCTTGAACCATGCGTGACTACGTGATTGCTTGGCTCTTGCCGGTGCTTGGGAACCTGGCCAAGTGAACACTCCTCCACATGCACCCTCTTGAGTTGTCTTCCCCACAGACCGAGGCAGTGTGCAGGAGAGAGCAGTGGGTTTCTGGTTAAAGTACCATCACTGAAGAGCACTGCTCATCTGTCTGTCTTTCAGACACGTGCTGTTACGTGGCTTTTTTCTTTTAAGTGACAGCTGACAGGCACTTCTCGGATGTCCAAAACTGTGCATGTGTTCGCTTGGAGACCACTGAAGTGGAGGACATGCAGTAGGTTCTGTTCTGAGCCTGGCAGCTTAGAAATTGTTGGTGTCTTGGTGGAAAACCTGGTAGCGAGTACAAGCCCTGGCAAAGGAGGAGAGAAGACAGAGGCAGTGAGAAGGAGCTTTAGCTGAGGCCACAGTAGTATTAGTTCATGATACCAGACCTCTTAGTCATGGCCAGGCCTGCTTATAGCACTCAAGTCAGTTGGGTGTGTAGCCACAGCAGTTTTAATATGACAGATTCGTCTGTGCTCATGCGTTTTGCTGAGGAGTTAAGGCCTGGATTTCCCCCACCTCAGGCAGACTTTATTTCAGTTGCCTCAGTAGCTGTTCTGCCTGACTACGGGTAAAGGTGCAAGAAAATAAAGGCAGACTGTGTGGCTGTTTCTTATTCTGAATGCCATGGATTTATCTGCTTTTCCAGGTCCTTTCTCCTTTGCAGCATTTTCCTTCTAGACATCTCTCACACAGGCAATGTTGCAGCTTTTACTCAAGGTGATAAAACTGTAGCCTTCAGAAATCACAGTCTGTGGCTAGGCTAAAACATGTCCTTTCCTGCTAAGGAGCACCTCACTGAAGTAAGCTGCATTAAGGAAATCATCACAACTTGTCTAAAAAGAGTAAGGAAGGCTGGGGTGACTGCTGGAATTGAAGTTCCTGGTGTGATCTGGTGGGAAAACTTGCCCAGCCTTTTGGAGGCTGAGAGCTGCAAGCTAAAATACAGCTAGGAGCTGTGCAAGTGCTGCGTGCATTGGGGAAGGGGGCACCTGGCGGAGCTCAGAGGCTCTGCCAGGAACATGCCGTGTGCTGGGGCTGGGCGCAGGGCAGGAATTGGGGGTCTGGTGCTGACCCTCCCTTCCTGTTATGTTTCTTGGCAAGCTGGGGGTTGCACGTAAGCCCTCTACCCTCAGTGCTGGCACAGACCTGCTGCCTCTTGCCAGGATCCAGCCCTGGGGTGGAAGCTGGGTTCAAACAGCTTAGGAGCCTGGTGCATCCAATGAGCTGTGATGTGGCCTCATTGCCTTGATAATATATTCCCAATTGTACCAATGAAACTATTTATTTTATTCCCCAGGAGCTCCTGCCTCGGTAAAAAAAAATAGGTCCCTGCAAAAGGAACTTGTTGGGCAAGCCTAACATTAGGTGTCATTGCCTGTAGTTGGGGGAAGGATCTCTCCCTGCTGCGCCCAGCTCCCAGCATAGTCTCCTGCGGGGAAACTCTGACTCTTGTTTTAGGGTGATGATGTCTGCCTGAGCCACCTTTGGAGGTGAGAGCACTTGGAGGGTCCCGAGAAGGGAGGCAACAGTGTTGCTGTCTGCCTGCTTTGTGAGTGGTGTAAGGTGTTTCTATGAAAAAGTCTCCACTTTTCCAGTGTCTTCAGAGGTGTTTGGCCTCGCTAGCAACCTGCTCCTTTTTATTCCTGCCTGTGGGTGACCTGCAGCCAGTGAAGCATGAGGTGAGAATGGTCAGGGCTGCAGGAGTCTCCTGCTGATGCTGGTTGGCAACACCATCAAGATCCCCTTGAATTACTGTGCTGTGGCACGGCACAGGGCAGGGAGGCAGCGCGAGGTTTCTCTGCCTTGGCTGTAGTGTCTGCAAAACCTCATTCTGGCTGACTTGTTCCAGATGGTAGGTAGCCGGCTTAATTTGGGCTGTCTTCACTTGCTTGCTGACACGGGCTCCTCCTGAGTTAATTAGCAGATGAAGTTGATGGTACCCATGCTTGGCTGTCTGCAGTCATGGAAGTCTGATGTATGGGTGCTTGGGGGGACAGGGAGGAAAAAATTATATTTTTTTTTCTACTTTGGTGCTGGCTGGGGCTGCCCAGGCTGGCTGCAGCAGGAGATGCAATTTCGAGTCTCTCACTTCCCTCTTGGAGACATCTGCTTGGTGGAATGTCTCTGTGACTTCATGGATAGTTCCTCTGGCCCAGGCAAAAAAAAAAATCATGCGAGTTGGATTTCCTTGCTGGTCTGTTTGCAGCGGTGGCTGAGGACGTGTTTTGGAGAGGACGGAAGTGTTCCGTCCTCAGAAGGGAGTTTGGCTGTGCTGCGGTGAGGGCTCGCAGTTCTGTAGCATCTTCCACGTGGTGTTACTTGTAGTTAGTTGTGAACAGCTGGAGTGCAAGGAGAGCCTTTTCCCTTTTCAGCGTGTGGGGAGGAATAGCTCAACATGAACTCCAGTGCAGAAAATAGGTGTGGGGCAGAGGGGGACTTTCCACATTTGTAGGGATTGGGATAAAAGGCTTATCTCTGCCACAATCAAAAACTGGAGCTGTAAAGCTCATCCTTGGGTTCCTTGTGACTAGAGAGTTAATCCTTTCTTCTTGTGCTGTAAATGTTTATTTAGCTGTCTCTCTTCTGCATTTATGGAGTTCAAACATTTTGGAGTGTATGTTGGGCAGTTGCTGGTGTCCTGTCCAGGGATTCTTTATGACTTGGAGCATCACCAGGATTGTAGTGTTCATCAAATGCCTTGGCCATCCTGCCCCTTTGCAAGTGATGGATGTGGAGAGGACTGTGGGAACATTCCTGTCTGTGGGCTGCATGCGAGAAAAATGTTTTGTCTTGCATTGCCTATCGAGTCCAGAAGCGTTAAGTCTTTGGAGCAGTCTATCAGTGCAGCAAAACACCAGGCGGGTAAAAAGCCTCGTGTGGAATGGCCTTCTAGTCCCA
This sequence comes from Falco rusticolus, assembly GCF_015220075.1. Classification (NCBI taxonomy): domain Eukaryota; kingdom Metazoa; phylum Chordata; class Aves; order Falconiformes; family Falconidae; genus Falco; species Falco rusticolus. The sequence goes on from NC_051187.1 coordinate 103,307,154, forward strand.
TCTTCTCCTAATGATACCAGTGTCATGACTGTGCTGCAGACCTAGATCAGATGTGCTTTCCTCTGGAACAACTCTGACGATATTTTTGGAAAGACGAAACACAGTGTTTCAAGGCAACGTCAAAAATTTGGAATTAATGAGGTGGAGGGAAGGAAGTACTTCAGCTAAAATGGGGACTTGCTCCTTGAAGCTATGTACTATTTATGAAAATTTTTATGTAGCCTTTCCCTGTTAAAGGCAGGAAAACGAAGACTGGCTGAAGGCAAGCGAGGAGTTGCTGTTGAGTCAGCTGAGAGCTTGAAGTCTACAGACTAACGTTTTGAAACTGTCACCTAAATAATTCAATAAACCTTGACCTTTTCCTCTGCACACAGATTCAGTTCAACTTAATTCCACTTCCGCTCCTGCTGAAGAGAGAAAACTGCACGCTAAGACAAACAATGTTATTTGTAATCCTCTGTATTCTTTGCTATCCTTTTATTATTAATGGTGAATGACTTCACTGGCACCGCAGAAGAGCTTCATGTACCGTAAGAGGCTATGCACATCCAGTTTTCCTTTTCTAAGCAGATGCAAGGGCTATGGCTTAACACTCAGAAAATTAGACCATGCTGTAAATGCATTAAAATCTGTTTTTTCTCCTTTGTTATCTGCATTACTTTGTCAGAACCACACTCAAGGCAACATTTGCTAGTGAGAGTAAAAGCACTGGAATTGTCTAAATCCAAAATGTTTTCTCTAGCCTTTTATTTGATATCCTTAGTGTCATATATGCATGTGCATGTTGCATATGAATTTCAGAAGAGCTGGTCTGAGACAGCTCTTTCAATCCAGTTGATACTGGATTGACACTTCCTTGGTGGTACTGGACCAGTAAAGTTTCCCTAAGGAATTCCATTGTGTGTCTAGCACTTGCCGGGACCCTAAAAGTCCTGGTAGGGCTTTCCCAAAGAGTACATTTATCTGCTTCATTTAGGTCCTCCAGTAACTCCAAGCCCCAGACGAGTTGCCAGTGCACTGACCATGTCAAATCACATGGCTGAATGATGATTTTTTTTTTTTTTAAGTCAAAACCTGTTTGTATTTGCTGCTGTGGTACCAGGGCATTGTAGAAACCATGTCTGTATATCAGCATTGTCTTAAGATTTTGATATGAAGACAATTACTGTGATAAATCTGTACTCTTTAGTCTAGACTCAGAAGAACTGGCAAATAAATTATCTGAAGCTATATGCCTTTATATATGTAGCTGTGTGTGTTACTTGGAGATTGGGTTTGTGCAGACAACCATAGCATGTCTGTGTGCAGGGTAGCACTGTGCAATGTTATCCCCCACCAGCCTCTGAGCAAGCTGCAGGACACTGTATCGGTGCAGATCCTAATCTGCAGATTGTTGCAGGACTAATTAATTATCCAGAGCATGATTTGGGGCACCTTTCAGTCCTGGAGCTTGCTGAATAGGAGCTGACAAATTCTGCCCTTGATTTGCGGCTACAGTTTTTCAGGAAAGAAAACACAGGGTTAAGGAACTACAAGCCAGTCCTACTTGGCTGTGCCTGCACCATCTAGCAAGGAAAGCTGTGGCTTTTTATGTTTGGAGTGGCCCTTAATTTGATTCAGGTATTGGAACAGTGCTGCCTTGTTACAGTTTTATAAGCAAGCCCTGTGGGCTGCTTTGCTTTCCAAAGATCTCTGTATTTTGCTCTGGTTGTGTTCACACCCTTAACTGGACTGGAGTTTGGTGGAAACCTGGGGAAGGTTTGAAGAAAACTTGGCAATGGGATCAGATGCTCTGTTCCCAGGTTTGTGTTAATTCTACCTTCTTGTGCCCAGGAGCCTCGCTGAGTTCATGTATCACACTTTCTTCGGTGTCGAGTCCCGTACTGCGCTGTGCCTCCAACTAAAGACTTGTAGCAAAGTATAAATCCACTTAATGGCCTGCGATGCAGCTGTTTGAGGGCTATTTTAAGTGCATGACAGTGGAATACAGAAGGAAATGGCTGTTGCTGGTTTTTTCCTCCCTGCTGTCTTGCTGGACTATATCTGTATGTGTGATGGTGTGGGAGTGTGTAGCCAGAAAGGCTGGAAAAGGGGTGAAAGAACTGGGACAGTGGTGGTGGGAGCAGAAAAAGCATTTCTAACGTCCATGTAGAGGCGTGTCTTCCTGCCATCTCCCAGTTAGCTTCTGCCCGGCTGATCAGAGTTGCTTTTAACTCTTCAGATTACACGTTCTCAAGTCTAACAAATATTCAGCCTTCTATACTTGCTGGTGTAAACTGGCGTAGTGGTACAGGCTGATTCGTGTGCTGTATTGCCGTGCAGCAGCCGGTGGTCTGTTGGGCCATGGTCCCCATCAAAAACATCTCATTTGGTGCTGGTGTAAAGGATCCTCCAACTTCCTCCATGGTGCCTGGCTGAGAGGGGATGGCTAGGGATGTTAAAAGGGATATATTTGCCTTTCACTGCATGTGGCACCTCAGAAGACAAAAGGTGGGGAGATTGCAATAAATCACACACCATTTTTTGGAATGGGAGGAGTGGAGCATTTCAACCTGGGGAGCCTGGTACTGAATAACTCCTGTTTTATTTCATCAACCTCATACCAGCAGTCAAAGAGGCAGTTAGTTGCATGTTGTCCTCCTGTCAGGAGAGAGATGGGCCAGAGAAGCACAGAGCATCTGGTTCTCATTGGGCTCTGCCTTTGGATGGACTTCTTTCTTGTTTTGTCACATTAAATCTCTGCCCCCACCCCCTTCCTCCTTCCTCTCTCCTTTTTTTTCTTTTCTTTTTTTTCCTTCCCTTCAGTGAGTTTACAAGCCTTGCTGGAATGCACATGTGGTCCTTATCATCCGCAAAGTCCAGGGTTTTTTTTTTTCTTTGCTGGTTAGCAGTTTGTGACATCAGGGGCTGTTAGAAGCATTAGTCACTTTTACTGCAAATAGAAAGGTCCGTGGTTTTTGGAAACCTATGGAGGAAAATGTCTTTTATGTCAGTTCTTGGCATAAATGGAACTGTTAGTGCTCTGAGCTTGTGCTGACCTTTAGCCAAACGTTTTGCCTGGAAGACAAATGTTCATTCCCACTCTCTACAGCCACTTCTGAATTGTCAGATTTTGCTGACTTCCTTCTTCCCAGAAGAATGCGACTGTATCCTTTTTCTCCATCCTCCTGCTGAGTTGCTGCAGCTTGCCAATGTAAGCAGTTCCCCTCGCCTCCCTGCCAGCGTGCCTTGGAGGCGCCGGAACAGCAGCGCTCGATGGGCTGATGGGCCGCAGGGAGCGTGTCCTTGCTGCGTGGCAGGGACTGCAAACTGCTGGAAACCAGGATATTTGGTGCTGGATGTCAGGGAGATGGGCCTTGGGCTTCCCACCTCACACTGCATCCGTGCTGGGGGATCTGGGACTGGGGCAGCGGATTTTCCACCGGCAGGCACAGCCTGGGTGGGCTGCACCTGGGCAGGGGCCGGCTTGTGATACCTGCTTGCTGTCCTCCTGCAGTGTCATCCTGGATTGGTTTAGAGAGCCAGCCTTCGGGAGAGGATTGCTTCTGCGTGTAGCTGCTAATGTCACATGTCCAGCATCACCCAGTCTCTGAGGGTGTCTCCTCAGGGGAACCCCTTGCTTTGTCTTGCTGGCAGCCTCCTTTGACTGGTGATTCCCTGGGTAAAATCTCATGTATTTGTAGAGCAATATTCTGTGCAAGGAGGGGCAGCACAAGACCCATGCCTACACTTCTCAGTCTGCTGCTGCCGGCTGCTTTGGCCAAGTTGCTTCCAGCCTTCCTCCCATAAAATAACCTTTTCTGCTATCCCAGTTCTCTGGGATTAAAGGGAAAAACCAGCACGTTCAAGGAGAGCCTTTTCGTGTTCCCTGTGACCTCTGTGGTGACTGAGCCAAGGGAGCCAACTGCGGCATAACACTTTGTGGATGGCATTTCTTGTTACTGGGGGTAGGGAGACCTGGCTCCTTGTTGTTTTCGATGTTGCTAGAGGGCTGCTGCAAGGGACTTAACTGAATGAAGCACACACACTATTGAGAAGCTGTGTGACTCTAAGCAGCTACAGCTGGTGCCAGCTTTTATTCTGGAAGAGCAAGATAGTATAAGGATGTCCAGCCCTTGGGGGCAATACCTGCAGCAGTGAGTCACTTGGTGGGTTGATGGCAAGGCAGGAGACGTTAGCCGTCAGGCTTGCCCACCTCTGATGCATCTTCATGGCTTGTTGACACAATCTACAGAATGAGAATTTGTCTTCCAAAGGGGTGTGCTTTCCCTGTTGAGAGAGAAGGGAAGAAAAGAAAGGGGGAAAGAAAAAAGACTTCCCAGACACCAGTAGCTTGTGGAGGCATCTGCCCAGGCCTGTGGCTGGTCAGCAGCAGAAGCGGAGACAGGAACTCCCCCTCCTCTGCTAGTGACACTGATGGTTATCCTGGCCTCAAACAACAACAAAGTCCTTCCTTCCGTGATTAATTGAGTGATTGCTATGGGCTGTTTTCTTGTGGCATGACTGCACTAGCCATGGCAAGGAGGGGAAAGGAGTTGTTCTTTCTTGTCATGTTTCCCCCCCCCCGGCTTGAGTTCCTTTGTCCAAGAATTAAGGGTTTAGCCATCACTGAAGTCTGTATAAGGAAAGGGATGGGGGTTGTGGGTGCTGTTTCAGGGAACTTAACAGTGAGCTTGGCTCTGGCATAGGCATTGGGAATACTTTGTGCCCTGCCGACAGGGAACCCCAGCTGTCAGGTTTAACACAGGGAGAGGGGACAATAGACCCATCTCTTGCTGACTCCTCTTTGCTTCTGTGCTCTCTGCTCTTTCTGGAGCCACCTTTTTGTCTAGGCAGATTAAAGTATCTCTGAGGTCCCTGGCTTTGGATGCAGCATCTAAGGTTACTTCAGAAACACGGGAACGCGCGCATGGTAATGGGGCAAAAATGTAGCTGGCCTGAGCTGCTGACAATAAAAGCTTTTAGGATTTCTTAAAGGTGCCTGCTAAATTCTGTGGCCTCAAATAACTAAACACTTGCTTCATATTTGTGGTTGAGCTCAATATTTTGCATACCAGCGTTTTTCCCTCTTGAATTTGAGGCTCATTTTTGTTTTCTTTAACTCTTCAGAGGCCATGTGAAACTGACCCCCGGCTGCCAGGAGCAGTGGGCCAGGAGGGGCTGAAGGGGAATATTTTGCTGGCAGCCTTAAAGCAGAAGGGTCTCAGCCAGGAGCTTGCTTGGGTTCAGGGAACAGCTGTCATCATGGTTAATTCCTAAGTGGGGAGAGCAGACCGGGGCAACAAATGCAGGTGTCCTTGTGAACCCTCCTCTTTCTTAGGCCTTTTGGGAGTGACACTCTTCTACCCAGGCAAAGAGTAACTTTGCCTTATCTCAGGTCAGCTACCAGACACCTTCTGAAGTGTAAGGATATGGCTCTGCTTTGTGCTGCCTCTGGAGAAGTGATGTGTTTCTGAAGATGGTACCCACCTTGATATCCACTTCCCCATCTGCGTGGAGGCATACTGTTGCTGACTCCAATCAGGAAAATAAGTTTTCCCTTATTCCTGCTGGCTCTGCCAAGCCACTGTGGCTTAGGAAGAATGAGCTGATTCTCTCCTTGCACATGCCCCATCAGCCAAATGGTTTTATAAAGCTTCACTGAATTACATCCAGGCAAACCCGCTGTTTGCCACAGAGCATCCGTTACAGCATTGCTTGACCTATAAAACCTTTGCCACCAGGAGCTATGTATGAAGAAAACCAGATCTGAATTGGACCTGACAGGGCTCCGAGATTGCAAACCTGTTCTTGTTGTTTTGCAAGACGTTTTTTTCCCCCCTTAAAATTAAGAGCACTAGGATGTAGGGTCCTGGCAATTAATCTCTTCACAGCAACGGCAGTAGTAGACGCTGTGCCTCTGGAGACCTGTCTGTGCTTTACTTACCCCTTTCCTTACCCATCTAGAGTTAAAACCAGCAGCTGTGATAACAGCATCTGAAAGATTGTTGTTGACCCGAGAAATACCAACTGTGGGATGCCTTGTAGGTCGCTCTGCAAAGAAAAGTGATCAGCATCTTTCTCAGTAAACAAGCATTTATTTCTTCATGCTGCTCTAGTTTTTGTAGGGGTTAGCGTACAGCTCTGGAGGTTCAGAATTGCTTTCTGCTCATGCAGATGGGACGCGAAGAGGGAGGGAAGATTTGCCCTATAATAAGGGATTCAGTAAAGGAGGCATGACTATCTTAAAGAAGAGTTTGAAAATTAAGACTGCTTTTGGAATGTCTTAAGCTCTCTGACATATGAGAACATCCGGACCCCCAAGTCTGGCAGTGTATCTGGTGCAAATTTGCCATCTGAACTGCAGTCTGTGGAGCTGCAGTTCTATCCATGCTTATCTTGTCCATCACTCCTGAAGCTGCAAGCAAGGTGAGGTGCTTGGCAAACAGTTATTCTTCTAGCACGCTTGTAAGAGGTCAGCAGTTCCAGATACAGCGACTTGTCTGTGTGTTAAGAAGGCGTCCTGTAGGCCTATGTTACTGTGGGAGCCAGCTGAGGAGTTGTGTGAGTCCAGGAGTGTATTTAGGTGTACTGGGGAAAGAGAGGAGTTGTTCTGAGCTCTGCTCATCTGCTGAGGAAAAATGAGGAATACCCTTGGGAAGAAGCTGGTGAAGCAGGGTGATGGTATGCTTTTCCACTTGGGGTGAAGTGCCCGGGCAGCACTTCTGCCTTGCTCTGGGAGAAGAGCCCCGTGGCAGGAGGAATAAATGAATGCTTGTAGCATTGCTGCCCTGGCTTGTTGGGTGCACGTGGAGGCTCTGGGCTTGTCTCTGTTGGGCAGGAGCCTTTGCCCATATCAGTCTGTGACCACACTTCAGCTGGAGATGCCCAGTTGGCAGTGGGATGACTCAGCTGAGATCAAAACTCAGCCCACTGACTCTTCTCAGGAGCTTGTCGCAGTGATTCACAGCCAGAGCAGCGCGGCCATCTGACTTAGCATCCCGTTGTTTTTTAAATACTTCTGTTTTGCCAGACTGAAAGCGTGAATCACTCGCCTGTTTTGCTAATTATACACTGAGCAATCATGCTTGTTGCTCTCCAGAAAAGGCTTCCTTTCCATGTAGATAAAACCTGAGCTCTTGAGCAGCTCTTGAGTTTGCACTGGTTTCACTCCTTACCCCTTCCTCAGGCAGCCCAAGGGCTAAAGGCTGCAGCAGTGTTGAGCTAGTAAATCCAGAACTGCCCAGTCCAATGTATTTGGGCTAATTGGTAAGATTGTCCACTGTGGTTTTGCAGCTTGGCATCGTTGGCAGACCTATGCCTTGGCTGAAGGGGCCACAGAGCCTTGTGGAAGGTGCTGCAGCTTCCAGCCTGCCATCTAAACCTCTGCTGTGGGGAGAGCAGAGAAGGGGGGGCAGGGTTCTTCTCCTTGTGTCAGCATCCCTGTAGTTACTAAGCAGGAGTTAAGCTATCCCCTTGACAAGGGTGAAAGTGAGAGCAGAGGCCTGGCTGCAGTGGTAAGAGGTTACACAGTGTGCACATCTCCCTTTTAAATCCATTCTCTCAGGAGCAGCCTGTGTTTCCCCCCAGAACGTACCAGCTCTCCAAGTCCACCTGCATGCACTGGAGTGGCAGTTCTGTTGCACAATGCTTTTGTTTGTGCGTGGAGGGAGATACTTAGAAATTCTAGTCCCTTTGGCTCTCCTGCCTTGTCCAAAATGTCTGTGTGTGCTGCACTTGCAGAAATGCACATATTTTCTGTGCCTGCCCTACTCAGCAAGATGTGCTGCAGTCTGGGGAGTGCTGGGGGAGGTGGAGACTTGGGTTTGCATTGCATCTCTGTTTGTGCCTTGGGCCTCTGAGCTTTTTATGAGTGTTTTGGTGTTTTGGGCAGATACCAGGCTACACTTCTGTCTCCCGTTATGCAGCACAGCTTCTGAAAAAGGCTTGGTATTGAAAAGCATAGAGATAGGTTTTGGGTTTTTTCCACTGTTAATGTTTGCCACTTGCAGGGAAAAAAACAGAAAGGGGAGGGTACTAAACCAAGGAAGGTATGCCACAAAAAATAACTGACACAGATGCAAGAGATGAGTCTCTTGCTTCTGTTCCTGCTGAGTAACTGATGATGAGGCAGTACTTGCTTTCCCAAAATATATCAGGGAAAGAGATATTGGTGCTGTGCTGAGAGATGTTCAACACCCACCACTTTCTGTGAAGCCTGTGAGTCACGGGTACCTATTGCTTTCTGGGCTCTGCTTCTAGCTCCCTTCACTCAATCATAAACCCAAGCCTACTGGCATTTTAAAAATACTAACGTTAGAAATATTTAACCCATTATCATTATGCCTAAATCCCAGCATCTCGTTCCATTGCTTGGGACTTTTCCAGGGAAATCACTGTCGTGGGTAAATGAGGTGATGGTCTCTTCTGTGTTGGTTTTGTTTTGGTGGGTTTTTTAACCCAGTCTGAGTGAAGGAGGTGGCATCTCTTAATCACCTTAGGCTTTTGTGGTACGGTGCAGGTGAATAGCCGCCCAGTATATGGAGGGACGGAGGTGAATTGGTGTATTGGCATTAAGCCTGCAGACAAGCTTGGTTCAGATGTTAAGAGAAGGCTTATGTATCTAGTGCAGGTGTCAAGCTGCACGTGCCAGCATGGCAAAAAGGAGCCTTTTGCCCCTTTGTGCTCTGTGCTGATGGCACAGACCTAGATGTTTTTACTTTGAGATGTTGCCTTTCTCGGTGAATTTTTGTATGTGCGTTTATTTTTTTTTAAGTCTGAATGGTATTTTCATCAGCACTCAGCCCAGATGTAGCTTATTTCTTCCTGCATTTGATGGCTGGTCTGTATGTTTTGAGGAGGGAAGTGGAGATGCTGAGAAATTGTGCAGAGAGTGGGAAGTCCTCCTCCGCTTTTGATTCTTCTTTTAACAACCAAAGAGTGTCTTTCTCCATGTCTGGTGCAAAGCCCACTGATTTTGTGGAAAAGAAGCTGGTGCTTCCAGCGTCTCTAAACCAGGCTGAGACTGCCCACACTGTAATTTAGCTCAACAGTATGGCCTCAGCGGAGTGACTCTGCTGGAAATGTCTGGAGAAAGGTTAGTATCTTCAGTTAAGGATCTTGAGTTAGTATCTTCAGGACAAGGAACTTAGGAGAAAAACGTGTGAAATAACAGTAGAACTGCTCTAAGTCTGCTGAGTTGGTGGTTTTTTTGGTTTGTGTTTTGTTTTGTCTGTGCTCAGGATGTTGGCATAACAGCGATTTGCCAGGGAAGAGATAACTGGGCTGGCTTCTTATTCCAAGCCTCTCTGTGAATTACTGTACAGCTGTTGTGGAAAAGTCCTAAATATAATCATGGAGTTGTTTCCAACCTGCCTCGTGCAAGGTCTGTGCTGCCCCATTACCCACTTTAAAAACTGCCTTGCGGTGTTTGACGTCACCAGCTCAGGCGCCCAGGCAGCTGGGGGAGCAGAGCGGGTCCCCAGGGTGCCTTGCATCTCTGGGGTGCCTGGCCTGGCTGCTTCTCCTGCTGAAGGCATGGAGGGGCAGCACCGTGGGCTTTGTAGGTCATGCAGGAAACACTGGCAACAGTGCCCTGGTTTCTCACCTCGTGTTGGAGGAGGTTATTTGTAAACCAAGGCATCCGCAGAGCAGCATGCCTGCTTTTTTGCTTTTTTCCCTTCCGGTCAAGGCCTGTAAAAGCTGGAAAGAGATTTAGCTGGCTTTAGAGGCAGTATTGCTATCTAAGCTATGTCCTGCTGTGGCCATGCCGGAGGGTTGCAGCAGAAGTGTTGGTGTTTCCCTCGTACTGCTGGGAAGAGGGAGCAAGTCTGAGAGAGCTGCTCCTTCCCTTTGGCAGACTGAGCTGAGGAGAGCATGAGCTTCCTCTCTGCTTGTCTACACAGGTTTCTATCAGGACTAGGTTTTGGAGTTGCAGCCAGGACCACATCACAACCTGTGTCCCTCTTTCACGTGCTCTTTGGGAGAGCTGGCCTCACTGGGTGGTTTGGGGACCTCGAAAGGTTCCAGCCCTTGGAGTTGGCTGGTTTCTGGTGCAGAGCTGTACAGTGGGCACAAAGGAGGCAGATGCAGGTGCTTCACCAATTTAAACAGGAATTGGTCTCATTGCAGCTACAACAGTGTTTCACCGTGCGTCTTCCAGGTATCTGCCTAAATAACCTGTGGGTAACTGTAGGAGTATGTGATGCTGAGGCTTCAGAAGCAATGTTTGGGTGTTGCAGATCGGTACAGAATCATGGTTTATTAGCCTCAGGCATGGAGAAACAGTCTGGTTGTGCTTGCATCCCTTGGGATTGGGGACGTTTCAGTTTGAGCCCCACAGTGGAGAGCTGGATAGAAGTAAAAGGACAGTATATTTGGGAGGCAAACCTGAGACACAAAGATCCTGTGTCCCAGAAACTTCTGTGTCATTACACAGTTCTGATGGGACTAGGCACAGACTTCTTCCCTCACAGGGGTGTTGCAACCCTGGTAAATGCCTCTCTTCTTGGTCTTACAGAGTGATGACCTTAGGAACTTGTCCCTCTCCGGCCACGTGGGCTTCGACAGCCTCCCTGATCAGCTGGTCAACAAGTCAACATCTCAGGGCTTCTGCTTCAATATCCTCTGTGTGGGTAAGTCATCCTGTGTCGCTGGGCCGTCAGCTCGTGCCAAGGGGGAGCACACGTAGCCACAAATTAGCACTTTCTCCTTCCTGCGAAGGCCAAGATCTGAGCCAGTGGGGACCAGAGTGGCAGGGAAGTTTCTTCCCAGAGCTGCTCCAGGGTAAAATTTAGTATCCTTCTTTTCCTTTTCTCTCCCCTGTCCCCTGAGCCAAAACATGGAAATCTCTAGCTGTTAAAATCTACCCTTTGATCTTCCTGTGGCTCCGCTTTCCCCAAGGGCTGCCCATAAGGAAACTGAGCCAACTTGGAAAGTAAATTAATTTTTTAAAAAATGTTAACTTAAATCTGCCTTTTTCTGGATAGGGTACAGAGTTTCTCAATAATTTGCATTCCTTCCCTTCCAGGCTTTGCCTGCCTGTCTCATTATATTCTTAGTTTCTCCAGTTGGAAATTATGCCACTTTTAGTCTCCAAATGATGCACTTGAGAACAAAGCCTGTCACCTGTTCTCTGCTGTATTTACTCTGGGTGCTGCAAGTTAGTTTTATAGCCTGAGTTACTGTGTTACATTTCCCAAATTGTTCAGAGGATGAAATATGGGGAGGTAACTTCTTCCCTTGGCTACAGAGAGATACCTCCTGTCTTGGCACTCTGTGGATACTATGCAATTGGAAATCCATTGCTTGGCCCTGAGGAGCTGTGTGCCAAAAGAGCTTTGACCTATTGGTGGACCTCTTCAAGGTGCCCTCACAATGCAGTTCTGTAAATTGACAAAAACGGTGAGTTTTACTCCTAGTTTGGCAGAGCAGTCTGCAAACATCATCTTTCCATTCATTGTTCATTTAAGCCTGCAAGAAGGAGGAAGTATTGTCCCTTCTAATTAGTTACACTAATTAGCTGGAAAAAGAATCCACAACCCTCTGAATGTGATTTTTCTATAGCAAACAGGATTTATGTCTGCAGTGCAGGGTGAGCAGTCTGAAAAGAAATCTGGCAAACAAACTAGACTCCTCTCTAGCTTTGTATGTTGAAGAAGGAGATAAGAGAATAGTTCTACTTCTGCACACTCCAGCTACCAACTCTCACGTGACTCTCCTAGCAGCACGAATCCTTTTAAAATTCAGCAGGGAACAGCCCGATTAGCAGGCAGCTCTTTGATCAAAATGGCATAAATGAATTGCCTTTTTCTCTTGCAGTAAATATTCCTCCTTAGCATGACTTGATATGTCTCCATTAACATAGCAATTTGGTCCAACTGATTTTTTTTTCTTCCTTGTAAAATGTGGTGAGCAACCATTTTTTGCCCCATACGAGAATTTCACACAAATTGCTGCAGTTGTCCAAGGAACAGACATCCCCCCCTTTAAAAAAAAAATAAAAAAAATCATGTTTTGAGAAAGAACACAAGTAACTTTGGCTTTGTAATGTGATACTTTTAATTGCGGTGTGCGTTGATAAAAGGCTGCAAAGCCCATCTAGCACAGCATGCAGCATCACTGCATTCACATCAGGAGCTCACTAAAACACGTCGCTTCAGAGATTAACAGTCTGTGCCATCAGTTTAGGACTGATCTTTTCATGTGGGTTGAGCTCTATGTGAGCCTAGGTTTTGAGCTATAATGCCATGTATACTTTCTGTCTTCCCCCTTCTTTCGTTTGTTCATTCTTTTTTAAAAGTTTGCTTTATGACCTGCAGCTTCCTAGGCTAGGAATGCTGCTACAAGCATCTCTGCTCGATTATTTTACTGGGCTGCAAGTAATTGCTTACATTCCTGAGCCTAGCGTGAAAACGGTCAGAGTCAGAGCCAGAAAAATGAGCCGTCAGGTATCACAGAACAACAGGCAGTTGCTGAGTAGCAGTGCTTGTTTCTGCGGACAGAAGTATTATATGGACGTCTGAGATCTTCTAAGTTGGGGGGTTGCATATTTTGAGAGATTTTGATGCTAGGAGGGCTGCGTACAGCACAGAGAGATGGTTGAAGGTAATCCCAGATGCAGGCTTTCCCACCTGATTTTTTGCATTGCTTTTTTGTTAATCACTTAAGATTTTGGGGGGGGTTAAGAGGTTGGAATAGGACCCCCTCACAAACCCAACCTGCAAATGCCAGAGCTGCGCACTGCAGACCCAGGAGGTCTGTCCCAAATCCCATCATCTCTCAGCTGGAGCAGCTTGAGGACGTTACCTCAGCACACCCCCTGCTCACAGCATGGCTAGGAGTAGCAGTTTGAGAGTGTAATTGCTAAGCAAACACTTTTGACTTAGAAATGGGATTTAGGCTAATGCTTTCATCCATGCTGTTAATTGCACTGGGGATTAGTGAACCTGTAATAGTTTTAGAAGGTGGTATTTAAGCACTGTGCTATTTAGATTTTTAAAAACTTTTTATGGATTTCTCAGTCTCAGATTTTCATTGACCCCATTGGACTATGGGGTTTTTGTGGCCCTCTTGAAAAAGGAACAGAAACTGAGCTGGAGGGGGAAAAATGCATAAAAACATGTACAGAATCAGATCTCTCCTTGGGTATCAAACTTGTAGTTGAGAGAATTTACATCTTGCTTCTGTAAAGAAAGTTATATCAGAACTAGGACTTAGCCTAAAGTGTTAAAAACAGAATTAGGTATTTCTCAAATAAGGATGGCTTCTTGCTGTCCTGAATACTGATGTTGCTTGCAAGGTGGGGAGGCTGGGGCTCTTCATGCCATCAAGCAGGAGGGAGCCTGCATCACCAGTCAGATCATAGCAATGTAAAAACCACAGGCAACAGCTGAAGACTGCTGGAAGCAAATGCTTTTATGAGAAAGGAATGATTATTTGTGTCTCTTGCATTGCCAGTGTAGCAAGTCCAATAATGGGGTTCTAGCAGCAGCAGGCATTTATGGATCTGTTATGGAAGGAGTCCTTTCCCTTCCCCAAGGAGTGGGGGGCGCTCACTTAGCAGATATCTAAGTAACTTATTAAAACTATCTAGGTTTCCTTTTTAATTTTTTTTAATTTGTTTTTCCCTCTTCCTTCCAATTTAGTACCTTCTCTTCAGAGAGTCTTACAAGCCTCAGCCTGTATTCTCCAATTCCTCTGTTTCCCATGGGAAATGTTAACAGTAGTATTACTGGAAAAGACTGTGTGCCTCTGTGTGCGTGTGAAATAAGCCCCTTTTCGTCCCAAAAATAATGAAAAATCCCTGAGGTCAGTGGTGCTGATGCATCATGTCTGGTGATGCCCCTTTCGGTGTCCTTGCCTGCAATTGTGGTACACCTCCCTTGAATACCCAGCCCTCAAATCTCCCTTGCCATTCCCAGCGCAGCAGCCTAGCTGTTCACCTGTGGGTGATGACTTCACTCTGAGGGCATTTGGTTTATCTTGGTGTCTGTCTGTGTAGCAGCTTTTGTGTAGCAGCGGCCCTTTCCAGATTCACATCCCCAGCGTGTGGTGCTTTGATGGGGTGTGCTGCAGAGACCCAGGCGGTGTGACCTGCAGGGAAAATTAGTCAGAGTCCAGCAGCAGAAGCCAGAGCTGCTGTCACTTCCCAATGTCCACAAAGTCCTTGCTTCAGTCCTGGGGGATTGGTAAAGGTGGGGACTGTCTCAAAAGACATCTGTTCCTGAAGGGATTATATTGCTTAGCCATGTGCACGTAGCTTAATTCCACTGCTGCCCAAGTGGGGTAACTCCTTAGCCTGGTGAACATGCCTGGGAGGAGGAAATGAGAGGGGGAAAAAGCAATCAGACCATACTAACATTGCCTTTGTCTGCTCAGGTGAAACTGGCATCGGCAAGTCAACGTTGATGGACACTCTCTTCAATACCAAGTTTGAAAGTGAACCTGCGACGCACAACGAGCCTGGTGTGAGGTTGAAAGCCAGGAGTTACGAGCTCCAGGAGAGTAATGTCCGTCTGAAGCTGACTATTGTTGACACAGTTGGATTTGGTGATCAGATTAATAAAGATGACAGGTAAATTTATTTCTGTCAGGAGAAGGAATGCTTGTGCTGACGTGCTCTGAGATCTGGAGGGCCCGAGCCTCTGTGGGGAGCAGGTCACTCACTGTGCCTGGTGGTGGTTCCTGATCATGGCACCGCTCACCCCATGAGACAGGTAGAAGTAAGGAGAAACTGAGGTGAAGAATAATCAGATCAACTAGACTGCAGAACTGAAACTGTGTTTCTGCCCTCCTTGGCTCTGTGCAGCTCAGTCCAAGTTCTCTGCTTGCATTGCAACATGTAAATACTGGAAAGCATGAGGTCAAATTGCAATTATGTTGTATCTTTTAGGGACCTGGAACTCAGATCATAGTTCCTGTTCACACCATCCTGTGGTGACGCAAGTTGAGGCAGACTGAAAAGAAACACTATGTCTGCATGGCTGGGTTCAGACAAAATGGCCTTTATTGTTTATACAAACTATTTATGTATCTTAGACAGTGCAGGTGTCAGACCCTGAGAGGTTTTTGTGGCGTCCTTCTTGCTTGCTGTTTGCTGTTGGTGTAGGTGCCCATATGCTGCGGTTCTAAGTTCTGATTCTTCACACCCTGTTTACATACCTGATAATTTGTGGCTGTCTTAAAGGTACACGGTTAAGTCTTTGAAGTCAACTAACTTGTCTGCAGACCCGCTGCAGACCCCAACAATTCCCCCTTTTTGTTTTTTGAACAGCTAGTACCAGGTTTGTCATGTTCTGCAGGGCCCTTGCAAACATGACGGCAACCAAGGCAATAGCAAACACAATACTGCCAATTGAGTGAATGGATGCCAAAAAGGCTGAAATTTTCTCAGATTTTGGTAACATGTTGCTGCAATGGGGTGCCTAAAATCCATGCAGCACATACCATCAAAATCCTCACAGCCATGTTCTTGAGCCAACAACAAAAAGCTAATAGTTGCTCTGTTTTGTATGTAATGGTGGCAAATTTGACTCACATTCTTAACTGCCTAACAAACAAGGTGATTTAACTTTTTAATGCTTTCCCTGCTGTTACTTCGAATAAGAGAAGAACCACGTTCCCATCAGTTGCATAAATCAACTACATCATTACCATGTGTTGATTTATGCAGGTGTCATGGTCCCATCATAGCCTTTCACTACATTAGCATCTACATAAACACAACTATTGACGTTCAAAGTGCAAACAGTATTGACTTCTTTTGGGTTAACATTATACAGAGGTAATCAATTATCGAAAATATCATGACTTTCAGTGAGATTCTTCATTCCCCGCATACATTCACTTTTTTGCAACAATGTCTGCCAGTCCGTTTCAAGGAAGGGCACACCAAACAAGGACTGGTTCAGTAAGGAGGCCACACATTAGTTGTTGGGTTGACTGGCGGCAGCAGCGCTCCCACGATCCGGCACGCTAAGCTCAGGCCGCACACAGCGAGCAGGTATCCATCGCGGACCTTCATCTGTAGAAACACAAGCGTAACCTCTCCCCCAAGTCAACAATTCATCCGGTCCCGACCGATGCCCGGTACGAGGGTCTTCGTGCATACTAAGACACCTTCATGCTTTTGCTGCTTGTCACCAATTGACACAAAATGTCGCACAATGGGAGGCACCGCATGGTCGGCAGAGATTTTCAGAAAGTTCAAAACATAACATGCGTTCTCTAATCGTGCCTCTGGGGTCATTCCCTTTGTTCCCCCCCCTTTTTTTTTTTTTTTTTAAAAAAAAAAGTTAGTGCCACTTTATTAATAGACTCACACCAATTTATACCCCCAGCTAAAAATACACACGCTACACAGGCTTTGTTATTTAAAAAGTAATAGGTTAAAACTACTCGTTCACACACTTCCATCTCCCCTATGATTGGTCCCGGTGTGGTGCCCACACGCTGCTCCCCCCTTGTGCAGGCATCCTGTTTTTTCTCATCTTTCTGTCCAATTCTCCTGTCTCGCTGCGAATACAGTTTCTCTGTCTCCCTTGGCCTTGCATATGTCCTTCACAACACTTGCAGCTTGTTACAGTTTTGGCCTGCTATTACAACAAAGTGGTCTGGATTGCTCGTAATATATCCGTTGTCTTCCAGCCATTCCACAAATCCCCCTTTTTGTTTTTGAGCGATCCAGACCCCTTTTATTATTCTGTTCATAATTCTCATAAAGCAATTCCACACACAGATCAATATCATTAAAAAGATTACAGTGGCAATTAATACTGTTGTCCTGTGCAGAAACAAATCTTTTAACCATCCAGTAATTCCTAAACTCTGTAGCCAGTCCATTAACCCGTTCTCAGTCTTTATAGCCTGTATATTTTTTCTTAACTCAGCAAGCTGCTTATGAATAATTTGAGTGATCAAGTTCATACAACACTTCCCATAGCGCTGTTCACTATAGGCTACTCTCTACTGTTCATGCTGTTTCCTTATCTTCTAGAGGTGAGATCACATTCCTCCTTTGTTTCTGTCTCATCCTAGTTTCTTCTCATACTCCCTTAAAGTTATTTAACTCTTTGCTGCAGGATCTCAGCTGCACATCGTCAAAGCAAGGCCAAAGCTGCACGTTATCAATGCCAAAACAACCCACTGTCTCTTTTCCGTTGTTCCGTACAATTCTACAATTCCTTTTTTTTTTTTTTTTTTTTGAGGGGTGGTGGTGGGTTTTTTTGTTTGGTTGTTTTGTTTTGTTGGGTTTTTTTTGTTTTAACAGCAAAAGATCAAGCCCCTGCTTTGCTGCTCCTGCTCCTAACTAAGGGTGCGGAGCCAGAGCTGTGAGGGGCACGTGCTGGCTGGAGGGAGGAGAGCTCTGCGCGTCAGACGCTGCCATATGCTCTCGGGCGAGAACAAAAGCTGCTCAGCGGAGGAGCAGGTGCTGAGAGCAGGGATGCTCGGCAGCTTGTTACCGCCGGGTCGCTTTGTATTTGCTTCATTCGGCAGACAAGAGGAGCCAGCAGTACTGGTGGTGAAGCTCCTCCAGATTCCCTATCGGGCAGTTGGAGAGGGGGCACTCGCAGGGCAGAAGGGCTTGGGGAGAGCTTTTGTTCTCCTGCTGTGTCCCGACACATACAGCTGCAGTGGGCGGGATTTTCTCCCAGTTTGAGTCCTTCCAGTCCTTATTTTGCTCTGCTTTTTTATGGCGTTTTCTCAAAAGTGATCTCCCAATGTAAGGCCTTACTGTTTTCTTTGCAACACACCTCTGTCTGAGGTTTTTGGGGTCTCATGGTCAGAGACAGAATTTCTAAAAGCAAAGAAACCAGAGCAGCAGAAACCCACTTGGTGAGATTCCTGAGACCCTCTGTGCCTGCAAAATAACAAAGAGCGCCCGGTGCTGTCTGCTGGGTGGCTGCTGCTGGCAGCCCTCACACAGCACTGGCTGTCTCTTGCTATAGTTCTCAGCGGGTAAATTGAGCAGGAGTCCGCTCCGCTTCACCAAGCGTTTGGAGCAGCTGCTCAAGGAGCTGCACTGGCATCGGGAGCAGAGGGGCCAGACCGGAGCCTTGCTGGCTGCCTGTCGGAAGGGTGTTTCAGGAGGACCTGACAACTCCTGATGGTCTGTTTATTTCTCAGATTGGAGAGGCTTTTGAGGGAGGGTATTGAGCTCTCAATTCATAGCAGTGTTAAGGCAGTGTTGTCTTGGTGCCTTGCTCTCAGTGCCCTCCTTCGAAATCTTCCTTGGGCTGCAGGTCCTGCGGCTGCCCTTGGTGGAGGGGGGAACAAACTGAGCAGTTTCCTTTCCAGAAGCACAATTGGTTAGTCGGATCAGGGCACATTACACTGCACCAGCTTGTTTTTCCTCCAACAAAATGGTCCCCTCAAAGGACACAAACAGTGCAGTTGTCTCTTGAGCTTTGCTCACAGGCTTCAATCCTGAAAAGTTCCTTTTATCCCCTTGTGAATCTCCCTTCCCTCGTTTAAGAGCACAAACAAGCTTTTGGACAAGCTAGGGTAGGTGGGAGCTTCATGTTTAAATTATCCTGTATTGGATGATTCTTGGTGACACTGGCAGAGCAGCAGCTCAGACTTTAATTGGAGAGACTGCAAAATACTTTATTTTCAGGGTAGCAGTCTTGTGTGGTTTCCATGCCCCTAAAGTCTGGGGTCTCTGCTACTTTGTCTTGCTAATGTGTCCGTGGTACTCGCCCTGTGCACCGAGTGGAAACACACGCTTGCTGAGGAGGGACTGTAGGTTGGGCAGGGAGGGTCCTACCAGCAGCACTTGTCTTGTAATGTACACAGCACCCGTGAAGCTTCCTGAGCGTTGATCAGTGACCCGTGTTGTCCCAGCAGTGAATGCTGTTTTCTCTGTGCCCTGTTTTCTCTCTCTAGCTACAAGCCTATCGTAGAATATATCGATGCGCAGTTTGAAGCTTACTTGCAAGAAGAGCTGAAGATCAAACGATCCCTGTTCAATTACCACGACACCAGAATTCACGCCTGCCTGTATTTCATTGCGCCCACTGGACACTCATTGAAGTCCCTAGACTTGGTCACCATGAAGAAGCTCGACAGTAAGGTACTTACTGCTCGTGTTGAGACCCTCGCATGGCCCTACTAGTGTTTTTATGATCTTGCCACAGGCTTAGTTAAACCTGCTCTGAAAAACCCTGGTTTTGGCGGCAGGGAGTTGCAGAGGTGCCGTGTGAAATCTTTACCTTGGGCTGGCTGCGAGAGTGGGTCATTGTTCATTGATTCATATGTTGCAGGGATTTATTAAGAGTTTGGGCTCCAACCCTCTTCCACTCCCATCTCGAGGTGGGAAACTTGGCCGTTTGCTCCCCAGCTGTGCTATAAGGTTAGCGATCTGGGGGCAGGAAACTGTATTTATCAGGGTGCATTAGGAGGCCGCTGTTCTTTTTGCTTTCCTGCGTTAATTCAGCCAAGTTTAGTGACAGGTTTGTTCACAACTGAAAGATCAGCTGGCTGTTGAAAGAGAACAGTGAGTTTTCCTCCTTAAATGAGTTGTTTTTTTTAAAAAAAGAGGTTGAAATTGAACTCTGGTTGTTCTAGTACTCAGCGACATAGTTGCCATCTCTATTTCACTTTGTCCAAGAAATTAATTAGGCTCTTGTACAAAACCTGGTTTGGTGTGTATGAGATGAGAAGTACATCTAAAACACTTTAGGTCATCTTCCTAATCAATGGTAAACAAATCAAAATGCTGTGTCTGTGTGCTCTGACTGCATCCAGCTAGATACAAACAGTGATTTGATCTTCTATGGCAAATGTAGTGTTGTTCTAACTGTAATCTGATAAACAAGAAGAATCTGAATAAATGTTACTCAGCACATACTTTTTCAGTTACCCTCACAACTAGCAAGAATGAGAACCAAGCTTGGTTTAAACCATGGTGTTTTTTACTAGATACTTGGAAGAAGATTTAATCTTTTTTCTTCTAGGGAAGTTAGCTGAGGTACAAATGTAGAACCTGAGTATTTAAACTGAGCTTTCTCTGTGCTTTTTTTACATCATGATTAAGCAATTTAAGTCAGTCCACCTTGCACCTTTGGCTGAGTGAATCCTGATTCTGCAGAAGATAAATGATGGCAACGATTCTTTATTTCCTAGAGTGGCCTCTTGATTGGGTTTTATGCAGTGATGCAGAAGGGTCCCTGCCCTATTCAACTTAAAATAGGGTTATGGAGATTAACCCAAAGTGAGCTAATTGGCATTCACGTTCTATCTTTTGGCAAAGGGGGATTTAATAACTCCAGGCCATCTTCCGAACAGAATTAAATGATGTAATATAAGAGGATTTTCAAGTGCTGTAGTTAAAATCCCTTCATATAGGTCAATATCAACGTCTTCCTCACTACGGTGTCTGTCTGCTGATGCAGGGAAAAGCAAATCCTGCAAGATCAAAAGCAGAAGTTGCCCATCTGGAGGGAGTGGAAAGGGAAAGAAAGCAGGATTCCTTGTCCTAATGCATTCTTGCTTTCTCCCAGCAAAGCAGATGCCTGTGTGGTGCTTGCTATGTGTTGATCCCTTCAGCCACGCTGAGGGACTTTGCTGTCTCCCCTTGGCTCGTTGATGGTGTTGCTGTTTGCCATCCTGCTGCCTGTGTTGCAAACAGCCTGTCTAGGGAAGAGAGTCAGTAACTTACCTTCCATTTCTGTGTTAACCCCATCATGCGGTTCTCTAGGATGATGATTGTAGAGCTCTGCAGGGAGAAATCAATCAGAGTCCTGCAGTTCAGCGGTGTGTGGGAGCATGTGAGGGCATGCAGGTGGAGGAAGCGTGCCTCGGTGTTACTGCCAGCCCCCACCCTGCAGGTCGTGTCACTGGGTATGGACCATCTGCTTCCACCTCCAGTGGGGTAACAGCAGTGCTGCTGCCCACCCAGGTGTCCCCAGTTAACAACACCGCAGCAAATGCCCACGAGGGGCTGTTGTTTTGAGTGTCTCTCTTGTAGGAGTCCAGCCTGCTGCAGTGTGTAGAAGTGTCTAGATGGTGATTTCCTTTTTTTTTTCTTTTTTTTTTTTTCTTTTGGAACAGCTTGTAATAATCTGTGACAGCATTTCCTGTCCAGCCAATTCGGATGAGGAGAGGAATACAACAGGACAGGAAATAACATGTTGCCAAATTGCATTTGACTTCTTTTTAAGGCCATCACCACTGCTGCCTGAAAATCCTGTGTAAGGCAGTGGTGCTATCTGAGCAGCCCCGGGGAAGGTCTCCTGCTGTGGGTGCTGTGGCCTGTGGCATTTACAGGGCCATTGCTGCAGGATGCATGCTGCTCTCCTGGTGATGCAACATGTGCGGTCCTGTACGTAGAGGTGCTATCTTTGTCTTGCAGGTGAACATCATCCCCATCATTGCCAAGGCTGACACCATTGCAAAAAACGAGTTGCACAAGTTCAAGAGTAAAATCATGAGTGAGCTGGTCAGCAACGGTGTCCAGATCTACCAGTTCCCAACGGATGAAGAGACGGTGGCTGAGATAAATGCCACGATGAGTGTATGTTTTTTGGGGGGAGGGTTTGCTTGCCTTGGTTTGCGTGGGCCCATCCTTGATGGTAGGGCCTATTGTACCATGTTTCTTCTGGCTTTAAAGCTCCAGTCTAAGCACAGATATCAGGCTGGCCAGAAGGCTTTTGGAGCTGGAGGTACCTGTCACACATGGGCTGCTTGGCCTTCAGTGTGCTCCATTGTCTGACAAACGATTCTCCTCTGAGCGTTTTTTTCATATCCTTCCCCTATCGCGGTATTCCCATCTCAGGAAAGGAAGAGGATGGGAGGCAGGGCCCCGAATCAGTCAGGGCAAAGGGCTGGGGTTTGGGTTTCCTGTCCCAAACCACCACTTGGTGCTTGGTGGGGGGTGATTCACGTCTGCCTTTGTTTCGCTTTCCGGTGAGAGCAGGGGCACAGTCAGTGATGTTCCAGCTCTCGGCAGGGCCGGTGGCCATCAGCGGCCCGGGCTCTGGCTTTCATCTCCTTCCCCTTCCTCTAATGATAGGGGTGGGATCTGAGTGCAAACAGGGCTGGGGTAGAACAAACCTTTTAGTGGGGTTTACAGAGGGAAACAGTTGTTTCTCATGGGCCTGACTTGGAGTGCAAGGAGAAGAGCCTGATGCTCAGTGAGGTGCATCACAGCAGTGCCGACAGAGCCCTTGGGTGGCTTTAGCAGGGGCACATAACGCCCAAGAGGATGTGTCAACCCCAAAGCAAGCGTACTCAAAAGCAAGTGCAAGGACGAGGCTGAGTTACCAGTTTTTACAGGGAACGGAGGCATTGAGATTAAGCCATTTCCTTGCAACTTGAAGGCTTTTGTGAGATTCCCCGCACAACTGCTTGTAGATGGGCAATTGTCGCATCGAGCTGGATATCAGACCCTCTCCAAACATCTGTATTGCCTCTTTTCCCTGTCTATGTTTTGTTCTCAGCAGGCATAAGCTGGGACAGAGAAGGATGTGGCTTGTGTTTTGCCTTCCTCTGGTGCAGCCTGGCTGCTGGGAAACTCCTTTGCCAGTTAATCATGTCTCCTCTGCCACCTGGCTTCTTCCTCTCCCACCCAGTCTGTGACCACAGCTTGGCCAACATGGCACCCACTCCCAGAGCTTGTGGCCAGTCCTTTTGGGTGCCGTTAAGGCAGGAATAGCACCACGGGGGTGAGCTGGCAGCAGCAGCGAGTTCACTTCTGGCAGCAGCAGCCACACTTCTGGGAGTAGATCCCAGACTGTTGCCACCACACCCTTGGAGAGACTGGGACGGAGCAGAGCTTGGTGACTCAGACGTGTCAGCCCAGGGCTGGGTCAACTCCGCTCTTCCCCTTGCTCACAGCTTTGCCCTTTTTAAGAGGAAGCATTAGCGGTTATTTCTAGCAGCAGAAACCCCCTGAATTTTTCGCCTACCTTCCTTGGGAGGATGTACTTTCTTTTCTTTTCTTTTCTTATTGTTTAACAGTTCTTTTTTTCTCAGTGTTCAAATTCATTTCCAGTTTGTAAGACTACTTCTGTGCTTAAGGTAGTTGTGCTTTGTAATTACATGAAAAATATGTATATGTACATCTCTTGCCTTTTTAGGACTTCAGAATTTTGGACTTTAAGTCTGAGCAGGTTTCTCATCCAGATTGTCCTGTTGCTCTTTCTAAAACACCAGATGAATTGCAAAGGCATTTAAGCGATTGAAATGTAGCACAGCTGGCACAGTAAATGTCTTTCTTCAGAAACAATCCCTGGCAAGGCAACAAAGGAAATCCCTAACCTAATTGTCCCTTTCCTTTTCTAGGTCCACCTTCCTTTTGCTGTAGTTGGCAGCACTGAAGAAGTGAAGATTGGGAATAAGATGGCAAAAGCCAGGCAGTACCCCTGGGGTGTTGTGCAGGGTATGTTACCAAAAGCACAAAGAAGATCTTGTCATCCTGTCTTGTTCTGATGAAAGATGCATTCATCTCTGGATCGTCCTTATTAAAATCTGTCTCGAAAAAGCAAGATCACAGCTCTTAAGATTTCTCCTTAAAATCAGGGCTTTGCAGCCTAGATCCATGGAGGGGATTTGCCAGTGGGGTGACGACTGCTGGCTTTTGAGAGAGCAGGGTAGCATTACTAGGGGATGCTAAATAACTAGCTTGAGAAATGAAAACCTGCCGTTTTCTGTTCCTTAATGCTTTTCTGCCAGCAAAAAAGCATGAGCAATGGGGAAGGCTTAGGCAGCTGAGTGGTTCAATTTGGACCTTGCATGCAAGCCTGAATGCAAATGTGTAGCTGGGGGATTATCCAGGGAGGTCAGCAGGTGCTCTGGCCTCTCAGCTTGAAGTGGGAGCAGAACTAATTCAGCACTGACTGCTTGGTACTTCTTGTCCTGGTATCCTAAACAGTGGACATGCAGCTTAAGTGTGCAGTCCCCCATAAAGTCAACGAGAGAAGCTCCTTTCTGTTGCAGAGCGGAGTCTGGCTAGGGCTGTGCTTGCAGCCCAGGCTGTACTGAAGCTGCCAAAGGCAGGGCTGGTACTTGCTTTCCCAACCAGCGCTGAGAAGTACAGAGTTGAGATGGTGGTGGTCTGCTTGTGGCTTCAGCTGTGTATCCAGTTGGAGAATGGTCCAGCAAGCTGCAGGGGAACATTCACAGGACAATTTTAAGAAACTCACAAGTTTTTCTCAATAATACCATCTGACCCTTGAAGCAGCTTCAGATTACTGTCCTCAGCTGTGTATACCGCAGGATAATGCTGGGAATAACTCACAATTGGGAAAGGAGTTTGTATGTTTGGGAAGTCTTGGACTTGACACGTATCCTGCTGGGTTCTTGCTGTTCCCAGGAAACTATGAGCAGCTAGTCAAGGAGATTTAGTTGGATACCAGAGAGACTTTGAAAATCCGGCTCTGAACTGCCCCTTTCCAGAGACAGCTGCTCTGCTCTGAAGGATGTGGGTCCCTGGAGGCACGCTGCAGGGAGAGTTGTCTGTTAACAGCACAGGTGCCTGCTGCTTGCTGTTGCATCCTAAAGAGAGAACTTCTACCCGTTGTCTTTAAGCACAGCCAAAGTGTTTGCCCGCGCGGAAGCGTGCAGCCCTCTGGCCATGGGCCCTTCGCCGGCTGAACAGCTTGCTCGCCCAGAGGCTGACGGTGCCACACCAGACCCCGCTCGGAATAGAAGTTGCTGTGGGAAGGCACGTTATACTGTGTGTGCTGCCTCCCTTCAGTGGCAGGAGCAGGGTGTTTAGGGCTCTGTCGTAAGGGTAGCTGGCATGGGAAGGGTGCAGCGTCTCTGGTGGGGTCTTCTCATAACCTTTCCTTTCACCACTGCTGCAAACTGAGACTTTGTTGCCTACCTGGGCTCCTGTGGGTGACTTGGATTTAAAGTGATAAGTGAAATCCTGCGAGCAAATGGATCGTCACCTTGCTGGTGCAGAAATGCATGGAGAGGCGGGAGGTATGTGACAGCAGGGCAGCACAGAGGTCTTGCAAATCCAGTGAAAGGCCTTGAACTGGTGCCTGTGTGTTGGTGTGGGATGGTTTCACCCCCAGTTCAGCAAGGTGTTTTGGTGCAGGCTGACGTGGCGTTCTGCTCGTGTGCCTGAAGAACTCTTGGGCTTGCTAGACCACGGCCCAGGTCTGGGGAAAGAGGGGACCTGGTGCCTGGGTTTAACATTCTCCCGGTGGATGGTCTGTCTTTGTTGCAGTTGAAAATGAAAATCATTGTGACTTTGTGAAGCTGCGTGAGATGCTGATCCGAGTGAACATGGAGGACTTGAGAGAGCAGACGCACACCCGACACTACGAGCTGTATCGGCGCTGCAAACTGGAAGAGATGGGATTCAAGGACACAGATCCAGACAGCAAGCCTTTCAGGTAGGACAGCGTAACTTGGGCCTTGTACAAACAGAGGTTGGAGGTTTGGGGGCTGCTGATGTTTGCAGAAACCAGGGAGGGAGTAGCTGTGGTCACTTAGAGCAGCTGAGGGCTAAAGTGTGGCTGAGGAGGAAAACCTTTGCAGTGCAGCCTTGCCCTCAGGGCATGGGATGTGTGCAGGAGAAGCACAGGAAGAGCCTGGGTGGCTGAGAAAGCCAATTCTTGCCTTAACATTTTGAAAATGTCTGCAACCCTGCAGCAGGGCCCTGCAGGCTTTCTAGAGCCTGTAAATGTCACCAGGGTGCTTGAAGGTGATGTGTTTTGAGGGCTGAACATGACCCATTTCAGATCAACCTGGAAGGATTAGGAGGAAGAGGCGCATGTCCGTGGATCTCTCTGCACCCTGTTTCTGAAGTTCTGTCTGTATTCTTCGTGCCCTTCTCTAAGCACCCCTTGCTCTGCCGTGTCAGATATAAGCTGCTGGCTCGTATCACCCACAAGTGTGTGCCTTTCAGTCTGTCTCCTACCTGTCACTTGCCAGCCAGTACTAAAAAGCGTTGAAAGAATTGTTTTCGAAATGCTCTTCCTGTCACAGTGCGGAGAGCAGTTCTCCACTGGACTCTTCAAAGTGATTTAGCTGTCCACATTTGAAACTGCCCGTTGCTCTGCGTGGCTGAGAGGCTGCTGTAATGCAGAGCCTGCAGTGAGGATCACTACTGTCTCCTGGTATCTTCGTGTTCTCAGCACCATGGAAGGGGGCATGCCTTTGTAAGGTGTGGTGAGAGTGTTGGTGGTAGTATGCAGTCAGGGCTTGTAGGCATGTCTGCCTGGGAACAGTTAACAGCAGTTAACTTTGTATTGTAGGCTTGTCATTTTTTCAGGCTGGGACAATCTCATTTTGGAGTTTGGAAGCTGTTGGTGGTTGGTTTTTTTCAAAATTATTTTACCCCTTCCACCCTTGCTCTTGCTTTCCTAAAACCTATGAACTGTCCAGTCTTACGTGAAGCTTGTGCTCATCTTCCTACTGGCAATACCATGAGTCTTGAGTGAATCTTTTGGATAGTGAGTTTGTTAATCACTTCAGAAACTCCTCCTGACACTTTTTGCCCTTGGAGGAGGGCAGGTTTTGAAATGTTCAGATGATAGATTAGTGCCCTCTTTCCTCCACTGCCGACGCAACTGTGTTTTGCAGGCAGCTTGCTCTGCTGCAGGTCAGGACTGCAGGCAATTGCTGTGCTTGAAAAGTGCAGCTGTGACAGTGCTGAGACAAAGGTGAATCATGTGTTGAGGTATAACTGGTTACCAAAGGGGAATTCCTGGGATAAATGTTCTTGTTGACCCTCCTAGGGTTTGTCACAGCTGGTCCAAGGTGCACTATGAAGAGTTGCCAAGGGCTAATGCTTGAGGTTTGGTTTATTCCTAAATGCACAGTTTATGCTGTCAGACAGCTTTATTGGTCTGAAGCCCAAGTCATTAGCCAGGGACAACAGCTGTGTGGGAATTTGGGAGGGAGTGTTTGTTTTCTCCTTGCATTTCCTGTTTCCCATTCCTCCCCAACTTTTCCCCAATAATTGCACCCACTGCCTTAGCAGCGTCCCACGCTCCTCTGTGCCCCAGGCGAAGGCAGTCAGAAGTAAACGTGCATCGATGTGGGTTTACCCCCATAACATATGTGCACATTGGGAATTGGCATACCAGTCCCTGAGAGGGCAGCCCTGCAGCTGGCTTGCATGGATAACCATGGACATGGTTCATCCCAGCTCCTCAACAGGGGAAAGCCAGGCGTGGTCCAGAGCAGAATGCAGAGTTGGGAGCCTTGTGTTCATGTTTCTAGAAAACAGCGCTCGGTGGTAAGCTGAGCAAGGTCTGTGCTACAACATGGAGTTTGCATCAGTTCAGGGTTTGATTTGTGACTCGCTGAGCTTATGCAGCTGCATCTCTTCTGCAGCGCAGAAACTCTGCTGGAATCAGTCAAACCCAGTTCTGTTACTAAGCCCAAGCGTGAAGCTTTGTTGGATTTCCTATCTGGAGAGCAATGGTTTAAGATGGGCTCAGCCCTTCCTTTTGAGGAATCTGAGGAATTTCCATTGCTTCCTGTATATGAGGCCTCTTTTGACCAAGCTATAAGAAGAAAGGAAATGAAAATGTACAGAATTTCTCCATCGGTTACATGCTAGTTCAGAACAGTTCGCTCTGGGTGCCTCCTCCCTCTGATAAACAAAAAAACCCCATGATCCCGAGCTGTTTAGCCAAGGCTGATATATATCTGAAATGAGGAAAACGGCAGGTTCTTCCTTCTGAGACCAGGCATCAAAAGCATGCCTTTCCCCCGGGTCTGGGCCCTGGGAGCTGCAGGGACCGACACTTCAGCCAGTTTACATCAGCCAGGAGCAGGGAGCCTTTTGTAACCCTTGGGGTCAACAGGGCAGAAGACCCCAGCAAACCGTTGGTGCTGTGTAGGCGCTTGTGGGAATGTGAAAAAGGGAGGCTGGTGGTGTTCATGAGCCCCATCGTGCTGGCAGAACCCCCGCTGCTTGTCCAAGCTGCATGAGGTGAGGAGGGAGCACCCATGCCCCTGTAGGCATCTGCTCGGTGAAATGGGGACCCTTCTGCTGTCCTGCGTCTGTTGTGGGCTGGTTTCTCTGCTGCTCTAGTTAATTTTCTGAAACCACTTTTGAAAAAAGAATATTATTTGCAAGGGCATCATTCAGTGTGTGGGTGTGTGTTGGGGAATCAAGTTACTCTGGTAATCTAGGTTCATATGTTTATATACTTAAAAGGTGAATTCCCTTGTCATCTTTGTCTGTGAGAAGCTGCAGGGATCCCAGCTGGTTTGGACTGTTACTCCTTAGGGCTGTAAGTGGGTTTTTCATATGCAGGCTGGAGTTGCCAGGCCAGTTTCTCAGAGAAATTTCCTTCTGTAGAAGTCGGAGTCGTTTCAGTAGAGAATTAAATTGGCTGGCTTTAGGTTAGTGGTACGTTTTTTAAGCTTGAAGCTGGGATTAGCATTGAATCTGGGAGAATTTAACAGCAAGCCCCTGCTGCCCTCACTTCTGCCAGCTTTCTTCTGCTAGCCTATCACCTGGCGTTGTGTTTTTGGAAACAAGCTTTGCAATTAATTGTTTGCAATACTGGATATGAATAGCAGCATGCAGAGTTTTCCATTTCAGTCTGTAAGGCTCTGCTGCTCCCTAGTATAGTGTGTCACTAATTGCAGATTCAATTTTTGCTCGCTGAGCAGTGAAGGCTAATCTGCCTTCAGGGTTTTCCTAGGCTCTAGCCAGACCCTTCAGAAGGGTTTATGAATTTAAGTTTCAGTGTCCAAAGTCAGAGGATTAAATTCAAGACTGCGTTTTAGGGTGGCTTTGATTGGAGTCTCCTCATCTCTTATCTGCTGTGCCTCGTTTGGCTCTTGATTTAGTTAAGAATCCAACAATGCCTCTTGCCCTGTTCTCCCATGAAAAGATTTTTGTCATTTTTTAGAATCAGCATTTTTGCTTCAGTATGTGGGAAGCTGGTGTGGTCAGCTGGAATCGTGTGATTCTTCCAGGGCGGCCAGTGCTGTGCAAGAGCAGCTCTGGGCATCCTGTCTGTGGAGTATTTTAGGAGGCAGCTGAAGTGCCCAGCAATTAGCTGTGTTAAACCTAAGTGTTGGGTTAAATCTGTCAGGTTTTGTTTCCCAGTTCAACACCCACAGCCCCTCAAAAAACCCAACAACCTAAACAACAAAAGCAAGCAACAAAAAAGCCACCAAAACCCCACCACGTGCCAGGAAAGGCAAAAGCTTGGCTTTAATGGGATTAAGATGTTCCACTAGCCCAGTGGTTAATGTGTTCCTTAGGTGCATGGATGCAACACATCTGTATGATATCAGTGGAGTTTTTGTTGAAAAAAATGCATTTTCAGAAAAGCATCTTGGGGGAAATAGTTATCATTCCCACACTATCATTATGGCTGGAATATCCAGATCCATTTAAGGAATAAAATGAAGAGGAATTTGGCATCCAGAATTCCTAAGAGGCTCTGAAAATCTCAGAGGTGCATGGACAACGTATTTTTGTGTCCCAAATCTTTGCTGTGGTATCTCAGTGCTGGGGAAATAAAGGAATGACAAGAAGCAGAGGGGGAATAAAGGAATGAAGGAATCCAGTAATGTGGTTATTTGGAGGA
This sequence comes from Falco rusticolus, assembly GCF_015220075.1. Taxonomy (NCBI): domain Eukaryota; kingdom Metazoa; phylum Chordata; class Aves; order Falconiformes; family Falconidae; genus Falco; species Falco rusticolus. The sequence continues at coordinate 103,336,649 of NC_051187.1, forward strand.
GGAACGCTGCTGCTCATTTGCAAAGGCTTAGCCTCCCTTGACAGCTAAAGGAGAGAAATGTCTCCCAAGGTAGCTTTATCTAAATGAAGCCCCTGATCTGAATCCATTAGCAATGAGTAGTGCAAATTAGGTTTGCTCTGTCAGTGTCATGCTTACAAACTACTTAAAGCTAGATCTTGCACTCTGATATGCCCGAGTCTGTTCCACAAATCTTGCACTTGGCATGAAGAGGTTCAGGACAAAAGGTGGGAGAACCGAGGAGGTGTGACTCAAACAGATCACAAGCCATGTGAGCATCAAGGGGTTGCTTATGTAGTGGCTCTTTATTTTCGCGGACGGTCATCCTGCCTGCAAAGTGTTTTACAGGATCCTGAGCGGTGTGCTCGTGTTTTGCCTTGCCAGTTGGTCTCCCATTGCTGCCACCTAGGTTCGGTGGAGGTGATCGTGCCTTTGTTGCAGTCGGGGACCTCTGACAAAGTTTTGTGAGGAGACGAGGCGGTAAGATCACCAAAGGCTGGAAACTCATGACTGTGCTTGAAACGCAGCTCTGACTGTTTTTGCTGTTTTTAACAGCCTCCAAGAGACTTACGAAGCAAAGAGGAACGAATTCCTGGGTGAGCTCCAGAAGAAGGAGGATGAAATGAGGCAGATGTTTGTCATGCGAGTGAAGGAGAAGGAAGCAGAGTTGAAGGAAGCGGAGAAAGATGTGAGTATATTGTAACACGGAGGACTTCCTGTAAAGATTTAGGCTGGGGCTTTTCCAAAAGAGCCCTTAGAAGGTGAGCATCCAGACTCCAACACCAAGCCTGCAAAGGTGCCTGCTGCGCATAAGCAGTCTCGAGAAGCAGATACGAGCTCAGTTCCCGGTCCTGCTGTGGACGTGTGGTGTGGCCCCATCACACAAGTCCTTTGCCACTTTTCTGTGCCTGTAAAATGGAGCAGGAGTATTCCCCGGATTTGGGCAGCTGAAGGAGGACATATGGAAGAAGTGGGAGGTGCCGCAGCGTGACAGTTAACAGAAATGCCAGCCTTGCTGTGCTGTGGCAGTCCTCTGCTCTCTCACCTTTTCAGTCCCACCCAAAGAAGGGAGTATGTTTGCTGCTCAGAGTAACGTTGATTTGCAGTGGATCTTCAGCCGTGGTGCAGCCAGCGCTGCCCTCGAGCAGGCACACCTTTCTGGAGGCTGTCAGTAAGTCACTAGGGACTTTTGGGAGAGCAGTAGGTCCTGCTCGGCATGGCTGTGACAGAGCTCTTTGGGAGCTGCCCTGCTGTCATTTGCTCCGTGGGTGTGTAGGTCAGCACCGGTTCCTGTGGGACAGAGAGGGTGTAGGTGTCCTGCTAGGGGAGGGAGCTGTTTCTTGGGCCTCACGGAGGGGCGTGTACTTCTGCAGAGGTGCAGAGAAGAGTATTGCCCTGAATGGCCGCGTTGTCTGGCTTAGCACAGGCACGAGAGAGTCTGCTCGGTACACAGCAATGAGGGATGGGAAACATGGGGGTCTGGAAATGTCCAGAGACTTGGCATATTCCTGCAGCGCCTTAAATTCCCACCATCTGTGTGCAAGTGTGTATTAATTGCAGGGCTTTTCTCACGAAGTCAGACGTGCTTGGGACAGGCCAATGACTTGTTGCTAATGTAGTGAGGCCTCGGTGCCAGCAGAACTGCTTCAGGCGTCGTTACCAGTAATCGGGGTGAAACGTTCTTCTCTTCCCATCCAATTCTCGTTGTCTCTGTCCTGGCAGCTTCATGAAAAGTTTGACCATCTAAAGAGGACTCACCAAGAAGAGAAGAAAAAAGTGGAAGACAAAAAGAAGGAACTTGAGGAAGAGCTGAACAGCTTTCAAAAGAAGAAGGCAGCAGCTCAGCTATTACAGTCACAGGCTCAGCAGGCGGGTTCTCAACAAACCAAGAAAGACAAGGACAAGAAAAAGTAAGCGGATGTCACCCACATCCTTTGTAGGGTTTGTTACAGTTTGGGAGGTTGTTTTTTCTTTCTCGCTGCATGTCTGTATTTGCTTTTTCCCATTACCAGACTGGAAACTGGGCTTTTATCAGCCTGATCAAATAAAATATTTTTTTCTAAAGGGTGGGCCAGGGACATGATCTTAATTTTTCTCTAGAAGAGTACCTTCAAGTTTTATGTCGAAGTCTGACTGGTATGGGAGAGCAATCGGATGGTGGAGGTTTGGCCTGTGATCTGTCCAGCAGCATCTGGAACAGCTCTGGGATGTTCTGGAGTCAGGTTTATCTGTCTGAGCCAAATTTGTTAAGGGGGTCTCTACCCGTCCTTTCTTTCATGCAACAGTAGTCTCCAGTTCCCATTCCTTAAGGCTATAGTTGTAAGTAGACATAGATTAGAAACCAAACCCACCATGTTATTTTTACATGGGAAATGCTAGTGCCAAAAGTGAATACTTGGAAGCTTGCTTTGAAGACATGAAGGTTTGGTTTTGTTTTTTTAAATAACAAACTACTATGGTACCGTAATTGCAGGTCAATGGCTTTTGTGGTTGTATCGACTTGACTTAATAAGCTAAGAAACCCATACCTTTTAGTGAAGATAATGGCACTGTTTTCTACTATTTTATATTTGTATGGTAGGAGTGTAATCCTATACCCTCCAGTACTCTGAGCAACTTAGTGGGCACCAAGCCTATCTGTGGGCAGAGCCTGTCCCACAGTTGATATTTGGAGGTGAGGTTTTCCGATGTGCTCAGTTTGGACCTAACTCTGCTTCCATTGAAACTGGAGGAACGTTGCCATTGACTTGGGCTCAGTTAGGTCACTGCAGAGCTCCGCTGAAAACCTTGAGCTCTAAATTGATCCAAATTGACATAATCTCCTTCTGGCAGCCTGTGCTCAGAGATGGCTGGGTTTAGCTTGCTGTTAGTGCAAGAGACCCCTGTATATGACATGATACTGGCTACTTCACTGGGCTTGAAAAACCAGAACACGCGGTCCACGTAGATGGGATATATACAGTGAAGCCAGCTAGACCTTGCAGAGGTGAAGCAGACTGTGCCTGGCTTGTTTGGATAGTGCAGCAAGTCAGGTTACTGTAACACAGGCTGCTCTGAGGCCTCCTGTCCTAATTCTGGTTTTTCCGTACCTAGCAAGGGGATACTTGTGCGAGTCCCTTCTGGGTCACCTGTGATAATGGCACTAGTTGATAACTGCAATCAGGAAAGCTGTATAGATGGTGATGCAGCAGATCTCACTGGAAAATGCTTCTTTAACCCCCACACAAAAATGACGGTTCCACACTTCTCTTAATAGCTGGTAGTGAAGGGGTGCATTCCTTGGCAGACCCTGGCAGAGTAACCTACTCGATTAACACTAAGCTGTCACTGTTGAAAGAACCAAAATGCCAGTAGGAATGTGGTACAGACACTTTCTCTCCCTTGCTAACCTGTGAACTGAAGTCAGGTCTTAGCTGTCTTGCAGCGTGAGCCCACGAGATTCTGTTGTATTGCATATATACTAGTATATTTTTATACTTTGGGAAATTAGGCTGACACTCGCTGCATGTCCCCTGTCCCTACTGCTGGTTTGGTGCCTGTCGTTTGTTGCTTCTGCCCCTGGCTTCCCTGGGGAAGGTGGGGAGGGCCTAGGGCTACTTCCTCAGCTGATGTCAATTGATGTAGCTCCTATGGAGCCTTGCTGCTTTGTGCTGAGAACCTGGCCTTCGGCACCCGCTGAAATACATCGAGTGCTTGCGTGCTGCATGCTCTGCGTGGGTAGAAAATCATTACAGGCGGATCAGTGTCATGCTGAACTTAGAAACAGCGTGTTGGCAGCTAACGTCCAAGCATGCTGAAATACCGTTCTGCAACGACGCCTGTAAACAGGATAGGCTGAAACACTGGTGTTCTCTCATGTGAGAGTGCAGATGTGGTGACCTATTTCCTAAAAAGAATGGAAAATTTTGAGGACTCTTTATCTTATTTCTTAAACAGAGTTGGTAGCTTAATATTTGTAAGAACTCTGCAGTCAGTTTTTTCACCTCTTCGATACGAGACCAGTGCAGTATATTAATATTTGTAAGAACTCTGCAGTCAGTTTTTTCACCTCTTCGATACGAGACCAGTGCAGTATATTAATATTTGTAAGAACTCTGCAGTCAGTTTTTTCACCTCTTCGATACGAGACCAGTGCAGTATGCAATAGTCCGGGACGTTTTGTAACTTCTGGTCATCAGTGTTAGCTACTATTTGCTTCTGTGAAGTTGGCTGGCACATGCACAGTGTTGTGGGTGTGATCCATGGATGTTTCTAGCCACTGTGACAAACACAGTTTCTGCTTTGCTGATGCATTCACAGAAATCCAGTCATGAGGAACATGCACGTGTTTTAGTGTGTCCTTTCAGTGTCGTTCCACACCAGGTGCCGTAACTCCTTTGATTGTTCTTTAGTGTCTGAATTACTAACAGAGGCTTTAAAGGGAAATGCTGATGCTTCTGCCTTGTAGCATACCTTGTTTTTTCTAAAGGCTTTAAGTTTCTCCTTGCACTCTACTGAACAGCTGCAGTTTGTATAGGTAAGGCTTTCCACCTTTCTTTGTGCTGACATGGACTGTGGTGGTTCTTGTGCAGTTGCCAGAGGAAATCCTTGCCATGCACGATCATTGTAGCCTCCCCAGAAAGTCATTCACGGGAATGCTTTTTTTCTCGAGGTGGGATTAGAGTTCTCCAGCTTGGACAGCAGACTTTCCCCTGTGCTGTACAAGCCAGAGGGAAGGTTCAGGGTGAAATCTGCTGCTGGCCTAACTCCATGAGGGAGAGTGTGGCCTGCTTGATTTCCAGACTATTCCTGTAGGAACAGCTTGGGGGTTTAATACCTTTTTAAAAAATTAGTAATCCATTTCTCAGATTCCTGTAGCTGAGGTAAAGTTGTTGCAGCTCAGGCCTGATGACAGAAGTGTGCTGTTTGCAGGAGAGCACATCGATGTACCTCAGGCAGTTGTGTGACTGTAGCATAGACACGTACTGAAGTGCTTCCCCGAACATGGGACTGGGCATACTTACCAAGGCCCTGCTGAAATTTTGGGATGGGACTGTGCTTTAAACCTGAACAATCTGGAGATGGTTCCTGGCAATGGACTTGGCAAAACCAAATAGGAGCAGCAAATAGCCTTCTGGTGCTTGCCTGTTGTTTGGTAGATGGCCACATGCATGCCTCAACATGTGCTGTTGTGTTACGTGCTCATCCTCAACCCCCCCAGGAGCTGGGACCATCTGTTTGGGCTCTGTTTCTGTTTATTTCAAGCTACTTCTGAAAATTAGATTAAAAACTTTTTTCCAGTTTCCTTTCTACACAATAATTTCCAGCCCGATGTGGCTGGTCTGGCCGTCAACGAGTCATGCTTAGCCCCAAAGCAGTCCCCAAGATGTGACACTCAGCTATAACCTGAGCTGCGACATGTGTCAGGGCCTGGCCCAACGCCCTGTAAAAAGAGGGGTTTGTTGGTGTCTGAAGGACCTGACTTGGTGTCCGAATGCTGATGTGCCAAAGTGCTGGGAGACATCATGGTGCCCAGTCCTGAGACACCTGCGTTTGGGTGAGGCTACACACAGAGCCTTCCGTGAGAGCACCCCGTAACGTGACCCAAACAGGACACCTGCAACTGTACGCCCCGGCCATGCACGTTCTGAAAAAATGAAGCTTAAAGACACCAGCCGCTGTGTGGTTACCGCCTGTAACCTTGACTACCTGATGTGTTTGGTGGTTCAGGTAGTCCTGCCCCTTGGTTTTTCTTTTTGCTTTTGCTTGTCATAGGCTGGAGTAGAGCCCAGCCTCAGGGTTTAATTTCTTTATAGTTCCATAATCCATCTGCATGCCCATCCACTAGAGCGGGTTGCTGGTGTTGGCTCTCCCGGCTTTCTTTGATTTTGATTTTTTTTTTCCATTTTGAGTTCAATTATTGCTAACTTTTTTGTTTTTTTGTTCTTTTTTTTAACTTGCAGTGCAAGCTTCACATAAAGCCTGTCAAGCCAAGGATGTTCCTGCATTCACCTGCTTTTGCAGTAATGTGTCTCTGCCATCTGTTTTCTTTCTTTTATCTTTTTTCTTTTTTTTTTCTTCATTTTTTAACATGAATAACTATTAACTCATCTAATAACATAGTGGGAACAAGAAGGAAGAAGGATTGGGTACAGGACTGTATGCAACTGGATGTTCAGGTGTGGGTGGAGGGGCAAAGTAACGATACCATATATTCTTCTTGTCAAAACCAGCAGCAGCAAATCATTCTTGGCCCCAAATTGGAACTGAGAGTCAGGGCTGGACATCAGCAGCTCAGGTGATCATCACTGACTGGGTCAGGTCCTCAGTGTTGCTGGCATACCCGGCTCTCGGAGGGCTGGCTGCAGCAGCCCTGGGCTGAAGGGGGTCCCTGGCTCTGCAGAAACCAGCCGCAGGGAATTACTGGCTCATAGCCCTGTCCCTGGTGTGGCTAAACCCTGAAGTTTAGTCCGACCCTATTCCTTCAATAGCTAATGTGTCACAGCAATTACGAGTCCCGCTGTTGGGGGAGAGGGAGGGGGGGGTATGTGTGTGTAGATAACCAAAGTTTAACTGACCTTGCATGCCATTACATTTGCATGATTTTTTTTTATTAGTTCCTGTTTTTGTTGTCTTGACTTGATCGTAGTAGTTGGCTTGGATTTATTGTCATGTGCTGGCATATTTTCACAGCCACCCTTCCAGTTCAGTGTAGTAGCTACCTGCTGAATGCTGCGGTGGGAACCGAGCGGCGCTGCAGGTGCCTGGGAGGACCGTACCTTATTACTGCTTTCCATGGGTTACTTGCCTGACCGTAACCTTTGAAACCTCACTTCAAATAGTACCTGGTTTCCAATGCGTGTGATCTTAGGAAGACTTAGAAGTCCTTGTGGAATCAAATGCCTGGGTAAGGGGGAAGGCATAGCCTTCAGCATCCTCTTAGAGCCTTCAGGAGGGACACGGTTTAGTGATGGCAGTGCTGGGTTAACGGTTGGACTTGGTGATCTTAAAGGTCTTTTCCAACCTAAATGATTCTATGATTCTAGAAGGATTCCTGCATGCACTTAAATACAGACTTGCAAAGCTGTGGGATCCAGAATTTCATGTCACGGGAGAGAAGGTGCCTAGACGTACATTCCCTACGCTCCCCACCAGCCCTCCTGCGCCAGGGACAACGTCCCATTCAGATGTCCCTTGAATGTGCAAAGGGGACTTACCATCAGCTAGGCCTCGCTGCGTGGCCAGCACGGGTGAATATTGGTCTGTTTAATGTGTATTTTCTATGCTATTGCTTTTCGGACAGGCTCTTTCCCTTCCTTCCCAAGAAGTGGCGAGCCATGCTTACTCTATGACTTCTGGATTTCTTTCTCTTCTGCTGATGTACAGCCAGCATTTCCACTGCTCCTAGCTAGGTAGTCTCCTGTTTCTTTCCTTAAAGCACTCTTAAATAACTCTTTCCACTTAAGTCTTGCACACTGCAGTTCTTTGCTTGTTTCTGGGATGGAGTTTCTTGCCTCTCTGGGAGGGGAAAAAAAAAAAAGGCAGAATTACCACCTTTTTTGGAGTGCTGGACTGTGAAATGTGTTTGGAGGTTGGCCTTTGTGTTGTTTTGCTTTTTAACCTTCACTGCTTAAACATGGCTTTGGGAAGAGGACATCTAAATACAGTGTCTTAGACAGACAGCAAAAATTGATTGAAGATGAATAAGCTGGAAATGAAACAGTTGAGACTTTTCCTTTTTCTCTTCTGTTTTTTTTTTTTTTTTCCATGTGTTTGTTTTTTGGGTGTGGTGTTGGGGTGTGTTTTTTTTACCTGGTCTTATTAATCATGATGCATTTTTTGTCAAGTTCAATAGGTTTGCTAGGGAGTTGTTTGGAAAAATGAAACTATGGTTCTGTGTCTTCTGGCAAATCAAGCTTTAAAATCTTGAGTTATCAAGGAATAAGTTTGGATTTTGTCAGTTTTTTTTACAGTGGCATCATATGCACATCACTGAATACTTGTGTTGGTATGCTGTGCTTCAGCTGTCTCTGTGCATGTCCTCTTTTTAATTACCGACATTTTGTGCCAAGTAGAAAACTAATTTTAACGTTTATTTGTTCTGCTTCATTTAACAGCCCTTCAAGGGATGTTTGGCAGGGGAAATCAGCTATGTCTAGCTATACATATTTTTTATTATTATTTTTTTAACAGAAAGCTGTGGCCAAGTGTGTTAATGTATTTTTGGTTGAGTTTCTTTCTCCAGCCAAAAGTAAGCTGTTTTGGAGAAACTGGGAATAAACTGTGAACTTGCAGAAGTTAAAGGTACTGGTTTGGGTTTTTTGCCAAGGAGATGTTAATGACTTTTTTTTTTTTTTTTTTCCCTTAAACTCCCAGGCCATGTTTAGCTTGTTACTGCTGCACTTCTTTCTTTACTTATGCCTTTTTTCACAGTAGCACCTGATTCTGCATGGAGCAAATCATACACTCACATCTAGTTGGATGTGCTTTTACCTTTGCATGTAAGTACAGGAGTAAAAGACTCACCCTTTCTGCTTCACTACTGATATGAAACCAGGTGTGTTTTTTCTGGGGGGTGTGTCTTTAAGTCCGCTTCCTTACAAGTGGCATGGTTAAAACTACTTTAAAACTTTCTGCAATAATCTGCTTTTGCCAAGATGTTGGAAAGAAGCCGTAGGGAACATGCCTTCCAGCTTCTGTTGGATGCCTAAAGCAACGCTGCGCAGCTTCTCTGCGTGCTTGAAGCTACCAGGCCAGCTGGTGGAACTGTGGGAGGCAGTTGCATGGGCAGGAGCCTGGCTTGAGAGGCACTGCAGCCTTTAATGTGCATTAGGCAGTGATGGTAACTAGCTGATAATGCCGAATGTTCCTGACAAGGTGGATTTCAAACCTTAGGATAATAAAAAGGACCAGGAAAGCACACTAAAATGTGTGTTTCTGGGATGATGGTGTTCCCAGGGCATGGAGTGAACCCTCAGAATGGGAAAACATGCAAAATCCAGGTCGCTGAGAGGGGCCGCGATAGCTCTGTAGAGGTGGGCACGCGTGTGTCTGGCAGTCGGCCAAAAAGGCAGAGGTGAACAAGGGTTTGCTCCCCTAAAACCTCACTGGGGTTGCACTGTTCCTGTCCAGGAGGGCAGTAAGTAGGAAGGTGCCCTTTGAGCTCACAGGCGTTCCATGCACCATCACCTTGCATCTCCTGCAGCGTGTGGTGCTGCCAGGGAGGGGGGGAACAGTGACGGACACCCACCCTGGGCTCCCCGCCAGCCCGAAAACTGCAGCTGGTGTCACCCCCTCTGTGTGCTTTTGACAGCTTGACATCCTGTCGAGGAGATTTGGATTTCTGTGTCTCTCTTCCAGCGTGTCTTTATTTAACATGACCAGTGTTTCTCCAGGTAGCTCTCATTCAGCTTCTCCTAAAACGTCCAAGTGAAAATGGAAATGTCTTTTTGTTTGTGATCATATCAGATAATGTCCATTTGAATCCAGTTACCGTTTGCCCTTCTAAGGTGTTAGAAGAGCCGCGTGTTTGTCTCTTCTCCAAGGACCCTGGTTGCATTTGCAGTGTATAATATCCATGATGCTCTCATCAGCCTGTATCAGCATGGAACTATACAAATATGAAGGGTTTTTTTTAATTAACAGAAAATAAAGCTGTGAACAGCGGTAGAAATATTGTATTTGTATACATTTTTAATATCCCGATTGCCTTAAACTATAGATGTAGAACTTTATTACCTTGCTATTTGAAAATAACCTGTGTTTGTAACTAAATAATTGTTTAACCTACATACAGTGTTAATGCAAATTATATGTATGCATCTGTTAGATATTGTCACTTTATTTGATGTTAAAATATTTCAGTTTTTGAACTACAAATTGAATAATAACCTTGTAGCTAAACTCAGTCGTTTCTTGTATATGCTTTAGGTTATATACGCAAATAGTGCCAACACTTGAAGTGGGGAGAGGAAATATATTTTTACCCAAATGCCTTGGTCTTTGCGTGGCCTTTGTGACTTTGTTTTGCTGTTGCCATTTTGTAACTGTGTGAAAGGAGAGGCCGAGGCAGCGCGAAGTTTCCCAGCAGCTGGGTTGTGTTTTGGAGATGCCTCCGTAGGTTTGTGCTAGTGTTTGTCAGTCGCTTTTTGTGGCCGTTGTGAGCTTGTTCTCCAGATCAGCTGGTGTCTTGGAGAGGTCCAGGCCTCCCCGGTATAGTTGGGTTGTATGACACCTCCCTGGCGCATTCCTTCCTTCATGGCTTACTTCCTTTAAAATGTTGTTCCTCCTTTTTTTTTTTTTCCTCTCTCTCTCTCTTCTCTCTCCCACTTTTTCATTTCAATTCTGAATCTCTGTTTCTTTTCTTTTCTGTTTTTCTCTTTTTCTGTAGCTTCTTCTTTATGTAAACGTCATCTTGCCAAAGCCCCCACACCCTCTCTCCCAGTGGACAGTAGGGCACTGGAAGAGCCTGCAGCTACGGGCACCAGGAGAAGAGCCATCTCATTCTTCCATCACGTCTGCCCTTCTCTCCTTCCCTTTTTGTTTTTCACCTGTGCGTCTGAGGGTGCACTGTGCTGTGTGTCTCTGTGCGGGATCTGTCTGCTCCCAGCGTGTCTCCGACAGAATTGAGGCTTCCAAAAATGACAGAGGTAACGGCTGAAGGAGAGAGCTTGGCCATGATGTGACATACTGCACCGGGTTAGTTTTGTGGGTTTTCTTTTCTCCCCCCTCCCATTTTCTTTCCTTTTGCCATAATACACACGTGTTGCTGATGACAAATAGAATGACGGACTGTGAATGAGGGTGAGTGTGTAGAGCTGGAGTATTTCATTTCTGCCCCTAAAGAACACGTCTGGCTGCTTTGGACACCACAGCTTCATCACAAGTACGTCCTGTGCTCCTCCGACACGTGCTGAAAATAAGTCCTTAGACCTGGGTGACTTCTTGTTTTCAGTCCACAGCCACACGAGGCGGGGATGGCTGTCGCACACCATGTGCTGATGGAGCCTGTTCTGGGCAGCCAAGGCCTTACTGTTTTCTGGCTGATCTGCCTGCGTCTGAGCAAAGTAGGTATCTCTTCTTGTACAACTGAGCTGCACGGACTTGTACTTCGCTTGAGGGCTTCATTTTGTTTTCATGAAGCCTAATTAGTGATAATTTTTTTTTTACCAATCCTGAACATGGGATAGCTGTTCAACTTTCTAACTTGTTTACTTTGGAAGTGAATTCAGTCAAAAAGCTTGAGAAGTGCCAAAGGATTGTTTGAAGGTAAAAACAAAGCTCGTAAACTTGGTGTGTAGTGACCTCTAGCTGGGTTGGGGTGGATGGAAGGGGACAGCCTGATGATCCTCTCTGGATATTTTTTCATGTGGGGTGATGCACTTTTTTTTTTTTTTTTTTTTCCTTTAACCGAATACTAGTGATTTATTCTTCTCATCTGTGACCCTTAATCAAGGAATTCACCTCCTTTAACCTGCCGTGGAAAAGATGCTATTAAATCATCCAGGGTTTGCCTCCTCAATCTGTGTGCGAAGCGCAAGCTGCCACGGGTCTCTGCTGAAACCTGCTGGGTTTTTTTAAAGAAGCACAATATTTTTCAGCACTCTTCAGTGACAAGGGTTAGACACTCCCGCCAGCCTGGTGGTATTTTTCTAAAGTGGCAGAAGAACTGTTTATCCTGGAAAACCTTTGCAGCCAACTAAGTGACTTTATAGATACAATCGGGAAGATTATTAAATACTGGCCTTGCGCGTATGCTGTAACGATTTACCTGGTATGTAAATGGAATTGCTGACCGTTGCTCAAGTTGAAGGGATAGGGATATTAGCACAAATGTAGCTTAGGACAGATTTTGCATTGATACTGACAACGGGGCCTGCCCCACTCCTTAGCCTTCAGCACTCTCAGGTGAGGGTCTGCACTCCAGCCACTGGTGCTTACCAGGAGAGCCAGATCTAGAAAACATTTCACATCCAGCCTTTGGAAGATGAAACAGAGTCCCTACCGCCGCACAGGCTGAGGCCTTGAGGGTGTTGTTGGATTAAACCTTGCCTGTGTCAAGTCCTTTCTTACTCTGCAAAACCGCAGGTGCTTTGCTAACTGGGAGCAGGTTGCAGGAGGGAAGCCTTCTTGTTTTGACAGGGCTTAGGCAGCAGCTCTGCATGCACCGGGCCAGCCATACCTAGCAAAAAGTGACGGGCCGAGCCACACGTTATCTGAAGTGAATCGGTAACCCTGCAGCCAAGGGCTGCTGCGGGACTGGGGCTGCTGGTCCTTGAGCCACCCCTGTGCCTCATCCAGGGCGACTCACCTCTGGCCTGGGGTTCTCTGCGCATGAAGGCGGTTGCTGTTTACTGAGAAAATGTCTTGCCCATTAAAACACCCCATTTACAAGTGCTGTGTCTCTCTTTTTTCAGTGTTGGCACCTAGGCCAGTCTGCAGTGTCAGGGACCACCCAGGGGCCTTGTCGTGGCTTGTCTTTGCAACCCCCTCCATGGTGGTAGCCTCCAACTTGCCAAAATACCTGTTGGTTACTTGCCCAGAGGCCACCCCACCTGTGGGATGGCCCCTGCAGCACCCTGGGCAGTGAGACCCTCCCCAGTGCCCCTGTTTTGGGGAGGGAATCCTCTTCTTATGTTTCTCATGTTCCTTGGACTTTTTTTTTTTTGCCTTCATTTAAAAATTGTGGTGTGGGTTTATCTGGTGGTAGGCGTCTAGCCTATAAAATCCCACCGCTGTGCTATAGCCCTCTCATGAAATAGTCACTTACGTATTTAGTTCATGGTCTTGGATGGGCACAGAGCTATTCTGCTGGGCTCTACCTTGTGTCAGCTCACCCATGTTGGGATGGTTTGGGACCCAGGGTTGGTCATGGGTGGCTGGGCATCATTTACTGCAAGTAAGAAGAAAAAAATTAGGTGGTGGTGTGTTGTTTGGGTTTTTTTTTCCTGTACCTAAAGAGAGGAATCTTAGCCATGTAGCTGTGCCTTGTGACTCTGAAATCTTGTGTGTCAGTAGGAAGTCATGACCAAATTTGCAGGCTGGCAACACTGAAGGAGTATCCCGATGGATTCCCGTCTGCCGGGTCAGCCCTGGGCTTTGCCAGGAGCTCTGCAGACCTCGACTTTTAGGGCACTTGTGCCCTTTGCAAGTGCAGGGCTGTACTGGAGGAGGTGGTTTCTCAGCAGCTGGAGGGGCTCAGGGCTAGGTGACCCACCAGTAGTGCTCCTCTGTCAAGAAGGTTCGAAGAAGGGCAAAACCCTTTTGCTGGTTGACTTCTAAATCCAGATAGAATTTTTTTTTTTAAAAGCTTTATATAAAAAGAAGCAGGTAAGTGCAAACCAAATGCCAACACTTACATGACCTGCCTTTATTTTGCAGCTGTAGAGTTTTGCTGTGCTGGTGCCTTGAGTCCTGCATGCGCCTCTGGACTTCATGTCTCCAGAAGGACGTAGTGGAGTTAGAGAAGGGCACTAATGACAAAATGGGATGGAGCAGCAGCCTGCCAGGTGAGACTGCAAAGGCTTGGAGGCCTCAGTTTGGAGAGAGAAAGGCTGAGATGAGAGGGAGGATCAGCCCTGCTGTGAGCTTGGAGGTTGCAGCAGGTGTCCTCTAGAGGTCCCTTGCAGCCTAAATTTATTTAGCCTGATTCTGTGTTACAAAGTCTGCTAAGTTATGATGATGGTGGTGGGTGCTGACCTGCTAGTTACCCCGCTGTCCGACTAGAACCAGAGAGCACGTAGCTAAAAGGAAATCAGCTCAAAACACAGAGTAACGTTCTTACAGAGCAGGCAGTACCCTTCTGGAACTTGTTGCCCCAGGTTGTTGTGGCGGATGGTATCTGCAGAAGGTTTTGGGGTTTGGGCTTTTTTGGTTCGTTGGTTTTGTTTTCTATTTTTAAAGGTAAATTCATAGGGAACAGAGGCACAAGGAACTTTAAGAGGGGGGAACGAGTTGAAACATCTGACATCCACCAGTCTGGTGGTGGTGGATGCTGGGGCAGAGGGAGGGGAACGGAAAGCATGTGTGGGCGCTGCAGGCGGTGTTTGCAGCGAGATGTGTGTTGGACAGGGCTGAGCTGCAGGAGCGCTGCCAAGGCTTCCCCGCACCTCTGTGCTGGGCGGAGGGGCTGGTGCTGTGCCTTTGGCTCGCTCCTCCATGGCACGCAGCTCCTGGGGGAAGAGGTGTCAGCGTGGGGAGGTAATTGCAGTGTGAAACCCGTTGTTGGACAGCCCAGAGGGGTTATTTGTCGCTTGGTGTCATCAGATGCCCCCAGCAGAGCTGGGAAAGCCGCTTCATCCACAGGAGTAAGCTAGTTTAAAATCGTTTGTGGGCTTAACCCTCCTGTTGCTGCTGGGGAGTAAAAGAGCTTTAAGGAGCTCCCAAAGTGCAGAGCTAGGAGCAGCTTCCAGGTTGGACGTGCCCCATGGCAGCAGCCGGCGGGGCGCAGTGCCATGTGGCTGCGGGCTGGGTGGCAGCGTGCCTGCCAGAGGGGACCGAGGTATCCACCTACCAGCTGCTTGAGGAACGAGCATCTCCCCCATGCTCACTATCTGCAGGTCTTGTGTAAGAGAGAAATACTTTATGAATGATCCCCCCGGGCTAACTGGGACGAAGGAGGTGAATCGGTATCTCTCTGAGGCAGTGTTGTGGAGAAAATTGCAGAGAGGTTACTGCTATCAGGTCTTCAAAGCAAACCCCTGTGAGATGTTGAGGGAAGATGGGGTGTTGCAGAGAGTAACAGCTGCGCGGCACATAAAGGTGAGCTGGGAGTATTGCTAGGCGGCTTTGAAACAAGTAGCAGTGCTCTGCCGAAACACGGCTGCCACGCGCCCGGGTGCTCCCTGGGGTTTGGGGCACTGTGCTGAGCAGCGGCGTGCATGGGTTTGTGCATGGAATGGGTTTATCCCGTTGCCCCAGAGGGAGGTGAGGCAGCACTGAACTGAGCCTGCAGTTTACAACTGGTTTCCCTCCAGCTGGCCGTTCACCTGACCCCTGTGCTCAGCGGCACTCCTGCCATTGCTGCTCTGGGCCTCTGCTACACCAGGCGGACCCAGTGCTCGCCATCTTCGCTAGGTCCGCGGCATGAAGCATTGGGGTGCTGTGAAGTTTGGGGGAAGGCCACATGAATATGAGAAGTCACGGGCATCAGGGGATATTCTCCTCTGTGTAACAGGCAGCCCTGGCAGCGCTCCAGGATGGTCCTGTGTTTTGACAGTGGGAACAACATACAAGTCAGCCTGCTACCGGAGTGGCGAGGCGATGGGTGAGGGCTGCATTCGGGCTGTGTCGTTGCCTGGTGGTTGGTTGTTTTTTTTTTTTTTGTGGGGAGGAAATGTGAGAAGTGGGAAATGTATTTTCTCTCTGGCAATGCAGGTTGTTTCCAAATCAGCTGGACCTTGCTATGTGGGGGAGCTGATCGGGCTGGGATGTGGCTCATTTTGAAAGGCAAGCCTGTCTTTGAACATCGCCTTTTTAGCTGCAAAACACTGCAAATCTGTCCACCAGTGCAGCCAGCAATGCAGACCTGCATTCCATGGGCTCCTTGCTGGCCCTAGCTGGCCTGGGACATGGGTGCCTGCTGCACGAGCAGCAGGAGGAGATCTGCAGAGCTGAAGAGCACCTTGTGACATTGCTGCAGTCCCCTGTGGAGGCTTGTGTGCCAGCCCTGGCCTCCGAGACCCAGGGTGGCCGGTCCCTAAAGTACAGCTCAGCCACCCAGGTCAGCACCAGGACAGGAGGGCTAAGCTGGCGCTCCGAGTCCGGTTATGTTTTGCCCCTGGCTCACAGCAGAGCTCAGGGCCTGCACCTGGGGCACGAGTAGTTTTGCAGGTGAATCCTCTGTACCCCGCTGCATCTGTACGCCTCGATGGTGCAGCCGGGCTCTCGGGTGTATCAAGGTACCACAGGCACAACCGGGCATTCCCTCAGTGGATGCGTTCCATACGTGCTGGTGGGTTGAAAGGGTGCGTTGAAATCTAGTGTGCTCACAGGAAAAGCAGAGAGGAAGGAGATGACCTCAGGCCGTGCATTCCCAGTGGCAGAGACGGGAGTTTTCCTTTTGCATCCAGAAGAGCAAAAGGCAACAGGATGCTGCTGGGCAGCGCAGCTAGGAACCGGCCCACAAGTGTCCTAGTGCCTGCACGAAGACAGCCAGGCAGCGGCCTCAGCCAGGCCCTGCAGGGGGGCATCTGCCCAACTGGGGACAAGCTTTGCCTGTCCCAGCCTTGTTTGCATTGGAGCTGCCTGTAGCCAGGCGAAAGACAAGAAGCGCGGACTTGTGCATAGCGCCAACAAAATAAAAAGGTGCCTCCTTCTGCGATCTGCTCCGGGGCTGGGGGAAGTGCTTGGGTGCTGGGGGCTCGGGGGTGTGAGGGCTGCCTTGGCAGCAGGGGAGGTTTTGAGCCCTGCCTCTTCAGGCGGGTGCCTCAGGTGCACTCCGGGTTGGTGCAGCGCAGGGGGGCTGGGAAGGTTCCTGGGCCCTGACCCTTTCCAGCGTGGTGCTTAATACCTGCAGAGCCAGAAGTAACGCTGCCTTTAGCGAGTGCAGTTTTGAGGGCAGCTGGTGGTACCGTAAAAGTAATTTTGTGACTCTCAAAAGCTGCTTCTCGCTAGAGGCATCTCCCTGCCCCTTTGCTGCAAACAACAAAAGTTGTTGCTTTTCCTCAAAGCAACAACAAAAATAAAAGGTTTCTTGCCTGCAAACATGGCACACCTGGGGCCCAGCACAGCTCAGCAGCCTAGCTCCGTCACTGCAGGGCTCCGCTACCAGGGCTGTGCGAGCTGGGGACGCGCCTGGTGTGGGGACAGCCAGGACCTGCTCTTGTCCTGTTGGTTTTTGCAGGAGGAGAAAATGGTGAGAAGGAAAACTCTGTTGCCTTCTCACAAAGCGCCTCACAACCACGGCTGCAGCACATCTGGTAGAGCAGAACTGCTCCGGCAGCACCCAAATCTCTTTCCTGACGCCCAGCTTCCCCCCCTTCTGTTCCAGCCGGGGTCCCGCCAGCTGGCACAAGCAAACACGTTCCTTTCTCCAGCCCGGCGCCAACTCCTCTCCTTCTGCGCGTCTGCAGATGGCTTTGGGCCGGGATCCTCCCGAGTGCCTGTGTGCTGCTGCTGCTGCAGCCGAATGGGGAGTGCATCCCAGAAACTGGGTGGGAAGGAGCGTGGGGAGGGGGAGAAGCCAGCGGAAGGTGAGGCTTAGATTTATTGCCGTGGGATGACAACGCCGTGGCACTTCGGGCCCATCTTCTTCCCTGAAAAAACTCTCTCCACAGCGGTGTACGGTGCAGGCTGGCACCGCTGGAAGAGGCCTGGCTCACTTCTGACTGCGGGTGCAGCTGGAGCGCTGAGCAGCTGCTCCCTTCAAGCTGGATCACTTGAACCGCCGCTCACACGCAGCAAGCGCGCACAGGCTCCCCTCTGTGCAGAAACCGCGGGTGCCTGGCTCAGTGTGAAAATGGCCTGGCTCTGATCTTTCTCATGCTAATGTTGTTTTATCTAGTGTTGGAAATCAGGGCAGTTATTTTTATTTCGAGCTGTTGTGCTGTGTGATTTAACAGAAAAAGGTGTTCGCCTTGCAGTGGGTTTGGAGTAGTGAGCGTCAGGATGACGGAGCTCTTGCAGCGAAGGGGTGTTCTGCTGGGGGTGCGGTAGGTGAAGCCCCAAACCTGCGCAGCACCCTGGCCGAAGAAAAGCGAGCAACGGGAGAAGAGAGAAGGTCAGGGACTGGTTATACCATAAGGAGGACAGAAAGGGCTGGAAGGGGAAAAGGAAGGTGCACACCCCGCCGAGAAATGTGTCTGTGGGATGAGATCCCCAGGACACAGGCAGGAAGAGAGCTGAAACCCCGAGAAGTGTCTTGTCACAGTGGACTCCGCGCAACAAAAACAATGGCACCTCAGGAGATGTGAGGCAGGAGGGGCCGGCTCCTCCTGAAATTCAAAACCAGCCGGGAAGAAGGTGAGATTACAGAGCAGAATCAATTCCATAACCTACGAGTTTACAGAGAAGAGCAGAAAGGAATTCTGTGCTAACCTTTTCGTTACCAGACGTGCCTTTCAGTGGAAGGGGTGTCAGGCAAGCAGGCACCCACAGCCAGCCTGAGCTCAGGAAACACGACTCCAACGAGGCGTTCCGTTCCGAATACCAGAAAGGAGATGGCTGCAAGATGGGTGAGCTGGATGCACCAAGCGGCCTGTGCTCAGCTGGGAAGAGGAACAGCCTTGGGACCAGCCTTGGGACCGAGGAAGGAGTGAGAAGCACTGGAGTTGGGGCTAGAGCTGGAACCGCTGCAGAGGCGGTGATGAGTTTGTGTTGTGCAGCTCCCCTGGCACCCCGGCTGCCCAGCGCCCCTCAAGTCGCTTTGCCACAGCTCTGGCACGGAGCAGCTCCCTTGCAGCCTCCAAGTAAAACCGATCCTGGACGGGGGTGAAAAGCACAACACCAGACTCGGAATCCAGGACAACTTTCTTTATTGCTACCAGAAGGCTTTCATCAGTACAATGGCTCCAAGTACGATACCTTCCTCAGGGCTGTGGAGAGAGCTTACAATTGGAACAGGTCATTCTGAGAAAACAGAGGTGTACATTTAAGAGACAAGTTTTTAAAGGTTTTACGCTTGGTTAGAGGTTACATGAACACAAAACTTCTGGGTTAGGGTCTTTTGGTTTTGTGGCTGATAATGACACACCTTTCAAACCTCAGGCGTACGTAGCTGCCCCAGCACCTCACCGAGCAGCGCGGGTCACATGCTAAGCGTAGAAACATATGGGGAAAAAAACAGACTCTGCACAATTTAAGGTTTACACTTGATGTAGAGTCAAGCAGTGGTGAAAATCCACACTGAGTGCAAACAAGAAAAAAATACCATTTTTGTTGAAGTGATACAAAATCCATTAGCTGTTTGCTGTGTTAGAAAACACAAACTGTTTCAACCTGGAGAAGTCTCTGTGCAAGGTACAGAGAGCAGCGGCCGGCTGCCCGAGTGTTCTTCTAGAGTACTTTCACACTCCTGTGGCTATTACTTAAGTGTGGAGCAGCTTGCAAGCATTGGTTTTTGGTTTTTTTCCTGACTAACCTTTTATTTAAATCCAGTTTTTAAACATTATCACATTTAAACACCAAAGTGCTAACAAAACAAAAAAGGTCTTTTTCTTTAGAAAGGAAAAAGAAAGCTGTCGTGAAGGTCAGGTAGTACAGAACATCATGCACAAGACTTGCTGAGAATTAAAAAAGGAGCAAGCAGAAAGAGAGCAAGGAGCAGATGGAGATCGGATCAGAGAGGTGGTAGTTGGCTGGGAAACCTGGAACAACTCTGCACGACTGATGTGAGCTCTTGGACATGGAGGATGGGTTACAATACACAGGAGCAGAAAAACAGTGGAACTGACAACACTAGAAAGAAACAATTTTTTGCTACTTTTTTTGTTTGGTTTTTGGGTCTTTTTTTAGATTTTTATACTTTTTTGTGTTTTTAAGTGCTTAAATAGTGGAACTATAATTAGCCGCACAAGAAAAAAATTCAAAAAAGGGTTGGGATTTTTTTTTTTCTGTTTTTTGGCTCCCTTCAGTTCAGCCTGAGAAGGTATGGCCCCTTCTTCCCCCACTGAGAACACAGGGTGCCAGGTTCTGCACGGTTTCTAGAGTAGCTGTGGTGGAGCAGGTGGTGTGTGCCCACAGCTACATAACAGACACTGGCTGTAAAGGTGGACAAGGGGAAACGTTGCCCTCCTGCCTCGAGACATCAGCGCCACAAACAGAGCCCATGTTTTCAAGAGCCACTACCTCTGGAGCAATGTCTTCGTTGTAGAGACGCTTGATACC
The DNA here is from genome assembly GCF_015220075.1 of Falco rusticolus. NCBI lineage: Eukaryota > Metazoa > Chordata > Aves > Falconiformes > Falconidae > Falco > Falco rusticolus. The sequence continues at coordinate 103,356,470 of NC_051187.1, forward strand.
ATCGTAGAAGTCATCCACTTCCATCTCTTCCACTTTACGCTTGGCAGAGGCTTGCTTGCAACCGCTGGGAGCTGGCAGACGCTGGTAGAGCGCGGCTGTACCTGTGACTGGCACTTCTGGCCTGCCGTTGTCCTTGGAGAAACCTGGCCCTGGGACAGAGGAGGGCTGGCATTTGAACGCTCCTCTGTTACAGGTCACCAGGGTATGCTGGAGGGGACTGTAGACATATACAGAATTGGGCAGCAGAGAAGACTGCAGAGTGGAAAGGTGATGTGCCACAAGCTCCCGGCAGTGGATCAGCTGCGAGCTATCCATCTGGAGGGGGAAGACAAGCAAAGATACCGGCATTACGGGATCGCTGCCAAGGAGAGGAGAGGCCATCAGCCAGCGCAGGGCAAAGGCTCTGAGCGCACCGCCACCCAGGCCCCTCACTTCTCAACGACATGCTGGATGCAGGAGAAAGTAAGCGATAAAGGACCAAAAAGACCCCCAGCACGATGACTTGGTAAGATGCGGACCCCTGCTCCTTCTTAGGCCTCATGGGAATAGCGGAGAGGGGAAACCTTTCGGATATTAGAAGGTTTCGCTGCGTATTTTCAGCAGCTGGAGTGTTTGTCTTTGCAGTACCGGTCAGGACCACCCCGTGCACTTAGCGTGAATGGCTGAGCGGCTAACCAGGACTTTCTCCCCCGATGGTGTTTTCTCCGCAGTGCAGAGTGCCTGCATACACCAGGACACTCAGCTCCTCCCTTTGTCACCTACTGCATGCAGTCACCATCAAAACTTTGCAGAACTGTCCCAAACAAACCGTCGCTTCAGGCTGAAGCACCGCCATCCTTGCAAAAGCGTAACTGCAGGCAGAGAGCAGCAGCTGGGGATCCGAAAGCCCCGGCTGGCTTGGCTTGGCTCGGCTCACTGGAGTATGGAGCAAGACAGCCTCCTGCGGCGCCCAGGCCCTCCCCGCTGCGATGTGCGGTACCAGCACCCCCTCACCTGTGCCTTCTGGAGCAGCTCGATGATGAGAGCCAGCCAGTCGGGGAGCAGCTTCTCCAGCTCCAGGCTGACGATGGCCAGCGCCAGCATGGAGCCCTTGAACTGCAGCAGCTGGTAACAGGCCATGCAGTGCAGCAGCTGCTTGGTGAGCGCTGCCACGTGCTGAGAGGGACTCAGCTTGGGCAGGATGGTCAGTAGCTGAGGCCTGTTGGACACCGCAACTGCGTGGAACTGGGGGGGGAAACAAGCACGTGAGGCAGCTGGCGTCGCTGACAGGCAACCCCACAGGCAAAGCCAGGTCAGACTTCAAGAATGGCATGCGACACGTCTCTGATGCACAAGGATTCTCCAGCTTAACAGTCTATTTCTGCACCGTGGGGGAAAAAAACCAAGGCGCTGAACCTGCCAGCAGCTTGGTGCCACCTTTCTGGCAGGACCTGGCATCGTACACATCGTCTGCCTGGGGAACCAGGCTTCCCGGGGCTCTGCAAAAGCCTACCCCCTTCCACCCTTCTCTCCCGGCAACGCAGGTCTGGCAGTTGGTGTCCTAGACAAAAACCGCTTTTCAAGCAAGCAGAGGATGAAATTCAAGAGAACCTCAGGACGCTTTCCGTCCCTTTGCCTTACCCATGAATCTGGTTCTCTGGCCATGCCCTTCTGCAGCAGGCACAGAGCATACCCATCGCCCAGCATCGGCGCTTTCTCCATGGCTGTACTTAACTGCTTTTGTGCTGCCTGGCATTTAGCTCTGAGCAAACGCACTAGCAATTAAGATTATGAGGCAATGTTTCTCAGGATTGGCGAGTCTTAGTGTGTAGCTTAACATGCCTCAAAACAGGCCAGATGGTCAGATGGCACGCCCACGTTTTGGAAATTGCACCCCAAGTGTCACAAGTCTCCTGAAATTCTCTGGCAAGGCTTTTTCTTTCAGAAACTACTTGTACAGAGGAATTACAAACACATCCTGAGGTCTTCGCTCCCCTACAGGTACAGTTTTTGTCTAGGTACCTCGATACATTATGTACACCGACAGACACCAGAAAGAACACAAGCAGCCCTTCACTTACAATATGAAGGAAATCCAGTGGCGTTGCCATGTGAAGATCCCAGTTCAGTTTATCCAGGATAATCTTCTCCATTCGGCGAATTTCAGCTGGAGAACAACCACAAAAGCTATCCCGAGCCAACACCTTCAGTACTGGAATCCTCTGCAAAAGCCAACACAAAAAAGAAATGAGAGAACCAGTCATTATAGAAATCACACAAAACGCTTCGTTCCTGTCCTGGCAAGCGTCAGCCACCATGTGCAAGCAAAGGCAGGACTGGAAGAGCTGTGTTCACACAATGCTAAGGTGGTAAGAACAAAAAAAATTACCTCATCTTCCTCAATGGTCTTTGCAGCAAGGAAGAAGCAGCTGATTGCAATACAGTTCAAGTACTTTGGACGGGCCTACAGTACAGAAAAGCAGAGAAGTCTCTGTGTGAATGTGATGCAAAAATTATGCTCAATCCTTTCTGGTCGGACATCCTGAGCCCCAGGGTCTCGCTGCCCAGGCAGTGCGTTCCGGATCGACAGGCTGACCTCCTACGCCACAGCGGTGGCAAGCTGTGCCAAGCAAAACTCCACACTCCATGATGTAAGGCAGAACAGCAACCTGCCAGCCCTGCGATCGTAACTGGCTCCCACTGATGTGCAGCGCTGGAGTGGAAAGAGCTCGGGTTTAGGCACTGCAGTAGAAACAGGAAGGAGAGAATCAGAAGGGCCAGACTGTCACCTGGCAAAAAAAAATAAATATTGCCACTCCATCTGCTTCAGCAGAGCTCTGCTGCTAGTGCTGCTGGGGGTCAGACACAGAATAGGCAGGAAAAAGAAGGTAATTTATGAAACACTGTCCTTGCCAAGGGACGTGTAAAACACCCGTGAAAACCACTACTCATGTCATTTCACATTGCAGTTCTCAAAACTGTGGCGCAGGGATTGTCAGAGGAGAGGTGGTCCCTTCCAGTGAGTTGTTTTAGGCAGGGTAAGTAAAATTTGGAGGGGAAAGGGTGATTCTTCACGTGCATCAAAACCTCCTTTTTCTGCAGCTCAGCTGGGGGCAGAGGGGGGCCGCAGGCTGCGTGGCTGTAAGCATGCGGGCAGTCCCTGCGATGGACCAGGCTGCGCGCATAACTGAGTATGGCACATCGGCTGGAGTTTTCGCTCTGCAGCCATCTTTGTCAATGTGACCGTCTGACTTCGCTTCCAGCACCGGCATAAAAGCCATAGGATGCGGCCAGCAACTCCTTAGTGGCTGGGGGCCGGGAAGTGCAGAGCCGCTGCTCCTAAACCTTGCTGCAGCCGAGCGGGTAGCCAGCTGCAGAGCCGTGCCCCCACCTCCGACAGCCTACTGGCAGCTGGTGCTCTTCTCTCCACATTAGAAGATGCTGAAAGCAAAGGTAAGTGAAAATCCTGCACCAAATGTGAAAATCTACTTACAACCTGAACTGCTGCCACGATTTATTCTTGCTAGGTAAATTTTAGCAAATGCAACAGAGTTTATGGGGTAGCTGAAGGGTGAGTGCCAAAAAAAACCCCCCCACAACAATGCAGGATTGTATCCAAACTGAAAATCTTTACCTACGCTCAGCCTTAGTTACTTAAAAAGGACCATGCTATGCCTAGAGGTTTGGTTTCCTAGCGTCATTTTAAACTTCTACTTAAATATGTGTAGAAAATCCACACTTGGGAGCGGGGGCAGTGCGTGCACACATCCACATCTGCTTGTGCACTCAGGTGTCACTGAAAGCAAAGAGAATGAATTCCCTTAGGGCAAGACTGGAACTTGTTCTTGACCATTCACGCAGGTTCAAAGAAAACTGTAAAGTTAGCGCAAAATTATGTTCAGCAAAGAAGGACACCTTCTGTGTCACATTCAGGGAAAAGCACAGGTGTCCAGAGCAGGTTCCTACCATCAGGGAAGCTTTTTCTCCCCACTATTTTTAACAATAATTTTGTCTCCTTCTATCCAAGTGCATCCCCTCTAGGGACTGACCTGGAAGGAACACACTGTGTCTTCTGCCGAAGCATGCTGAAACCCAGTCACCACCCTGGTCCCCCCCAGGAGCTTCTCCCTGCCTTGCTGGCTCTTCACACCCCAGCAGGCGCTGCTGGGATGGGCTGCAAGCGCCGCTCCGTTGAGGGTTAACGAGTGCTGTGCAATGAGTTACACCAGCACTGCTGGAGTGGGTAACAGCCCCAGGGGCAGCCAGTTGGAACAATTTCAAAGCCTGTTCCCGCTGAAGGGAAGGGACTAGTTGTCCTAATAATAAAATCCCACATGGCAGCGCCTGGTAAAAAATCCAGGAGTTAAGCTGCATTAGAAGAATGACAGCTTTATGGGAGAGGAAAACTGGGAGAGGGAGCACAAAGCCCCGAGCTGTTTGAACAATGCTCACCCAGACTAAACACCTTTCCACATTCCTGCTCGCTGCCTGAAGCACGCAGTGGACTCCTTACTCATCTTCTCATACTCTCTTTGCAGACTTCTTGGCTGCTGCAAATTACTGAAAGAAAAACTGTACTCGAGGGCATTAGCTGTTGAGGGATTTAAATCTACTTCCCAACTCAGTATTTCAGTAAATTGGCTCTTTTAAGATCTCTTTAAAAATAAAACCCCAAAACTTCCATGGCTTGTAATGAAAGTATTATCAATATTTATTAATATTTAAAGGAAAGCTTAATGGATGATGTCGCCTGCATTCTACCAAACGAAGTCATATTGAAATGCAAGTGCACAGGCTGAGAACACATTCTTCTGCTCAGATTTCCTAAGCTATATTGTTTACCCAACAGTGCTGGTGACGAGCTTAGACACACATGCAGATGAGACTGCGGATTTGACGAGCACGGAATGTAACTGAGCAAATATGCCAAGAGATAAGGCCACCTACAGCCTGACTTCACAACTCAGGGCCAGGGATTTCAGGTTGTTCAGTCACTTGCAAGGGTGCCAAACAGCCCGAGCACAGCACATCTGACTTGCTCCCGCAGCAGACTTACAGGGACAGAAGAGCAGCAGATCCCAGATGCTGATTTTTAACTTTCCTTTTTTGAAAAAAGCACCAGTTTCTATGGTATAACAGCCCTAGAAACAAATGGGCGCATATATACATTCTCTGTTCCGTAGAGCAGGAGGGGACAGCTTATCACTTTGATGGCCTGCACCCATGCTCCTTACCTCTCTCCTTCACATCTGTCTGACTGGTATCCTGCTATCAGGAAGCTCTTAAGTCTGTCAGACTGGATATAGAGCAGGTTAGTAGTGAACTACTCCCCCAAAAAGCAATCTCCTCAAGCTGTATCTTCTTCCCAACCCCCACCCCCCCTTTTTTTTAATAATTTTTTCATTTCCCTGCACTAGCACACTTGCCAGGCCCAGACCTGTCCTCATGTTTGTTTCCTCTAGTTAGTTCACTGCTAGCAGGTGCCCACCGCAATTCTAGGTGGTACAAATGAGATTAAATGCAGTTAGAACACCAGAGAAATCACAAGGTGAGTAGGGACCGTCCCTGACATTACTGTCGGAGGGCGCTGGGCCCGTTTCTAACGGCAAGCTAGCAGGCGGTTCCTTTAGCCTTATGAGTCCATTTAGGTTAAGGCGGAGTGTTTTCTTTTCATCTAAAGCATTACCTCTACGCAGCTTCTTTTTCTCATTGCTTGAAGGAAGGAACAGGGACTGCGCTGAGGCAAATTCAACATTCAAACCAGTTTAAGAGCACGCACGTAGCTGAAGAGGAAGGGCGCTTCTCTGGGGTTAATATACGTTTAAACTAATGAGCTGCATTAATGATGGCAATGGGCAGAACAGAGGAAAGAGGGAAAATAAGTCTCAGCAGGTCCAAGCACTCGGTCAGTTCCCAGAGAACTGTGTGTTCTCATTCAAGCAATCGCTATTTTCACCAGGTGAAAAAAGACTACGGAAGGGATCTACCTCCTGACGTTCCTGGCTGCAGAGCGTGCTGCCAGTACTGCCACCTGAAACTGAGCTCCTGGAGCACTGCAGGTACCATCCTGTACGTGTTTGAGAAAGGAAGCGGGTGTGAGGGCAGAGGGGGGAAGTTAGCGTTTCCGTACAGCCATGCTGCTAGGACTGTACACAGAAATAGCTGAATGGGTGGTATGAATCTATTTCAATGTATGTTTCTGCAAATATTTACCTTTACTGCAGCTAAAAACCTGTCCAAAAGGCTGATGGCCAGGGCGAGCGTTTCTGGATAAAGGTGGAACTGGTATTTGAGCTTGGCCAGCCACTGAATGACCTCATCCCTCTGCTTTGGAGAAATGGCTACATCCTGTTGGAGAGAAAAACAAACTTTTCTTATACACAGGCTGAGGGAGTCAGAAAAGACCAAACATTTTACCTCCACAGGAGTTATTCAGCATGGAAACAAAGCCTCCTTTGGAAGGGGGGGAGGTGATGGCCTCAGAGCCAGCCTGAATCACCCCTTTGTTCTTGCTGTTACTTACCCTATCCCAAGTAATTTTCCCTGGAAAAGACAGCTTTCCTTACAGCAACCTCAACCATCACTCAGAGATTTCACTCTGCGTTGGGGAAGAGAGGAAGGATGTCTTGTCGTTTCTCAAGTACTGACAGGGTATTCTCTAACTTAGCTCTGAGTGATTTGGGTTTTTTAACCTCCTTAGAACCATGGCAGATGGAAAGACATGCCCACCTTGAACAAAGCCAGACATGCTGTGGGAGCTGGGCACATGCACAGCTCCTGACGAACAGAAGAGGGGAGGGACCGAGCTGGTGTTTTGAGAGGAAAAGTTTATTTTTCCTTCAAATTACAGGGATTATTTTTAGCTCAGTGTATGCTAAAAAAAGAAAATTCCAAACAGCTTACAGAAGACCTTTAGCAGTACAGTTAACTGCACCGTGGTAAAGCAGGTAAATTTTCACCCAAAAACCAGTTTGGGTTTGGTTTGTTGTGGGGTGGGTGTGTGTAAATATATTTTTGGCCCAAGTCACTGCCATTGATCTGTTTGGACAGCAGCTGAATTTCAACCACATGTACAGATCGCTCATTGACATCAAATCTTTCTTGCTGCCCTTCTTCAGAAATATTTACAGCTTTTCTGGAGCCTTTCAATTCAGCCAAGTAAACGTCTGGTCTCACTTCAGCAGGGATTATTCAAGATGATTAGCAAGGATCTGTCCAGAAGTGAAACCAAACAAATTTCTTCCACTGTGCTCAGGGTCCTTGTGCTCATTTGGCTACTGCTGAGATGGTTTAAGAGAATGAAACCAAATGAAATGCTGGCTGACCAGCTTCTGTGGAAGAGAAAGCCGAGGGCTTGCTGCTGGGCTGGGCTGGAGCTGTCCTCCCAGCAGTTAACACAGTAGGGGGGAAAGGAGCAGGATTTTAGAAAATAAACCCACCCACTACTGATGCAAAATCAATCCTTCAGGCTGCATCTATCACAAAAGTACCTACTGTGCATCTTGCGTAGACAGTAAGGAGCTTGGTAACAGGTCGTGCTTGGTAACAGCTCTGCTGACTCTCCTGCCTTGGAGTCAAGAACACGTGTGACAGCAGAGTGTTTAAGGCAGAACTGTCGTTACACCAGGGCCTCCACAAGGACACCAGCTTTGCACCTTTCACTGTCACTTGCAGTATGCCATCTTTACTCCACGCTGACCCTCCTTACTGGTGCTGAGCTCCACGTTCAGCACCGAGTGGAACAGAACGGATGGGGAAGGTGGTGGGGCTCCAGTGCCCTGGGCTGAGTTCTGGGCTCTGCGGCAGCGGGCACAGAGCTGGTTACGGCTGCTCAGACACGTGTCTTGCCAAAATGCAGCCACCTGATTCCCTTCGAAAAACGACGACGGTGACAGCGCTACAGCAGCAGGGATCTAGTCTAAAGACACAGGGTTGCGCAATCTCAAAGCTGTTTCTTTCAGCTGTACTAGCTGGGCTAACGAAGCGATACTACCTCTGCCTGCCTGCAAAACGTGCCTTCAGTGCTGAATCAGGTGCTCCCCTGAGGAGAACAAAGTCCTGCCTTGTTTTCTCTCCTTTAGCCCTGACGGTGCAACAGCGTCAGCAGGACTGTGTCTGATCCAGGTGGGCCTCTGGTCTCAGCTGGGGCCTCTGGATGCCACCTGACTACAGCATGGCCTTTTAAAAAGCACCTACCGTTTTTCAGGAGAGAAGAGAAAATTAATTTCCTTAATTCCAAGAAACGATGTTTCTTTCTAAAATGGTTACTGCAATTTAAGGGTGAAATCCGAGCCCCACCAGGGGCAGGACACCTGCTGTCTGCAACGCGTTGCACTCGGTCCAGAAATGCCTAGTTCGATGCACCCTGGGACTGTAATGAAAGCACCACACAGCAGTATGGAGTTCATTAAATACTCTGCTAAAAACGTCTTTTGGACAGCGGGATAGGGACCTAAAATGTATCTGGGGAGTTAAAAAAAAGGGCAACACAATGTTAAATACTAGCTGTCCTCATAGAGCGTGCTTCTGTAGCAAAGGGAGGCCTGCACAGCTGCACCTAAAACAGGCAGAAAAGGGAGGAGCGATAGTGAAAAGATGAAGTTCCTTATTGCTTTACTCATTGCACCTGGTTTTAAAGGGAGGGAGACAAAACTACAAAAGAGCTTATAACCACAGTCAGGTCTGGACAATATTGTGGACTTTAAAGATTTCAAGCAGCTTAAAGGATTATTTTGGAAATGCAGTATCTGGGTGAATCCAGTGGGTAAGCTCTGTGTGTACCTGCTAAAAGCCATCCTGAAACCATGCCATCAAACAAAATAAACCTGACTTAAAAAACCTGCCTCTGACTCTCAAATCACCGAACTGGTCCCGCCACAGCAGCTTCACTGGCGAAGGCAGCAGGAATGGGCTTGGGCCCTTGGCCAACAAGAGGGGAGCTGCATCCCCTGGGTGCTGTATCAACAGGACAGCAGCCTCTGTCCCCCCTGCACTCCCTCCTGAGACACAGGGTCTGCTCTAGAGGGGGCAAAACCAGCACCTGTGGCACTCCTTGCTGGGGAGGCAGGGCCCTGCCTCAGCAGCACCGGGGGAATCTCTCCCATCCCCTTCCATTCCTGGCAAATCCCACTCGTGCTGGACCCCAGCAGAAGCAGGCACTGGCTTCAACAGGCTCCTGGCGCGTCTGTCCTGGCTCCATGCCTTTCTCCCTGTGCCTGCCAAAGCAAAAGGTTAGGCCTTCTCCTAAAAACAGCATGAGTGGGAAGGGAAAGATTGTCTTTCCACGCTGCCTCTCAGTGTCCAGTCCTCGCGAGATCTGTCCTTGTATCTTCTCACCCTTCATGGGCAGTGCGAGGCCGTATTTCAAGACTCGGGAGTTAACTTTAAATGGCAAGGCCGTAATGTAAAGAATAGCAATCACACACTCAGCCCCAGCAACAACTTTCCATGTGAAAAAGAAATGGTGTTTAATCTAAACCACTGAAAACCAACCGTTTGTCTAAGCAAGATAAAAAATTAAAACAAACCAAAACCAGTCCCTGCACAGAGCACCATGTTCCTTTAATGTGAAGAACAACTGCAAAGTGAACTCACACCCAGGTACATGCGCAACAGAAGTAAGGCTTCAGAATAAAATCTGGCTTCGTAAGAACCATCTGGGAAAGCAAGAAAAGGAGGGACATCTCCAGCTCTCTTCTGCAGTAACATCAATCCTACAAAAAGCCTGTCTGCTCCAGTCTCTAACTGCAAATAAAGGAGCACAAGGGCAGGGGGGAGAACTCCCTTGCACAGAAAGACCAGGCACATTTAAACCTCCCCCCAGCAGCACCAGGAAAGGTCGTTAAGGCCCCGTTTACGAGACAGGCAGAAGGAATGAGAACGGCTCCCACCGCACCACAAATCCTGCTGCTACTTCCAAGCAGGGCCAGGAGCATCCCGCACAAAGGTATCGGTCTTTATCCCTCTCCCTCGAAGGCGTACTTGTGTCAGCCTAGTAACACAAATAAGAAATGCAGCACTGTAAGATTAATTAAACAGTGAGGTCACTGTTCCTTAGTTACATAAAATTAGAAGGAAAAAAAAAATGAGATGCTATGGTGACTGAAAGCAAGGAAGTCCCTTTGGGCTGGAAAGCACAAGCTGCTCTTTGGTGTGGAGGTGGTTTCCCACAGACGTACAGGTCTGTGTGTGGCCAGCTGTTCTGTTTTGTCGCCACAAACCCACCCACCGTTGCAGAACTTAACCCCCGGGGTGGAAGAGCACGCTAGCCTAGCATGACAGCTTTAATTAGGGAAAATTAACCCCAGCACAGCAATGGCAGACTCTGTTTTCACGCAGCAGCAGCAGGTTGCTCCAAGACAGACCTAACAACCGAAGGACAATCCATCTCCTCTGGCTGGCACCCTGTCCTCTCCTTTTCTTTTTGGAGGAGAGGCCAGATCAGAGCAAGCCCTGACCTACAGATCTGGTTGCCCAGCCCAGCACCAAAGGTTAGCAGACGTGCACATGACTCCAGCCATGAAAAAAAAAGACCTGACAGCACTCCCAGCTCTTCAACCACAACCACCACTGGGATCAGGCGCCTGACTGAGCTGCAGCCCCACTCACCATGTGCCACTGCAGGTGCCCAGGTCCCCCAGCTGCTGGGGGCAGGCGGGGGGTGTGTGACTGCGTTACCTGCCCCCCCTCCTGCACCAGCCAACACAGACCGAGCCCGTGCAGGTGCCCGAGAGCTTTTCTCTGGCCTGGTGCCCGTGCAGATATTTGCAAGAGGCGCCGCTTGGCTCACCCGCAGCAGGAAGCTGGCGGGCAGCTACACGAAGCACGAGGGATTTCAGAACGGGTTTGCTGTGCAGGAACACCCCATGCAGCACAGGCAGGGCTCTTGCAAAAGCACCTGACAAGAGTTCTACTGAGACTGAAGAGACACGGCGCTGCGATGCCTTAGGAGTAACTTGTGCAAACTGCCCTGCACACGTACAGCCGTTTGCTCACAGCTCTTCGTCTACCTTGTGCTTGGGACGGACAGCCACGCGTAACATGGCAGGCTGAATGCTCCTGCAGAGCGCGAGACCAACCACTGCTCCTTTCCTCCCTCTCCATCCCACTTAGTCCTGCTTGGCACCTCCATAAAATAAGAGGTTTCCGCAGCTCTTTCCCCTGTCTTCCACCTGAAGAGCACACAAATAGCTCCAGCCAGCCAGAGGCTGGTGGGAGCAATGGACAGAGTGGAGCACACAGCGAGCCCTGCTGCTATCAGCTCAAAAAGCGATACCCAAGGAACGCAACAGCCCCATCAGATGTGCAAGTCATCAAAGCTATTCCATACTCACATGTGAGCAACAGACCTGCATCTTCTTTTCCAAGCAGAAGGCATGATGCTAAGTCCCACCTTTTCAGAGCACAACACACTGGGTTTGTTTCAGCACAGACACAAAGAAGCCACCTTGCACGAACTACAGAGCTAACAGAATGCATTTGGGACACATACGGGAAGTGGAGGGAGGTCAGCTTCTCTCTCGTTCTTGCGTAACACAGGTGTACATCACGTTGACCTGCTTCCTGCCATTATTTGCTTGATTCGTTATCAAGAAGTATCCTCTCCGTCACTTACTCTATCGATGAACATGCTGTGAACGATTCCTGTCAAGTACTTCAAATCACACAACATGAGGCCAGTTCACATGCCGGGACTGCGTTGCTCGACTGTACCGAGTAACAGCCACGCTGCACTCACCGCTTCTGTCTTTTTACCGCTCCAAAGTGAGCAACCGCGGAGGTCAGTAATTGTGCCCAAGGGAAGGAATACAGCACCCCGTACAAAACACACAGCCCTGAGGCCTCCAGCATCTGCCACGGTTAATGTCTTTATTTGCCCGATTCCCAAATCAGTGCCCCAAACACCGTTTCTGAAGAGTCCTGTCAGAAAGGTGGCCACGAGGCCTTGGCGATGGCGAGAGGCACACAGAGCTGTTGTTCTGCTTCCCATTTACTGACAGCCATATCGCCCTGTTACCATCCCCGACCCAGGAACCCTGCCACCGGGCTCACTACATGCTTGCTGCATGGGACGGGAGGGCCGGAGGCTGTGACTCAGGCTCCAGAGTGCAAGCACAGTGCAAATCACCTATAAGGATACCTGGAGACTTTTGGAAAATGCAGTCTAAAAAAACCTATTATCTGTGAACTCAAACATGACTCCATTTTATTGCTGCCTAATCTAGGAAAAGCACCTTACCTGGTAATTTTTTCTCTTTAATATCTGCTGTCCCAGACAGAGGTATTTTGCTCTTTCCCCTATTTGTTTCTGCCTAGTCCCGCCACAGGCTCCTTGGGGAGCAGGCAGGTGACCTTTATCAGGACTGGGAGGTGTCTGAAAAGGGCAGCTGTAAACATTGCAGCCAAATCAGTCCCTCCTTGGGTCTCAGGATTGCTCCTTTTAGGCCAGAGCAACCCCCAGCTGACACCCACTGGGTTGCTTCTCATTTGGACCAGCTGGGGATTAGAGGTGCTCTCTGGATACCGCTCACGAGTGGCATTCTGCAGGGTTTGCCTGCAGTTTAGTGGCACAGCAAAGAGCTCAAGCAGCACGACCTCTGCCATCTGCACAATACCATGCACAAACACCGGGGAGAGAGATTACTGCTCAGCAAAGCAGAAGAGCTGGATGCATTAACCTCACAATGTTGTACAAAATTGGTAAGTCAGCCTCCAATTTACTTGCAGCATAAAACAGAAGGTTGAAAGAACAACCCAAGGACATGTGGTGAGACAGTGGAAAAACTGGAAGTAAACTGAGGTCTCCTGATTCTTCAAGAGGTACAGAGAACAAATGAGAAGACAGAAAGAAAAAGCCAGAGCAAGCAAGAAAGGAGCAATGATAGAAGTGACACCCTGTTTCTGTCAAAAATTAAAGATCTTTGCTTACACATCTCTCTGCTGCAAGGTTACCTGGCAACATGCAAATCTCAACCTTTGACCAGTCTTTACTGCTTGATTTCTCAAGCCTTAATCACATGAAAACTTCTGAATGTCACCTGCATATTGTGTAACTCCGGAGGGGGGGGCGGGGGGAGGAGGAGAAAGCCACCAAATACATTCAGAAGCACCAGGAGTGCTCCAGACTCGGCCCACCTGGGTTTCTAGGCTGAAAAGCCCTTGTGAGGTCTGGCTTTGATACACCGCAAATACCTGGAGCCAGTGGCCTACATTTAAAGCAGGGAAAGTAGAAGAAATATACATGCCAGTAGGAAATGGGAGTCTTCAGGCAAAAAGTAAAAACAAAACAGAAAAAACACATACATTAAATTACCAGGACCGAAATCCCCCACAGTGTCTGCATCCTGTAGTGAAAATGCAGTGTCTTTCTGTACCAGTTTCTTTCTTCCTTTCAAAGACCTCAGCTCTGATACATATTTAGAAACTGAATTTGTTCCGGTTTTAAACATTAGAACCGAAAATGTCTCCTAAAAAGTCAAACCTGAAAGTTTACTCCTGAAAAATTACCTCCAATCTCATCATTACGTTTTGGAGGACATATTCACATGTCCTCATTTGCAAACCAGATGACTTCATTAAAACCCTTTCTGTAGTCGATCTACCTTTGTAACACAGAATGGAAAGTTACACAGGCTTCAGGTTGCCAGATCTGATACACAGGAGGATGCAGATTTCCTGACTGTCATGGGAAATAAACAACAGTTTCATACAAGTGAGGTTTTAGGCTACTGCAGCTGTTTTCAGAAGAAGGCAGAAGGTGTCAGGGAATATGTCCTTCTTCCAGACATTACAGAAAACAGGGTAATTCACACTGAACGTCCGTGACTGCAACACTGCCAAAACGAACGCTGCAGAAGTGGAGGAACATGTGACAGTTTGAAGTTGGGTGTCACAAACCGTAGGAACAGTGAGAAAGACGTGACTACAGACAGGGTTTTCAGCTGCACCATGGCACTGCAAGTCAGGATTTCCCCAGAGCAGACAGCTGTGTTTATGTTCTCTATTAAATCTGACCTTTGTGCCTGTTACACATACACACAGAGAAGTCCATCCAATGTAATGATTATTTACTGCTAGAAAACATTTAGTATTATGGCATTCTAGCTGATAAAGTCTGAAATGACACATAGGAAAATAGAAAGAAAAAGGTTAAAAATACAACAGAGTTTTGGGAGTGGAAATTCCAGGAGCCGAAACCCCAGGGGACAAGCACAGAGGGCCAGGAAACACTCCCAAGCACGGACCTCAGCAGTATTGTCCAAGTGCAGGGAGGAGGGTGGGGAGAGATCCTTCATCATCATGACATAATTGCACACTGAAAGGACAAACTTGGTATTTGTCCAGGCCAGACCCGAGACTCTGCTATTAAGCACAAACCTTACACTGGCTTTAGCCATCAGTCTGTTTCCACACTTGATCCTACTCTGACTTTTCACAGCAGGCAACCGATCTGCCTCCCCGCTTTCCTATTGGGCAGACTGCCAAAGGTCCCGCTAACTCCTCTGAGTATTTGCCACTGAGGACAATGCTTCACGGGGTGCTGCAAACCTCAACCGCAGTGAACGTTATGACCCCCTCAAGGTCCCTGGCAGCAGGACAACTGCTCTCCACCACAGACAGGGCTGAGGTCAGTCCTGCTGCTGTAGCGACAACTCAAACGCGGCACAGGTGGGGAACCTCATCTTCAAAGGGCACCACCACCACAATCCTGCAAGGGAGGGATCGCTAGAAAGCCTGTCTAATGCAGGTGGCAGTTTCTGAGCCACCAAAATCAACTTCACCAAGGCAAAAATGCAAGTGCTTTGTCCCTGTGAAATCTTCACACAAGAATCTGGTTTGGTTACACTCTCTGAGTCCCCAGCCTATCTTGTTATATCGTAATCTTATCTCCCTATATTATAATCACTTAATCACTAACCCCCGGAATACTGCCAGCTTGGAACAACAGGCTGGTTTACCATAAACCAGGGTCTTAAACTGGACATGCCCAAAGACAGTCACAGCTACAGTATACTCAGCACCTCTGTCAACCAGGTCACTTATTTGCAAACAGAAATGTGGATTAACAAAATAGGCAACCTGTTAAAAAACTATTTGCTCCTACACAAACCCAGCAGTTTCTTGTTCACTGACAGAAAAAACAAACACTGTGCTGATTAACTTTGACAACAGCTGACATACTTGCATGAACATTTTGTGTGAATCAAGAACAGCAAGAAAGGGTCCGAGTGCATCAGTGTGGTTATTTCTGCCCAACCCAGTGACAAAGTAACAGAAACTCTGTGACAACTGTCCTCACATTTCACGTTTTGTTTTAACAAAGGTTTGCGGAGTTCACAGGCATTTCTGAATGCACATGCTAGACAGATGGCTCCTCCGCCAGGAGCACACAGTTCAGGCTGGGTAAGGCCGTGAGCGACCTGGACCAACCTCCCAGCTGTCCCGTCGCAAAGCCTGAGCAGTAGGTTGGACTATGGACCCCCTGTGGTCCCTTCCACCCTGAATTTCCCTCCAGTCCTGTGAGAACATTCCTCAGTGGCAGAGGCGAGTGCCTGGCTTGGCTTCCCTTGACACGAGCTTGCACCCTGCTCCATAAATAGTTCTGTTAGAGTCTGTGGGGTCCTTCCTGAAGCAGGCAGTGCCTGACCGAGTCGGATCCTCATCTTGGCTTCGTCTGATACAGCTACAGCCTACTCCGCTGACGTAGGATGATGTACCGTAAGGAAGAATCTGGCTCAGAATGGGAGAAGGTGGCAAGGTCAGGCTTTCACTGTGAATATGCTGTTCCGGGGGGAGGCCTGAGCTAAGCTAGTGCTAATGGTTCGAGTCAGAAGGCGTCGTCTCGTGTGGAGAGCCAGCATTTCAGCGCTGCTATTAGTGAATTTGATCACTATGAAGATGAAGCTGCTTTTAAGAACTGTTGCAGAGTTGGTACCCCCAAGAAATGTGCGTTTATTACCCACACAATTTGTAAAATGATTTTAATTAAGACAATGTATGTACATGCTTTCACAAGCAATGGCAGAGCTCTAACGCTGTATGCTGTTCAGCACGTTCTGTACCCCTGACTGTGGCTAGGTCCCTCAAATAAAAAAGTAATCACTTACTTCACAAGCTAATTTCCCAGGTCTCAAGCAAAAGGTAACTTCTCATGCAACAGCATCAGTTGTTCACATAAAAATACACCAGAGGATAGCCTCATGCCTTTACCAAGATGAATGATGTGAAGAAGAGACATTACCTGATTGGGCTGAATTTTCGGCACATGTGCTTTCCACATTTGAGCTTCCCTAGAGATTGCCGTCTCCAGAAGGAGAGACAACCTCTGGCTCTCCAGGGGTCCTGAAAACTTCATGGTAACCCTTGGATCCACCTGCCACCCAGCTGGATACAGCTACCTGTAAAAGCAAAGACAGCCTGGTGAAACACTGAGCTGTGCCCGTCCGGTAAACTGAGCAAAAGCAAGCACACAAAGGTGACTAAGGCTGCAAGAAACGGACCAGGCTCATCTGTAACAGACAGTGACTGGGTACTGGGCAAACCTACCAAGGAAACCCAAACCAGTCGGCTCAGATTCAGATGAAGCAGGGCCAAAATCATCCACAGGTCTCCAACACCTACATGGGCTGGAGAGTCCTGCCGCTTTGAGGTTTTCTGCTCCTCCGTTATGTGGGCAATCAGGGCAAGACTTCAGCAGCACTAAAAAGTAGGGGTGTTTTATGAAAAATACTTGAGAAGAGGGAGGAGCAGTACAGCAAATATAAAGGGGATTTCAGTGAGTCAGTTGCCCTGGCCCAAATCTTGCTGCAGTTAAAACCAGTCTACCTGTGACTTCAAGGGAAGTTAAAACTGACATTCAAATATTTTTCAAAAATTCCAGCCTTGGAGCCTGGTTGGTGCCAGCCTTAGCCCAGTACTCTCAGCAGCAACAGGAAGTTCTGTGCAAAACAGAGGAACATTTGTTTGATAACTTAAATGATTTACAGGCTGAAGCCTGACAAAAAGGTCAATGTTCTCCCTCTCTGGACAGTATGGTCTGTAGCTTCTCACACAAGCTGCGACCCATTTCATGTGCAATGCAAATGTACCAGGGAGTTCAGGAAGGTTCCTCTCAGGTCTGAACACTCTGAACATACATTAGATCCACAAAACATTAGGGCACATCTCTAATTTTAGATAGGAAATGCATTCTAAAGGCGGAAAAAAGCGGCAAACCCAGTGGCGGCCTTTGCAAAGCAAGAACTGACTACAAGCCCGGTAAGTGGCCTGCAAGGCCCACAGTATTCAGAAACACCTGCTTCCACTGGCAGAAGGGACAATAAAAAAGCAAGCCATTTAAAGTAAAGCACTTTTCTATACACAAAACAGAAAAAAGGGGGTTCTCCTGGCCCTAGCGCAGTCTCACTCAGCAGTTACGATGTGGCAAGAAACTTGTAAATTTGAAATTACAAAGTGGAGGCAGGATTTTTTTAATTTTTTTTTTTTTTTTTAAAGACAACCTGCTTTCAAATGGAGAAAATTATCTGATTGAAAAGGTTGCTCACATTGTTCCAATACTGCCCACCATTACTCTGGCCGCAAACTTCTTGAGAGTATTAAATCACTTAGGCAAAACAATTCAGCCCTGAAGGGTAAATCCATGGGAAAGTTATTTGAACTTTCAATTCCTTCTGTGAGCTCTTGTGAAATATGCAACAAACAGGTGGATACTGGCCAAACGCTAACCAGGCTATTTTATACAGACCAGTTTGTTAATACAAGAGTTTATGCTGTATTTACAGGAAATAAGGCAACACGTTGAATCAGAAAAAACAAACAAAAGTTCAGAGTTACAACAATCAGTTTATTATAAAATTTAACAACAGCAGCTCTGAACAAATGAAGATTCAGAGTGTTTTCACAGAGGTGTAAGAGAAACTGTCAAACAAGTGTTTTTCTTTACCAATCCACAGAAGGGGCGCGATACACACAGAACCTGCGTGAGGCATAAAACCGCACTCAAGTCCCACTTACAGCCAAGCAGGTTTTAAGTGGCAAATAAACGTCAAGCTTCTCGGTCCTGAACAGAAACCCCTTTTATATCAGGTTTTTACTGAACAAATGCTTCTCCATGAACAAAGGAGAGGCTGTACTGGCTTGGCATACCCCTACACAAGGTTTCCAGCCCGTCACTGTAAAGACCCAAGGTGAGTGGGGCCATATACTGGTTTTCCAGCTGGAGGGGACACCATGGATCCCGGATTCCTGAACGGGGCTCAGAATGACTCCCCATCAGCCCCCGAACGGCTAACTGAGTATCACTGTGGACTGAAGAATCCCTGTTAAAAGTTCCTCACTTGACCAGAGGGATAGTCTGCCTGCGAAGAGGTGAAACTACCTTCCTCTAAACAGAACCGTGGCCTGAACCGCAGGGTATTTACGTGCGTTTCTTTTTTAAGCCTCGGAGTGATCCTGACGAGACTCCTACCACTGTAAATGGGGCTGCTGGTGAAGCTGAAGGGGAAACCGGGATACCCATCCACAGCCTCCCTCGCAGCTCACTCCCTCGGGGGCGTCATTAGCATCTCATTAGCCTCTCATCAGACAATACACTCGGGCTCGGCCGGTTCCCAAAGGCTGCATCACCCACCGTTTCCAGAGCCATCAGGCCTCCAAATGAAGTGTAAAGCCCTGGGAAATGAGGATAGCGGTGATGGGGGCTGCACCCCTGCGCTGATGGGAAAAAGCAGTTTAAATCGCAGGCGCAGGTGAGAGATTTTGTCCCCTCTGGCATGGGGGGTGGGGGGTGGGGGTGGGGCGGCGGGCATCCAGCAAACAGGGATTGAGACTGGGGAGCGCAGCCTTCCCATCTTGCAACTCGAGAGCCCCAGAAAAGGGGTTTCTCCAGGACTGTGCAGAGCAAAAGATGGGTGACTTTTTAAAAAAATTATTTGTTTTATTATTTAACTGAGCCCGCAGATTGTCAGCTGCTATGTACCAGATAACGCTAACTGGGTAACATCCCACAGGGTATCGGCTACAGTCCCTCAGGCCACATTTGGAGAAGACAGCCATTAAATGTGTGCTCGTGAGCACTTGGAGTTGCACAAGGTGAAATGGAGAAAAACGGTGACGTCAGGACCAGACCCAAAGCTCAGGACCAGCGCTGAGCACCAAGAGCCGGGACACAGCAAGCTCCTCATTGCACGCTTGTCAATAAAAACAATCAGCAGCTATATTTAGCCCAACCGCGTCTCCTAATATGAAATATTGACAGTCCTTTCTTGGGTTTGCAGGAAAGAGAGAGTAATTAGCCACCCCCCAAATCACTGGAGAAAACATGAAAAATTTCAGGCCCAAGCAAGCATCCTCATGCACCATTTTTTTGGTCTGTTGTGACTGACAAAACATCCCCACAGTATTTACAACACAAGTGGGTTTCACAGGCCTCTGGACCGAGAAAAGATCTTTTCCTTACCCTGATCCCTTTTTTAGGCTGTCCCTGTGCTGCCTGGACTGGTCAGCGGCCCCAGCAGAGAGCTCAGGGGTGACCCTGGAGCACCCCTAAATACCAATGGCCCTGCAAGGGGTGTTTTTAGTGAGCAGTGATGGTGACTCTTCTTGAGTCACCAAGGGGGAAAAAAGAGAGGGGAAAATAACCTTTCCCTCCTGAACTAGGGAGGCAATTCAATGAGGGCTGAGGCCCAATAACCTTTATAAGGAAAAAAAGAAAAGGAATGACGCGCTTGGAAGTTTCCGTTGGAGCAACAGTGGTGCGCAGGCTTTTCCAGCACCGAGAGCATGCCGGGCAGCTTGCCAAGTGCACCCCAAGGGCTGAAACGAGTTTGCATCTATAATTTACATAGCTCTTATTCAGATAAATGTACACCATTTTGAAAAAATGCCAGCATGCTCTACATGTATGCAAGGCTTCACAAAACACAAGGGAGCCACTGCAGAGCGAGCACTGCTCGGTGCTTGGAGAAGACAAGGAACGGGACTGCCAGCACAACTTCCCAAAATCCAGCGCATGGAAGTCGGGTGAAGAACACAGAGGGACTGGACTCCTCTCCGCTCAGACCGAGATGAGAAAACCTGAGCAGAAAAGCAACGTCGAGGCTCCCATCAGCAGTAAAGATACTTGTCAATGCAGCAGGCACCTCTGCAGAGCACAGCAGTGCCAACGAGGGCTGAGCCTGCCCTGACAGCACAGATTTGCTCCAGCCAAAAACTCACATGCATTTTTTCTGCAACTGAGCCCAAGAGACCCACAGCTGAAGGAACTGCCAAAGCTGTGACAGTCACCATAAACTAACTCACCCTGGCTTCTTCCTTCTGTTTCCCCAATTTAAAATTAAACTTCGGCTCCAGGGTGGTGGTTAGGTTTGTTTTTTTCCACGGTCACTTGGGGAGTTTTTAAAACACTGTTCAAACAGTTCACAAAGTTTCATCTTCACTGGAAGGTCAGCTAGCTACACTGAAACTTCTTAAAGAACAGCTGGAAAACTAGTAAAGTAAGGCAAGGCAATGCATTGGCTTTGTTTTGACATCTCCTGTGAGCAAGGTCACAAGCTGCAGTCTCAATCTTGCTCTGAAATTAGAGGCAAAACTTTGGTGTGAGGTTTTCACTTGTATGAGGCATTAAAAATCACCTGCTTATCCATTAAAAATGCCCTGACTTGGTCCAAGAAATGTAACCCATCTCCTAAAGATCTCTCTTTTTGATCCAAGTTTATAAATGACTTAAGGAGGTACTTTGAGTTTCCCTAGAGAAGTTTTGGGCTGCCAAGTGCTGCAGGCTACGGTTTTGTGTTTGCAGTAATTGGGGCAGGTCACTACATAGCCAGAAACACTTTTTGGTTTGGGGCGTGTTTGTGCATCGGTGTAGGATGCAAAATAGTTGAGCTTGGGGTGGGGGTGGTGTAAAAAAAAATAGTAATCTGTTTCCCTGACAAAAAAAAAAGTGCCTCCTGCAGACAAAAGATGCAAGATCGTATTCTCCAGTGGCAGAACAACCTCATAACAGTTTCTGATTTTCCCCTGCCTCCAGTTGCAATTAAGCTGTGCCAATACAACTGCACTGTAAATAGCATCACTGAAATCATTCAGGGCAGTAATAAAAATGTCTCTTGTTTTGGTTGTGGGCTGTTTTGGGGGTTTGTTTCTTTTTGGTTTGTTTTTTCATTTTAATATAGATCATTTCAAGAATAATTAACAAGATTTCTAGGACTAGAGACAGCCTTAAAACCACCATCTTTATTTTGTGCATAAATCCAGGTGGATATTCTGAACAAGAGAGGTAATTCCAACAGAGCTTAACCACCACATGCACTTCTGCAGACCTTTTAAGTATTTTCAGCACCCTGCAGCCAAATCTGCTTCAGCTTTAACAAGCATTAATACAATTTTACAGATGACCTGAAAACAGATTCTTCTGGGTGGGGGAGGAAGGGGAAGCAGAAGGAAGAGAGGAAGGAGACTGAATTCCTCTGAGCTCCAGCCAGCCATCTGTGATTTCAAATGATCAAAATGTAGTTTGCACTGCTAGAAGAAATCGTCTAACTGCAAGCTGTGATGAGAAATTTCAAAGCTGTGGGCGGGGGGTGGGTGGGATGGATGTTAATTTTAGTATCTGGGGCTTTCTCTTTGCTTAACTCTTTCCTCCCCCCATGTCAGTAAAGCAGCCTAGAAATTTATGGCAGAAGAAGTAAATGCCTACAGTGTTAATTACATCTCAGAAGAAAAAAGCAGCAGGCATAGGCTGCTTTTACAATTTTACATTATTTTTGTGCCACAGAACAGTTGTAAGAGGACAACGTTTTTGTGGCTTAGGCAGCAAAATCTCCCATGAATGACTCACTAGTGGAAATCACTGCTTAGCTTTCTGCCTTTTCAGCTTGCCAAAGCACAACCTGATGCGATAGTGATAAGCAGAGGACCAGCATGGGTTAAAATCATCTGGTTTGTGCTGTAGAAAGTAAATAATGCTGTAGCCTGGTCAGTGGAAATAGCCTGACAAGAGTGTGAGACAATATATGGTATTTTTCAAATTAAACGACCAGAAAAAAGCTGTTTGGGAATATAGTTTCAAATTTCCACATCTAAATAAGCGAGTGTATTTGAAGCAACGAACTGACTTGTACAGAATGAATACCAATATGCATTAAAATAAGAATGCGTTCCCCCATGAGAAATGCATTACTATCAAACATAGCTATGCCACAGGTACGTATACAATATTGCACCTTTAACAAGCAACGTATTTGACTTGTGCATAAGCCAGCCACAGACCTAAATTGGGAACGAGGTAATTTTATGCAGGCTGGGAAATGAAGAGGGCCCTTGCCATTTGTCTGTATGACTCACCCACAGCTAACTCCCACAACCTGCTACAAAGGCAAGTCTGTGAGATATTTTGGCAGCATCGTTCAGGCAGGCTCATGTACATCACACACTCGCCACTTCTTTTCCTCCAACCAGATTTTTCCTGGGAGTGCAAACAAAGTTGACCTCATTTTAGTGTCGGTTTTCCAAAATGAAGAATTTTTCCAAAGATTTTAAAGAAACCCGCCAGTGAAAAACACGGGTCTGCAACTGCAGAAAAAGAGAATGCAGAGCAATGTTTTGATGTGAGGGAAGGGAGGTGTTTTTAAGTCTGTTTTGAAACAGAAAAATCCCAGGACCTATCCAGCACCTATGGAGGAGGAGCAGGAGCCCTCTGGAGAGGGATGCATCCTGACCAGCAGCAGTGTACTCTTTCTTCTCACCACCATCTTTTGTTTCAATTCTGTTCAAAAAGGAAAGCTCAGATGGACTTTGCTGCAGCACCATAAACACTTCTAGATTTGTAGAGCAACATGGCAGAAAACATGAACAGCTTCAGTTCTTCACAGTATTCCCTATGGGTAGCAAAAAAATCCAGCAAGAAAACGGGGAGAATAACGGGGGGGAAAAGAAAGCTTGGATGGGGGCGTTTTTAAACAGGAGGGAGGGTGCCACAGAGCTGCTGGTGATGGCAGTGGTGTAAAGCTGCTTGCTGTCTGATGGCTGTCACACAGGGGGGTTCTGCAGGTACAAGCCTGAGCCGTTCTTTCGTTTTACAGCAGCCACCGCTTTGTAAAATCTATGCTCGCTGCCCAGCCTTTCCTCTCCTAACACCTGGAGACCGTAAACCTGACTAGTTCTAAGAAATTTCTGCTGTACTTCATTCCCCAAGCCTCATGGCTGACACCAGGGTTTTGCTATTAAAGGGAAGCTTAAATGGTGTTTTCCAAAGCAGGGACTTTCAAAAAACAAGGTAGAAGATGAACTCCCAATTGAACTCTCAGACAATGTCACCATTCTTCCCTCCTGGCAAGACAGGCATGCTTCCAGACCCATGCCTGCCCTACCCCCTTTTCTAATGGCTCTGGTTGGAAATGCCGGAGGAGGTTTGCATTTCCTATTTGTCTCGGCAACTGCCAGCAAGAGTCCCTCCAAGCAGCATTTGCCCAGAAAGGCCTTCGGTCAGCAATGGCTTAAATTTTCCATGCCACAGCTCCGAGTGATGCAAACAAGCTGTTTCAATCATAGCTCCTTTCCCTTTTGAAGCCGTGTGTGGCAACATACCAAGTAAACTGTGGATAAAAGGTAAACTCGGAATCCAGCCCTAGGAGACCAGCTCCAGCTGCATAACGTATGGGTCTGACACATAGAGGAGATGAAACTCAATACACTTTAATGAATTCTGCTTTGAGATTTTGGGTTATTTGAACCTAAAAATCAAAGGAAATGTTATTAACTGATGGAGGCTGTTTGCCTGCATTGACTAAATTAAGCAAAAACAAAACCCTTGCAAACCAAAACCCCTCCATGCCATTTTATGAACACTTGCAAAAGAAACTCTTACTTTTTATACTCTTTCAACGCTATGGGGTCATCACCTGGCTGCTGATTGCATGCAAGATGCTTCTTGAAGATGTAAACTCCTCACAACGTTTATTAAAATCAGCCAAGGGCCTTGGGCTAACATTTCGGTAGGAACGGACCCTGCTATTGCTGGGCATGCAGATCTCACCGCTCAGAAAGAGCCATGCCGCCAGGCTAGGAACGTGAGCCTTTATTGTGTGCACTAGGGTATCTCATCAAGGGCAGGCTGCCCTCCTATGGGACAATCTGCGGTCACATGCCAAAAGGTGGTGCTACCTCCTTGCTCAGAACTGAAGCATGAGACAGGTATAAAGGCACTACAAACGTTTGCTGATATGACGCCTGTTATTCTTATGGTGTTTCTAACCTAAACGATGGGTAAACCCATGAGAGCAACGGCTGAGCCCCGCACCAAACTCTCTGTATGGTGCCAGCAAAGGAACGAGCCCAGCTCCCAGAAGCAACTAACCAAGGTTTGCACAGCAGTCTCTGGGTTCTCTGGGACCTTCTGGATCCTTTGGGGACAGGGTCCAAGATCACTGTGGAACACCTGGGAACCCTCTCAGAAACCTGGAGAGTCAGGCTGTTGCTAGGTGAGGATGAGGTACGGGTAAGCCACGAGGCTGTCAGCCTGAGGGAGCTCTAGCAGCTGCTTAACGAGCATGATCAGCTGCCCTTGACCCAGGGTGCAGCTGCCCTCTAATTAGGGAGAGTGAAGCACCCCTCTTAGCCAGTGCCTGAGTGAGGTCTACATAAACACGAGCCAGACCCAAGGCATCAGGAATAAATTGTAGAGGTTTATGTAGAAGCCTGCTATGAGAGCGGACTCAGCTAGAGCTGCTCCAGTATAAACTGGTCCACCATGGGGAAGTTCTTCCAGCAAATGCTGGAGCAGCTGCCCCTGCCAGGGTAGAGCTTTGGATGATGGGCATAGGCCTCCAAGTTCCAGGCTGCAGGGAGTGTCTAGGGCCTCTCTCCAAGGCTGGGAGAGATGGCCCTCAGTCCTCCAGGGGTATGTTGACTTGGAGGAGCTGTGGAGCCAAGTGAAGGAGTTACAGGAGATAGTGAGCAGGCTGTACAGCATCAGAGAAGTTTCATGGGAGACAGACAGGGTCTTCTCTGGGACCCAGCAGCCTGAAAAGCCTCAGCCCCCATCCATAACAGAGAAGTGAGCAGTGTCCACTCCCACCATCAAGGTAAGTGAAACCTCTGGAGGAAGGGCAAGGATGGAAGTGGGTGACTTCTGGCACTAAAAGGCAAGTTCCTGTCCCACCTAACGGCTTGTAACTGTGAACTAGGTTCAGCATGCTCGTTGAAGAGGAGCCAGATGTGCCTTTGGGCAAGAGATATGGGCTACCTGACCCTAAACCACACAACACTTTTAGGAAGAAGGGGTGAGAGATTGTAATGGGGAACTCCTGGCTGCAGGGGACAGAAGCATCCACCTCCAATCTGACCTATCATCTAGAGAGGCTTGCCGCCTGCGGGGGGCCCGGATGTGGAATGTTGTCCAACATTCTGACTGCTACCTCTGCTTTCTCTCCATGTGGGCATTAGGGAAACTGTCGAGGCAGCCTCTAGAGTGTCAAGTGACTACGGGGATTTGGGGGTGGCAGTCAAACGCTTGGGGGCCCTGGTGATGTTCTCCTGAGCGTAGGTCAACAGTTGCCTGCAGAACTGGTGTTAGCAACAGCAGTTTGAGTTCTATGACTGTGGGATCCTGCTAGTGGAGGGGCATCTGCTTGGGAGGGATGGGATCCACTTCACCCAAGCTGGGCAAAGATATCTCTACCAGTAAGATGGTGTCCTGGTTTCAGCTGGGAGAGCTGATTTTCTTCTCAGTAGCTAGTGCTGTGTTCTGGCTTCTGTGTGAGAAGGTAGAAACATTACCCATCAACAACCAAACCCATCAATGTGCTATCAACAAAGTCAAGGACATCTCAGTTTCTCAGGCCTTCCCAGCAAGAGGGCTGGAGGGGCACAGGAAACTGGAAGGGGACACAGCTAGGACAGCTGACTCTAATTAGCCCAAGGGATATTCCAGACCATTTGATGTCATACTGAGTATGTCAGCTGGGGGCAGAAGGAAGCAGGGGGAATGGGCAGGACATTTGGCATTACAGCATTTGTCTTCCCGAGAAACCGTTAGGCGTGATGGGAGCCCTGCTTTCCTGGGGATGGCTGAACCTGCCTGCTGATGGAAGGAGTAAATTCCTTGTTTTGCTTGGTTTGCATGCATGGCTTTTGTTTTACCTACTAAACTGTGAGTTTTCTCACTTGTACTCTTCCAAAACACTCCCCTATCCCACTGTGGGGGGAGTGAGCGAGCAGCTGTGTGGGGCTTGGTTGCTGGTCAGGCTTAAAGCATGACAGATGGGTGACCCTATAAGGATGGCTTTGAACTAGGCCTGACAGAGCAGGGATGGAGTTACCAGGAGCCCTTTGAGAGCAGTGGACAGGGCTGATGGGCAAAGGGCCCGAAGTGATAGGAAGGGACCACAAAATCAACAAAAAATGAGGCTTAAGTGGGGTCACTTCCAGGATTTGCATGCAAGCAAGGATGCACCTGTGAGCCACCATTATGGAGGAACTCCCCCAAACTCTTTCTGGGAAAGAAGCTCATTGAGCTGCTTCTCTGAAGTGCATGTATGTCTATGAACATAGTGGGGAATAAACACGGTGAGACCTGTGTGCAGCTAAATGGCTATGATCTTGTTGGGATCACGGAGAGGTGGTGGGATGGCTCCCGTGACTCAACACACAGGAGTGTTGCAATGGAGGGATACAGGCTCCCTAGGAAAGGCATGCTGGAAAAAGGAGGATGGTGGAGTCTCCCTTGATGACAAAGAACAGCTGGAGTGTATGGAGATTTGCATGGGGATGGATGAGGAGCCAACTGAGACCTTGTGGGTGAGGATTAAAGAGAAAACAGGTAAGAGTGACACTGTAGTGGGTGGAAAAACAAGTGGATGAGGCCTTCTACAGACAGCTGGAAACAGCCCCTTGTTTGCAGACCTGGGTCCTCATGTGGGACTCCAACCACCCTGACATAAGCAGGAGGGACAACACAGCACGGCATAAGCAATCCAGGAGGTTCCTGGAGTGCACAGACTACAACTTCCTGACCCATGTGACAGAGAAACTAAGGAGAGGTGTCCTGCTGGACCTCATACTCTCCTACAAGGAGGGGCTTGTTGGGGGCGTGAAGGTCAAAGGCTGCCTTGCCTGCAGTGACCGTGGGATAGTGGAGTTCAGGATCCCAAGGGCAAGGAGGAAGGTAAGCAGCAAGCTCACAACCCTGGACTGCAGGTGAGCAGGCTTTGGACTCCGCAAAGATCTGCCTGGAAGCATCCCATGGGGCAAGGCCCTGATGGGAAGCAGGGCTCAAAGTTATTCAAGGATCACCTCAAAGCTCAAGACTTCCATCCCCACAAATACCACATCAGGCAGAAATGCCAGGAGGCCTGTGTAGATAAATAAGGAGATCTTGGCACAGTTAAAACACAAAAAGCAAGCACTACAGAAGGTGGAAGCAAGGATGGGTTACCTGGGAGAATATGTAGGCAGCAAAAGGAAGGCCAGGGAATATCTGGACAACACTACTGAAAGCAGAGGCTGGATGAGCAGACAGTGAATTGGATTGAAAAGTGGCAGAATGAATGTGTCCAGAGGGTGGTGACCAGTGGCACAAAGTCTAGCTGGAGGTGGTGACTAGTGGTGTACCCCAGGGGTCAATACTGGGTCCAGTCCTGCTTAACGTGTTCATTAATGATCTGGATGATGGGCTAGAGAGTACTCTGAGCCACTCTGCAGGTGACACCACGTGAGGAGTAGCAGCTGGTATGCTAGAGATCTGTCATGCTGCCATCCAGAGGGACATCCACATGCTGGAGAAACAGGCTGCCAGGAATCTTAAGAAGAGTCAGTGTGGAGTCCTGCACCTGGGGAGGAAACACCCCAGACACCAATACATGCTGGGGGGTGTCTGGATGGCAAGAAGTTCTACAGAAAAGGCCCTGGGGGTCCTGGTGGCCACCAAGCTGATCATGAGCTAGCGGTGTGCCTTTGTGGCATAGAAAGCTAGTGGTATCCTGGGCTGCATTAGGAGGAGGGTTGCCAGCAGACTGAGGGAGGTGAGCCTTCCCCGCTGCTCAGCACTGGTGAGGCCACACCTGAGCGCTGTGTCCGTTTGGGGCTCCCCAGAGCAAGACACATGGATGTACTGGACAGAGTCTAGTAAAGAACTACTAATACAATGAAGGGACTGGAGCAGCTCTCTTACACGGAAAGGCTGAGAGCTGGGATTCTTCATGCTGGAAAGAGAAGGACTGGAGCAGGACAAATGTTACATACATATATAAAACACATAGAGATGGTTTGGGGCAGAGGGAATGTAATATATATAAATACATAAAGGGATGAAAGAGAAGGTTTGGGGCAGGGAGAATGTTACTTTTACATATATTTAAAACATATATATATAAAAAAATAAATAAAGGGAGGGTACAAACTGGATGAAGCCAGGCTCTCTTCAGTGATGCCCAGTGTCAGTACCAGAAGCAAGGGGCATAAAATGAAACAGAAGATGTCCCCTCTAAACATCAGGAACACTTCTTTACTGCGAGGGTGACAGAGGACTGGCAGAAGTTGCCCAGAGAGGTTGTGGAGTCTGCATCCCCAGAGGTGCTGAAGAGGCATCTGGACATGGTACAGGGCAACTGGTTTAGGTGGACCTGCTTGAGCAGGGGGGGTGGACAACATGGCTTTCAGAGGTCTCCTCCAGCCTCAGCTGCTCTGTGACTTTAAGGGCCTTAGGCTCAAAGCAGCACAGTTTGAGGGTTCAGCTGTATGCCCAGAGCAGCGCATCAGTTCTTCAGGCAGCAAATGCTGAAAGCAGAGCAGAAAGGCTTAAAAAAAAAAAAAAGGCAAACCTAACCTGGCATTATGTAATGTCTCACTGCTAGTCTCCTAACAGCAACACATGCAGAGCATGATTCACTTCTCCCATCGCCAATATAACTTGGTATAAATCAACAGTAACTTGAAGGAAGTAACTGAGGAAAATCAAGCTCACAAAGTATGAGAGCGAGCAGTAATTTCATAAAATAGGGCCAGAGGCTTTCAAGCTCATAAAAGCTAACTCTCTACAGGCAAGGGCCAACAGGCATTCAGAATCTAAAGCACCACACACCACCTTTTGAGTAATATAATCCCCGGAAACCAAACAAATACAACGTCTTTATGGGGGAAAAAAAAACCCCAAAAACCCAGAAACAGGATTCAGCAGTAGTTATTTTTGTCTTTCGGCAGTAGTTGGTCATTAACATAAATGAACAGCAATAAAACCAAACAAGTTTATACCCAGTTCAACACCCACATCCAGAAAACATGTAACTACAATGGCTTGATTCCTCTTGACAACAACAAAAGAGAATTTTATCTGAAAACATGAATGCTCACCAAGGCCCGTATTTCGCTTTGCAGATTCTGATTAGCTTTGGGGTAAATTATCAGTGATTACAGCTAATATCAGGATACAGTGTGAGGCACTAAAAAGAGATAATTATGAGGAAATGAGGAATTATCTGCTGTTGAAACAATAGATCAATTATGAGGTACAGCACAGTAGCTGCAGAGCAGCATTCTTAGGCTCTGAGAGTACTGTCTCCTCTTTCTCATCAACCAAAGACAACCCACAGTTATAAACTTTAATTGTCCTCTAGGAGCTCGAGCTTGCTGACTAATTAGCC
The DNA here is from genome assembly GCF_015220075.1 of Falco rusticolus. NCBI lineage: Eukaryota > Metazoa > Chordata > Aves > Falconiformes > Falconidae > Falco > Falco rusticolus. The sequence goes on from NC_051187.1 coordinate 103,386,085, forward strand.
TCTTGTTGAGACAATACAGAAAAAGACATAATTCCAATTGTCCACAAAGCAGGATGGCACAGGCACACTCCTGGCTCTTCCCTACGTGCTCATCTCTCCTTGCCCTATGAGCAAGAATTTAACAACAGCCTTGATATCCCCAGTTCCAGACAACCTAAAATAGGACAACAGTCCACAACCTAAAATAAAATAAACCCAGGGAAGGAAACGGGAGGTGGGGTTACTGACAAAGAGAAAACAGTATGTCTGAGGCCATACGTAATGGCAGTCTGAGTCGTCCTGCTTCCACAAAGCATGCTGTGCAAAGTCCCCTTTGGTCCTATAGATGCAGGCATGGTCACATTTGCAGTGCTTTTATAAATGGGAGATTAAGCTGCATTTGATGGTTGTGTTACAGCAGCTGCATCCGTAAAGGAAGCAGGCTTTTCAGCTGCATGGCAGCACTTAGGAGCAGTTAAACCCCAAGATTAACACTCAAAAATTGTTAGGAAGGTAAAGGTTGAAGCTTTTGGGAGCCAAGCTCTTGTCTAACAGACCACTGCAGTCACGAGCTACCCCAGCCAAGAAACAGTATCTCACTGTATACAGTGAAATACCACCAAAAAGGCACAAATGCCTCTGGCAAAGGGGTTCATCCAGCACCTCCCATTATCCTGGTAAAGAAAATGTTTGATGTCTGGGCTGATGAGCAAAATGGAGTATCTGCAGTAACATGTTATTCGCAAGTGAGCTTTTACATGACTATTGCATAGCAAGTGCAAATACCCATTACAGTATAATCACTTGCAGTTAGCAAACACACAGGAAGGGAAAATTTCTGTTCCACACTTAGATGGGAGGCACCTAAGATTTCTCCTTCCATCTGAATGACTTCACCTTGCTTTTTTGGCATTTGAAAATAGCTGTTATTGTGCTGAATTCTCAAAGAAACTGCTCTCTACTCCCAGCGAACCAGAACCCCCCTTGAAATCCATCTCCTTGATGGCAAGCCTGGATTTCCTGCTCCTTCATTGGAGTGTCCTGGTGAAAAGTACCTGCGGTTTTGGTACCTTCTCTAGCCCCATGAAATCCTGGGAGAAAACAAAAACACCCACAATTTGTTCCTGGACAGGTTAGCCTTAGACACCCATCTTCTATCTTGCAGGGGAGGACTTCCAGATCCCACAACTGTGTTCCACTCAAGTCTGGAGTGGAGTCTTCTCCTTTCCTTTTTGCTAGGGCCTATAGTGATAGGACATGGAGTTACAGCTTTAAACTGAAAGAGAGTAGGTTTAGATTAGATATTGGGAAGAAGTTCTTCACCGTGAGGGTGGCGAGGCGCTGGCCCAGGCTGCCCAGAGCAGCTGTGGGTGTCCCATCCCTGGCAGTGCTCAGGGCCAGGCTGGACGGGGCTGGGAGCAGCCTGGGCTGGGGGGAGGTGTCCCTGCCTGTGGCAGGGGGTTGGGACTAAATGGTCTTTAAGGTCCCTTCCAACCCAAATCATTCTGTGATTTTGCTCCCTGCTTGGGCAACACAGTCCTAAGTTATCACTTGGTGGTCAAAATGTGATGTCTAGTTTTCCTGAAGCCACTGGTCCTGCCCAGGCTTTTTAAAATATGTCTCTGGCAGGCTACGGAGCAGTGTGAAATGAACTGCAGATTGTGTATCTACCCATTCTATCACCCATTTCAGGTGGCTAATTTACATCAGCATGACAGCAGCACCAAATCTTATTTACTAAGAGGTGTCATGTAAAAACACAAAGATTAAACCCGTGAATATATGTGCTCTCAAAAAGCCAGCTCAGCATGAGGTCAAGATTAATTACCACTTTAACCAGCGCATTGCTGCACGTGTGCAAAGGAAAGCATCTTTCATACTGGCCTGGGGGAAGGCACGTTCCATCACACAAACATGCTCATGCTGTCATTTGTTGCCTGCTCAAGGTATGCTAAGAAGCAGGTGAGCACAGAAAAGTTGAGAAGGGAAAATCCAAGAGACTGTAATTATAAGGGAGATGCTCAAAGCTGTGAAGAGCTAAACACTTGGGTCCATCCACTGACTTGAAAAGCTTATCCCAGGGCAATGACACAAGTGAAAGTAGTGGCACTGAACAGCCTCACACTTGGACAGAAGTCTGTAAATTGATACATGTCTGTAAATATAACAAATAATCTGAAAATAGGAAAATAACACATTTTAGAAAGTAAATGTTGATTGCATCAGTGTTAACGTAAGATGGCAGACAGACAGCTGTGGATACTGCATTACCCTGGAAAACAGATGTCCCCATGCCTGACTTGTCGATTCCCTCAAAGTCATCCCAAGGCTTCTAGGATGTAAGGATACTGAGCTACAACTGCTCCCCTAAAACCATACCTGAACCAGCTCGAAGTGCCCTTTACCACCTGGTTGTGCAGGAGAGTCCTGAAGAGAATGCTGCACTGCTGGCAAAGGCCAGAGCGTGGGGCAGGGCTAACGAGGGGGTCTCCTCACCCCACGGGGCTGCGGCTGCTCGCTCAGAGCAGCAAACAGCAGGCTGCGCTGAGGCATGTCAATGCCTTCAACCGCATCCAGGAATGGCTGCTGCCAGCGAGACCAGAGCAGAGACACGCCGCAGGAGTGCTGCCCTGCTCACCACAGCTCTCACCATCACCCAATGCAGCTTGTGACACCCCAAACACAAAACAGTGGGAAAGCCCAGCCCCAGCAGGCATCAACCAAGCAGGACCTTTTGTGGAGAGGGCCCTGATAGAGCGAGGCTGTTATCATGCACTGCCAGGAGGACAGACGCAATCTCAGAGTACTTTTAAGTAAGGACCCAAAGCAAACAAGCACAGGAGTCTGTAAGAATACAGAACGGACACAGTAAAAGGAGCTTCAAGATGAGTTCTGCCATGTCAAGCTATACACAAGCTCTAAACAGGGGTAATGGATAACTAGAAGTATATATGTATCATGTGAAAGTTCAATTCCCGTTGGGGCGAAGCCAAAAGATCAGCTTCCCACATCCCATGCCAAGGTCTGTGCAGGCACAGATGAGAGTGAGCTATCCCCCAGCCTTAGGAGCCAGCCAAACTACTTTAAAGGAAATAAAAAAAAATAAAAACACAGTCATTTGCAGGGATCCAAAACAAAACCTTGGAGACAAGGAAAAGACACTGTGATTTGCTTTTTTAGAGACAAACTCCTACTCAGCCTCACCTTGCGAAACCTGGGTTCTGCATACATCCCCCAGCTTTAAGTCGGGGCAGGGGGTAGCCCCAGGGGAGCGAGGGCCACTGCCACATCTGCCATCTCTGCACGGAAAACACGAGATGCTCCAGAAAAGGGAGCTTCACAACCATGTGCATTTTGCTCAATTTACATACATAGTTATTAAAAGAAATCTCACCCTTCTGTCTTTGAAAGGGGCTGTGCCTTGGGCAGGCTGCTGCAGTACACCATGGGAAGAATGTTTTGGGAGCACACAAAGGCTGATGCCGAAAATCACTTTTAAACTCAGGCTTGAAACAGTCTGCCTTCTATAACACCCTTATTTATATATATGTAAGGGCAGTGAAAATGCTGGATTGTTCCTTTTTCCCTCCTTCACTGGTTCAAAAGGGGAGGATAAAGGAACAGGTCTTCCTGTGTTCAATGGACAAGTTTTCAGGAGGATTTTTTGCGAGCCTGCTCTCTACCACCGGCATGAAATAACCACCGGTAACCTCGCTCCGTAAGCTCGCCCCTTTGATGCGGATTTATAGAACAGAACGGCACTTCTTCCATCGCAGACAGGCGGCCAAAGGCGGCACGGAGGAGAGCGCAGACCGTCTCTGCAAACCAAGTACACGAAGAGGAGAAGCACCACAAATTACGTGTGCCACGATGAGCTACCAAGAAGTCACACCTGTGGCACAGATGTGCTGCTCAGCGCCCCCCACCCACCCGGGACAGGGGCCTGGCGACCGCCGACACCCGCAGGGCAGGGGGGTGAAGCAGGGCACGGCGGCCACGGCCCGCACACAACTGTTGTTGTGCTGCGCGCACAATGCGCTGCGCTCGTGCAATGCAGGCGCCCCGCGCACACACTCGTGCAACGCACGGGCGCTTTGCATATGCCCCGTACACCTACTAGTGCAACGCAGGGACGCTTTGCACGCGCCCTGTGCACACACTCGTGCAATGCACGGGCGCTTTGGACACACTCAGGCAAAGCACGGGCGCTTTGCACACGCCCTGTGCTCGCAGTCGTGCAACGCACGGACGCTCTCCAAACGCGCCGCACACGGGCGCCGTGCGCGCAGCGCACCCGCAACGGTGCGCCACACACACAGGCACCTCATACCGGCGCCCTGCATCGCGCACCCCCGGTGCCGTGCACGCCCGCCCGCCGCGGAGACCCCCGCCCGCACCCCCGGCTCCCGCCCCGCGGCTCACCTCCCCTGCGCGGCGGCGGGGTGCCCGGCGGGGCCCTGCCATCAGCACCCCATGGCGGGGCGACGGCGGCGGGGCTCCTCCGCGGCGCTTCAGCACCGTGCGGGCCCCATGTCCGGGGCGGCGGCGGCGGCGGCGGCCGGCGGGCTCATGTCGCCATGGCGGGGCCGCGGCGACGGGGACCGGGGAGGGGAGGAGGGGGGGGGGAAGGCGGGCCGCCGCCGCCGCCGCGCGGGGTGGGGAAGGGGGGGTTAAAATAAAATAAAATAAAAATTAAAAGGGAGGGGGGGGGAGCGAGAGGCAGCCCGGAGCCAGCCGCTTCCCGGGGGGAGCAGGGGAGGGAAAGAAGGGCCGGCGGGGCGGCCCCGCCTCCCGCGGGGGGCGGCGCGGGGCGGGGCTGGCGGCGTGGTGCCGCCCCTGCTCACCGCCCGCACACCCCCGCCCCGCCCGCGGGCACAGGCTGCGCCGCTGGCTGCCCGCGCCGCGCCACGGCCCGCTGAGGGGGCGGCTCTGCGCGGAGGGGGAGGAGGAGGGGGAGGAGGAGGAGGAGGGGGAGGGGGAGGGGGAGGGGGAGGGGGAGGGGGACTCTTGCCGCGGGCCGCCCGGCGGAAGGATCGCGCGGTGCGAGCGGCCGCTGCCTCGCCGTCCTTCCGCGGCGCCTGCGCGGCTGTGGGCACGGGCGGGCGCTGAGGGGGTGCGGATGAGGGAGCTCGGCTAGCGGGAGCGGAGCCCGGCCCGCAGCGGGGAAGGTTCCGCCGGGCAGGGCCGCGTGGGTAGCCAGCTCCCCCCGGCGAGCGGCGCCTTGGGCGTGTGTCTGCTCCTCCGCCAGCCCCGGCGCCGAAGGAGGTGTCAGCTCGCCCCCCTCGGTGCCGCCTGGGCAGCAGGCAGGGTAAAGCTTTGAAAGTTTCGTTTAAAACACTGGCGAAACAAGGAGCGAAGGCGTTCGGAGGCGCCGCGTCCCCCCGGGGCCGCCTGGCCGAGTGCCCCGCGGGCTGTCCGGGGGCCTGCCCGCTGCCGTCACCGGCCCCGGCCCTGCCCGCCGCGAAGGCTGGCAGGAGGGACCCGCTGCCCGGTTTCTCCCGGTGCCCGGGGGCCAGGCTCTGCCTGCCAGCCCCACTCCCGTAGCAGAAGACAGATGCCTGACGTGCCAGGGAGGCCGCGAGGTTTTCCCACAGATCCAACTAGCCTTTTGTCTGCCTGACTTTAGAACTGGACACCTAAGTTTGTGAGTGTTCAGTTTTGTTGTAAGTCCTCCGTCCTCTCCTCCGTCCTTTCCTCTTTCTTTCTTTTGTTTTCCCAGAGCAGGTTGAGGGTTTGTTATACCACTGTACAGTGAAGACCAGGAAGAGAATAAATACTTTGCATGAAAATCCTGGCACTGTGAAGGTGAGTGGCAGAACCTTGCTAAACCACCAGAGGTTGAAATTAACAGATAAAAGCAATAACTTCAGAGCAAAGGCAACTTGTTTTCTTTAAACTCCTTCCAGTATCTGTAGTTATGAGCTGTTCAGGCAGCACAGAAAGGAGGATTTCCTCTAGAGATGATAAGCACGGTGACATAAATCAAGTGTAGAGAGAGCACAGAAATTTTTTTCTATTTATTTCCTGATAAATTAACTCTGAATCAGTTTGCTAAAAATTCATCTGTCATAAGCATTTTTAACCCTTTCTCTAGTAACTCTCAGGCCACGCTTGCAAGACTGAAATAAAAGGCTACTTTTGCTGCAGCAGCAAACTCCTCTATGCATAGAGTGAACTCTTCACATCCAAGCTTGCTGTGTGCTGCTCCCTTTCATTTTTCTTACTTTTTATCTTGAAATCAGATATGCCTTTTAGAACTAAGAAGGTGCAGAGAAGGGCAAGTCCCACAGGAATTTTATCTGGCTTTTACATTTTCATTCTAATTCTTCTGGGTCTCAGCATTTAAGGATCATTGTTGAAGAAGTCTACAGCTGTTGCAGTGGTTTTCCAAAATCTGTTGTACCACTGGTAGTTTGTGGCAGTGATCAAGTGAAGATAATTGAGCTTAGCTGGGAAATTCTTGCTGGAGGTCTGACCAACACTGTCCTCAGATTGTTCCACTCCCGCAGTTTACAGCGGCTCTTGCATAGTCTGACTATTTGCTCAAGGGATTTCCATCAGGGCCCTTCCCAGAACATTTTGTATGTCAATGCTGGGAGCCCAAGGCAGTGCGGTACATCCCCAGACCAGCAGATTGTGGAACTGATGGTTTGGCAGGAACCTCTAGTGCTGACTTACTGCAACAGAGTTCCTTTTGTTTGTCTTGTGCTGAATATGCCCTCAGCTGGATACATATGATTACAGTCCTTTGTCCTCAGTAACAGTAGGAAGGGACAATTGAGGCAGCACCCAGCTGAGTTGAAAGTAGCGCAATAAACTAGTCGGGTACTGGATTAGTACTCCTTCCGAAGGAAATGCTGGAGACTGAGGAGTTGCCTGGTGCAAGAGGGACCTCAGAGCAGGTCCTCCTAGCAGGGCAGTCAGTTGAAGGTGAGGTCTCCCAGGACGGCTTCAAGCCTCTGTAGGAGGTGGCCTAGGTCTGGGCACAACCGCCCAGGGGTCAAAACAGCATCACAGTTGAACACACTCTGAGAAGACAGACACAGCATGTGCCCAGAGCAGCTGAGGGTTATGGCGGGCAGGCTGCCATAAGTAAGTGACTGCCAAGGCCAAGGGGTTTAGGCAGAATGCTGAGAAAGAGATGGAGGCAACCAGTGAGAACTGTATGTGTTTGGGGAGAAAGGAAAAGAGGCAATATTAAACCTAGAAAAAAAATTAACTTGGTGAATGTAATGAAGTGCACCTGGATGAAGACCATTACACCATTACGAGCAGGTGTTCTGCATGCAGGGACTTGACACACTGTACAAAAATCCAACACCTTGGAACAGCATAAAGACCCCAAGTGCCACGTCAGCCAAGGAAGAAGTACACTTTAGTAGCAGGGAGAAGACCTGTTCGTTCCTGTGGGAGGAAATGAAGCCTGTCTATTTTAAAGGGATTTGACAGGACAGCTGCACTGTCACAGGCAGCAGGTACAGTGGACTCGCTGTCCAGGCGTGCAGGGGACTTACAGCAATATGGGTTGCCCTGGTTATAGCAAAATTAAATGTGTCCCAGCCTGGTTCCAAGACAGTGTGACGGCATGCAAGTATAACTACACAGGCAGCCACTGCCTTAACGCAGACTGGGCTCTAGGAAGGTGACAAACCAGTAAATATCAGACCAGTGAGGGATCAATGTTAGTGGAAACAAGAAAATCCCACATATAAGGCATGTGTAGTCCTGCCTTTTACCTTACGTGGTGCCTGATTTTTCTACCGCTGAGTGGAGGGAAAGAAGACAGACTACAGGATTCACAGCCAAATCCCAGTATGTGGAAAAGGGAGGGGACATAACTTTGCAGTAGACATTTCTGTCTGTGCTGTTTAAACACCCTTCAGAGGGAAAAACAGATGATCTTGTGGTTTGGCTCCGTGTTCTGCTTTGGAGACCCAAGCGCTATTCACTGCATGACCTTTGCCCAGTGAATTAAACCAACAGATGCAAAGGGTAATACTAATTTTCATATCCACTGAACTTGGGCGCACACAAAGTCCAGCATGGGCAAGCAAGCTTGATGAGTTCAAATATGTATGCAGACAGCAACTTCAGAACAAGGATAAATTTACCCTTGTGTCAGGTTGGTTGTGAGACTAAATTAAAATATTTTGCAAAGCATTTGAATATCCCAAGGGGCTAGGCACATGCAAACTTTTTTATAACTGCTGTTTGGATTTAGCAGGTCGAGTTCAGTGTAGTGTGGCAGAGTAGTTATTCTGTTGGTGCTTTGACTCCAACCATTATATAACTCATCTATATTTATCACTAACCTGAGATCTTTAAAACAACAAGCAAGTTTTGATCAGCCCAGAGAAGGAAATACTGATGTTGGTTTAAAGAACAAAACACTCAAAACCTTAAAAAAAATTAATGAAAAAGTTCTGTTGTTCTTTTCCAAACCGATCTCAGAGATAAAGTTTGGTGAGCAGCAGAGCTCTCCCTGGAAGTCATGTTGATCACAAAAGAGGAAGGGCCTGGAGCATCTCCTCTGCCTGCCTTAGGCTGAGCTTGGGCTGTTGGTAGAGGAAACCCTCACAGAGGCATCTGAGTGCTCATCGAAGCCAGCAGAAGAGATATGTACGCTGATGGCACTGAAGAGATCTCATACTGAGGCTTACTCAAGGCTCAGAAAGACTTCTCTTCTTGGAGGCAACTCCTTTTTTTAAAAGACTGGAACAGTCTCAGAAGCAACTTTTCAAAAGCTGCAAAGAAAGTTACACTCTGTTTTCTTTGTCTGGAGGCACAGTTTGCAAGACAATATTGTTTACGGTGAAATCACCTGACAAGACTTTGCTCAGCTTCCTGGGAGTAAGTGCTCATCAAATAAAAATCAGCAGCACATAGGAACTCTCAAAGGGGAATAAAACGGGTTTGAGCACTGAACTGTCTTTGTTTGACCTCTGTGAAAACTGAACTATCCAGAATGGATAGTTATTTTGCAAATCTTACTCTTTCTGTGCAATGAATCAATCAATGGAATGCTAATTTCCCAAGTTCAAGTAGTGTGGAAGTTAGTTCATACAAATTATAAGACTGTTCTACCTTGTAGGTACGTTTGCTATGCTTGTTCTTACAGGCAATAATGAATTGCCCTTTGAAAAAAAAAAACAACAGTATTCCTGAAGTATGTAGCAAAGGAAAAAAAGAAACTAGATGCAGGGTCCTTCATTTCTTCCAGCTTAAAATGTAGATTTCCACTGCAGCTGGACAGACAAACCCTGGCTTCAGTTTCACAAGCAGAATTCAGCTGTTCCATGCGTGAAACTGAAGCTAAATTGTTGTCCTGGCATGGAACAGGAAGAAGCATCTGGCCGGTAAGAAAGGCCAGCAGCAAGCAAGCCCCCTTTCCAAAGCACTCTATGTTGGTTTACTTTTCCCAAAAGAGATGAAAAAAAAAGCAACATAAATTCCTTGCCCAAATACTTGTCAGCTTTAGTAAAAAAAAAAAAGAGCTTGCACATGAAGTGTCTCAGATACCTAAATCCATGTTTTAATAAAGATAATGTAAAGTAAAGAGGAGTCATGGCTGCATGTAGTATGCACAGTCAACAAACTGCAGCTGTGCAATCTGTTCTGTCTCTTTTAAATCAATTGTCAGTGTGCTCTCCCTTATCAGAAACTATCACCTGTCATGCAGGGAGAGGCAGCCTCAGGTAGCCATTTGGTTTTGAGGGTAAGTCTACAGAATCACATGTTGAAAGAAGTCTGTTGACACCAGAAATCATCATAAGCTGAATCACAGGAGTGCCAGATCAAGTGTAACATCTCCATGGCCTCTTAGGAGTTCACAGCTGTTACCACATTGCTTTCCTACGGCCTCTCGCAACTTCTTCCTAACAGCAGGAATATAAATTATTTACTAGGAAAACGAACCCTTCTATCTGAGCTGAAGAAGATTCCCTTACTGTCTGTTTCCACCACAGAGCTTCTTGAAACAGCAAGACACACTTCTGCTTTCATCCAGGACAGTGAAATACATGCTTACATTTAGCAAATTAAGTACCTCTTTCACATTCAGTGATTAATTTGGAGAGGAGAACTGCAGGCACTAAATTAACCTTTTTACCTGATTTATTTTTACTGAATAAATGGCCCCATAATGAAATTTTCTTAACCAGAACAGGGATTTTCTGTGGTTTGCTTTACTATTTGGAAAACGTTCTAATCTATTCAAAATCTATTCCATTTAACTTGGTTACAGCAAAACCTTCAGACTGTGTCGCTCTCCCTAGGGATCGCACCTGTAAATCAATCGTTCTTCCTAGAAAACAGATGACAAGTCAGAAATGCATGTCGCCACATGTGAGACTGCCAACAGCAGATAGGAATGTGGCTCCTCCTCTACAGCATTTCCAATTTTACCCTTTTAGGATTGGCATCATGAATGATATAGTGGAACAGCTAGCTGATAGTAATATTTCATGCACGTTCCTCCTTAATTTTGTTTCATATATATGGTCTGCCTGCCTGGATCCAAATTACTGGCGGGGGGGAGAATCCTTCTTCAACTGTCTGTATCCAAACTTTTGACCTGCCCTTCTACAGCATAAAATGGCGCCCAGTTTTCAAAAAAAACTCTATTCAAATAGTCATCATCTGCCATTAAGTGTAATTCTTGATTAACTTGATCTGAAGATACATGTTTTCTTGAATTGCTTTCTAAACTAAATGTAATTTCTTATTGCCATTCTTAACAGTGCTAGAAGCAAAACAGAGTGGTAATATGGCAGTACAGGAGAAGTAGAAAATGACCAGCTTTCACAATCCAAGACCAGTAGGTAAAGGGACACTGTAAAACAAAGGTGTAAACTGCAATAAATAGTCATAAAATCAAAGAGTAACTGAAGTTGGAAGGGATGTCTGGAGGTTTCCTAGGCCAAACTCCTGCTCAGGGCAAGGCTAATTTCAAAGTTAAATGAGTTTGAATGGTTTTCCACATTGCATGTAAACAAGACAATGGGTAAGTGCATGGGAACGGAGATAAAGGTAAATCGAGGCAAGAACAGCTGTGTACTCTTGAGCAAACCCGCTCCAAACAAGTCTTCAGCTAAAGCAACTTTATCGTGGTCTTCAAGAAGGGAGAAGATGTGAGTAACAGTACCTTAAAAATTCATTCTCTCTGGCTCATTTAATACAGGTTTTCTTAAATTTTCCCCTACAGAACATAAAAATTCCATTCTTTTCTCTATGTGACTACTTAAAGGCAATTCCCGTTAATTATCTCACTGTGGTTATATGTCACTGTAGACATCACCATCTATAATTGGTTATTTTATGTCCTGGAGAGTTCATATCAGCATTGCAGGAGTTTGTAATCTTGCAGAATGTGTAGTATTTCTGTGACACTTGTACACCTGCCTTTTTAAAAGGGTATTTTGCTGCCCAGTAACGTAGTGACTTGCACTTTTCTGTGTGGGTCAGGATCATGTTCACTAACGCTCTTTTGGGTAGAAGAAAGGTTGCAGATTTTACAAAAGTGACATAAAGTTCTATTTGCTAAACATCATCTGGCAGCTCAACTGGATACAGCAGTCTTTGTTTCCTGTCTCATTCCAGAATCTTTGCTACTGGGCCTGACTTTTTTTCCAATGAAGGAGATGGGTGCTTTTCCACGGACTGCAGTGACAACAGGAGGCGAGCAGATACAGATCAGGCAAGGTGCTAGAGGATTTTCTGCACGCTCTATATTTAGGGATCTGTGTGATACGTGATCCTAAATACAAGGTTAGTCAGTTTGAACTCTTGAGTTAGACCCAGATATTTCCAGACAGGCAGAGCTACCTACTGACTGTACATCTGAGAAAGTACATCTGAATTCTTTCTTCTGGCAAGTATCAAGAGTATGTTAGTGAAATGTGCCTGGATATGGCAGCTTAAGATAGAACTATGCTGGAAATGTTCCTGCAGCTGTTACTTGGAAAACATCTGTGGTACTATGCACGGAAATTTGTACATCTCTGTTCACACTAGCACAGAGCAAACAAAATATAAATTATCATTGGGAAATATGAGAAGGACAATATGTGCCAATGGACATGAAATGACTGAAGGTAGTTATCAATTGAAAGAAAGGGGGGAAAATGGAATATTCCATTTCTGGCACAGGAAATAGAGTAAGATTGGCCGACTCTGTGAGACTCCCAGAACTCCAACTGCTAGTTATTTGAATAAGACTAACCAATCCATGGGACTTGAGGGGTGGAAATTTTTACACTTCCAGTTGGAAAAAACTGTGCTAATTTGTGGTGGTCTGTGTTTGTATAGTCTGATAAAGGGAAGAGTATACAAGTTGACATGATTTCTTATTTACAGTTAATGGTTATCCCTACAGAAAGTATAAAAGACATTGCCCTGAAGAACTTGATTTTAGCAAAGACATACAAGAAGGTAAGCTAAGAAACCCTGGGAAAGGACAATGAGATGTCTTTTGTTCACAGCACATTAGATAATTAAGGGATTTTTCATCTCTGGAGGCTTTCATATTAAGCCTGGGTCATTAGAAGGTCTGCTTACTGAAACGAAATGGCCTGTTGTATTCCAGAACTAAGACTGGATAATCTGAAAAGCAAATGTGTAAGGAATTGAGAATGTCTTTGGTAAGACAGCAGAGAGCAGCACGATGGGAAACGAGGGGAGATATCTGACTGGTGGCCAGAAATTTGTCTCTGTCTGCCACAGAGGCCGGTTTTCTGCTAAAAGCCGATGAGGCCTAAGTCAAAAGCCTATAAGCTCTGGTACAGAACATCTGTACTTTGTGATTTTAGCTATTTTCTGTCACGATGCTTGCTTCAATTAAAAAAAACAAAAATCAAGATGGAAGTCTTTTTCTGTTGATTTGTGGATGGTCTTTGTGCAAAGGTTCTTTTGGGCCTTTTGGTGTTTAATCCAAATTACATAAAACCAATTTGCACTATGTTAAATCTGAAAATAAATTTAAAATATCCATTCCCAGTCCTCATAACCAAATGCCTCCTAGCAAGTCATTTTACTTAACAGCTGCCTGGTTCTGCAGTCAGAAAGGTGACTGCTCTATTTTTGATTGGTTTAACTTTTAATGACTAATTTAAATTCCATTTATGCAGAATCCCTATGATTTTGAAAATGCCTTCTGAAATTATGCACAACTACCTTTCTAAAAAAAATACTTTAAAAAGCCTTAAGTACAACATTGCCTAGAATTATCTTGTCAATTAAATAAAAGAACCTACTTGAAGTAAGTGACAAAAATATACAGTGAATGAAACGCACCTTCCAGTAACAAATTGTTATTAAAAGAAACCTTTAAGCAAACTGCTAGTTACGTGGTCATGCTTAGACAAGCACAAGGTTATTGAAACATACAGCTTCCTTTCAGACAATTTAACTCACACTGAAGGCAAATTATTGCCATAAAAGCACTGAAGCACATTGCTCAGGCGTTTGGTGTAATTCTATTGGCTTCTAAAAGATTACCCTTGCTGCACAGCAATGTCAGTGGGATCAGAACTGGGTCTGCGTCTTCAGCTGCCATTACATATACTGCCTGCAACACCTTCCTGCAGAACACTGGTATATGCATCTGATATTATTATCTAAAAAAGACAGGAAGCAATATTTTAGTAGGCTTGAAGATGCAATATAGATTTCTGACAACAGCTGTAATGGAAATCAGTGAGACTGAGCTAGCTCACAAAGGAGCTGTAATCCAAAGGGCACCTAAACCCACCCAGCACAGAAAACATGAATAATAATTGTATTCACTGGGTAAGTTACGAAATGTGTCACGGATTTGGAGTCTTTCCTGGTTTCTTCCTTTTTCTCAGTGCAGAGTGGAATTTGAACAAGGTGAGGCAACAACAACCCATGAGCTGACGTGGCCGTGGTAAAGTCATCCACAAGTGCCTTCCCCTTCTTAGTGTCTTTATGTGAGGGTTTGCACTGGTGTGGGGGTGCATTTCAGTTCCCCTTTCCTCTTCTCATGCCAGAGCCATTTTCAAGGCCTCCAAAAGGAGACTGGATGATGTTACAAAAGTAGGTTGCATTGGATGCTGTGCTTGCAAGCTTGGCAGGTACCTTTTTGACACCGCTCAAGATCTTTTCAGCTCTGTGCAGACAGGGGTCTTCACGAAAACACAGACAGAGAATCAGGCTCACCGAAGAATGCTGTTCACTCTTGAGCCATTTCCTCACGCTCAGTCAGTGTCAGGGACCATGGATTTCTGTGGTTACCAGCATACTGTACATGGGCTTGCTCAGAGCTGTGAAATAATAGACAGGGGCCTATTCACGATGTTGTTTCTGGAACAAAATCCTTTTGCGTCCATGAAAATTCTCAATGAAGACTTGGAATTTCCTTCATGAATCAAGATTTTAGCACTACAAGCAATTCAATTTTTAGCTGCATTTTACAAGCTTTGTGCTAACTACTGTACAGGGAATAAGAACATTTTCTAAGAAAGATCTGTTTTCTAGTAGACTTTTTAATCTCTCTCTTCTGGTAACCTCATCTGGGGAGTCAGAAGTTAGGTTCCTCTTTTGTCAGAGGGGATTCAGAAATGCCTCCTAAGACAGTTTAATGTCAAAAGTATCTCTGATGAAACCAGATGAAATGGGTGAGGAGGAGAGCACTGCATTAAAACAGCATAAATTGGATGAAAACAGACCAAATGTTAATCGAGGCAGTGAAAATGGAGGTGTGAAGTAGTCCTCACCAGTGCTTCGCATCAACATTTCATCTCTTCTAGAAGTCCGATGCCGCTGCCTTAGTGGTTAGCTGTAGTTTTGCCTTCTTTATACTAGCAAGTTTTGTGATTTAAATTATACAGACACACTTCCTCTTGTCCCAGGACTTCAGTGCAGCTGCGCTAGTGTAGGGGTACTTACAGCAATACAATGGCATAAAGATGGTTGCTTTTTTTTTCAGTAAACAAAGTATGTGGTATCCGTACCTGGCGGCTTTATACCAGGTTGAATGCATATGTAATTTTATGTGCATGTAAGTATCTATAACATGTACAAGAATGATACGTGCTTCCTCTAAATATACACTGGAGTCGTAGGGTATATTTACCCAGATCTGTATACAGCCAGGGTTCCTTGCATGTGGTCTGTCCCAAAAATGCAAGGTGCTTGGCTGAAGGTGCCCTGCAGTCTGCCACGTGTGGTTAACAAAGATCCCAGTGAATCATCTGCATTTCCAGGCATCTGAAAAGCGTTTCTGGGTGCCCATCAAAAAAACATTTAAACTGCCTCTACAAAACAAAGAAATACACCTAAACAGCCTAGTTATGCTCTTATAAATTTTCTTCTGTAGGCTAACTCACATTTTCCTTTGTGGTGAGCTTCCTCTTGTTGTGGAAGTTCCTCTCGCCTACCCATTAACACTGTTAGATGCTGTTTCTGTACTGGTTTGCCGTATGTTGCAGCAGCAAGACAAAAATCACAATCTCTAAAAGTTTACAGTCTCTCCTGAAGTTTCCATTGATTTGTGTTGGGGTCTTGTTGGCTCAAAATATTTTCTGCAAAGTTTCCTGAGCAAACAAGCTGGGTTTCTTTTTTCTGCACCCTCCCTTCCTAATTTCAACAGCTATTTTGAACTCAGGGTGCAGTCTCTGAGACAGACATACATGCACTATCATTGTTTATCCCTGGATTTGTTTGTGTTACTGGTGAACCTTTTCCCTACCACCAATCTCATATTTACATTAATCCTTGATTGGCAAGCCTTGTTCTCCTGTCCTATTGCACGTAATAAATTGCAATAAATTCATTTATTTATGAATTCTGAACTTGACCAACTTCCATGAGCACGAGGTGAAAAGTGTGAAATTACACTCCTCTGTACCAAAGACAGGAGCAGTACCAGTGGGTATGTCTGCTTCTATGGCTACTAGAGGATCAAATGCCACTCTCCCTTGGGGGTTTCTGTAAGGAGAACAAGTTTTAAATTCTGGCAGATTTCTGAATCGTGTAATCTCCTAGACTTGTTCCCTCACAAAGGGCCTGGTGAGGGGAAGCCAATGCAAAGGCTTCAGTTTTGATAGCTTTTAATCACTGGCCACTGGTCCCACTGCTTCTAAAAGCAAAAGCATCTGCAAAATATCTCTCAGATGTATATGTGTGTGTGTGTGTGTGTGTACATACACATACGTATGTAGCCTTTATATGAATTTCCTAATATGTATATTTTTGTACAAAACTAAAATGTACACACTGAGCTAATTTTATTTGCTAAAATAACCTACTTTTACTCCCCTCAGTTAAACAGAAAACACCCAACTGTCAAATCATCCTATTTAATTAAAACAGGTTGTGTTGGTTGTTTTTTTTATATGGCGCCTCTTAAGGATCTGTGAAAGAATAAGCTGTTCTCAAGGGGGGAAAGGATTCTAGGACTAATCTCATTTGACACAGGCTCTCTTGATGTTTGATACTTTACCCATATTCTCAAATGAGCTTGAATTGTGTGCGAAGAAAACGCTAATTCATGCATGAGCTGTTGTCTCTTCCACCACTGCAGAAAACAAGGATGTTGGCCAGACTAGACCCATTCCCCACCCCACCCCCCACCCCCCCACCCCGAATTAGGTGCCAAGGCCCTAATCATCACAGAGGAGCAGTCTGGTCTTCTGGGAAGAGGAGCAGTAACAACTCTGACTTTGGCCTTCCAGTTTCAGCACTGCTGTTCTCCATGCCAGTATAATGGGATAGAAGCCGGGCACTTAGATTAATTAGTGGCTGTAAAGCCTGTGGAGCTCTTTGGTGAAGTGGTTCAAAGGAAACTATTGTTCAAAGTGACCCCCATTGTTCTTAACCGGGTGTCCAGTTGCTGAGCCGGCAGACGGCTTGTGTCTGGGGTGGTAATTACCACATGTCCCTTAATCGTAAAGGTTTGTAATCCCATTTCAGTTTGGAAATCCACATGCCACAAGGCCCAGTTAACACCTCTGATATCATCACCTGCTAGTCAATACCCAGCTATTAGCCATCCATAACTATTCCCAATGAATTGCTGTGCAGACGTGCCAGGACAAGTTTTGCCAAGCCATATTGGAAGATAGTTGAGCAAGGCTAGTTAAAATAATACCTGTTCAATTTGATGGTATTGGAAAGTCCCACATCACAACAAATACTTTTATTTAGTTTAAAATTTATCTTGCAGAAGTTAAGGATTCAGTATAAATCTTCGCTTTTATTAGGATCCCAAAAGATTTCAGATGGATTTTCCACCAGTTTCAATTCCTTTTTTTGTTGATTTCACACCAGCCTTCCGGTTCAGTGTAACTCAAGAATTCCCTTCTCAAATCTGTCATCACTGTTTCTAAGTAATGAGTGCTATAGCATCTGTAGCTAAGGAATTTATAACTTTATTTTTACTTACTGCATCTTTCAGTTCCCAAAGAATGTCAGGAAGGAATTGCTATTCTGTAAAGCACCGCATGTGACAGAATAGATAAATTGTGTTTTCTCATAATGGTGGAAACACTTCTCATTTCTCCCCCCACATGCACACATCCCTTAATCACAAATAAATGCCACATTAAAAGAAAATTACTGCTTGCATAAGGGGGAGGGGGGGGGATGACGATGACGGGACAAAAAGATTTTATCTCTAGACCTTACCACTACTCCTCCTTTTCCTGCAACACTTGATTGTTCTGTCAGGTCCGAACAGCACAGGGAGCAGACTCATCTTCCCTGTTTATAATCCCAAAGCTGATAAGTGTATCACTTACAGTGAAGATCCTTGGGGTTTGTTTTGTTTTATTTTATTTTCTCGATCCTCCTTAGTTCTTTGCAACAGATCAATTAATTCCAGAGAAACAAAGATGGGGGAGAAGTCCTCTCCTAGTGTAGATAGAGCCCTTCTGCTGCAAGGCTGCAGAAAAAGCCCTGTTGAGCCATGCTCTTGCAACAAATTTCCCCCCCAAATTACATGATCTATGACTGATAATTTCACAGAGTGTTCTGTTAGGTTTAAATTAGCAAAGGGAAAGGAATGTTATGTGTTCAAGTAGATGTCTGAATTAGCATTTTTAGAATTGTCATGCTGTGTGTTTACAAAATGAATGGGTTTTGCTGTTTAGGTAAACTGAAACATACATTCCATTCTGTGGCTTAGTACAGCAGCTGGAAGAGGAAGAACATCCATACTCCATCTCTGTGATGGCAAGATATCCTTCAGAATGTGGGGGAAAAGAAACAGTGGTGACTGCCAAGGGCATTTGGATAACAGAGACTACAGCTTGGAGCCTTAGCCTGTAAACATCACCTAGATGACGCCACTCTGAGGAGTCAGTTTGGTCAACTCCATTAACAGTAATCATTGTTCAAACTGGAGCAGATCCACAACTCTTACTTCAGAGCTTAAAGCTACTTTTATCCCACAAAAAAATCACCTTGCAGGGATGCCGTGCTTAAGGGTGCTTAGGTATATCTGATGGTACCTAAAAGAGTGCTGGCCTGTATCTGGAATATCCCTAGGAAAAGTTGTGCGTGTTTATGGGAATCTAAGAGCGCTTGTCGTCAAAATAAACTTGAAGAAATTGTTGGCCGTCATCACTGGCATAGCAGACAGGAACTGTGCCTAGAAATAGAGATTGGCCTAGCAACATTGCTGACTGTTTTGTAGAGAAGGCGGCTTATTTTTCCAGACCGTGACATTTAATAAACATTTTCTGTTTGTTGAAACTGCCGAACCTCACTAGATGAAACTGAATGCTAATCTGCTCGAGTCGCCACCACAGACTATCTCCAGTATGTACGCATCGCCAGTCACTGTGGTTTTGTTGGTTTTGTCCTATGACATTTGTTCCTTTGTGTTTGTCCACAAAAAACAGACAGAACATGGAACGCGTTGAAACAGCCCCACAAATCCTCCAGACGACGATTTATTTTGCAAGATCCTGTTTGATCTTGTCATGAGGGCTCCGTTAAGCTGCAGGCTGAGAAGCCTTTTGATGCAACCTTTGACTAGTGATCTGCAAGAGGTTAGATAGGCACCAGCACTGCTGCTGGCTGTTCACCTAATACAGAATCACGGAAGGGTCCGGGCTGGAAGGGACCTCTGGAGATGTAGTCCGACCCCCTGCTAATGCAGGTTCACCTAGAGCAGGCTGCACAGCCATGTCCAGGCGGGTTTTGAATGTCTCCAGAGGAGTATTAGCCATCTTCTACCTGAAGCATGGGGCCTCCAGGCAAATGTGATCAGGATTATGAAGAGAATTATAAAGAGATTATAAAGAGAAGCTTGGATGTGCACATCCTAACAACTCTGAAACACCAGACCATAAATAAATCTGACGCTTGGCTTGAAGCTGTAGACGGGGTGGGGTGGGGTGGGGGTTGGTGGGGTGTTAAACCCCAGACGGGCTTTTTGAACCCTCGAGAAGCAGCAGAGAAGGGCCCGACAGACACCTGGGCGTCAGGCCCACCGGAGCCCGGCTACCTCCGGCCGCCCCTCGGGGCAGCAGATCAGTATTTGTGTTTATTACCGCACAGGTGAGCTGCGGGGCCAGCAGGGTTGCTCGGCGGCCCGGCATACCCGGAGCCGAGCGGCAGGCAGCCTCGGGCCGTGGGCACCCCCCCGGCCCGCCCCGGCCGTCTGAGGGGGCTCCTCCGCGCACGCGCACGGCTCGGGCCCCGTTGCTACGGCCGGCAGCTGTAGGCGGGGCAGCGGTACATCACATCTGGCCAATCAGGAGAGAACCGCCCTCGGTAGGCGGCCAATCACTGCCGGTAAACAACACACCCTCCCCTGCCTGCGGGGTGGGGAAGGGGATGGGAGGGGAAGCAGCGCTGCCAGCCAATCGGCGACCGAGGAGCGCGGGCCAATCAGAGAAGCGGAGGGTTTGGGCGGTCTTTTTAAAATAAATCCACCGCCACAGAGACTCTGCTCTCTGGTCCCTTTAAAGGCGTGATGTGACCATTCCCTGTCTCCTTCCGCCGACGCCGCGCCCTCCCTCCGGAGTGGCGCGGTTCCGCCCCGCTTCCCTCGGAGCGGGAGTTCCGCCGGGTGCCCGCGCCATGTCCTGGCCGTCCTGCCCTCCCGGGGCGCCCGTAGGGTGCACGGCTGGAAGCGGACTATTTGACTTGCCCGCGCCGCCTCACCGCCCGGACCTAGGAGGGATCGCTCCGCGCGGGGCCATCTGCGGGCCGCCAGAACAAAAACAAGGGGGCGGGGCCGCGGTGGCTCCATTTTGATGCGGGGCTGGGGCGGCGGCTCGCGGCTGGGGATGGTGCCGCTGCCTCGGGCAGCGCCGTGACTCGCTGGGGGAGGCGAGCGGGGCCCGCCGCGGGCGGGGGCGCAGGCGGCCCTGCCTGGATGCGGAGCCAGCGGCGGAGCCGACCCGCGTCCGTGCGGTGACGGGAGCCGGGCTCGCCTCCCCCTCCCCGCCGCGGGGGAGCCGAGCGGCGAGGGCCGCGGGGGGGGCCCGGTGCCCCCTCACCACCGCCCCGGGTGAGTGTGCTGGCAGGGCCGGGGCGGCCCCTCAGGCCCCTTTGTTCGCCTCCCCACAGCCTTGGGGTTCCCCCGAGGGGGCGGGAGGCTGAGGGGCCGGGGGGCCAGGCTCCCTTTGTCCGGCCGGTGCGGGCGGAGGCGGGGCGGGGGGGGGGGGGGGGTGCCAGTTGCTGACCGGGTTTTTCTGCCGCAAAGGGAAGGGATCCGGAGGCGGGGGGAGAAGATGAGCAGCGAGGTGCTGTGGCTTTTCAAGCAGCTGAATGTGCACCTGGAGCAGGAGGGGCGGTTCCAGCCCCGCGAGAAGGGGCTCAGCCTCATCGAGGCCGCCGCCGAGGTGAGGGGGCTGGGCCGGCGGGTGGGGGAGCTGAGGGGGGGGGCAGCCTCCTCGGGGCAGGGGATGTCAGTTGTGTGAAGTAACTCCGAGCTGAGAGACGTGCCTGAAGTTGACAAGGGTAATTCTTTGCTCTGTAAACGACGCTTGCCTTTTGTTTTGTCTTAATCTGTGTTCATTAACGTGCACTACGTGATCAAAGAACTCCGACCTACAGGGCGAGTAAAATACCCGGGTGTTTAATATCGATTGCTTAAACTTCGAGGGAACACAAACCCGAGAGAGGTGTATTATTTTCATTTCGGGGGCTCTGAACCGCTGCAGGAAAGCTGGGGTGCCAAGCCGGCAATTAACGGGGAAATGACCGGCTTTTCTTTAGCAAGGTCTAGGGAAATGAAACCAGCAACACGGTGCTTAACAGCAAAAAATAGACCGAAGCATAAACACTTCCACGGTGAGGAGCAGAGTTCCTTGCAGAGTTTATGACGGGCTTATATTCCTTGGGATGGGTGTGAGCTTTTCTGGAGGGAGCCTTAATGTTTAACAAAACAAGTCCCTGGGATTGGGCTCCTTGCTTGTTTTGAAAGCAGAACTTTGTCGCTTAAACGTTGAAGTACAGGCGAAGGGAAGAATAAGCCAAGTCTGGCCATCTCTGTTCCGTAAGGTCACCAGTCACTGGGTATGATGTACTTGGTGACTATTGTCTTAAAATAACAAGTGCAGACTCAAATGTGGCTGTGCTGGGTATCGCACCAGTGAGGCCCAGGACCTGGCTGTAATCCGTGTGCCTGGGGTGTGCTTTGGGTCTCGAGTACCTAAAATTATTTTGAAGTTATGAGAAACCAAGTATTTAAGGAAAAAAGGAATTGTTTCCCTGTGACCTAGGTAAAAGATGACTTAGGGAGGGAGTGGGCACAGTCGTTGCTGCTGCCACAGAATAATTCTGACTTTGCTTCTCTTGCCATAGAATGAAAATACTCTATCTCCGAGACAAAGGAATGCGAAGGTGGAAGATCTGTGGAGTCTGACCAACTTTTTCGGTTTTGCAACTGAAACGTTTGTTTTGGCTGTTAACATTCTGGACAGATTCTTGGCTCTTATGAAGGTATTTTGGGGGGAGAGAACCTGCTGTAGTGTCAGCTGGGAATACATGAGCTTCCTGTGAACTCTCTTGCCTGACAAATAAGGGAAGGTTGTGATCTGGGATGTAACGGTGGCTGTTCACTCATTCTGCACTAGCAATGTTTCTGAAGTGCTCCTTTGTAAACGTGAAGTTGAGTATTTCTTTTTACCTCTAAAGGGGTGTAGCAGCATCGTTTGTT
The DNA here is from genome assembly GCF_015220075.1 of Falco rusticolus. Lineage (NCBI taxonomy): Eukaryota > Metazoa > Chordata > Aves > Falconiformes > Falconidae > Falco > Falco rusticolus. The sequence continues at coordinate 103,408,196 of NC_051187.1, forward strand.
TCCTCTAAGCCTGTAGCCTTCACCAGATAGATGTAGATTAAGAAAGGAGGAATGAAGGAATAAAACAACTTGTTTTGTTACACACTATTTGTATGTCCTGTGTTAAAGCTTAGCTTAGCACTGGAACTAATACCAAATGGTCATTTCCTGGTTGTTTTTCTTTCCATGTTTCTGCTGCTTTATGGCAGACGGATTGAACCTAAACTGGTTCCCCATTATTAAGTTGGCAGGAAAACTGAATTTGTATCAGTTCTCTGGTTTGACCGTTCTTGAGGTTGCAGGAAATGTTACGCTGGTACATGGGAGAGAATAGCAGAGGTAGGAACAAGTTGTGGAGGGATAGGACTGCCTAGAACAGGCTCAGGCAGGATTTGTGTAGGCTTTAAATGAGTGTAAGCGAGCGTTGCTGCTTGGAGAAGCAGGGTATTACAGTTCTCACTGCAAATTACTTGTAGTGTAGTGATGTGGAACGGTTTCAATAGAGGGTGCTCAGCTGCTGAACTTCACTTCCTCTGACTTAGCCATGGCTGATACTGCTTTATTGGCTCTGCCAGCTGTGTTTTGCTGCAACTTGAGTGATGAAACTAGTTAAGACTAGGTGACGTGTGTGAGTTGACGGACATCAGGTCTAGTTGTGATGAGAAAATCCCTTTCTGTTGAACTGTGAATATTCAAAACGGCTCACCTAGGCTGGGTGTGAGCTGTTGATGTTGCTGTTTGATAAACATGGTGTTACAGGGCAGGGGAAAGTATTCATTGTGTTTCTTCTTTATTTTTAGGTGAAACCGAAGCATTTATCTTGCATTGGAGTTTGTTGTTTCCAACTGGCTGCCCGAGTAGTGGAAGAAGAATGCAATATTCCATCTGCACATGAGATCATCCGGATCAGCCAATGTAAATGCACTGTGTCCGACCTGAAACGGATGGAAAAGATAATTTCTGAAAAGTTGCACTTTGAATTTAAAGCTACTACTGCCTTAACCTTCTTGCACTTGTACCATACTATTGTACTCTGTCATACCTCAGAAAGGTGGGTTGAGTTGCATGTTGGTTGTCATCTGTATGTTTTCAAAGCCCTTTTTCTCTTTAATTGCCTCTTAAATGGTGATGGCATTGGCTGTAGAGGAGGCAGCTCCTTAGTTTTTCCTTCCTGACAAGTGAATGCTTGTTGATGCATGTGCTTCTTCTCTTGGGTGTCTTACAGGAAAGAAGTCTTGAATCTCGACAAATTGGAAGCGCAACTGAAAGCTTGCAACTGTCGTCTAGTTTTTTCTAAAGCAAAAGTAAGTAGAAGTGGCTTCCTCTGACTTCAGAGCAGGTTTTGATTCGTGTTATGTTGAGCAGTGTTTTTTTGTCCTTTTAGCCATCTGTCTTGGCCTTGTGCCTTCTCACTCTAGAGGTTCAGACTTTGAAATCTGTTGAGCTGTTGGAGATCCTTCTGCGTGTTCAAAAGCATTCTAAGGTAAGTGTTTTCTGTGGGTTGTTTTTGCAGTTGTTGGGACTGGTGGGGTTGGTGATGTCCAGTGTAACATTTCAGGGACCCCTGCTGTCAGTGTACAATTTTTAAAAGTACTGTTTGGCATCAGCTGAAATAAGCAAGGAAATGGGTCTTGAAGCATCTGTCTGCAACTCTTGTAACTAACATGCAGTCATTGGTAGAATGCCAAGCAAAAAAAAAAGCCCTGCTGCTTAGAGAATGATCTCAGGTAGTCATTTTGCACTGGCACATCTTGGCAGCTGCCTGGCAAGCAGCAAAAGGATTGTGGCTTTAAAAACCAGCTTAAATGTTTAAAATCAGAAGAAATGCTGACCTGATGTCTGCACAATACATGCTTTAACAAGCAGCTGATTTAACTTGCACAGTTCTAGCTGTATGTTCTAGAGAACCTTGCGATTGGTCCCTAGGACTGCAGTTGACTGCTGGGCTGGTTATTCTTTTTGCCTGAATAACTAGCATACAGGATTTACAGCTTCTAGCTGCATGCTCTATCAGTTGATGGTCTAGAACAAGCTTTCCATTCTTCCAGTCAAACTGAACTAACCCAGTTTCTTGAGGGCTGGAAGTAGTTCCTTAAGGTATGAGAACTCCATTTTAAAATGGAGTAATCTTGGTTTCATTTTTCCTTTGGAAGTGATGATGAAAGTGTTAACAGCAACTAACAGGTAAACTGTCAATTCAGACTTCAGTGTGGGCGTTTCTAGGAGGTGTATAGGAGTTCAGGTTCAAAAACAGCTTGACTTTGATAAAGGGATCACAGTTATGATTCACTTTCTCCTAAGTCTTTTCTGAGAAGGTAAAATGGAGGGAGGGGTTATCTTCAGAGCCTGTCTGTCATAGACTAAGTAAGTTATTTCTTGCTTTTCAGATAAGTGATAGTGACTTACTTTACTGGAGGGAACTGGTCTCAAAATGCCTAGCAGATTATTCTTCTCCTGAATGTTGCAAGCCTGATCATAAAAAGCTAGTCTGGATTGTTTCGAGACGTACAGCCCAGAATCTCCAAAACAGTTACTACAGTGTTCCTGAGTTGCCAACGATACCAGAGTGTGGATGCTTCAATGAAAGTGAGAGGTTGGTAAAACTTAGAACAGGTGGTTAATTTGTTGGGAGTTCTCATTTTCTGTATATGTTAATAGCAACTTTGTATAACTAGGCTTATTCACTACTAGTTGGAGGAAAAAAATGCAAGATTTGAAAGTACTGATGGACTTAAATTAAGTCTTAAATAGAAGGAAAAAATTGGTAACTGTCATTGTGCTCAAATTGCTTTGCAGGGTGGGGGAGGAGGCATTCTTTTTTTTTTTAAGGCAGGGAGGCTTGCAAATCCTTTAAGTTTTCTGAAGTAATTTATATTTGCTGTCTTGGAACACTGGCTTTTTGGTTGGTCAGAGAATTGTGGAATTAGGAGAAAGGAAATTGTACCTTGTTAGGATTTAAGCCTTAATGTTGAGAAGGGTTTAGAGCTGGGATGTTATACTAGGAACAGAAAAGGGTGCAAGAAAACACAGGATTGAGTACTTTGGCACTTTCAAGGGCTTGTGCTTTGTGTAAATTACCTTTCCTGCTGTTCTTTCTAGTGAAGACTCCTGTGAAGATATGAGCAGCGGAGAAGAAAGCCTTAGCAGTTCTCCTCCGAGTGATCTGGAAGGCACCTTCTTCTTTGAACTCAAACCTAAGACAAAGTGGCAAACTCTTAGCTGTCGTTCTTAGCATTGAGTCTTGATTGTATGAGGATGAGATTTGATTGCACCATAGAGTCTTTTGGCAATAATAAATGAGATGGTTACCCGTAAACTGTATTAAGTCAAGAGTTGCTGTGGTGTATCAGTGCTTTGTATGCCTGCCTTGGGTTTTTTTGTTGTTGTAAATTTAAGGAAGAAGGAAAAACCCTGTTCAGGTCCCTAGTTTAGCAAAAAAAGTTTGTGCATAGTTGTGTTGTCAGCAAGTATAAATGTAGCCCTGTACCTGGTGGTCCAAAGTGCCGAGCAGCTGAACACCTGAGCAGTGTGCCCTGGCAGCAGGGAAGGCTGACAGTGTGCTGGGCTGTGTTAATGGGAGCATAGCCAAGGGATTGAGGCAAGAAGGGTTTTTTCCTCCCTTTACTTGGCATTCATGCTCATTTGGAACGGTGTCCAGCTCTGGGCTCAGGATGTTGACGGACTAGAGTCCAGCAGGAAGCCGCCAAGGTAGCAAAGCACTTTGGGGCACAGGACGAAGCAAAACGAGTTCACTCAGCCTGGCAAAATGGTCTTTTGGTGGGGGTGGGGCCCAGAAATGGGATTGAACAGCAGCCTTTTGGTATCAAAGGGGGTTGCTGGGGAGGGGAGATTTTGGGGTCTTGGCTGAGAAGCATGGAGCAAAAGCGAGAGGCTTTAATTAAATAGGAATGCCAAGTTCTCGGTTGATGTAAGTTCACTCCATGGGAAAAGTCAAGCACGGGTGTGGGCCGAGAGGGGCTGTGCAGTCTCTGTCCAAGGAGGTTCTTGGGATTCAACATGTCAAAATGCCAAGCTTGGTTTCGTTTCAGTGTTCATCCTGCTTTGAGCAGGAGGTTGAACTAGAGTCCTCTTGAGGGCACCTCTACTCACGTATTTTGGGATTAGATCGAATTGGCCGAGTAGGTTCTGTGGAATAATAAGTGTACGTAGTACTAGGCTGGAGCGATTTACTGTCATATGGGCCAAATACTGAAACTGCTTTAACACTTTACATGCTGTGCTCCTTTTCAGCAGGATCTTGAGTTGTGTACTCCAAGCAGATATTTTTTTTTAAAAGCTTGGTTTTTATAAACTTCAGGGATCCCTATTTCACAACAGGAGTATGTGTGGCAAGAAGGAGGTTTCTAGTCAATACTAGCTTTCACTAAAGGACAGTGTAAAGTGTGTGGCTGGGAGTAATTTTCTATTTTCTTTAATACAGATGGTTTTTACACTGAAGTTCACATTGTATGCTTCAGTGTGTTTTGAAATTTTAACTGTTAACTTGCCAATCCATACTAGTAGCTTAGACTTAACATGGTAAATCTTGATAAGTCTACATTCCTTTTAATATTTAATCCTTGTAGTTGTTTTTCAGTATATTCATGTTATTGAGTCATAATCAGACTTGTTTGCATGCTTATGTAAAGCAGTTAGTGCAGGAAAAGTTGATATTATGCAGTAATATCAGGTAAATGTGATGAAGTAGTTAATGTAATGGTTTTTTCTGAACTTTTTCATTGAAGCACAAATTGAAGTATGATTGTGTTTCTCCATATTGAGAACACGGCTAGGTAGCAAGTGGACTAATTAGCTCAGAATAATGGTTTTGAAGTGTGTTGGTGCCAAAGTAGAAATGAAGGAGCAAACAAGCTAAAAGGTGTTTTGTAGGTGCAAGCGTTGTTTTAGAGTGGTAAGAGCAGTGCCATAAGCTCATGACTGTTGTGTGATTTCAGTTTTATAAAAATACAAAAAGTTTACAAAAATGTATATAAAAATGTAAATTAAAAAATGTACAGAAAAAAATTTAAAAAATGAGCAGAAAGTACTGTATTTTTTTACATTGTATGTAACTTTTTGTAGGTATGTTGCATGTAGATAGTAATTTATTGTGTACTCTGTAGATATACTGTACATCTGAAGAGTTCTTACTGCAAGTCTCTGCACCTGGAAGCTGACTTCTGAAATGGGGTACTTTGGTTGCAGGTAACAAACCTACTGAGTCTTGTTTCAGTTGAGAACAAAAATAAACCAAGTGCTGTATTTGTTAACTGCTGGTGTGAGTTACGGTTGGTCACTTGAAGCTTTTGGCTGGTGCTTCCCCCACCCCCACCCCCCGTATTGCTTTTATGGTCTGTGTTCCAGGTTCCCAGAAGTTCTGGTAAGTGGTTTGCAAAGAAAAAGGAGAGACTTCTGGATGGTTTGTTCGTGGATGTGCATCACTTCTCAGCTTTGCTCCTGGCAGTTGTAGAAGCTGGTGTGGGGTGTCCCCTGCTTTTACCACCCAGCTGCAGCTGTGCCCTGTGCTGCTGGGAGGAGTGTTGCGAATGGTGTATGTGCACATCTGGCAAGTGGGAGCTCCTGCTGCTGGTTAAATTGGGAGTTATTACAGGCAAACACGCTGGGGTTTGCTGGATTTGTGGTGGCTGCTGTTGCTGGTCTTCTGAGCGCAACCTGGTCTCAGGATGTGTCTGTATCTTGGCAATCCGAAATCCTACAATAGGTCATCAAAGGCAAACTTGAGCTCATTTCCTTTTTGTCTTATCCTGCCTATCTTGCCAGAGTGTTTCCAAATGGTGCCTTTGATGCAAAAATTAAGGAATAAGGGGCTGTAAATGGTTCTTGCTGGAAAGATGTTCCCAGCCCTAGAGAGACTGGAAGAGGGAGCCAGGACTTGCACTCGGCTACCTGCTGAGGTGGCTGTGAGCATCATGGTAGACCCTTGTAGCTTGGTACAGATCTTGCGTCTTTGTCCTTGTGCAAGAGATGAAAGTGAGAGAAAGCGCAAAGGTGCTGCCTCTGCCAGGCCAGCCTGTCTCCCAGCTCCAGCTGCTGCAAAAGGAAAATCTCCCTTGGATGTTCCAGTGTTGGGGCAGTGTGTGTGGGCTGGGGCTGGCAATGAATAGGGTGCTGTCACTCACTGGCGGGGAGCACGTGTGGGAAGGATAGGGCCACTGCTACTGATAAAATAATCCTCTGAGTGTAGTAGTAATAATTTTTTCCTTGGTGGCCTTTTTAGTGACTTTTTTAAACAACAGGAACAGGTTACAAGGCTTCTCGTATTGCATACAACAGATGAGGGATGGACAGCTGATCTTCCAAAGAGTTCTGTACAAAATTCCCTTCTGTCTAATAACTGGTGCATACGACCATAAGCTGATTATATAGTGGAACTGTTCATCTTTGAAATGTGCACTGCAGTGTTTTAAGAGCAATGGGCTTCCTCGCCGTCTGTGGCGACAGCTTTGAACATGAAAGCTACCGCAGCAAAGGCGTTCAGGTTCTACTTCAAAGGTGCCCACTTGGGTCGCTTCAGTGCAGCAACCACCTGGCTCGGGAGCTGAGGGATTGTGCATGTGCCGCGTAGGTGGGCTCCTACAAAGGTAGGATGCCATGGGCGATGTCCCTGGGTTTGCTAACAGCTTGCGAGATTAGTCTGTGTAATAAAGCTTGAGGTGTACCATGCAGCCCCTTTCAAGTTGGTCCCAGCATGAAAAGAAATTTGCTTGCAAGAACATTGTCAGGTTTACTTCTGTGGTTTGATAATTTAAGCTTGACTTTCATATTTGCCAGGTCAGATAGTTCCGTATCCCTCAAAGGAGGCTTGCTTGGCTTTGTTCAAAGAACGGGGCTTTTGGTGGTTGGCTTGTTTTTAACAGCAGAGGTGTGCATGGTGTTTTTAAATGCTGTTTTGGACTTTCTTTTACCATGAGGTGAAGCTTTGTATGCTTGCGGTCTTGAGAGTTTAAATACGTGCTCATTTTCATAACTACCTTGTCAGTAAGATGCTTGGGTGGGGGCTGAAAGGGAATATTTCTGTGGAGATGTCGTCCCCCAGAACAGCTCCTAGCTGTACAGTTCTGTACAAGCTCGGGGATGTTGCCCCCTCACCAAGGCACAGGGAGTGTGTTGCTCAACCCACGTAAAGTGTAGAGCTGAAGGTTCACATCGGCGTAGACGAGCCCTGGTTGCGGAGAGGGTCTTGAGATGTTATCATGCTGCTCTCCTGTGGTTGAGCTGCTGGGGGTCGGCAGTGGAACCGCTCCTGTTCCTGGTGAATTGTCATTCCATAATTAAATAATAACAGCCTTTTAAACGGGAAACTTGATTTCTCCACCACTTGATTACATGACAAGTGACATGAAGCAGTAAAATCTTTCAGCGTAAGTCAGTTGATGTGTTCAGACCCTGATCCTTAACAGCTCCCCATTTTTTTCTGGTGGAATAAGTAATATATTTGTCAGCTAATGCTTTAGAGCAGGCTCTTGTGCTCAACTGGAGTGTGAAAGACTGAACCATACAGTGAACAGTGGATCTAAAAGACAGCACGGTCTCACAGAAAAAGCCAACAACCATTTCTTTGCTTGCATGGGGCTGGACTGATGGGTGAACGCCTGGTTCTTGTGATACTGGCTGGCTGTCAGGGCTTTGCAGCTCAGCAAAATACCAATCAGTAGATACTGGGGCAAGACCAGAAACCAGCTCCTGTGGTTTCCAGTTCAATGTAGATTGCATAGGGCCTTTAACAAGGGAAAAGTGTCTTGTGTTTCCATTTCCAAAGAACATCTAACTCGCAGCTGCTGTCTTCAGCTCCCTAAAAACCAGATGCATATGAGACTGACTTGCAAGAGATTTTAAGGATTTACTCCAGGGACCAGCTGAACGTGCTTTGCTAGTGTAGATGCCTGGAGAGCAAGATCTGTTTTGCTGTGCACGAGTTGGTGGGTATATTTACACAGGAGCAGCAGTTCCACCATTGCTGGGGAGAGACTGGGCAGGAGGGGTTAAAAGGAGTGGATGTGTAAGTATAGCTGAGCAAAGCCTGTGCTGGGTGGTCTTGTTTTAGTGAACTGCATGCCTCCTCATGAACAGCAGAAGGGCATGGGTTTGACTTCAGGTCTCCGCTGTCACACTTTGAGTTCTTGCTCTGAATTCCTGTTGTTTCTGGACAAGAGTGTAGATAAGATAATGTCTAACACATGTGCGGACAAAGCAACCATTGCTAACTAGTTTCTTCACAAAATAGCCACTGGCTTTGCTCAAGCAGAGTGCCAAGTGGTGTAAATGGAGAATAGTTCGTGCTGGAGATGAGCGTGGAAGTCATCAGTTGGGACAGCAGTGAGAAGCTGCATACAATAATAAAATGTGAGACCAGAAAGTGTTAGCTCTAACTATGGTCTCTATTCACTATGTATCATGTGAGCAGATAATCAGTATTTATCTTAAAATATGTGTGGCAACTGTGATGTGTCACATAGCCTTACTTCATGGCATAAGCCTCTAAGCATCTAGTGTAGTGCATATACTAAAAGGAGAAAGTTGCCATAACAACTGAATGAAATCAATTAGAGTAATAAGCAATTAAAATCTCATCCTTAGTGTTGCATAAACATAGCGTTTTGCTCATGAATTATTAGTAGTCTTGCCTCTAGACCTGTATGTTCTGTTTCTGATTTGCAATCTCAACAATTTTTGAATTAATGAAGCATTTCATTTCTCCTTCAAAGAGTGCTGGTGGGGTGTGTTTTTTTTGGCTGCAGCAAGTACAACTTCATCAGAGAAATGTGAATGCTATTAAAACATCTAAACGAGGGAAGCATTCATGATGGGATTCCCAGAGCACTCGGTGCTGGCTTTGTTCCCACCCAGTGAAGTGAATGGGAGAACTAGCCTACGGTGAGGAATTTCGCCCTGGACCTAGAAAGGCAAATGCAATTCCTTCCTCTGTCCCACTCTTCCTCCTTGACCTTGTGTGTATTTCTGAATCTCTTGCTTCCTTTGTTCCCTCTCGGTAAAGCAAAGATGGGTATGGCTCCTTACGGTAGTTCACAGTCACCAAGGATAAATCAGCTGGGAAGAGGGAGCTACGTAGCTGTTGGGGACAGGCAGCGTGTGTAAGGGCCCGTGAGAAAGCAGGGCTTGCGGACTGGGGTGGGAGCTGAGCGAGGCCGCCTGGTTTTTCCCAGGAGGGAATTTCATTGCTCCTGTATAAAGATGTGCCCTGGCAAGGATTCACACTCAAACATGATGTTGCCTTTGCTGGCATGGCAGGACCGGTGCTATGACCCGTTGGTAACATCCCCATCTGCTTGCTGTGGGAGGAGGTACGTGGCATTTTCAGAGCTCTGTGCTGTGCCTTCAAGGGTATCGTTTCTTGATGCCCTGTGTGTGCACAGAGGGCTTTGCCCACTGCCCCACGTTTCGCTGATCCACGTGGGAGTTGCAGTTGTGCAAGTTATGCAAGGGTTGGAATGGAATGTCTGTGTTTACTTTGCAAGGGCCTGTGTGCTTGTTCTCTGAGGATGGCATGTAGCTGTGGGTAAAATGTTGCAAAGGTTAGAGTTGAATTTATAATCCTAAGGCTCCAAGGAACTTTGGAAAACATTGTGGTTTAAATAACAGTATTCTCATGTACAGTGACTGAGCCAGGCATCTAGGAACTGTTCTCAATCCAGTGCTCAGTTATTGACTATGTTGGGGAGCAGAAGCATGTGAGGTGACAACCTGGTTTTGGCTTGCTGTCTGGCCAGGGTTACAAAGGCAAAGGCCAGCAGTCTAACGGCTTGTGCCACAGACGATCAGAAGCTCGGTGGGGTTTACATGCCAACTCCTTGCCCAAGGCATTGGAACGGTGTCAGACAAACTGGAGGGGAAAGCTGTTCCACAGCCAAGAGCCAAGCAGCGTGCTCCTCCCTTGCTGTTGTCAGGAGAGCAAAGGGACGCCGCAGGTCCCAGCGGATGCTCTGTGTTCCTGCAGCAGCCACTTGCTGTCCCTCCCTCAAACTGTGCTCTGGGAAGCAATTTTGGGGTATTGCTCATGAGGCCAAGACCACCTCTTCTCGGAATGCCCCTTACCAAGTTTGGCAGTGCTGTCTGAGCAGAGGTGCTGCCCAGTGCATCTAGAGGTCACCTGCCTGCCTTTAGCTTTCCTAAGCTTTTATTGTTCCATTAAATGTTATCCTGCCACCTTTATCCTGTCTCTGGGCAATCTGGAAAAGCCACACAAAGCTCAATGCTGCAAACTCAACATGAGTGTCAGCTGTGAAATCCAGTGTGGCTCTGTTGAAGGAATTTGGGTTTGTTCTTTTCTTGAGGGGTGTACTTTGGTGGGTTGCCTCCGCAGCCTACCGTTGCCACTGGGAGAGCCATTGTAGTATTCTTACAAGCCTGAGTTAGAGATTCACTCTTGCATCCAAAACTCTCTAATTCCACATATTTTGGGGTGTTGTTTTCATCACCATCAGGTGAGTAATGGAGGTGATGGACCTCTGGTCTGTCTGCCCATATGCTGTGTGGCTCTTAATGCTTATTAAAACATGGATTTCCTTATCCTGCTAAGCAGAGAGGAATGCACAGTCATATAACGTGAGATATGTTTGTTCGTAGTTAGCTGAGCGCTAGATGACTCTTATGTGTGTTTCCCATTTCGATGGGAGATGCCTTCGCCGGAGGTATGTTCTCCTGTTTAGGAGAGAGAGCTCTGAAAATAATACCTGGTGGGATTGTTGGGCATGAGGGGTGGCTTTCATCTCGGAGTCTGGGTCCTGAGATTTTCTTATCTGGATGAACACAGCACGTCTTACGGATTTGCTCAAAATTACCATTAGTAATTAGTGTGATTTTCTTTTATCCACAACTTTTTCCAAGCAAGGTAGCTGCAGCATTAATATTGGGACCGTACTAAAGACTTTGTAACTCTTGCATTCCTGTTGCTTGCTATTGAGGCTGATGTTGGGGTAACTGGCACACGCTGAAGCTTTCTGGTTTTGTGGGCAACCTATGGGCTTTTCTTAAAGCGTGTGCCACGCCTTAAATATCCAAGTGGGGGGAAGTGCACTTCCACTCTTCTTCCACATGGTTTGGTTCAGGAGCAGGGTCAGGGCAGAAGAGAGCTCCTCCAGTTTCTGGTTTGTAGTGAGACAGTGCAGAAAACGGTTGAATACAGGTGATCTTCCACAAGTTTCTAACAGGAACAGACCTTCCCCTCCACACACCTTGGCAGCCTCTGTAGGATTATTTTGGTTTAGGTGCAGGGGCTTTGGATTTGTCTTTCCACCCTGCAGCTATAATCTTTGTACTTAAAAAAATAAAACAACCCACAACCAAAAAAACAGGAAGAGGGAAGAAGGAATACTGTGCCAAGCATTGGACCTTGCTTGTAACATCTTTGATTGCATACTAGTTGTGTACTGGCACAGTCACTGCTTGCAGGTAGGTTTCCTAAAGGCGGTGGCCATAGTTCTCTAGAAAAGGGCCCATCTTTGCTGTCATCCACACTGTTAAGGTTATGTGGTTTCCCATAGACCGGAAAGGTTGGTTAAGGCATTTGACTGGCATAAAGGTAATACAGGATGGATTCCTTGCTTTGTCTTGGGTTTTCAACACAACGTTTGAAAAGCTGCTGTCCTACCCCATAGAAATTTAGCTAATCTTTGTCCCATTTGCCAAATGAGAATGCTAATCTCTCCCTATCTCTTTAGGCGTGCTTGGCATGTCACTACAGTGACCCAAGTGCCGTGCACTTCCTTGCTATGTACAGTACCTTATTTCCACTCACATGTAGCAGTCTCACCTGGTATCTTCAGATACAACTAAATGCAAAAGATCATGATAATTAAGGGCTATTTTGTTGGCTGTAATGACATCTGGTTTCTTACCTTCTCATCTGCTAGCTGCTTTAATATACAAGAACTTACCTGTGGTGGTAACCTCATGCTCTTCTTAGATCTCCAGGATGAATCTGGGTTAATTCCTTCCAGGGGAACAGCAGCAGCTTTAGCTTGCCCTGGTGTCTCATATCTGCATCAGTGCCTCTGCTGCTGTGCTTTCTTCAAGTAACCTGGCAGCAATGCCTGACTTCTGAGCACCTGCAGCCAAGTATAATCCTTCAGCTTTTCTTCTCCGGATTGATGTAGCATCAGAGCTTTCAGTCTGCAGCTCGTAGTTACATGCCACTGTGCATTCTCCAGTGTTTCCCGCTTCTGCCTTCCAGCTCCTCCAGCCAAGGTGGTCCTGGAGGCACAATCTGTCTGGGTGGGTGTTCATGCTGGTTGGCCCAGGGCCTCCAGCCAAACTCAGCTACCAAAGGACTTGGGGGCTGGGGCTAGGGCTGGTTTGGTCCTCAGCTTCCTTTCGTCGGGGACTATTTCAGCACTCCTGGGATGTTAAGACCAGAGAGACCACAAAATCAGGACAGGTGATGGGGCTGAACAGGGCCAGGGCTGCTGCCCGGCTCAGCCGAAGCTCTGGGATGCTGCGGTCCCTGGGGTGCAGCAGGTAGCTCTTGCCCAGTGGGGTCTGGCCCAGGGTGTTTGCCCAGCAGCTTTGATCTTGCCAGGCCATAGTTACAAAGCAGAAAAAACATTGGATTCTAGGTGTGCAGTCAGAGAAAAATCAGGCAATTAACCTGTCTGATGATCAGAGAATGGTACTGTAGGACGAGGGGACCTTTTTATTGCCACTTCACTTGTCACACGGGCTGCTGGCAGCTGCATGTGCAGTAAGTACATATTCACAAATAGGTTTGGGCAATTGGATGCAATTAAGCAGGAAGTGGGACCAGCCATTCCTGTGCAGAATCCTGCTGTTTAGTGTCAGGGTTTAGGAAACACTTTTTAAGGATATCATCATCCCTTCCTGAATGAACCGCTTAGCATCCCTCTCCTTAGTTTCTGCAAGAAAAGGCAATGTCTGAGACAGTGACAGCAGGTGGCTTAGCTTTGCCCTGTTAGTTCCCTTAGGGTGACCTTTAGCTGCAGAGGCTGCTGGATGTGTGCAATTTTGCAGATATGCCCTGTTATTAAAAGCAATCAACACTTCTACGTCCAAAGGGAGGTGCAGGCAATGGCTGCAACTCCCAGGGTACCGTGTCAGAGTACAGGGGAGGTGGGGAGAAGTGTGAGCCACCGGTGTGAGTGTATTGAGGATGTGAGCAACGTGGAAAGCTTCTCTGCACACCAGCAGCTGGAGAAAGATCTCACTAGCCTGTATTTCCAGCACCCTTGGAATGAGAAGGAAGCCTGGTAGTCTTCCCAGGAGCTTACAGAGACGGGTGTTAGCATTAGAGGAGTTGGACTGTGGCAGGAACAAGGGTAAATCTATGCTGCAAGCCACAGAGGCATCTGAGCTGGCTTTGGCAGCTATACCTGGAGGGGGACCAGGGTCACTCACTGCTGCTTTTCACTGGTTTTTACTGTCTGTCGCTTTTAGAGCAGCAGGTGGTTATACAGGTGAGGACAACATTCTCTTTCCTAACTACAAAACACTGAATTAATTTGTAAAACCTCTCAGTCTTTATACTCTTTTTCCTTTTAATGTTGGATCACGAGGGGAACAAAGCCCTTCAGCCTCCCTTTTTCTAGAACTTGCCTGACTGTGCAGGGCAGGATCTTCAGCCAGCCCTCTTGTTAGAGCACTGCTTTTCAAACACAAGTCGTGAGCTGTGTCTGTGTTTAAAGGAGCCTGAGGGACTTTAAATTTTTGCAGAGCTGGACTTTCCCCAGGTGCCCAGCACTAACTTATCCCTGCTGTCCTTGCTAGTGCTGCTGAGGGCTTTCCTTGAAGTCCCACCTCTACACACCTAACTGTCTCCATAAGAAACACACCCCTTGAATGCATAGCCATTGCATGCAAATGCAGAGTTGCAAGAAGGTTGTTGAGGGGTTTGCATTTAATACAGGATCATAGATACAAAATCTAGAGGCCATTCTGTAACTGGCATGTAAATCTCCATAAAAAGATTAGGATGGCTTCATTTAACAGTCAAGCCTTTAGCTGCTTTCTGTAGAAATCTGAAGTCCTGTTTACACCGTGCTGGGTGTACTGATGTACATTTTAATCAGTGTTTATTTGGGATTTTTTTTGTACTGCCACAGTTATCAGAAAGAGCCTTTGTGTAATGGAGAATTTGCTAACTCTTTTGCTCCTTTTAATGGCTTTGCCCACTGCTGCCATAGAAGCCTGCCCTCTGAATGCCCCTGTTGTTCATCTGTTGCAAAAGGTCCACCTGAAGTCACAGGGCTGGTGGACTCTATTCCTATACAGCGTTCAATCCTCAGGGGGTTAAAACCGTGCCAGTGCTGGTCATAAATCATTTTCTGCTTCACCGGGGTTTGAGCTTTTATGTTATTGCTTTCCTTACATCTTCCCAGGCCGATCTTTCAGATGCTGTGCCATGTGGAGCTTTTAGGTCTGCACTGCCTGTCGCTGGACGTTGTTGCTCTGTGACTGGTTTGTATCTCTTGGTATCATTTCTTGAGCTGTGAGTGGGAAATAACTTTTTTTTTTTTAATCTGTGGTAGTAGATGACAGCACTCTCTATCTGGTACTTAGCCCTCAAGTGATGTCCTGTGTACCTCACTGTGATATAAAAGGCAAATAAAGTGCTTTGTGAAGCATGTTGCTTCTGGGCAGTATTAGGTAGCCAGCTCCTGATATCAAAGTCCTTCTTCAAGTAGCCAACAGCAGCACGCGTGTTTCTGTACTTCCTCTTCTTCATGCTTCAAACCTGACTTCAAGAGGCTGTTTGCTTTAAGGAGCACGTTTATGCGATGGAAATTTACTCAGCAGCAGAGTAAAGCCACTTTCTGGCTTTTATTTGGTCGGAAACCCCTGTGCCATCTGCATATGAAATTTGGCTGGGCGGTTTGCAAGGCAACGAGTTCTGTACGGCAGAAGCTGCACGTCCCTGGGCAATGCTGCTGGTGGTGCTGCTGGTGTCAGGTGCAGTCTTGTGGTGTCATCCTGGCCACGGAATCGCTGCGTTAGTCATTGTGTTGTGTCTCACTCAGGGGTACCCAGGACTGACTGTCTCTGAGGAAGGGGAGGGAGGTAGCTACAGGGACTTGCTTTGGCAGCAGTTCTTCTAACACACAATAAATCTGAAGCCTGGGGCATGGCTTCTGCTGCTGGTCCACCTTCATTGGGTGCCATAAGCGCCGAATGTGGGCTGGCAGATAGCTGGTCTCCTCCAACAGGAGTGTGGGCTGGGCTGTGGGTGTAGAGCTTGCTGTTGGAGCTGGGATTGCTCCTTCAACACGATGCCTATGTGTTGTCTGTAGCTCCTTGATGAACACTGCTCGAGCAGGACTGTTCAGGTTCCTAGCAGAGGAGGTTTATGGAGGCTACAGGGATGCGAAACAGGAGTGGCATTTCTCTATCTGTGTGCTGAGAGGGTGATTTTCCCCATAGCTGAGCATCTCCATCTGCCAGTATTTCTGAAGGAGCTGAAAAAACCTAGGAGCTCCAAAACTCTGATCTCGTACATCCTAGGGTTATGCCAGAGGGAAAACTTTGGATGCAAAATACCTAATCAACACCCGAGTTTTGCAAATGCTTGCTTGAGTAAGTTTTTATCTTCAGTATCAGGTTTCTGAAGACAAACAAGCAAAACCGTCCCCCGTTACTGTGGGCTGAATTAAACCTAAGTCGGAATGCTCCTGAACTTCAGGAAGTCTGAAATTCAAATCTGTGCTTTGAGACTGGGCCAGTCTTTTAATTTCCATGGCAGAAGCAGAAATACCTTGCAGTGAATAGAGCCAGGAGTAATTGTCCAGACCTAGAGTCTTAATAGGAAGCTTTGAGCAGACAGATATAAGCAAAGATCACAAGGTGTAAGGTGGAGAATATCTGTTTCACTATTTTGTCTGGAGTCACAAAGCTGGCTAGCGATGCTGGCTGGTTTGTGTGTAGGTGCAGAGAGGAGGACCTAGGCTGCAGCACAACTTCGAGAGGGTCAGGGCTTAGAAGAAGCAGTTTCCCATGCCCTACAATGCTAAAGAAGGCACACGAGATCCTGGACATAAGATTTTCTCGTTAAAAGCCTGAAAATAAACTATTTTGAGAAGGATATAAAAAAACCCAAAAGAAT
This sequence comes from Falco rusticolus, assembly GCF_015220075.1. NCBI lineage: Eukaryota > Metazoa > Chordata > Aves > Falconiformes > Falconidae > Falco > Falco rusticolus. Next base: position 103,424,262 of record NC_051187.1, read on the forward strand.
TTAAAGGATGCAGGGCAACTGGAGATCCATCTCCACTTTGGCATGCAGCCAAGCCCATCCTTGAAACATGGGTTCCCCCATACCATGAAGCTGTGGCATTTGCTCTGCATAGGTATCCATTACACCAGCATTTGGTTCCCAAAATCCTGACCCAGCAAAACACTAAACCCGCACGAGCCCGGTTAACTGAGCCTTGTCTCCCACTCCGTACTTTGGGCCGATCCGGAGGTCAACTGTCCTGTGCTGCAACACGCTCCGCTCTGTCCCGATAGCAGAGTTAGCAAATAGTTTGTTTTCACTTTCCGTTTAGTTCAGCCACATTTTTATTTTTTTTCCTTTGGCTCCAGTACAGTATTTCTTCCTCAGCTCACTACTGCCTTCCCCAGCCTTCATCAGGCATCCATACCTAAGCAATGGGCTTGTTATGGTTTGTAGCAGCCCCTATGGAATATAAAAACCTGGGCTGGGGGAGCACTTCCTCCCCCATTTCTGGCATAAGTAAGGCATGCAAGTCTTTTTGGTAAATGTTTGAAAATGTTTTTAAATGTGACTACTTACTTGAACCTCCTGATAACGTTGCCATGCCCTTCTAGGTAAAAAATCAGGATGATTTATGTCCCCTCCAGTGTCTTGAAACTCTCAAAATGCTGTAATAGTCAAGGGCAGCAACACTTTCACCTCACCAAATGAGAAATAACAAGTGAGATTGGAACAAGAAGTTGGGTGGGGTTTTTACCTTCCTGGAGTTGGGAAGCTCTTGGAGAGCAGGTTCCTATATGACAAAAAAAGTAACAGAGGACGCCTTTGCTATTTATGTGGTCGCCTGGTAATGGCAAGATAGCGGTACTTGTCATGGATAAACTGTCTTGTGTTTCCATGGAAAGGTTTGGACAGTACTCCAAGCTCAGAGGTAGAATTTGTAGCTTTAAGTCAATCAGCATGGTAGGGAGGTGCTGATTATTGTGCCCTCGCTCACCTGTGGCAAGTGGATTTGCTGCAGCAGCAGACATAACCCCATGGATGCCGTTACCCCCTTAGACATAGAGGATGCAAGCAAGATGCACCGTATCTTGCAGCACCAGCCTCAGAGAGGAATTGTCCTTCTCCAGGGCTGTTTGTTTATGGTCTTCCAGTGAAATTGCTGCTGGCAGCTGGGAAAGATCCGATCCCATGTAGCCGGGTGCCTCGCAAGCCTGTTCTTTCAAGCACGCTTAGTAGCTCCGATGCAGCTGTTTTGCAAAACCAAGCCAACCCCTCACTGGGAGTGTATTACAAAGATCAAAGACCTTTCTTTTCCTCCACGCTTCCAAGTTTACATCTATAACCCACCCAAACCTCTCTTGTGCTTTTATAGATGGCTCAGCTCCTCCACCCGTACCTACCCCCTTGCCAGCTGCACCGCAGGCTGGCCTGGCTTCATAGGAGCAGCTGATGCTGTGACCACAAAATGCTCCTCAGGGGATGTCACGTTCACCTTGCATGTGTGTTTCTTGGCAAGATAGGCACCACCAACCTCACCTCAGCTCAAAACCTGAGCCAAGAGCGCAGGGCCAGCCCCTTGCAGGGGACAGGCATTCTGGTGTGACCTCGCGCTGGTGCTCAGCCAGGTTGGTCCTCCTGACTGTGAAATGGCATGGACGAGCGAGTCGCCTGCAAGCTAAGAGCTGCTCAAAGGATGCCCACAACATCCTCTTGGTAAAGAGTGATGTGCGACGCAGATGTCCCCTGTTTGCTTATGCTTCGTGTGAGACCCATAAGAGCAATAGAGTGACTTCTGCAGAGGGGCAGAGCCAGCGGTTATATAGGGACGAAGTGCCGAGTGATGGCTGTTGCTAGTCTATAAAACAGCCTGGGTGGGGGGGAAGGGGTAAAGAGGAGCCATTTAGCTGTCCCATGTGTTTAGATTTAGAAGAGGGAGCTGCAGATTAGAAAAATAGGGCTGTGGCTGTCATTTTTAAGTGGTGGGGGATCATTTAAGGGAAGCCTGGGTGGAAAGGGAGAGGCAAGACAGATTAGGGAAATGGCAGTCTCTTCTTCCATGTGCCATTGATGGGAAATGGCAGAGAAATGCTTTCATGTAGAGAAGCCTGTTAATAGAAGAAATTGTAGGAAGACAGTAGATGTTGAGAGAAATGATTTCTTAGCTGAGCTTACATCAGCTCTGTAGAGAGCTGGAGGGCTTGTCAGCAATCGGGCTCTTCTCCTAGGGTTCAACTTCATTAGCATCAGCAGAAATGAAACTTCCACAGATGAAAGCCACCTGCAAATAAGGAGAGCCAGGGGGGAAAAGAAACCTACCTGACAAATAAATCATCTAAGACAGAGGTTTTTAAAGTGCAGCCTGCAGGGCACTTGAGGCTTGACAAGCCTCTACACGCAGCCTGTAAGGGGAATTTTTCAGCCGAGGCATTGGGTTTATCTGGGGTATTGCACTGTGGACGAACGTTACGTGATCCCAGCCCAGCAGATCACTGATGGAGCAGGTGATGGGAATGTGACTAATCCTGCAGTAAGGCTTTCCTGCCAAGGACTTCCTAAAGTTTTCTTTAGGCGAGTGTTATCTGAACTAAGAAAAACAAAGTCTTCGAGGCTAGGAAGGAAAGTCATCTCCTGAAAGTCGTATGTTTTATGCTGTGGTTTCATTAGCTTTCTCGGGTAATTAGGCTTCAAGAAAAAAAAAAAAAAAAAGGGCAGCAATAACAGCAGTTTGAATTATTTTTTTTTTTAGTACTTAATGTCAGTCTCAATCAGTTACCTGAACTCATCTCTGTTTCTTACTGCATCATTGTAGGGCTGTTCTGGGTAGCCTGATGCAAAGTGGCTGGAATAGTCAGAAATGACTTCTTTGGCAATCTGCATCCTCTTTATCATGGCTAGGAAAAAATGAGCTCAGAGCTACATACGCGTGGAAATACCAGCAACTAGGAGAAGTCTGGCTGCAGAGTCCCTTCAGCCCTCAAGGCTGTGTAAAATGGGTCACTGGAAATGTCTAAGCAGAAGGAAAGGAGAGAGGATAACCTGTCAATCCTGGATTTTTTGGTTCCCTGAGCACAAATTTAATGTTAAACCACATTCTGACTTGAGGGATTGACATGTGCTAGAAGGCTTTGCCACAAAGCGCGGGGAGAGAGCAGCAGAACATAAATGGAAGGGAAAGCCTGTGCCCCTGAAAGCAACTAAGGCATTTGAGGATTTTTGGAAATGCATTCCCACTTCAGTACCGCTTTACGGGGGTGACTTTCCACACTGTGAAGAAAACTCAGTGCACTTGTAAAATTCCCCAAGCATCCTCTCCTCGCACTTCAAAGGACATGCCCGGTGTTCCCCTGCCCTTGGCAGGGAGGGTGCAGTCCAAGTCCCCTGTCCCAGTGTTTGGGACAACATTGTGGATTCTCCGGTAGAGAAAAAACCCGCATGCTCCCCTAATGGGTGATGCACTTTTGCAAACTAACACCCCCCTCGGAGCCTGTAAAATTAAAGTTTGGAAATTACAGCAGAGAAGGGATGACAGACGCCTGTAGGGAAGTAATCAGGGGATCAAGTGCCATTCACTTGCTCCTGTCTTCTCCAGTTAGCTCAGCTCATCTTCTCCTCCTGTTGCCAATCACCAGATAGCTGGGGAATGCACCGGAGCGAGCATCCCTCTGACTCGCCTTGCCTGGCTCCCAGGTGGGAGCGCTTTACAAGGGATGGGGCAGCATACCAGTTCCTGGCTGAGCCCAGGTGGAGGCTGTCCCCACAGCGAGCTGCCTGCTGGTGGTAGGAAGCCTGGTGGCCGTCTGTCTTAGTCAAGGGGCACCTGGGAACAGAGCTGTGGAGCACGATCTGGACGCAGAGATGATGAGGCTCTTGTTTCGTTGTTCCTCTTACAGCTTCCTGGCAGCGGTTAGACTTCTGTACGCAAGTATGCACGGTTTTCCCAGTTCTTTTACTAGTAGTTTCTGCTGGTGGCTGCTTTTTGAGTAGGAACTTGGTTACTCATAGAAAAACACCTTGACCTCATCTTCTTTCAGATGCAAGTGAAGTCTCTCTTTGCCTGCAGGGTGGGGAGCCTTTTTCTGGGCTGGATGTTAGCAGCTGTGAGGGTAAGGCGGTGCGTACTCTCCCTTGGAGAACATGGGCTCGGTGGTGCCAATGCATCTTGTCTTGGAAGAAATGGCACTGGAATTTGCTCTCTGTTAGAGAGGTCCATGCCAACACAGCAGTTTTCTGAATGGTTGAAAAGATGGCCTTGAGGGAAGAAGGAAAGAGTCTGTTTTCTCTAATTGAGTTGAAACAAGCAAGGCATGTGTTGGGAAGAGCAACTGTTGCCCTGTCCTGAACCCACAGCAATAGCCTTTTGGGTGGCTTCTGGCTTGTTTCTTCTGGTTTGTTCTTTCTGGAGAGAGGTGTGTTATTTTGGCTGCCAAACCAGGCTTGTCTTACAAGTACAGGGGTAAGAAGAGGACGAATGAAGGGAAGAGCAGAGCCAGTATATGCCTGAGGAAGGGAATGGGCAGGGAGCGCTGAAGCTCATGTAGACGGTGTGGTCCTTGGATATTGCTACATTTGATCCCAAAAGACTTGCTGAAGTTCTGGCTCCAAGGCCCCAGTGAATTGTAGGGACCTCTTCACCTGCACGTTTTTAAAGCTTCCTAGAGGAAACATGTCTATCTCAAGGGCTTGAAACTTCATTGCAATAAAATAATAACCCATGAACTCGACCTGCTCCTTTGAGAAGTCCTAAACCTCCTAGAGCTGGGTAGTTGCTCTCCACTCACCGAGAGTTGGCAAGTAACGTGCTACCAGTGGAGGGGTGGAGCATCTGAAAGTAGTAGGACCTGGGATGTAGGCAACAGGGGTAGAGTCAGGCTTTTAAGACTGAGGAACAGATGAAACGAGGGATGAATGGATGGAATGATGGAAACGAGTCCATGCTGGTTTTTTTCCAACCACAACTTAAAAACCCAACTGAACCAGTGATGGGAGCATGGGCTCCTCTGCTAGGCTCTTAAGTTAGCTTGCCTGCAAATTAGGTCCCTGTCTAGCAGGACACAAGGGTTCAGGTAACTGCCACACATAAAGTCATAGAATCATTTTGGGTGGATAAGAACTTTTAAGATCATTGAGTCCAACCATTAACCCAGGACTACCGAGTTCACCGTGTAGAATCATTTAGATTAGAAAAGACAATTATTTAGGTCAGAAAAGACAACTCCTCAACGCCACCAGGTCCCAAACAAGCCCTTCTGCACTGCCTGGGAAACTGGCTTCACCCTCGTGCTAGCTGTGGGGAAAAGAGATTAGTCCAAAACTCTTTGTAGCTTTTCCAACCCAATATTGGGAGCTGAGGAGCTCGGGGCCAGGAAGGGAAGGGGAAAAGCAGCGCTCCTGCTTCCAAGTCATTTGAAAGCACAGGAAGGGCTTGCAATGATGGCTTCAGAGGGCTGTGGCTGTTCAAATAGAGCAGCAAGTGAGGAAAATACTTACTGCCCTGTGACAGGATCTTCTGGCTTTTGGGGAAGGCTGGGGCTGTTGGGACTCTGAAGGAGGAAAGAAGTTCTGTCCTTGGAAAATCCATGTTGTTACTGCCCAGGATCCTACTTTTTTCAGTCAAAAACTTTCCTGTCGTGTCTTTGAACCAACTTGGCTTTCTCAGTGGAAATGATGTCTATGGAACAGATGTTCCGGGTTAGAACAGTGACTGTTTTTACTTTGGTTTTAAGTACCTGTAATTTGAAGTAACTTCACAAACACACTGGTACTGCTGGTGGATGCGTGGGTGCTGGAAACGGAGGGATGTGTACAAAGGTGCTGGCGGGTCCCAGGCTCCTTCAGAGAGAAAGGTGGAAGGAGATTTGGCTTTTCTTTGTTACTAATTCTAGAAGAAACCACAGCTTCCTCCATGAGCCTGGAAGCACGTATGAGCTGTGGGGATCCTCTTCTCTTTCGAGTACGGCCAGCCTCTTGGGAAAACATCGGCAGCAAAAATCATCTAAAGCTCTGGTAAGGAGCAGGGATTTTGCTTGCAAATAAAAACTCACTCAGGCTCAAATAAAGACTTAAAAGGGTCCATTGCTTCCCGTGAACTGCTACAAGGTATTGTGGAGAAGGGGGAAAATCTCATAGCGTGTTTCCAATGAGAGGTGGGGAAGAGGCTTTTAACAGCACTGCAATACGTTTGGGGTAAAAGTGGTGTGTGGCTTGCGTTTCGCTTAAACTGATGCAAGCTGGAGGCAAATTACTGTGCAGACCTCGGTGCACTGAGCATCCTGCGTGGCTGCCCTAATGGGGAAGGACACAGGGAAAAATCTGAATCTAAAGGGGACTGAGAAAGCGCATTGAGGGAAACCTGAGGCAGTGCATTGGGCTGGGTGACTGCATCCCCATCCACCAGTGCCTCTGCTCAGTACCTGTACGTGTGGCATTCAGACAGCACCCGCCAGTGACCGAATTTTCTCCTTTGCCTGTTGAAATAATGCTGCCTGACCCGATGCTGATGATCCTTTGACTCGTATCTCTTCAAACGCAGCTTTGAAAGGGTTGTGTGGTCACGTACCTGCTCAAGGAGGCACAGGGTGCTTGCCATGATGGACTGCCGCTTGGGATGCGTGGCGCAGGGAAGAATGACGAGCCTGGATCAGTTCCTCCATCCTTCAGATCTTCTATGTTGGCAAAGGGTCTCCTGACGTCTCCCAGTCTTTATTATATGGAAGCAGGCATGTGGTGGGCTTCGGTCATGGAAATGCGAGCACTTTGGCTATGAGTAGCACAGGGTCACTGCACCTCAAAAGAAGGGTTTGTGTAGGTGTGGTAGAAACGTGGGCTCCCTGTTGCAGGTTGGTCTGAGGGTAGGCGGAGTGGTGACTAACCTTAGGAGAGGCTGGGGAGGGAAGGCGTGAGTGTGCTGCTGTTTATGCAAACACTCCGATAGCTCAAGCCATTCAGAAAATAACTCAGGAACTCAGACGCAGAGGAAATATCGCAAGGAAGTATCAGCTGGGTAGGGCAAATAGTTGTGGCGTTACCTGTGAGGAGGTGGAACTGGTGACGATGTGGGAGGGTGACACGGGTGTGTAATTGGATTTGTACCTTCACCTCAATTTGCCCTGGTCTGAAAGAGAGGAAGAGGAAGGGAGGCAGGCAGAGGTGTTTGTAGCTGCCCATCTGAGAGGGTGTCGTGGGAGAGGCTGGTGAGAAAGCAATGCAGAGCCAGTGATGGGGACAAAACGTGTGTGCTCCCCTTGGAGCTGTGCGAGACCTGCGGTAGGCAGCTTGTGTGCATCATGAAATACCTCGTGGCGGTGGAGGCAGGGTGCAGCAGCCTTTCTGTCCTCACCTGAAGCGATGGAGGCACAATCCTGGGGCTGATAGAAGAAGGAGTCCTTTGACTAGCAAAAACATTCCAGTGGCATTTAGCACTGTGACCTTTAAACACTTCCACAGGCTGATTCAACGTATAGAAAACACTTTGGGTGAGGCAGGGCTTAGTGTCAATCTGCTGAGAATCATGCTGCTGTGATGCTGTCCATCGCATTACAGTTTCCTGGTCTCATGCATGTGAGTTCTGGACAGATAAACATCATTTGTTTAGCATGACAAATTAAACAGTTAGGAGGGTCCATTGCAGTTGCCTACAAATGCTGTATAAATGTTGAAGCAGGTAAGGTTTACTGTGCGGTAGACTTTAAAGCATCATTTAACTAATAGCTTGTCTTGGCTGTTACTTCCAAAGTATTAAAAATCCCAGCTTTTGAGCATGTTTGGCGTGGAAATGCATTTTACCTGCCCTCCCTGCAAAGCTGTGCTGCTCTGCAGGAAGCAGCTGGACGCTCTCCAGCCCGGTGTCTTCCCCAGCATCGCTCCCCTGCAGTTCAGCTGATAACCAGTTGTGCCATCAGACAGGGAAAACCAGGCTCGAGTGAGGCTCGAACAGAACCAGCCTAACAGTTATATCAACCATGCCCAGGACTGAAGGCTTCCTGGTGGTTTGCACTGGGGGGAAATGCTATCCCGGCTCCCCTATCACCTTCCTGCGGCTGTCTGGAAAGAACCAGGCAGTGCGTCTACACATGCTGCAGTGTTATAGTGTGTTTCTACTGAACTGTGTAGTTTACTCAGTCACTTACTATGTAGTTACTCATCTCACTTACTTGGAAGTACTGGTTGTCACAAAACCAGGAAATAACTTTACAAAAGCGAGTGGGTCACAATGTGTCACATTCGCTGGCTGCCTCTTGCACTTCACAGGGGCAAATCTCAGTAGCTGTTGGGATGGAGGACTTTGGAGTAACTCAGTAGTTCCTTGTAAGGTTCACAGGCTTAGCTAGGTGTGTGGGTAAGAGTACTGTTCCTCAGTCTCTCCCTCCTTTATCCTTCATCTCTGGAAGCCCTAAACTGCGGGCTTGCACCCATGCTGCTTTTTAGCAAATAAGCATCCCAGCACTGTCTGTCTGTGGGGTGCAAAACTCCCTTGCAAGCAAAAACCCAGGAGAAATTAGGAAGGAAGTTCACCTTGAGCTCCCTTAAACTTCGGCGCCACTGGTGCTCCTCTCTGGAATTCATGAAAACCAAGATCCCACGTACGCGCTCTCCCAGCACTTCAGTGGGGTGAGCTCCCAGGCTGGCAGGACGCTCTGGTTCTCTGGCTGCTCCCGGTGGGAAGCCTCAGCCCTTGTAGTGCTTCCTTGCTTTTATGTGGCACGCTGGCTTCCTGCAACACTAACAGATTCCAGCCGTTTCCAGGTTTGCAGCTGAACGGTAACACTCATGTCTCGGCGTAAAGACTACTTAACCTTCCAGCTTTCCAGCCAGGAATAGAGCTGGTAGGCACGTACTGGAAAGGCACTGCAGGTAAACTCACATCATGATGCTGCTAGCAAAACTCTAGATATACCATTAAGTTTTTCTGGACTTGGAAAACAGGAGCGATACTTTCCCAGCTGGCTGTCCTTTTAACGCTGGCACGCTTGCAGTGTCAAACATCAGCGGCGGCAGTCTTCTGCAGCTACCCCTCAGCCCTGCTGCCTTCAGTCAGGACCCATAGTGATGTTAATACTCTTTCAGGCCATGAGCACCAGGAATATGTGTTTTGGTCAACTCGGGAATAACTCTGTTATTTTAGGCCACTTGCAGTCAGGAAGATGTGCTGTAGCAGTTATACCTGTGTGTATTTGCAAAGCAGGGTCCTGCAGCCTCTCTGAAGCAAAGCCTGCGCTTTGGAGCTCGAAGCAGTGCAGTGTACAACATATGCAGCTTGCCAGGCTAACAAATGGCAGCCACTACCTGGTTCTGCTCAGAGGGATGCCTTTTGTAAGATAGGACTAGGCATCTGTGTGATTCATAAGCCCACCATGCTTGATGCGCAGAGCAACAGCTTTTCTGCAGGATGATGCCAGATTTTGAAGAGCAGAGCAAAAACTTCTGCCCTATGTGTTGCGCCGGTGCCCTCCTGCCTCTGTGTTTTCAGTCACCAAAGTACTTTGCCTACATGGCAACATGCATCTTGAGTTTGCTCGTCTGGGCTTGCTTCCATTCTCTGTAAGTGGGGGCGACACCTCTGAACGTGTTGGGGATGCACTGGTGGTGATCGAGATGCACAGGGGTGTCCCTGCGCTGGGGATGCACTGGTGATGGTGGAGATGCGCAGGAGTGTTCCCTTCCTTCTGCCCTCCCCAGGACAGTGCCAGCTCTCCCTGGCTGGCACAGGAGGCATTTTCCACCTGCCTGCAGCAGGCATGGTGCTGTGCAATTACTTACTCCATTTCAGGTGGCTTGCTCTCCAGCCTCCTCTTTCCACCCACAGATGGTCCTGCACACTTTGTCCCATTGGAAATGCTCTTCTCCGGGGTGATATGTTGGCTGGAGGCTATTTTTCTTTCCCTCACCATAGACTTCAGCTGGTCCCCCAGCGGTGCAGAAAGTGGCTTTCTGCCTACATCTCCTTCTCCTCATCATCTTTCAGGGTGATCGCCACCTTATGCAGCAGCCTTCCTCCATCCTCCCTCAAAGGAAGGTCTCTTTACATCGCTGTAGGGTCTAACCTGCATTTCTAGATTTCCAGGATGCCTCTGTGCCTCTCCCCACCCAAAAACCTACCCTAAACTGTGCTTGTGCTTCGCTGCAGAACATCAAGATGAGCCAGTTCCACAGGTTGCTACTGCTCTTGCCTGGGAATTGAGCAAAGAGCAGCAGCCCGCAGATTTCACGAGAGGAGGGAGCCCTCCTTTTACTTCCTCTCTTTCCTTTTCTTTTTCCTTTCCCAGGCCCAAGCTTCCTCTGTTTGTTCCCAACCTGACACCCGGTCACTTGGTCCCTCTCAGCTGCATCCCACCTCGGTGTCCCCTCTCTGGGGCACCGCATTCAGGTCTGATGACACTGGGCAATGCCGCGGCACTGGCCAGCTCCAGCTCTATCGCACCACAGTCGCTAACAGGAATCACAGAACCGCGGCACCGTTCAGGCTGGGAAGGAGCTGTGAGCCCAGCGAGCCCACCGCAAGCGCCGCATCTGCGTGTGTGTTAAACCCCCCCGGCTGGTGACGCCGCCCCCTCCCCGGGCAGCCTGTGCCCGTGCCGGGCCACCCTTTCCCTGAAGACATTTTTCCCGATATCCAGCCTAAACCTGCCCTGGCGCAGCCTGGGGCCGTTCCCTCTTGTCCTGTCGCTTGTTCCCTGGGAGCAGAGACCGACCCCCCCTCACAGCCCCTGTCAGGCAGCTGTGGGGAGCGGTCAGGCCCCCCCAAGCCCCCCCTCCTGCAGGCTGACACCAACCCCCATCAGCCCCCCCAGCAGCCTTGTGCCCCAGCCCCTTCCCCAGCCCCCTGCCCATCCCTGGGCACACTCCAGCCCCCCAGCGCCCCCCATGCAGCGAGGGGCCCAGCGCCAAACACAGTAAAAATCTGAAGCTGGTGGTTCAGAAATAATTCTAAAAATCACTTTATTTAAGCAGGGCAGTAGAAGAAAACCCAACCTCCCTCCATGATGAGAGCAGGCACTTTGACACCTACAAAGGTGTTACGTTTTTCCTGTACAATCCACCAGCTTTGACCATGATCTGCCTGCCACCTGGATGCACGGATAGATCCCGGGCTGTATGAACATCTTCCCACTCCATTTCTCCTTGCCCAGCCGCCACCCACGGCACTGGTGTCTGCCGCTCTCTAGTGGTGCTGAGCCACCTGGGGAGCCCCACTGTGCACCATTTATTCACGTAACTGCTGAATACGGACACATGTGCAGGTGCTGGAGAGGGCTCGGGGGAATTTTAGGGATGTGCTGGTCCGTACGTCTCCCCCCCTCTGGGCATTTGCTGCCAGACCCTGCCTGCAGTGGGATGCTGGGCTGCCTCTCACCCAGTACAGCCTCTCTCGGGGTCTTTCCTCAAACCAAATTAATTGTCTTCCTCTAAGAAGCAGGGGCGGGGAATAATTTCTGGGTATTGGTACGTGTTGCACAGAGTTTAGCTACCACAGCTGTGCCCTAAGATCAGTGCAATGGAATAAACCAGCATATATACCTCTGAAACTAAAGGAAAAGGGGGGGGGGGGGTGTGTTCTAACTTGCTGCACATGAATCCTGTGGTATCACTGCAAAGTGAGAGCCTAGCTGGTGCTTTTTGTTTGTTTGTTTGTTTTTTAACAGTACTTTCATCTGCCATGGCAAGTCTCACTCCTGTATCTACATGATGTGAGCATTTAAGCTGCCCGGGTTCCCAGTCCCATGCTCAGAGGCAGGAGGAAAGTCCCGTGTTTTGTTGTGCTGAGGTGATATGTCATGTTGGGGAAACATCTTCTCAAGTGCCTCCCTTGCCCAGCATCTCTGCCTTCCACACAGCTGAAGCTGCCAGGTGAAATACCTGTTCCTGCCTGCCACAGAGACCATTGATAGCCCATCAAACGTCCTCAGCAAATACTGTAGAACAGAAAATCCCCTGGCCAGGAGAGAAAAATTCTAAGCCTTAACGTCCTTCTGCTCTGGCTCACCGTTTCCCGTACCGGCAGCCTGGATGCTTGCTCTTGCTGTGCCACAGTCCCCAGCAGCAAAGGGGAAGGCTTTGGGGAGACCTGGTTGTCTGTGGCGAGCACGGTAAGGGGTTTTGCTCTGCCTGGCAGCCCTGTTCATCAAACACAAGGTTGGATTTTGTCAGCTGAAATTCAGACCCTTCAATCCCTGAGCCATCTTAGTGGCCCCTAGCTGTGTCCCAGTGAGTATATAAATACATCAGAGAGAGATGCTGAGGTCTGAGTTACCATTTCTAGATTTATTTTGCCATTTAACAGTAAAGTCGCAACTTCAGAGGTGAAAACAGTATAAGCAGCAACTTGTTGGAATAAAGTGTATAAAGACAACCAAGTGGTCCTCAAAAAGGAAATAAAAACTTGATTCCAACCAACCTGCTAGCAATAGTAACCCTCTCTGAAGCACAGGTCTAAAATACAGATCAGAGACGCGACGCCAAACTCAATTTCAGTATCAATCCCATTTGTCTGATGCCAGAACAACGTGCAACAGGTGACCTGACTTCACTGGAAAATGCACTTTAATACAGGACGATAATCAAATAAATTTGGGATGGGTCAGCTCGGATCATCTGTGATATTTCCCTAATTTGCAGCACAAATGTTAGCCCTTGGGCCATTTTGCTTCTTATATTGTTGTTCGAAGGAGGGAAGAAAGACCCTTAAAAAAAAAAAAAAAGATATTTTTTGTGTTTGTCACAGTAGTTGATGTGTTGAAGAAGCCAGGTTTTCTACAGGATATTGTCTGTAGTTTTCTTCCAAGCCGTCTATGCATCTTCAGCGGGGAGCAGCGAACTAAGGAAAGGAAAAGGCTGCTTTCCGACAAATCTGGGTGCAGGAGGGGTCAGCGTTTATCTTGTGTGTAACCCACAGAGTGCATCTGGCAGGAAGGAAGAGGAAAAATACCTATTGAAATGGATGAAAGCAAGTTTCCCTCGCATATCGGTTATGCTGGGCTTTCAATGATATTCTCTCAACTAGGATGCCAGTGCAATTTAATTATTTTTTAAATTTTTTTTTCTTCAAGAAAGGGTTTTTCCCCGGCTGAGACCCTCTCTGCAAACCTGTGCCAGTGTCTCTGTTATGTCCTGAGGCACCAGGGGTTGGGGTGCGCACACCCACACCCTGGGTGCTCCCACCCTGTGCCCAGCTCAGCCCATCGTGCCTTTGATAATTTATTTTTTTTGTCCAATCCAGCCTGCAGCAGGTGGTTTGCTGATGAATTGCCTTGCTGCTTGCTTTGGGCAAAAAATGAATGGCTTCAAGCGACTGAATGTCAGGGTCGCTTGTTTAATAAAGGTATTTAAAGATTCCCTTTTTTCCCCTTGTTTTTTTTTTCCTTGTTTTTTGGTTTTTTCCCTTGTTTTTTGTTTTTTCCTTGGGTTTTCTCCTTTTTTCCTTGGGTTTTCTTTTTTTTTCTTTGTTTTTTTCTTCTTGTTTTTTCTTGTTTTCTTTTTTTTTTTTCTTTCCCCTTCTGGCTCTGGAAAATAACTGAGCAAGTATCCCCATAGTCAGGAGAGGTATTGCAAACTGCGTCATGTTCGGTGCTTGCCTTTGCCTCCAGACTTTTCTAAGTGTGCGCCTTTTGACTGTTCTGTGTGGATGCTTTTATCAGATTGGAGACACACGTGTCTAGATGTCTCATTAAGCCTTCAAGTCAGCAGCAGGGCTATAATTGTGTAAAGGATAGAACAAAACTAAAGGGTTTCATCTGCAGCGCTCGGCGGACACCGTTTCTTTCTGCTTTCTATCACTGAACCTCCAGATTAGCTTTTAACTTTGTGTTGACCCTATTAGCATCTTCATTTTGCAACGCCGTGTGTTTGGCCGTAGAGGTGCACCTTCTCAGAAAAGCCGTATTATGCCAGCACCAGCCATGCGTGTTTCGCTCTGCAAAGGGCTGGCCTGGCTGCTGGGAAGCACACAATTCCAAAGGGCACGTCTCGTCTGGTGCAGCCTCGTCCCCCTTTGGTTTCCAAGGTCTGACCAGTTTCTCTGGCTCCTCCCAATATTTTGGCTTCTCAACACAGCTGCCCCCTTTCTTTTTCTTAGATAAGGGTTGGAATTCAGAGATATTCCTGTTCGGTGTTGGTTGCAAGTCAACTGTAGTGATTATGTACCCCAAAATGCAAAGACTTTTGTGTTTCCACGTAGGTTTTAAAAATCACTCTCAGATATTTTAAAGCTTTTGTGATGGATCACCGACTCTTTGTGGCTGTAGGCTGCCCAGTCCTGCGCAAGGCACGATGTTCACGGGCACGCGGACACGTGTGCTGACCCGAAGTAAACATCTTGATTCACGATGGATTGCCTCTTGCAGGAGTTTAAAGCAAAGCCACAGGACAAGACATGGGGTTCTCCTGTCTTTGCATGTGTTTCTAAGGTGGGAATGAACTTCAAAAAACCCAGAACGTGCCTTATGTAGTGCTTCTCGTTGAGCAGCCTGGAGAGCTGCTCTGCCTTTTTGTTGTAAAAATATGGTAGTGCTCAAATGCGGGATTAGCATGGCAATTGTAAAGAGGGATAGCTGAATTCTCCTGCGAGGTTATGACAAATAGCTGTGCTGCTTCTGGTAGCACCCATGCCAATAGCTTGCTAATATCCCCCCATCCCTTCCACCGCATCCACAGGGCAGAGTAAATGTGCTCCCCCTCCCTGCAGGTGCCCCCTTCTTTTTGCTGGTGCAACATGTTCCTGAATGAACCGTAAATGGTTTGGGTCAGAAGGGACCTTAAAGATCATGGCATCATGTCTGCTGGGAAGGAGCTGTGAGCCCAGCGAGCCCACCGCAAGCGCCGCATCTGTGTGTGTGTTAAACCCCCCCGGGTGGTGACGCCGCCCCCTCCCCGGGCAGCCTGTGCCCGTGCCGGGCCACCCTTTCCCTGAAGACATTTTTCCCGATATCCAGCCTAAACCTGCCCTGGCGCAGCCTGGGGCCGTTCCCTCTTGTCCTGTCGCTTGTTCCCTGGGAGCAGAGACCGACCCCCCCTCACAGCCCCTGTCAGGCAGCTGTGGGGAGCAAGACCCTCCAGTTCCCACCCCACTCCCACAGGCAGGGACACCTCCCACCAGCCCAGGCTGCTGCCAGCCCCGTCCAGCCTGGCCTTGAGCACTGCCAGGGATGGGGCACCCACAGCTGCTCTGGGCAGCCTCTGCCAGCGCCTCGCCGTCCTCATGGTGAAGAATTTCTTCCTAATATTTGGTCTAAACGTACCCTCTTTCACTTTAAAGCCGTTCCCTCTTGCCCTGTCACTACAGGCCCTTGTAAAGGTCCCTCTCCAGCTTTCCCGTCAGCCACTTTAGGCACTGGAAGGCCACTATAAGGTCTCCCCTGGCCTCCTCTTCTTCTAACCCAACTGAAGAAACAATCCGGGGCTTGCTATGATGAGGCATCTCGGGCTGAACTGATCTTAGTGTGCATTTACATCACTGTCTCCGTTGGGATCACTAGGTTTGGGTGGGTGTAGTTTTTTGTTTTGGGAGGAGTGTTGGGGTTTGGGGTTTTTTTGAACCAAACATCCCCACCATCCCTGCTCACAGTGCTGTGCTCCACCTGGTGCAGTGGTCCTCCAGGGCATGAAATCGGTTCCCTTCTGGCGAAACCAAAGGGGATGAGGCAGCACAGGAGACGTGGACTGGCTTCCAGTGGGTGCTGGGTCTGCAGGCTGAGTCAGGACTGGAAATGAAGAAGCCCCTGATGTGTGCATGGAGCCTGGGTGCTTGGTCTCCCCACTGGTCGGTGCTTTGCAGGGGTCGTGCTGGCCCAGGCTACCCACCAATATAGGGGAGACTGCAAACGATCTTCTCTGACCTTAAGGGAATAAATCACCGTGCTGAGAGGAGTGTGGGAGGAGGAGGAGAGCAGTAATGAATCCTTTCTGGGAAATGAACAGTGGGAGAAAAAGTTAACTGGAATACCTCTCTTCTGCAGGCTGAGCTCAAGCAGGAGCATTCGTCCCCATATCAGCCTCCTTGGTGCATACCCCTAACAAATCACCCCGGTTGGGTAAGACCTACTTTCCCTGTTTGCCACTTGTGCATGGCTAGCACCTGCGGAAAGCTTCAGATTTGGGATGGAAAACCTTTCTCGCACAACAAAACCTCAAGCTGGGAGATGCTCTAGGCTGTGCTGGCAAGAGGCAGTCCCCCCAGCTGTGGGAAGGTGGGCTGTGAAGGGTGGAGGAGATGCACGGGCAGATGTTCTGTGTCCAACCTAAGGCTGCGCCCCGCGATGGATGCAGCAGTTTAGGTCTTACTGGTTTTCAGGGTGTGTTTTGCAAGCAACAACCAAGATAAAAGCTGAGGAAAGATCAAAGCGGATTTCATGGGTTTTATGGTTCTTGGTTGTGCTTCTTGGTTTCACTTTCCGGTATCCCCCTAAGCCTTTTTTTTTTTCCTCTCTGCCTGCTGCCCTTTTATCTGCCACCCCATTTCCACCTGGCAGGCGAGAGCTTGCTGACCTTCCAGCCTTGAACATGACTTGTGAGCTCAACCAGCCTTTCTTTCATCCCCCAAACCAATCTTGGATTATTTTAACTGTGAGACAACTCCTTTCAGTATCGATTCTCTGAGCTGGTGAGATTTCCGTCCTCTGCAGAAGCTGGGCTTGAGTTTCTCTTTCTCTGCAGAGAGCATCTCTGGGTGGCTGTGTCAGCTCAGCAGTGCGCAAGGCTCTGATGTCCAAAGTGCTGATTCTGGGGTGTTGGGTCCAAGAGAAAAGGTTGAGAAGGGGCTTTCCAGGGGTGGGAGGCTGCTTATCTCCCCAGAAAGACATTTGTATTTCAGTGATGTGGTTCCTTCTTGGTGGAGACCTGGATTTCCCCTGCTTACCATGTGCATTTCTACTCACTGCTAGAGAAGAGTTGCCCCTGGATTTTTTTTTTTTTTTTTTTTAAATATGACTATTCCTATGGTGTCTTGTGGGTGCTGTAGGGAAAACATCTTCCCCAAGGAGAAGGGGTGGGAAGGCACCTGGCAAAAAGAGGATACGGAGAGGCCCTGAAACATTAAGTAGACATTAGTGAAAATAATGACTGGGTGTAAGCACAAGCCTGATGAATGAGTTTGGGTCCATTCCTGCTGTGTTAGGGTACGAAGCGCCTTGTGGCAGAAGCAATACACTCGAGTGTGTTGTGCTGCGCTGGGGTCGGGACCCCAGCCAGAAACATCATCACCCAGTAGCTGGGTGTGATGTGCTGCTGCCAGACTGGGAGGGGAGGGTGGATGGGGCTGGCACATGGTGGTCCCTCCAGCAGCCATGACGCGATGTGGCTGAGATGTCCTGGGAGGTGGGACACCCCCACCCACAGTGCACAATTGCATCCCCACAGCCATTTCCCAAGTATCTCATCCTTCTCCTTCCCGAAAAACTTTCACTAGCTGGGTAGCCTCCCACCCCTCACAGACCCCCGTGACCCTTGACGGCAGCCCCTCCAGCAGTGGTTAACCCTGGTAGGATGGCAAGCACTCATCTGTGCCTGTCTGTGGCTGGGACCGTTGCTCCTTCTCCTGCCCCACCACTTGGCTCTTCCAAAAGCAGCACCTTTTGGTGCTCCAGGCAGCGCTTACAGGCACTTTACCTTCCTGCCAGCAGGCTTAGGACTTAGAGCAGCGTCGGTAGATGTGGCAGGCAGAAATACCCACCGCACAGGGCTAGTGTGGCTCTCAAAGGTGGCTGGGCACATCCTTTTCCCTTGACTATGTCACTTGCACAGTACCAGCTCTGCAGAGCAGACCTTGGTGTAGGCAGTTGTGCATTGCAAGGACTATCCTCTGGTGGCTTCTGTGCATCTCTTCAGAGCGGGACTGTGGCTCATCTCATGGTTGTTCAGCTGGTCAGCCTGCCTTACTGGCTTCCCATCCTCTAGACAGCTCGTCCCAGGCTGTGGCCTCTGTGTGCAATTCCCACTTGGAGAAGCAGTTCCTGTGGGCAGCGGGGATTTGCAAACCCCTCCCGTAGCTCCTGTCGCCTTCGGGTTACTTAATCAGACCAAACCTCATCAGATGAGATCCTGCTTTCAGGTGGGGGCTGGACCTCGTGTGCAGGTGGCGAGCTTTGCAGGCAGGGTGGATAAGCTTGATGTTAGTCAGAAGGGAGATGTCAAGTTACTGCAAGCACGCGATCTGTCAGTACTGCTTGGAACGGGCAGAGAACAGCAAGACGGAGTCGTATATGCTGTGGCAATCAAACCCAGATAGTCTGAAAAGAAATGATATTTGCTGGGAACCAAGTCAGTAACAACTTCTGACTTAACCAGTAGAAGATGGGTCAAGACCATGTTTAGCTCTACCAGAATAATGGTTATGGGTTACTCTGCAGGCCAAATAACACAGAGACAGCTTAATTTCGGACTCAAACCACTAATATGCGGAAAACTAAAAATCTTCATTTTTATATATCTAATTATATATATATAAAAACCACTTTAACCAAGCCTGGCAGCTTCTAGCTGCATTTATCGAGATGTCAGACTCTGAGAAGAGAGGGAGGAGACCTTGCCATAATGCTCCTTGGGAGGTTGGTGGTAGGACTGTTGCTGTTTGCCTAAGTAAGTTAACCAAATAGGTTATAAATAACTCAGCTCAAGCAATTAAAATGTGCCCCCAGGAGGCGGCTCCCTCAGGTATGGAGGGGAAATGTGCTTACATGCCAGTATCTTTGTTGTGTTTCTGTCCTTTACGGCATTTTTGGCACCTCTTTCCTCCTTGTCATGCACAGAAGGGTCCAACTGTGAAAGCTCACGTGGCTCCTTCCAAACCTTGGCGGTCCCCTGGGTCTGATTCCTTTTTCCAGTTGCCCAGCTAGCAGTGTAATTGCTGATATAGATGCAGAAGACAGCTAAAACCTTGAGCTGCTGCAGTGATGTGCTCCATCCCCAGCCTCCCACCAGCACCTTGGCTGGATTGCTGGCACTGCGGGGCAAGCAGATGATGTAATCCTGCCATTCTGATTGAGCTGCTTCTCTTTAGCACCTGTTGGGTAAGTCTCCCGAAGTGCTGGAGCATCTTCACCAGCGTTGCCAGGTCCTCTTTCTATGCCAGGTAAAGGCGCTGGGGGTTGTGGGAGCCGCCTTTGAGTTCGGTGGACACTTCCCATCTTGTGAAGCACAGGCTGGATCTAGCTGGGGGAGTTTGTGGGAGGATGTTTTGGTCTAGCCCTTGTCATTAGACCTGGACTGCTTCTTTGCTAGCCCAAGAGCAAAGTGCTTAAAGCAAGAGACCTTGCTCTCTCAGCTGCCAGTGATGTGGAGGACATGGGTTGAAGTCGCACCACCTACGCAACGAGAGCAGCAAGACCGTGTCAACAGGCACGTCTGGTTTATAACGCACCGCCTTGCCGTGCATTGGCTCCTTCCCTGTGGCAGCCCACCTTCGACCCCACTCACCATCGGCTTGCTCCCGTGCTGGGGGTCGAGCCATCACCCATCGCATGAAGCCCCTATGCAAATGGCTAACGGCGCTCGCCCAGCAGCACCTGCAGCGTCTAGACCGGTTCCTGCGCCCGCATGCAAATGTGCGGGGAGGGCGCTGGGGCCGGTGGCCGAGCCATGACGCCGCATTCTGCAAAGCTCTTGAGTTTTGTTCCTGCTTCACATCTTCCGTGCCAGGCAGCATGGCACTTTCTGCTTTTTCCAGCATGCCTTTGAGGAAAAATGCTGCTCCTCTGCTTCACGTTTTGGATTAACGCGTATTTGAAACGCATGGAGAGCTCCAGGCAAAGGAGCGCGGGGGTGCCGGGGTATTTCTCCAGCGTGCTTTTCTAGCAGCAAGTGCAAATTAGCGCAGCAGTCCGGGGATTTTCTCCTGCGCTTGCTAGGTGCCATTTGCATCTCTGGGGTGGACGGGATGTCCCAGAAACTGTCCCTGCTCTGGGGCTGGGTGGCACGCTCTGACATGCTGCTGAACACGTACTATCCCTTTCCCTTTGGCAGAAAGCGCCCGGTCACGGCTCTGCAGAGATCCTATGGCTCAGGGTTGAACAGGGAATCAGGAATATCGAATTCACATTTCTTAGAATCTTCCCTTAATTTCTCTCCCCCTGATTGAGCTTTTATTCTTGCTCTGAGCCCTTCTCCTTCCTCCTTATCTGTTCTCTTTCAAAGCTCCCTCTTACTTTATTCCCTTTCTTTAGCCCTTGAGCAGACCAGATACTTGAGCCCTACTTTTAAAGATGTCTGTAGCAGGTTTTTAATCTGCTTGCAGATATGCAGAGCAGAGATGTGGTCACACTGCTTTGGTATCTCCAAAAATGAGCCAAAAAGGAGATCTTGTCCCCATGCCACATCACCAGCAAAGCTGTGCGCTTTTGCCCAAAGACAGTAAGTGACAATGAACTCGAAAGGTGATTTGAGCAACCTAATTTTGGACAGATTTCGTTAGACTTTGGCTAATTCTGGTGCTCTCGTGTTGAAATTTCACTTCTATACCTGGCATCTTCCGCAGTAAGCACCATCTGTTTTGCATCCAAGTACGAATAAAACTCTACCGAGTTGCACCTCCGCTGGTAACCAACAGCACAGGACCTTGGAGACCCATGCCTCCTGGTCAGGCATCCCCTTCCCCTGGGCTTTACCCTCGCGTCGGTGTTATTTTTTGCAGATTTGGGGCTAGTAAATTTTTGGAAGAGAGAAGACTAGTTGCGTAAAGGGAGCGATTCTTTAAACACAACCAGGAGAAGGGACATCAGGGGCACAAAGAGCTAAAGAAGTTCTTTTTGTATGTGGATAAATGAACACAGGCGGTTTGGGAACGTGTTTTTGAGGTGTAGGAGGCATGAGGGGATGGAGAGCATTCCAGCTGGGCTGGAAGGAGGCCTGGGCTGGAAACTGGGCGCTGCACAAAGTAGCTGGGACGCTTTTGTATGATAAGAGAGAAACCAGCGCTGTGCTTGGGTCCTGGGTGCCTCTGCCTGGGTTTCCATGCAGCGCTGGCCTGGTTGGCACTGGGTGCAGCTCCCCTCAGGTTTCGGCAGGAGATGTCTTTATCTTTGAAGCAGGTGATGGACCACAAACCACAGCAGTGACAATTCACTGTAGTTGGGTTTTCTGGGGGTGGGTAATTTAAAAAAAACCAACAAACCCCAACCCACACGCAAACAGTTTTTATCTCTCCAGCAAGGAGCACTGCATGGTTTGTGGGGAAAGGAGGGGTGTACTGAAAGTTCACTTTCTCTCAAAACAAACCTAGTGGTTTCAGCATGGCCCAGAGCTTTTCTTGCTGCAGGCATCTCCCACGCAGCCTCTCATGAATCTTTACGTAGTTGCTTGTGGAGCATGCAGGTCCTCACTGGAGGGCAGGGCAGCTGGCACCTCCATGGCATTGACATCATGGTTGGGTTTCTGCCCATTGCGATCCAACATGGAAAAGGGTTTTTAGATTTTTATTTTTTCCTCCTGCTCCACTTAGGTCATTTTCTACTCATCTCTGAAGGTGCTTTGCTGTTGCAGACCAGCTTCTCACTCTGTCCCTGGTTCATGAGTTTGGAGATGCTGTGACAGGTTTTCCATCCTCATCTTTCAGAGCGGGCTCAGGCATGCAAACCCACCGGTTTCCCTCTGCCACAACCCATGATCTCTCTTCTTTCGACATATGCCTCACCTACCTCCCCTCTCATTTCCCGTCACCTGTCTTTCAGTGTCTTCAAGGAAATCTTTGACCTCACTGAACTGGCCTGAGGCTTCCTATGGCTTGGTAACACTAAATTACATGTTTTTAATGGGTTAGATGGCTGCAGAAGCCCAGCAAAGCCACGCAGCAGAGCACTTCTTTCCTACCACGACTGCAGCCTTTGGGAGGTATTTGCACCATGCTTTTGTACGCCTCTGATTTTAGGTACTGTGGGAATGACATCTGGAAGACCCAGGGGGTGTAAAAAATTTTTCAAAATCTAATAAAAGTAATGGAAGTAAAAAATTTTTACTTCTTTTACAAAGCAAACTTTTGCCTGCAAATGCACAGCTGCTTCAGAAAATACAGAAGCTGGTAGGATACGTCTAATGTGTTTCAGTTGGTGCTGGCCTGGCTAAGCCCACAGATGGATATGTGAGGGCCACTCTTCTCCATTACTGGCATCCAGGAAGCGGTTCGCGGTTAGCTTAAATATATTGACAGGCTAGACCCTCACTCTCCTTCTCCCTTTGCAGAATTACCACTCAGCACGCACAAGTATTAGCTGCCCGCAACGACTGCAAGCTTTTCCTTCCTGAGAAAACACCACAATGTTTATCAATATACACATTAGTCGTACATCAAAACCACCGTGACTACTACCAAGATGATTCAGAAACCTTGGGATTACAGTATCTCTGTCCACTTCTCCTTTCTTGCCACGTCCACATCTATTTCGCCTTTCTTATCTGGAGAAGTAACTTGTAGCAGCTTGAGGACCAGCTAGGCAAATGTACATCTTCTGGGGTGATGTGGTGGGGATTCACCAAACTGCCCTGGCATCCTGGGGGAAACCCGAACGCATCACTTCGGAGATGGAGCCAGGGCTGAGCTTCGCTATGAAAATCTGCGTCTAGGTATGAATCAAGAGGGCACGTCTGAAAGGGAACTGCTGGTTATGCTCTGCTCATCTTTGTAGCTGTGTAGGCAATGACTGACATAGAACCACAGAATGGTTTGGGCTGGAAGGGACCTTGAAGACCCTCTAGTTCCCACCTCTGCCATGGGCAGGGACACCTCCCACCAGCCCAGGCTGCTCCCAGCCCCATCCAGCCTGGCCTTGAGCACTGCCAGGGACGGGGCACCCACAGCTGCTCTGGGCAGCCTGGGCCAGTGTATCACCACCCTCATGATGAAGAACCTCTCCCATGCCACCCCAGCACCTGAAATCGCAGAGCCGAGCCCGCACTTTGGGCTGTCTTTCTAGACATATCCATGGGCCAAGCCAGGGACAGTTGGGCAGCACTGCCTGCCCGAAGGAAGCCACGATAGCTGTGGCTTCCCCACAACACCAGGCTCAGCATCTTATTTCGTCCAGGTAGTGTTGACTTCTCCTACTTGGAGGGGAGCTGCTGCCAAGGCCACCTCTGTAGAGAGGACAACTTCTTCAGAGGTCATGATGAAGAGGAGGCCCTCCTGTCCTCCCCTTGAGGGGCGTGTGGGTTTCATCCTGGGTGCAACGTGAGTCAGTGAACACCGTGACTGTCAGGGGAAGAGTGTTGCAAGGACAGGCATAAAGCAAAATGCCGGCACAACACAGCGTGTCCCCAGGGGAGACAACCCCAGTGAAAGCACCTGGAATCTTTTATAAGTCTGGGGGAAAACATCTGCCCCAGGCTAAAACTGAGGTCACTGTGGCCGAACTGATGGCTCAGTATTCCTCTAAAGCCACCTCTCTGAATCCATCCAGCCAAAGCATGCTTCTGTAGCTCCCATTTATCTCCAGGGTAGATGGGAGATGGACACCTGCCCTGTAGCCACAGATCTGGGCTGTGATCTCGCTCATGATTTATC
This sequence comes from Falco rusticolus, assembly GCF_015220075.1. Lineage (NCBI taxonomy): Eukaryota > Metazoa > Chordata > Aves > Falconiformes > Falconidae > Falco > Falco rusticolus. The sequence goes on from NC_051187.1 coordinate 103,447,720, forward strand.
TTGGTCTGTCCACTGGTGTTGGTTTCCCTCGGTCATGGAAGAGTCACGCTTGGAGTGCTGGCCACGTGCCCACCGTCTCCTCCATGCAGCTCTGGGGAAGTTGCTTTCACTTCTCTTGGCTTTCCTCGGCTATAAAATCAGGATTGTTTTGAATTCATGAACTTCAGAAAGACTTTGAAACTTCTTTGGTGCCTCCACAGCACTTTGAGTAGGTGACCAGCCATCTCTCCTGGTAAATCACTGCTTTCCCCACTGTTTTGCAGGCTTTTTGTTGAGGAGACCCCTGCCACAGCCCAGCAAAACCACTTAAACCAGTCCTAGGTTGGGATCCTTCTAATAACTCTCCGCAAGAGAACTGAAAACTCTGGAAGTATGGAACAAACCCTAGTTTTAAAGCCATTTCTTTTCCCACTGCCTTAGCAGCAAGGCTCGTTCCCTCCGCAGGACTTTGGGAACAGCTCACAGATGTTGTTCCTGGCCTCTCTGTGACCCTGGTGCATAGGGGGTTAAACTCCTCCTCATCTGTTTTTGACCTTGATCTTTTGAACAAGGTCTTCACAAGACTTTTGGACCTATCTTGGAGGGAAAAAGTTTTTAAGAGAAAGACGAGTAGCTTACAGTTTGAGCAGAAGACTTTCTGTTTTTTCCTTGAGTTTACCATTTTGTTACTATATAAAATGCTGATGTGATTCGAAGGCTCCAAATTACAACATTATCGCAGAACCACATCATTTTTCTCCTGCCCTCTTCCTTCCCCCTCGCTGTCGTGGCCGCATGTCCTCTTCCCCTTTTGCTTCCCGGCTGGTGACTTCGCTTTCGTCTCGCAGGGTGCCGCTGCAGCCAGCGCTTTGCAGTGGTGTCCCTGGAATATCCTGAGAGCCAAAGGTGTTGGCAGCACAGGACTGACCCCTCGCATGCCAAAAGGCATCGCTTGGGTCTTTCTGTGGCTCGTTGCAAGAGAAACCCAAAAGATGCTGTGAAATGTGCGGAGGACCAAGCGCCAGCTGGCGGCCCCCTGAAATGGGCGGCCTATTCCCTCACGTGTAGGGCCTGGAGGACTCTGCGTTGCCAAAATAAAGCCTTAAAGCCTTGTGGACACGTGGCATTGGAAGGATATGTGTGGTCTGATGTCTCTTTCTGTATGCTCCTATGGTTTCTCACCACCATGCACACGTCTACTGTGGTGTCAGTAGTTTGCCCGCTACCACATGATTACCCCTGCCGTGATGGATGGAGAGCTGGTTCGCTGGCAGCACAGCACGCAGCTCCTTGGAGCTGATAAATTAATAAAAGCCACTTTTCCTGAAACGGTAGGCAGGTAGGCCACCTCTAAATCAGGCAGACTCTTCCAGTTCCCAAGTGCTGTAATGGGCTGGTAAATGGGGCCAAATAGGAAAGACCCCTGAGACTATCCCCAGTGCTGGCCCGTGGCTCCTTGCGCATCCACGTGGGGATTTGATCCCTACAGCATCTGGACATAACGTAGAGGGACATTTGCAAGGGAAACAGCGAGGCTGCAACCGTCTCCCTCCAGTCCTGACACGGCAAGGGGGGAGCTCGGGTCTCACCCTCACAGATCTCCCAGTCCATCCCAGCCCCGTTGCTTTTCTGCCACCGTTCTCTGGCATCCATCCATGTTTCGCTCCCAAGTTGCTGGTGCCAAGAGAGTCACTGCTGGTAAATGCCCACATCGGCACTTAGTCACAAATGTGGGGAGATGTAGGTTTGGTTTTTGCTGTAGCCACCGCACCAGTCATCTCTTGCATTTCACGGCTGGTTTACTCGTACGGCGAAGTGCGAGGTTTGAAGGTTCTGAGTGGAAGCGTATAGCAGAGAGGTTATTTTTCCACGGTAGGGTGCTAGGCATTTTTTGCTGATGTGAGAAATAGCAAAAATAGCGTGGGGGAATTATAGCCCTAAGAAAGAAATATGTAAATATCAGAGCATGGTAAAAAAAACCCTGCTTACCCGGGGCTTGCACTTTGATTTTATCCTGGGCTCTTCTTGTGGTCTGAGGAGTAAGCACTAAAGGGAACGAAGGGTGGTGGTTGCACAGACGCAGCTGATCAGAATCAGGGTGTGGGGAAGATTACGTGGGGAATCTAAATATGCCCTTTGTCCCAATGGCTGTTTTTAATCAATAATATTGTAAATTCAGCTTCTGGCCCGGCTGCGGGGAGCATCCGAGAAATTACGTCACCTCTTCTCACGGTCGGCTGGTCAGACGCGACTGCTGTAGTTTGAATCTTGTCACTTGTGTCGGAGCGTGACCCTCCTGAATAAATAGGGGTGTTTCTTCACCCTGTTTCTCAGACCTGCTCTGCGTTTGAGCCTGCTGCGAGGATGCGAGCGCTGGCTGGGGTGGGGACAGGAGCCCCCGCGCTCCTGGCGCTGCTGCTGCTGCTGGTGATGTCCCACTCAGCCTGTGCAGGTGAGCTTCCCAGGCTTGGCAGAGATACCCAGCCCCATGTGGTCCTCACCATGAGTGGGCATCACCTGCATCCTGTGCCAAAAGGGACAGGAGGAGACAGGGGCTCCTCCTGGCTGTGTAGCCCAGGGGTTTTCTCGTAGCCAAGGAAAAAGCAAGACCATCCTCGGTTAGGACCTGGTTCAGCTTTCAGGAGCTGTGTGAGAGCAGGGGACTGAGGTAGAGACACAGATAACAGTTTCTTACCATCGCCCCTGCGGTGTTGTCAGTGAAAGCATGGAAAGGGACAATTTATTTGGCCGTCAAAGAGGTTTGGGGTTGCTGCACCTCTGCCTAATGCTGTTTGTCTCAGTAAGTCGCTGCCTTCTGTCTTTCTCAGCCATCCTGGAGGTGAACGGAAACCTGAACTGTAGGTGTGTAAAGACAGCTTCAGGCTACATCAGCCCCAAGAGGTACGAGAGCATCGAGATAAGACCTGTGGGCAGCACCTGCAGGCGCACAGAGATCATGTAAGTGCCATGGGTGGCTTGCGGGGTGGAGAGCTGCTTTCTCCTCCAGGGCCAGCACTGCACCTTCGCTTCTGCAGCCACCCTGCTGCTCCGCTCCCTTTCTGTGGACTAAAGCTTTTGAAAAATGCCGGCAAGCTCACACGCGCTTCAGGGCTGAGAAACAGCAGGTCTCCTCTGGTGAAGGCAATGCACCTGAGCTAACCTGCCAGAGGTCCCCAGGACCTAAATGAGCCTTTCCAGCGAGGGGAAGCATGGTCCCCAGGACCAAAATGAACCCTTCCAGCAAGGGGAAAAATGATTGCCTCGTACTGGTGCTTAGCGGAGGCTGTTTGGAGGAAGCGCACCCTCGCATACCCAGGCAGGATGAGCCACAACCCATTTTTCCATCACCGATATGCAACACTCCCGAGGGCAAACAGCATCTCGGGTCAAGCCCTTCTCTCATGACTAATGCGGTGCATGAAGCAGAAGTGTAAGATTTCTTTAACTGCTCAGTATCAATACATTTGTAAATCTACAGAGACAATTGTCTTGCAACAGTCACCTCTGGGCTTCAAGCACGGTCTCCGCTCTGCATGGGAACATGTTGCATCTTGCTTTTCCCTGCCGGTCCTGCGGCTTTCCCTGTTGCTAGCAGCTTTCTGCAATCCGCTGGTGCTGTGAATGAAAACTGAGCGTTGCAAATCTGCTCTGGCTGCTCGAACCCCTGCCTTTGGAGGGGAGGGCGATGCTCATAAAGTCTCCTTGCCTTTTAGAATTAAATTACAAGCCTCCGGGAAGGTGTGCGTAGATCCTGATGCCCCTTGGGTAAAGAAACTGCTGAAGCGTATTGCTAGCACGTAAGTTGCTTTGATGAAAAAAACCCTTTGGCACAGGCGGCCCTGGACAGCATCCCGCCACCTCTGCGGTCCCGGGCAGCGCTTGCCGCACCGAGGGCTCTCGGTGGGGCTGCCGGGGGCCAAGGGACCTGCTCCTGAGGCGAGGGGGGGGGCAAAGCCTCGCTGTGCGAAGCAGCGCTGTGTCGCTCAGCATACCGATGCTGCCGTCCGTGGGTTGCGCTCTGCCCAGCTGGTGCACCGTACGGCGCCTCTGGAAACATTTTGGTCCCCCCCCCTCCCCCCAAATAATAAATTGGGGAGCGGGTGGAAGGCAAGGCAGGAGCAAGGTTTGCTCGTTGCAAGCGCAGCGCTGTGTTGATGCCCGGCAGGGAAAGCCGCCCTCCCTTGTCGTGCCCGGGTTTGTGGCGCAGCGTAGGGGTGGCTGGGAGACGTCCCCGCCAGTGATGCCTGTCCCAGGGAAACAGTGGCGACTTCCCTTGGCTGGGGCAGGAGCTTCCTCCCCCGGCACCCGCTTTTCTCTGTGTTCATGCATTTCTCCTCCTTCTGCTTTTCGCAGGAAGAAAAAATAAGTTTCCTGCTAAGGAAGTTGGTGCTTCAGAGTGCCGAGACGGGCCGGCAGGCGATGTACCGGTGCACAGACCCTCACTTTGCCCTTGCTTCCCCCTGTCCCGAAAGCCCTGTGTCCGGCCCCAGCAGTGGGGGCAGCTCGCTGCAGACCCCAGCCCCGCGGCAGGTTCGTGGGGGTGTTTCCCCTCTGCTGTCCATCCCTGGATCGGTGGGACCACGAACCCGTGATGTATTTCCTTGCCTATAGACTGCGAAGACTCCCTCTGCCAGGGGCCTCTGCAGGAAGGACGTGGTGACTCCAGGCGCAGCCCCCATCCACAGTGTGTCACTGGGATTTTTCCTACACGGTGTGGCATGTCCTGCCCAGAGAGCTCAAGACAAATAAAATCCAGGTTCTTTTCTTCTGCTCTATTTTTCCCTGGATCCCCTTGCTACAAAGAGCTTTGGCAGAGCTTTGACAGACCCTGCTGTCGTAGCCTTCCTGGAACTGAATTTGCCATTGTTTACACCCACTGCTCTCGTATTGATGCTCTTTCACAGATATGCCACAGGCATTAAAATGGGCATTTGAATATACATCAGGGGAGGTATCTCTGCTATAGGTGGGGGAAGGAGGGCAGCACCCAGGGGTGTCACGCACAACAAAACCCCCTTTTACACAGAGAAACAAGCCAGGGGCAGAGAAAGGTTTGTCCAAGGCAGCAGCAGTGGCTGGGATGGGTGTCCCAGCCCTGAACTGCCAGCAAGTGCCCGGCATCCCTGGTGCAGCTGGTGGGAAGCAAAGTTCCTTCCCAGCACAACCCACTGCCTCCCTCGGTGCTGGCTCGAGGGCACAGTGCTGCTGGCAGGGAGCCAGGCGATACAGCTGATGTGCCCCACATCCAAGCACCGGTGTCTGTGGTGGGGCTGGGGTCTGCAGGCAGCTGTGAGGCTTTTGAAAGGAGAAAAGGCCAATAAGGAATTATAGGGGATGGGTGTGAGGTCGCCCGGCAGGGTTTTGGGATAATCGGCCACAGCAGCGGAGGGGAAGAGCAAAAGCAAAGGCTACCAAAGCTAGGATGCACCTTGCAGGGGGGAAATCTGCTTCGAGAGAAATGAGTAACAGCTGATCGGGCAGAAGAAAAAAACACCCCAAAAACCCTCCCGGCTGCCTGGGCTAAGAATAAACATCAGGGGAAATAACCAATATATCTTTGCAAGACCTGGCTTCATAGGAAGGGGAAAACGGAGCGGGTTTCGGGAAGCCTGGACCCCACCAAGCCTTTTCATCAGAGTGTTGCAAACTCAGCGAGGGAGACGGGTAAAAACCACGCCAACCCCGCCGGCCCCTGGGGCCTCCCATCCACACCGCCTCACTTCTCCTATTTTCCGGCTCAAATAGGGGGATGCTGCTGGTGCCAGGGATGGGGCCAGCATGGCTGCGCGGGTGGCCCTGCTGCTGGGGGTGCTGCTGGTGACCCACCGCCCTGGGGGTGCAGGTGAGGCTCCCCGTGCCCCTGTGGCTGGAGGATGCTGGGGGGGATGTGGGTGGGTGGGTGTGAGGTTTTCGGAGGTGGCATCCCACCGCTGTCTCCAAGGTTTAAATACCACCAAGGCTCTTTTGCAAGCAAATGTGGTGACCCTGCTGGGACGTGGCAGGAGATGCATTGCCCAGAAAGGGTTTTGGGGATGGCAGTGGGTTTTTGGGTGATGGGTGAGCTGCGGCTGTATGCCCCTCCAGCTCTCCTGGAAGCCAATGGCAACCTGAGCTGCCGCTGTGCCAAGACCACCAGGACCTTCATCCCCCCATGGAAATACAGCAGCATCGAGGTCCGGCCAGTGGGGAGCAGCTGCTGGCGCCAAGAGGTGATGTAAGTGGCTCCGGGGGGGTCCAAGCTCTCTGCTCCCCTCCGTCCGTCTTGGATTAGTTCCGTTTCATGCTCTTTTTCTTTCTGAGAAGTACAAGAGGGCTTGGCTGCTCGAGCCCCCCTACTGCAGGAGAGGGAAGCTTAAATGCTGCGTGTTTTCTAGGATCAAGCTAAAAAGCCGGGAGAGGGTCTGTGTGGATCCTGACACCCCTTGGGTGAAGAAACTCCTGCAGGACCTCGCAAACCTGTAAGCCCCGCTCCACCCCCAGCAAAAGGGGCTCACGGTGGGACCAGGGACATCCCATGGGGACCGCTCTTCACACATTTCTCCCCCCGCCTTCTGCTTTTGGCAGGAGGAAGAAAGAGGCTCCCCACTGAGGAAGCTGCCACCGGCGGGATGGCCAGATGTGCCAGGCCCCAAACTGGACACCCCTCCCCCCCCGCCTCCCCTGCATCCCACTGCATCCCGCTGCATCCTTGCCCCGGTGTGGGGGGAGCATGCCACTGCGTGGTGCCCTGAGCCCCTTCTTCCTCTGCATTTTATACATTTAAGCCCTTAAAACCACAGTCTCCGCTTCCCTGTGATGATCTGCTGGATGTCCCCTGCGGGCACAACCTCAGAGGTCCCAATAAAGGCAGCAGCTCTCGGTCACTGTCACTTGTGTCCCTTCCTGCAGCATGCCAGGGCACGGGGGTGTGCAGGGGAGCTGGTCCCCGCGGGGTGGGGAGCGGAGCGGGGGGCACCGGCGCTTCTCCATGGAGAAACATGGAGCAAGCAGGAGGGGTTTGGAGGTGACCACAGCCATTTCTGCCTTTGTCGGCGGGGAGGTGGTGTGGGCCACGTGCGATGGGGGAAGCGACGGCAGGGAAGTCGAAGCATGGGGCAGCTTCTTTCTCCCCCCCCTGCCCTGGCGTTTCCCAGCCTGCAAAATCCCCGGCACGGCAGGCTATAAAGAGGGCTCCGCGGCAGCGGGGGCTGGCGGTGAGGATGGGGCTGCTGCCGGCAGCGCTGGCCCTGGCCCTGCTCATGAGCAACTTGGTGCCGGGGTGCGGTGAGTGACCTTGGGGTGTCTGTCTGTCTCCCCCTCCGAATCCCGAAGCTGGGTGCCCCCGGTGGGGCTGGCCGTGGGCTCCTCTAAGCTTTCAAACTTGTCTCTTGCCTATCTTCGGACTTGAGTTTCCTTTTTAAACCCGGTGGCTAAGCTGGAGGGGGACGCTCAGGACTGGGAGGGATTTGCCTGATGGGTTTAAGCTGCTTCTCTTCAAGACCCCCGTGAAACTCAAGCGCTTGGTGGGCGGGTGAAGGGCTTTAATTCATTAACTGTTGGTAAAGTTTGGAAAAGCTGAAGCTCCCCCCCCTCTGTATGGCTGAAAAGAAAGCTTTGAGACCATGCCAGGAGGGATGAGCGTTGCGTAGCCTCACTGTTCTTGCTGCTGCAAACCCCACTAACACCAGCCCATGGCTGCAAACGGCCCTGTGGGCACCGGGGAGGGGACAGGACGGTGACATGGGGATGGTGGGGGTCCCAGTCTGCCTCCCCACGGGGGGCTGAGACAGGGCTGTGGATTGCTTTTGGGTGCAGGTCTGTCGCTGGAAAGCCTGCTGACCAACATGCGGTGCAAGTGCATCAAATCGACCGCCCAGATCATCAACTTGGGGCTGATCCTCGCCATTGACGTTACACCGCCGGGTATTCACTGTAGGAGGAAGGAGGTCATGTAAGTGGAAAGCCTGCAAACCAGCTCCTGCAAATTGCTTGCTCATGTACCGGTGCAAAAACAGGTGGGCGCTTGCACCCTCTCCAAAGCTCCCAGATCTCATGGTGACTCTTGCAAGGCACAGGCTGGTGCACAAGTGCCCGTTTTAACAGGGGTTACCCCCAGCGTGGCTCACAGAGGTCCAAAAGTTGTGTGTGGTTGAGGTCCAAAAAATCCCACCTACCTCCCGGCAAGGGTTGCAGGGCTGTGCTCATAGTCGTTCTGGGGAGGGAGAGGGGTTTTCTCTGCAGACGGCAGCGTGGTTAGAGAAGCTTTGAGCAAGAGGTGTGTGTGGGTCTGAGGGGGTCTTGTAACCTTGCAGCCTCACTCTGAAGAAAAATAAGAAGGTGTGTGTGGCCCCAGAGGCACCCTGGATCCAGCTGCTCATCCACAAGCTAACGCAGAGGTATGCAACACCCAGCAGCCAAAAAAAACCAAGCAGCGTATCAAACGCATTGGCAAGACGGTCCCCTCTCCTCCTGACGAGTTTTATTTTCATTTCTTTCCTCCCACAAAATCTGCAGGAACACCATCAAGAAGGCCCGGCCACGGCGCAAGGCGGAGTGGTTGGCTGGGGGAGCAGAGCAGTGGTGCCAGCCCCCTCGCAGCCCCCCTGCCCCATATCTCCCTCTGTCCGGACACAGTAATAAATAACCAGCCGTGGTTATTTACTCCTATGCGGGGACAGCGGTGACACAGCCCCTCAGTGCTGAGATACGCTGGGTTTTGCGGTGTTAACGGCGACAGGAGCCTTCCTCGCTCGCCCCAAAACAAGGCTTCCCTCTCGGGCACCCGGCATCGCCCCCCGTGCAGGGCATCCTGGGCGCCGGCAATAAAAGGATGAACATGCTTCCCCCCTCGGCTGCAACAGCTCCTTCTGCACGGATTTGTGTAAAAATTGGGATTTTGGGGGTTGTGGGAGTTAGACTGGACCACGGCACTGTGAAGCCCTCGGCTGCTTTGCCACAGGGCACTTCCGAACGCGCCGCCTTTCCTCTGCCCCGCGTTGTCGTGCCTTTTTCTGACTGCTCCTGGGAGGGTGTTGGCAGGAGTTGGATGGGGTCTGACCTCAGTGCTGGCTCCCAGCTGTGCAAGCACAGGAGAAACGGGAGATACTGGGAAATTTCCCAGCGATCAGCTGAGGCTCTTTCCATGGACCCTCATTTTCCTGGGAGGGATGTACAAGTCCCGCGGGGACCCCGGCATGGCACAGGGATGTCCCCTCGGCCACATGGACCGAGCCAATGCGGGTGTGACTTGCAATCCTGTGCAGAATTATCACCATCTAAAAATCTGGCTTGGCCATGCTGGTAGGAGGTTTCTAAGGTCTGGGGAGCTGCCCAGAAGGGCAGGAATCAAATTTGCGTCACCCACCCCACCACCTTGGCTGCCAAAAGCGCATCCCAGGGCAGTGGAAAGCTGTGAAACACCCGGCCAGTCCCCGTGTCCCCCTCCTTCCCACCCTGTGCTCCTCAGGAACCATAGCGGGGGACAAGAGTGGTTGCAAAAGGGCTGTTTATTGCCTACAGAAGGAAGCAAAAGTACATAGGTGGAAAGAAACAAGCAGATACTTAGCCCTATCCATCACGTGTGAGCAGTGCCCTATCTCCATGGTGTGGGTGTGTCTGTTTAAAAAAAAAAAATAATTAAAAAGGGAAGAAAAAAGTAATAGTTCAGGGTTTTGAAGACCTCGCCTTCCTGAGCTGTTCTAAGGTTAAAGAAAGGCAAAGCTGCTCAGCTCAGTCATCGTCGTTATTTTGTCTGGGCCGGATTTCTGTAGGGGGGAAGTCTCCCTCCTGCCTGGGTTCCCACCTGGATTCCTACCCGATGGGAATTTTCTCTCTCGGTGAGTTTTTCATGCAAAGTATAATTATGGGGGGAATTGCACCGTGGCATGGCAATTTCTCTAAAAGATGAGTTCTTTCAAAGGGAGAGAAAAAAAGGATCCTTTTGTAAAGAGCAAAGGAGAGAGCTGGAAAGAAGGCTTCTTCCTATTGATTCTCGTGGGAAACACGGAATAAGCAAGTTACTCAAATTTTTTTTGCTCAGGTCTCAGGTGAAGGCTGCTGCTCTTGCAGGCATGGTGCCTAGGGCTGGTGTCAGACTTTGCTAAGCTATCTGCCCGGGAGACCTGCCCCGTCCCAGGGCTGAAGGGGAAGGCAGTCTCCCAGGGCCCCCCGGGTGGTGGTGGGCTGCAGAGCTGCCCCAGGGCAGGCGAAGCAAAACCAGGGCTGGGCGGCTGGCTGCAGCCCTGCAAGCAGCAGTTTCCCCATCCAAGAGCCCAGCACACTCACGATATAAAGCAAAGCCACCGTTTGCATAAAACAAGGTGTAAACCTCCCTACAATTTTAGTGTAAGTACTCCTGGGAGTGACACCACAGCTTCCTCCCTTTCCGCATGCGCTTCCACCTTTTGAGGGACAGGACCTTGTGGTTGCAAAGACAACACACAAGGAAGAAATTCAACCAACACACCCCCCACCCCCACCTCCCAAAATACCCACCCTGCCATGGGCTGGAGGGGCAGCCTGGGCTCCCATCACCGCTGCTCTGGTCCAGCCAGCGAGTTTATGAATTAAGGGCATATTTAGTTACAATGGTGCACACAAACACTTTTAATTGCGTGGAAAGCAAACACATGATGCGGTAAGTAAAAACGGAAAACAAAGCCAAAGTCATGTAACATGTCACTCGTAAAGAAAGCCACCATGAGGTTGTTGATTTGGCTGGGTTTTTTTGGTTGGGTTGATTGTTGTTTTTTTTTGCTTTGGAACAAAGACAAATACAGACAAATGCAAACTCAGTAAATGCCTAAACTGTAGGAACCGTTTAACAAAGAGGACAGGACCAAGTACCAGGATCGCTCTAACCTTCACCACTCAAACGGTGAGAGATTTTGCAAGCTAAACACACCATAAGATTGCAGGAGGGGAGGGAAAAAAGAGAGAGTCATATCGCTTAGCGTGCTTTGCCATCAACACTGTTTAAAACACCCTGAAGTACCAAAGAGCACTCCTCTATTGTCATGCTTATTGCCAGATAGACTCCAAGAAGATGCACTGAAGTCCGTCATCCTCAAACACAGCCAAACCAGCAAACTTTATCAGTCTTTTATTATAAAGTCAAATAGTTTTTCTTCGGATTAAGGAGTTCTTTAAAGGTATTATTCTTTAAAGGTATTATTTTTGTCCCTCTTCTGATCGCATTCCTCATCTGCTCATTTTTTTTGTCCCTGCTCTTGTTTCCTGGAGGAAAAGCAAACCCGTGGTCAGTGTCAATGCAAAGAGTGGTCACAGGAGAAAACACAGTACCACGTACAGCTGTGCCTGGATCTAGAGCCTTACAGCCTCCTTCTAAATTGGTTTTTGGTCTTACAAGTGAGTTCGTCTTGGCTGATGCTTGGCATAGAGACTTAAGACAAGACATGAATGGTTTCCACCAGGTTGTCCTGGGGTTCGTGTCACCTTTGAACGCTGAAGGGCAAGAAAGGGAGGGCACGTGACTGTACTTCTGTAATCCTACAAAAACCTTGCGAGCTGCATATCGCACGGTGCTTTGCCTCACTATGAGATGGAGGAACTCAGCTAATAATAACGTCTATCAGAAAAACCTGAGCCTCTCTGCATCTGAGGCTCATTTCTTTTTTGCAGGTCTCTAACAAACCAGGTCCTCTGTCCCACTGGGTAAAACCCCTCCAAGACCAAGCTCTTCAGCTCCTTTTGGGACACACACAATTAGGCAGGCAAGGTTTTTCAATGAGCGTGCTTGGTGCCGAAACCACACCGCTTCTGAAGCCAACGTGAACTTCAGCGAGTCTTGTGTGCTGCTTTGCTGTTTGGATTGCAAAGACCGCCCAGAAGAACATCGCATCTCTGTGGTGACCAAGTAGGACAACGACCCGCTGCTCTTTGACATTGGCAGCCTGACTGATTGCAGCTGAACCACCTCCTGCTGCTGCCTCGTACCCGCGTGCCAAGGAAGGATGTGCTTCCATCACCCACCTCCCCATACAACAGGGAGAGGTCCTTCCTTAGGTTTAAATCAGGCCTTAGATCTCTGCTACCGTTACAAGAAAAAGATCTATGTGGAAGCCAAGAACAGAGAAATTGTAATTATGCACAAAGCTGAGGTCACTGGGGAGGGGGCAACGCTATCTGCAATTAAATTCCCTTTTAAACCAGTACAAGGGTGCGCATCACCTTTGTGTGGTATTTCTAATGCAGGTTATTGATTTGGAGAGGACTAAAAGACCTTTCACTCCACCCTGCTATGCCAAGCCTCATGCCAAAGGAAGGTTTTGATGCTAGATGCTGAAAATGCATTGTGAAAACGAAGGAACTGCTGCTGTGTTGCTGGATTTAAATCTGGTCTTCAGAGAGTGAGGACCAGCAGGGCCTTTCTGGCTCCTGCTCCCTGCTAAGGTGGTGTGAATAGTGCACTCCTGCCCTGGGGAATCTTTCAAGTGTTTTCCCCACCCATCTCCTAAATTAACAGAGAAACTGAATTTCAACAAGCCTTTTCGGCTTCCCCCTCACTGCCTGATCAAAACCAACCCCAGAGAAAAAAGTGCTATGAACATTTGAGGTCTCAAATTCTTGCTCCTGATTTGGACCCAACGTCTCACAATCCAGGTGTGGAAAGCCAGTCTCCAGAAGTGCAATAATTCAGGATTAAGTGGGAGCTGTGGATGCTCAGCACCTTTGTAAAGTGGGCCTCAGGAGCTCAAGAGTGGGAACATGGATTTAGGAGGCTCCACAGCAAAGCCAGCAAGGTGGGAGACCAGCAGCCACCTGCAGCGTTACCCAAATGCTGAAGGTCATGGTACGGTTTTGAAAGCTGCGTTAGGTCAGTGGCAAGTGATTCTGAAAAGATTAAGAGTCAAAGATTTTGGCTTTCTATTCTATAAAACACAGAACAGCGAGGACTTGGAACTAACGAGACCTTTCCTGAATGTTTCTGCAGACTAAACAGGAGCAGCTTCTAACAGACAGAGAAAGCTTACCAAAAAAATGAAATATTTTCTCAACGAATGCTAGAGAGGGACGACAAAAGCTTTTAATGAGGCAAATGGGAAGGAAAGCTGGTCTCAGACCCCATTGTGCCATACCTGACTTCAGCGTGTGGTATGCAAATGTTCACGCTCCTTACACCGAAATAAGGAAACAAAAATATTCAGCTACATTGTACAAAATTCTCTTTTTTTTATATATATATATACACACACAAAACCCCGTATCTAACAGATTTACCATACTGAATTTTAAAAAGTTGCTTGTAGAAGGGTGTTGGATTTTTTTTTCTCTGCTTGCTTTAGGCAGTGCTGTTGCTTAGAAGTTGACACCAGGCACCATATTTTTTGAAAGCAAACCAGGGCAGCAAGGAGCAGTAAAGGGCTGAGAGCATTTTTTCCCAGGTGTTGGCTGCAAGGGCACCATGACGTGCTGGGAACTGAGGGTCAGCGATGGAGAGAGCTGATGGTTTCCCACCCATCTCTGCTTAGGATTAGGGATATTTTGGTTCATATTCCTCCCTCTCCCCTGGGAAACACCCTACCGTCAGCTTCCACTCAAGTCAAAAGAAAATTAGCGTTGCCATCTGGACGATGTGTACGTTTACAGAAAGGGATCTCATCCTGCGCATGAGGCCGGTGGCTGCCTGCTCCCCGCTCCCTCTCTTCCCAGAACAGAAATTCGCTACAGAGAGCAGTGTTGCTGCTCAGCTGGAAAAAAAGCGCAATCCCCTTACTGCTCCTGCTGGGAAGGGAAAAAACAGAAGGAAAACAGGGAGGGAGCCAGACACATGAAAGGCAGGTAAATGTGTCCCCAGTTATGTGCATCGACTGAAACATAAACAAGACTCATTATTTTTTTTTTTAAATCCAGAGGTTTTGTGCAACGTCTGTTAAAATAACATGTTTTTTTTTTAAAAAAAAAATTTGCACAGCGTAATGGACGTTCAGAAGTGCATTTTGCAGCAGAGAAAATCCAATTAAACACCTTCCCGCAACAGAACACTTCAATCGGTTAGAAACCAAAGGGAAGTCAAACGTAAGCAGTTTACAATGTTTGCTAGGGTTCGTTTTGTTTTTCCATCCCCATTCTCTCCCACCCCGATATTACAAAACATTGTTGTTGGTTTTTATTTTTATTAATAAATGGGCTCCTCTGCAGTTCATATACAATCATAGGTGAATTTTAAATTCCATTTTATACAAACATCTCAAAAAATATTGGGAGTGAAGTATGGTAGGAAATACTGCTCACGTTGCTAGTTAACATGCGTGTAGGAAAAGGAGGAGAAGGGTTTGTTAGTGCACACGCCCAGAGCAGAGCACCCCCCCCTCCAAAAAAGATACAGTAGCTGATTACAGAAAGGTAATGTCCACAAAATTAAGTTTTTCATGCTATTCTACTTTCCAGTACTATACTCTCAAATCGCTTTCGCAATTTATCTGCAACGGCTAGGTGGCAAATGCTGAGGTATATTAAAAAAGAGATACCTGCACCTAGAGGAATATCTGTCTTTAGAAAGGGTTTTGTTTTGGGTTTTTTTTGGTGCTGCACAAAACAATTTCTGTACAGGAATTTCACCCAGCTGTGATCGCTTCCAATTTATAGTAGACAATAGATGACGCCTCCGTTTTTTAGGCACTTCTTTTAAAAGGGAGTTCTTGTTTTGTTGAACCCATTTCTGCGTTCTGTCCCGCACCACCCCCTCCCCGGCCCCCAACAAGAGTCAGGGAATGGTTTCTACTCTAGGTCCAATTAATTTTTTATTTCCCCCTGTGGATAATTTCCTATGTATAAAACGACAAAGGAAATGTTTAATTAAAGAGTAGAGGAACAGCCTGACTTAGCAGTTTTGCAAGACAGAAGATGGCTCCTTAGTATTTAAAACTAATTTCACAATTTAAATTTGACTTTTTAAAGTATACGAATGAGACATAAATATAGGCTATCAATCTGTTTAAAAATTTCATTCACATAATGGAAAATTTTTTCATTTATTAAAAATATCACATTTTGAGACTAGAAACAGTAAAGTGCATGAAAAGTTTAAAATATAAATTCAAGAAAATCTTATAGCAGCAAAAAAGCAGAATAAAGAAAAACTTAAAAACACAGACACAACCTTTTCCTATCACTGTGCCATATTTTTTTTTTTAACATTAAGCAGCCAAACAATTTTTTTCAGAAAATTGCATTACGTTTAAAGCCTCTCGAGGCACAACGTTTTGAACTGGCCACCTAGAGCATAAAAAGGAAAAAAAAAGGTGGAGGGGATTTCCAACACATCCAAAGAGCATTAACAGTTGGGAATGAACCAGCAGCTTTTTAATTCAACCCTGACCGACAACAGAAAAGAAAGATTATTAAAAAAGTGTGATGGCTATTTGGCAACTAGGGTCAGGAAAAATAATCCAAGGAATGACTAAGGCTGCCACTTGCTCCCCCAGTGAAAAAAGCATGCCGACAGCTCCTCTGCGCGCCCTTGGAGGCAGAAGTAAGGTCATTTCCAGCAGCTTTTTCCTGTACCCTACGCTTAAGCAGTTAATCCCAAGTTTCCCATCTTTGCAACTGAACTTTGGAAAGAGGAACCTAGGACGGATTTGCAACTTTTTTATTCACCCAGAACCCAAACACTTGCAACGGCTCGCTCGCTTCAAGTGCAATTTCTTACCATTTCTAAGCCCCGCTCCCAAACTGTGCTGCTGAGCAGCATGTCGCCCGGGCTTGCCGAAGCAGAGGCAGCTCTGTTTCACAGAGCTCCTTTGGATCCCTGCGCATCTTGCCCAGAAAGGACCCAGTTCTTCAGAGCTCTGAAAAAAGTCACCATGGCGTCTGGCAAGCAAGCAATCTACACACAGCATTAAACGCTCGCTTGCAAATTCTCGTGAGACATAGCTTTGCTGGAAATTTCGTCGTAAATGAGATTACATCAGGAGAATTTAGACCTCAGCTTTTATCACAGATACTAAGCTATCTTTGGTTTTCCAATATTAGTTAGACGAGGGGCAGGGCCACACTGCTAGTCATTTATAGTCAGGTATTAAGTGCTTTGCTAACGTGCAAAATTTATTTCGGATGCAGAGTTCAGTCTCCGTTTTGGATTCAAACAAATATTTCTAATATTCTTCCTACAAACCAAGCATTTCTATTTTTGTTTTCCTTTCTCCTAAAAGGTTGGTTCATTTTGCCACATTCTGGAAAAACAAGCATTATCTTGAAATATGTTAGTACGAAGGTTTATAATCTCATTTGTCCATTTGTAAGTGCAGCTTCCTACCGAAAAGAAAAAGCTTGCCAGTTGGTTTTTTTTTTAAATTTAAATTAAAAACCTGGAAAGGGAGTAATACTTTGGTTCCAGCCCTAGTGCCAAATGATACCAATATGCACCAAAATGTGCAAAATCTCATATCAAACACATAAGGAAAGGAGCTTGAAGAAGCAGCTTAAGGTTGGCCATACTTCACTCCTATATACTTTGATTTACAACTGTACAGGTCCATAACAACAGGTCCTTGCCCGCAGAGGGGCAGGGCTCCACTACCTCCTGTTCGGCAAGTGCACACCGTTGACAAGAGGCAGGAGCGGAGGATGGAGTTCGAGTTGTGTTAACAGTGAGAAGTGGTCTGAAGGGATGTGAGGGTGTGGACACCCAGTGATGTTGTTGTCAACCAGCCACTGAGGGTCCAAAGGCCCCAGGACACCAAGCACGTTCATGTGAGTGTTGGAATAGAAAATGTAGTCAATCACACCCTAGGGAGAAAGAGAAACACGACAGTGAGAACAGACCTCGCTCCTGGCACCCTGAACTCAGCTGGCTTCTGGCTGCAATTCACGGGAAGAGGCACAGCGCTGGAGTTAGGGTAAGAAACGCGTGCGGCGTTTCACGTTCGAAGCGCTGCATCTGTTCTCATTAAGTCACTGGCCAAAGCCAGGTCGGAAGCTTAAAAATGCCAGCAAATCAAGGATTTGTGTGCGGTAGGAAAAGTGTCCAGCAAGTGTAGGAACCAGTGATGAAGCACTTACAGGAACAGAGGGAAAGACAGCCAATGATCAGAAAACTACGACAGCATCCTGGGGAGACCAGGTCAATGTCTGCCATTTCAGAAAAATCGCTGCTTACTTTGAAATCAAAAGTGTAATTGGTGTAAGGCATCAAGTTGTTTTCATAGGCGCTCTTGAGTTGGAAGCCATGCGTAATTCTTCCTTCAGAAGCCCCGTTTTTTCCGTTGCCACTGAAGTTCATGAGACACTCGTTATAACGCAACTCCTTGAAGTCCTTGTGGTTGTCAGCTACTATGCCATTGCTTAAGTATTCCACTACACCTGTTTGCAAAGGAAAGGATTCAGGGAGCTGCTTTAAAATACAACGTTCAGGGAATGTTGGCCTCGGAGTTAAAAACCAAAACACCAAAAACCCCACACCATGAGATTAGAAAAGAGCTTTTTTTTCCCCATCTAAGGGGAAATCTACACAGCAGCTTTCTTGTCCATGTCTGAGCCGTACGCACCTTTCTGACAAGCAGCCAGGGAACTGAAGCTCTCCAGCGGTTTTGACACGGACTTTTGAGGATTACAGTAAAACCCATGGTGCATGTATTGTAGTACACATGTGACGGGGTGCTAGAGAGGCAGCTTTCATACGTACACCTGACACTGCAGTACTGAACATCATCATTGCTAAAGCAAACCGGTCTCCTTAGAAAGTTTTCATGGTCCACCACGAACTCGCGTCTTTCCTACTTGTTATTTCTGCTCAAGGCATGGGCATTTATTTAACTACTTATTTAAGAACTACCTGTGCTTTTCTACATTGTTGTAGGCACAACCAACTCTTCTGGAGCATACAAAACTGATCGCAAAAAGCAGTCGACTCAACCGGAGGACTTGCATTCTCTTCAGCCAGATTTCGAAAGACAGCTGTTACTAAGAAAGCTTTCATCCACACCTACCCAGGGAAGTGCAAACTGCCCCAGTGCCCTCGGAGGAAAAGAGGATTCAAACGTTCTAAAATGGTAAGCTAAAAATTAAGCCCAAACCAGTCTTACCTGAATCAGGCAATGAGTTGAGATCCGCACACAGCACCAGAGGGATAGAGTTAGGATCTGCTGTTGGGCTACCGGGCCTGCTTGAGGCTTTCTCGAGGATATTTTTCAGTTCCGAGACAAACATCATAGTCTGAATGAGTTTCACATCTGAGTATTCAGGGTCCCAGTGCATGTGGGCATTGGCCACAATAAGCAGCTGTTTGTCCACATGAAGTGATTTCATACCTGGATAACCAAACACATTTTCATCAGGGAAGGGCTGATTGTGTGAATACGCGGATTCCTCCCTGTTAACCTTCAGGGTCTAGCTACTAAGGACTCCAAGTGGGACACACCAGCAGATGGATATACTTTCATTGCTGGAAAAAAGGCATTACCTGAACCACTACCGCTTTCTAAATTAGCAGCATTCACATGATATTACGTCACTAACTAAATTGCTCCAACATAGGAAAGAAACAGCCAGCAAAATCTGGTACCATTACAATTGCATTCCTTCTCTACTGCTCAGGTGGTCATCACTTGACCTTGCACCACTGTTCGATATTTCAGGCACAAGGGAGTTTTCTGACTCTTAGCTGCCACAGTACGGCAACTTGTTCCCTTGCGAAAAACTCAAACCTGCTTAAATGAATGCAATATGAACGCTGGAGCTGCTTTTACTATTTATCTAAGAAAGAGTACTCTGAAAGATGGGGCATGAAGTCACAGGCAGCTCCTTCCAGTCCTACAATTCAGACATTCTGCTCCTTTGAAGCAACAAGCGATCAAAAAACCAGACACGCAGACAGAGCAGGGTGGCAATTTTAAGTATGTTGAAATCATCTACTGCATCTGATCAAACTTAATCAAAGTGTGACAGTCAGTCAATCAAGTGGCATGACAAGATACCTGATCATCTCATTTTTCCCCATCAGTACATCAGCACTATCATATAATCACTGAGGGAAGATGGAAGAATTCAATCAAGGGGGAAAAACAAGAGTTGAAAACGGAAGTTGAACATTACCAGCTGGTACCAACGTTACTACTGGTAAAAGCATATGCACGTAAATACACTGACCTTGGAAAAGTTGAATTCGTCATGCAGAATTTAACGGAATAAGTAAGCAGAGACAAAAGCTTGAAAAGAGCAAGCTAAATGCTGGGCACCTGGCTGCAAGTGCAAATTGTATCACGTGTCCTCTCCTAGCTACCGATGGGCTATCTTTTCTCAAATCAGCACAGTGAACAGCGCTGGCTCATCTGCCAGTATTTGGTTACCACCCACCAATGGCAATAATATTCTAAAGAGCCGTATTATCTAGGAACAGCTCATGCCTTTATGTGGAACTGAATAATCACTGAGAACACCACGGGCATACTCACTTGCTCCAAATAATTCTTTGTGCACCTCTAACACCACAGCAACTCCGATGTTGTCCTTCGTCATCACTCTATTTAACATAGCTTCCGAACCTTCAGAGTTAGCCATTGCCACCTGGTTGAACTCCACTGTATGCTTCTGCACCAGCGTAAATCTGATTGAATAAAGAGAATCACATGTGAATGTGTGATGTACAGCTACATGAAAAGACATGGTTTCTGTCTGCACTCCAGTCAACCACATCCAAAGACACGCTAAGGCACATTCCTTTTGTCCTCTCATTTTACAAAAGTAAAAACAGTTCTTAGAAGTACTCCCCCAGTCAGGATACAGCTCTCGGTCTGGCGAGATACTCTCAGGGGAGACAAGATACCTGGGGTTTAGGAAGTGTTTATTTGTTTCAGCGTAGCACTCTGAGGGGACTATTCAGAGCAATGCTCACGGGTTACTGCACCTCCTCAGGAGTGTTCTAGGCAAAAAAATTAAGATGAGATGGTAATTAAAGGCTTAGCTGTTACTTTCGGCAAATGCATTACTAAAAACCAGCTTCTTTCAAACTGCTAGCTGCCACCATTAGTTTTGTGAAATTGGTTTTTCATTCCTTTCCAGCCTTAGGATGCCTGAAAATGCCTTGCTTCAGCACAAACTGAAGCCTACCTATAGAAGGGGGTTTCTTCATTTTGTGCTCTAAGAAAATTAATAAAGAGTATTATTAGTCTTCTGTTTTCACCCATGAAAGCCACAGAGTAATAATCAGTTCTCTATATACCCTTGTTAGCTTTGAGGTTTGAAAAACATCAGTTTGTTTTCACAGATTTCCTCTATTCAAAATCAGTCGAGTTGTTTTTATATAAGATCTCAAAGGCATATTTTTGTTTTCTGGAAGCAGTGAAAACTCTGAAAGGGAGCTAACGCTTTGCAAAACTTCCATTCTAATCACTGAAAACCATTCTGAGGCAATATTCAGAGGGATACTTGATGTGGTACAACCTGTGAGCAGTTTACACAGACCAGAAGTGTGGATGCCAGCACCTCTCCTCCTTTTCCAATAGTTTGATGCTTTTAGTGTACCAGAACTTTTTGGATCAGGTATTCAACAATGTAACATTTTGATTCATAATATTCCGTGATCCTTTGGCAGCAATACATCTTTTAAATAGCTGAAGATTAAGCCAGCACAACTTATAGATCTTTAGAGGGGTGAAACTTCTGTCAAGCAAGGTAGAAGTTTGCAGAGACGGTGAAGTAATTTATTAGATCTGCCAAAAACCACGCACACAAAGCACTTAAGTTTTTACTTTTACTAGCCCTCCTGCAACTTCCCTGTTCTGAAGTGGTATCTTTGTTCATAGTCCGAAGGGAATGGAAGGACTGTGTTGCAAAGAGAGCAGCAAAAGGGAAGGGAGGATCATTCTTTGCAGTGAACTTTATCTTCTGTTTTATAGCACAGTATTTCAGTTACCATGTACCCTGGGAGAGAAAAGCTTTCAGACCTAAATCAACCTGGTTTTAATGTATTTTTAACAAGCTACTTCTGGCCCTTACTTTTCAGTTTTGAAGAATATTGCACAGCCATCCACATGCTTTTTCTCCTGCTCAGACATGATTTTGGCACGTGACTTTGGAGAAAAGAATCCATCATATCCTCGTTCTTTCAAGGCTGGCAGAAAAAGGGTGAAGTATTGCTCTGTTTCCACTTCCTGGAATTGAACACAAACATCTTAGGCTAATAAAGTCAAGAAAACCCTTCCTATCACTGTATGGCAGCTTGCGCCTGCCTCGGCTTGCAGTCAGCAGCTCTCACCAAAGCAAAAAGCTTCTGTTTGCACAAATCATGTCACTTCCTAGACTAATGGCCTGCTGGAAACAGATTTACATTCCTGGATATCCTGGAATCCCCCCTAAAAGGGAAAGTGACAGGTGTATTTTGAGTAGGAATAGATTACACCTGATATTTTTGACAATCTGAATGTGGATACCATCCCAGGTTAAAACTTCTGAGGGGTTGACAGATATGCAGCAGCAATTAATATTTAATTATTAAAGCTCTTTCACAATGGAGTGCTCTTTCACACAAGGGTCTCTCGCTGTTCTGTAACAATACAGTTTCTTTGTAGTAACATTTGGTCTCCCAAGAGGATGTCAGAGGTTGATCTCTTGGGGTTTGCAGACCAAGGTAACTACTCTCTGCTTGTGTAAGATTTTTGCCTACCACAACTTGCTTAAAAAACAAAAGATCTGTTTAAAGGCAGGAGCATCCAACTGTTGTAAACGTCAGCAATAAATTTCTAATATCACAGCAGGATATACATAATAATGGCAACTGATACTTAACTTTGACGGTGAGAGTCCCCTTTTGCCAATGCGAGTGTTTTTGTAACTTTACCTTCTGTACCAACCTGGAATGGGCTAGGAACAGTGGCATTTGGGGCTATAGCGTTCTACATTCTCCCCTTCCGCAGTAAACCCCGTACACCCAGAGGGAGAGTATTTAGGATGCTTATCTGAGGGGGAAAAGACCCAGATCTTCCATTGCAGATTACCCACTGATTTAACTAATTGTATCTCACTTACTTTGTTTCACGTCATAAAACACAAGCCAATGCATAAACAAGGAGCTACGCACACAGCTTGTATTGGTAAGCCCCAGAATTTGTTAGCAAGCAGGCGAACACAGTGTTCTCAAGAGAGCATTTAATTCTAAAGGTGGAAGCTAATGTTATCTGTTTCTGATGAAAAACGGTTATTTTCCACTTACTTGAAGACTAATGATATCTGCATCACAGTTGACAATTTCTTCCATGATTCCTTTTTTTCTATACTCCCAATTGAGGGCCCAAGACGGGCAGTAGCCGTAGAGCTGCCGGGTGGCATATTTATCACACAACACATTGTAACACATAACTGTGAATGAAGCTGGAAGGAAAGAAAGAAAGAAAGGGAAAGGTTATCAACCTTTGAAGATTACAAAGGCTGAACTTAAGCCAAAATACTGAATCTTGCAGGGTCTGTTCTGGAGGCCCTACTGAACACGAGTCAGTGGGCTCATTCCACTGAGCGTTTCATAAGCAGGAGTAAAAAAGGCTCTGCTGAGCCAGCAGTTACCACCTAAGGCTAAACTCTTCCCCCCCAGAAATCAGCATTACTACCAAAATGAGAGGACGGCACGTGCGTAACAAAGCAATGCAATCCCATTTCTCAGTCAGTTCTTTACGACCTTTGGGGATGGGTGACATTTTAGGGGTCAGCAAGTATTAGGAACAGTCACTGTCTTTGGTAAGGAGAGGGAAAAGAGCAGGCATTTCAGTGATGGAGTCAAACCCCAGTATTTATTGCATGAGGTGCCTTGATACAGCAACTTCAGGCTTAAGTGACCTGTACAGTTCTAAAGCAAAAGCAGAACCAAGCTGCTGAAGAAGCCGTCGCTGTGTCATAATACCACAGCGTCAGACAGAAATGCTCCTTTAGAATGCTCTGGTTTTAGGCAGTCTGATTCCAAAATATTTGAATATTTGTACAATTTTCCTAGCACCCGTACAAGGTTTGTAAGTTGTATCAAGTTGTATCTGTGTCTATTGAGGCAAATGGGGAGAGAGAGTTCTGGGTGAGGGCAGGGAAGTGAAGAAAAAATGAAGTCATAAATTAGCAAGCACCTAATACATTATTAGGCCACATTTAAAAAAAACACGAGAAGTCAGCATGCAGCTCATCAGATCATTCAGTGTGAAATACTTTCACACACAAATCTCTCAACTACCCTAGATTTTACATCAAAAAAACAAAAAGAAAGGTAAATACAACATCTTAGCACCATGCCACTGGAAAAGCCTGCTCATATCTGCAGGGAAAGAAGCGAGTTTTTACTATTAGACTACCCTACAACTGCAGGTTTTTTATATACTCGCAGTCAAAGCAGATTTTTGCTGTTTGGTTGTTTCAATTTTATAACAACAACCAACTGGCTTGTTACAGTTTCTACCATGAAATATTCCACAGCCCACTCACCTAATGCTATGCTTTCTAATGACTTCTGAATTCTGTTTCTGCTCAGGAAGTTTGGTTTTAAAAAATAAAACCAAAGTCCGTAAAACTCTGCTGAGATACTGATTTGTAAGGGAATTTGAAATAGAAAAGCAGAACTTAATGTTGTGGTGGCTTACAGGACTTACAGCATTTTCCATTTCTTGGTTTTTTTCTGGTTTGTCATTCTTTAATATCAAAAAAAGTGACACGTGCCTAACGCACGACTGAGTTAAGCTTTGAAGACCTGCCAATTTCACGCTTCTAAAAAGAAAAAAGTACAGAAGACTTGCCATGTTATTCTTGCTGGCTATTAATCTGACCTTCTGCAATACAATATTCGCATTTTGATTCTTTATACAAGCTCACGGATGCCTTTTGAGGGCTATATTCAGGATGCACAGGGGAAGAAGAGCCACTGGATTTGGACAGCCTGAAGAAATGCTGCCTCTTGCACTTGACGGAAAGCAACAATAGAGGGCATTAAACTAACTTCAATAGCAGGCGCTCCACGTGTTTACTTGCACATAGGGACTTCTCTAATCTCACTTTAGCCAGCCTGTGCGCGCACACGGCATTTGTATACAGTTATTTTAAACTTACTATTTCTGAAAAAGGAATTCTTTTTAAAAAAAGCTCTTTTTCTCTGGCATCACTGCCTGGAACAGTTTTGGAAAAGCCTAACATGGAAAAGAAATGACCGGCATCCCATTCAAATCACAAAAATGGTATTTACAGCACGGCCATATGTTAATTGTTATAGTACAAATGAACGCTAATTGCTATTTTCAATCTGATGCACGTAAGGCAGAAGACTTATCTGAAAATAAAGCCAAAGAAAAGTCTTTCAGCTCATCATTGTGTGAACACAGGGAAAAGAACCACAGATTTACCTGAGGGCAGAATTTGGTCTCGTTCTTTTAAAGTAATCCATGGCCTTGGAGGCAGCTGCTCTGGATGAACTAAAACAAATTTAAACCAGTGATTAATTCAGGGTTTATATTTGTAACTCACAATTTCTAAGTCAAAATGATGACTGAACAACTATGTCCATACTGTGCTCTGCAACCTCAACTCTCCAAGTCTTTTTACACTCCAGGGAAGGCAAAAATCATTTAAATGGCTAGCTACAGTAAAAGCAAATTTGTCAGTTGTAAGATTCACGACTATTTTTCTCTCTTGCTTTCAAACCTAGAAGCACCACCAAAACACTCCTGCACTTTTAACACACTGCTGTAGAAGGAAGGGTAAGTCCTGTAGTGGTTCAGACAATCCACACTCCCCTTCTCCAAGAACCTTACCCTATAGCCATCATTCCTGCAGTGTTGTAACTTGGTAGACATCAAGTGGCAAAACAGAAAGCTCTGTTACAGAACCACGAAGCAGGATTTAAACTTGATATTTTTAATCACTTTGGTGTTTCTAGATCTGAATTCGACATTCTGCTTGCATTTGGATTATAATTTTTAGTGGAAAGTATCACAATGGCTTCAGCAAGGAAGACTTTGCACTTTCTTGGTAATTGAAGGGTTTCAAACAGAAGAGTGGGAACAACTGGCTGTAATATGGTAACATGGGAAAAGCTTAGATGATACATGTCAACCTCTTCCATTGTGTGCGAGCGTGCCTGTGTACGACTGGAACCACTTGACAAAAACACAAAAGCAGCTAGAAAATACTCTCCCTTCCGTGGTTCAGATTCTTGTTTTAGCAGCAAATACTGTCAGAAATGTATGCTTTTAAACCGCTTCTGTCAATCAGATTTGTAGGGCTGTCACCTGCTAGATTGTCAAGCATGTAGTTCAGTAGCTTTCGAGTTCCGTCTGGATCCTGGTAGAGGCTGAGAATATCTTGTGATAAAGGATTGCCTGCCAACAGCATAAAACAACAACTGGGTGATTAGCTGCCTGACTTTCTTGAGGCTTTCCAACCAAAGAAAACCTCCCATAATAAGAACAGACAAATTGACTCAGAAGATCTTTAGGTTGCTTAACTTGGAACTGTAGAATACCACAGTAACAGTGCTACAGAAATAACCAGCACACACAGACTTTCTTCCTTCAGCTCACCTCGATCAGGGTTAAAGGGTCTATTTACCTATCTACAGACTTGAAACAGGCTTGTAAGGAAGTTTAATAGCATTGAAAAAGAAAAACATTGTTTTCCAAACTGGCTGGTCATTTTTGCTACAAGTTTCATTATCTCAAATAAACTGTAAGAAAATCATGTAATACACAAAGCTTTTGATCCCAGGCCCCTCAGTCATCCAAGAGTACTGCTAGGAATGCTTAACTGTCAGGAACTCACCTTTCAAACCTAGGGTTTGTAGCTGGAAGAGCCGTCCAAGTTCATAAGGCAAAACCCGTAACAGATTGTTATTTAAAAGCAATTCCCTGCAGCAAATGCAAAAACATTTTTCATGAGTATCACTTCAGAAGAAAACTCTTAAAGCGCTCTATGCTGCTTCATCTTCAAAGATGACACTTTTCACCCTGAATTTTTTTGTATTATGGAAAGATATGTCAATCTTCTCATTTCAAAGCATGACTGAAATACTTTCAATAGGGAAAAAAAATAGCCACAAAAAATCCAAAACACGAAATTAAATCAGGGAGAATTTAAACAGCAGGCAGTCACCAAGTCTCAAGGAATGTTTCAGAGCAGAAGACTACATAGCTTATAGACATGTATCTGTAGTGATAGAAAAGAAGGGTAATGAACCCAGAAGTAATTATTAGAACTGAAGCCTTGCACCAATCTTGAATTTTTCAGAATAATTTTAAATACAAGAAGGAAAGCTAGAGGAAAACTGTGGTCCAAATCCCAGAATATAGATTTTTTTGACAGGTTCAACCAGAACAATTTCTCTCACCTGAGAGATACCATGTTTCCTAGTTCTGCTGGTAAACTTCTGAGTTTGTTGGATGACAGATCCAGGTAAACCAGATTATGAAGCTTGGCAATATCAGGTGGAATGCGAGTAAGATTATTGTCATTGAGGTGCAGAGCAGTCAAGTGCGTCAGCGACCAAAGTGACGTACTTAAGCTCCGCACTCTACCTGAAAGAGAAAAGAGTCACCTCTTCAGTCAGGTTTGCACTCTCAGACCATCAGATACCAACTATATGGGGGATGTCAGATTATGGGATTTCCATTTTGGAAACTCCACCACTTCACTGGAACACTCAGTGGCACTTGCAAAAGATACCTTCGCGTATCTTTTCTATGAGCAGACTTTACTTACCTAACCCTCCCAGTTAAAAGGATAGAGACAGAGGTATGGTTCTAGGGAAGCTGATGTGCTACGCAAAAACTCACATCCAGTCCGAGTTGGTGTTTTAAATCAACTGGGCTGAACGTGAGCCAGCCAAGCTCGAAGGCAATCTGCGAAGTCTGTTAGCCCTCCTCCCCCAACTTAGAATAGCTGTTTTCACAACAGGATCCCCCATCTGAAAGACTCTGATGCAATCCTGGGGTACTGACAACTCCGCCGAACCAAAATTCAAAACGAAATCAACTCACCCGAGATCTCTAATTCAGCCCAGTGCGACTTCTTCCCGTTGGCTACCTCTTCTGCTGACATGATGGTGTAAATTCTGCGAGGATCTGGGGGATCATATTTTTCCTTTGGCATCCCTGTTAGTCTGAAAGACCATCACAACCATTACCATCTGCCACTCAACAACATTTCTTCATTTCTAGCCCTCCAGGTGATTACCTTCCCCAGTGACGCTCTGCAAAAACACATGCCCTGGAGTTTACATACAACAAATATCACGCTGACATCAGCCCAACCGCTCCCAGCGCATGGACTTCAGCAGGTGCTCAGACCTTTGCAGAATACGGGTCCGTAATGCCAAAGGGCATTTCTCTTCCCACAAAGTTTGGTCCTCTGCAATCATCTGCAGAGTTACCTTGTACTGCCCCGATACAGACTTTCTGGATTCCCTAGTTTATCCCCCCGACCAAAGCACAACCTATGTCATCACTGAGTTATTTGCTGCGTGCAGAACCTGCAGACAAGATGACAGCATTTCCCTGTTCACGGCAAAAGCACACGGACTGCTCCCTCCTGTAGTTTTCACAGGGAACCAATGATTGAATGGAAGGCTCTCCTCTTTGCTTGCACAGCAATTATTTTCAACATACAAAGTCCCGTTTTTGCACTCCACTTACAAAAGACTTGAAAATGCAGTCTGAAGGGGAATTAGCTCAACTTTTCCATTAATGAACTAGCTTTTCTGTTTTGTGCCTTTTCATGCTCAGTATCAGTCAAGACCTTTTTACTTCTAATGGCCTAGGAGACATAAAACAAGCTCCAGTAAAATTCTCATTAGTTGTTCTCATGCACACAGGGCTTCAGCCCAGTTCAAAGCTTTAATACCAGATGCACTCGTGTCTTAAGGGTGAGCTTGCGCACACACAAATTCAACTGATCTCGTTTTCCAGATTCTTGTCAGAAGAGAGCTCCAAGGTCCCGTTCAAAAACCATACACTTTCCAGATGACACGGGGTGAAGTTTCCCTCCATACCTCCCCAGACTGTTGTGCTGAGAAAGACTCAGCAGGGAGAGGGGTTGTTTAGTTTAAAAACATAAGGTTAGCTGAATTTGCTCTTCACTGGTCTTTTCCTCCCCAGACACACAAAATACACAAACCCTGATTTTACACAAATTCAAAGCAGCTGGTCTGCAGGATTCATTTTTTCCCTCATATACACATCTCTACTACAACTGGCTGCAATAGCTGTGAAGTTGTTAGAACAACTGTAACTCGTTTGGTTTGCTGAACTGACAAGACAGAAAACGATGAAGAATTTGAGAAAACTAGTTTGAGGGTTTTTTTAGCTAGTCCAACTAAACAAAGATCACACATCCCCTTTATGAGCTTAAAGTACTGCAGTTTTTTCCCAGTTGATGCAGATAGCCAAACCAGCATTCCAGCACTGCACAGGCGCAGTTGGGAGTTGTCAACAGGAGTTGACAACAGGAGTTGTCAGGGCTGTGCCCTGCAAAGGGTCTCCTGGTGCTTCCTTCCCTGACGCCCAAGGAAATTCCATTCACACTGAATTAAGGCTCCCTGTTGCAAGTGCAGGGCAGATGCGAGCCCCATGTCTAATTATAGCCAACTTCTATTTACCGGTGAAGTCATACGGGGAGGAAAGCTACAGGGTAAGAGGATTCTGCACTCACACTGCTCAGCTGCAGCAATTCAGTTCGGGGTGATGAATGAAACAGATTGCTTAAGAACACGGGATTAGACCTGAAATCTTTTGATTCTCATTTCAGAACCCCAAAATCGTGAACGGTACTTCCTGACAAAATCAGAGTTACAGGTTATGCTTCAGGAGCATTACATCTCCGGTGTGTGGGTTTTGCTGGTTTTATTCTCACTGTTAAACACATGCATGTGCAAAAGCAGGGAGCAGCCCCGGCCCCATAAACAGATTCCTCACAGCCCCTGCTGAGAGGCGTAAGAGCCGTCTTTCACCTTTTCTCCTGGGCATTCTTGCCCTTAGATGCGTATGAAACTAATCCACATTCCAGTGAGTCTCGGCACGGCTTTTCCTGGATTTTGCTAGACCCCTGGAAGCGACTGGAGACATCCAGCAGAGCTGTGAATCACTGCTGAGGGTGGGGGGGGGCCCAAGACCCGAGCACTGGGAGAGCTTGCAGTCCCTGGCAGCTGCAGAGAGCACGGCCCCAGTCACAATGCCTGCACGGAAACACATTGCAACACTACCACACTTTGCATTAAAGCCTAACCGCCTCAACTAGCACAGACTATATTATCTAGCATACTACTCAATACAAATTTTACGTGCTATACACCCGAATCAAGACCTCGGTCCTAGCATTTCAGACACGGCATAAACAGAGTGAGTCTGCCCATGCCACAAAGCAGCAAGCTAGTTCTGCAGCAAGTAAAGCTGTCACATCACTGTCACAGGATTACCTGCAATGATCCTTTAACAGAAAATGAGATTTCATTACCTGGCAATATTTATTTCATCTGCAAGGCATACTGCAGATTAGAACAGGGAAACCTGAAAGCTCGGTGGTGAAAATCAAGCAGAATACTGACAAAAGGGTTAAGGGTTTATGGCAGAAAGGAGGTTTTTTGATCTTTAACTCTTAACCATCAAACATTTGAACTGACCCAGGATGAGTCTTCATATTGCTTTTTAATCAGTTACATCTTAAAGCAATCCGTGCTTCTACCACAGCAGGGGTCCCAAGACATCACAAACTTTGCTGCCCTGTAGCCAGCATCAGCACTTAGGTGAGTGCTCTATTAAACATGCTGTGCTCACCGAGTCTTTGTAATTCTTGTTTTCTACAGCATAGTATTATAGTAATATCAGACCCAGGCAGATTTAAATTTCAGTTTCTGCATACGGTCCCCTCCCTGCCCCATGTACTGCGGGCAAAAGCTTTGGCCACAGTTCCTTCCTATGGGCTTCTCAAGGTGCATTTCCAGCTAAAAAAGCAAGCGGGAAATTATCCGTATTTCTGCTTGCCATCTCATCCCAAGCCAGACACAGATGGCTAACAGCTTGGGAAGGCTCAGTCCAGCCAGGGGTCCTGGCTGTCACACGCACGTCGATTCAAAGTCTTGAAGCAGCAGCAGTCTCCTCCAGCTGCTGAGCAGCCTCACTGGAAACCAGAGCAGGGCTTGCTGTTCCCACTGCCAGACCCCAGCAGCTCCTCACAATGGGGCAGAAGTCGGATAAATATCCCAGGGCCTGGTGATGAAGTCTTTAAAACTGCAGTGGTTAGACCATCTGAGTCACCCTGTACTCATCCACACCTGCCCACAAGCCAAGAGATGACCACTGCCCAGGTGACACACCATCAAAAAGCTTCAGGATTACAGTTTCCTCCTTGGCAGGGAACCCAATTAAATTATGTTGAAATATAGCTCATTATGAGAAGTGCTCTGCCAATTTAAAGCAATTTGCGGCAGTCAGAGGCCCTCCAACAAAATGAGCCCTGAACTGCGAGTCAAACGACACGCACATTTTTCAGATATTAGTCACATCAATATTATTTTGAAATAGTAGTGAGTCAAATGAGCATCAGCGTAATTTCCACAGTTACAGAAAAGGGAAAACAAATCTAAATCAAATATACTTTTTTTTTTCCCTGCGTAACAGCAACATTGAGCAAGACTTGAAAGCCACCACATGTGGGTTTTTTTGAAGTAAAAATGAATTCTGCCCAAGTTCCCAAGTTGTATCATTCCCATCTCTCCCTCTGCTTGTCCTGGAACTAAACCAGTATCCAAGAATCCCAACCTATTTTAGCTCGGTCTTTGGGGAGCTACACTGAGTTCCCTGAATCAGTTAACCCCAAAATCAGACATACATTAGCACAGTCATAAGGAACAAAGCAGGAAGCTCCAGGCAGAGACAGGAGGACTGAAGTAGCGCTGATTTAGGTCAGCTTGAGCGGAGTTGCATCCTGTGGGTTCAAGTAAGGCTTTTGCTAAAATTCAGCTAATACAGGTGTGACTTGAGCAAAATACGTGCACTCAGTTCCTTTGCTTCTCAAGTGGGACCAAAAAAAAATTCTTGCCAGCTTTTCTTCTGAAGAGTTCCCTTCGGAAACTTTTGAAGCAACTAAAACTTGTTCTCCACTACAAATCTAACCCTGTAAGCTGAAACAGTATGACCCTGATATTGTGTGAATTAAAGAAAACCTGAACATGAGAACACCAATACATTAGTAACAACAGTATTTAAGCTCTGAACAAACTTTGAAAGCTGGGAGTTCCTAACAGTGTCATGCTTATGTGCCAACTCTTTCGCTACCAGTTACCCCCCAAAGCCTCGGCATGACTGGCACAGCAGGGTTACTCAGCTGAAACCCTGAGTATGGTCCCAGGTGAACTCAAACAGCTCTAGCTCAGCTGTATATAAAAAGGCTAGGGGGAGGTGATTTGGTTTGCAAGTATTGTAAGTTTGTGGCTGCCTTATTTTTTACTCTTGTGTTTATAGGCTGCTGTATTTGTTGGCTTCTGTGTATGGGGCACGCTGACTATCAGTTAAAGCTAAAAATAGGAATAATGTAATAGTACTGAAGGTGTGAACAGTGAAAGAATAAAGTTTTGAGCCATCAGGCTGCACCCTAGGCTTCTACTCTGAAGACACATTTTTGGGGGGACAACAAACAACAGGAGCTTCTGCACGTTTGGAGTTTCAGACAACCAGGTAATAATCACTCTTCTGTAGTTAACTATCTAAGACTTTCTCAAGTTATACAGGTGTGGAGAATATGAGATGGGGAAGATTTAGTTAGCAGTATGAAATATAAACTGTGAATTTCTTAGGGAGAAGCTGCAGGCAGTCCTACAAATTGCATCAACAGAACATGAGAAAAAAGGACTCTATGCTAGGGATTAAGAAATTTCTTAACTCATAGTGTTTTTTTTTATATGGGTGGGGGAAATCAACAGCAGCTGCAAACATAGAAAATCTCTTCCATTACAGAGTACACCCAAACAACCAAAGTAACTATCTCAGGGTCGATATGAGAGATGAACTGCATCACTATCATTTTCAGTGAAGTTGGATCGCTTCTTCCAAAGGCAAATACCCCCCATCAAGTAGAAGGATTAACGTGTGTCCAGTGGAAAGGGAAAGCCTGCTTAAAGCTGTCCAGATTATTTGGCATCTACGCTGCAGGAGGACTTTGAAGCCAGATAGGTCGAAGTCCCTTAGAGATACGTGCTGCTGCAAAGTAATGACCAGTCCCTTCCCCACAGAGGTTAGAAGATGCATTTCTTAAATTTTGGTGACTATAACATGTTGTTCTGTTTAAGTTTGTTCATACCTCAATGCATAAATGAATTCTCTTGTTTCTAACGAGGAAGCAAATCGAAAAGAGCTGCAACTTCATCTTGCTTCAGCCCTATGTTCATGGATGTGTTGGCACAACTCAAAATCCTCGCCTCCAGCAGAGTGACATTCTTTGTGACTCCCCCCTCAGTCTCTGTATATAGATGAGTCAAACTGCCAAAGCATTTTGAAAACTATCCAGCAGACGGCCCTGAATCATTCCTCCTTCCTCTGTGCAGTAACAGCTTACTGTCCACTTCCATATGGTGATCCCTCCCAGGAATTAAAAAGTCTGCTGGCTGACGAGCCAGAGTGTGTGCATGCGCGTGTATACACACAGGCACACATTTAACCCTGGAAAGTTGGACCACAGGCTGGAAAACTGAGCCATTTTTATCTATGTATTTCGTAAACAGGACTAAATGGTTGCAAAGGGAGGAGAGGAAGGCTACTCATCTGTAGTAAGCATGTTTTGCTTTTATGTGAGCATATGACAAAAGTGTCCCTGTTTCAGCCTCCTGAGGGAGGGGGGGGAAGTACAACCAATACCCACAAACACGATTTAAGAGTACTTGGGGTGTGTGTGTGAAGATGCAGAAAATAAGGTGATTGTTTAAGGGTATGTTAAGGGGATTTAAAAAAACCTGCTAATACTAGTATATGCTTAAGGTAAACTACTTAGTTTATCGGTGTATCTAGTGTATATATACTAGCACAAAAATACGCATGGAGAATTCTGATAGTCTTTTGCCTGGATCTGCATTTTCTTCCTTGTGCTTTCCTGCAGGAACATGTTCAACCACCTCTGCATGTGCTGTCTCTACCAAGAGTTCAATGAGCACTGTGAGTTGCCAAAGGTTGCCAACTGTCTCCTTTCAGTTTCTTATTCCAAGTAACCTGACTGGGAATAGAGCTTATCAGTGAAAGAAATAAAAATGTCTCAACATGTTGGGGTTTTTTTATTAAAAAGAGAAAATAAGCTTTTTGTTACTGTCATCTCCCAATACTGAGATTTCAAACAATCTTTGAGGGAAGTATAATCAAAGTACATAAACAGAGACTACCTGGACACAAGTAAGTATCCTACCAACAGGAGGATAGTTAAACAGTAAGTGGAAGTAAACTGCAAGGCAAAAGATGAAATCTGAAGTGAACATTAAATCTAAGGAACAACTAAAATTTCAATCTTAGCACCATGGAGCTAGCAACAAAAGATGAAGCCCACAAGTGCAAATGACAAAAAAAGTTTTGTTTTAGAAATCTGTAAAAAGATCTATTTATTTTTGTACCATCCATCCACGAAAATTGTTTCTCACAAGAAAGTACACTGACTCTGTTATGCAGAGGGCTCCTCTATGTGAGCTCAGTAGGACTATTGATCTCTACCCACTAGCAGTCTCTTCTTCAGCAGAAAGAGTCCAGAAACACATAGTTAGGAGAACTATGGAAATCTGGATCATTAAAGGTCATTTACTTGTATCTCCTTCCAAGCCTACAGCAACATTAACTCTGCCTCTATAGAAACCTGTAGACAGGGCCTCAGCCTAGTTTACTTTTTAAAAATAATCCGGGCTCCAAGCGGGAAAGAGACAGAACCTTATTTCTGTAATGCTGCTAGAAAATTACATCAGCTTGTACTCTTCTCATCTGCTAATGCGTTTAAAAATACAGCAAGGTAATACAGGGGTTTTCTTGAATGACATCGGTCACGCATCTAAAACCAAACTTGCTTTAGTATGACATCTTTGCTACTCTTAGGTTCAGTACTTACATTCCTTAACTTGAAACTTTTAGGGAGTCTTCACACACATTGCAAGTTGAACATTTTTTTAAAACTGCCACCTCTTCTACATGATCAAGATAAATATTAGATGTAGAAAATACTTCAACAAAATAAGCTTCAGAAGTAATTTTCATAGTCCTTCCTTGTACCTATCACAAGGCAGATGTCCTTCAAGGACTGTAGCTTTTATATTGCAGCTGATGTAGGCAAAATAAGCAGAAGTGTAAAGCCCTAATTGGTAGGATCTCTGTACTGATGCTGAGAGGATGAAAAGCTGTTCCTCTAAGCTGTAGCTGGTCAGGAGGCATGTTTGTGCTGAGAAGCAGATGGGAACAGACTCTTTATTATGGTGCTGCCCCTGCCTAGCCCTTTTATCTTTGCCATAGTCAAGGGAAACTCACAGCCATCCACCAGGTTTGGAACAAGGCTGCACAGGCAGGAGGCATCTTCATGGAGTCACTTCAGGGTCAGGAAAAGAGCACTGCTCCTTGATAGACTTTGGCTGACCATTTGTAAACTGTTGCAGTCCGTGCCACAGCAGTGGCAACCCCGCCAGAACCTGCATGCAGGATTTTGGGCTTGCACTCCCCACTCCAGCTAGCGAACCCAGAAGCATAGTGAAAAGGACATATCGACAACAAGCACAGCAACAATACAATGGAATTTGTCCAAACCTTGCTCTAGTTTTTATTCCATGTGGTACTTAGATTAGGCTCAGCACGAGGAGGCTATTTAAGTTTTGTCTGTTCAGTTCCACAGAAAATCCTCTCTTTGCTCATTAGCAAGCTCTTCATTGTGCAAGAGGCGCAGCAGTTCACAGGGATCTGCTAGAGGCTGTCGTTCAAAGAGACTGTTTTCAGGGACTGAAAATACAGTCACCGTTACCTTAACTACACAGCTTTCCTCCTTTCCAGCAAGGAACTGCCTGTGCCTAGCACGCTGGTTAGGGTGCTGGCTCAGCTTACACAGAGCTGCTCGCGTGCTGTTGAGTCCCTGTAAGGCAAGCAACACAAGGTGTACAGCCGGCTGCAGAGGTGTTCACAACCACAGCCCACAAGGCTTTTTGCCTCCTCTGTCTGTCTTGGCATACCAGCGCAGGGAAATTCAAACTGGGGGTGGGAACAGTGAAATGCAAGAGGTAACCAAGAACCTGCAGTTGATTGTAAATTCAGTGGTGGTGGGAGCCCAGGGGGCTTCATGTTATCACTTCAACAAAGACCATAAAAGCCCAGAGAAAAACAGAAAAGTCATATAAGCAAACCCTGGAGAAAAACAGCCAAAGCCAAGGGGAGGAGTGGGAAGGGAGGGAACGAGCTCCATCAGATTAATTCTAGAGCCAACTGGCACTCACTTGATGGAAATGCTAATTGTCCTACTGACATACACCCACTAGTTATTTCCCCCTGTTCCCTCATCTCCTCTAAATGAAATATAGAGTCTTTTCTTAAAGCACAGGTAACACAAGAACATCCAGGTTTCCACCCTTCCTCTTCCTTTATGTCACACCCCCACTTACAAGAACAGTTAAACTATTTATTGCATGGAAATACTATGTAGCATTCCGTAGTGATTTTTAATTTCTGTATTTGGTTAACATTTCAGTCCTTACTCCAAAGAACAGTTTCTGCTCTGGTTGAAATAGGCTGTTACCTCTCATGGTGTACATGACAACTCTTGAATATCTGCATCAAGTCATAGAGTAAAACATGCCTTTGTCTGCAGATGCCTTTTACGCTTGCTGCTTTCACAGGAGCTCTTAGGGGCTAGTTGACATGCAAACACAGGGTAGGTAGCTCCTCAAAAGCAACGCTCTGCTCAACAGAAATGCATACAAGGGATCTATTATAGGGCAAGAAGAGTTTCAACAGCCAGCCTGTAAATAAATCTAACCAGAAGGCCCCAAAGGGATGGCTTAAATACTGCATTTATTTACACGAGCATCCCACACTAGTTCAAAGAAATGACCCATTTGCAATGCTGCCCCATCCCCTGGAGAGCGCTGGTCTTTTAATGAGATACAGGACAGAGTGGCTTAAAGGCTTAAGAACTGAAGTCGCTGGGAGCCTGAGGAAGGAAGCAGTCAGTGCTGGATCAGTAGCAAGCTTGAAGACAAAATGCTGTCCTGGGCTGTGAGCGCAGAAGAAAAGCAGCCGTGCACAGCTGCAACTTAAAGCTGGAGGTTTTCCTAGGTCCACTTTGACAGCAACAGGACCAGGGTGACAGAACTCTCCACACCAAGAACTGAGTGAGCCTGAAGTGGCGTGGTGCGCAAGCATCCTTCTGAGCCTCCAGGGAAAGAGTTGTTTTATTGACAAGCCTAATCCAACACCTCAGCTCATTCAGTCACTTGCTTAGAAACGATAAAAACCCTGTTAAGGTTGCCCCAAGCCAACACCTTGTCTCATTCAGCTCCTCATGATCAATAGTTGGAGAGAAGTCAGCTATCGACCTGTTTTTTGAGCGAAACTACACCAGAATTATTAATTCACCTACACCACTGCAGCGACTCGGAAGCGGTCTTCTCAATGAACATTTCTCCCTTTCTTTAAAAATACAACTGGAGTCCTCAATAACCTTTCATCCTTCAGAGAAAAGTTTGTGCTAGGAGAAAGGAACAAATGAGACGATTTCTGCAGCTACAATGTTATCTTACCCTTTAAATGGTAGGCTGCCAACACTTTAACAAAATAAGCAAAGCCCAGCAGCACTTCAGCTACTCTCCCTATATGACAGAAAGATAATGGCCAGCTTATCGCTCACAATCTGTGCTTTGCAGCAATAATTAACAGGGAAATCTGCCACTGTAAAACTTACTTCAGATAGCTTTAAAGTTACAAGGCCTGCTCTGTTCAACTACACGTAGATTTGGATGAGTCAAAGCTCTAGATTATAAAAGAAAGGAGATAAAAAAATAAGAAGCCGGAGAAAAAAGTACACACCAATAGTGGAAACTGTTTTGCAATTGCTGGCACAATAAATTAGCCTTTTGGTATTACAGCCCAGTTTCAACAGGTCACAGGACGTTGCACTAGTGCTCGAAGTAGCTAGGCTTGTATGCTCAGAAGAGGGAGGAGAAGGAAAGTGGATCTCTTTAAAATAAAGCAGTTTATAGGCATAAACCCTTTTCTCATAGGGTATATTTAAATGTACTTTACTTCTTTAATCAAAGAAGTAAAAAAGCTTGCCTGATAGCCTGAGAAAAGCATATTATTTGGATATCAAAAGGGAGTTAGTTCAGCTGCTTCTGTATCTGATTATCCAAATCTTTCCCATGTGCGTTTACACCACACTTAAACTTCTGTATACTGGATGTAGTTTTAAAACCAATGTTGATGAGTAACACGTACTCTTCTAGCTATGTTCCAGCAAGGTGGAAAATGAGAAACTACAGCAACAATAGCCCAAGACAATCTCTGCGGGGATGAGGAAATTCACCTCTGACAGGTGAGATGTGAGTATCTGGAAGGTAAACTATGAGCATTTATAAAATCTGACCACAGCAAAACACACAAAGGCTGTGATGTCCAGTGGGTCAAGACACTACCCAGGGGAGGAGGTATCCTGTTCTTTAAACCAAAATTAGCAGCAGGCTAATTCTGTTGCCCAGAACGATCACTGTAATAGTTTATTGGAAGGAAGCAGGCCATATGGGAACAAACCCTGAGGTATATGTCAGCTGGCAAGAGGGGTCATGGCCAAGAGCTGAAGTGAATTGTGCCCGTTCCTCTGCCAGAAGATAGGTTGAACTTGGGTTGATTCTTCTGTTCAGCCACTTCAAGGAATTTCATCTAAAGCGCATGCATCATCTACCCAAGGAATAAAAATGTGGCAATTTCTGCCAAAGTTTTTCAAACAGGTCCGTTTTCTGTTATTTCTTAATATGCTAGCACGTGAGAACTTAATTCATGAGTTTCCTAATGTCTGTGTTGGCAAAGGGTTCCTTGCAGTTCCCCCTCCCTCCCCATCATGCTGAGTTTTGGTCATGGTCCTTCGCTGTGGATTCAGAGTTACACAGCCATCAGGCACTGATGCAAATGCTGCGGCCCCGATGCTTGCTTTCAAAGCAGTGAGGTGCCAGGATGTCCAAGTACACATGACACTAAGGACTATATAAACCTGTGAAGAACATAATGATCTCTGAAAGGAAGTTAAAGAAGAGAAATGTCTGAAGCCCCGGTTCTACCAAGTGTCACTCACTGCTGGGTAGCACCCCCCCCACGTCCCCCCCCCGTTTTAGAGTCTAAAGCAAGAGTACAGACACAGTGGGTATGCGGAAGAGGCAGGTACAGATTCAGGAATGCTGTAGCATTGTTGACAGCTTGAGGCTTTAAAACACAACACCTAATTTTGCAAGTAGAAAATACTTCTGAGTTATACTCATCTCCCCGCATACACATCTAGGGTTGTTTTGTCCATACCAGCAGCCACCACGAAATAAATAGCCATCTATTAAAAATTGAACGGTTCCACATTCACATGCATGGGGGAGCTCTGTTTGGCAGCACCTACGGGTACTACAGCAGGCAGGAAAACATCTTGCAGACTAGGTGTCATCACAGGACTAGTCACTGTGCAGTCCTCAAGTCAAACCATACATCAAAGAATAAAACTGATATCCTAAGGTCATAGCCTCACTTAGGCTTTGCTCCATAAATCTGCAAAAAGGCTATATAATCTTGTAATCTGAGATATGTCAAAGAGATCGTAGTACTGTAAAAATACCAAGCCTCCTATTCTATCCACAGGTCTCAAACACTTAATGTATGTGCTTCTCTCATCCACTCAAAATATTCCTAATTTATGAGATGAACTGCACTTATTCCCAGTCTTTCACTCCAGAGTGAGGAGAAGGAAGAGGATCATTGCACAGGTACAAAAGCATGCCTACAGACTGAACTACTCCCAGTGGTAAGACATGATTTGGTTGGAGGAAAAAATGCAAGCCAAGGGCCATCTGACAATCTGAACCAGACTCTTCCTGGCACTTGTGACTATATTCTGGTATGTGAGAATTCGTCTGGCCCCGTTTTCCTTTTGCTTTCTTAACTTTCCAAAACAAGAAGGGATTAGAGGAAAGGCGTTCACAAGTGGAAATTTCTGCTGGGTGGATAATTCATCCTGTGTTACTTCCAGGGCCAGTTGTAAACTCATGTAACAGAATAAATATAAATTGAATTTTAAGGTATAGAGGAAGCACTAACCAGTTTTCTGGAACTACATTCCACACTGTCCCAATTGGCCTTTTCCTGCCCAGAGCTGCAAGTTCCATGAGTCTAAGAAAATGCAAAGAGTGTTTTCTTTTACCTGGACAGCACTGTTTCTGACAACTGCTATGCTTTTATGTCCCTTGCAAATCAGTTTTAGAGCTTCCTGCTGGTACAGATAGGAAACTTATCTTGCAGCAGCCTGTGTCATGTGTGCAAGGGCTGAGCAGTGCATACCGATATGTGCTCCGACAAGAAGTGAGTGAACCAACCCTTTCCGAAAGTCCAGGAAACACTGGCAGTTTCAGATGGCTGGCCATGGTTCCTATCTGCATTTCTTCCCACAGACGACTGGGTGACAACTTTATGCTTTCTTCCGACTGTTTTAATTCTACTCCAGCTCTCAGACTTGGAGCAATGAGAAGAGCAAAGGGTATTCTCCACATGTCAAGGCTGACTCAAGATAAAAGACATTTATTTGAAGGAGATACACCCTGCCTCGTGCCACTGGGAAGCTTACTGACTTCATGCAAGTACATACGGCAAGCAAGTCTCAGGTGTACTTTTGCTTCCACCCTGCAGGAACAAACTCCCTAGCTTACATGGAAGAGAGAAATGCATCGAGAGTATTTGAATGGGACCTTTCCACTGGAAGCTCTCAAATACCTTTTTAGGCCATGAAATCTCTAGCACCAGGAGCAGGAATGGCTGCAGGCCACATAGCTGAAAACACAAAAACCTGCAGGACCTCTCCACTGTTTACAAAACAGGATGGTGATGTCCAGCAAAGCATACAAAGTATGTTTTCTGCTTTCCTGCTTTCTCAATTTTCCTGCCAGTATCACATGGAAAAAACAGTTAAAAATCTGCAGAAGGAAGTCTTCAATGTGCTTCTCTATGTACCCAACGCCAAGCCAGCGCCTTTTGAAAGAACCTTTAGATTGATTTCTTAGGAAGGAGAAAAAAAAATATTAATTTGTGATTAGAAGGCATAAAGATGTTAAGTCAGATGGAAGCATTCCTGAAAAGCGAGGGGAAAACTAACGGATCAATTCATTCAGCTGCCCTAAAGGGTAAACAGCAAACGAGCACAATCTACAAGCCCTGACTATTATTAACAGCTTGACCAGAAGTCGATGCTTTTTGTAGTTATATTTGTACTTGTGAAATGTGATGAACTAAAAAAATGTTTGATGGACCCTGACACCGAAGCAAAGAGGAAAAAAATGAAGAGGGATGACACTTACATTATTGCTCCCAACGTGAGGTTTGGCTCCCTCAGAGAAGAAACTTGCTAAAGAAAGGTTGTTTCAGCTGGTAATGGACACTCAAAGAAATGAAAACAAGAGCCTTTCTGGGTCTCAAATTCACCCAAAAGGCCTACATCGTAGCACTCAAAAAACTTTGCTTAGCAGCCTGTAAAAACCTCCTTTTCAAAATGATGCGTTACTGAGTCAGGCTTCTGGAGCTGTCAAAACGTCTTAAGAAGAAAACCAAGGCCATTTTTTTACGTGGGGAAAGCTCCCTTTTCAGTGCTGGGACCCCATAAGGTGAAGGCTACATATCCCTTCTGTGTGTAGCTGTGAGCCGTAGCATGGGTATTTCTACAGAGAAGATGATTCCCTTTCCCCCTCACTTTTCGTGAGCAGACCTTCTTCTCCTCCCCACCTGTCCCAAAAGCAGACAACAAAACCTTCCTCCACAGCAACACAAGGCTAAACATTCCTCTCTCTTCGGCAGCTTGCAGAACTGCCTCAGCCTGTGAGTATTTTTTGCGTTTAAAAAGCTTTTAAGGTAGTTTAATTGGGTTTTTAGATTCAGATGGTTGTAAGTAGGAGACTGGGGAGCTTTGACTTGCAGTGGTAGTTAGGGAAGGATTGCTGGCCAGGATAAAGGGCCCTTAGCTGGGAGCTTTGCGTTCCATTCTCCCTTCCAACACAGGCCTCCAGAGACTGCAGGTGGGTGCCCAACTCAGGAAGGGCACAGGCCCATGGGCTCTTTGGAGGAGACCTGCCTCCAGTAGCTTCCCAGCCATAAAAATTCCATAAAAATTCAGCTCTTAGCTGAGGGCACAATAGATTTTTCCTTTATACTTTGTTCAGGGTAACAAATAATCCTGATTCACATCAGCCGGGATGATGGCAGGGTGCTCTGAAGGATTAATCGGTTCTGTCTGTAAACAGCCAAAGATTCATCAATCCTCAAGCTGCAAATGGGGGTGGGGAGAACCCAAAACTAAAACCCCTTCCGAAGATCCATCACCCCATTAACTCAGAAAGTATATGCCCCCTCCTGAGGCTTGGCATCTATGTTCCTAGACTTTTCCCTCAAGTGGATCTACTTGAACTGGAGCCAGGCAGCAGTACTGCTGTTCTGATCCCAAGATTGCTATTTTTGACACAGCCGCTTTTAACCATCACTGTCACAAGCAAGCCTCAACTTGCTTTCAGCAGCAGGGCAATGAGCAAAAACCCTTCTCTTCCTCTCTCCTATGGCTCTGCTCTCACTGTTGTGCTAGAAGTGGAAGTTTCACTTTACCCAACCTGTTTAGTTTTGACAAAAAAGGCAGAAGTATTTAATTTCTCTGCTGCTAACATAGATGGTCCAAGCACCTTTGTTAACAGGACTGTGTTATGAATCTGTGAAGCATGCCTGCAGACAACATACACACAGCGTTAACTTCATTTAAGATAGGCGCCTATACCATCCTGTATTCTTATATCCTAGGAAATCCATAGAGAGTCCTACAGCCCTTTTAATCTCATTTTATATACCTTTCTCAGAGAAAAGGTAAAGCTCCTTTACAGGCAAGCAGAATGTGAAAGACAGCCATGTGGCAAATGCTAAGCATAAACAGCTACAATGCCGCGCCATCATAAAATGCCATTAATCATTTACATCAGGAAATGCTACAGTAAGGGTGAACACACACAACCTTATCTGTTCCGTGTGTACACATGCAGGTTACAAGCTTTAGTCAAATTACTTGTGTGCACAACATGCAACAGCTAAATGGGGTTCTGTTCCTTGGCCCTGGGTGCTGGCTTCGTACAGCTTCAAAAACCTCTCTCTTCACTAACTGCGCATGAGTTGTAGCTAAAATTGTTTGGAGCTGCTTTTTCTTCATCTCGGAGCATTTTTATTAGGGCTGGTCTAATGTCTCCTCATAAAAGGGATAAAATCTGTTTCTTGTAGAACATCATTTAATGCATTTCTGTCTTATATAAGGCATTTCTGCCTACCTTTAATTGTATTTTCAATGATCAACTCTTGAACCCTAGAGGGAAAGCTTTCTGGCAGTGCCTGAACACTGTTCAGTTACTTCTTGATCCTCTGTAGGGAGATGCGCAAGCAACTGCAAAAGTTGTTCTTCTCAACAGGATTCCAGAGCAACTTTTCTGGAGATGTTTTCTTCCAGTGCTCTCTTTTATCCAGTTTGGGGTTGGTATTTTTTGTGGATTTTTTTTTCTTCTTGTTTTCAGCTCTAAGAGAGGACTTTTCTCCCAAATAACAGAAACGAAGTCATGTCCAGTACCTTGCCATTACAGGTAGGTGTCACATAGCCCTTTTGTGAATTTACCAAGCTTCAAACACAGCCAGTCAGCCTGTTCAGCTAAAGGCTTTACATAGTCCTCGGCACCCTGCTCTGAGATCTACACCAAGGCACTCCTGAAAAAGGCACAAATGGATGCAGTAAACCCTGTGCATATAAAGTCTTTTTGCCATCTCCTGCAGGATACTTCAGAGATTATTGTCCCCTCTGAGCTGTTTGATCTTTTTTGGGGTGGTCTTGTGGCTGGAGGTACATGTGTGAAGTTTGTTGACAAGGACCAGAGATACGTAAGCCTTTTAAGATGGGAAGGAGAGCAAGAGAATTCCAGAAACTTTGCCACCAGCTAAAGGTAGTGATAAAGAAACATCCTAAGACAGTCTCTTTTTTTATCATTACAGGTGAGATGGAGAAGCTGTACAGACAAATCACTGAAACCCAAAGAATTAATCAAAAGGTGAAGTTACACAGTATTGTCACTGTTGGATCTAAGAATCAACACTTTTAAAACACATGAACACCCTGCAGCCTCCATCCTGTTTTGTTTATTTACTGTCAGGTTAGTGAGAGAAAGTGGCTGAACACAGGGTCTGATGCGTGGCAGGGCTGGGAGCATTCCCATTTCCGGCACCAGCAAAGTTCAATCAGCTCAGTGGGGATAGCTGCACCATCAGAACAGCTTGCTGCATGTTTTGACAGGTACATTAACTGACAACCTGATAAATGGAGGAGAATGCACAGCTCTTGGATTTAGTCACAATTTCTACACAGCTTTCCAGAGCGAAGGAAGACCTGACAGCTGGCTGTCGTGTGCAAGGTTAAGTGCAGCATTTTAAAGGCAGCTTGCTCCACTAGCCTGAGCCATCTTTACAGTGCAGGCAGATCTCCTTGAAACAGGAGAAATGTTCTGTTAAATTGAAGCAAGCAAGTAACAAGCACCCAAGCCTTGATTACAGGCTATGATCAGGAG
The DNA here is from genome assembly GCF_015220075.1 of Falco rusticolus. NCBI lineage: Eukaryota > Metazoa > Chordata > Aves > Falconiformes > Falconidae > Falco > Falco rusticolus. The sequence goes on from NC_051187.1 coordinate 103,491,452, forward strand.
AACCACAGAATTGGGGGGGGTGGGGTGCGGAATATTACAAGAGGCTTAGCATTTAATGCTCTAAAGTAGTAAATCCACAGTAAATCCTCCTGAATCTAAATATGCCTAAGACATATTTTAACTTATTTTTTAAAGTTTTCTCAAATGCCGTCTTACGCTCCCAAACAACTAAGCTCCACCACTACATTTGCTTTCTCAGTATTCTGCAAATCAGGTTACATCCAGTGCCTTGAGTGCCTTTTGGCATCCCAAAAGTTCCTCCCAATAACTAGTAAGCAAGCCATTTATTTGTAGTTATCTCCCCTTTTAAACTTAAGTAACCCAAAAGTGTCCAACGGATTAAAGCAGATCTAGGCAGGTTTTTTTGGCAGTTAAAGAAAGTTTGCTCTAAAGTTAAGCACGTTCCTGACACATAATTTTACCACTTAAAAACAGAATGACCTCAGAAAGGTTTTAGTAAGAAAAAAGAAATACAACTCCCCATTTGTGCACGCTGACTCTGAACAAAAAAGGAAAGCAGGTGCTGTGATCTACCTAGATGTAAGTTTTTCTTCTCAGTGTTTTAGATTTAAATTAAGACTTACCCAGTGTGGAAATTGATTTTTTTGCCAGTGCTGCTTTTCATTTTACTACTAGAGTCCACACACACCTTGGGATCACTTCCTGACTTATTTCTTGTAACACTGGTGTGAAAGCTAAATATTATTGTGCTTAGCAAACTCGGTCAAAAGCCTGTCTCGCTTTTTGCAAAACCAAGGTTGTTAATGAAAAACAACCACAGTCCCCATAGGAAAAAAAATAAAAATCCCAGCTTATCACATGAAATGTGAAATGTAAGTTTTATAAACACCCTCAGAGGGGAAGAAAACAAGTAGAGCCATAGCATCACTTACTTCCAGGAGAGAATTCCTACTGCAAATGTGACCGAGCTCCTACAGACTGTGGATGGGAAGAGGAGAGGCACACACAGAAAATACACCCTGACCAGCCATACCTTCGAAGCCAGGGAAATAAATGTCCTGTGCTCCCAGGGAAATAAATGTCTGATTACACTGCATCCCTGAGCAGCAGGCTACCAGGATAGGGAAAAACACCCTTTAAAAACGAAAACAAGCTATATCAGTAAAAGTGCACTTTTGCAGATAACTGCTTCTACAGCTGGGACTTCTGCTGGCACAGCTATGTCAGTCACGGGTCACACTTCGTCACAGAGCTTGCAGACAGAGCTGTGCCAGCAGAAGTTTGCCACATAGACCTGGTGGGAAACTCAACAGCGACTAAAACGAATCTGCAAAGTTTGATGTTTTTCGTGCCACTGCCAAACTAAGTTTTTCTAACAGTCTGATGATGGGTAGTCTCACTCCTTTGCCGCTGACACATTAGGATCTTGGCTTCCAAGGAGAGAGGAAACCTAAACTTAGCCGAGGAACGTGGCAAAACCTATCAGCCATTTACATTGTGCTTTATCCTTCAATTAAATACACAAACTAAATTAGAAAGAGCCCCTGTAGGAAGGAAAGATAACATGGAATAAATTAAGCTGCTGTACTTAAGCACTCAGAGTAGGCCACCCTCGCTTTTAATAGTAAGAAAAGAACAAAACTGAAAGTGTTTAATGGGATTTGTTTAGCAGACAGCAAAGAACTGCAAAATTCCCACCATTCAGTTAAACTGAACAGTCAAACTGCAATGGGACTTTCATCATCTTCAAGCATCTTTGAAGACAGCGGGCAAGGAGATTTAATGCCTGAGTTGATGTTCAAACGTAAGTTCTGTTCAGATGAATCGACACGATACTGTGGGTCACGTGTATGGAGATGCATATCGTTATTCCAGAGCACAGAACCACAAGATGTCAGAAGCATGCACTGCCAATCTGCTCTGGAGCAAAATTACAAAACGAAACTGTAAATAACCTCCCAACACCCTCTGTGGGGGAAAAGAAAGCCACAGGCAAGTGCTGTGGTGCCTCCGAACCCATTTACATTCACTAATGAATCAAGCCGTCCGAAGCAGAGGGCTGTGGAAAGGAGAAAGGCTACGTACAGGAAGTCAGGTCAGGCTGTGGCGCTTGCACACCGTGCAAAGTAAACCTCACACGTAAAGCCTGCCTGCAGCTTTTGTGAGGTATTGCTGGCACGTGGCTGTACCTGAAGAGGGCTGTGTGTCGGAAGAGTGACATTTGGCAGTACAAATTGCGCCACCGCTTCCTATTTTGATAGGGAGAATGCAGAAATAAAATCACTGGCAGTGCTGTGTTTGTAAAGGCCGTGCTCCACCTTCGCCAGAGCCTTCTGGCCCTCCAAATTGGGATACAGCTTCTAGGAATTCCTTGGGTTGTGTCACAGGGAACACTTTGTTGTTAGAAATACTGTACTTTTTTTTTTGTTTAGGGGAAAAAATAAAAAGCACCAGGACAAAAACATCTCAAAGGAGTGGCAGAGCTAAAAATAGACACATTATCATCACTTTCATTATCAGCTATGTCTACACACTCACACACACACACACACAAAGTACGACTGTGAGCAACATCAGGATGAGGTGTTCTCCCCTCCAGGTTAGTTTCAGGTTGCGAGGGAGCATGTTTGAGCTTGGCTGAGCAGCAGAGCGTCACGGAGAGGGGACGGCACAGGCATGAATTTCAGTGCAGCAGCCCCCCTTCCCCGGCTTAAACGAGGCTATCTAGAATTCTTATCAGCAGGCCAGCTCCTGAGAAGTTGTAACTCCCCAAAGCAAATACTTAGCCTATGCAAAGTTTCAAAAATGGCTTGATAAAGGCTGGTGGCTAAATATTTCAGAAAGTCAGAAAAAACTCAGTGTGGCCACGAACCGGCAGAAAGCAACCGAGCCCTCCGCCATATTTACCAAGAGTACTTAAGTTTAGAAAGCAAGCCCCAAACTGTTACAAAAACTCAAGTGTTTAGGCACGTTATTTTATTCGCAGTCACTGCTGCCTGAGGTTGAAGCCCAGCTTTTATTGCAGGTGACATTCCCGCCATGTGCCTTCTACGGGATGGCTGTGGACCACCGGGAAAAAGTGGGGAGACCCTCGCCTCCCCCAAAACACCCTTCCCTCGCCACAAACAACCTCCCCTCCCCCAAAACACCCTCCCCTCGCCACGAACACCCCCACCAACCCCACCGCCGGGTCCCCACGGCGCCGGGCGAAGGTCCCAGGGCGGGATGGCGGCCGGCCCGGCGGGGAGCGGGGCCCAGCTCTCCCCCCACACGGCCCGGCTTTGCCCCGTCGCTGCCGCCCTCAGCCGGGGCTGCGGGGTGAGCCTGGCAGCCCCAGAGCAGCCCGGGGGACGGCTGCCAACGCCGCCGCGGCCCAGCCCCCTGGGACGCCCCCGCCGCCGGGCCCAGCGCCGGGCCCCCCGCGCGCCCCTCACGCCCCGGCCCCCCGCGGGGGTCTTGTCCCCCCCCGGGCCGCCCCTCGCCGGGGACATGCCCGCAGCCCCCGCTCCCTACCCGCACGCACGGCTCGGCGAGGGCGCGGAGCGGCGGCTGCGAGGCGGCCCAGGCCGCGGCGGCCGCCCCGGGTGCTGGCCCCGGTGCTGGCCCCGGTGCTGGCGGGGCCCGACATGGCGGCGCGGGCCCGCTCCCCCCTCAGCACAGGAGGCCCCGCCGGGCCGCGGCGCTCACCTGCATCCGGCGCGGCAGGGCGGCGGGGCCGGCGGCGGCAGGGCGGCGGGGCGGCGGCGGCGGGCAGCAACGACATGCAGGCGGCGGCCCGCCGGGGAGCGCGGCCGGGCCGGGGACGGAGCCGCGGGGCCGGGGCGGCGGCGGCGGCGGCGGCGGCGGCGGCGGCGGGGAGGAGCGGGCCGGGGCTCGGCAGGGCGGAGGAGACGGAGGCGGGGACGGGCGCGGGGAGGCGGGAGGCGGCGGCGGGAGGCGGGCGGGGACGGGGCCGCAGCGCGGGGACCTGGGGCACACGCGGGGCCGCGCCACCGCTCGCCCTCCGCACACGCCGGACCCTGCAACCCCGCGCGGCAGCTGCCAACACCTGCCCCGGCGCGGGGAACGACACCGGCCCCGGGGCGACACCGCCAGGGCCCCGAGCGGCCCGCGGCGAGACGACACGCCGGTTTTACCTCATGATGTTGGCGGCAGCCAGGAGCCCTCTGCGGGGCGGGCGCCGGGGGGGCGGCTGTCAGCGGCAGGGCCCGCCGTGCCCCGTGGGTGCGGGGGGATTTCGGGGTGTCCGCAGCCCCCCCAGTTCGTGGAGGCAGGAGGAGCAGGGGGCCGCGGGGTTGGCAGCGGGAAATGGCAGCCTGCGAGGCCGTGGGGGCAGCCCCCCGTGTTCAGCGTGGGGTTTGAAGGGGCAGGCATCTCTTCAGTGTCCGTCACAGCTTGTTTCTCCGCAGGCAGCAGCTCCTGTTTTTTGCGAGATCTTTTCCAGCGCCTACATTTCAGTTGTGCAGAGCTGTGTGAGGCGGGGATGCTCTTCTGGGCAGCCGAAGCAGGGAAGCGCAGGTAAATGGCACTCCCGTGTTGAAGCCCATCTTCTCCCAAGCACAGCAAAATCCGTGTAGTGGCCGTTCCCGCGTTCAGTCAGGAGGAACCTGGGCCTCCCGTGAGGGAAAGATGGATTGACAGATAAAATAAAAGCAGCAACCAGGGGCAGGGAGGGAGGGAGGTCTTTGCGGGCTGACCTATGGGACAGCCCAGGTGGGAAAATGGTGCTGGGAGGGAAAAAAAGCATCGGAGAGGTGCAGGGAGGTGTCTGAGGGAGCAGCAGGGGGCAGGGGAAGCACAGGCTGGGACAAGAGATCAAGCCCAAGAGCTTTTTATTCGAACTTGCTTTCTACTGCAGCTGCCTGGACTTGTGATGGACCAAAAAAGCTCATTTATGCTCAGAGAACAGGAAGCACCAAAGGAGCCTCTGCAGTAGCTCCTTTGGCTATAGGGGTTTTGATAGGAAGCAGGCTGCGGAGCGAGGGAGTGATCTGGAGTGGGTGCATGTTAACCGTGAGCCTGTGTTCCCTCCCAGGGCCAAAATCCATGACCTACAGCAGCGACCTTGTGTCTAACAAGGCTCAGAAGGAGACTGAGGAGTCATGGCAGAAGACCACAGGTGCATATTAAAGAGTCACATGGTGAGTCTTGTATTACATCCGCTACCTCTATAGGAGACATACATGCCTAACAGCCATGTGAAACGAACCCCTTTCCCCAGACCTGCTCTGCCTATGTGTTCTAAATTTGTACTTTTTCACTCCTGAGACTTTTGAACCAAGGAGGACTTTCCCCCTTATCACCCTCACATCTCCCTATCTCGAGCCTTTCCCAGGACACTGAGTGTATAGTTACATTGGACAAATATATCTCAGTTTTGTTATGACTTGTTTTATATACGTGCATTTGTCTGATTTAAAAATAACAGTTCTAGTTCAAGAGGCTCCCTGCCGTATCAGGGAATGCCAGGTGAGATGTGAACATCCAACAGCCACTTTGCAGCGCCCGTGGTCCCTATGGAGACAAACGCTGCCATTTCTCTGGAAAGTCTGAATCATCTTGCACCGCAAGAAAACAACGAAGTGTCATTGCTAGTCAGGTATTTTACAAATATTTCCACACAAACCAACAGACAGGATGAGCTTGAGCTCAGGAGTTTCGAGCAGGAAGGACTTGACTGGATGTTAAAGAATTTTCTTGGACATGGATTTGTCAGGGAGGGGAATGAAACTGCAGGAGTCAGGACGTTTCTAGTCAAAAGCACATCAGTGTGGAACAAACAGCCCCCCTTTTAATGAGCATGCATGTCGCAAGAGGCAGGATTATAGTTTATGGCATAGATCTGCCTAGCTGGGGAGGTGGTGAAATGAAGTCCTTCTCAACGGGTGCTGCTCCACCAGTAGGTTTGTAGATCGGGCAGATCTCTTCCCAACCCATTTGCAAGGGAATGAGAGTGATGGGGAGCCAGAAAATATTTTTCTTGAGTTACTTGGGACTCACAGCAAAAAACATTAAGCGAGAAACGGCCAACACTAACCCACACAGATGTTTCTTTTGGGCAGAAACATGCCAGTTTTGGAGGGAAGTGGCTCTGGATGCCTGCAGCCCCCCGGAGCCACCACCATGCCGGGTCTCTGACACAGGCCCTGCCCACTGAACACCTTCTTGAGGCGGGGTGTGTGTGTGTCAGTTTTATCCGCAGGGCTGCGGGGACAACCCCGGTTTTGTACCGAGGCCGCCTTTCAGGCCGGTTAAGAACCGAGCTTTTATCGGGCACCAGCCACAAGGCGGGAAGGGGGAGCGGCGCGCTCGCGGAACGGCGGGCGCCGGCAGCGGCGGCGGGCGGACGGCGGTAGCGGGGCACCGGTGCGCTTCCGGCCGCCGGCGGAAGTGCTGCCGGCCCCCCCCCCCCCCCCCCCCCCCGGCACACTTAGGCGCCGCGGGGAACGCTTTTCGCGGTGCACCGCGGCGGCTCTGCAAGATGGCGGCGCCCGTTGGCCGCTGCTTGTGGAGAGGTGAAGGGCCTTCGCTGTCTCTCTCACCGCCGGGACAGCGCGGCTGTTGGCTGCCCGCTCTTTATCTCCAGCCGGTGGCTTTTTCCTTGGTCGCGGGGTGACCCTGAGGAGTGGTGGGCCCTGCCCGGGCGGGGGTGGCGGGGCGCCTGGACGATGGCCCCCGGGGAGGTGAGGGAGGCCGGGCCGCTTGGCTGAGGCGATGTCTGCTTTTCCTTCGCAGTACTGGCCCCGTGTCGTGGGTGGGTCGTCCCCGGGCTCGACCAGCGCCTCGCCGCCGCCCCCGCTTTGGTGAGCGCCGCGCCGCCCGGCCGGCCCTACGCTGCGGCAGCGAAGTGAGTGCGTTTTTTATCCGAAGCGGCTCTCTTGGCCGCCGGGTGGCCTGGTGGTGGTGGCAGGAGGAACGTGTGGTGTTTTCGGGGCCTGCAGTGTTGGTTTTAACATCCCGCTTGGCCTTGGTGGCATCCCGCAAGCTGCTGGCTCCGAGAGAAACAGCCTGGAGAGAGACGATCAAAGCTGCGCTTACAGGGAGTGTTTTCTGTTACTCTTGTGATAATGTAACGGTTATGGGGAAAGGTTTATTTAATATTTTTGATGTCTGCTTTTGGAGGGTTTGGCTGGATTGCAGCTTAAGCAGTACCGTCAGCATGAAAGCTGGTAAGCTTATGGAATTGGTTTCAGACTGTTTCTCCTCTTGATTCAGGTTGCTTTTTATTTTTTTAATTCATTGTTTCTTTAAGTCTAATATTATGGTGTAAGCGGGAGAAGTAAAAATTACCTTTGTGTGCGGAACAGTGAAATGTGCTGTACACCAAACATTCTGAAGTGTTGCAGAGTCTTTCGCCATAGTCAACAGAGGAACAGAGTGTCTAGCTATTCAATTTTTTTTCCCCTTGGTTTGAGAACCTTTGAAAATAGGTAGGGGAATAAGGATTGGGGTTAGTGTTTTAAGTGCATGCAAAATGATATAGGAAAGGGAGGAGAAACCTTTCTTGAAAGGTGGGACTGCCATGACTCATTAAAGAAAAAAAAGCCTTGTAGATGGGGCTCCTCATTACTGGGAAGCTGTGAGAGACTCACTCAGTTTGGAGGTGGCTCGGGCACAGTGCCTGTTGCCAGACTTGTAAAAGTCAGTGTGTTATCTTAAACTGGTTTCCCTTTGATGTGGTAGGAGGCTGTAAGCTTGGTTCTGTGCCGCACCAATGCAGCTAGGTTGTTTGAGGAGCTTAATTGCCTTCAGAGCTTTTGATTTTTGAATGTTTGATTTCTTTCTTGGTCATCTGAGACAAGTAACTGAGGTGAATTTAGGGTTGCTGTTCATCTTTGAGTGGAACTTTTCCTGTTAAATGAATGACACATGACAGTATCTACTTTTTCTCTTGGAACACGTGCCAAACTCTACAGTTGATCTAACAATATTTTTTTGTTTATCTTAGAACTGCAAAAAGAGATTCAAAAAAGACCAAGCAAGAAGAAAGAAAGAAGAAACAAGTAACTAACAGGCGGCCGCTGATGAGCAAGCCCGTGGATGATGTATACTTGACGTGGTATTATAAGCGACCATCCTATGATGTAGAAAAGGCTGTGGGTATGCTAAAAAAATTTCAGGAACTGGACTTCACTTACCCCAAGCAGCATGTCTATATTAATGTATTCCTAGATATGGCACTACAGAAGAAGGTAGGTTGAAAGTGTACAAGTTTTGATGCTTTTTTTTCTTTTTATTGTGGGAAGGCAGTGTTTTCAGTGTAGAGCAGATGCTGCTGTTGGCCTTCTCAGCTGCCTCTTGCAGCTTCTCTGGTGTCAGAATAATGCGTGGTTTTGCAGGTGGCTTTGTACCTTTTTATGTGTATAATGATTAAACATCTCTCATACCCCTAAGGTGAAGAGAGCACCATAGCAGATTTTCAAAACAGTCACAAATTATGTGACTCAAATTCATGTCTGCATAGAACTGATCAAACTAAGCTTTGCATCTGTTTAGGGTTTCCGCTTAAAGATGTGTTACCAAAATAATGTGTTCTGTGATGACTCTTATAGAGAGAAGTGTAAATGCAAGCTTCTTCTCGCCTCTGTCCACGTGGTCTTGATTTGTTTTTTTTTTAAATTATATTCCTTGAAAGTATGCTTGTTTGCCTGACCTTTGTGATTTGAAGATGTCTAGCCAAGTTTATTCTTTCCCTAAAATGCCTCTGCTTCCCCCATAAGTAGAAAAGAGGCCACTTAAGAGCAGGTTTCATTGCGTTGTAACTAAATATCCTCTTGCTATACCGGGGTCCTTTAAAGCTAGAAAGAAAGTTCATGCTTAAAAAAATACAGACCTCTTGCTCCTGGTTTGGAGGTTATGTTGCATTCTTAAGGCTTGGTGAGAGAGACATTCCTTGCCTGATGGTTTGCGTTGGCCATTGTATCAGAAACACCATTTAGATAAGCTGGAACTGCAACACCTTGATGTTTGTTGTTGGCTGCACCTCGGCCTGGTAGCAATCCTACACTGGAGTTGCTGATCCCAGCCCCTTTCTCTTGGGCAGACTGCAGCAGAATTAATTCATATCTCAAGTTAAGGTTTGAGTATATACTGGACATTAAAAAAGTAGTCAAAACTTAGAAACCATGCTTGTTAATGACCTCTGTGCAAGGAAATTGTGGGTAAGATTGCTATTTAGGGGACCTACTCCATGCAGTTGTGTAACTTCCCCTTAAGTCATGAATTCTTTTTATTTGTTCTAATATTTGTCTTTCTTTGCTCACTAGAAAAAAGTGGAACCGTTTTCAAGCATTGTTGTTCTTCCACATCGCTTTACAGATGAAACAAATAAGGTCTTGGTTTTCACAGAGGTGGGTAAGCCCGAATTACTTATTTTATGTATCTAGCATGCTTTTACAGTGCAGCTAGTTCCCATGCAGTTATGTGGTGGATTGACCTTAGCTGGATGCCAGGTGCCCACCAGGCTGCTCTATCACTCCTCAGCGGAATGAGGAGGGGAGAAAATAAGGTGAAAGAAACCTCATAGGTCAAGGTAAAGGCAGTTTAATGAAGCAGTAGCAAAGGTCACACGTGCGGAAGCAAAGGACAACAAAAGATGTTATTCTTTATTTCCCGTCAGCAGGCGATGTTAGGCCACTTCCCAGGAAGCAGGTCTTCAGTGTGTTTAGCAGCTGCTCTGGAAGACAAATGTCATAAATAATGAATGGCCCCGCTTCCTTCTCCTTTCACCTAGCTTTTATATCTGAGCAGATGTCATATGGTACAGAATATCCCTTGGGTCAGTCAGTTTAGGTCAGCTGTCCTGGCTGTGTCCCCTCCCAGGATCCTGCCCACCCCTAGCCTGCTGCAGGGGGAGGTTGGGGAGACAGCCTTGGTGCTGTGCGAGCGCTTTTCAGCAGTAGCCAAAACACTGGGGTGTTATCACTGCCTTTCTAGCTACCATCACAAAGCACAGCACCGTAAGGCCTGCTGTGGAGCTAAGCCAGACCCAGTACAAAGTACTGAAAATCTTCTATTGAGAAGACTCTGCAGATGCTTTGTAGAACTCCTAAGTCTGTCTAGGATTCGCCTTCAGCAGCGTCTTAATGTATTAATAAACATCTTATTGGATTTCCTTCATCCTGATAGGTTTAAGTATATGTAGGTTATTCTAGCTACACACCGAAGGAGTGAACGTCTGCATAGAAGTGACTAAGGAAGAGATGATTAAAGGTCATTTACAGAGTAAAACCTTTGTCACCTTTTTGTAATACACTCAGATGGTTTAGTGCAGCAGCCATGTCCAAGCCTGCTGTCTTAAGCCTTGGTCTGCAGTGCAGATCAAAAGCAGGTGTTGCTCACAGTAACTTGTGCTGTAACAGGATACCCTTGGGGGAGGAGGGGAAGGAAACTTCTCCTCAAAAACCCCTAAACAACTTAACAGCCCACTGCCTCAGGCCCTTTGTCTGCTCTCCTAGGAGTTCACTAATGAAAAACGGTGTGGAGAGCAGTTGTAGCATCTGTATGAGACTAGTTTCAGCTTCTGCTGCTGTCCTTTGTCAGTTAATTGTTCTAACAGAGTAGATAGGCATATATCTGTATGAAATCCTAGAGAACTGTCACAGATTGAGCTGCCTACTCTTTAGGCTTAATTTTTGTAAGAATCTCTACCTGACCTACAAGGTGAGAATCCTCCTATAGAATGGAGGGCTGAGAGAAGACCCAAGCATGCCAGGTTCTTCGGTGCTGTATCTTACAACCTTCTCTGCGCACTCAAATTCATGTGGAATAGGAGATCCTGTGCCTTGTGAAGTTGTGTAGGTGGAAGAAGGCTGAGTGACTGAAACACTTGGTAGTGCTTTTGGGTGGAAGTGTGAAGCTATTAAGTTTATTCTCGTGAGGAGAAGTTGATTCTTGCTTTAAGTCACAAATATCTGCTTGTATCAAAAGCTTGAGCTGAAGTTTTTACAGAACTGATGCCTTTTACTTTTCTATATTTCAGGCTACTAAAAGCAAAACCTCACAGAGGACAGAAGTTTAGTAGCACTTTTCAAAAGTTGAACAGCCTTTTTCATAGTGGTTTTCTGTAGCCTGTTCTCTGCTTTTCTTTAAGCTTGGAGTGAGATCTTGGCTCCCTCCAGTGGATGGTTCATTGTAGTTGCCGGGGGTCGAGGTGGGAGATTTGGGGTTTTTGATCAAGCTCCTCAGCAAATGAGATGGGCTTTTCTCCTTCTCCCGTAGAAGCTGACTAAGAGACTTGACTGTTGCTTCTCCTTGGGACCTGAAGTGGAGTTGCTGTTCCTATATTAAATCACCAGCATTAGATATTTTTTGTCTTTGATTGCCTTACAGCGTTCTTTCCTTCTCAGCCTGTAAATATCCTGGTTTTATACCTAGTTGTCAAAGATAAGTCTCTTATCCAGTACTGTAGATACAAATTAATGGGTAGTACAGACATTACTCTAATTTTTTTCTCTCTTCGCAGGATGAGCAAGAAGCTGAAATAGCTCGAGCAAATGGAGCTGCTGTTGTGGGAGGAGTTGAATTAGTCAAATGGGTATTTGTTTTTTTTTTAAGAATTATATAAATCCTCTAACTTAAACAGTGACTGGGGGCAGGGAGAGCAAGAAACCTAATGTCTAGTAAACTCTAGCTTCTAGTTAGTAGCCAATATGAAGAGTGAGAGATGGGCTTCTGTGCTCAGACATGCTTGTAGGTCAACTTCTATACTGACGTAATTTATTGTATTCCTTAAATATATTAATTGCATTTATTGTAGATTTTGGAAGATGAAATCCAAGTGGACTTCTATGTAGCTGTTCCTGCAATAATGCCTAAGTTAATACCGTTAAGAAACAAACTAAAGCGAAAATACCCAAGCACAAGAAGAAGTAAGAAGCAATTTTCTCTTTATAAATCTCAAGTACTGAACAACATTTAACTCTAGAGGTGACACTGAAAATTTTTTGACAAGGATGTATAATTACATTGAGTATTAGACTGTATGTGACTGAACCACATGTTTTGTCTTGGATAATAATAGTTTTTTTCTCCTCCAATGGGCAAATGTGGAATTAGATTCAAGGTAAGTTTGCCTGCTAGTTGCCCCTATGATTTTTAGTCCTGATGAACCATAATAGTATTGTGCAGTTATCCAGGAAGAGAGAAACAACTTGAAAAAAAACATATTCGCTGAGATAGTTATATTGTCAAACCGATGTGCAATTGTGTGCCCCTTCTGCCTGTACATTGCTACTCAACAAGAGAGTTGTTTGTGCTTTTCCTTAGTACAGCCTGTTCCTTCATCTGTGTGATCTCTCCTTTTTCATAATGCTCAAGACATTTCTTCTTCAGGTCAAGTTTTCATAGCAACTGGTATCAGTCTCTCAATACTTTTGTCCTCCCTTGCTGATTTACTTTTAGCTATGTGTCAGGGGCCTATTTCAGATAAGAAAAAAAAAAAAAGCTGTTTTTCAAACATAGAGCCTGTGCACGCTGTGTGAAGCACTGAGTCTTGAACTGTATTTTGCTTCTCTGCTGTCTTAATGTTTTACAAGCTGCAGGCAGTGTTTTTAAATTTCTGAACATTGGAGACAAACCTATTAACTTGTCCAAAACATTGCAGCAGAGAATACTCCACATACACTTTTTTTTTAACTAACAAAAGCTGTTATGCCACAAAGAACTGACCTGGTTTGTAGCTTATCCAGGGCTGACTTCTCTTGGAGCCATCAAAGGATGTGTGGAACAAGTAATGTGTGTATTTGAAGCCATTGAGTCATGGTATAAATATGTCAAACGAGCCCTTGCAGCTGAGGTGGGAAACAGCTGTTCTGACTTGGAATGGCTGGATTGGGCCAATGTATTCCAGGTAGTGCGTAACCTTGCTACTATGTAGTGGTAGGCTTTGTTTTCACGGAGGACTTCGGGCTTGTTATAAACCTAACTCTGCAGGTTTTAGTCTTTCAAGCTGCTTTAATTGCATTAGGTAATAAAGCTTTGGTTTTTATGTACATGAACAGGTTATTTATGTGAAGTGAAGCCTTTGTTACATTATCTACTGTATTAACTATTCATGTCTGCTGATTAATGAAGGAGGAGAGAAGATAGAAATGATTTACGCTGTATGTGTGAGGACACCACTGTCTTTTCCATGAAACTGCTTTTTTAATTGGAGTTTAACTGCCTTAATTGAAAGATTGAATTATCTCTTACTAATGTCATGCTTAGGCACACTAATAAGCATTACTCAAGACAACTTTTTTGCCTTTTTTTAAAAAAAATTAGATTCCATGGGCCATGATATTCCCAAAATGCTGCAGTTCTTCAGAGAAGGTCTTGAGTACATGGTACAAGATGAGCGTGTAATCAAGACAAGAATAGCAAGAGTAAGTTTATGTAGAGTTCTTAAGTTTTCTCTACTAAGCAGAACTGAAGTTAGTATTAAAAGAGGGGGGGGAAAACATGTTTTTAATCTGTTTGTTCTGAGATTCTTAATATATTTTTAAACTGGTCTGTGAAGTAAATGGAACTCTTAAATCTTTGTGTGACATCTTCACGTGATGCGAGTCCTGTATGTTGTTAAATGCGTGGCTGTAGAAGATGGCTCTGCTAAAGCTGAGAGCAAGGCATACCTGATGCGGAGGAGTTACGGATACCAAGAATGGGATCTGTATTTGCCACTATATTGACAAGGAATTGTAATAATGAACAAAATAGGATGAAAAAGGTACTATTCCTAGTTATCTCCTTTTGAGTTGACATTTTAACATAGGCTTCCCTTTCCTTCTGCCTTCCTCAGCACTCTTCTGTGAGTAAAATAAAGTTTATTTCATTTTTTTTTAAGTAAATGAACTATGGGTTGTAAGTTCAAGCTCTTATCTTATACTCTTATATATGAGTATTTTTTTATCTCTTATCTTTTTTTTTTTTTTTTTAGGCCCTTGCTATGTTTTTCTTAATATTTATGTCATTTTCCCTGGTCCAAACTGTGTGGTTTTGTTTTCATTCTGTTTTGTCTTTGTAATCCTGCCTGATTTTTAGTTTTCCTTTAACTGATACTGGCGCAGAAAGGAAACGTACAGGCTACATAACCTCTGAAGCTTTGTCTGGCAGTATTAAGAGATAAGCAAGCTTATTAATTCTGGCTAGCTGTTTGGAGTTGTGCGTGTGAATTTCAAGGGCTTGCTCATCAGTATGATAATCAAAACTGAGGTTCTTGGGACTATTCTGGTAAAATGTGTTATATATTGTACTTTGATGCAGGCAGGAAGTATCTTCAGCTGGTTGTGAGTTTAATCGACTGTGTGAAATGCCTCAAATCCATAGATCAGCCTTTGTTTCAAGTATTGTGACTGTATTCTTTAATTTTTGCTTTGGATTGCCTAAAGCTTAGCCATTTTATACTGTGTATCAGCCTAAAAAATGCCTGCAAATTAAACTTACTGTAAAGTCTTTTTCTGTGTAGTAAAAAAAAATAGGGTTTTTAATAAAGGTGAATGAAGAACTCTGTCTTGACAGTATTTAGTGCAATTGCAGTTGGTTCTGGTTAGTGTCCTGCAGCTGTAGCTAGAATATTTGAAGTTAAAACCACATCCTGTTACTGATGAAAGATGTTGGTGTTACAGATTACCTTAGGTTCCGTGTCTGGGCAGCTCAGCCCTGCAGTTTTGTAGCACTTGAGAAGATATGCAGCCAGAGATGAGATGTGCAGCCAGAGGTGTCACTCTGTACAAGTAAACAGTAGGTTCTCTTGAAGGAACTCTTAATCTTGGGTCAGAAGCAGTATGATGAGAGTTTACTTGGAGACAGAGTTGAGATGTGCTAAATGAACATCAGCTGCATGGCAGAGGTGACTTAACTGCACGCACTGTGTGACATGCTCTGTCACACTGTGGTGTCTCGAATTGTGGGCAGAGGGATTACTCAGTGGTTATGGCTTGTGTAAAATGTCTCCACCCTCTCTAGTTACTATACTTTACCTGACCTAGTTTTCCTATTGTTCGCGCAGTGGCGCTGGAAGGAAATCAACTGCAGGCAAGGCTCTGGGAGGCTGTGAGAGCCTTGAGTGGTTATGCATATCTCCTCACCGCTCAATAAAGAGCTTTTTAAATCTTGTCAGTGTGAAAATAATAATTCATGAATTACACAGAAGCGTGAAGATCTGTTGCTGTATTCCAGACAGTAGTGTAGATGTTTCTGGGAGTCCGCCAAGCTGGCGTTTCTCAAAGAGATGTTTTCCCTTTAGTGTTGCTGTCTCATGTTGCCTGTTAGCTCAGTTATGGCCAGTGGCCTGATGTAGTGCTGCAGTCCCTTGTATGTCAGCACCCTCAGTGGAGTTTCCTTAGTAGTAATTGAGATGTCTTTGAAAAGCCCAGAAGTTGGCAGCAGTTAAGTTTTAATTAGTAGATCTGAAGTTGTGAAACTTGGAATGTAAAATGTTCTTTTAAGATATGGAGCTTAAAGCAGAATGGAGACAAATGAGGATGCTCGGGATATCTCCTTCAGAGTTAAGCTATCTGCAGAGGCCAGATTAATTTTTTTTGAGGGTTTTGATGTAAGTCATCAGTCCAGACAGGGTGCTGTTGATCATCACAAAATTTTTTCTCCCACGTTGGAGTTTTCTTTAGAAAGATCAGAGTTCAAAAGTGACACCAGGAACAAATTTCTGGTGTATTTTCCTGTCGGTGCAGAGAGCTGCCTGTGAAATGGTTCTTCTGTGGAAAGCAGCAAGATGGTTTCAGGACCTGTATGGTTTGTTCGGAAGGATGCATTTTCTGGGAAGGGGCATGTTTACGGGAGCACTGTTTTATTCACAGGGTTAGAAGTATGGAGAGATGTGTACTGAACTGGAGAGCTCTTGAACTAGGTACACGGAACATAGAGGTGAATAGAAGTGAGATTTAAGGCAGGAAACAGAAATGCCAGTTTGCAGTAGGGGTAGCGTCCACTTCCCTTGGCTGTTAATGGGATTGAAGGCCTGAAGTGTCAGTGTCCCTTGGAAAAAGAAAAAAAGACTAATGGATCCTTAGCTCTGAATTTGTTAAAGCAGGGGAGGGGAGAAATCCCACAGTTGAGGAAGAGCTGCTAACACTTTCAATTTCAAATGCTTGAGGGATGAAATATGTTTATTGGGGCGTGAAGGGATTAATGCAAAAAGCATAGATTGTAGCAGTTGTCTTCTACCTGTTTGAGTTGTTCTGTAGTTGAGATCACATGGAAAGGCTTGCCTGTCTGCAGTGCTGTTTCTAAATTATTCCAGCTAGTAACAAGTCCAGGATGAGATATTCATCCTTAAATTATGTACCTCGGAACTGAAGATGTTGCATAGGTTCTGAAGGGATAATATCTTCCTAGTGGTATCATACTGGCAAAAGGCTTGAGTCTGGAATAAAAAAGAACCAAGGACATGGAAAAGCTGTAGCGAGTTAAACTAGGAATAGGGAAGAACGCTTTACAACAGCCACAGTAAGGATATTTCCATGCCTACGTTTTTTTTTTCTTTCCGGCAAACTGCATGGAGCTGCTACCTCAGAAATGCATCTGCCTTGAGTGCTAGGATGAGAAAATGCTGTCTGCATGGTCTGTGTTGTTACAGGCTCCTACACAGAGCTCTGATTCCCTTATTCTGACTTTCTGAGGAAGGTTCGTAACTGAGCAGAAACCTATAAAAGCATTAATCAGTGTTCTTCTCTTGCTGATACTGTCAGTCCTCCAGATGTCTTTGTGAACGGTGCAGGAATGTTTTTCTGCTGTGTTTGTCAACACTTAACCTCTTGGTTCAGGGGCTTTCTTTTTGTTCCTGAAGGCAGAGAGGCACGTTTTTGCCTCTGCTGTGTAATGTAGGGTGCCTCATGTTCCAGAATAACGGCCAGGTGGGGTTGTTGCATTATGCTGCTGCAAAGTAAAATAAAACTTGTTAGGAGTAGCTCTAAACCTGACTTTTAAAATAGGTGTAGTTAACATTTTGTGTAGAGGCATTTGACAACAAGTTCTCGGAGTTCAGTAGAGTCAAGTGTTTTGTGTTCAAACTAAGAGAAAATTTGGTTATATTATAATGATGTGGAGGTTGCATGTTGTTATGAGACGCTGGTCAGATTACCATTGGTAATTGCTTGGCAGTTCATTGTGCTCCAGAAGTCTCACCTTCATGAAAAAGTAAAATAGGTGAAAAAGGGAAACCTCTTAATAGACAGCATGAGGAGACAAAAGATACCTGGTTGGAAAATGGAGCTATAAACTCACGTCTAATTTCATTAACTCATTTCTTTTCTTGCGTTTGACTGGAATATATTAATTTGTATTTCTTGTGGATAGTTGGAATTCTAGATCTTTTTGTTGAGCAAGCCAAACCTGCAGTTTTGGATCTCTGTGGGGTTTTTATTCTTTTTGGTTTGTCTCTCAACAGCTGTAGTAGGGGACTTGGAGTAGATTTCTGCCTGCCTCCACTCTCCCCCTGCCAATGCCACAACTATAAACCCAGTTAAGGTGCTTTGAGAACTGATTCAGCTTTCTGACTGAGTGGTCACCAGGCAGTCCAGGTCTATTAAATTACATGAGATAAAACCATAAAAATTCCAGTTCCGTTTTTGGAATCAGTAGTTATTAATGACTGCCTTGTCCTATAGCTCTCCAGAAAAGCTGGTGCCTGAGTTCTGAGTGAAGATGCTAAAACTCTTAATTACCTGATGATTGCAGCCTTTGTTATGGGAGTTTTAAGTCCTCATGACTTGATATGGGAAGCCCTCAGCTGAAGTAAAGGCTGGAAGAAACATGTCTGGATCAGTGTTAATACAAAGTGGACTATAAATTAGTTTGTAGTTTATTTATAGTCTGCTTATAGTCAGCTCCCTCTGCGGATGTGCTTATTCTTCAGGAAGGCTTAGGACTTTTAAGATGTTTAGTTCTCACTGCAATCGATCTGAACAGAGTAGCTTGCACAGCCTTAAAGATCTGGTTCAGAGTACTTTTTTGTCAGTTTTGGCAAAGGTTTGAATTAAACTAAATAAGTGCTGATACACATGACTGTGTATACACGAGGATTTACTGTGCAATATTTATTTGGAAGTTGGAATATTTATTTGGATGCGGAAGATATTTTGAAATACTTGGAACCCTCTGAGTGTTACCTGCCTTCGTTATGGAGCTGTCAGCATCGATAGTAAATTACAGCATGTGATCTTTTGGGATATGTCATGTTGTCTGACTGAATGCAAGTCACTTGTGTCCTATTTTCCTATCTTAACAAATAAAAGTGTATTAACTAATGTCTTGATATTTTGAAATTAGTCTTGTCTCAGTATGTGTTGTATTTCTAAATCCTTGTAAGAAGTTGTAACTTGTTTGGAGCAGCTTGCCGGTTTGGTCTCTTATGAATGCTTCTGGACTTTGTGATGGATGGTGAATGCCAAGTAGCTCACTGAAATTGTACAACTGAAGATTCACTTAAGACCTGGATGTAGTGTAAGGTTTGGAAGTGAATGCAATTCAAACCTTCATTTGAAGTAGAGTTTCTAATTAGTTATTACCAATAACTAATGAATGAAACAATGAATTGTTTTGCTTAAATTGTTTTGAGTATTCCTTTATTTTTAATTCTGTACAGCATGGTGAGTCTGTCAGCAAAGTGAAATTCTCAGCATTAACAAACAGATTTTTACATCAGTTAATTTATGAATGATTAAGCATTTGGCAATCAGTGTAATAATGATAAAGACAAATATGTCCTGGCTGGTGTAGCAGAGGATTTGGATTGTGAGTTTGCTGGAAGAGTGTAAAGAGATATTAATGGACCAGGTCTGGAATGAGAGTAGTCAATTATAACAGTATTTCTATTGAGATGTAATGTGTTCACAGATAAGTGAGATATTGATAAAATCTGCTCATGCTATATTGAGAGGTGGCAGAAAGGAACAGGGGACCCCAGTGATACTTGTGTACTGAAATGGAGTTAATTCTATAAGAAAAATGCTATTTTTAATTCTATAGCTGAAACTTCTAGATAAAGAACTTGATCTTTTTATTCTAAATAAAGATACGCGGATGATATGAGTGAGACCAGACAGCAGATTAAATAAAGCATAGCAGGGCATTATAGCAGAAGAACATCAAGTCTGAGAAAAGCATGTGGAGCTCTCGGGGAGCTGATATAGGTCAGTGCTGGTGTGGATCCAAGGGTGTTCAGGTTGGCCTGTCTCTTGATCGTAAGTTGCACATTCTTGAAGAGAGACCAGATGAGGTGAATAGTGGTCACGGTTGAAGGTGATTGGTGTATGAGGGAAGATTGTGGAGGTATTAATTTTTTTGACAACAGTATTGGCTTTCTTCCAAGTATCTGTGACTGATGCAGTGAGGACTGCTGTGTCTGAAGTGAGGTGTGCTTAAGTTCTCCATTAGTTGAAGACATTGGGCTGAACAAGGAGCCATCCATCGGTCCTTGGGTTTTTTTGGAAGGTCAAAAATGCCATGGACAGGAACCAGAGCATGTAGAAAGGGTAGATACAGACTGGTATATGTTTAGAGCTCACTGCTTCCATGTACTTTATGTAAAAGTAGAAATTCCATGTAATATGTTAAAATGGGAAAGAAAAGGTAAAGAAACTCTGGTTTTTAAAGTATTTATTTGGTTCTATTAAGCATTTTTAAGATCTTCAATTTTAGATGCTTGTGTTTGAGTTGATCTGTTTTGTGGTCTTTCAGAGCTACTTCTTGAATGTTCTTTACTCAGACTATTTTAATCGTTTTTACAAAAACACTTGTACGTATATTGGTTTTTAAGCCTTTTTTACCTCTTTAAGGCTATCTGTTGTTATAAAGCTGTGGGAATTTCATGTCGTGAGAAGAAATATGGAGAATAATGATGAGCATATAACCACGTACAAAAAACTCTGAGTCATTTAAATTAAGGATATTAATGGGATTTGTAACTGAACAGGGAACATGGAAAAACAAAATTATCCAAATGTAGAGTAAATGTGTACCTAGTGCTTTCAGACTTCCTGAACTAGGCTTTAAGTGTCACCATGGCTGACTCTGTGTTATCCTTTTCCAGCTGGATATGCCTACTGAGCAGATCATTGCCAATCTAAAAGCAGTTATCCATGATATCTGCACATTCAAGCCATTGACTGATGGTAAGTAGCTGTTCTAATGTGGTAGTCCAAGTTACAGCAACAAAATTGAGATGAGTGTGTGTTACTGGGTCATTATTAAATGACCGTGCTGCTTTGTCTGCCTTGGGACAGAGGAAGGGAGCTGCAGGCAACGCAGTAAATCAAGACCTAAGAACTTGACGGCCTGTAAGGGCGTGAATAGCATCTGCTGTTATTGATGGTAACTCTGCGGTGCTATGAAATGTCTGTGTGAGGAGGGGAGTGGGATGTTGTACAGAACTTAAGTTTGCAGGCTTGATGCTTGAGGATTTCCTTGTATGGCTTTAATCTGTTTGAGACCTGGAGGCCTTCAGCATCTGCGTGCATTGGTTTTACCCCACTGGTGTGACCCTGTTTTGGCTCAATGCAAAGAACCTGAACCCAGAATCCACCTGCAGTTGCCTTAGCAAAAACCTGTGCTTCAGTTAACATCTAGTCTGGTTAGCTACTGTTTGAAGATATACCACCTTTTTTTTTTTCCTATTACGAAGGCATTTATTTAAAATGCTGTGCCAAGAGAAAAGCTGTTATTTTTTTTTAATTCCTTAGCAAAAGGATCAGGTTACAAAGGAGTAAAGGTGTGAGTTCTGCATATTGTTCCTGTGGGTTCTGCTTGTTGAGCAAAGAATGCAAACAACTAACAGGCTCTCTGCTCTTTGCCGTAATGAGGCAAACTTTAAACAAATGTCATCTGCTTAGCTGGAGTGTAGGTGGTGATTAATGAACATAATTTTATGGAAGAATAGCCTTGTTTAAGCTAAGAAAACAACTTTTTATATTTATGTTGGCTTAATGTCTGCAAAAAGAATTGTCTTGTATCTCTCCCCCTGATGCTGTTAACAGTGAACTCCTGTACAGAGAGCAGACCATGAAAAGCCAAGTACATGTGCTCTTGGAAACATTTCAGCCCAAAGAAAAGATATAAGGAGTTGGTTGACATGAAATACAAGTAAATAGAAGTAGAAAGTGGTGGTATTTATTTGTCCTTAATGAGTTTATATGTAAACTGTGCCAACTTAGTTAAGTAAAGGTAAGCTTTTCCACTCTTAGTAGCATTTCTACTGATTTCGTGGTATCAAGCTTGATTCTTTTGGTGGTTCTCTTAGTGTCTTGATTAACAATACTTGCTGTTTATAGGAAGCAGACTTGATAATTAACACATTTTTACAACAATGGAGTCCAGATATGCTTGCTAACTATCAGATTACTTAGACCAACTAGTTATGGATACGTGTTCCTTAGTTCCTTTCAGACTTCCCATGTGTAATAGTATGTCTTCATGCAGCTATGTAGTTAACACTAAAATGGCATCCCTCTGTGAGTCACTTGATCTAATGCAAGATTAAAAATACCATCAGGCACATGTTCTTTGAGTGTAATGTAGATTTACTCTTCTGTAAAGAAATCTGACAATTTCTGTAGTTCTTCTTGTCAAAAGATTCCCTTAGCATTTCATGGTAGGATCCTAAATTAGGAATGGTTTCTTTTATGCCCGTAGTCAGGTAGGAACATTTGGGTGATCCACAAACTTTCCCCCTATCTTGCCAGTCAGGACCACTTCCTGAAGTGAGGTCCACCTGTATTTGATTATTTTTTTTTTTGGGAGGAGTGTGTGTGTGAAGCTTTTCTTGTATGTTCTAGGGCTCAGGGGCACCAGTGATGTCAGCTGCTGCTGAGGTACTGAAGGAATAAGGTAGCCGTCAAATTAGTACCTGTTACGGCACCACGGTGTGAATTGCCTTTTGAACCCAATCTGCCAGGGAGGATGTTAAACTCTCTGTGCTGGGGGAATGTGTCTACATGTATAGTTCTGATTCTGGTTATGTGGTTGACACAGTACAGATTAGTACTAAGATAAATCAGCCTGGAGACTTGAAAAGTGGTGGAGTGACTGAATTGGTGGTGTTCTTTGTTCTAGGTCCTTTTGTGCAGAAATTGGTTATTAGATCTTCAACAAGTGAAGGTTTGCTGTTGAACCTTGATGGACTTCTACCTGAGGTGGAGAAAGTAGAAGAAGAAAAAGAAGAAAATGAAGAAGATGACAAAGAGACGCATGTCCAGGAATCTCTTAGCACCTGATCTCTTTCCTTGTAGATCTGATGCAGCTTGGAAAGCAAATGTTGTAATTCAAATTATACTTTATGAAAGAAAAAAAATCATAACTTGTGAATGTCGCTTGTAAATTCTGCATAACAAGAAACATTGTCACAAACAGGAGTCCGTTGTCAAAACTGAAGCTGTTTTAAATTCCTTTTGCTGGTAGCTGAAAGCTCCCTAATTTGTGTGGCGCTTTTCTTTGCACATAATGGTTCTTACTTTATTAAAAGTATTTCTGTAACTTCTGAAGTATTGCTGTCCAATTTCCACAGCTGCAGCCAAAAGGCCAGCACGTTACATTCGTAATGTTGAGCTTTTTACTCTGAAATTGCAGAATGTTCAATGCTTTTGTTGTCTTGACTTGGTCCCCCACAGAGCCATTAATGCAGTTACTTGTGGAAAGCTGCTGTATAACTTGCCAGTGAAGGAAACTAGTTTTTATTTACCATTCCATTTTTCTGCGCAGTCAGACACGGTGTTCCTTTTGAGTTGGTGGGAGTAACATCGGTGTAATGCTTGTGATACTCCCTTTGTTTTCATTTAATCTGCATATGTAGATACTGGAGGGGTAGACAGAGGATTACTGCTGTGCTACTTTGAGCCTCTGAATGCAGGTTAGTCTTTGTGACAGATTAAGAGGTGAGTTTTTTTGAAGGATAAATTGGATGTATTCTGTGGAAGGAGTGATCATGCACTTTATCTTTCGAATAACACTTTCATCTGTGCATAACTGATATGATGCCCCTCAGAATCCAGTCAGTGGTTTGCACTATCCTGGAAAAAATTATTCTCGAAATGTTTTGGGATGAAACCTGAGTGAATCTTTGAAGTTACTGTCACTTTCTTGTCTTGTTATCTGTCATGGAGGTTCTTCTTGATGGGCTTCTGAACAACCACTTGGGATAAGTTTTGGGGAGAAGGGGCAGCTTCACAACAAGCAGCAGTAGATCTCTTTTCCATACAGGTGACTTAAAGGAAGACTCCCATGGTACACTTTCTGATGAGATGATATTTTTTTTTTTGCCTAAAAATGCTGACTAATGCTTTACATGGGTTTCATGTCTGGAGACAAAGAGCATGTATGTAATGGGAGCGGTGAGTAGCTAGGAGGTGTAGGGCTGTGGTCCTGTGCTGGGTTAGTGGTCTTGGAGGTGCACGAGGCTCTGTAGAGCTGGCTAGAAGACAGTGATTTTTCTAGTTGCTGGACGGAGGCTCCCCATCCCCTCTACCAGCGTGTGGGGGGAAAATGGCTGTGGGGGTCGCCTTTTGTTATCTACCTGCTTAACTTTATTCCTCTTAGTAGCTACGCCTACCACTCAGAATTGGAGGAAAATCTTGAAAGTAAAGGCACTCTGAAATGGGGGTCTGTCTTATCAATAGCTCAGTTTGATGTAACTGATAGATTCCCAGTAAATGAGTTGAACTCTTGTTGTGGTTTGAGCTCTTAAACATATTGGAAGGTTCTACTTGGCAATGGTTCTGGTTTTTTGCACAGTTAGCTTTTTCTTCTTTGGGGCTGGTTGGTGTGGGTCAAACAGATTAAAACCAAAACACCAACCCTTTTATGCAACAGCCTGTCTTGAGTGTTTTGTAAAGTAACCATATTGTTCTCCTGATTGAATTCAGTCTGTGACTTCTTATTTTGCTTACCTTGTTTTCCTCCAACATAGTTTCTTAAATGTAAACTGGAGACTAGCATAAATATCCAGGCATCTTTGAACTGACTGTTTAAAAATACATGTTTTTTGCTTCCTTGCAGAATTTCTTTCCCAGTTTTTAACACGCTGTTTCCAGGTGGCATTCTTGTTCCCTTCTGTAGAGGTGTTAGGAAGGGAGTGTCTCAGTGGAGTTTTTTTGATCTTTGCTGCTAAACATATGTGAGTAGAACAGTACCCTAAAATGTAAGATGGCTCCAAAAAGGACTGGCTATTTACAAAAGGGTTTGTGACTTCAAATCATTCCTGTTTTTGGAGGTGGGGCACACATTTCAAAGAGGTTACCCATATCTGTCTGCATAGAAATTCTTGTGCCTCCCTTCTGAAGCGGTTGGCTGCTGTCAGTCAGGGTGCCTGACAAGTTAGTTAAGCCACAGTGCTATTTTTTTGATTATGTGGGGGGCTTTGCTCCAGAGTTTGACCAGAAAGTTCTCTTGGGGGTAAAGGAAATACTGACTTCAGTAGACTTACTAGGTAGTATGTGGTAAAAGCAATACTGTGCACTTGAATAGCCATCATAACACATTTTTTACTATGGGCTGTGCTCAAATGCCTAGTAGAATGAAGAACGTTAAATCTGTGGCTTTTCCAAGTGAAGAGTTGACGTGACTGGGCAAAAATTTTGTCTGATGTGTTCAGTGATGTTAACTGCCCTAGCAGGAACTGGTGATGAGGAGGCTGGTAAGGGTGGTTGTTTCTAAGAATCTTGAGAATGGATAATGTCTTTTTTTTTTTTTTTTTCTCCCCTCCCCTTTTTTTCTCCTCCTTCCTCTGTTCTGCAGAAGATAAAGTTGTAAAGCTTTTTTAGCTCCGTAATGCTGATTGTCTATTAATTTCTGGTCTGGAGCACCAGGAGAGTTTCAGAAGATGGATGAAGGTAGGTAATTGAGAAGCAGGGGTTTTTAAAACTGTTTCAAATGTGTAGGGTTTTTCCCTTCCACCCTGTGCTTTAAATAATTGATTGTACTCATTACTGATGGTTGTATACTGGCAAGTCTAGTCTATGCCACCAGTGTCTAATGGGGTAGCAACTTAGTCTGCGGCAGAAGGCTTGGTTACTTACGACAAGTTTCACCTAGATAGGTTTTTTCTAATGAAAAAGAATTATTTGTGTTGCATAAGCTTCTTGCGCAGTATGTCTAGCTTCATTAGCTCAAGTACAGCATCCTCCGCAAGTCCATCACTTGGGCTGTAATGTTTTTCTGCTTAGAGTTTGTGCTGAGGATGTGTGCTTGCATGAATGGAAAAGATAAAGCCACGGAGGGGTGCTTTGTCTTGTGGACCTGGCTTTTAACATACGTGCATCTCAGGTGGATCACGAGCAGTGATTAACACGCTGCATTTTAGCAAAAAGTAAGATACTGGTTTACAGGAATGTTGTTTTGCCCTGCAACTAACGTTTTGTGTCTGTGTGTAAGCAAAGAGGTTTTATTACTAATGATTTATGTATACAAGGAATGTTATGAGGTCTTATAATAGTTGTGTGGTTTGCAACCTGAAAGGAACCATGTGAAGGTAAGTTACCTGTCAGTGTAGAAAAGCAAGGCTTGTGATACCACTTGCATTGTTTTTTTTGGTCTCCTCTCTGTTTTCTTGCCTTATTTCAAAGACTTTATTATCCATTACAGAAAAGGGTAGTCCTGCCTTTCTGAAGATGGGTGGCTTTTAAAAAAAGAAAGGTGATGCTTAAGCAGAAATATAATATACAGGTAAACTTAAATCATAAGCTCTCAGGCTGCTAATTGTACTTTCAAAGAATAGAAGTGTGGAATAGTAAACATTCCTGTGGGAATCTGATGCTATGGGAGTACTGTAAATCCGGACTTCTACAAGTCAGGTGAGGGGGGGAAAAAAAGTAGCTCATGAATTTCTCAAGTTTTCAGCTGCATTTGTTCAGGTGTAATCCTAGAGGTCTGAATCCATGTTACTATGCTACTACTTGATAAAGTAATAATGCCCCTGGTCTGTGTAATACTGCGATAGTGTTATACAAGCTGTTGAGTATGTTGTGATTTTTATCCCGAAATGCAAGACTGACACATAGGAGGGATGAAAGGGAGGAAGACAATGTGAGATTATTCCCCTTTTAATAAGCTTAGTCCCAAAACATGCAGAGTGGGAATTGTTGTACATGTGGTTCTTGTGCCGACATGACTTAGAAACCCATTGAATTATTACAGAAGGCACGGCTCAGATGGAGTTGCTGACTTCTGGAAATCAATACTAGTTGCAAAGCATGGGGTTGTAATGCTTACTTAATGTAATGGTTACTGAGTAGTTAGAGCAGTGTATGAATAGATTGTCTGTCCTGAGTGGTAAGTCCTGTATAATAAGAGGCACTCTTTTTAGCAGAGTTTCTGTTAGTGAGTGCTTAATACTCCTTTGGGTAGGTAAATAGAGCACAGACCTATCAATAGCAAAGTGGCAGTAACTCAGGACGTGGTTACCCAAATCCGTGGTGAAGTAAGAGAGGCTGTGTTTGTTACGAGGTGTTGACCAGTCATGCTAGCTGTTCTGTGTGATGTTACCTGTGGTAAGTGGAAACACTTCTAATTGCCTCGTGTACCCTTCACTATGGAGTAAACTCTTTGCGTATACTTGGGTGTGAGAGCACATACTCTTGGTTCCTGCAGAGCAGCTGACGGGGGACTAAATGTTGTCCCCTGTTAACAAACTGCCCAGTTGGCCCTCGGCAAGAAGGGGATGATTGCTGAGGGGCAGATGCCTGTACGGATGAGAGATGCTCCCATACACCACATCAATGAAGAAGGCCAATCGGTGTGCCCTAGTTCTCTCTCAAAGAACTTTGCGTTTTTCAGTGCATTTACCCTTCATTCTCTGCTAATTTTTAGCAGCACAATCCAAGCTACGCTGATTTTGGTTGGCAGCTTCATTTCAACCAAAAATACTTCTTGGGGAAGCATTGGCTTATGACATTTGAGGCTGCAGCATCTTTGCCTCTAAAACTGTGCTCTTACTGGTAGTAAGAAAGGAGTTGATGTGTACAGGGCTTGGAATCCCCGCTGTTTATGAGTATTGGAAAAGCTCACCGGCTCGCCGATAACGCTCCTTGTGGAAAAAGAGCGCTGCAATAATTTAGTAGTGCAGGTGATGTATGATTGCTTTTAAAATTGTCTCATATGAAACTGCTGTTAATGTAACAAAGGAGAAGCAGGCAATGAACTTGAATTCACAGTTGGTGAATCTACATACAGAACATGTTTGCCCAAACAAGGAAGAAATTGTCACGGAGGCACACGTGCTGCTGGGGGGGAATGAAGCCTTGAGGCTGACACAGCCTAAACCTGGACTTGTACGGGAATTAGCTGCACTCCAAAAAAACCTTTACATCTGTATAGGTCAAACTGAGTTCATGGGGCTCTTAGCTGTAAGTGCTGGCATGGAGGTAAGGTTGTTAGAAGAGCAGGACGGGAACGTTATAAATGCTACGTTCAAAACTGAAGGGGGAAAGGCTAGCTTCTCCGCACCCACGGGGGTGTCCAGGGTGCTGGCGGTTAGAGTTAGCACTAGTCCCACAGTTGCTGTCCTGCTGTGATGGAGCTGAGCGTAGTCTTGGACACTGCAAGCAAAATCAGCCTTGTATACGTCCTGAATTTAATCTGTTAGGTACAGACACTCTCTCATTAATTTTCCCAGGGATAGCGCTGCTGAGTTCTGCAGCGTGCCTGCCTCTGCTCTGAAAGCTAGGCTAGGCTGAAACCTTGGCCTCAGCACTTGGTTTGTAGCATGCAAAACTGCTTGGAAAGGTCCGGGTTAAGCGCAGAGCCCATCAAGACTATGTCACTAATGAAGTTTGTTTGAAAATCTAATAGGGCCTGCAAGGGGTAAGATGTTTATAAGCGCTGAGAAGGGCATTATGAATAACTGCCTTCAGATTCTGCAGTACTGTTGGGATTGTCACCCTCCAAACCTTGCGTGAAGCTAATACCATAGCCTAAATTCTGCCTGTATGGAAAAACTTGCATTGACTATAATAGGATGGGGGGCGAAAAAAGCTGTTAAGACTGGCTAAAAATACTGTTAGGGATAAACGTGATTATTTTCCAAGTAGTTGTTTCTGTCGGTACCTCAGCTTGCAGGTGTCTGGAGGCTACAGCCCACAACTACACAAAGGGGGAGTTGTGGTAGTGAATTCCTGACGTGGTACCACGCAGGGCTAGTAGTGTTTGGTGCGTGTGCAAGGAGTCTTAATGTTGCTGGGGCCGGGGAGTGGTGGTGCTATGCCATTCACATGGAAAGCTGATTGGGGAGGAGAGCAGTGTCCTTACTTCTTATCACTGTTTTTAGAAAAGAGGAGTTTTATGCCATGAGGGTACAAGGCATGTGGGAATCGGTCCATCAGGGATTTTTATCTGTCCTACTGAGAGGAGGAGGCTTCATGGGAGACTTGATCTCTGTACGCTCAAGGGCTTCTATGGCTTAGTGCTGGCTTTCATCAGTGGCCTTCATTATAAGCTGCTTGTCTTTACAGTTACCCCTACCCCTGGTGGGAAGTGTTCTGCTATTTAGCGAAGGCAACTGCTCGGTTGTGAAGGTTTGGGGAGCAGGGATTGGGCTTTCTGCTAAAAATGCCTGTGAAAAATATGCAAGTAATTGGGAGAGTATTGAATTTCTTAGAGTTAACCCTGTTAAGTTAGATGTGAAGCTCTTTAGCTCCAAGAGTACTTGGAAAACAAGGGGGAAAAGCCAGGCTTCCCAAATTGCCAGGCACTGGGAAATGCTGGGTGAGGGAAGATAAGCTGTTACTGTACCTGGTGACTGTGCAATGCCATACAGTTTTGGTCGCTGGTAGAACTAGGCGGGTGTATGTCAGGGCTGTGGTGTTTGGGAGCTTTTGGTGTGATCCTCAGTGGGGTAGCAGGTGTCCTTTTGAGCCTGTATGGTGTTCTTGTGAGCGTCTTTATGTTAGAAACCTGTGCAGATGGTATTTGCAGCTGGAGTTGTGAAGGACTTGGTATTAGTTAAAATGGAGAAGCGCTTGGAGGACTGTTCTCTCAGCCTAAAGAAAGCTTAAAAAAACCCCAAAAAACCCAACCAAACGACCACAACTTAAAGTTTCAGTAAAAATGGTGGTGATTAAAAGTACTTTACTTTTTCCTGAAAGTTTCATCTTGCCAGCAGGAGTCGTCCTGCGATTACATTGCTAGCAGCGCGAACTGAGTCACTAGGAGGAAAAGCGACTGGGGTGGAAACAAGAGAGAAGCAAGACAAAACTTTTTTTTTTTTTTTTTTTTTTCCTTCAAGATGCCCCTTCTGCAAAGTCAGGTAAATTTAATTTCCCGGTATTAGTAAAATTGGTTATGAGGAAAAAAAATTTTTTTTGGAACTGACCTGTATGCAGGCTAGCTACTACTCAAAGCTTTGAGAACAGATGGCACGCTAACAAGGTAGGCAGTGACCTTATGCTAGGGGTGCCCTGTGAAAAATAAAGCTTTATTTCAGGGACTCTGACCCATTCATTGAAAGCATGGCTCCTGCAACAGGGCTTTCCTGAGCCTGCCTGCTCTCAGCTCCCAGGGTTTGTCGGGGATGGGGGGTGGATTTGGGGGACTGGGACAATGAGATAGAGCATTATCCTAGTTGAAGCTCAGTATACACGTGTGACATGTAGTAGAAAGGCATTTACTGTTTCTGCAATGCCTGATGGCCTTTGTACTCTGCGGTTCTGCTGGAAAGCTGCACTGCATGAGTGTGGTTGGTCCCCAAAACTAAAGACCGGATCCATGTGTGGCGCGTAGCATGCGTAGGTGCACATCTGGGTTGGCTGTATGAAGCTGAAACACAGGCACCCTGTGTAGAGAGCCACGCAGTAATTCTGTGCTGGGCACCAGTTTGCAGAAGCGTTGCTTTTCTGCTTCTCAGGGGCTTTCTGACAGGATTATGAACAGGTGATATGGCAGCGAAAGCCCGAGTGGTTCATATTTTAAGAGAACTAGTAATGTTTGGGTTTTCTTATATAAAATCCTTATGACCATCCATTATCAATGCATGGTGCCTTGAAAGAGATGCATTTTTAATGGCCTAATCTCATTGTGTTTTAAAAATGCTTGTTAACAAAATCTGTAGTACTACATGTAGTGCAAAGGTGGTGTCTTGTTCCTTGCCTGTGTGCAGAGACATTAGGAAAAGATTGAGTTTCTTTTATTTCAGGAGTGATTTGTGGTCTTGCGTGTTATGTGAAGGGGTGAAATATCTACTAGATGTAGAGCTTCCAGACTCTTCTTAAGGAGTGTCAGTGGCCTTCAAATTGTCATTTCCTTTCCAAAGCCTTTGTAAAAAAAGCTGTTGTAAAGGCTACCTAGCAAGCTGGAGAACTTAAAACTAAAATCAAGGACAGGCATTGTAACAGCGTGTGTGTGAGAGAGATCTGGGCTACAGACGCTTAGGTATTTTAAAAGTATATTTTAATGTTTCCGAGGGAGATTGACCAAGTGGGGAGAAGGTCAAATTAATAATCTCAGAAGAGTGACTTAAAGGCATCCTGTTAAAGACACGTCTGTCCTTCTCAGATACATGTATTGCTAAATCAGTTATGTTTACCTCTGACAAAAGGCTGACTGAAACAGAATGTATAGTAGTCAAAATGGCTGAGGTCTGTCGGGCTTCGTGTGGCGTGAGAGAGAATTTAATCTCCCAGCTTTACTGCAATATTGCGAAAGGAAGTTGTTTTCTCTTTGGTCACATAAAACCCATTCAGTGCTTGATCTTACACCTAGATTAGAGAAAAAAAAAGGATTATTTTGTAAATTAAATAAATCCTTCATCCTTCTGGGTCATATGATACCATCTGTGAACAACCGTGAACGCAGTAAAGTCAAGCCAAACTTCTACTCGATGACAGTGTCTCGACATGTTAGGGAATGAGTGTTAAGTCCTCTCCCCAAAAAGCTTGTGCCACTTTATACGACGTTTATTTACTTTTCAGATGAGAACTGTGAATTGCTTATGGCACAGTTGCAGCCTCTGGCACGTTGTTGGTCTGTGCCAAGTAAAACATCCACCAGCAGAGATTTTCATTCAACTTTGACAGGGCTTGCTTCAGCACAAAACACTCTTATCAAAGATGAATTGGTTTTGCTATTTAATATTGATTAGGAGACTTGCATCTGGTATGCCCTCTAACTGCAGGGAAGGAAAGAAGGTACAGTGTAACGGTGGTGGTGGTGGGTTGTTCGTACCTGTAGCTATTGCTTCCTTTACCCTCAGTTTTCTCTATGGAGAAAGCCATCTTGCAGGGTTTTTTCCTCCCAGAGATGCTAAAAAGCTCTGGTCAGCACTGGAACTGTTACTCATTGAAGAAAGTTTGTTTTACCATTCTCTGGACTTAAACAGATCAGCTTGGTCTATTCCTGCTCTGTCTTCTTTAAGAATAAGATGCCAAAAAAAAATTCAGTTACGGCAAAATTCTGCTCACAGGACAGGCTGGCAATGTTAACAATAGGAGAGCTGTGCAGAGGGTAGATTCTGGCCTCCTGTTTAAATTTGTTTCACAGAGGAGCAATGACCAGTTTGATCAGAATTTAGAAGTTCAAAGTAGTTAAATGTAATAAGTCTTAAAAAACATAGATAACTCATTTCTGTAATTTCTGTAATTGAGCAGTCTCAAAGAAGGGAGTGCATATTTACATCAGGCAAAATCTGGAAGAATTTTTTAACTGTAAGAACTGAAGCGTCAGGAATTCTGGAAGTGGGGAAGTCAGAAAAATACATTTCATAATTGTCT
Source organism: Falco rusticolus (assembly GCF_015220075.1). Taxonomy (NCBI): domain Eukaryota; kingdom Metazoa; phylum Chordata; class Aves; order Falconiformes; family Falconidae; genus Falco; species Falco rusticolus. The sequence continues at coordinate 103,523,098 of NC_051187.1, forward strand.
ACTTCTCAGGTTTTTGAATTATCCCAGAAAGCAGCTGGCTTGATATGAGTACAGGGCTCCATCAGAGTCTACTTCTGTCTGGCAGGTTCCTATCTGAAGGTTGCAATCTTCTTTGGAAGGCTTAACCCATAGATTTCAGAGTATGGACCACGTGGGCTAAATTCTAAGAAATTCAAAAGATCCTGAGCCAGCAGAGCTGGAATGAGATGGATGCTTTTCAGAAACATGTTTCTTCAGCTATTCTGAGTAAGTCTGTGCCAGCACATGCCCAGCTCTCAATGAACGTAAGTTATGCCTGGCTCGAATCACTCAAACCAGTGATTTGCATGCCAAGCTGAAAAACAGATCCTTAACACCAATGTGCATAAAATTGACCTCTGCCTAGAGAGCTGATAAAAGGAGGGTTGAAAACGGTTTATTCCTACAACCTCAGTGACTTTTTGTGCCACTAGTTCAAAGATACATGGCAGCAGTTGGCTCATTGCTTTGCAAGGTGCACCCTTCAAGCTTTCAGTCTTAGCACAATCTCATATTTCTCCAGACAGTCTGAAGCTTATTTTGTAATTTCATTTGCTGTTAACTTGTAAATAGATGCAAAACATAAATGCTGCTTTTGTATTCAATTAGGAGTGTTGTGGGGTTTTTTCAAAGAACAAAAGGATGTGAAGGACAAGACTTTTCAAAACTTTGAATTTCTGAAACTGTGTGGGAGGCCTTGGTGCAAAACTTGAGAAATGTTTTCTTTTAAATGCATGTTTTCTTTTCCAGAGGGAAAAGCTCCTCATTCATACTGTGGAACAAGTAAATTTCCCAAACTATGTAAATTATGGATCTTGGGTTCTTCTGACTTTAACAGCTTTTTTGGGACAGTGTTTAATATTAATGTGAGTTAATTTTACGGTCATGTCAAATGATTTAAAACCTGTAACACCATCTGACCTGACAGATAGTGGCAAAATACCCACTCTCCATGTGACAGAAAATCTGCTTTTTCAGGTCTGGTGAGACCAGAATGGCGTGAATTCTGACAAAGAGGTGTTTTGCTTCCCTGTGTGGGTACTACATTGGTGAGGCAGGGAGGAATCAACTTTAGCCTTTACTATTCTCCTGTGTTGCACCAGGACTTTTCTTGCAGTCTGAAATAGCTTTGTCTAGGAAAGGATTCCCTCAGGTATCACAGGGCTTATGTTGCTCAGCTTGGATCTTTCTTTTCTTGCCTGCTGGCTATTAAAATATGCCTTAAGGAGCTGCCTTGGTTGACTTTGAGGTCTCCTGAATTTCCTTCTTACATCCCTTGGTTTCTTAAAGGGCTTTAGGGGTAGTAGCACGTAGTATAGGGCCCAGCAGGACATGGCACAGAGGAAAATGCAACACAGCAGGAAAGCTGGAGCTGGTGGACATTGGCAAGAGCTGGAATATAGGGTGTTCCTGAGGGGGTGAACGGTAGCAGAGACCCCCTGCTGAAATGGGTATGACAGTAGATATGGCTGGTAGAAAACCACATGGAGTGTGAGAAAGCATAGCAGGTCTGACTTGCCTAAACCTGATTTCATTTGTTAAGACAGTTTGAGCATGTAAAATGTTCTTAGCAAGGGAGTTGGATGCTGGCGGTGTGTTTGCTCTCTGCTCCCAGAAAGCAAAACGTTGTTGCTTTACGGCTGTGTGGGGTGTCAGCAATTGTGAACTGCGCAGCAGGACCTGATGGAGAAAAAAGCTGGGGAAATGACAAAAGCAGGATGATGGCATGGGAATGGTGAGCAGGTCGGTACTCTGGAGATGGGGAGAAAAGGAAGAGGGAAAGAGAATTAAGCTCAGAACAGAAGAAAGGAAGGTGGGGAAATAGGGAGGGGGAGGCTGCAGCTGAAGAAGGGAAACACTTAAAAGTGTAGAGAGTAGTAGCAGAAAGATGGACAGCAACATAAATTACTCAAAAAATGTGCAGGTAAGCAGTTTGCTTTGTGGCTTCCCTCTGTGTGTGCATCCTCCCCCTGAAGAAAAGGGTGGAGGGAGGTTGGAATAGATAGCATGGAACTGAGCACAGCAATGAAAGGAAAAGATGAACAAAACTGACCTCCCAAGTACAGTTGCTGTTGCTTAATAATTACTTATTTCTGTCTTGTTCTGTCTTATGTAGTAGGGAAGAACCTATCTTGCTGCTGTTAATGCATTGTTAAGAATCACAGTCTCCCTGAGAGCATGAGCAGGTGATAAGAGTTGAAACAAAAAATTACGTGGAGTGGCGTCAATCAGAAATACTGTGTCATACCAGATTATGCTCTCTCTTGGAGCTTTCCTCCTGCTCCGCCTGAAACACTCTGATGCCAGAGGCTGTGTTTCTGTGCATCTTCAGATGATCCACAGCTAAGAGCTCTGCAGTGGTGGTTTGAAAGGAGCCATGCATTCTGGCAAGGTGGTTATATGGCAAGAAAATATTGGCAGCATTGTCGTCGGCTGTCTTTGTTTTACCAGTTGTGAACAGAAAGCCAGGATGGGAAGCAACCAGCAACGTTCCTCTGGGTTGCTGCTTTGTGGATGTGCACCTGGTGAAGAGTGTTCCTATGTGGCAGGCATCTCTTGGACATTACACATCTATTATGTTAATGAACTGTGTATGTGCTTGGCTCTTTTTACCCTTTCCACCTGTTTTGCCTTGCCTAGTGGTCCTTTGAATTTAGTCAAGTTGTCCTGATTTTCATTTGAGTAATTAGAAGGAAATTAGGGCCTGTGTATTAAGTCCTTTCATCACTTCTACTGTATTTGAAATGAACATCAAATATTTGTTTGGTTAGTGTTTGTGTGTGCAGTGGTAGTTACTATGTCTCTCTGCTCCTATTTTTATAGCAAGTACCTCCTGCTAATAGCTAATGAGTATTAGCTCGGTAAAGCAATGAGAAACTCCTCATGCAAATTGCCATTTGAATCTTGGATCGGTGCCATGCTGTACATTTCACTTCTCACATTTGTTGCTGGAATTACGGTGTGGTAATTAACGGCATACAATCATGAAAAAAATTGACCTCCAACTTGGAGTTCAGGATGGTAGTGTTCATTAGAAAATGAATCAAAAATGAACAGATTGAATTACCGTGAGGAATTACTATTAAATTTAGCTGGCATAGTTGCATTTAATAAGACACGCTTTGTTTAATGCGAGCGGGAGAAGGCTGCAGCAGTCCAGCTCTGTATGATTGACCACAACGTGAAAACTGGGATACAGGTGTGAAGCAGGTACATGGAAATTCACTGGGAAAACCCCAGATCTTGTGCATAGACTGGTAAAACTGGGATCACTTTTTCTAGTTCACCTCAGTTTGGAGCTTTTGCATGTAGCAGTTTAATGGCTGCAACTTCAAAACTTGTGGCTGGTTTTCTTTATCCCAACTTCCATGTTGCAGAAGCGTGTGGCAAAGGTGGATCCTGGATCTCCTGTGGAGCATGCAGTGCTGGAGGTGGGAAGTAATATGGTTTTAATGACTGGCCAGGAGCTGGGAAGTGCTCTGGGTGCTGTGTGTGTCCAGAGGGAAGACCCAAAAGAAAGAAAATGTTGTGATTCAAAGAACCGGGCTTGGGTTTTGTGGAGTGCTTCGGTAGTTTTTCTTGGAGTGGTTGATTTTATGATTGCTAATGTGTGAGTCTTCCTTTTATAGAGGAAATCTATATAATGGGTGAAGAGCAAAGGAGCTGAAACTGAAGGAAAAAATCGAAAGATGCTCTCAGCGTGCCAAGAAGACAGCCCTTCCAGTGAACAGACCGTGCCCCTCGGATTTCTTAAACCCTGCCGGAAAAAAGCGAGACCCACACGTAACTGAAGCGAAGCTTCAGCCCCCTTTGAGACAGTGGTCTCCTCTCCAGCCCATCGGTTTGCCACCACCGGGGGGAAGCCGCCGGCCGCTGCCGGCGCTCCCGGGGCCAGCCCTGCGCTGTGCCCGGCCCGGCCGCCACCGGCACCGGCTGCGGGCTGCGCCTCGCCGGGGGGGTGGGGTGGGGGGGCGGAGGAGCGGCTGGGCCGCCCCGCAGCCCCCCGAGGGCCCGGCTGGGTGCCGCCGGCCCCGCCGCTCGGCCGTGCCCCCCCGCAAGGTGCCGGGGAGGAGGGGGAAGGCGCTGCCCGAGGCGGGGCCGGGCGGGGCGGGGGGCGGGCGGGCTACGGCGCAGTTCGTGAGGGGCCGCTGCCGCTTTGTCTGCGGGGAAAGTTTGGCGGCGGGGCGGGGGCCCAGGCGCTGTCCCGGCACCTGCCGAGGGGGCGGCGGGGCCACCCCGCGTCTGCCCGCGGCCGCCCGGCGCGGCGTCTCTGTCTCCCTCCGCTCCCCCTGCAGCCGCCGGAGGCGGGGGGGCAGCGCGGCGGGGCCATGGGCGCCCCGGCAGCCGCCTGGGCGACGCTGTGGCTCCTCAGCGCGGCACTGGCCGCCGCCTCAGGTGAGTCGCTGCGCTGGGCCCCTGCCCCCGTCCCGCGGGCGGTCGGTGCCCGAGGAGAGGCTGAGCGTCCCCCGCTCCCGGCGGATTTGGGGGGGTCTTTCCTCCCTTCTTCTCCCCAGCCCGGGCGGGGGTCCGCCTCCCGCCCCCCGCCATTTTGGCGGCCTTTTCACAGGCGGGGCGAGGGGGGCCCGGGCGAAGCCCAGCCCGTGCCCGGCGCCTCCCGCCTCTGCCCCGGCCCTTCCCGCTGGCGGCGGGTGCCCGCAGGCGGCCGCGGGCTGGCGGGCGCTCCGTGCCGGCGGTGGGGCAGCGTGTCCCGCCTCGGGCAGGGCGGCCCGGCGGTGCCCCTCACGCTCGGCACCTTCTCCTGAGCGCGGGGGGGTGAGGCGGCGGCCCGGGACGGCAGCGACCCCTTTGATGAGCCGAGGGTGGGCTTATCCGTAAGGGCTCTTCGTGCGTGCCCAGAGCCACCGCAGCAGCCGGTGCCCGTGTGTGGGGCGGGCAGAGCTGGGTCAGGCAGCGGCGGGGCGGGGAGCAGGGCCGGCGGGCTCGGCCGTGGGGCGCGGACACGCCGTGCTGTGCCCTTGTCGCCTGCCGGCGGGGCGGCGGTGGCAGGAACTGCGGGGAGCGGGTGACAGTCACCCCCCCGCTCCCGGCCTTAGCGGGTGGCCGGCACCCCCCCGCCCTCGGTTTTAGAGCGGGTGGTTGTCACCCACCTCTCATTGGTTTAGTGGGTGGCAGTCGCCCCCCGCTCCTGGTTTTTAGAGCGGGTGGCAGTCACCAGTCACCCCCTGCTCCTGGTTTTAGAGCGGGTGGCAGTCACCCCCTGCTCCTGGTTTTTGGAGAAGGGAGCCAAGATCATCTTTGGGGGCCTCTGTGGTGTGTGTGGATGTGGGTCTGAGAGCTCTGAGGGTGCCTTGGTGGGCATCGAGCACTGGTTTCTTCTGTCATTAAAAAAAGTATCTGGGACAGACTTCTAAAAAAGTGCAAGGTTATTATCTTAATGGTGCTGTCAGGCAGTAAAGTTACTGATGTTTCAGGTTTGGGAGTGTAGTGTGGCTGTGTTGGTGCTCGGAGGTTGTTTTCCAGCTTTTCCTTTGACTACGTGACTGTAGGCTGTGGATTTCCAAAGTGGCAGGCTCCCCAAATGCCGCTCCCGCCGGAACACAAGTCCCACTTGCATTTGTTGTCTTAGTGAATAACAGTAATTAAAAATAGCTGAGTGTATGTGAGCTGAGGAGCTGCGAGATACAAATTTGGGATATTAACTTGTTGGGTAGTAATCCGAGAGCCTTAACTTTAAAAAAAAAAAAACCACCAACACCTCCAGAAAGCCTCCACACCAGAAAACTGCCAAGCACCTGCTTCCACAATGCCAGACTCAGAAACACTGAGGCAGAAAGTTTGGGCATTTTTTTCCCAAGCTTCTTCAGTATGTGAAAGGCAATTAAGATCATTTGAGAAGAACCTTTCAGGTGAGTTTTGCAAACAGGTGTTAATCACGCTGGTGACATGGAGTTACAAGCGAGGCAGGACACTATAACAAAGAGCGATGTCACTTAATGTGTGTGATGTCTCTGCTGGCTCACAGTTGGGGATAAAAAGTAGCTAGAAGGTATTTGTCACTAAGGATTTTCAATGTTGTGTAAAGATGGGTGATATGCTAGTATCCCCCTTGGTGACTTGTGAGGGAGTGAAATATGTCTTTGCTTTAAAGGAGAGAAAGAATCAGATGCTCGGTGTTTGCTTTCTAGTCCCACATGGCCTGGTGTGAGCCTCTCCACAGAGTGCAGCAGGGTCTGTGGAGCTGAGAGAGAAGTTTTCGAAGGTCTCTCACTCCTGCTGTTGCCTGCCTGGGCTATTTGAGGCAGCTGCTCTCTCCCTGTGGCCTTGGTCCTTATTCTGTGCTCTAGCCTGATAGCTGATGAGCTCTGTGGCACGTGGCTGCTCTTTCATGATGTGTTCATAGTGCCTGGCACAAAGGGCCCTAGATGTAATTACAGCCTCTTGAAGCCAAAGTAGGAAACGCTGGTGATTTTTTGTTGTTAATAGTTTTCCCCAGTCTCCTTCAGGTTTTCAAATCCTCACTGGGGGCTCTGAGTCCATATTTCACATTTTAGGGTGTCAAGCATTGTTACTTTGTTATGTTGGTACTTCTAAGGAGCTATAGCTGTTAGTGTGCAAAAAAGAAAGGGCAGCCAGCCCTTTTTTAGGAGTAGAACAGTTGAGTTGTGCTGGTTTTAAGTAACTGGTATGAAGTTGGGTGTGGGGGTTTTTTTTTCTTATGCCTTCCAACAGTATGTGACCTTGTGTTTGGTGCTGAATTTTGAGGTGTGGCTGGATGGCGAACCTTGAAATTATCCTCTCTTGCCTAAAGAAGAGTGTGGGGGAGGAGAGATGTGAGGGGCGGGAAGCTAAATGGTATTTGAAAATCAGTGGTTTATGATGAAGTCAAGGCATGGTTAAGTATTTGGGTCTTTTTTGTTTCTGTAAACACAGTTTTGCTACGCAGGTCAAGTGAATAAATGAACAGGTAATTGCTGGGAGTCTGAGCTGGGCTGAAGTAACTTGGCAGCACCATGAATGTGCAGAGCTCACTTCTCAAACGTTCAGTGGTTAGCCGTGGGGCGGTGGGGGTGGGTGGGTGGGTACTATGCGGGTGTGAGTGTGAAACCCGATATTTCAACATGTTAGTCCTCTTTGGTGCTTGGTCTGTGCATGTGATGGGTAGGGCTCCATTTGTTTACTGTCAATACCAGTGGAGAGCTATCTGCTAAATGTAAGAGAAACATCACTGGGCTCTTGTGGCTCATCTTCTTGGCTAGGGAAAATAATTCCTGATGGTACCTCTGCAGCCTCTTGTAGCTGAGCTGAGGATGGGCTCAAAGGAGGAGCTTTAGATTCGAAGCAGTGTAGCTCCAAGGTTTTCTCTACAAATTTGTCTAATCTGCATTTTATGGGAAACACCACTCTTTGACAAGGAAATTCTTAGTTCTCTTAGTGGTCTCTTGAGGCACCTTTTCCCACATTCTTTTCTCTTTTAATCTTTGAGTTTCTTGGGTTGCTTTGGATTTCACATTCTTGTCACATTTTTGGTAGACAGATGTGTGTAGTAGTTTGAGAATGGCTGTTTCCCAGAAAATCAATGAAAGAACTGTCATTCAACTTCATGGTTTTGTTTTCTAACCTCTTATTTGATTTATTAAAATAGAATATAGAAAATATTCTTGAATGGGTGTCTATCTCTCTCACTTGCTTGGAGAACCCTTCTCCCAGCCGGCAGTGTTGGTGGTGAGGACTAGGAAGACTGAAGCAAGAGAGTCCCTTGTGCCTGTCATTAGATGAAGTGTGACCCGTTGCCCATGGAGAAGTGATTTAGGAGCAGGAATTCACACTGGCTCTTCTTGCCATGATTGCATTGCGTATAATCATGTGCTTATTTGTTTCTCCTATAAATGGTAAAAGGATTTATAGGAGCACAGAGAAGAGACTGCTCTTTAGCATGCAATTTAAATGGCGTGCATTTTTAAGGCCCATATGTTGCCATTGAATAGCTGTGGCTTCCCTTTGAGTGAGTGCTCAGGCAGTTATTCAGTTACAGTTCTGAGCTTCGTCTTGTGTGTACGTTGTGAGAATTCCCATCTTTTTGGGCGCAGCCTTTGTGACAGTGGAGGGAGGGAACATATGCCCCTTGCATGAGTGGCACCAAATGTCTTAATTTCTCATCCATCTGCGAGAGTGTGAGTGGGAATGGGTTGTGATACTAACCTGTCCAAAAGTGGGTGGTTATTTGTGATGGTGCAGTCACAGGTTAGCGTCTGCCCCTGTTTTACTACTTTGCATTCTCCCATTCTCTTTGACTATTGTCTGTGCCTTTGACTTCCATATGAGAGAGATTGGGCAACTTCTTGCAATTATAACGCTGTGGTGCTTCATCAGTGGTTTGGTGAGGTGCTGCAGAGGCATGTGCTAACCCCTTCTTGAAGATCAGCTGCATTATTTTGGCAGATCTACCCTTTCGTCTCTGCTTTGTTTGTGCCACTCTTCAAGTTTTTGAGTCCATCTTTGCCAGAGTCCCTGATGCTGCAGTCTGAAGGTTACCCAGAGGTTGTCCTGCTGCATCAAAACTGCATTTTTTTTTTTGTGGCTGGCAAGTGCATGGTGAGACGTGGCTGCTCAGAGCTGCTCATATTGTTGTGTAGCAGGTTCACTGGGGAGTGTGCTGGTGTTACTCGCTTCTAATCTATTTTATTTTTTTGTCCCACAGGTACCTGTGTCTACCAAGGCTTGTTGTATGAGGTAGGTAAGCTTGAATGTGTTACGCTGGGGAAGCGTTTGAGAAGGTGCTGTTGAACTTGACTCTTATTCCTGGTTTTTGTCACTCCTGCAACTGGAATGGCTGATCTTGCAGCAGGTTGCAGAGCTGTGAGCCTTCAGCCTGCTGGAAAACAGCAGCAAAAGAAAGATACTGCTCTCAGAGAGGTTAGCAATTCTCCAGCCCTTTAAACCCAACCACTCACCTTCCCAGCACAGCTCTGCCTGCTTCTAATTGGGCCTCCTTCGTCCAGCATGTGAAAGGATGTGAGAGATTTCAAGGTTCTTAGTAGCCATACGAATCATAAACATGCGATCCTAGGCAGGATCGAGATTGTTTTGTAAAATGTCACTGTAATGCCAGGGTATGTTCTGTGGGTATTAATATTAATGACAACCATTTAACATCTTTTCCTCTCAGCTGATTATGGTGAGTACTGTGTGAGTACTGACTCTTCTTTATAGACCCAAAGTATTTTCTTTTACGGTCCTCCCCTTTGCGTGTACATAATCCATGAATAACTTTGTACAAGAATCACAGTTTTTAACAATTCATAAACAGCATTTTGCTCTGTAACATTTGTCTGCCTTGCTTTGGTACTCTGTGCTGAAAGGAAACAGCTGAGAAACTTTACATTTTTGGAGTGCTTCTGTACCTGCCTCTGCTCCCACAGCAGACTTGCTCAGGGATTTGTTACCATAGGCTGGGAGGCAGCATGCAGCAGCTGTTGGGGAAAGCCTGAGTTTTTATTTCCCTTAGAGCTCTCCAGCAAAGCTGGATCTGCGCTGTGTGTGTGTGACACATGACCACTGGGTATCTTCGAAATAACTGATGGCAGGTGGTTCCTTTGGCCTTCCAACACAGACTCAAGGCCTTGGAAGTTTTTCTGCTCCAAGAAGGGAATGTCAGGGTGATTGCTGGAGGTGAATGTTTTTGGTGGGTGGCTTGGGAGGAAGTGGAAGCAGGATAAATGTGTTTTGCTCCTCTTAATAATGCACTGCGGAGCATCAGTGTCTTAACAGCAGTTGGAAAGTTTGTCTGGATTCCAACTTCAGTAAACTGTATGGCAGGTCGCTTTCTGCTGAGCATCGCAGCTCAGTAAGGGCAGCATCAGAGCTGAAGGGTTAGCAGGCGAGGGGTTTCATCTGTCACTGATTACAACTGGCATGCCAGTCACAGATTTTTTTTTTTTTTTTTCTTTTTCATTTTGCCTTTTGTGTTTCCTTGATGTTCTGATGTTGTGTTTTTTTGGTCTGCTCTTTCTTTCACTGTTGATGTGTTTGAAGTGCTAGTGCATGTCTCCGTAATATCTTGCTGTAGGATTTGTACATAAAGACTCTGGGATATTCTAGGTTAGATGCTTCCTGTTTAAAGAACTGGCTCACAGTGTCCTTGACTTTGTCTTTATCTCTGTATTTAGTAGGATTATTATATGTTTATTAATAAACAACTTCTGTAACTGTAGTGGTTTTCATTAGCTGTCGAACAAGAGGATTGCCCAGCAGTAAAATGCAGAGCAGACATAAAACTGGTGTGAGTATACAGTTGGCATTTATAATCAAGTAAAACTTGAACAATTCAAGCTTGTCATTCTTGGACCAAGGACCTATACTGTCTCCTTGTCGCTGTCATGTCTGAAGATGTGCCTGCCTTCCTGTCTGAGTGATGTTTGCTGCAGGAACAGGCCTTTGCTTGCTTTTCCATGAGTATTTTGATATTTCTTCCATTTCATGTGCACTAATGTAACAACTGTTGATTACTGTTTGGGACTGAATATAGATCAAAGGAGAGGCTTTGTGGCTTCAGCTAGCAATCTCGGAACAGGTACTAAATCCACATTGTTTTTGACTCGGATGGGGAAAATATCACATGCAGTGCACCAAGCCCGCAGGCTAGGTTTGTCTTCCTCTAGTGCTGCTTCACAGGCTTCTTTGGGTGACTGTTTTCCCTGAGAAAGCAGGAACTGCTCAAGCAACCATGGGAATTACAGATGGAAAAGAACCTTTAATAGGACTTGCCTCATTCCCTGGTTTGTGTCGCTCCCAACAGCAGTATTGGAGTTGACTTTGTTAAGTGTGGTAGAAATCAAACGCTAAGGATAGCGTATGAGTGATTTTAAGGCAGTTAGTACTTGCAGATTTCTGGCATGTAGCTGTGATAGAGCTGCAGAGCTTGTCTTGCCTTCCCAAAAAGCTGCTGTCTCGGAAAGGTCAGTTTTGAAGTAGAAGATGACAAGAAGAGCAATCCTGCCACTGCCATCATTTCAGTTCCAGCAGTTTCCCTGGCTTCAGAGTGAATGTTGTATTCAAAAAATAGGAAATCTGAAGACCTGTATGTGAGACAGTTGCTCTGTTTATTAAACTTAGTGCTTGTAAAGCATCGCTGCAGCTGTCTGAAATGGAGATTGGGAGCTATTGCCTCGTGGCTTTGCTGGTATAATTGTGTTTATTGGAACTGAGAGGAAAGGTCTTTCTGAATCACTGGTTTGGGATTCTGGCGGTGCAAGCTGAAATGTCGTATCTGTTACACTGTTACCTTAATGAACACTCCCCCCCTGCCCTGTTATCCCAGGTCACGAGAAAAGTAAAAGCCTGTTTTGCCTGTAATCTATGTCTGTCTGTTGCTGTTTAATCTCTCCTAAGACTGGTGGGAGCTATGTTCACAGGCCTTTTTGCTGGGGCTGGTGAGAATTTTGTGGAGTCAGTGTTGTGCTCAGGATGGCGGTACAAGGCAGTTCTGCCAGTTCTTGCAGCTGGACTTGCTGGGAGCTCCAAGTGGGTCACTTAGTGGAAATGTCTCAGTGGGTACGTTTTGAGCTGGTCGGTGTGTAATCTGCTGCGTGTATCTCTCGCTGTCTGTCTTTCTGAAGCAGATATGCTTGCATTAACACAGACAGAATAATCTATGGAATGGGACAAAAATGGCACTCCCGTGACAAGTTCAGTCCTGTTCCGTTGGATTAGTGTACCTGCTTGGTAGCGTGAATGAAACAGTCTTTACTACAGCAGAGAAGAGCTTTGATCTGTTGGTTCCCCAAACTGTTGCCCAGCCTCCAAATGTCGTTGGTCTTGGACTTGAGCTTTTCATATTGCTGCTGGGTGTTTGTTTTTTTTGTTTTTTTATTGACTTTTAAATTTTGTAGACCAGGAGAGAGGCAAGAAGCTGGGCAGGGGAAACAGAGAGGGACAGATGGATAATTATTTCTTCAGTAGATATCAAAGCCCCTTGTGCATGCAGCAGCTGCAGAATGAGCCTTTGTACCTTGATTATAGTACCAAGAGGAGGAAGCTGGTGGTAACATGGAACAGTCCCAGGTTTTATAAGTGAGTGTGAGGAGTATTGGTATTATCAGCTAAACCAAAAGGAACATGTAAAGCACAGCTTCAAGCTGTGGCTTGACAAAATTGAACTGTGAGATGGTGTGGGGAAGGGATTTCATTCAGCTATTTTTTTTTTTTTTAGCAGTCTTTCCCTTAGCATTGTGCCAGAGCAGTATGTGACTGATCTGCCTCGTGTGGCCGAGTTGGATGGGGTGACAGGAGTAGACCTGAGTGACTTTGCCCATACCTGAGGTGCTCCCTATGCTGGTCGTGTGAGGTGGGCTGTGATCTGAGAAGCTGGTGTGTGGGGAGAGGCTGTGTCCCAGCCTGGGCTGTGCGCTGCGGGTGGGAGCTCTGGCTCAGCTCGCCGTGCTGGTCTTCTCTGCTGTCGGCTGCGTGGTGGCTTACGCTGCGTTTTACAGGTCTGGGTCCCTGATTTATGTCACAGATGGGTGTGACAGCAGGATTTGGCTGTGGGATTTCTCTCTAGCCATGTGCCCAGAGGGGAGCAGAGAAGCAGGCTGGGGGACAACTTTATGGTTTTAGCATTTGTATATGACTTTGGAAAGTTACTCGTAAAAGAACGTGTTTGATGAAGAAATGCCAGTGACAGGACAAATGTGTGAGCGAAGGATGTCATCTCTATACAATCTGTTCCAGAGGAGGATTGTGCCTTCTGGGTGTGTTTGCTTACAAACTCTTTGCTTGCTGAAAAGAGCTTTTCCAAATGACAAGAAGGCATTGGGCCAAACACTGCAGCCTCACCTGATGGCTCCTGCCTGGAGTGGCAGCATCCCAGTATGCCTGTGGCACCAACAGAGCTGTTGACAACCTCCAAGAGAAATCCCTACAAGCTCTTTTTTGGTGTTAAACTATGGTCAGAAACACTGTTTCTTTTCAGTGTCTCCTGTTACTCAGGGTTTTTCTTGGTGTTCCCTGTCCAAGTAGGTGAGCTGTTACTGGGTTATTGTAGGAATGCCATTTGGTGCAGAAGTCTCTGAAGTCACTTGAAAAATCTTTGGTGCGTAAGTCAAACATTTTAAGTGTAGCGAATGCAAGCACTGCAAAGTTGGTTGAGTTGTTAACGCTGCAAAAGTTCTGCATCTTGCTTGCTTGACTTAGCTGCTTGTATGCCAAGGGTCAGCTTGTGCTCATGTGTTTCCTCAGAGGAAAAACACATCTCTGTTTGGTTTCCAACTGTGCTGAGGAGGTTCGTGTTCCTCCCTCTGTATTCAGCTTTGAGGGAGTCTTCGGATCCATACAACAGGCACAGCCGCTTTCTTAGCAAAGAAGAAAACACACGTTATTATTATATTTTTTTCTTAGGTGGAGGGTAGCATAGGTGGGAATGAGCAGACCTTTGTGCTGCAGTGAAAGTAGGTTTGTGTGAGAGGTATTGATCAAACCCATGTGGGCATCTTTATGCCAGCTGGCTTGTGCCAAGAAGTGTTTACATACAGTCCTGGGAGAAGAGGGGAAGCATGGGGCTGTGAATTAAGGTGGGAGCTGTTTTAAATGGAAAGTGTGACTTGATAAATGACACTTTGTGTTTGGTAGGTGCTGCAATAAGGAAGAACATTTCCAGCTGAGCAATCTCCAGTGAATTTTTAATTTGTCTGTGTTAAAACATGGATGTTGTCTGTTGCAACAGTTGCTGGTAATGCATGTGAGGAGGAATTTCTGGACTGGCAAATTTCTTTGGAAGTTTCATGAAACACATATGGGGCTTTTTTAACACTACATAGCACCAAACAAACCAAGCAGCTTTTCTTGAAAAGATTTTTTTTTAATCTTGGAGTTTAAGTGAAAATTATGAACAGAATAATAAGCCCTAACTTAATCCACAGTAAATGCTACTGTACTTGTGCTTCTTCCAAATGTTTTGCTTCCTTTTTTTGTTTTGAAACTGCCTGAAAAAGCATTCAAGTTAATTAAAATGCTTAGTTGACTTGAACATCCTAAAAGAAGAAACTTTGGGTTTAGCAGTCAGTCAAAAGAGTAACATGCCTTCTCCAGAAAAGGAGAAAAAATTTATAGGTCTTGAGATAGTTCAGTTTTTCATATTCTTTAATTCTGCTCTGCAGTCAGTCATGGTAGAGGTCAGAAAATAATAAAAAGAAAAAAATAATCACATGCTGACAGAACTATTGTATCAATACAACTTCCATGCGCTCTATTAGATCATCAACTTAATGTATGCATTAGCTGTAATTTTTTATAAATACTTGCAAGGAGCTGGACTGACAGGGGAGAACACCAGCAAAAGATAAGGAGATAAAATGGTGGAGGCATGGAGCTGTGTTATGCTACAGATACCTGCTTGCTCAGCTTGAGATGTTTTTTACGTATTTGCCTTTGGCTTATTTAGTTCATTTCAGTGACAAGTGTAATCACAGTGGAGAAACAAAGTGCTAGTTTCAAGTTCTGTGTCTGAAGGAGAAAAGTGCATGGAAATATTGATGCTATTGTGACAACAAAACAGTTTGAAATATCTGACATGACTGACTGCATTAACATGTTCTTGTTCAATAAAAAGTATCCCTTTAAATCTTCTGATAAACTTGATAACACCTTTCAGTTACATGTGTGCATTTTGTTGTCAGGCAAAAAGAAAGCTGATTTTATGCTTTTTAAATCAGATTTCTGTTTTCATCTGTAGTTTGTGCTGAGTCAGAAATAGGAGGGGAAATATAATAAATACAAAATGCTTTTGGTTGTGGGTTTGGTTTTTTTCCAAATCTTAAATCTCACACTCTAGATAGCTTGTATTCTGAATAAATTTAGTTATTATTTATAATAAATGTTAGCAGGTGCAGAGCCCCTACTGGTTGGGAGATGTTCCAAATTAGCAATAGAAAATGAGCTTCACTTTAATATGTTTAGAAGGATAACAAGTTACTACTGAAAAATGAGATCAGAATCGAATAGTTCAGTTGAAGGTTTTGCTTGCTAATTTTTGTAATGGTCAAAATGGCTTTGTAGTTTGGTTTTGGGCATGGGTGGTGGTTGTTTTTTTGTGTGTTTTTTTTTTTTTTTTAAATAATGTAATTTAAATGCCACTATTTAGCCTGGGGGTACATCCTCAGCTCCACCAGGGAACAAACCTATAAATTTCTGTTTATAATATGCGTATAACACTTGGTAGCTATAAACTCTAGTTTACAGCAGCATGAATCTCCTTTCTGTAATGTTCAAATGAACATTTTACAGAACACTGTTATATTACCCAGTTTGCTGCAGGGGTTCCTCTTCGAGCAGCATGCACTCTGCACTCTTGATTTGCTCTTTTGCGGTCTCCCACATTGATATGATTAGTAGGGAGGTAATGAGTTATTTGTGTTGGAGGCTTGCAATGTCGAGGTCGCTTTTTCCTGCTGTTGCAGGGTGGATCTATTCTTGTAGACATGAGTTGACTAATATCCTATATGTGATAATTTTTATTTAGTGAACAGATAAAATCCGATGCCATGACTCTCCCAGGACTTCAAAAAGTAGTGATGGAAGGACTGGGGGTGTTTGGTGCAGCAGGAGCCTGATTGTGCTGTAGTGTTGTGCAGTCTTTTAACCTGTTTAGAGCAACCACATAACGCTGAATAATTGTTTTATGCGGTGTGTAGGGCTTGATATCCAACTTATCCTTGCTTTGTGTGGCTATGAATAGAAGTGCAAGGTGATGGAAAGTAGACATCTCAATTTACGTGACCGGTATGCAGTTAATGTTTATTAATATAATAATGAGCTGCTTCTCATGTAGAAATCCCTTCTGCTTGTGGGTTTTGGAAAGCTGAGATCAACTGAACATCAAAAATAAAGACAAAAGTGTTTTTTGAATAAAGCATGTGCTGCATGTGTGTTCCTTCTTTGTGTTCCTTGAAAATAACAGTATAATATAGAGGAATGGGGGTAGGCTTTTCATTTCGCAGTACCAGGTAAAACAAGCTTAGCTGTAAGATGGTTATTCCCCTGAGGATATAGTGAATTTTTGTCTCTTAATCAGTAAAGAGGTGTTTTTGTGGACCAAGGCACACATTTTAATATGTAATTATTACTGTTTTATATGTTAGTATTCTCATACAGAAGACTTCTAAATGTGATTATTATTTTTTTGTCTGAGAAAATGAACTCTCATTTTATAAGGAAACACAACACTGGTTAGTGTAGCAGAGAATTGGTATGTTCTAGAATTACATTTATTTTGTTTTGTAGCAACTTGAAACTTGTTCTGAATACTAAATAACACATAAATGAAAACTGGAACCTACTCATGTTAGTTGTATATCTCAGTATAAGGGGTTCGATGTAGCACATACAATCAGTACAGTTTGCATATCAGTGGGTTTTTTAGTTCCTTTTTCACTTTCATCTCTTAAAAGAATTCCTGTGGAGATCTAACAACCTTACACAACTATCAGCTCTATTAAACACTTCTGTAATGAGGAAATGTTGAGAGTCGGGTGTTAAAATCTCTTAAAAACCCAGAAGGATCTACTTAAACTATACCCCTACCCTACTGTAAACAGAGGCGAATTCCAGTTTAGTTGGAAAACTATGGCCCTGACCCAGAGCTCTCCAGCAGCTCTGTAAGCTGTTGCCTTTCGTGGGTTTTCATGTTTCAGGAGTGCTGTGAGGGTATTAGCACATCAGAGCTGAACTGTGCCTTTGCCTGTGGAAGGGTAAAAGCTGCTGCTCTTACTTGCTGTGTCTGTGTTTCCATGAAGAAAGCAGCAATGGACACAAGTTGCAACTGAAGGGCTGTTCATAATACGAAAGACAAATTCATACAACCCCAACTTTGTTCAACAGCTGCCTGTATGTTGCCCTGCGATGGATGCAGAAGTAGATAAATACAGGGAAGGGGCAGAGCGTGGCTAGGCTCCCCTGACTGTGGGGCCAGGCACTTTTCTCCCATGGCTTGGACCTCTTGTTGGTCTTGCAGAAGCAGCGTCTTTTGGTTCCCGCAGCCCCTGTGTCTGGGAGCAGCAAGCTGCATCTGTAGGGCACCCTTTTGTTTTTTCCAGGCACTGTTCTCTGAGAGTAGCCTTGTCCCTCTTCATGGGATATCTAAGCAGTGCTGAGGCAGGCTTTTCTCCATCGAGCACTGTGCCTTAATGTTTAACCTGATCCAACTGAAGCACGAAGCTGGTGGCTTTGCTTACCCTGAGATGATTGTTCTGCCATACTTGCCCAAGATAGGTATTTAACTGCTCGCTCCACAATGGGCTGCAAACTGTGTGAATGGGATCTCATGTGCTGGCAGTCCAGAGCCCAGCAGTGAAGTCATGGTCCACCTCTGTTGTCTGTGTGTGTTTAAGAACAGCCTTTGGCCTCTGGTTTGAAGCTGTGGGCTGCTTTTTCTAAACATTCAGGCACATGCGGTGCTTGTGGCAAAAAGATTTTTGGCAAAAAGTAACTCGTTACTTTAGAGAGCGCAAAAGAAACATGGACAAATTCATAAACTAAGAGGCAATTCTGCGGGTTTTGGGGCTTTGGAGCTTTAATCAGATTCTAGGCTGTCCACAATGAATTTCTGCGGCCTGTGGGTTTTTTTCCATGAAGGTGTGAATGCCTTCTGGCTGTAGTATTCTGCTTCAGGGGTCTTTCCTCTTCGTCCCCTGTCCTGGCTGGTGAAAGACTCACACTTTAATCTTCGCTGTGTTGTGGGAGGTGATCTGGCATCAGCCTTGTTTGGAGATCAGGGTCTTTACAAGAGCTGCCCTGTTCCACATTTTCCATTTCAGTGATCTTCCTGGCTGGTAGCTGTTCATCCACAAATGCTGACTTAAGTAGATGATTAACATTTAATAACACAGTTATAGGAGCTATATGCCAGAGCCTTGGCAGGCAATGTCGGATTTCTCATGGATTCATTCATGAGGACAACAATTACCCAGCATTTATAAATTCCACAAGTCATTGTGCCTTCCATCTTTCCAGATGCATTTGAAGAACCTTGTTTAGGAAATAATGTCTCTTAATTTGTCATTTACTTTTCCTTTTTAAATTCCTAGTGTGAAAATTTCCCTTTTCCTTTGCTAGGTCACTTCCTCCTTCCTTCCCGCTCCTTAACCCTATCAAAATTTTTATCAGGTTTCCCATTTTATTTTCTCTTTAGAGTAAGTGTTGCGATGTCTAGTTAAGTGGTAAGGGAAATGGCAGAAATCAGGTTTTGCCAGTGGAAAAATCCTATAATGCATTAAAAGTTGAGACCTGTGGGCAGCGCAGAGTGATGTAGCTATAGAAAGGTGACAGCTTATGTCAACTGGGGATTTGCCTCAAATACAGTTTCTCACTGGGCTGAAATGGGCCACAAACTGTTGTCATACTGGTGTGTGTGCCTAAACTGGGCCCTGCATGGAAAATTTTCCTCTTCTCGGTTTGGAAGTAAAAGCGCCAGTTTGGGAGTTGGAAGCAGTGTCCCACAGCTGATGAAAATTGGGAGAAAATAAAATAGCTGTCTCTGTAGTGGGTTATATGATAACAGCAGAAATGGAAAATGGTGCTTATCAAATCCTTAGATTTATTTATATTCTGCTGGTGTTTACAAAGGCATAAGCCAGCACAGTTCTTTGTGGAGCAGTGAAATATGACTGCAGTTTACATGAGAAGCAGCTTTGTTCAGTAGGTTTATGTGCACATACATGTGTATGAGGTTTGGCCCTTTTATCTGAGGGGCTTTCAGTTGTGCCGGGCAGCGGCAGATCTGCACGCCACAAGCAGAAGAGGCAAGAGGACATTTGGGTTGGAAGTCGCAACCTGCTTTTCCAGAAGAGATTTCGTTGTATCGTTCTGTGACAAATGTGACACTAGTTTTGAACGATCAGCTCTTGCTTTGCTTTTCTTCTTGCTTGTGTGAATTGGAAATGACAGCTCACTTGAAAGCTGATTTTCCCTCTCTTCAACACAATAATTCAAAGCTGCAGAAATCACACGGTGGGGCACAGTTCTAGAGATGGTCATCTTGCTGTTTGTATGGGCTACTCAAAAATCTGTAATCATATTCCAGGAACGTAATGTCAGTGTTTATCAGATGACTTTTAAAGGTCTTTGAAGTGATCAAGGAAGTCAGTATCATTTTAATTATCCCCTGACAACATTTTACAGAAATGGTGTTATATATATATTTATACACACAGACATACATAACTATATACTTTTATATATATGTGTGTTGTTATATATATGCACACTCTGAATATACAGGTGCATCAGTACCTTTAAGAGAGAGAAAATGAAGACAGAAGGCTAGAGCAACAAAGTCAGGAGAATTTGTGGTTCCTATTTTCTGTTAGAAAGGAAACAAAAATACTCTGTGTTGGAAAGAACTGAGAGTGCGCTGTCATGAAACGGGCCCACTGAAGGTGGTTTAAGCTCTCTTGCTTGTAGCTGAAAAAAGGAGAGGGATGTAACCTCCAGCTAGAGGTATAGAAGTAAGTCTGTTTTCAGTCTCACTTTCCTGCAAGCACCCCCACACATTTGCCAGGCCCTGTAAGGCAGCGGTTTCTTTGCATATATCTTTATCATTGGCATATGGGCTATAGGATTGGTGCATTACTGTGACTGCAGCATCTGCTGCGATGACACCTAGATACATCCTGCACCCCACAGAGGGTAGGGAGAGGTTTACTGCTCCCCGAAGGGAGAAAGGAGTTTTGTCTGGCAGTTTCTGCGCTTTGAGAACAGATCACTTTAGCAAAAGAACTTGAGATGTTTGCTTTCTTTATTTGCTGTGGCTTACTGGAGCAAGCAATTGCCCTAATGTGTGTGTCTAAGATGTTCTTTGAACTTCCTAAATACATGTAGATTCTCTTTATGTATCTGTATGGGGTTTGTGTGGCAAGGATTGGGGGGGGGGGGGGGGGCAGGCGGCTACAGGGGTGGGTTATGTGAGAAGCTGCTAAAGCTTCCGCCGTGTCTGATGGAGCGAATGCCAGCCAGCCTCAAGACAGACCTTCCACTGGCAAAGGCTGAGACCATCAGCAACAGTGGTAGCACATCTGGGATAAGGTATTTAAGAAGGGGGGAAAAAACCAACTGTGCAACAAAATTGCAGCCATAGAGGGGAGTGAGAGTATGTGAGAGAAACAGCCCTGTAGACACCATGTTCAGTGACGAAGGAGGGCAGAAGGTGCTCCGGGCAGGAGGTGCTCCAGGCAGCAGAGTGGAGATTCCCTGGCAGCCAGTGGTGAAGACCATGGTGAGGCAGGCTGCACCCCCTAGCCCATGGAGATTAACAGTGGAGCAGATATCCACCTGCAGCTGTGGAGGACCCCATGCTGAAGTGGGGGGATGTGCCTAAAGGAGGCTGTGACCCTTTGGGCTTCTCACAGGGTCTTGGCCTCCTGGGGGACCTGTGGCCCCATGGAGAGGAGCCCAGGCAGGAGCAGGGTTGTTGCCAAGGCTGGTGACCCCCTGAGGGACCCAGGCTGGAGCAGGC
Source organism: Falco rusticolus (assembly GCF_015220075.1). Classification (NCBI taxonomy): domain Eukaryota; kingdom Metazoa; phylum Chordata; class Aves; order Falconiformes; family Falconidae; genus Falco; species Falco rusticolus. Next base: position 103,543,577 of record NC_051187.1, read on the forward strand.
TGTTCCTGAAGGACTGCAGCCTGTGGGAGGGACCCATGCTGGAGCGGCTCATGAAGAACTGCAGCTCATGGGAAGAACCCATGCTGGAGAAGTTCACGGAGGATTGCTCTTAGGAAGGGTCCCCATGGTGGAGCAGGGGAGGAGTGTGAGGAGTCTTCAGTCTTGTGGAGGAAGGAGCAGCAGAGGCAATGTGTGATGAACAGACTGCAACTCCTATTCCCTGTCCCTCTGTGCTGCTGGCAGGGAGGAGGGAGAGAAATCGTAAGTGAAGTTGAGCCTGGGAAGAAGGGAGGGGTGGGGGGAAGGTGTTTGTAAGTTTTGATTTTATTTCTCATGATCCTGCTGTGATTTGATTAGTAACAAATTTACATTTCCCCAAGTTAAGTCTGGTTTACCTGTGATGGTGATTGGTGAGTGATCTCTCCCTGACCTTATCTCAACCCACGAGCCTTGGGTTATGTTTTCTCTCCCCTTTCGAGTTGAGGGGAGTGATAGAGCAGCTTTGGTGAGCACCTGGTTCCAGCCAGGGTCAACCCACCATAATATCATTCTGTATTGGTGCGGGCAAGTCCCATTGAAGGCTGTTGTGAGCTGGGAACTTGGGCTGTTTTCTTCTAATGTTGGTTTTCTCCTGGAAGGTGGTAGGCAGATACCAAATCTGAAGAAGATACTGTAAACACCAATGTGGTTTGGGTTTTTTTTTTGCCAGCTGGTATCTCCTAGTGCAAAATCAAACTTGGTTTTGCCCATTTCATTTGGTCTAATAGGTAAAACCAGAAATGATGAGAAGAGGAAAATAACCCTAACACCCTTTTTGTGGGAGACGAGGTTGACTTCTAATGCGGTAACAGCAGTGTCGCATCTCCATCTGCTGTCATCCGAGTGCTTGGTGGAGCTGAGCGAGTTACTTAACTTCTGTGGGCAATTGAAATGCCACCCTAACAGTTGCTTGCTGCAATGCACCTTGGAAGATAAACATCAGATTTCTTTGCATCGTAAGAGTGCATCTTTTCCCAGCAGTTCTGGATTCTGTCAGTGGTTTTAATTTCTATTGTAATACCAGTTATCAGAGGTTTATATCACAGCCATGAAAGTTTTCTTTGGGATGATACTGGGCATCTTACCGAGGAATTTTGTGCTAGGATATTCTTGGTAGGTTGAAAAATAATTGCCCCTGGATATAACTGCCAAGAATGAATAGAACTTTGCTGTACATTCTTGTACAGAACTTTTGGATTGAATTTGTAAGGTAACAGAGGAAAGTGAATCCTCAGCTCTTGTTGGCAGTGACTGGAAGCTGGGCACTTTAGTAAGAGTACAGGAAAATCCTAGTCTTAATTGTTAGATAGAAACGTTGAAGCTACTAGGATGTATCAGCAAGAAACTTTTGCACTCTATAGAGAAAAATCAACTAAACCCAAGCTGGTTTTGTTTAGAAGTGGAAAAGAAACTGTTAGTACAGATTGAATTTCTTCTGTCCTTCCCATATAAGCAGCTTTCTGTCTCATTGTGGTATAGTATCAGTTGACACAAAAATGAGTCGGGACAAATGAAACAGCTTGGTTTAGATGGATCTGTATAACACAGAATGACACCAAATATATAACAGATAGTTTAGGTGTGATCCTTTCAACTGACTCTCAAAATACCAGGCAAGTCTGTTAAGGCTGAGCTTTGTATCTGCGTAGCTGAATAGTCACGTAGGCAGCAAAAAAGGGCCTTTGGTGTTGAAAAGCAGGACTTGATGCTCTCCAGTTCAGGGGTCAAAGCAGAACTACTTGGACTGGCAAAGCCTAGAAATGTGTGTCTTATGTCCTGTTCTTTTAGGTGTGCTTTCAGGGAGGCAGCTGGGAGAAACAGCAAAAGCTAATAGAGAAAGGCTGCTGATAAGAGGAATTTGTCTGCTCCTACGTGCCAGGGAGCTCATTGGAGAGGCAGCTTTGCTCTAGACTGCTACCAGGCTGCACTTACACACTTGCCAGCCCAGGATGTGTTTGAGTCCTTCATCTTCAGAACATCTTGGGCGAAGAAGTAACAAGGAACTGGTGAATGTCAGCTCAGTCTTTTGAAACAGATTACTAGCATTTTAATCAATCACAAACTTTAGGCTGAAATGGATTACTGTGTCTGGATAGCGGTCCCACGTGGAATTCCTTATCTTCCAGGTTGGTTTCATGTGTTTCTCCACCCCACCCCCCCCCTTTAATAACTTATGTCCCCATCAGAAACACCAGTATGAAAGCCCCTCTCCATTATAGCTGTTGCACAGGCTTGTTAAATTAATTGATTCAGTTACTCCAGGATAAATAATTCTCTAAGCCGTTTCAGTAAACATTTGCTCTCCAGTTGTTGCAATTATAACTGCTGAGTTTCACAGGGAGCCTAAGGTATTCCTTAGTGCTTTCAAGAATACATATAATAGATGGAAAAAATGCCAAATATGAAGCTCTTCCAGATGGGTGCATTGATTTTATCTCACTGTTCAGATCCGTCAGCCTTGAAAGTGGCTGTAAAGAGAGCCACGTGATGCTGTGATGCTCTGAAGTTTATGATGCTAGGATGTCTGTATTTCTGCCATGCATATTAAATAGCTTCTAGTGGGAATACATACAACAGACTTCCATTGGAAGACCACTGTAATTCTCCTAGTGCTGTAATTTATTGTTGAGCCGTAGATTAAGGAGACCCATTAGGATAAAATACTTGGTACTTACTCGATTTTGTAATCATTAGAGCTACTTCAGAATCATTCAGTAATGAATCCTCTAACTAACCCCATGAGCTCAGCATCAGGAGTATCTTTATATTACCAGCTGGAATCCTACAGCTAAGGGAGTGTCTTAGGCATTTTCAGACACCCTTAACAGTGCTTCTGAGGATCAGTGAGGGGAAAAAAGCTCTTCCTCCCCCAAATGATAAATCCTGTAGGCAATTTCTTCCTGTATTAATTTGAAGAATTTGAAGTCGGATGTTTCATTGCTCAAAAAAATCAAGAAGTTTTGTAAACTGCTTTGTGTGTGTTTTATGGAGATAAAAATTAAACGTTTTGCAGGCTCGAAATCAGGAAATTTTAATTTAACTTTGATACTGAGCATGAATTTTCAGTGACGTCAATGGGAGCTGAAAGTTAGGGTCTTGCAGCAAGATGACAAAGATGAGAAATTTTGGACCTTGCAGCTACACATATTCTTTTATTTATCTCAGTTACCAAACTAGAAATCTTATTTCTAATGGGAATGTAATCTCCTTGAAAATTTTAACCTTTTCATTTCCTGGGAGTTCATCTGTTGCTCGACATTAATAGATTTGATCATAGTCATGTGGGAATAATTACTTTTGGGTGCTGAGCCAACACAAGACTTGTAAGTCAGGTGGTGTTCTGTGGTTCATGGATATTCACATTTCCAGAGGAAATACAGGGTTGGTTGTTTAGTTATGAACTTCAAAACTTATGCTGATTTAGACAGAGTTGTCATTACTGACACGGTAATAGCCAGTTCTGAGTTAGTGGTGCAGTAAATCCATCTATGCATTGAGCCTGGTAGAACAGTTTCAGGTGAAAACATGAGCAAACTTGTTAACAATTTCTTTCCTGCATTTCATGGCGTTTTTATAGTTTCTTCTATATGTGTAAAAAGCCTGATTTTCTGGAGTATTTAAGTAGTATTTAATTTACAGCTAAATTCTCAGTATTACAGAGTAAAGGTAACTTGCTTTTTATTCCGGTGTTGGTTTTTATTTTGTTAAGAATCAGAATTTTAGAAGTGTTCGATTTTGAAAACCTAGGTTTGGTTTAATTGGAGACACTTAAAAATTGCATCTATTCCTATCTCAGTCTCTCGGTGAAACTGGGATTGTCATGTTTATGGAAAGGCAACCTAAAAGACCCTGGGTCTACTGTTGTGGGGAAACCTTCTAAAACTTAAGTAAATTATGTGCTTCCATTGAGTGACCTAAGGAGTAATTCTTAAGTCTCTCTTCTGTGTTTTATTTAAAACAAAGAATCCCAGAATGAAACAATAAACTTAATGAAAATCTTTTTAAAATTTAATGAAATCCTTAGGACAAAATAGTGTCTTAATATGTTAATTTCGAAGACATCAGGAGACACCTTATTAGGTAAAATGGAACTAATTGAGATACAGTCAAATATAAATTGAGCAGAATTTGTCCCCAAATTTAATTTTGCATTGTCTTGGCAAATAAAGTGAAATCTCTTTAGGTGCTTATTAGGGACAAGGCTTGATAACAGGTGAGAAAAACTGAGCTGCAGTGTTACAGGGCAAATGCCCATGAGTGCTTTGTATGTGTGTCCAGTGCCTGTGGCTTGTCTGTCATCACAACTGGACTATGTTTGCATTAGGGAAACTCAACGCTGTCAGACTGATTTAGTGAGGAATCTTACATTAGAGACTTTCTTTTGAGAATGTAAACATTGTCAGGAGCATCTTGGCTTTTCTGCTAGAAATTACGGACAAAGCATTGATAGGAGTGCGGGAAGCACGGTTAAATTGAACTGCATAGTACAAGGAGCTGTGTTTTGCCTTGACAGGTTTGGAAATGGGAAGGCAATCCCACTTCTTCTAAAAGGGAAAACACAATTGCAGTACGTCAGAGAGCTGCAGACATTTGTCTCTTCTGTGTTTACACTATATTTCATCAACAGCATGTTCCATGCTTGAATGCCGTGTCCTCGCACAGGTCTGTACCTTTACTGGAATAAGCAGAATGCTGTCATAGTAATCCTGTTAATATCGGGCAAGGTGAAGGTGACACTGTGGTCCGTAATGTAATGCAGAGGTTCCTGTGGAGACCCTGTGTTTGTAGCCGTACATGAACGTGGCCACAAGCCCTGTTATCTACCAGTAGGACATCTTGCAACTGCTTAAGTTTGGGCATGACTGCAATGCAGTGTTTTGCCATATTGTTTTTGTTTTTTTTTTTTTTTTAAATCTTGTGATTTTACTTCCCATGAAGTTTTTGGATGTTTGAGTGTAATTCAGTGAGTGATCCTATGTATGTGATATGATTGACAAGGTGAAATGAGGTCATATCCATGGTGACACAGGATAGCTGAGAGACGTTGGCATGGTAAAAAATAGAACTGAGTTTAAAATCATTTATCTCTGTAATGTTTGTGGGTTTTTTCTGTCTGGGCTGTTAATACTTTTGGTTCTTCCGAGCAGACTTAATTAAGGCAACACTGATCCTGCTGTTTCTTTTGGAAGATGATATGGCTTAACAACCCTGTGTCTGTCCTGCTTTGGTGTGGTGCAACACAGGGTTTCTCTCAGATATTTTAGCAACAGCCTGGCCCCATAAGGTCACAGGATCCTTTCCACTGAGTTTCAGAAGCGTTTGCTATCCAAGAGTGGTGAGACCTGTGGATTTCCTCACACTTTGGAGAGGAGTGTGCTGGAGTTACAGATACTTCCAGATATACAGAGATACTTCCATCTCTGACCTGCCCTGATTGCAATGCACGAATATAATTTTTGTGGGGGAGGATCTAAGCTTACAAGATGTAAGAGTGTCAGTTCTCCTTCTTGCTTTAGGCAGAGAAATATCTGTGAGATCAGAGGCAAGCCTCTTGAAATCCCTAGGAAGAGGCATCATCCGTGATACTTGCGTGCTAGGAGTGGGCTGTGCAGTTAGGCTGTTTTTTCTGCTATGATTAGCATCCTGTGTTGTGTGTTGTCCAGTTATCCATTTGGCGTGGCATTTTTGTCTAGTAATAGCTGGATGTGGGTATCTGGTATATCATGCTGTATGTACCTCTCCAGGCTGTCAGAAGCATTGATTTGTAATACGAATCCCTCTCGTCAGCATTTTTTAATTATTATCGTGGTACTGATATCTGTAACAAAAATAGAAAGTATTAGTATCAAAATCGGGAATGATGCTCTCTAAGCAGAATACTTGTGCTGGGCTTCCAGTGCTTAGCAGCAAGGTATCAGCAATCAGTGCTTGATGCTTGATGCTTTTGAGTGTGTGGCTTTGTTAAAAATATGCAAGATGCAGGTAGCTCTGATTTAGAAAGTGGGCTCAGCCTATCTGTTGCTAGGCTTGTTTCAATTTAGAAGCTTAACAATTCTTTAGTAGGTGAAGGGTGGCTTATTAGACCCTTCTCTAATATTAAAGTCTAGCACAGTGGACCACAGCGGTTTGTTAATATATGATAATTTCCCTCCTTTTAGTCTTGCACGTGAATATGTATTTTTTTTTGCAGGTACCAGCAAGGGGGCTGCTCTGATCTTCAAGGTCATATCTTTTCCTCAGCATCCTGTTTACACAGATGCCTTCTTTGGTCTCTACAAACAGCTGATAAATCCACATTCAGACTGAGGAGATGATAATTTCTCATATGGCAGCTTCAATAAGTAACCTCCTTGTTAAAGTCAGCAGTAGGGCTGTCTATGTAAAAGCTGCAGTGAGGTCTCTATACTTAATATTTTTAGTGCATTCTGTATGATGCCAGCATGTTTTTAACCTTACTGAAGTAATTTCATGCTTCTGTAATTCATTGGCTTTTTAGTGTATTTATAGAAGCTATTTTTCATGCACTGCAGTAGAAATGATGAGAGCATCTGGTTAAATCCATCACATCTTGTAGAACAACCTCTTAACGGTTATTCTCTGTTAGATGAAATAGGAAAAAATAACCTTGGTAATTGAGCCTTTCCCCCTTTAGACAGTTACACCAATATTTTGAAGGCTTTAGATATTTAATGTAATTAGAGTGCCATAAGTGTCACTGTTGTGCTTTTCTGCGCTGGAAGCCATATAAGTTAGCTATGAGAGCTATAAAACCAGAAACACGTTTCAGCTTACACTTAGTTCCAGGGAGCTCTGCTCATAACCTCTTGTTTTACTGTAACACAATAAAGAATGCATCTGGGAGCTTTAATTTTTCTAAATTTTTCTGGAGTTGTCTAGTTTCTGTGGTGTTTCAGACCAGTCTGTGCAAGCAAATCCACAAGTGGACTGAATTCAGCACCTAGTCCAAACGTGTGTCAGGATTATAGGAAGGGATACGAGGTTTGATTCGGAAGACCATGACTTACCTGGGTTTAGCTTAAAGGCCCTATAGTAAGCTGAGAGTTGAGTACGGATTTAGTTCCCTCCTGGCTACCTTCTGTCCCTTCCCGCTCCTGCCGCAGCTAAGAAGGGATCGATGCAGATGCTGGCTTCGCACTGCAGAACTTGCTCCCTCCCAGGGACATCCCTGAGCTGAGTGGTGGCAGGTTCACTATGAATGTGGCCTTTCCCTTTATCCGTGATCGGGAGTTCCCAGATAGCCATGTTGTAGGTCAGCTGTTTTTCACGGCCAGTGGAGTGACTGATGCTGGGACTGCATCACAGACCAGAGAGAGGAGGACACTGAGGCAGAACAGTCCTTTCCTGATGCTGCTACACCTGCAGCCCGAAGCCTGTGGTGGGGTGACGCTACCTTTTAAAGGTATAATTTGTAAGGATCTAATTTGTGTAAGCCCTGTAGGGATATAACTCCACTGGTGCAGGTTTGGGTGTCAAAAAACTTTGCAGTGTTGCATACAGGGGATGCTTTCTAGTATTCACTCTCCCACTAGTGTGGAAGTGGACTATTTTTGTTACAGGCTTACCTGTAAGATGATGTGGAAGCAAGAAAGATATGATTTGTTTGCATTCATATTTGGAAACCTCCCTGAGATGGTGTTGACAGCGACATCTGTCCAGAGTGACAGAGTGGGGTTGTGCGAGGATTGTTGGGCAGGTCAGAAAAACGAGAACTCTCCACCCTGTGCTGGCATGGAGAGCTGATCTCTTTCTTAATCCTTCAGTATCTGGAAAGCGATGCTGGAGCGATTTAGATGGTGATTGTAGACTTGCCAGTTTGCAGTGTTGCAGAGAACCTGGAGGTGAGGCCAGACTCACTTATGGAAATGTGAGCAGCATATTTCTATTTGGGGAGCTCACATTCCTGCACTCTTCTGCTGTAGAGGGCCGGGTCCTCAGCTACTGTAAATGGCTTTAGCTGCTTTGATGTCAGTGGAGCTGGGCATTTTACCAGCTGAGCATTTGACCCTAACACTGGCAGTCAGCCTTCAAGCCACTGAGCTTATTTAATACGTGAAGCCAGGCTGCAAAATGGCAACTGGTTTACCAGTTGGTGTTTTCCAAAGAGAGCACAGGTCTACCTTTTAACTTTACTTGCAAGAGATTTGCAGGAAGCCCAACTGCTACTCTGTCTCTTGTTTTTAGCTCACCTTGGCCCTACATGTGAACTTTTGGCTCTTTTCCTTGGAGCCAAACTCACACATGTGCATATAAAGAAATGATTTGGCTTTGGATATGAGTAAGTGGTTATAGAGGAAGCTGGCTTTGGGGAATGTGTTGAAGGAGCTGTGCTGAGCGTGGAATTGAGATTCCCCTCAACTGGCCTTCTTCAGACACCCTAACCCTGTGCTACCCCTGTTTGGAATGGCAATTCCTTGTGTTCTTCATGGGCTTATTAACCATTTTTGTGGGCTGGTTTGAAGTGAGGGGCGGTGATAACTATTTGGGATTCTTAAGGGCTTTTGGGAGGGGCTTTTCCCCAGATCAATTACAAGTATGCTGGCAGGATAGAATCGTACTTGGAGGTTACCAGACTGAGCAGTCTGGATCTGCCCTACTGTGTAGCTGGTGGGAGGGATGAGAGAAGGTATTAATTAATTTGTCCCTTCCCTCTCTGTGCTGTTTGCTGTCCCTGTGCCTATGAAGTTCTCAACTCTAAAGCTTGAACTGGTAGGTTTGGGCCAAATCATTATTGTCTTAAACCAGTCAGTGCTGTGTTTCTTCTGTGTGGCATAAGTCCCTCTCCTGTGGTAGTGCTTTGTTGTGCCAGCTTCTGAACACAAAAGCGATTGTTATGTGGGTTTTAACAGACTAATGAGCAAAGCGTAAAGCTCAATGTCCTCTGGGCTTCTGTCAGCGTTGCACAGTACTCAGGGTGACTGAAAGGTTAAGGTTAAGCCAGGTGCGGCAACATCGACACTTGTGTTAGATTAGGGGTGTTGGAGATTGTGCGTAGATGGAGAGTTGTGGGCTCTTGAGAGATGCTTTTGGTGTTATCCCTCTGCTTTTTTAAGTATCATCTGTGAGCGACTGCTGCGTGTTGAGACCTGAGTTATTCCATACTCTGCGTTAACGCTGGCGCTGATGGTGTGTGCTGGGCAGCATGTTCTGGCATCCAGAGGCTGTAGCCCAGGCTGGAGCAGGGGAGCCCTTAAGCAAAGGTGTTGGATGACTTGGTAGACCCTCCCTTTGCCCCCTCCAGTGCCCTCGGCATGGGTACAGTCTATGTCCTGTTGGGATTCTTGTGACTACTGCGTGAATTTGACAGCAAGTGCTCTATTTTGTGCTCAGAGCATGTTTTTGCAGTAGTTTCAGTGGGCTTACTCTTACTCTAATCAAATGTGATTATCCTTGCCTTCCAGGAACTTTGAGTGTTGGAAAACCATCCGTGCTTTGCCTCGGGCTTCCCTGGGAACAGCTCCTGGCTCTGCTTTGTGTTTGTGTCGCTGTTTCCTGGCAAGGCAGTTGCTGTGACTACTGAGAAGTCAAATGAGGTCTTTTATTGTGGGTTGTTTTTTTTTTTTGTGACACAGTCAGTTTGGTTGCTAGTAAGGTGACGATCCCTGTGTATCTGAAGGAATTGGAAGATGGTGTTTTAGGAGTCCAAAGAAAACTGCGCTTCTGTCTTCCATCCCTTTCATTCCCCTTTCTTTTAATCATCATTTTATATAGACTTCCAGAGGATTTTCTGATGAGCTTTCGGCCTCCTTGTGTTCCAATTGCTAGTTTATTGACTACGTTGTCCATATGGTGACCTTGAAATGAAAGCAGTGCAGTGTAACTGGTGTGCTGGAGTCTTTTGCTGTCCTTAACACAGAAGAGAAAGTAAAAAATTTATCAGTGACAAGGTTTTTTTGTAGAGAAGCTCCTGGATTCTTTCCCTTCTCCCATTCTCTTTCTCCTGGTGTTTTCCCTAGCATTTTAATATGAGCATGTATATGAATAAATAAAAGTTCCTGCAGGCATTGTACTTTTTTGCACAGTGCTTTCAAAGAGCTACACTTATGGGAGTCTCTTTGCAATTTTATCAGATTTTGTTGTAGACTTAGGGAAGGAAAAAGCCTCTCCACTGTTACCGGTGGACTTTAAACACTCGGTGGAGGCCAGAGTTTAAGACCTGTAGTGGAAGATAGATAAACAAAAGGGCATTGTAGTAGTACTTGTTCTGAATTCCTCTAAGAAGGGTACCCATGTTTAGGAGGAGTTCATTTGCAGAGTCACGGGTATTTTCTGTATGTTGATGCTGAAATGCCATCTCAGTAAGCTGATTTGCAATTGTCTTTCAAATAGACATTACAAGATTGAAAAAACCCACCATTAAGTTGAATTGCCTGCCAACCCAAACCATGCAGTGGTGGTGTTGTCGGAAGGTGCTAGCACATCTGGGAATTCAAAAGCACCAAAGCTGATCTTTATTCCCAGAACGGAAACTCTTCACTGCAGTGCAGAATTAATTCTGAGATAAGCCCTCTCAGAGGGAAGGATACGCAGCTTCGGGTAAGTTTTTTGAAAGGGTGTCTTTTGCAAAAGCTACTGCCATGTCTGGAATCCATCAAATGGTTAGCAGGGGGACCCTGAACATCTTGAGGACCAAATGTGTAGGTGCTGTATCTAACCCAGCTTTTGTTTGGTGGTTCTGGGAAGTATTTTGACTGCATAAAACTGTTCTGTGGCACCTCATTGATGAAATTGCCCTCTGTGCCAAAGGTGAACCTGAGGCCCCTGTGTCACTTTAGGTTCTGAGCCCCATTCTGCAGATGTGAAGGGGACTCAAAGGTTTCTTATCCTCCAGTCTCCGGGCTCCCAGCTGGGTGGGTCTGCTGTGAACAAAAGCCAAGTCTCAGGGATATCAACAACAGCTGACCTGCGTAGGGGTAAGCACGTGCCCTGAACCTTTGAAGTGTTGACAGTAGGTATGGGCATCATGTGCCAGGTTTTTGAGAAAAAAGGTGTGTGTACCCTTTAAAAAAACAACCTGGAAGCTGATCAGAAACGTGGTTGATCACATTTTTGTGCCCTTGGGTTTAATGGAGATTTGTTTTCTGCCAGATGTTTTGCTGAGCTTATTTTGTACATTCAAAATCTGAAATGTGATTGTTGGTAAACACAGTATTTTGGGTAGTTCCGTGGAATAACAAAAAAAGTCCCAAACAAGCTCTACAGAATTTATCAGTCCGAACAAATGAGGCTGTGCATAAAGGTTTCAGTTTGTTTTCAGAAGGTGTTTTATTTGAAAGTTTTTGGTTCAGTACTTAGACCAGCTCTGGTAAATGTCACCTTTGCTGGGGCTGTAGATGAAGGTACTCCGGAGAGAAGCAAACACTTCTGCTGTCACCTTGGTTCTGTCACTGACACCCCCTAGAAGCCCAGCAAAGTCCCTGCTCCTCTCCCAGCTGAGCTGGCCACCTTCCTCTCGGCTGGAGGTATCTCTGTGGCAGTTATGTGACCTGGTGCCCGCTGTTTGTGTAGAGCACTTAGGAACCCTGAGTTCGTTTGGGCCTTCCGATCTCTGTAACACGTGTAAGAGTTACTAGTAAAAGTTGCTGAGGGCGTTGTTGTGAACAGAGGTGCTTAATTTTGTTATTCTTACTTTGAAAGTTTTATCAGAGCTGAGCTCTCTTGCACATTTCTTTTTACCTCTTCATTTCTTCAAACTGGGAAACATGTTTCTTTTTCTCCTTTGAATCTCCTTTTTGCTCCTGTCCCTCTGTGACAGGAAAGACCAAGGTACTGATCTGGCAAAGCTCCTTTACTCGGATGTTTTTCAGTGTTTCAGCATCTTGCAGTGGTTTCAGAGGGCAGTAACTGTCCCTTTCAAATGAGTGTAGAGGGAGGCCTGCTCCTCTGTTCAGAAATGACCCTGAGTGAAAGCAGCTTGGCTCTCAGCCTTCACGTGCATTCACATTAAGCATTTATCCAGCGTGGGTTCATTTGCCAGCCACAAGGAGAGGAAATCTAATTTGTTCAAGTGAACCAACTGGAGAGGTTCAAAAGCTTAGGGGTTGCTCTTCGTTGTTTGTCTCAACCAAAGTTGTGAACTAGAAATGCGAAGCTGGCTTTGCTTTGGAAAGCAGTGATTTATTGTGTAGAGTCAATAAACATGTTTGCACATGACTCCTTTGGGCATGCATGAAGTTTACCACAAAAGGATTCATTTCTTCTTATCTTGCACCAGATGCCAGGGCCAATTGCACATTTTTGTTTCTGTTGCCAAAGAATTGGCTGCAGGCAGAGATGAATTAGAGGAGAAATGTTCGCGGTCTTCAGGCATTCAGTGTTTGACCCATTGCCTACCTGGTCACACTTCTTTTTTCTCCAAGAACAAATGCCAGCTTTTTTCCTTAATTTGTTCCCTAGTGAAAGAAGGTAGCACACCTCAGGGACATTTTCATTTCTTTTATTGTTTAAGGAGTTCAAGCGTGCTGCTGAAGAAAAGTGTCTACGAACACAGCCTTGATAAATTTGGCCGTAAGGTATAGGAAAGGGCAGATTTAAGAAATCCAGGTTGTGTGTGCTTTCTTGTTTACGGTGTCTTTGGATGACCTGCTTGAGAAACAGGCTGACATAAAATTAGCGTGGGTTCTGATGGACAGGTTGAAATCTAGTGGGAAGGTCTAAAAGAACTGTTCCCTTGCCTGATCCATTCAGTTCCTCTGCCTAGTGAGCCCCACAGAGCCGAGTTGCTTCACTTGCGAGCTTTGAACGTTTTGTTGGGAACTTGGAGGAGGCCTGTCTGATAGGTACTTTAGGGGGCACGGTGGGATGGCTACGCTCAGGCACAAAGGTGTGCTTCAGCATGGCTGGAGGCAAGGTGATGCATTTAGGAGTGGTCAGCGGGGACCCTGCTGTTGCGGTGAGTGTCTGAGCAGGGCTGGAGTACCTCTGGAAAACATGGGAGCGCTCCTGGTGTATTAACACCTGAGTGGTAAGGAGTGGTGTAATTCTTCTGCGGATATTAGGGGTTTACAGTTCAGGAGGAATGGTGTTAGATTAATTGAGTCTTTGGCATTGCTGTGGCAGCTGTAGGAATGCTAGTCTGATTTTTCACTATTCAATGACACTGTTTTGGCGGGGGGGATGTGGGGGGATGCACAAGGATGGAGGGGATCTGGAGGAGATGCACGATTCCTTATAGCAAAAGACTTGAGCTCCTTCTGAATCATTTCTCAAAGAGAGGGTTAAGGGGTGATTTGTAGAAGGCTATGGAGGGAACAGAAATTCTTATAAATAAAATTGTTCTATCCATAAGAAGACGGATAGCCAGAAAAATATAAATTCAGCTTAAGAATTAGGTAGGCTTTTACTGTGAAGATGGGGAATCACTGGAACAATTTCCTGAGGCGTGCTATGAATTATACTGTATCACTGGAAATCTTTAAATCAGGGTTGGCTTTTTCGCTTAAGTTATGCTATCCTTAAATTGCAGCTTCTGGACCACAATCGGGAGTTTGTTTTTTCAGCAAAGTCAACTAGTGCAGGCTTCCTTGCATTGCAAAACAGGCAAGTTCCAATTTGATATGAAATCTGAGAAAGTACAGTAGCACACAGACAGTGTCATGAAGAAGGGTAGTATTCATCTCACCTGCTTTTTAATGTCATACTGAAGGGGAGGCTGAAGTGCCCTAATTTCCCTCCTTACGTCACTAATACTCCTGTGCATAAGTTAGTAGAAGGTAAACCCCATTCCTGTTCCAGCATTAAAGGCACATAACTTTTCCTGAAGAAGCTGACATGTGAATGTGCAGAATATTCGGAAATGGTCTGCAGACATGGTCAAACCATTTGTTTGCTTCTTTATTTCTTGCTCTGGGAAAAGGGAAGGGAAAGAAAAAGGAAATTAGAAAGGGAAAGGACTCCTTCATGCCTGCTATTACTGGGAACATAGAGCTTGTTTACAACCTGTTCCTGTGGGTTGTGTTCTCCACCGGCTGGCGTGACTGGCCAAATGAACGCAGGGAAGTTATGATGGCATAAAAACTGATGTGGGATCAGAATTATGGAGGTTATAAGCCTGTACCACATCAGAAACACAGCTTGCAGTAACAAGCTGTGCAGCATTCTAGCTCCTGGGAGGATTAATTACAGATGGTAGCTGTGACAGCTAAATCAAGTACCTATAATGTTGTGTAAACTTCATTAAACAAACTCGGTAGTAGTGCTGTAATCTATGAGAAGTGGGATAGGATGACGAGGGTGGAAAAAATACTCTGTCAGAAGTTTAAAAAAATCTTCAGTGTTTAAATCCGCTGAAGCAATTTCTTCTACCTCTCATGCTTTAATGGTAGAGTTTTAAACCACAAGCTTTTAAACTTCTTATCTGGTAAAGCCTTGGTAGCCTGAATTAATAACTACTTTCTGCTAATGTTTGCCAAATTCCTCTTAGTCATCAAGTCCTGTTTTATCTGATATGCTAAATCCTTCCTGATATTCTGCAACCACTTGTATTTGATGAATTCTTTCTTGCTTGTGGAAATCTGAGAGGAAAAAGCACAGAAGGTAAACTTCATTGTTGCTGCTATGGTTGATTATGGTACGGAGTTTGTAGGAGGCTTTGATTCTAACTTTGGCTGCATGTTCATGTTTTAATCTAAAGGTTAACCATGTCTGTGTATTAATATCAGAAGTGGTATTTTCAGATTTAAAGAAAAGTCCAATAAATGCAAGTTCACCATCTTTGCCAGCTGTTACCGGTAACGTGAGGGTGTCATTGAATATTGCACTGTCTCATAGGTAAGCGTGTGCTGCTGCAGAAAGGGGTGTTAATGTTTTCCCCTGCCTTCCTCAGAGGGAGGTTAATTCTCTGCTGATTCAGCAAGTTGAGTCTGCTCAGCAGAGGGTCCCGTGAACTGCTGGGAAGCAGGGCTCAAAGAGCATCTGTAACTTGTAATTTCACCTGTAGCAACTTAGTTATTGCAGTGGTGAGGAACTGAAAGGCCAGTTAAATTAACTGAGCTTCTACTTTCCAGACAGGGAGGAGGAAAAGCCAAGCTTCTGCTTTGAAGCACTTCTTCTTTTAATATGCCACGTCTTGGTGGCTGGTGCAAAAACTTGTGTGCTTGTTTAATTCAGTTATTTGTTTGGAATTGAAAAGTTGATGCTGTATTAGATGCTTCTGGCTCTATACATTCACAGCAGTGTCCCTTTGCCTGGTTGAAGAACAAAGCAGATAGGAGCTTGGCCCTTAAAGAAACTACAGTATATCTAATACCCAAGGGAGTATTTTTTTAAGATTTCCCTCAAAATAACCCTGCCATCTCTCCAGCCTTTCTCAAATTCTCGTCTATGGACAGTTGCTGTAATGGTGACTTGTGTAGCTCTTTCAAGATCAGGAGGCTAAAGCTAGGCTGTGGATTTAGGGATCCTAACTGTGTTTTGATCCTTTTCTCTGCTGTTATAGCTGTACTGTGGCTCCCCTTGACTTGCAAGGAGTCAGCTGAATACAGCATTTTTGAAGAAAAACACTGAACGTTTTGATGAATTTAAGCTTGGGAGCTTGACTTTACTCACCTGTTTTGGAAAATGTTGACTTTTGAAATTGGGATCTTTCGCTTGTAATTTGGGAGGGCTTAAAAGAGAAACCAATCTTGCCCAGTGTTTCTTTTCTATGTAGGCAACAAGTTTCAATGCAGGTAAATTTTGGGCAATGAAATTATTTCAGCTTTCACACTGGCATTAAGTCATTTATTATTATTTTTAAATGCATTTTTGTCTTTGAAGTTTTCTTTAAGGAACCCAGGACTAGAAGGTTGGCCCTGCACTAGCCTGTCGGTAAGTGCTCATAGGAATTGCTTCTGGTTCCCCGTAGTTTAGATACAGCTGAAGAGTGATTTTGGCCTTTGGGCCTCATCAGGTAACACAATATGGTCTCCAGGTTTGGCAGGTCAAACACATGTTTTTAGGGAAAGTGTGGAATTTTTATAATTTGTCATAAAATGCTGCAAAATTCCTTTTTCTTTTCCTCTCTAAGCAGTTCCACTAAAGGGAATCCTCAGTCCTGCTCTGTAAATGCTTTGTAGCTGGTTATGCATGCTTCTGTCAGTAGGAAACACAACAACCAAATGGTGCCTGTTGCTTCCCTCCCTTGCTCTGTCCTCCTTTGGTACAGACGAGGAAGTCCGCGTGTGTTTTGTACCCTGTGTATGATTAAACTTAAGTAGTTTTACAGAGCTGATGAGTGGAGTATCAATGGGATCTCTGTTAGCCTGTTTTTCAGCACAGGGAGGGAGGGACATGGATTTCCTAAGACCATGAGTTAGGCAAGTGGCCAATCAACTCAAGTACCAAAAAGAATAAAAATCATGCAAGTTCAAACCCAGCTGAATTGCAAACAGCTTCGAATGGTCCTGAGCTTTAGCCAAAGTGAAGATGGATTTTTTTTTTTTCAGGTTTTTATCACTTTTTTCCCCATGGCCTACTGCTGTGACACATTATTATTGTCTTCAGACCCTGTTTTGGGACAGATTTTGTGTATTCAAACTTTACAGTAAGAATTTTCTTTCAGATTAGACAGGCAGACAGATAATGCATTTTTGCAGACGGAAAGGCAGTACACGTTTGCCCTCCCTATAAAATCATGTACCCCAGTGGTCTGTACTCAGTTTGCCATCATGGTAGAAAGGGCATTCATCCTGTTTTACAGATGATGCACTGAGATGCTAAACCATTTGCCCAAAGCCACTTTGCAGTCCGTGACAGAGCTGAAAACCTGTCTCTTCTAACTTCAGGGCTGTTCTGCAGCCTTTACGCCTATTTCCTTGAATTTTTCCACTCACACTTTTTATGGCTGTGCATGCGTGCATGAAATGATAAACTGTTTTGTGGCTCTTTTCCCAAAGGGATGAGGGATTTTACCTTTCTCCTGGCTCTCTTGCTGTTTTGTAGGTTTACAAAGCTGCGTATTTGTTTTTATAGTGCATGGCACTGTGGTGTTCTGCAGTATTAGTGCATGTTCTCTAGGCACAACCGTAAGACAGATTGCTGTTAAACAAGGCTCTTGTCTGGTGGGGATTGTCCCTTTGTAATCATTACTTCTTCTAAAGCTGACATAAAACAATACGTTTCTGAGGTTAACAAACAATAAAATCCTTGTTTGCAAAGTGCCGGAGATAATAATGGTTTGAACTATTGTCTCCTCGCTATAACCACTAGCTAGTACTTGACTTAAACCAGCCTCTCCCCTTGATGCTTATTGATGTGAGAAAAATAATTTTAAGTGGTCCTAAAATCATAAATTACAGGAGATTGCAAGTTTTCAGAGCAAGACTCCTGCTGCAGTAAATACTTTGTAAACCGTGGCTGTTGTTTCTGCATTATCTGAGAGTTGGGTGGTTTAACCAACAAATTCTAAGCTGTTTCTACAGAGACTATAATGATGGAAAGGTCTTTGTTCCATTTATTTTTTAAAGAAATACGGCTTTCTGTTCACTACAGGGACAGTATGCTGTTTGATGAAGTTTCAGCAAAGAAATCACCCTTTGTGTTGGAGCAGCGTGAAATACTATTACCCAGGAAAGATGGTTCCCCGAGCAGGGCTCAGTTGGCACAGGGAATGTTAAAAATGGCTTTGCTGGGTTTTTTTCTGTTACAGTTTGCAGTTCATGTTGCATCTCGTCACTGCTACCTTCTGCTGTGGGTCTAATGCGCATCTAAACTGTTGGACGGAGGCCTGCGTTGACCTGGAGTGGGCAGGGGGATGGACCAGTGCTACATGGGCATCCTCTGTAGGTCTGTAAAGCTCAGAATGGTTCTGGAACAGGGAGAGATTCCTGTGCAAACTATGGATGTGGGTCAACAGGAAAAAGATGAGAACTCTGACTTTCCACACAGTAGTTATAAATTTGGGGATTATAAAATGCATCTGTTCTCCGCTGCTTTTTTCTTGAGTGTACTGGCAGATACCAGAGATGTAATTGCAAAGCTAGTCCCTTAAAACACATTTAGGGCTATTGTGAGGAAAAAAACATCGCATTTTATGTGCATGTGGGCGACTAAACTGCTCTCCAGACTTGATCGAGTTACATGTAGTTTTAAGTTTTGTTTCAAGAGTTTTAGGGAACTGGCATGTAAAAAAAACCTGAGCTGATAAAAGGTGGAGTAATAAAACATCAGGAAGGAAGAATCTGATCCTGACAGTTCAGAAGTCCACAAGGACAGAAGGGAAAGCCTGATAGATTAGTATGTGCAAGCATTTACCCTCCTGCATTTCTTTTTTGTGTGCTTTATACCTAGAATGAGAAAGGGACTGTAACAATTAGGGGGAAATAGGAATGAAAAGCTAGTTAGACACTGGTAGGAAGTCTGGTGGGAATGAATGGCGAATACCAGGATCTTTTTGGCGAATGTTAGTGGCCAGGAGACCTACCTAGATGGAAATCCTGCTTCTTTCTTGGTCTGTTGCATGGCTGGATAACCCCAGTCAGATGAAGTTGTTTTATTGCAGGGAGCATTCAGGCATGGTACATGGGGCTTTGTGACTGACCTGCTCACTAAACACCATCGCTAAAAGTACCAGCCCTATTCGTAGTTGTTGTATAGCTGATAAATGGTGTTCAGCAAGCCTGGAAATGTTCAGTTTGCCCCCCGTCTGGTGTCAGCTCCACGAATTCTGCATCCAGCATGCATTTTCTGAAATCATGTTTGCATCTCAGCCCCATTACATTATTTATTTTGTGAGTTGCAGAATTTCTCTCTGGACCTGTGGCTGCTGGAGGAAAAGGTGCTTCGCTTTGGTGGCTGAAAGTGTTTGAGCATTTAGTAGCTGTAACAACTGGCAAAAAAAAGTACAATGTTGTTGGTCTTATTTGATATTCAGAACTTCATAGCACCTTGTCTCCTACCTGATCCAGCAGCTAGCTATGCATTTGGCCTTTTTTCCTGTTTTTAAACTTCCTGCTGTTAGGAATTATGAACATAGGCCAAGAGGAGATTTTTACATTAACTATAGTTGCATAATGCAGACTTTTTAATGATACGCGAAGGAAGAATTGTACCTACAGTGTTATTGTGTAGAACTACATTAACTTGTGCTAAATGCTGCAAAGATTTAACTTGTATCTTTATTCTTACTCATCATACCTCATTCACTAGGGTAAGGAACGTATAAGTCTGCAAGGTCAAGGACTTGTTCTGACCAGAGCTGATCTTGCTTAGGGCTGGCCATCTCACGACGAGTGCATTGTGTCATAATACTGGTACGTTCCCATTTGCCAGGGTATTTATTTCACATGTGAGGTCTGTGTCCAGCCCAGAAAATATCTTTCTACAGATGTCCTGAAAAGGAATGCTCCTGGAGAAATCTTAAGTTTATGGTCATCTATTTAACACCTTTTCCTTCTTATTCTAGGAGTTATCTGTATCATTGCGCATTGTGCTTGCTTAGAAAAGGTATTTTCCAAAAAGAGCATTGTCTTGTACTGAAGGTAATTATTCACAACAATTGCAGAGTTTATTCTGGCTTTTTGTTCTCCTACCAACTGCCTCATCCCAGGCATCCCTCATCCCAACACCTCATCCCAGGGGTGTTTGTGGTAATAAAAAATCTGGCAGAGACCTCACTTAGTTTTTTGCTCATTGCTAAATTTGGTCTTTTCCCTCCAAGTGGGAAATAGCTGTGTCTTGTGAAATATGAGTGGACCATTTGTTGTATGTTGAGAACTAATTCTCTGATTAGGAAACAGGAACAACACTAAGTCATTTTTGGAGACTTCTCTTTATGCAGAGCCATCATGTCTAATAAATTCTGCTCATTGCTTGCACTTTGTGAGGGTACTTCGTGTGTAAAACATCTCAGGCAATTAAGAGATGACAGAATAAAATGAGGCGTGTAGGGTCAGTTTACAAATATTGGTGTCTTTTCAATGGAAAGCTGAGATATAAATCACCATCTGGGTCAGACTGCAGCGTGCTCTTACTGAGTGCTGTGAATGTGATCACAGGTAAAGCTCTCCATCTGGGCAAACATACCAAAATGGGCAGCTGATTTCAGGGAGGCATTAGGGATAGCTTGCCTTATCTTTTTCAATCATGACATCACATTTCCCTGTGAAAAATAACCCCATTAGCATGAAAAGAAAACCTAGCTGAAAGCATGGATTTTCCTGAATGTGAAATGTGAAATCTAGTAGTCTTCTTTTTATCATAAAGGAAATTTTTGGTGACTGCAGAATAGGTCAGACTTATTGGAATCGGGATAATCCTTTTGCATTGAGTCAAATTGTCCTACTCTGCATTTTGAGACTACTCCTGGCTATGGGTAAGATTCAGAAACCTTTGCCTCCTCATAGCTGTGACTGGACATAAAGCAAGAAAGCATCTGAGAGAGCTTCTGTATTTCATGGCCATCATCTCTAGGGGTAAGCTGCGTAAGCTCTAGGAAGCTTTGGTTCATTTTGCCTGTTGGACATCCGTTTTTGTTTATGTGGGTCCTTCGGTGTAGAACTTGTTCTTTGGCAAAGCTTGTGCTGAAAGATCATCTAGGCATTAGCAGCTGGTAGTAATAAACTCTACTTTTGTTGTCATTCGCCTTCGTTCCTCAGCTTGTTGTTTTGTTAGTAGACCCTACACGTGCTTCTTGGGAGGTACCTTTTTCATTGGGATTTTAAAAAATATGTTTCTAATGTGTTTTTTCTTGCGGTGTCTGTGAAATGTCTTATTTTGGGTTTGTGTTTGTTTTATTTTTCGAGTCTTTTTAGAGCAGATGGTTCTGTTGTGGTGCACTGCTGGGGACTGTATTTTTCCCTGGAGTTCCTTTGGATTCTCTTTGGAGAAGTGAGACCGTGTGCATGCAGGCTCCGAACCCAAATACCCAATTCAGCCTCTATTTTAGAAGCTTTGCTGCTGAAGTGGTGCTGTAAAATGAGAATAGGCTGTCACGAGTGGGATGGGAGTTGATGCAGGCTGGAATGTGCAGGGTTAGGTTTCAGCAGCAGAAGTTCCCCCATCACTTACTTTTGGCTCCTCTTTGTCTGGAAAAAGAATCTGTGTGAGAGGAGAGGGTTCTGTAGCAAGAGATAGATGTTAACAGAGGTTATGCTTGACAACCAGCTGTGACTTTGATGTCTCTGCATCTATATCTGGTGTTTCCACTTCATATTTTCCTGCAGATGTTCTTGTTCTGGGACAGTTTATCCCACGGAATAGCTGTTGGTACCATGCACAGGCAGATACTGCATAGTACTGAAATCTCCTAGATGTAGAAGCGTCATATTCTTGCATGATGCTTTTCAACTGGATGAATGCCAAAGAACCTTCAAATCTATAATCCTGCCAGAAGCAGGTCTGTAAAGACCATACCTCTGACTTCAGCAATTTTCAGTGGTTTTGTCTGTTAAAAACATCCTGTGAGTCCTTGCCAGAGGGAAGCCTACTGTCAGGCTTAAGGCTGTGCCCTGTATTTTGATTGTGGAGAATATAAAGGGAATGCAACGTGGTGTTGCATGTGTTATTTGTGAGCACTTGTCTTTGTTTTCCTATCTGTCTGAAAAATATGCTGAAGTTTGAAAGAGGACTGCAGTGAATGTAGATTATAATTTCTTAGATACAGAGAAAGGTAGAGCGCAACTGAGCAGATGTTAATATATTGGTGGGGAGGCAGGTGCTGGGCAAATTCCCACCTGAAATTGAGATCCCAGCCAGGACAAAATGCTCCCCATTTCATTGCCCCTGGAAAACTGTAAAACAGGGATTCTTTTTTTGGGAGGGTTTCCAAAACATCTTTGTCAGGAACATTTGGTACTTTGGAGTCAGTTCTCTTTTTCTTGCTTTAAGAAGACTAAACTAGGGTTTCTGGCTTTTGGGGTAAACCTTGCCTTAATTAGCATCCCTTTTACTTGCCTTTGACTATGGAAAGCTTCAAAATGTCTCTAATTAGGGGAAACATTTAAATGAAAAGCAATTTAAAAAGGGTTGTTTCTCATGAGGTTTTGACACTACCGCTTGTGCTGGGAGTGTGAACTTCAAGGAGGAGGGTACTGTATGTGTGCTTTGCGGAGCTGGAGAACTGGAAGTGTTTGATGGATCTGGTTAGCCGCTGGAACACGTTGTGCTGCTTTGGGCAACAGTGAAATTACTGTTTGCTCTATCTTATTTTTTCATGGCTCTGCATGGTGGGAGGTAACAAGCCATATCTGCTGCACACGAATGGAGAGGAAAGCAGCCTCTGAGTCCTGAGAATTGCTGCTTGGCTTAGAATAAAGCACCGGCTGCAGAGAAAGCCACTTCACTGGAGTCTCGCTTTAGATAACTCCTCACCCATAACCATGGGCTTTATTGGGAGAAGGGGAGCCAGATTATTTAGGGATTTTGCAGGCAGCATAGAAAGGTGTTTTGTGGAGAGGGTGGGTGTAAGTGTTCAGTAGTCTGCAATCAGTAGGAGATGGTATTGCAAAGTCTTATTGATCACATCTGCACTGTTTGTTTGACCAGCCGCACATCAACTTGACCTGTGCCTGCCTTTAGAATAAATTGCTGAGCACTTACTCAAATGAAATTATGGGTACCGGTTTCAGCACTGACAAACAAGTATGATAATGAATGCTACAACTCATACAGCTGTGGTTGATGTGATGCATTCAATTGCAAGTTCCTGCAGGTAAATGACTTTTAAATATCATGTAAAAGAATTAAATCCTAATGGCCTGACCATATGATACAAAGACCTGTGACAACTGGATGGATGATAATGGTTCCCTGAGTCGCTGGAGATATAAGCAGGCACTTCACACACCATTTTCCCTGGAACTGTGCTTTACCTCTGCTTGTAACTGAAGGATTAGTTGTCCTGAATTTAACCAGATATGAAGAGGGAATGAGAGAGAGAGGAAGCCTGTACTTGCTTGTGTGTTTGTAAAATGCTGAACAGACAAAGATCAAGTAATTGAGACAAGCCAAATGTTTATACAAGGGCATTTCTAGTGCCCCCATCCTTAGTAGGACTGAAGTTCAGTTTGCCTGGAGGGCAGGATGAAATGAGATGACTGTAGAGCAGACACTTGTTTTATTTTGTTTATCTGTGGGAGAATCAAAGCAGGGCACGGTACAGCTTTGATTCAGGGTCAAACATGGGTTTTGTTAAGTGCAGCTTTTGATTTTGATTCATTAGTTGGAAGTAGAAGGAGGAGAGCTTACCCAGATGAACACCAGCAGGAATAATTCTGTGTTGTGAGAAGAAGATCTAACAGTAAAGGGTGTGTTTCTGCTGACTTTGTTGGATTCTGGTATTTAGGAAGTGAAGAATGATGGCTTTATTTCTGGATTGGTCATTGACAGATGCTAAAATGGCCTCGAGAAGGGCAGCTGTCTGCCATTACCTGGTCCCTTTTAAAGAATTTCTTGGGGAATGCCTTCTCTTGTTCCTTTTTACAGTCTTGCTCAAAAATTTTTTTCTGAACTGGCATAATGGAGAACCCCTTATAAGGAAGATGTTTTTGCTCACTGTTACAAATTACCTCCTATATATTAGCACTTTGATGTATTTCAGAGTGGCACCCTGTTTGTACTTAAGTGTACTGAACAGCCAGTGTTCCCCCTGAGTTACCAGCAAATATGGTATATTTGCTCCTAGAGACATAGTTTGGACATTTTGGAGAGATGAAGCAAGTTGTGTAACAGTATGCTAGTAAACCATCGATGCCTAATGTTTTTGTTTTTAAAAATTATATCCAGGTGCATATTGCAGCCAAACCTTCCATAGATAGCTTAGTTGTGGCTGCTCCTGTCTGTTCTGATGCAAGTGGTTTGTGGGGATCAAACATCAGTTCATCATCTTCAGATTTCATTTGGTTTTGTCTATTTTGTTGAAATTGTCTTTTAAGGGGACATTTATTTCCAGATGTTATTTAGACATGACCACGTGTGTGGGAGTAAAGCTGACGCTACCAGCTTTACTACTACTACTACCACTTACGAAGGCCACCGAACAGGAGTGACCATCATTCATTACCAGCTTGCTGAAACAAAAGTGGAAAGCTCTGCTTTTCTGACAGTTTCCTAAGAGGTATGGTTCCCTGCTGCCTCCTTCCTTTGAATTTGTGCAATTTGCCATTACGTTGGAGCAATGGACAAAGTACGAGTATTGTGTGTGACAGGCTGCTCCTCCTAGGACTTCCATCTTGCATAAATCACTTTTCTCATGCCTCTCTATAAAATTTAAATGACATCTGGAAGAAAGGGACTTGCCAGACCCATCCATCTGAAATATTAAAGTTGTTTTACATTACATTGTCATTGCTTAAATCAAAATCTCAGCTCTTGGGATGGGACGTGTGACCAGCTAAAAATTAGGGCACAGCATTCGCAGGAGACATTCTGGAGAGAAAAGGTAATACTGTTTTTCACCCTAAGCGTGTTTGAGCTTTAGATTTTCTTCTGGTGTTACGCTGGCTGCTGTGACTCTTTGCTGAGAGCAGTGACTGCTTGCAGTCCTTGGGTTTTGGGTTGGCAAAGCTGACAGGCTTGGGTCTGCCTTACCTTCTGGTCCATTAGGAAAGTGTCCCTGGCTGGCAGTTTGACAGGTAGTGTGGTAGTAGTGGTTGCCTTCAGGCTGCTTGCATTTTTTTCTTGTGTTGTTTGAATGACTAATTGGCTGCAACAAAATTGTGGCATGATTTCAGTCTAGGAACTGAGGGTTTTACCACTGTGTTGTTGTTAGGTGTTAACTAAGTTGCATACGACGCTGCCCAAAATGATTTTCCTTTGAACAGCTAGGTTTTGGAAACAAATGTTTTCATGAGACAAGATGGTTCTCTGCAGTGCTTTGCTGTGCTTTTTCCTCTTCAAATCAGCACTAAAATATCATCTCCTCTCACAGTGTTTTTACATTCGGGGAAAGTTTAAAAACTTAAAAATGTAAAGACTCAGAGACTTTGTAATCTGAAAAATTTGAAGACATTTGAATAATGAGATGGCACAGAGATGGCAAAATTTGGATTCTCCTTTTGTCACAATGTGGCTTTCCACAGCCAGAAAAGTTTTGAAAAGTTACAGAAAGTAGCAGAGCCGACCAACAAAACAGAATGAGTGCAGGGGCAAGTGGGAAAGGGTAGATGAAGTAAAATGGCCTGAATATTAAGAATTTAATGCATGGTGACAATAAGAAGTGGAAAAATAGCAGGGTGAAGAAAAGAGAAATGATAAGAAAAAGGATGTTATAGGAAGATGTGGAAAACGCTTTTCTCCCACTGTATTCAAAGCAGTTGAAGTTAACTTCTGACAGTATTGATTTTCTGAAGATACTTTGCCTTTTTCCAAACCAGCATCTTGCCAGGCATCTGAATTTCAGTTTGGTTCCTTGAGTGCATGTAGCAGGGCTTATTATGATCATAGTGTAAGGCTGGATTAATGTTTTTAGCAGGCTTTCATTTTTTGATAGTCTGTACGATCTTTCCTTATCCCCTCCTGTGTGGTGGGAGCCATGTGCTGATGATTCCTCCCAGGTGATGTAGCTGCAGGAGATTATCGGAAGTGCCAGTCCCTTTGCTTTACCCTGGCCATGGCTTGGAGAGCCAGCAAGGAGCCTGGGGGCCTGTCTGTTGTCCTTCTGCCCCTGGTTTTTCTTTTTTTTGCTCTTTGAGGCAGGTAAGTTCACTTTAGCATGGCAACATGTGTAAAACCCCATCTGTTCCTGCCATCCTGGATGACACATTTTCATTATGTTTGCAGACCCAATGTGTAAATGCAGCTGTATAATAGCGTACGGATGACTGCTACAAAAGTTAGAGTGGGGTAGCTAACCATCTTCCTAGAGGGGAGACTCTTATTTCACAAAACTGTATTTTCACAGTGCAAGTTGTGGGGTGGGGTGGGGTGGGGTGGATGCGATACAACTTGTGCATGTAGCTCATGGCCGCTTTAATTTTGGTATACTGTGTCTGCAGACATGGGAGTGGTACCCAGATTAATCATACAGGTAAGAGTAGTAAAAAAATCTGTGTGTTGGCTTGCTTTCAAGCCAAGTATGCTCCGAGCTAAACTCTGAAATTCTGTATCTCTCTGTTCCTCTTCAGGGGATGGGAAAGCTCTGCAGATTACTAATGGGATAGGAAGCAATTTTTTATCCCTCGGTAGATCCCCATTTCCAAGCACAGTGTGTCTTGGCTGTCTTAATGTCTCAGCCCTGTGGGGGCTGGTATGGGATAGGGAACTGGGGATTTCCCTTGAGCAATGTGCTTTTGCAGGGAGAGCCCCAGCTTTCTCGAGGCTTTCATCAAGCATCTTTCATCGGCTGAAAGAAGTGGTATTGCATGCAGGCATCCTCCCACGCTTTGTAGGCTTCAAAAAGACTGACGCCCCTTTGAAGGTGGGAGGAGGCTGAAGAATTTTTAGTGTGCTGTGTTGAGAAGAGTTGCAGGTTTGCTTTCGGTAACTGTCTGTGTTTTTAGGAGTTTCTCCTCAATCTGGAGCTGCCCAGAGTGTGTTTTTGAGCGGAAGATGCTAGATGGCTGCGGTTGAGCTTTAAAGGTGCAATTCCCGCTTGGTCTAGCTGCTATTTTAACACGTTTGTGCTGGAAGGTGATAATGCGACTGCTTCCCACTCATCTGTCACTGCAGTACCTCTGTTTAAACACTTCAGTGCTTGTGCAAGAATGGTCATATATTCCTATGTATATCCCATGGGACAATCATAAAATGAAACTGGTGAGTCAACCCTGCCAGATGTGTATGTTACAACCTTTTGTACTGCTAAGGCCAAACTGTGCTGTGTCATCACAGCTGATTCTAAACTTAGATGGAGGCACAGAAACTTAATGTAAATCCAGCTCTAGGGTATTACATGGTGATCTTAGGTTTTTTGACTAGACAGAGAAGATTGCTTGAACTCTTTGGCAAAGGAATGATGGTAGGGACACTGCCCTGAACAAAAATGTTCTTGTTTAGGCTGTGGCCCGGGAATTGGTAAGGGCTACATTTACGATGGCTTCTTTCAGGCTTTCTCAGCTTGCAGAATAAACCCATAAGCCTGTACTTCAGGTCCCAGAACTTGAAAGTAAGATTAATAGCAGGATTTAAACACCTGTTGGGTGGATTTAAAGTGCAATATTTACTGCAGTATAGAAAAGAGCACTGAAATACTTAATGTTCCCAAGGCACTGAAAAACAGGCTGTCTCACCATGGCTGTACATTATGGCAGTTTGATTCCAGAGCCTTAAACAACATTTCTCGTGGTGCTGAGTAGGAAGCATTAGGCACAAGCTCAAGGCTGTGATTTGGGCAGTGCTTTCCACTGTTACTTCATTTATACTGGGCATCTCACAGGAAGCGAAGTTTCCTGTGTTCAGATGAAAACCGGCCATCTGGAGAATGTGACTTGGAGACAAGAGTGGCCCACTGTTTATGAGGACAGCTAATGCCACCATAGCTGTCTCCTCCTGCAGCTGGACAGTGGGGTGGGCTGGCTCTGGCGCTGAGGTAAGATGGGGAGCACCTGATGTGTGCTAGCGCAGTGCGAGAGCTGTGGCACATCCAGGCACTGCTGAACCAGAGAGTCACGGCTGTTTCCCTGCACGCAGGGAAGGAGTAAGCCTGGCTGCGAGCTTCACTCTGATGACCCACATTACTTTTGTTTTTTCTTTTTAAGATAAAACTTAACTAAAGTTGCAGGGAAAAACTTGGCCTATGGAGGTCAAATCAAATGATGAACAGATGTTTGGAAAAACTGTCATGCTGTTGTGGTGTAGACCCTCTTGCAGTATTGCACTGCAGAGGAGTGAAAGAGCAGTGCTGGAGAGGATATTTTGCCTTCTTGCTTGTCTCCGGTGTTGGCAGTAAAATAGAGTTATTTCTCTTGAGCTAACCCTATCATCGTTAATATAGCGTAGATTCCTCCCTGGAGTTGTATCATCTATTCCTTTCACAGTACTGCATACTTGAACAACGTTGCATTTGCACATGCCCTGCATCGTCTCCGCAGCCTGTCACCTGTCTTAATTACAGTCCATGGCAGATACTTCCAGGTGTCTCATCGTAGTGGGGCTGGTTGATTATAAGTTTCTTTCTATCTCAAAATTCCTTGCATTCTCAACAAGTAATTTGTTGTGCTGTCTTTATAGTACACCTTAGTGAAACCTGGAGCATGTTGTATTTTAACATCATTCAGACTAACAGGCTTGTGAATATGCAGTGTCTTTGAGTTTGAATCAGTATTTTTGTGTTGAGGTTTTATTTCTCCCCTTCCAGATTATTAAGTGGCTACAGGTAAATATCCTGCAGAAAAGAAAGTGAATTCAGTAGTCTTGCATCTCCCAGTTCAGTTTTATTTCTTTGTTGAGGGGAAAAAAAGGGGGAAGAGGAAGGAAAGTATAATGGAATATTTTTCTAAATCTTTTTTTTTCTAAATTTTTTCTGTTGTCAGGTTGTGCTTTATTTACATGCTGATTTGAAAAGCATGGGAAGTAACATGTAGACACACACATCAAAGTATGAGAAGCACCGAGGCCTTTAGCGGTGGGAACTGCCATCACCAAGGTCTTCAGGAGAGACAGCTGCACTGAAACAAGGCTTGTGATTCGCATTGCTGAAAATACTTGTCAGGTCTTGTAGTTCTGGAGTGTTCCTTTGTGCTTTGGTGCGGTGTTCTTAGAAAAAGGTCTTGTGCAGCAATAGATTTAACCTACTTTTCCTTTGGAGGTCTTCTGTTTTATAACTGAGTTCATCCAAGCAATCAGATAGGTCACATTTATACCTTTTGTGGGATTCCTATAACTCTTGGAAGTCTCCAGGCTGCCAGTTACATCAGCTGTGTTTATAGCACAGTGTGAATCGAGCAAGATGAAGGTGGGGAAATGAAAGTGTGAAATAATCTCTCAAAACTTACAGCTGTGTGACTGGGGAACCTCTCCTCCATCCCACGGTAGCTCAGACTGGCCAGGACAACGATTAAACCTAGAATGTTTTTCCAAGGTACACTTATTCACAGATTACCTTTAGAGATTACAAAGGAACAGTGCCGCATTCACCCCGCTGTACAGAAGTCGTTGCCATAGGAAGTCTCTGAAGCTGACCATGTGCTGGGATTCCAGAAGAGGGTCAGGCATTTTCTGTGGCTCATGAGCTACTGCAGCTAGTGCTGATCAGACTTCATCAGGGCTGTGAAATCTCGTACTTGATGCCACCTTGGGCTACTGGACACCCAAGTGGGGCTTTGTGCAGGGCTGCTGGTACTTACCTTTGGACCATTTGTGCTGTTCAGCATCACTGAGTGGGCTAATCTCTGGTTTGGTTTGGTTCTCTCTATGTCATCTGCAGCTGATGATGTCGGATGACTAAGCCTCCCTAAAATCTTACTGTTTTCCAGACGACATTGTGCACCCGTCAGCCAGCCAAGCCATTTCACCTGTTTAGTAAGGACAGTAGTTTTTGCCTCCTGAAGATGCCTGACAGCATGCCTAGGAATAGATTATGTGTGCCCTGTTATAGTGTTACTTGCTTGGCTGCTCTGCGGTTATCAGTTAGCAGAAACTGCATCAGGAAGAAACAGGCTTACGCTTGAGAGAGAGAAAAAAAAAGTGTTGTGGTTTTTTTTTTTTTAATGTGTATTGGGGTGATACTTCCCAATTTCTTATTCTGAGTATCTGAGTAATGGCAAGGTGAACAAAATGCGGGGCAGTCATCTGTGCAGCAGGCGGGTAAGCCCAGTTTTGTCGTGACCCTTGAAATGGCATTACCCGTTCAAGCATTTGGAAAGACAGCCATGAAGCATCCACCCACCATACCTTTTTCCAGACGGTTGTTGCCTTTGGCAACATGTGCGTTCACCTGCAGGATTGTATCTTCCCCACACTGAGCAGAGGCTACACGTGGTACCTGTTCTGCTTGTGACCCTCTCACAGCCCAGGTCTGGCTGTGGTGGAGGGGCAAGGTAGATTTAATACCCTGCTCTCCCTACAGCTGTCTTCATTGTGACTCTGAGCTGTACTCCTACTGGGAGAGCAGGTGGATGGGTGCGAGAGGAATGGGAGATGCGCTCTCCATGCTGGGCTCTTCATTTCCTAACCATCTGGTAGAGAAGACAGTTCCCCAAAGAGGGTTTCTTGGTCACTTGTCCTAAATCTCTTCATTCTTCAGGGAAGCTGTGAATCATCGGGTATAGGCTGCCGTCAAGCGTGGGATTGTTCCTGGACTTTATCAAAGTAGGATGCCTTAGTAAAAAGCCTTAAAAGTCTTACTAAAGCCTTTTTAGGATCCTGTAGGAACCCGGACTTAAGAGCATTGTGGAGGTGTTTTTTCTTAAGCCCTGTTAAAAACTTCCTGAGGCAAAGTCTTGGAAAATGGGATTTCCTCTTCTTTGAGGGAAAAAATGAATTAAAAAAAACACCTGGCCTCTGTAATAGTTATCTGTTTCATATTCTGCTTTAAGAAGGGGGGGGGGGGGGGGGGGGGGGGGGGGGGGGGGGGGGGGGACGGAGAAAAAAAAAAAAAAAAAGGAAGTGGAGAAAATTGCAAAGAAGAGTTATACCATATCACAGTGTCATTATTAAATTTGTAATGAGGTAGCAGTTATTTCTAGCCAAGCGTGGTGAAGTAGCACGACGAGAATTAGCTCACACCATGTCAAGTGAGCAATCTTCAGACTGGCAAATATCCATGGCAGCAGTGAGAGCGATGTGGTGAAAGCTCTCTCTTGGTCTCTTGTCTCTGAATGCGTGTGGACATTGATGCCTGAGGCTTTATATACCCAAGAGGTGTGCTTTGAAAAAGACATTAGCAAGCCTTCATTTAAGCTTATTAAGAAACAGAATTAAAACAGCTAACAAAAGCAAATTCTTAGGTGTTATTTTCAATAATATTTAGCCCATTCTTGCATGCCTGAGGATGAAGGGAAGATGCATTTTCTTGTTCAACCTGAACTTAAAGGATGCATATGTTTTGCCTCTGCTAAATATTTCATAGAGTAGCTTCTGTAGATTAAGACAGCACTACAGTGAAGGAATAAAGTGCTTTGATATAAAACTGTCCCTTTTTTAAACGGTGAGCATTGGAGAGATTTAAGGACCACCCAGTCTGTTTTCAAGAGTCTAAATAAGTGCTTATGCATGTTCTCTTTCTTACCCTTACTGCTCCAGTCACCGTTACAGGCTTGCCATATAAACTGTTCCCAGGCTTTTACCACAGATTTATTCTGGGCAAGATGTTAAGTACTGGGAAGGGGATGAGAGAGAAAAAAATTCATGTGTATGAGCTGTAGAGGTTATGGTAGTCTTTGTCCCTTAGCTTGCTTCTGTTCTGGACAGGTGCATTTTGTAAAATTGGTTTTTCTATAGAAGAAAAACTGTAGTAACAGGAGTGAATTGGGGAGATGTGCAAAGTACACAGTGTATTTATTTTCAGAGCAACTCCCAACATCTTTCTGGCATTATATTGGAAAAGCAGTTCCTAGAGTCATGGCACTACACATTCTTATGCACTGAAAAAATAAATATACTTTAATAGAATTATAGGGCTTTCATTTTAAATGTTGGGATTTTTTTTGCTGTGACCTTTTATGCAGTGCTTCTGAATAACGAAAGCAAAATTAACTGTTCCAGCATGAGCCCGAAGATGTCTGCAATTTATTTCCTGTTGAATACTGCCACTTATCCATGGGTAATATGATTTCTTTCTGACTGATGGCCAATCACACTAATTAATACAATGGCACTTCTCCTGCTGAGAGCAACCGTACCCTGTTTTTTTTGTTTTCTTACCTGTCTCATGAGAGGGCGTGTAAATGCCTTACACAACTGTGTATTATCCCCGCCTCCCTGAAAAGCAATGCTTCATGATTCATCTGACCAACCTTTCCAGCCCTGTAGTTGTTTTTTGCCTGCACTGCACCTGCTGGCAAAGGCAGCTCCTCCATGGGCGTTCTTCAGCTGGTTTTGCCTCTGCTCCCTTAACCTGCTTGCTGCTCTTGAACCTCCGTTGTGTTTTCTGATGCTAACTACTCGGTGCCAGCCTGCTGTTGGGGGTGTAGACCAGATCTGGCTGATCTTGTCAGTGTTTTCAGTATCATGAGTCAGTCTCCCTTGATTTATTTTAAGGAAAATCCTCATGGATGGTGATTTTGGCATTGCATTGCTTACAGGTTTGTTGTAAAAAACAAGTACCTGGCATCAGATGTGGATGGGTTCATAACCTTAATAAAGGACAATACTGGGCTTGCCATCAGGAGCCTGTTGGACTAGAGTACAGCAGTGCTGAGTGCCCAGCTGAGGCATGGAAAGGTTGTTCTTGTCCTGTTGAGAAATCATCATTTCGGGGTGTAGCTGCAGCAGAGTGGACCTATTTCCTTGCATCACAGCAAAGTTTGCATGTTTCTTGCTAAGAACCCCTGTCACTGTTAGTGACTGGTTGCTCACAGGAGCAATTGCCCTGTGGGTAATTGGAAATGGTAGCGTTAATGCTTGGGGTCAGCTAGACTTTTTGTCCATCTCACACGACTCAGAGACCATAAGGAGAATTGGGCCTAATCTTGTCCTCCTTAGTAGTCTTAAAAGCATGTAAAAATTACCAGTAGTGTTAGTTCTGTTTCTTGTTTCTTCAAGGATGTGTTTGTCATTCCCCATCTCCCTTTATTGCCTTACCATCTCCCATTTCAGCTCTGTTCTTGCTGACTTCTGAGCCTGTCATACACTGTTGTGATGCAGTTGCACACTCTGCTGCTGAATATGCCCTCCAAAACAAGGTAGTTTGCTTTTGGTTAGATACTACTTGCATAATCTTCTAAAAATCTGTTGATGTTTAGCCTTTAAAGGATTAGAGGAATAGAATGATGACAAAATAATGACAAGGTGTAATGGTTTTAAATTAGAAGAGGGTAGAATTAGACGAGGTATGAGGAAGAATTTTTTTACAGTGAGAGTGTGAAACACTGGCAGAGGCTGCCCAGAGAGGTGGGAGATGCCCCATCCTTGGAGACATTCAAGGCCAGGTTGGAGGGGGCTCTGGGCAACCTGATCTATTGGAAGATGTCCCTGCTGACTGCAGGGGGGTGGGCTGGATGGGCTTTAACGCTCCCTTCCAACCCAAACTGTTCCAAGATTCTGTGATTTCATTGTGGATGCTTGGTGCAGTGTTTTTTCTCAGGGCAAGTGACATCTTGCTTATTAGTTGGGTTGTCACTGAGCAAGGCAGTGTACCAGGTGGCGTTCACTGTTCTTTCTAGCTCCAGCCAGCTGTGTGTGCAAGGCTGTGCTCTTGTTATTTAATAGTGCAATAAAGAAAGAAAACTTTGTAAAGACTGAATAATTAATGAAGAGGAGGGAAAGCATCTACAGAGTATAAAGAAATGCTTTAAACCGTTCCCCAGGCGGGGCCCGGTCTCGTCTCATTACAGTTCAGTAGCAGAAACTTAACGGAGATGCACGTGGAAGCAATGAAGACAGCAAAACAGACAGGGTAACCTTATACCCATGGAATTCCTTCTTTCATAGAGCAAGAGATAATTAGCTGTAATTCTCCTCTACTTGTTTTGTGTGGGGTACAGTTTGTTGTCGCTGTAAATAAAACCATCATCTTTAGAACATGCGCGACCCAGTGAATAGTAAGGACCATGTTGCTTAATTTCAGCTGCTTCTTCTCTTCTTCCTCCTGTGCTGTCAGTCTTGATCTGTCCTGATAATCGATCGCTGGCCCAGTGCATCCTGGAAACTGAACTACAATTGAACTACAATTACAGGCACATGTAATTTCTTCTTTAGGTAGTGAGCGCGCTGCAAGAGATTATTGCTTTCATTGTGGTGTACGCAGATGGAGGGATGAGGACAGGACAGTCTGTCTTCGTGACTTCCCTTCTCGTCCAGCAGTAATCTTGCAGGGTGTTACAATCTGAAATTACAGTGGGAGGGTTTTTTTTTTGAAAGTATTTGTCACTACCTGGATCATTGTGGTTAGGGTTTTTTTAAGTCAACCAGAAAAGAAAGCCAGTTCTGGCATATCTCAAGGTGAAATGGTTGCGTGTAATGTTTTTCTGCACACTGTCCGGACAGTCAAACATGCTGATAGTGCAGATAATGACTGGACAGATGTAATCCCTAAATGAAACAGTAATAAGAAAAAAATGTATTGCTGGAGGAGTTGCTGTTTTTCAGGTGTGGTACCAACCTGCCACAAGGTAGTAGCCCCAGCCACCCTGATATTTCCTTCACCATCTGTTCCCTTTCCTTCTGATCACTTAATAGACGAACTTCTTTCATTGTAGGATGCTTAAACTGATAATTTGGGAAAACTGTGTTTCTCCAGTTGCCAGGGCCTTGACATCTGTTCTGCTGCTATACCTGCTGCTGCAGCCACCTACTGATACTGCCCTTCAATGCAAATATTGTTGTTGAACAGACTGTCTGGTTGAAATTCCCTCTTTCTTGCCACACATGCTGATAGTGTTCAAGTGTCTATGCTATTCTGCAAACAGATTTTTTCCACCTGTCCTTTAGGAGTTGGGCAGTTGTATTTAATTGATTGATCTCTGTGTTCTTTACATGGCTGTCCTGTTGCTGTTGTGAATCCAGTTACCGTATTTTGGTTCACCAAAGGTGAGTTCCTCAAGAGGCTCCTTCCCTCTGTGAGGCAGAGGGGGGAAAAGCCTGCCTGTGTTACCTGATTAATCCGTGGGGAGGAGGAATGCTAAACACTGCTCTACAGACAGATTGTTATGAAATAGGAAGTAAGGCAAAAGATGGGTAGTATGGAGCATTTAAAAACCAATGTCTTTTATTACACCTTATCTATCAAAAAAGGGCACAAATACCTCTTTTCTTTAAAAGAAGCACACAAATACATTATTTTTGACCTTTACAGGATATTTTAAGCCTAATTATGTTTTTGAGACTGTAGTTTCTATGTGCC
The DNA here is from genome assembly GCF_015220075.1 of Falco rusticolus. Classification (NCBI taxonomy): domain Eukaryota; kingdom Metazoa; phylum Chordata; class Aves; order Falconiformes; family Falconidae; genus Falco; species Falco rusticolus. The sequence goes on from NC_051187.1 coordinate 103,578,489, forward strand.
AAAGTCAACTAATTTATTCATTTGTAACAGAAGGCAACACGGAGCCTGTGTGTTTGAGTAAAATACTGAGCTGTTACATACCTTTTGCTGCCACTAATTTCAACTTGTTTGGTCGTAAAGTTACCACCTTGTTTAATTTTGACAGCTGCCAGTGAGCCAGTGACTCTTGAAAACAATACTGGAGGACATGAAGAGAGCCTACAAAATTCCTTTTTCTACAGGCTTTTCCTCATCATTTTTGTTCTGTAATGAAGTCTTTGTTCACAAAGATTAATGACTCTGCAGGAGTTTTGCAGGGGTCCCCTTCCCCCTTTGAAGGAAGGAGAAAACCAGTTTATTAATCTGCTGCATGGGGAGCTGAGATTGAAGATAAGGACATAAAGGATAGTATTTTCTGGGAGCTATATGAGAGATTACTGGGCTTGGATCCACAGTAACAATAGTAGGATCTGAGGCGAGTAATTCCTTGCTTTGCACTTTTGAGGGGATACCTCCTAAATATCCAGCTCGGAATTGGAGATACCTATATATTTGCTAAAGTGGCTTGCAAAATTGCTCTAGAGTGTATTGTTGCCTTCAAGAAATAGAAAAGTTATGTTTCACCCAATACTGTACTTCTGAGGGCCTATTGCAAATGACTTTTACTGAAGGATATTTTCCTTCTCTGCTGAATCAGCTGGCTAGCCGCAGTGATTTTCACGGCCTGATGTTTGGAGGTTTTTTTGTTAGAAATGGGATAAAAAGCTTAGCCTGGTTTTTTCATTCTGCCCTAGCTAGATGCAGTTAACATTGAAGCATTTGGCCCAACACAGCCTGCATTTCAGCAGCACAACGGGATGAATTTGAAATTATGCATCCTGCTGGCAATATTACTTCATCATTTGACATATCTGTGTTGGGACTACAGAGGATGTTCCCTCCTCCTTTTGAAAACATAAAAAAACCCTCAAAAGGCCAGCAGTGTTTCCTAGAGGGTATAGTCAGGCTGTGCTCTGCAGGGAATCCCTTGTAATATATGCACTGGATTAAATTGGTTTAGTGACCAATTTCAAATCTGTGTTTTAATTTTTTTATTATTTTTTTTTAGGCTGTGGTTCTGTGCACGCTAGTTGACAGTGGTTGCCTGCAGTTCTGCAGCCTTCAGTGTTGCATGTTGACTGCTAAAGTCCTGGCAGCTTTCACAAGTCAAATTTGCAAACAAGCAGCATTGTTTTTAGGGGGTAGCACATAACCTCCTTGGTGCTCTTGGACGTGTAAAGCTTAGGTACACCTGCATGCTTTGCACGTACACCGGAGCATTGCAGAGTGGAGAAGTGGAGATTGTGACTCCTGCTGCTCCAGAGATAGCCATTATATTGTAATAAATGTTATAATTAAAGCCGTGATCAAGTTTCGGTTAATTAATCCCTTACCTCCCTTCTTTTCAACACCTGTTCAGTCAAACAGTCTGGGTTTGATAGCCATTCAGAAGTCATTTTGGGGGGAGAATGTTCGAAATTTGCCAGTTGGCAGGTTAGGAGCTATTGGAGTAAAGGGGAAAAAAAGCAGCAGGAGGACCCCACATGTTTTTCTGGATGCTAAGGAGAATTGCTAGTGTGTGCGTTAAATTGACCTTAACACACAATTTGGCATGGAAAAAATCTGCAGTACCAGAAAATGGAAAAAGAAAAGGGGACACCCCCCCCCCTTTCTCATGTAACACTCATGTCCCCTGTGTGCCCTTTCCACGATTACTGCAGCAAAGGCACGTGCGTGAGGGGTTAGTTCATGGCCCGATGGCGTCAGCGGGGTCAGGCATGGATCAGCAGCGTTGGCATTTCTTGGCTAGCTCAGCTGAGCCACCACAGCATCGACTCCTTTTCAGGACTTAACAGAGCACGTCAAATGCTGAAGAAGGGTGTAAGAAAGGTGGGTCCCAATGTCAGGAAATTTGCTGTCTGGACAGACACAGGACAGGAAGGGCAGTGCAAGCACAGGGAAGAGAAGCTTCATGGCTGTGATATCAGTAGTTGTCTGCACAAACAGGAATTGCATGTAGGTCTTCTAGGTTTGTCTCTTTCTTCTCATTTTTTTGCTCCCCTCCTGCCTTAAGTTGCCAACCAAGGAAAATTCCAGCTCTCTACAAGGATCCAGTGTGGTATCATACCATTTATTTCCCTGGCCCTTGGTTTTGTCCCTTTCTCGTACAGTACGATGCAAGCCTTAGTTCTTCACAAGGGAGTTACTTTTTTTTTTTTTTTTTTTTTCTCTCTGTGTGATTGAGTGCTAAAACTTTGCTCTAAGATGTTGATGCTCAAAGTTTACATGACTCCAAGGGGACACTGGACAAATTCACAGAGAAGAGCCATGAGAATTATTAAATGCAGAAACACAGCTTCTGACTTGGGAAGTCACTGAACTATGAACTGCATGGAGGGTGTTGTTGGAAGAAGTATCATTTTCTGTATTTGTATTCTCAGGTGTCTGAAGCTGTTGAAGCAAGCTCCTGAGCGAGATGGATCTTTGCTCTCGCTGCATGCAGTGATGTTAAAATTGCAACCCCTTCCCTTCTAGTAATTGGTTTTACTATTAGGTGTTCACTGCGTCCTTTTATAGATGGACTTAAAAGTGTGAAGAAAATTTGCAAAGCTGCAGGCTGTTTTGGGTGAGGTTTTCTTGCTCCTGCGACATTGTTGGGGCTTAAGAAAATGTTTTTAAAACACGTCAAGTTGATAACAAATGGTGCTGTACAGAAGTGACTGGCCATAAGCATTCACACCTTTCATTCTTAACGCCCATAATTAAGAGCAGGATGTGTTGTCCACAGTGAGGTGGCCAGAGCCACTGGGTGTTTTCCTCCAGCAGTGCTGTATGGTTTGGGTGTGGGTATTCTTACCTGAGGCTTCATGATACCACAGTGTGAGACAGTGGTGTATTGCCAAGATACCACTGTTTTCTGGGAGGTCTCCTGTGTTGGATCAGATAAGAGGTGCCGCCTTACTACTGTCCTGGAAAGAGGAAATAATTTCTGATTTCAGTTCAAAAGAAAAGAAAAAGAAAAAGAAAAGCAAACCAAGTTCCTGCTTGTGTTGGTGGTAGGTAATGGAACCAGCTTTGTACCCTCCACGTCTCAGGAGAGAGCCAATCTTCTAGCTTGGGGCACGTTGTCAAAATTGTGGGGGGTATTTTTTTTTTAAAAAATCTTTTAAAACTCTCTATTGGTTTACAGAGGGATGTTGAAGACAAGTTATACTTTCATTCAAGAGGGAAAGAGGGCTTGATTATGTGGAAGGAAATACAGTCGTTAGTCTCTCCATGCTTGGGGTAATGTTTTCAAGTTGCCTGTGTTCCCAGATAATAAAAATGAACGCAGCGCTGAGAGAGAAACTCAAAAGTTTTTATCCTCCCTCCTCTTTTCTCCTCCACTTCTGGTGCTGATTTTATAAATGGGTTAAAAGTTCCTGATTTTTACAACATAACCATAAACATAATGTAAAATTACTTCTCCCATGGAAGAAATGAAATACAAAATATGATAGCTGGAAAAGTTACATCCTTGGATGTTGGTTAGGTTTTGAATATAAGTGCAGGAGAAGGAAATGTGTGGAAGAGAGTGAGTGGGAGCAAGTCTTACTGTGGTACCCGTTATTTATTGGTGCTAGTATTGAACACATACTGTCTGACATTTTTCAAGCTTATGTCACATATCTGCATATATAAGTGTAAAAGGAATTTAAAACGGAACAGAAGCAGAAAGCTCGTAAGATGCTTCAAAGATACAACATTGGAACAGCTCTATTCAAATCCAGTTTGTTTTGAAAAAATGGATTTTGACAACCAACAGGAGGGCTTAAGGGTATTGTAATTTTTTAAAATCATGAATGTTAATGAGGAAAAACATGCAGGGTGTATTTACAACCATTTTTAAAAGTCACTCTGTTGAGCTTCTGGATTTTTTTCAATAAACACATAGAATGAGTACAGTGCTAAATCCATTTCTGGCAATGGCAGCCCTCTGTGCAGGGACCAAGGAAATAATTATAAATGTAAGTGTATTCAAGCAGTTTCTTCTTCATTTAAAGCTACAGGTTAATGAGCATGGGGAAAAAACTTCTTTCAATAAGAACTGGGTGAGATCAACTAGGTCTACATCTTAGTGTGATGCAACTATGTTACCTTTAATTATTGCTTTTAAATGCAAAATGTTCTTTTCTTACATACTCATCACAGGGAAAGTTATTTAACTAATTAAAGGTTACTTCAGAGATAGTATTGCTGTTAATTTTTCATTATAGAAGTGCTGATATGAATTGATTAGAAAGGGGGAGGAATGCATAAGAATCAGAATAAAAATGTGGTAAACTACAGTCCTTAAAGTAATTATAGGTAGCAATTATTGGTAACAGTGTTTTCTGGCAGTCAGGGCCAAACCAGAGTGCAGTGTTTATATAAAGGATATATTGGACTACAGACAAATCTGCTTTAACAGTGACCAACCTAAAGTTATTAACCTTTGCAAAAGAACACTGCTGCAGGAAAACAATTGACCTGTTGGTCTAAATAAAGATTTCGCTATGCTGATTTGAATCATGATTAGGACTAATGATTTTTAAAACATTGTTTTAATTCATCTACCCTGTTTGCTCTGTGCATTCGATTCATTTGAGCCGTTTCCTAGTGACTGCTTTTGTGTCTGTATGAAAGACAGGATAAAGTTTACAACATCACCTAACTAAAGAATATCTCTGAATATCATGGTCTTTCCATCCCTGAAATAGCTTAGGACTACTGGGAAATGTCATTTGTAGGCTCTTAGTTTTAACAAGGCTGGTACAACTGGTGAAAGACTTAACAGTTAGAAAATGTAGAAAAGCAGGAGACTAATGAACCATGAAAACAGTACTTTGCTTTAATTTGTGTTAACTTTTTAATTCCGTAGTTGGAAGAAGGGGAAGAATAGTTCCCCATTCCTGAAAAAGCGTGTTCATGTTTACGTGTTGTTAATCAAGCTGTACACTCTACCTTAACTGCTCTGTTTTCTCTTAGGAGTGCAGGACTAAAGCTGTTTCCACTGAGATGAGCTGAATTTGTTTGGTTTCAGGGACTGCGCCATTCCCATGTTGTTCTGCCCGTGGGCATGCTGGACTAAGCCCGTTAAAAGCCCGTTTTCAAGAGGTTTTTTTTATATGCAAGCACATACCAGCTTTGAAAACATAGCAGCAGCAACAGCTCCCTATTGCAAAAGATAAAACATAAAGTCTAAACCCAAATGGACACTAGGAATCCTTTATGTGTCTCTGAATTACTTTCATCTCTTCATCGCTCCATTAATTGATATCCCCACAGACCATGTAGCGCTCTCTCAGCTTCCCTTACGTTTGGGTTTGTTCTGCCAATTGCCTGGTATTGTCAGATAATTGGAGTGGAAATGATAAATGAAAGTGGTGTTACTGAGCTGCCAAGTCTCCTCACTTGGCAGCTGGTGGGTGCTGCTGGTAATTGTTACCAAAAGTGTAATTGCTCTGGGCTCTGCCTCCCATTTCAACAAAGCAGCCTGGTATTCCTCCTCCGAGACATCTGATACTTGCCTTTCCTCGGATGTCTCTGGCGGAAGACAACTTATGAAGTAAATCCAACCCGGTGCTGAGGTTGGGGAACACGTGGCCTGGGTGCTCTCTTGTAGCATCACCCCGTGGGGTGGCCTCCTGCTCCCCAAAGCCAGTGCCACCGTCACGTGTGTCTGGTGGCCAGGGGACAGAGCAGCCCCTTTGAAAGTTAATTGCATGAGTTTTACTGCTTTCTCGTAAAAGCAAGAAAGCTGCTTTTCTTGTAGTAGGGTACATGAGAAGCAATAAGCACCGCCTTCTTTTCCGCACGACAGTAAAAATTTCAAGCTTGCTTCCTGGCTAACATTAAGGCTTCAGCTGTAGACTGCTGGTTTCACCCTGCTTAGTAATTGCAGCAATACTAGCAACCAGGTGATCGGCTTTACAAGTCTGGCATGCTATGAAGGATGATCCAGCAGCCAGTGACATTTTATGGATGGACTGAATATTTTCATGAAGCCATAAGAAATGGAAAGGAGGCTGAGGGGGGGACACAAACCAGCTGCTGTACGCCTCTGGTTTCCACAGTCACTGCACCAGAATAGAGTGCAGACTGTTATCTAGTGTGATGATATCACATGTTAAGCAGCATCTGATTAAATTTCTGAGGCTTTTTACGTATTAATAGTAGACTCCGATTATTTTTGATTTGTTTGGTGTGTGTTTTTTTGCTGAGGTAGAGGAGGAACAGGTGCAGCCATCTGAAGTTATAATAGCCAGTCAAAAAAGCCATGGTCAAAGAGATTTAAGTCTTTCTGTGCTCTGGTTAATATGGCAGCCTGGCAACATCAAACCATGAGTGCTCACAGCTGCTCTGGGCTCCCACTTGAGCACTGTGTCTGCTCTTTGTCTCTTTAGCTTATTCTTTGCTTCAACCCTCCTTTGCTTTTACTGCTGGTTGCTTTCTTGCCACCTCCTATTCTTAGCCTTTTCTTAATGTGCAGCTCTTTTGCTCTCTGTCCTGCCTTTTTCTAAGTCCTCATCAGTATTCTCCAAACCCAGTATGTGCTTGCACTGTGCCTCTGTGTCTTGGGTTTTATTTTATTTTGTCATGTGTCTGGGTGCCTGCAAGCTTTAAAGGTTTGCGAGCGTATCTTGCTTTTTTGGCCCCTGTTCCTCATACCAAGGTGTAATGTAGATATCTCTTTTTGCAGTGTGGCATTTTAAAATTCAGTTGGATTAGGTATCATTTCTTCTTTTGATGTAGGGAAATCCAAAGAACAAATAAATTATAATGGCACTACTTGGTGCTTAAGGAGTGCTTTCCCTCTTCAAAGTGCTCTGTGCACATTATTTCTTTATTTATACTGTTAATTATATTAGTACTTGTAAGGAAAAAGTTCCTTAAATTGTCATTGATAAAAGTGTACTTAACAGGATAGGAATTCAGTGCTTAAATTGTAGGAGATAATTTGTCCACTGAGGTACAGTGCCTTGGAGAAGATGTAAGGTGGACTTACAGCAGTTCTTTAAGTGTCTATGGAAAAGTCTAGCTTTGTGGTTAAAACAGGAACACCTAGGAGCTTCAAAGTGTTCTTGCAAATGTTGGATGAATACTAACTAATCCTTACAGCATGCAGGACAGGTAGGTGGGATCCTCGTTTTGCAGCTGGGTGGTCAGTATCTCAGTTCCTATCTGCAGACTGATTTGGGAGCCTTTCTTGTAATACCGGGGCTTCCGCGTTACTTGTGAACATGTTCTCCTAGCTTGGGTGGACCAAGATCTCACGGTTAGCTAGGGGCAAAACTGGGAAGAACAGTCTTAAGCTGTTGTCCCATGTTTGGTTGCCTTAGCAATAGTCACATTTGAAATGAAAAGAAACAAAAAGAATAATTAAGAATAATTAAAATGACTAGCAGTCTGCATTCTCCAGGTCATAAGAGCTCTAAATAACACAGCAACAAATCTTTCTATGCTTTCCTGTATTAGCAGCTGTCAGCTACACACTTCCATGTAAACAGGGAACACATTAAAATTAGTTTGAAATGTGATCCTGAAATAGTCAGCACCCAGGAATACAACCAAAAGTAATTCTGCAGTAACTTCCCCGTTCTTTTATGTATTTCCACCATGTATATGAAGTACACGTGCAGCTTTTCTCTCCCATCTCAAAGGAATTAAATGGCCTTGCACTTCAAATGACTCATAGCTAGAGCATTGTGCTGTGCTCAGTTTACTGTGACTGTAATATTTAGACATTTGGTAGCATTACAGAGAATAAAACCTCCACCTTTGTATGGAGAAATCAGTAAACATAATTGTCACCAGACTTTTCAAATTTGAGTTTAGGTCTGTTGCTCTCTAGCCAGGAATCTTAAGCTAAATGTTCAACTGTCAAAAGAGCTGAACGCTCTGAACTGCATGGAAGACTTTCGCATCCAAAAAATCAGGTAGTAGTTTCTTGACTATTAACTAGGTTCTGAATTCTTAAAACCTCTGCAGACACGTGTCGGTTTTGATCTGATACCTGGCAAATGTAAATCACTGATGCATGCCGATGCTTCCAAGCGTCTTCTGTGTGGATTTAGAAAAAGCTGATTTGAGTCCAGCCTGCTTAGACTATAATAAGAAATAGGGGAGGGTGAAGGCCAAAGAGAAGGTTTTCTTATCAGAAACGTGGGCTTTTAAGTCTCAAAATGTGAGTGAGAGTGGCTCTGTGCTGACCTCTTGCCATGTGAGTGCTTTGGCTGTTATTCCACCATGGAAATTTAATTATTTTTTATATATATATAAAGGAGAGGGGCTGCAGGTAAAGGTTTAGGAGAGCCAAGTGGTGAGGCAGGTAATCTGCTGTCTCCCTTCCTGCTCCCTGTGCCCAGTGCTTCCCCCGTGGCTGCTTCTGAGGCAGCAGCCTCACCCTGCAGTGAGCTGCCTGTTCTAAAATGCAGATTGCTTTTCACTGCTGACATCGTTGTCGTGCACATTTTCTCCTTTGCCACCCACTGCTTTGGGATTCTCCTTCCAGCTGGGAACAAACAAGTGAAGGAATAAATCAATAGATATATCTAACAAATGGTGTCGTAAACAGATTCAACGGCACTTTTTGCCAGTGGAAAAGGTGTTTGGAGTTCTTGGTGTTGTTGTGGGTTTAGGAATCTTAGGGTGGATCTAAGTGTGATAAAGCTTTGTGAAAGAGAGCAGAATGAGTTAACTCGGATGTGTGTTAGCTAAAGCTTGGCAGAAACATAACTTAAGCTGAATTTATTCTGTAACTGTACTGTAAATCTGCTGGCAGAGATGGAGTCAAGGTTTCTGTTCCACGGCCACAGCCACGTGGATGTGAGAGGAGAACCAACTGTTACAACCCAAGCAGAAATTACCATCTTTCTTTGACTTGTTGATACCTTACCCCAAGGGGCTGCACGCTTACTGCCACCTCTTGCTGTTATTAAGCTTTGTGTTGCCACCATCGTTCCATTAACAGAGAATCTCCCTAAATCTCTGCTGCTGCCGGGGTGTTTGTTCCCCTTGCATAAGCTTTGCCGCCAGAGAAGAGCACGGTTTGATATGAACGAAACGCTTTTGTAAATCAGCGAAGAGACACAAGGATTTGTTCGCAGTATTTCTGGTTATCCCACTGTTTGCAGGTTTGCGTTCTTTATCCAGCATTGTAGAGTAAGCCGGTTTGTTTTGACAAAGAGCACTGTTTCAGAGGGGACACAACCGGCCTTTTCTGCTCGGCAGTTGGCCCTGAATGCAGGATGGGTAAAGAGGAGAGAGCCTCTACCACCTCTTGCAGTCACGCAGCTGTGGTGAAACCTCTGAGTCGCCTCTTCCCGTGGCTTGCACGAGCTGGCTTGTAGTACATCACATTGACTTCTCAAAGAGCACAGCACCCGACAGCTCCTGAGCAAGTGGCCAGATTTTTCAAGATTTTTTTTTGCTCTCATTAAGCAGTCTAATGGGCCTTTAAGGCACATTGCAGTGTTTTATCGTTATGCTTACCAGTTTGAGTAGTTAGCCCTAAATGTGTTCGTAGTAATAAACTGTTAATCATCTTTTCATGTCTTCATTTCCCTAACTCGTACTTTACACCGTGAGTAAATTGACTTGTTGGAGTAAATCACTATATTGTGTAAATGAGTAGCAAAGTCTGGTTGTCTTTCAAATCAATTAGAAATGAAGTTTAATGACTTGAATAGCGGCTGGCTGTACTACATAGGAAAATTTCCTGTGTGGCATAAATTTAGCCTAGTAGTACGCACAGCGGTTGTCTAATGGAAAAGAGTTTTTCAGGTCAGAAATTGATCTTCCTCTTTCCATTTTCTTTTGGTGACTTTAACTGAAGGCTTTGAAAAACAGATAAATATGAACGCAGCAATTGTATAATTTGGATGAGCTCAGTATGTAGTTACTGGTTGCTTTTTTTAAATGGCCGGAGAAAGGATGCTTGGCACGGGTGGAGTGGCACTGCAGAGGAGATGAGTGCAGACAAGATGTTTTCATAGGGAGGGTGGTGACAGGCAGGCTTGGCTGCTTCCCTGGGATGCTGCTGATGCTGTTTGATACCAGGATGGCTGGAAGTTAGTGTTCAGGAGTAAAGAGAAAGGCGGCTTTGTTTCCCAAGCATCCTACTGAAAGTAATGAGTCCCAAGTGGTGGCTCAGACGTTGGAGATGCTGGTGGGAGGGAGGGAGAAGTCTGGCAAGCGTCCAAGCAACTGGATGAGGGCCTGAGCTGCCTTATGAAAGCATGGTGGTGGCGTGGGATCATGACCTCGGTGTGGAGGGAATGGAAGGGGGTCAAGTAGGGGTGGTGAAAACCCTTGCTAATTAGCTGTGGGTGTTCCAGTCGGGTGCACTGATCGAGTGGTGGCGACAGCTACTTCCAATTCTGTTGGACTGTCTGCTCCATCAGAGTCCCCTTCATGACATTTTGGAATCAATGTGAGCAGGTGGAGCCTGTTCATACCTGGCCATGCATTTAGCATTTTTGACTAAATCAGTTTAATTGCATCTTAGGCTCTTCAGACCTTTCCTTCCATCTTATAGCCTAATGTGATGAGCACAGTTTACATCATGGTTTTGACATGAGAACGTTTTCTTACTGTGAACCTACAGACTCACAAATTTTTGAAGGTTACGTTCAACAGCTCATTTGGATTCAAGCGTGTCCATGTTCACCTGCATTCTCCATCAGCTCATGGGTGCTGAGTGGGGCCACAGCTGCCTGGCCAGGGGCAGGTTAGCCTCAGAGCTGGCTTAGCTACTAAGCTGTGACCGTAGCAGTAGCCGCAGTTTGCACAGTCGGAACTTGATTATGGAGGGGTTTCCCAGAGATGCTGTAATCACATTTTAATTTTGACACCAATTGAGATTATCAGAGGTTATGTCCTATCGACTATCGTACCGTTGGAGTTGATTATTTGTTGTGCAAGGCCTTGTCTTTCAACTGCGTGTTTGAAGTTACTGAGTGAACAGTACCGAAGTTGTGCCTGATAAGTGTGTGGGAGGGAGGGGTTGTCTGTTGCAGACTTTACTCTTCCATTTTGTCTCTATTGATCTATTTGAGCCATTTGCTGTTGGGTAAAATAGCACATGCTTTGTGCTGTATGGGTCTAATTTAAAACTTATGGTTTTTTGCAGAATAACACAATTTGGAAGCCAGATTCTTGCCAAGACTGCCGTTGCCATAGCAATATTGTCACCTGTGAACATACTGTCTGCAAACACCCTCAGTGTGACTTTCCGAAGGTAAGGGGCTGCAGCTCTCCAGGTGCCAGCTGACCCATTCTGTGTGGTGGTAGAAATGCCAGGTCACTCTGGAGTTCCTACCCTTCCCCAGCTGTAAACCCCTGGAATAGTTACATGTCAAAATGCTCATTGGGGTCCGCCACGCTGTGTTGCACATAAAGGTATGGTGGGAGCAGTTGAGGTAACAGTCCCTGTTGAAGCAAAGCTCCCCTTGTATTAGGAGAGACACAAACAGAGGATGCAGCATGAGGTGTTTCCCTGGAGGGACTGGCAGAGGTGCGCTGGTTGGTTATCTTTGTACACTGTGATGACAGCTGCCCTGTCAACCTCCTGGTCTGATCCACAGCAGGATTTGTGGGAAGCAGTGAAATCCCATTTCTCTTCCCAGGGTGTGCGTGACTGCCCAGGGTCAGGCACAGCCTCTGCGCCCTTTCACTTCTCATTGATGCAAGCCTGTGCAAGAAACACGAAAGCAAAACCCAGTGTGTGAAACTGTTGTCTCCTTCGCCACACTACAGCCAGAGGCTTGGTGTTGGAACAGCTTGCAGGCTGTCTGTGCTCCCGGGGCAGTCTGGTCCCCAAAGGAAGCGCCTGAACTGGGTTCAGACCTCCCAGCATGAGCCCAGCTTCCAGTCATACTCCATTTGGACCTGGGGCTGGGTCTCCCCCGAACATGCAGATAGACGCTTTCCGCTCTGACGAACAATAACAGAGCTAAGATTGTCTTTCAGTTTCTTTTGCCTTGTGAGGGTTGTTGAGCTTTCCTTGTCTCCTGTTTATCTTTTTCTATCTGAGCCCTCATTAATGGTTACAGCTAATTGGCCATGGAATTGCTCTTGCATTAGCATCTGGATTACTGGGGTAGTATGTGTGAATGGCAATGTAAATTAGTGTTTTTAAAGAGGCACTGCCAATATAATTATATGGCTTTATGAAGGAGGTTAAAGTGTTTTCCAATATGACAGTATTAACAAGGCAATAATTTTGTTTCTTACCGGTTTTCCCCATTATTTCTGTGTATTGATGAAAGCAAGACTCAAATGTTAGGATTCTTTGGCAAAAGAGGAGAGAAATTAAAAAAAAAAAAGAAAAAGGAGTGCTGTCATGGCACACCCCATAATGAGTGGGCTAGGTAAGATGTTAATTTTAAAAAATTGGATAAATGAAAAGGTGACAACTTTAAAGCTCATAAAGGTAAATAGATTTATAGCATGAAATGAACGTGTGACTCCTTGACATGAGTAATCTTCAAGACAAAGAGTTTAAGTGTTCCATAAAGGTCTGGCCATTTAAATGTTGCAAAGGATCATCAAGGATCTCAGAAGTAAAAAATGCTGTCATGCTTCAAGCATAAACCAACCACTGATGAACAAGGTCAGAAATCGCCATCCCTCTCCATGGTTTATTCCTTATTTGCATATTATGAGATTTATGCTAATATTGCTGATCTTGTTTACAACAACAAGGCATAAACAAAGCCAGGCAGTCTTTGCAAAAAACATTCCCAGTGGTATTCTAAACGTTTGTATGTAAAACCTACTGCTGTACATCCCAAATGTTTTGAGTAGGTAGAAAATCGGGAAATGTTATTTCTGTGTGTGAACCAAAACAAACCAACAACCAAAACCAGTTTCTCCACAGCAGGTTCACAGTTGAATAGGGTTTCATGGTTTAAGGTAAATGGAATACTAATTTTGTTTCCCACCTTCTAAAAAAACAGGACATTGAAGGAAACCTTGGAAGTGAGAAACTTTTTTTCGGTCTGAAAAATCAAAATGTTTCTTTTTAGAAAACAGAAAGAAAACTTGTGACATTTCAAATTATTCTAGTCACTTTTATCATACAAATAGAAGGTGAAAGGGAAGAGAATTTTTTGGCATCACAGTGTCTTCATTTTTTATTATAGCAAAACAAATAATAACTCCCTTTTGAGCAGGAATCCCTTAGATGTTGGTCGTACCCTTTAAAAGTGGAAAGGATAGAGTATGCCTCCTGAGAAACACCTTTGCAATAGTTTGAGGAAGGTGACTCATGGATAAAATTTTTCTACATTTCATTTCCCAAACCTGACATGTTTTCTGTTTTCTCCCTCTCCAGATAACCTGCTCACATCAGTAAAATTTTTTGGCCTTTTTTTGTTATAGGCTGTAGGAGGCAAATGCTGAGATCTGCGGTGCCTCGGGTGGTGCCAGGGGCCCTCATCTGCACTTGCCACCAGTGACAGACACCCTTACAAAATAAAGTCCTCCCGCAGCTATCGCTGTCCTGTCTGTGGGGTGCTGTGCCAGGCCTGGGGTGTTTAATGTGCAGCTGGGAGGAGCGTGAAAGCATGGCTGTGGAGCCGTTTTCGGTCACGGGAGTCCATTATCCTTCCCAGTGTTGGCTGATGCCTTTACTGATGTGTTTCGCCTTTCGTCTGATGAGTTGTTTCCATCAGCATCATCTTTCTCTCTGCTGCCAAAGAGGACATAGCAAGTTGTTGGCTTGCTAAGCCCTTGGGACACACAAAGCAAAGTGGTAGCAGCATCGTCTGACTGTGCTGTGGTTTGAAGTGGTCGGTAGTTTTCAGTTAATTTGAAAGTAGAGTTATTTAAAAAAAAGTGGTGGTTATTAAGCCAAAGAAGTACAGTTAATGGATGCACATTCATTCTGCCTGCCAGTTGCACTTCTGGTGTGGTGAAATGTTAGACTGAGATCAATCCTGTACATGTAGAAAACTACGGAAAAAATTACATCTGGACCATGTTTCTCAGAGGGCCTTCAGTGAGTAATCTTGGGGGTTTTTTTGGTCTTGAATAATCGCTTTCTATTCTTCATTCTTGTTTGAAAACTAGTGCAACTGGAGACTTCCTAATTGTGTTGTTAGGGGGGTGAATTCTCCTACTGTTGTTTTGATGGTAAAATGTCAAATACAGCAAACTGATGTACCACCTCTCAACAAAGGGATCTGGTGTAGCAGCATTATATGTTTAACATAATACATTTGCTCTCCAAACTGAGAGCACCTGGCCCAGTAAGACTCCTTGTCTTTACCATCATGTTGAAGTCTCTATTTCACGTGAACTGCTTATTGGATTCTTGTATCTTTTTAGGGAGAAGTGCTCCAAATAGTCTCCAAGAAGTGCTGCCCTGAGTGTGCCTCCCGAGCTGAAGGATTTTGCCAGCATGAAGGGCAGATCCACAGCGTGAGTGCTATGTCATATTCCTTGGCAGGGACAATCCTTTCTGTTTTTTAGCTCTCTGTTTCACGTCAGTGAAGGATGCTTAGCTGACGTACAGGAGAAGGATAGTTCATTGGGCTTATATTCTGCCACTGTCAGATAATTTAATATAACCTGACTTTGGTCAGCATGGTTTGCAAAAAGGGAATGTGTTGCTGAGCAATCATGTGTCCTGCTTGGCTTAAGGGCAGAAAGTTTCCCACTCATTCATTCACTTTGCTGTTTCTGTGGATGATTGAGACAATATAGTAATGTTAGGAGGGGAGCAAAGCACGGCAAACTTGACATATTAGCTATCTGGAAAGAAGGCTTTTCTCTCAGCAGCCATCTATGCTGGTAGAGATTGATTGCTGTTGTGCGACCCAGGTTATGTATTTTGTAATCCTGAATTATTCAAGAAGCAGGTTCCAGGATGTGGTTTCACCTAGGAGGGCTGAAAGGCCAAAACAATAAGAGTAAGTGTCTACAGATAAGAAAAAAAAAAAAGATTTATGGCTAGTAGTTAATGAATCATGTTGAACAATAGGCAAACGTAGAAAAATGGCTTAACAGTGAACCCAAGTCCTATGTCTGGTCTCTTACAGACTTTTCTGTTTGACAAGAGGCAAGTCAGGTCCAAATCTTAAGAAATATGGTAAAACGCCCAGATACATTTGAATATTTGGACCTTATATTCTATACCTGAGATGGATGTTCTAACCCTCTGTTTCAGCATGGGCATGACCAGCAAGCATCCTGTTACGAGCTAGACGAAGACTGGGATAGAAGGGATAGCACGTCTAGCCTCTTCTCATATTTCTTTGTGCCTGTGATTTGGGTGATACTGTATTAGATCATATTACATTATATTTCTTCTTGTTGCTGTTGCTGCATTTTGCTGTGTTGTACTCTTGCTGCAGCTTCTGTCTTTTGGCTCTCTGTAAGCCTGTTCTTTGGAATGCAAGTCAGATGAATAAGTAGGCATCCCCGCAGGGATTACAGACGTATTTGTCTATAGTCATATGTCACACCCCAATTCCACTGTAAGGCGGTCATGAAACAATTTTTTTTTGGCAGTGCAAAGTCTCATCCTGATGGTTGGCACAGATTCCCTGAAGGGAAAAGTTTTCTCTTTTGTCATTAAGCCACTGTAATGCTTTACGACTTGACCTTCATTCGGCAAGTATCTACCTAGCAGCACTGGCCTATGTGATAGCTCCATTGAAGAAAATCTGTACCCTCTATCTGGCCAGAGCTTTTTTCAGTCCCTGCCTAAGTCAAAATTCCATGTTTTGTAAAAATTAACATTCTCTGTTTGTTGGAGAGCATTGCAATATACCAACGTGTTTCTTCTTGGGGCCAATTTTTCCTTGCCATGCCTCAGGGTAGAGATACTTGTTTCTGCCATTAACAAATACGCAAACCTAATGAGATTTTACTCATAGTGATGGGGCAGATGATGTTCACCTGACCACCTTGTGGCCAAGTGCATGTTGAGGCCCATGTTAAATATTTCTCTAAAGAAAACGGTCTCTAAATTTAGAGTTCGCCTTACAGAAACTGTAGTGGAGAGGGGGTGTATCCAGTAGCCTGGGTCTTTGCAGTGGGTTGCTGCTGAATGCCACTCTGCAACAGGAAGGAAAATCAGGCTGATCTCCAACTTTGCTACTTTACCAGGATTAGCTTTTTGCCCCAACAGTGCAGCCAGAAGTAAGGGCTACAATGTACAAAGATTGCCTGGGCCTGCAAAAGAGTAAAACTGATGCTAATGTGGGGGGGCTTAAAAGGGAGAAGAGATATTTACAGCACTCTCATTGGCAGCTGGATTCATGCATGTGTTTTCTGTGCCTTTGGTTGTGTTCTGCATGCAGCACGGCACGCAGTGGGCCAGCTCTGGATGTGGCTGGTGCTCCTGTGCCCACGGGAAGGTGAACTGTGCCCCCAGGGCCTGCCCAGCCCTTGCCTGTGGACGAGGGGAGCTGCAATACACCGCGCAGGGATCCTGCTGTCCCAAATGTGTGGGCCATGGCAGTGAGTATTGCATCTGAACTGGCTTCATTGGTCCAAGTAGTCGGTCAGTGGACATCTCCTTGTAGTCCCAAATCTGGAAAGCTTTTCTTCTCTTGTTCAGTTCTGTTGGGAAGACACTGGTCTCAAGTGTGTCTCTTAATTCTCTTTCTGTCCTGCTACCATATTTACATCATTAATGGTTTGACCCATAGGCCAGGAGGAAACTATAAGCTTTAAGCAGTGAGCAAATGTGCCTAATATGTTCTTATTTTGGAGATTAAAATCTGGAAAAAAAGATGCAGGTATTTCTGATGTACTGAGGGGACCTTTGGCACTTTGCGGACTCAGGCTGTGAGCTCCAAAAATGCCTGAGCTATTGGGTACCTTTTCTCATAGAAGTCTAGTGGGAGAGGTGCATCCAGAGCTCTTAATTCACGAGTCTAAATCCCTTGAAAACTGGTGGAATTGTTACTGTCATTACCTGCTTTCACAAACCAGGATTTTGAAACCTGAGATGCACAAAAAGAATCTGTGTTTTAATTCTGGCTGATGGAAAGGGATGAAAGGGCATTAGGAAAGAAAATTATCCGTTGTTTTCATATCTCTTAGAGCCTTGCCTCTTTGATGGACACTTGTTCCAGGATGGTGAGGACTGGCGCCTTGGTCGGTGCTCCAAATGTGTCTGCAGGGACGGTGTGACTCAGTGCTTCACAGCTTCCTGCCAGCCTCTTCTGTGCAGCCAGGTCAGGACCCATTGGCCTCCTGGGGTCATTACTCATCACTGTCACCTTTTCCTTGGCAAGGGCCGTTTCTTGACTAGATGTAAAAGCGGGCAGGCAAATCTTCTGCGTGACAAGTGGGTGATTTGGAAAAGGGATTTTTGATGTGTGAAAATGGTGTGGAGTGATGGTTAAGTCTGTCAGTATACATGTGCTGTCCTGTCTCTTCCCTAATACCTTCTTTCCCCACCATTTTACTCTTATCATGCCTTTGGTAGCTAATTAAGCACAAATACTGTCTAAAAAACCTACTTTTTGTTTTGTACTAAAAAAAAATTTTAGGGTTGATCAGGAAATATTTTTATTTCTGTGAGGGAAGGAATAACACAAGATTTTTAATGGGGCTTTATCTTCACAAATTTCAGTGTTTAATTTGCAGCTGAAAAGATTGGTTTGCAGGTCTTGTTAATTTTTTTTTTTACAAGAACTCTAGAAACACAGTTGAAAGTAGTCAAATGCAGATGAAATTCCCCTTTTGACTTTAGTTTAGAAACAGAAGATCTCTTCAGCTGAAAGTAAAGTCTCAGAGCACTATTCCTTAAGTGTGCTTGTGTTTAGAAATCAACAAAACCAATAAGGTAAGTCAGGCAAGCTCAAGTAGTGGCTTACAGTTTTAGTCGAGTTGAGGGAACTGGGACATTTCTGTCTCCAAGGTGTATGATGTGGACAAATGATGAGTTCTTAGCACTTATGCAGTGATCAACCCAAGCAAAACACTACAAGTTAGTATGCAGTATTAACACAGGGGTTAGTAAAGGCAGGAGGCTATACACAGTACTCCACATTCTATACAAGTGACTTAATTTTTTGAATTCCTGTTATTATATTGGAAGTGCTTAAGGGTGTGACTGTGCTCTTTGGATTTTTTTCATTGGGCCCATTGTACAAGTTTTCTTGGGCACTCCTTTACAGCAGCATGCCGTGCTAAGGAAATGAAGGAACTGGCTCTCTGGAAATCTCTTTCTGACCTTGACTTTATGTTTTAGGGGCTGCCATTTGCCAAATATTTGTTAATCTATTACTATGTTCCAAGGATGAATCCGGAAGCTCCCTTGAAATGTCTGCTCCGGCTGAACACTCCTCCCTGTAGCACTGAGAAAAACAAAAGCAGTAGTCATAAACTTTTTTTTTTTTTCCTGTTGATGCTTACCCAGCTTTCTATTACTGGATCAGATGTTTGTGCAATTAACGCTTTTTTTTTTTTTTTGGTAGAAGGAAAGCCCACCTGTTTCTGTGCATGCTAATGGTGTTTTGCTTCGTGTTTAGATAATCAGTTAGTATTCACTGACTAAGTATTGTGCATTAAAATAAATTCATGCCTACTTTAGATTCCTCCTTTCCCACTCCAAATGGACTGAGGTTACCTGCTGGCTGATTGTTCTAATGTTTAATTGGATTTAATTTATGGAAACAGAAACAACTGTGTTGTTGCTGTGACATATGTGAGAATAATCAACTGAGAGCATCCAAGTTAACACAGCAGAAAGCTAATGCTGGTGATGTTTCAGGTATTTCCTACCAAGGTGCCCAGTAGAAGGGATGTTGGTAGGATGTGCAAGGATCCTGTTCTGCTGTCAGTCATACCTGACTTTTTCTTTCATGTGCCTTTATCTCTGTCACTTTCTTCATTCTCCACTTCCTGTCAAAAGCAAATACATAAACTCTCCCAGTATTAAATTCTCATTTTCCATCTTCCAGATAACTATGCCCTTCCCTGGGTGCTAAGGGAGAGGAACTTCACAAATGCTGGTTGCATGAAGGAGTGCACCTGGATGTTCTGCCACATATCCCACCAAAATCCACGAAAGTTCTTTTAACTCTGCTGGGAAACCTATCATTGATAAGTTTTATACTTGTAAAGTCTTCCACTCTTTCTTTGAAAGCTAGTGATTTGACTAACAAAGCAGCTGAAATAATAGTGCTTGGCATTTCAACACTACTTTCAGTCCACAAATCAGTCTTCAGTCATCCTGATGTGGCCGGAGGGAGGTGCAGGTGAATAACACTTTCCCAAATCACTGGATGTATGCAAAATTATAGCAGGGGAATCGCAGACATGATTTTGGATGGATGAAGTTGAGGCATGCAGGAACTGTTACATTGATGTGAAGTGCCAACCTATTTCAATGTGATTTAAATCAGTCATGAAAAGGTTTAAAATGGGATAATCCAGTTTTAAGCATAATTTAACACCTGTACAGACAGTTGTGCTGAAAGGATTTAACTAAAATAGTGCAAATGCCTGAGAGATGGCGAGTGTAAATCACACATTCAGAGACTCAAAATGTGGCAGTACCAGGAATAAAACCTCTTCTCTCCTCCATCTCATGCTTTAGTGTGCTTTTCTACATAGCTTGAGATATACTCTGTTTTCCTCTGTATATCTGTATACCTGAATATATGTACTTTATCTCGTGTGTGTGTGTGTGTGTGTGTCTTTATCTGCATGTATGTATCTATCTGTATATTTGGACCTCAGTTGCCATCCAAAGAAGTCCAGAAAGTGAGATGAAGGAAATACTTTTCTTGCTAGCTTTCTACACTAATCTCATGCTGTGAAGACTGCCCCCAGATACTGGAGCCAAAATGAAGCCTTGATTGACCCCAGGTTATCACACAGATACTAAATGCCTGGCATTCCAGGCAGTGATGCTGAGCCCCGTGTTAACTGTTAATGCTCTTATTTTACTTGTCTCTCCCGGTTTCTCTTTAGGATGAAGTTATGGTTATGTCTCCTGGAAAATGCTGCCCGGAATGTGTCCCGAAGCCCTGCTCAGTGTCAGGAAGAGTGTACCAGGTAACCTTTGACAAGCCACACCAAAAGGCAGTTGTTCACAAATTCTGGCACACATTGCTCTCCCTACTCCCTGACATCTGACTTTCTGCCAGCACTGTTAGTTTAGTACAACTGTTGCTTTTTTTCTTCCTGGAAAGCCAGAAGAGTTGAAAGAAATTAGGACTAGGTAAGAATTTGCTGGCAAGCAGAAAGGAAGTTTGCACGGTGAAGCAGATCAGGCACTTTCTTTTCACACTTTTTGGAAGGAGGAAAGCAGAAAGCATTGGTGAAGGTCAAAGTGTTTATAGCTTTTATTGTATCACCTGAAATTAATTTAATGCATTATTTAATGAATGTATGTCTGCGGGTTTTTCTGTTAATGATTATTTTTTGCTAATAATAGTTGTTAAGGCCTCGCTAATGTCACAGCTTGCAAGTAATGAGGAATACACACTATAGTGTCTAGACCTCCTACCTTTTCTTCCTGTTTGCTGATCACCTACAGGTGAGCGGTTTTTAAGAAGTTTATTATTAGATACAGACATGCAGAAGGAGCCATCATATTCCATAAGCAGCACAGATTTCTGGGAAGGATTTGGTTATTTACAAAGAGTATTTAACGATTGTATACGTGTTCTTTTTGAACAGCATGGTGAGCAGTGGAAAAAAAATGCCTGCACTGCATGTGTGTGTCACAGAGGAGAAGTCAGATGTCTGAGAGAGACCTGTGATGCTATTACCTGTGAGAAGGTAGTTAAAAATCATTCACCTCTGATACCCTGGCTGTACACATCGCCGTGCCCATGCCATAAGGTTCAGACAGTCCTGCTCAATGGTTGCTGATGTTTTGTAGGGGGAGAAGAAAGTGCAGCGTCCTGGGAAGTGCTGTGAGGAGTGTGTGTCTTCCAAGAGAAACTGCTTGTATGATGGCACTATCAGGTACCACAGTGAGATGTGGAATAGCACTCAGTGTGACTTCTGCATGTGTGATGAAGGGCACGTCACTTGCCAGGAAGCAGAGTGTGCCAAAGTGGAGTGTGCCAAGGTAAGAATGTTTTTTTTCTTTCAGGATATATCAGTCAAGTCTTGTGATATTTTTTCCTCCTCTTTTTTTTCTCGACTGACATCTTGAGACACTCAAAAAAACAGACCTTCTCTCAGGGCTTGTTCTGTGCATTTACGTTGAAAACACTTCACAGGAAAGCAGAGTAAACTTTGGATTTTCCTTGCAAGTTTGACTGCTCAGTGGGCTTGCATTGTGAAGCAAGCCAGTGTGAATCGGTGACTAATTTAGCTTGGATTCCCTCCCAGGCTGTTGTCTTGTCTGCTACAATGGAGGGTCAGACACTCAGATGTTTCAGTGACCACTGGCTTTACCAAGAGCTGAACATAGGGAGAGGCATACAGGTCAGAGACAGTTAAAAGCTTAAGAAATGTTCCTTTTATCTTCATTCTGTATGCTACAGTGGGCTTCAGTAAAGTAGTTGGATATGGAAGTTGATGTTCCACTTCTCTCCATTTTTTCCGTGCCGTTCTTGGCATGGAAGTGAAGCTGGTAAGGTATTTTATTCCCAGTGCTGTTTATTCCAAAACTAATCCCCCCTCGTCCCCCAGTTATGTTTGTTCTCTAGAGGATGTGCAAAATGCATTAGATAGGGTTGAATGCTTCACACACAGACATACACAAATACGTTTTGAATTGCCTTTTTGCAGTGGAGTAAGACTTCTGTGTTGTTTGTCACTACACCTGTTTTAATTGGTGGGCTCAGATCTACTTTATACCTACTACTCCACGGTGTCAGTGAAGAGAAGGGAAGGAATTGTAGCTTTCTGAGTTTTCTCTCTCAGTAGCAATGCTTTTCTGGTGACTCTGCCTGTATGCTAAATCTTGAGTAGCAGCAGCTTTGTGTTGTGTCTGAAATCCAGCCAAAATCTGGGCATAATAGATTCACTAGATTTTATTGTTTTAATGAGTGTTCAAAAAAGTGTGAATCTGCCCATGGGATCACAAATGATGATCATGCAGAGAGGATGCATCTAGGAATAAAAGTGTATGCTTGTTCATCTGATTTTGTGCCTTTTAAACAGCAAAATACATGGAGTGTGGGACCCAAACTCTTGTCACTGGCGTAGTACTGCTGGTGATCATCTGACCTTAAACTGCATGCAGAGAATTTGCTGGGTGGAAAGTCGTGGTTGTCATAAAATCTTGTGCACTTGCATCTGTTTCAGTCAGCTTCCTGCGTGCTTATGGCTGTAAATTGGATCATTTACACTAATGATGATGGCATGCTGTCATGGCTCAGTAGGGAGAATTATTTAATATTCATGCTCATATCTTGGGTACTGACAAAGAATCCATTATTCAGAAAAGCCAAGGATATTTTACAGAACAATAGCTGGAGACGTTAACATGTAGGGTTCAAAACTAGGGGTTTCAAAAGTGTGTAGCATTATCACTCACGTAGCAATTTTTCAAACTCGGGCACTCAAAGGTAAGCACCCCTCTAAAAGCCCGAGCATCTAAAAAAGTGGTGGTGTTTGTCAGAGTATGAACTGCTGCAATTTTGAATTGAATGAAACGGGATTGCTAGTGAGACAGAAGGAGGAAGACTGCATCAGTGTTGCAGACAAGAGTTATGGTCCCACTTGATAAAAGATATTTGCCCAAGGTTTTATAATTCTGCATGACTTCCCTTAAGATAACCCAGCTTCCTCAAGTCGTGTTCAGCCATAGTTTACCTTAATAGTACAAGGTGAAGTTACTACAATAAAGTATTTACTCAAAAAGCAGATGGAGTATTTTCTTTTTCCTTTGCTTTTTCCTTTTTGAGTTGCAGGTCTGTTTTTTAGGCACCTGCATCAATAAATCGGAGCTGATGTGAAGCTAGGAGCATTTGGATTCATCCCTTCATTAAGGCACTATTAATTTCCTGGTCACATCATCCTGTTTAAAGTGTAATGAGGCCACAGATATGAACTGCAAATCCTAGACAGCTCGACGTAGTATAGCAGCATTACCTGAGGGTAGGGTAGAGGTTTAGTTTATAAACCCTTTCAAGCAAACCTGTCCAGCAACTGCCAGATGAAAGTGTCTGTGGTGATTCTGACCTAATCTTCAAAAAAACATTTTCAGCGGGTTACTGATGAGCTAGGAATACAAGTTACGTGGCAGGCAGGGTTAGCTGTGGATGTTGAAGTGGATACACTCAGCCAAAACTGCTCAAGCTGTCAGAGCATGAAGTAATCCTGCTGGAGCACTTGCCAGCATCCCAGCTAAGTGAGCACACTCGTGGCAATGTTCAGAGGAGGATGAGTTATGGGTGCTACCAAGGGATGCTGCAGCCTACCTGAGTAGGCTGGCGATGGAGTATTTCTGCTAGCAGTCCTGCAGCCCCAGAAACTACAGGATCAGTAACATGGAGCTTGCAGGGTGCTGTATAGCCAGCAAGCTGCACAAGTCTTTCTGATACTTAGAAGAAATGGAGCTGGGGGGTTGAGAGTTACGAATGGTGCATGTAGATGTAGGTGTGTACGTGTTTGAGAGGGATTACATAAAATATTTCTTATCTTTTCTGCCTCCAGCCCATCACTGCCTTTCAATATTCTCAAGCTGGAATACGATGAATCTCTCTTCAGCAAAGCCACAAGTTATCTGACATAGCCTCTCCCTTTTCTGAGTCTTGGCAGAGCAGTGTGGTTGCATTTTTTTTTGGCTAGGCAAGCCATGTTCCCTGGCTAGCTGTTCTCAGTTTACCTGTAGCGTGTGTTTATGTATGTGGGTGGGGATGTAGGCAGAGGTGTGGATAGGAGAGTTTACGGTATATAGTAGTGACATGAGATCCAACCACTGCCAATGGCATTTTGAAGTAATGATTTAAGAGCAAAAATGTATAGAACCAGCAGAGAGAGATTTAGGCTGTGTGTGGTCCTTGATGACTAAGAGCCATATGGTTCCTCCTGTCTTACCCATTCTCAGAAACACACCAGGGTTGTGAGAGGGTGGCCTGACTTAGTTGTTCTACTTTGTTGAAACTAAGAGTGACCAGTGATGTTACTGCCCTATCTATGTCTAAAGTAATTTGCATACAAAAATTGGTGAGAGTGCCAATGTGGCACAGTGGAAAATATGGAGCAGATGCCCAGTTGGTGTAAATCAGCAAAGCCATTTGGTAAACTTGGCGCTCAGCTGAATTTTGTGAGCCATCAGAAGAAAACAGCTACACGCTGAAATGGAAACCAGTGTGAGCTGTGGGGTTTCAGTGGGTGTGTGAGCCCCTTGCAGGCATTTAATGAACGGTTGTGACTTCTCTGTTGTGGTAGGTAAGGAAGCAACCTGGTTGCAAAAGGAGGAGGATTATGCCTGCTAAGATTTGGGGAGGGGTATTAAGACTGACATTTAATGGGTGTAGATTAAACAAGTGCTTAGTGGAGGTTGGCACCAAGTCTAATTTAGTCATTTATTTGTAACTACTTAATGGTAGTGGGTTTGTATACATATGCCTGTTTTCTGACTAGTATGGATTACCTTACCTATGTTTACAGTGTGTGAGAATCTGGCCCAGAAAAGCTACTAAGGTCAGGAAATTGAAGCTGTTTCTTTTGAGTTGTGTCCTGGCTCCCTAGGACAGTGTCTCCCTCTTTTCTAAGTACTCAGCTTCCACTTGGGCACAAAAAGTTGTGATGAATTAGGACACTTTATTCCTGTCTCCTGCTGCTAAATTCTTACCTTCAAACTGAAGTTATTTAAGTGCATTCTATGGAATTGTACCATTGTAACAAAGAACAGTCTTCTTCCGTCCTGGATAAACAGAGCATGTGCTTTGAAATTCTCTTGGGGAAAAAAAAAAGTAGAACGTTCAAAATGAAGGTAAGCTTCTATGCATTGAAATCGTGACAGTGGTCCAGTAAGATCCTAGTGATCCATGGTAAAAATATGTGGAACAGTAAAAATATTCTCTGTACTTGCAGTGGATTATACTGGGTCTTTCTCTGCAGGATTTAGGAATGAGGTAATGGCCTTATCACTGAATTCCCTGGCCTTTTCTGAGATTTGTTCTGCAACTGCACCAAGCAGATTTTTCAAACTGTACCTACAGAGATGGAGTAGGCTAGAGAGAAGATAAGGTGAAATTAGATATCGGAGATTGCATTCCAGGGCAGGAGCTGCTCTGTCTCTGCATTCCACAGTATTTTTGGTGATGTTGGTTCCATTTGAATTACTGCAACCTTTCTCTTCACAGAGTGAAGAATTAATTCACTTAGATGGGAAGTGCTGTCCTGAGTGTATCTTGAGTAATAATTACTGTGTTTACAAAGAACATACCAAAGCTGTGAGTATCCTGGTACTTCGGAGCACATAGTAGTAAGTTCTGCTCATAAAGATTTGGGGAAATTGGCTCTCCTCTCCAGTTCTGAGAAGAATCTTATTTGCAAGTGTAGCAGAAAAATAATCCCTTAATATTGTTTGCAGGTTGCTTTTACAACTTACAGAATGCACTTGTTTATACTGCGTGTATCTGCTGCAGAGTTTAAGTTTGCCTTGCTTTCCTTTCTGCGGCATAATCAATCGTTTCCCTTTAATATTTAATATAGATACTCATAGGTTTCCTGCACATCTCATGGACTTAAAGATTCCTGACTTGAATCCTATAAAGTAGAAGCTACAGAGCTGGGGCAATGTATAGCTTTCCGCCTATGTATCCCACCGATTATAATTTTTACTCTAACAGGAGTCCATTACTTCATGAATATTTTCAAGGAACTTTCCTTCTGAAGTTAAATAAAAAGGAAACATGAAGTATCTTGGTTTTAATGTACCAGTAATGGACTTTTCATTGCTCTGACAGATGAGGACTGGAGCTAATAGCTGCTGTTTGCCAACAGATGTGAGAAATGGGAAGTTTAATACTGTTCTGTGGGGTTTTTTTTCTAATGCTAATACTTTTCTTTCCTCAACTCTCTTTTTCTGACCCAAGTGAGGTAAAATATATTAAGGTGTCAGGTTTATTCCAGTTTGTGCTTTATTCCTTTTAAGAGAGGCACTGTCACAAAAGCTTCGTGGGCGTTTAAAATGCTCGCTGTCTCTTTTCTGTCTTTTGACTTCCTCACATGTTGCCAGCAGAACCTCGGCCACCAAGGGCAGGCCTAAGGATGCACATCGCGGGAGAGGAACCATGGGTGCAACATCTCTTCCCTCCACTGACTAGTAAAAGTAGGCAGGTGTCAGGTGCCATGGGTGGTTCTGGAGAGAGCCGGCAGTACCTCTTCACCTATGTGGCGTTTCGGCCCGTACTCAGTGGTGGAAAGCCAAGCAATTGAAGAGAGGAGAAGAGGACATAAAACGTGGTGATGGTTAGAAAGAGATTTAAAGTGTGACAAAAAGGTCATTATGCAAAGACATAGATTCAGACAGTGGACAGATGACAGGTATCTGTTCAGATACGGAGCAGATTCAAGCACTTGGTACCAGGTTGTGAAAAAGAAGCAGACAAGTGAGGCAGCAAAATTTGGAGACAGAAGATGCTTTGAGTGAGAGAAGACAAAGGGAGGTGAAGAAGTAGAAAAGCCTTACTGCTAACTGAAAAAACACGCTGCTTTGGAGGGAGTGCTGAGAGGGAACGTGTTCAGGTGTTCCAGGCCAAGGATTTTTCTCAGTAGGCGCTTTGCAGGCTGTCTGATTCCGGAAAGGCAAAGAGGGCAAGAGGGTGATGGTAGAGAGGCATGCAGTCCCGTCTTGGCAGGCGGCGGTGCTGAAACGCTCCCAGAAATGTTTAATTTACTGTAGTACTGATGTAGCCTTGCGGTTTCCATGCACAGCAAAACTACGTTGTGCAGAAGCTCTCCTTCGCTGCTGATGCTGGCCGTTTGGTTTTTCTTGTGCAGAACGGAGAGACGTGGGAGGAAGGGCCGTGCGGAGAGTGCGAGTGCCGGGACGCAGTGGTGACGTGCTTCCAGCGCTCCTGCCCACCCTGCCCGCTGGGCAGCGTGGCTTTTGAGGTGAAGGGTGACTGCTGCCTGCACTGCGCACCAGGTACAGACGCAGGGTCCGTCATTTCTTAACGTCCCTCGTGTTGGCTGGGAGCATGTGCGTCAGTGCACCTCTGGCACAAGGGGTTGTTCCGGCATCCCTGCGCCCTCGCTTCCCCAGGTCTGACACCTGTGTTGAATGTTAACTTGTCTTTGGTTTTCAGTTGCTAATTAACTGGTTTCCATATCATTGTATTAAGGTTCTCAGAGAGGTTGAGGGCTCCATCCAAAAGCTCCCACTGACTTCCCTTGGTTTAAATTATAGCTTTCTTTTAGCAAAAGAGTTTCTCCTTGGGGTTGGTTTTGGGCAATGTTTTGTCTTTTTTCTTCAACATGAATTTCATAAAGTAGAGGACTGTTCCTTTCTGAATCCTAACATGGGTTTTGGAGTTTATGGGCTCTTGATTATTTCTTGGGAGTGGAAAGAAGTTAGAGCCTGCTTACACTGTTACACCACAAGCTCACCTGGGGCTGAATGGCTGTTGGTTAATAATTGTGTGGAAAGATTAGGATAGCCATAGCTTAGATATTAATTTTGCATATAAATTTGTTTTTCTCCAGGATATTGGCATTCTCCTTGATTTACATTTCATAGTTGGTAGGCTTTAGCTGTGGTTTGCTAATTTTTCATGTTGGTAGCTCTCTTGTTGCATTCATATAACTTTGGTTTTATCAGAGTGCTCCAGTTAATGTTTTATCTCAGTAAAAAGAAAACAGTTTCACAGTTTAATTATGCTGTCATTTGCAGGAATGCCTTGGCATATTTGCCGTATTAGTGTTTTAAAGTTTGTTATTTACTGCATGCTAATAAAAAGGCAAAGCACTATTAATTGAGACGTGAGAAAAATGGGTTTTGGACAGTTCAGGTAAAATTGTCCTGGATTTTCCAAAGGGAACAGCATCTGCACAGCTTCTAAGGAGGGGGCAGTTTATAAAGTGCTCTCAGTTGCCCTCTGTGCTCCTTATCAAGTGGTCCCACTGTGTACTGGGTACCCATGAAAATCTGACCTCTTAGTGTAGCTGCTGTAATGGTAGCATTTTGGAAGACCCAGGCTTTAAAGTCATAGTATTGGACATAGAGCCAAACTTGCAATTTGTGTCCTAAATGGTAAACGGAAATTTCCTTTACTGAAACCTGCTGTTTTGTCTCTGTCTTTTTCTGGTTTGCATTGGAGGGGATGAGAAACAAATGCAAAATCCAGCCTGCAGCAGTTCAATCTGTGAGCCCAGAGCATCGGCCCCTAACGCATCTGCTTCGTTAAAGCCAGTAAAAATTTATTGCTGCTTCTCACAGATGTGCTGGGGGAAGCAGGCAGAGAGAACCCATTCATTCTCAACCAGTGTAAAGCATATAGCCCTAAGCATAGCTGTGTTTATGTTAAAACCAGCAAATATGCCCTCTCACTAGGAACATTTGGGTTGGAGCGGAGGGAATTTTTTTGTACCTAGAGAAAAATTGCCCATTCTGCACCTCTCCAAGAAGTCTCCAGTTCATTGTCAGACTGGAAGGTTGTGGCTGCATATACCTGTGGAAAGTTATTGCAAAGAAATAGATAGAGACAGAGTTTTCTAGTCATTCTCCCTGTTTATCACATTATCCTCCTGTTTATTCATTGTTATCTTCAACTGTGTGTCTTCTGTAGCTTTTGATTCCACATTCTTTCCTTAGATACATCTGCCTGGAAAATTGCAGGTTGTTTAGTGTAAATGAAGGAGAGGTTTAGCACTGGGATCCTTTTTGCTGACTTGTCAGGAAGGAACAGGCACCTTTTCTTCCAGCAATCAAAAGCAGCTCAGTAGTAAAGCAAAAGTAGTCCTTCTCTTGGCTCTGCAGAGAGCGCAGCCACGCCATTTGAGAAAACATCTGTGGTCAGGAAATGCTTGCTGCGGTGCTGCAGCATAAAGCTTTTGGCTGGAGGGGGAGTTGTGTGCCGCCTGTACTCCAACCTGGCATGAGCACAGTTTTGTCTTCTTGCAGGGTCTGACTGAAGGAAACTTAAATCCAGGTTGTTCTGGATTGTTAGTTCCTGATGACTTATGATTTTTAGTGCTGAGAAACCCTGTGAATGATGAATATCCTTTTTATCAATAGTCTAGAAAATCTGAGTCTGTGTAATAACTTCTCACACACCAGAATACAGCAATATAATATTTAGCCCCTTTCATGCAATCTTGGAAAAAAACCCACTCTCAAACTAACACACCTTGAACCACCAACAGAACCAAGTAATGAATTTGGCTTTGATTTTGAAGTATGAATTGTTTTGTGCCTTCCTGGTTGAAAACACTGCTGACGGTTTTTACCTTTGTGGCTTTTCTTTGTGCCAGTTGAATGCCACCCAGACTGTCTGACCTGCTCTGAGGCCTTTGATCACTGTAGCGCCTGCCGCGACCCAAGGAGGCAGCTGCAGAATGGGCGCTGTGTGGAGATGTGTGAGCTGGGCTTCTACCAGGATGGGGGGACTTGCTTAGGTAATTTCTGCATCTGTCAGATGACTTATCTCCTCTGTTGCATGCTGTGCTTTTGTTAGTAGGATCTCACAGGCTTATTATAAAGAGATTGCCAGGCTTTGTTTGGAAAAGCATTCGGGCACATACTGAGTAGTAACCATGGACTTGAGACTTCAGAAGGTTTCCGGTGGAAGCCCCTGAAAAATGCAAATTCTCAAACTTTTGCCAAAATGAGGCAAAATGGTCTCATTTTATCAGAGCAGGGGAGTCTTGCTGCATCAAGACATTTGGGATTAATACATCTTTCTCCTCTATTGTTTCTGTTGGAAGCCTGCAATGAAACGTGCTCAGCCTGTACCAATGGATTTGAGTGCTCCTCGTGCCAGACATCCCTGCTACTGAAGAACGGGCAGTGTGTGGCTTCGTGTGGGAAGGGATACTTCCAGGATCAGCTCCTCTGCATAGGTAATTCAGAGCAAAAAAGTGCTTTTGATAGCAAAACAACAGACAAAAGCTGTACCCGAGCTATTAGATATACTTTCTGTTGGGGGATCTGCTGTTGACATAGGTGTTAATGTTTACCCTAGAGTAAAGGAAGGAGGGAACAGAGGAACTAAGTCATATGGTGTAAAATTGATTACTGGTTGGAGAAATAGTCATTCAAATTCCTCAGTGGATCAGTTCTGTTGGCCTAAAACTCTGTTTTTGAATGCTGAGGTTTGTCACCACTGTCCTTTTTCAATTCAGAATGCCCTTTTGGAAATGTGACTGTGGTTTTTGTGGTGTTAAGGGTACAGAGCAGGATGTATGCACTGATTTTACTAAGAATGTAACACCCTGAGCCATGCCGGCCAATCTGATCCACAGGGCTTTTCTTCAAGTCCAGTGCAGACTTAACTGCATCTGCTAATGCCAGACCTTTCAGGAGATGGTACTTTGAGGTGTATAGAAAATTGCTTGAAGGGGTGAGGGATTGACAGGACTCAGAAAAGCTCACAGAAAATACTTTCTGGAAAAGGTTTTGCTTTGTTTTGCCATTCATTTGTTTCACATGGTGTGTTCTTCCTGAGAGTTGATTGGACTAACTGTTCTCAGGAAGCATATTTACAAAGTAAATTAGTAATTCTATAAAACACTGAGATGTGTCTAAATCCTATATCTTAGCAATTGGAAAGACTGAGAATAAGACTGGAAAGTTAAATTTTTTATCTTTGATGAACTATAATAGTGCATTTATGAGCTTCCCTTGCTTCTTTGAAATACTTGTACTTTTCACAAACTGTAAGGCAGCTGCTTTTTCATCATGACAGTTTAATTGTTTTCTCCAAAGTTAACACTTTTCTCCTCTTGATGTTGGCCTTTTTAAAAGGCGTCTAATTATTTCTGCAGCTCTAATTCAGCAAAGGGGTGGAGCACATGCTTAACTTCTTGAGGCATCACTTTAATTTCTTTGGAACTAGCTCTCCTGCTTAAAATTAAATTCAGGCTTAGGGCTTTTGGCAGATTTCAGGGGAAGACACTTTATATTGTAAGTCCAGTTTCCTTTTCTGAAGTGGTTTTCCTCAAAGAGCTGACCATTTGTTTCAGGTTTTGAAAGTCTGGTAAGCCTCTGTCCTCCAGCAGTGACTATAGACTAGAGCCCCATTGTGCATGTATAAAGAGAAAAGAGTGACCCAGTCCAAAAGAATTTATAGACTTAAGTATCAAATAATCTTGTACTTCACTTGGTTTTATTTTACCATTTCCTTTCCACCTGCTCCTAGTGTTTTAATTGGCAGTGCCCATGTACTGCTGAAGTGGTAGGGAAGGGCTAATGTTTCATTTTATTACTGGTTTGTAGAATACTGATTGCACTTTCCATCCAAATTTGCAGTCACGCATGCTTGTAGCTGAAAGTTGCTGGGAAAATTTGTTCCTGTTTCCTTAAGGGAATTAAACCAATTTGCTTTAGTTCTGCCTGGCTGCATTTTCTGCATAAAGTCAAACCAGTGGAGAAAGTCTTAAATTTCAGACACGGTCCATAATTCATTGCCATTTGCTCTTTCGTTGTATCCTCTTTATTTTTACAAATCTGTAATCTGATCATACAGCAAGCATTAGACTATTCAGAAATACTTTTCTTACAGTGGTTTTAACATCTACAATAAACATGTTTCAAAATCACAAAAAGAATGAACTAGACTGTGTTAATTGCTGTAGTTCCAGTAATATCCTTCTTGAGGAATTTAGTCTGGAGATGAAAAAGACCTGTAAGACCAGGTTTCTTATTCCATCCTGTCATTGAAATGCTGTTGTCTGCATTGTAACAAAACACAATGAATTAACCGTTCCTTTTGTTTGTGTTTTATAATATCTGGTATGATTGAATCTGGTTTGAATTTTGGAATACAGTTGTTTGATTTCTGCCCTATTTTAATCTTACACCAGGGTTGTTTTCTGCCCCTGTCCCTCTACCTGCTTCTGTAAAGTATTAAATCCATTAAGAGAAGGTAAAGTTGAGAATAAAAGGTAATAGGTTCAGTTATGTAGCAGTGTATTTAAAGATCACGGATCAGTTTGTATCAGGCTTAGGGTGGAGTGGTAGATGAAGTCTTCCTTCTCGGGAACAGGCTGTGGAAACGGTTAAGAACCCGCCTGCCGAAGGCAAAGCAAAGGGAAGTGAAAATAAAAGATGCCTGCCTGGTAGAATAGAAGGGCTCGACGGACTTGCAGTGTTCAGTGCTCTCACTGCATTTTTCTAACTTAATTATTTATGTTTTCCAGATTATTCAAAAGCCTAGGCAGAACTCAAGTATTTCTGCTTTCATCTCCCAAAGCGCGAATGTAGAAATGTGAAAGCTGACGCTAAGAGACCCAGCTTACCGTAGCAAAACACTTGAATTTTTATTCATGACCTGTTGTTTTGTTGTGCCCTATCTGGCTGCAGAGGCTCACCTTGAGGATAAATGGCTGAACATGACTAAGCTGAGCTTGCCCAGCTCATGGTGAGGAGGGCAGATTAGAGGTGATTAGCGGTACCCTGTGGCATAGAGTGGTGGGACCCCATCTGTGCTTTCCCAAAGCCAAGCAGTGACATCTTGTTGTGTTCTTGCTGGGACACCGTTTGCGTTAGCCCTCCTGCTGTCTTCAAACCTGGGAATGTTATACCTGCCCTGGTGCAGATAAGAGAGAGTTTGGTGAGCGGATCTTTAATTGATCCTCTGACTTGTGGTCAATCATGAAAGAACAGAAACATCGCTTTGCAGGACCTCTCATCTTCTAAAAGCCTGGGCTTGTGTCACTTCTCTGTGACTCCTAGAACTGACCCCACAACACCTGAGTAACAGAGAAGAGAAAAAGACCCGTTGGCTCAGGAGCCACTGGAATGTTCTTTTGTGAACCACAAAGCGAGACCCAGGAAGTTTTGTCTGTTTAACATTGATTTTCGGGAAAGACATGTTACTGCAGCTTAACGAATACCATTGTGTCAGCTGAGGCAGAGTAATTGCACACCTTATTGCAACTGGAAGGTCAGCTATCTTCTCTTGAACATCTTTCCTTCAGCAGCAGTGTCTGGTTTAGCTGCAGGGTCTTGTCTGTAAAGTCCAGGATCCTCACTGAAGGGAGGAGGCAATGCGAAACGGCCCCTACAAATGTGAACTGAAAATAGCCAGGAAGGGGGAAAACAGTTTCCTGGCGATGCAGTCACTTCTGTTGATTTATTTTCACATAGCCGCTTAGTTGCTGTAGGCAAAGATGTTTTAGCTGACAGTGGCTCCATTGAATGCTTCCATTTTTTCCCCTGCTTTTTCAGCAGAGGTGGTGACCGGCTGTTTGGGCAAGGAGCAGCTGTTGAGTCTGGCAGTGATCCAGTGCTGAAAGAACCAAAGTTTCTGCAGGCAGGGTGTGCATGAGTGTGCATAAGCACAGGGCAGGAATAGGTTGGGACTGCTGTTCCAACTGCATGAGCCCAGGTCCTACACATTTGGGATCCATAGCTTACAACTCCAGCTGCAGTTGTACCATCTGATGGCAAACAGAGTGGAGATACTGGCTGAAACTTAGTAGCTGCTGGACTTGTGACAAAAAAAAAAGTCCTCAAGACATGTGAAAATAAATTGCCTGGTGCCTGTTGCTGCCAGCACGAGAAGTGAAGGATTGGATCTGTAGGAGCATGAATCAGGTTGTGCGTGTTTGTCATCTGGAGACTGGCAGCTGGTAACTCCTGGAGGCACAGGCCACCTCATACAGAAATGGCTGCATCAGAGGAGTCAGTGGAGCCGCTTCCCAGGGAGGGCTCACATGGCAGAGCTAGTGACTGGAGCAGCGCATCAGAGCTGAGTCTCTTGCTGCAAGAATTCTTTTTGGTTGGCCCACCTAGGAAATTGTTTAAATCCTGTACTTTGAGTTGTTTGCACTGCTTCCAAATGCTAAATCTGGCTGTCTTGCTAAAAATCAGGTTGCATTCTTTCTCCTTTCCTTCCTTTCTTCCAAACTCTGCTACTTAGATCCCTCCTGTTTCTGTCCCTTTCTGTCTCAAAGAAGCCATTTGGGCCTGGTCTGGTAGCTTGGAGTCATCTAGGAAGACATGCAATTTTAACACAACAGCTGCTTCACTAGAAGACTTGAAAGCTGCTGTGATACCCAAGAGTGGATTTGCAGGATCTTTGCCAAGGGCTAGTGAGAGCCAACTGGTAACTGGAGAGAGGGAGTGGAAGTAAGATCTTAAAATCCTTCAGCCTGCAGACTGAGCTGGTTTGTATCATTACCTGGCTTGAGTCAAGACATTACATATTTCCCCAGCAGAAGTGTGACACTGGGAGTGCTCTTAGCCCACTTTGTCTAAAACACCCTTCCTTCTTGTCTCACTCCCTTTCTTGGTAGCTGTGTGTAGAGTAGCACTTGTGTTGAGTTTCTTTTGGCAACAGAGAAACGTAGAACCACAGAATGGTTTGGGCTGGAAGAGACCTTGAAGACCCTCCAGTTCCAACCCCCTGCCACAGGCAGGGACACCTCCCACCAGCCCAGGCTGCTGCCAGCCCCGTCCAGCCTGGCCTTGAGCACTGCCAGGGATGGGGCACCCACAGCTGCTCTGGGCAGCCTGGGCCAGCGCCTCACCGCCCTCACGGTAAAGAACTTCTTCCTAATATCTGATCTAAATTTATCCTCTTTCATCTTAAAACCATTCTTCCTTGTCCTATCTATGGGGGAGTGGGCTGGGCTGCCTATCCGCTGCTCTGTTAGCCCTATGGGCATGTGTCCATAGAAAGGCCAGAGAGCCAGAAGGGAAGGCAAGCTGGGAGTTAGGTTATTCGAACTGCAGTTAGCTGTAGCCAAGGACAGTAGTGGTGGTGACAAAAGCTCAGCAGAATGGCCGTGTGCAGACTTAGGTGGAGGTGCCAATACTGCTGGGCACCATCTCCAAAGAAGAGCCTGAGATGTGGGTCCAGCCATTCCAAAGACCTTTTGAGCCTGGGTGTTGTTTATGGCAGACTCACATCCAGCAAAATGTGTGGCACTGGAGCGAGGTGAAGACATTATTCTGACATACACAGAGGGACAGCTTGAGGCAGCTGCTGGAGTGAAGAGATTGAGGTGTGGATGTGCTCTGGAGAGCTTGGTGTAGTGCCGGCAGCAAACAGTGCGCGGTGGGAATCAAAGAACATTTGCCCAACTGAC
Source organism: Falco rusticolus (assembly GCF_015220075.1). Classification (NCBI taxonomy): domain Eukaryota; kingdom Metazoa; phylum Chordata; class Aves; order Falconiformes; family Falconidae; genus Falco; species Falco rusticolus. The sequence goes on from NC_051187.1 coordinate 103,613,670, forward strand.
CTGGCTTTCGTCAAAAGTGCATTTTTAATACAGCTGGATGCAAGGTTGCCTGTTTAACAACAGAGTCTGGAGGCCAGGCTGCTAGGAGAGAAAAGTATCTCTTGGAAAGGAGCAGCATCTCCAGAGAGGACTTGAGAACTCTGCAAATAACTGGGTATGTTCAGATGTGTCAACATATTGAGGCAAGTTAACAGCGAGGCAGGTCAAGCTGTGCAGTGGGAAGTCTATAATTAGAGCATCCGAGTCCTGGTGCCCACTCTTTCAAAAAGAAATTGAAAGTCTGAGCTCAGAGAGGAGCAAAGCATTCACGTCTGGAAGGTGAAGTGAGGACATTTACAGCGTGAACTCATACTCTGCAGTTAACTTTCAAGTGTAGACGTGCCCCAGGAGTCATCCAAGCTGGAATGAGATGCAGCTTTTTATCAGCAAGGGAAATTATCAACTGGAAAGAAAAAGCATGCACAGTCTTTACCTTGGGATGGGCTGTTTCGTATTCATTGTGCTGTGACTCAGCCATAATTAGATGCACTTGATAGCAATGACCACACTTGCTGTAGAAGTCAGGGGGAATATCCTTTTGGGTACAGGATGCCCAGCATTCTTACGATACTCTCCTCACATAGTTCAGGAACTAGAAGAGCCACAGCATTCGGGAGAGGTCAGGAAAAAAGGTACAGGAAGGTGAGAAAGGGGAAAGCAAGAGCAAGGCAATAGGAGAAGATGAGAAAAGGGAAAATAAACAAAGGTGAAAGTGTGGAGAAAGAGCATCCAGAATATCAAAGACCATGTGCTGGGCATGAACTCAAATGTCCTGTGTCTTGGCCTCCTAAACACTCCTTGTTCTAACCCCATGCATGTCACATCACATCTCTTGTGTTTCAGTTCCCTGCATACGAGATGGAGATGATAACCCTTCCCTGCCTTGAGGAGCAGTGAGATCCACTAAGATGTGGTGTTTATCTTGTGCTGTGCAGTGTGACTCACGTATAAACATAAAGAGGTGCTCCGTCTCATTAATTTAACGAACATGAGACAAACAAAAACTATGGCCTCAAGCAGAGAGAAGCAGCACAGAAACCATGCAAAACAAGAGTGAGATGGGAGTGGTGATCACTGGTTTGCTGTGAACTTACCGCTACCTGGACTGCAAACACTTTCACTCTCACCTGTTATTGGGGAGAGGATGAATTGCCTCTCACTTAGGGGGGTTACTTTGGCGGGAAGGTGTTTGCTTTTGCCACTGCTCTGTATGTAAATGTGCTCGCAGTTATGTGGGTGAGCTGCTGCTGTGTCCGCTGGTTCCTGTGTTACGCTGAGACTACTCACAGATGCGTTTTACTTGTGTGGTTGCAACTTCAGACTTCAGGTTTGCAGATACAGGGCAAATGTCAAAGTTCTGGTTTCTCCCACCTGCTGTGGTCTGGGAGCACAAGCACGTACCTGCCTTATTGTGAAATAATAAAATTAAGAATAACTTTGGAACATACCTGGGTGTAATCAAGAAAAACAATTCTAATAGCTGAAAGAACTATAATTTGCACAGTTCCTGCAAGCACTGGTAGCACATGATTTAATGTGAGTCAGTGTCACAGATTCCATAAACAGTAACCACAGTGGGCTGAATTTCCCTCACAGCTGAACTTGTACAGTTTCTAATAAGATAGCTCATTCAACAGCTGTTTTGGGAGGCAAAATGGAGCTCCGTACAGTTATTAGTTTAATTGTAAGATGTGATCTTGCTTGAGTATCACTGTTCTGCCTGTGTGGTCCTGTACCCAGGTGCCACAGAGAGGGCATTTATACGGCTTGCATTGCAGGAACGTGATGCTCTTCAGGAATATCTGAAACATTACTGTGTCCCAACTATGATATATGTCTCGCCCAGAGAGAAACGTAGCTGGTATCTCAACTCGGTGAGGGAATGCCCCTTCTCTTCTGGAAATGTCAAGGGAAAGATACGCAGTGCCCGCTGTACTGGACCTGGGACCCACTGTCCACTTTTCCCCAAGAATTACTCAAACTGAGCACGTGAGGATTTCTGCCCTGCCCAACCAGATCACCCAACAGCCAGAAGTCAGTTCCTTCTGTGCTGGCACGGAGTTCTGGAAGGGCAGGAGGAGTTGTTTCTAGAAGTAGGCTGTCTTGTTTTTAATTTTGCAGCGTCTTGATTGCAGCCCTGCAGTCGAATTCTGTGTTCATACATGGAGCTGGGTTAATGTCAGTAGTCACTGCAAGGATCTGATTACATGTCTGTTTTTCAAGTAGGGTATGATGGGATCTCTTCCCGTTTCCCTTTGTGCCTGTACAGCCCCTAGCACCAGGATGAACAAGACTTAAGAGTGTTACTAACACTGCCTCTAATCTGATTACAGCTACAGAAACCGTTCTGATGTATACTGCATATGTCATATTGCACGTACAAAATGAATCTGTAAATTGTACCCCTGAGACAGCTTGGGTGAAAGTTACTGACATGGGAAGATCAGTGGGGTTTTCTTTTCCTTTTCTGAAGCAGTGAATGCCTGCAAATTTAAGGAATAAAACTGCAAAAAAGTGAATTACTGCAAACTCTTCATTTTCAAGAGAGGATTGGAAGTTGATTTTTCGTTAATCCTGCACCTTTTTTTCCCTACAGCTTGTCATGAGTCTTGTTCCTCATGCTGGGGTGCTGCTGAGAGCAATTGTTTGTCCTGCAAAGACCCATCACACGTGCTAAAAGCCGGGCTCTGCGTGGCCAGCTGTGGACAGGGATTTTATACAAAGGATGGAACTTGCAGTGGTAAATAACCTGCTTTCTTCCTCCAGTTGCAAGAAGTTTGAGAAATGTTCTGCAAAAAAGGAATCAATATTTCATTTAGCCATGCAGAAGCTGTGATTTTATTCATGTCTAAGAAGCCAGATGTACCTTGTGCATAAATATTGGATGAGGAAAGCTGCTGTTTGTTTGTAAGATTATTAATTGATTTAAGCTAATCAGATGCTGAAAGTTTTAAGGTTTCTCTCCCTCACTGAACAGTTTGAAAGTCGGCCTGAATTGTTTCTGAGGGTTTGACAAATCCATTTGTCTGCAGAAAGAAAGATGGCCTTTGCCAGCAGGTTTCTTTAAGTTTGATTATAATGCAGCATCACATTAACTAATACCTGCACAACAAATGAGACCTGGGAGCTGGGAAGGTTTGCTGAGAAAAGGGGAAGAGATGTCTGGAGGGAATTAAAAGGCCTAAGTGAAATAGATGATGAAGGGGGAAAAAAATCTGAGATAAATAAAGAATCTAAAATTTTCCACAACCATTCAGGTCAAGTGTGGGTTTCTGCTGGCACCTGCTTCCAGCTGCTTTGAAGGACTGTACAGCATAGTCAGTAGAAATACCTGTCTTCATGCAGGTCAGTCTGAGCCCCAGCTAGCTGGAGAGGGCTTCAACCATGGAGCGTGATGACAAAATTGTTGCTCTTCTGGCCACTCCTGGCTGAATTTCACTTTGACCAGGTTCCCCATCAGTTTGTTTGATGTTTATACCAGTGAATTTTACTCACCTGTGTTTTGAAGTGTGCAGGCTTGAAATCTTACATCTGTAGCTGAAAATCATTTCAGCTCAAAAGGAAATTTAACTTAGATGCAGCTTGGGCATAATTTCGATTTTTATTGGCAGTCATTTCTCAAAACTGCATAGCTGTTGCTCACAACCTCCAGGATTCAGGCCTTTCATCTTCTACCAAAGCCATGTGTGGTAGTACCCAACTGCAGAGCTGTAAGTTGTTTTAAAGGGAGGCTGTGTGACTGGTGAGAAGAAATAAAAATTAAGTAAAATGCTTGGCCCTTCTGAATATACAGCGCCAGTAGTGCTGCTGACTTAGGGAAACCACAGTTTCATAGTGCTCTTAGGCAACAGGTCATTTAACTTCAGAGCTGATTGCCCGGGAGAATATAGACCACAGAAACTGATAAGAAACATTATCATGCTTGATTTTAGGTGTGTTTTCATACTTAAAATGTTGACTTGAAGAAAAGGGGGAGGGGGGAAAATTACAGTTTTTTAATCTTTTTAACTTTTCCTCCATCTTTTACTTCCTGCACAGTCTGATAACTGATGTTTGTTGTACAAAGACACGTGAAGATTCATGAAATGGTTTTCATACATGAAACTGTTTTAAATGGTGTTCTCTGTTCACAGACTGTTGGTGAGCAGGGAAGATGTACTATGTTAGCTGGAGGGGGTTATCTTAGGAGCGGGGGGAGTGCTGGTGTAGACCCATTTCTGGTATTTATACTTACTCAGAGTCCTAAACAGGATACAGGCCAGTGAGCACCTGTCTGCGCTCACATGTCTGCCTCCATGAATATCACTGCTTATTCCAGGGAAGTGTGAAAGGTTACTTGTACGGGAGAGGAATGTTTAAAGATGCCTTTCCAACAAAGAAAGGACAAGGCATGGCTTGGCTTACTTTATTTTATCTGCACGGACAGGTTGATGGCTCTGTTCTTTGCTTATTGAGTGCGTTTCATTAACGAACTGTCCTCTTTGGCAGCTTGTGACGAGTTCTGTGAAACATGCTATTCAGACCAGCCTAGGTGTTTGACCTGTGCTCCAGATAAGTTGTTACACGATGGAAAGTGTGTTTCAGAGTGCCCAGACAGTTATTTCCCAAGTAGCAATGGAAGATGCAGAGGTAAGAGGCATTTTTGCATGACCTTTCCTAAGGCTCTCAAGGCACTCTCCACATGTTGTCTTCTTTTCCCCAGATGTTTTTTTGTGGGGAGGGAATGTTAAGAGCACAGAAGTGCGAGTGGGGACAGGGAATTTGATTATTTTCTTTTTCCCTTTGGTTCACTTGTGATGGATTGTTTTAAATAACCTCTTTGCCTTGCAAAGCACATGAAGACACTCTGGGATACATATTCAGAACACTGTGTGAGTGAGCGTTATTACTATTAGTAGTTATTCACACATGCACTTCTGCTCTCATTAGTTCACATAGCTGAATATCATGCCAGCTGGGAGTTTTCATTGTTGCCGGAGGAGGCTGTAGTCAGCAACACCACTCCCAAGGATTAAAACCTGGACCTTTCAGTTCTCTGTGCTCTGTTTCTTTATCAGCTTGTCACAACTCATGCTCCACATGTGAGGGACCTCTGGCCACTCACTGCACCTCGTGTTCCTTTCCTGTGGCCTTGCGCCGGGGCCAGTGCCTGCAGGACTGTGGAGACGGTTTTTACCAGGATCACAATGTCTGCAAGGGTAAGCTGCAGTCATGGAGTAAGTTCCCCGCTGCTGTATACCTGTGCGTCTATATTGGCTTTTGTCAGGCTGTGCTTGGAGTACCAGCTATGATGCTGATCTTTTATCCTATGCTGAACAGGTCAGTGAGTAGTTCCTGTGTGTGCCTGCTGATTGCTTTTTCTCAAAGCAGAAAACAAATTTTCTCAAACGCTTTCTGCGTTCACGCTCTTAGGATTTAGTTATCTTGGGGACTTTTTTTTTCCTCTATGCTGTTGAAATAAGCCTACATTGCTTCCAAGTTTTTATTGACATGATTTAAGAAGTGGATGAAATTCTACAGACACCTAGTAGGTTTGCTAACACTCAGGTCATTTGTGCAATGATGGAAAACCTGAAAATTCGGACGATGAATTTATGCTTCCTATGAGCCCTTCAGACTGTCATTTCTTGCTGTCTCTCCTAGTGAGATCGTTTTCACCATTGCGGTTCCAGAAATTAAAGAAAAATTGACTGCCTGTGGCATAGTACTGCAGGTTTTTCCCAACATTATTTGTTCATCAGCTTTATTCAAGAGAAGGGCTATTACATGGGGGTGAGGGGAAAGGTGTCGAAGTATTTTTCTAAAATCCCTGTTGCATTATAGAAAATACAGCACCTTGTCGGTTTAGGGAACAGGTGAGTTGCTGCTGAGCGTATGCTCTTTGCTCACAATTTGAGTATCAGACAGTCTATAGCAATACAAAACTCAGAAGAGGGGTGAATGAGATGGTCCAAAGCAGTGTTTTCTCCCCTTTCCGTCTGTCGTTTACGACCAGATGCCCAGGTTGTTGTGCCTTGTCCTTCTCTCTGAGAAAGCTGTCCTCAGAGCTGTGGCTCTGACTGCTCTCTTGCCCTGTGCCCAGGTTGCCACCCGTCCTGCCGCACCTGCCTGGGCCCAGGGGCCTCTCGTTGCCTGCGGTGTAGGGCACCGGAGCACGCACTGCAGCCTCAGCAGCCCATGGAAGGAGTGGTGCATGGCCTTTGCCTCTCTCACTGCCAAGCCCAGTTCTACCGGGATAGCACCGGAGTCTGTCAAGGTGAGTCGAGGATGGGAAGAGCTCTTCAAAGCCTTCAGTGCGGGGCTGCACTGGATTTAGGGTTTTCAGGGTGATGACGTACGGTGTTTGATTGTTACATGCTTTGAGCTCCTGTGTTCGCCTTGTGACAGTTGTGAATGTTTGAACTCAGTAACCTTCAGAATGGCATATACTAGTACTTTTGAGGGAAAATATGCCTACGTATAATTTGTGACTAAAGGATTCAGGTATACTTTTTAAAAACTGACTCTGTTCAAGTCTGCACAGCTTAGCTTTCTTTTCATTGGAGTATGTGATTTTTACCACTGACTTATTTTGAAGGAGGATCAATCCCTAAATCCTTTTCAGAAAAGGCTGAGCTGTCTCCTTATTAGCCTTAGCCCTTGGAGCAGGTCAAGACATCCCACAGCAGTCTTCTCTTTTGAGGAAGCTCTTCTGATACATGCCCTGCAGCACATGTGCCATCACTGCTCCTGAAATACCAAGTAGGAAGCATTCCCATGAAGGCCAGAGTTTGGAAAGCGGCCAGTGTAGTGTACATGGGGGATATATGAGGCTTCCCACCACTGTGAGAGAAAACTGTTGTGGACTTCAGCGAAGAATGTTTGCTGGGTGGATCAGCAGGTCAGTCTGGCTGTACAGAGCTTGTGGCAGCTAGTATGGATATCTGTACAGCAAGCATATTGCAATATCTTGAAAATAATGCAGACGGAGGCAGGGTGAGAGGTTAGACTGAACATCTCGTGCCAGCGCAGCCCACTCGAAGCCCAAGGAGGAATGATACTTGTAGAAATGGCAGTGATTTCCCTGTGTGGAAGGATCAGTCATAGAGACAGTGACTCTACAACACTTAAGTAAAGTAATAGTAACCACAGTAGCTATAGTGCTACTGATGGCTGTTTCTTCCTGTTGCAAAAATATTTTCTAAAAGTGGATGTAATTTTAAATCCACTTATTTTGCTTTTACCTTTTTCATCTCAACTTGATGGAAAGAATCTGTTCAAGCTCTTTTTTTTTTTGCCTTAGTGGATCTTAAAGGAAGAAGTGGCACTTTTTCTTGGAGGAATGGTTCTGTCTTTAACAGTGACCTACACAGACCGTAAGGTATCCGGTGCCGTAAGGTATCCAGTGCTTTGGGTTGGTTCTTGAAGGCATTACTGTAGAGCCTCCAATCCATGCAGTGGCCGTTCCTTTGCAGGTAATGGGTTTTCTGGGCTGAGTCCAGGTTATGGTATAGAAACTGAGTGAAGAAATCCATATACCACTGCCTCAGCTGGGTGAACAGACCTGTACAGACAGGCCTGAGCAGAGTTCGGTGACAGTGCTTGAATTATGTCATTGGGCAAAAATGCCGGCACAGCCCCACACGTTATTAGCTGTGCAGTATTACTAATGGCTTTAGAACAGCAGTTTGATCTATTGCAGAAGGATGTGAAGATTCAAAATTTCAAACTTTGAACTACCTCTGTAAAATACTGTAAAATACAGTTTGTAGATGCACCTTTTTGAAAAGGTAAACCCACAAAAGATGTGTACCATGCCTACATTATCTGTGCAGTATAGAAGCACATGCATATGTAGGTTAAAATTCTGGGTTTGGAGGTTTTGCCTTGTGTGGTTGGGTATTTCTCACCAAACCACAGAAATATCTCTATATTTTTCTAATGCTTGAGATTTCCCTGAATGAAACTAAGGAGTTTCTCTCTGATACGATTTGAGTCACTTGAGCCAAAGATATTCCTGGAGACATTGCATTTGTGATGAGGATCCCTGACTTCTCTTCCTGACTCTCTGGCAGACAGCTAAGTGTACTTGTATAAATCTTTTCATTTCATCTCTCAAGCCCTGTGTCTGTCTTGTCTCCGTAGAGGGCATGAGGCCTCTCTTTGTGTCCGGTGGAGACTCACACAGTGGAACCTGTGGCCTTGAGTCACTGCTCTAATAAATACTAGGTTTTTAACTAATGAATTTATATATTTAATTAGATTACTTAATTTAAGTTGGCTTGTTTTGGAGTCAGTAGCAGTAAAAGTGAAGAAGTCTAACTTTTTAACTGTGCTCTTTTCATTCTGGCTGAATCATCCTTGTAATGAGCATTCGCTTCGCTAGGTCTCCATTTCAGTAATGAGATGTGTGGGTGCAAACAAAGATTAAATCTGCAGCTATCTGTGGTTGCTCCTTATCAAGAAGTGTGTTACACAGCCTTTGTACTCCTGCCCTTTCTGCCTTTCACAATCTGAGAATCCTGTAAAGGAAATCCCTTGCTGTCATCACCGGGGAGAAAGCAATCTAGCCATACTCTAGGACAGAAACAACCAAGATAAGCTTCAACTAATTTGATGCTCTCTGTGCTCTTGTTTTTCCCTTCCCTGCAGAGTGCCACTCCTCCTGCACAGGCTGTGTGGGGAACTCTTCCCAGGACTGTACGGCTTGTTTGTCTGCCCACGTCCTGCTTGGAGGCAGATGCCTCTCGGAGTGCCCAGAGGGGTGGTTCAACCATGATGATCGCTGCCACTGTGAGTCCGTAGTGTAGGCACCTGCAGCTTATACTGCTGGATTTCATTGCATGCACGTTTTGTAATGCATTCCTCAAAGTAATTAGAGATGCTGTCAGATTTATATGAGGCTATTTAAGTATTTTCAGGGGAGAAAGGGTAGTCCAATTTCAGGAAATGGAATCTCCTCCTAATGGGAGAGAGGCGTACACATTGAATCATAAATTATAATCAGTTTTGCTCCTCTGGACTGTTTCCCTGAAGATATTTCGAGTTTCATTTCAGTAGCCAGCGTGCTGTGGCAGAAGAGATCTTTACTGGACAATGCTGAAAAGTGGTCTGCTTTTATTAGGCTAGATAAGCATATTGTCAGTTTCAATTAGCTTTATTTTTAATCCACTCCTGGCTGGGTTTAGAAGGAAGGAATTCTAGAGATACAGGAGAAAAGCCATTACAACTGTGAGTATGCCTGGTCAGTAGTGGGGACAGAATTACTTATCTGTGCCTCAGCCTTGCCCACCAGTCAGCAAGTAGCCTTCATTCAGCTTGTTTGATCTCCTCTAAGGAGACGACTGTGACTGCTGACCTTCCGAGTGACTGCAACAATTAAATCCTGTTTGCCACTTGCAGAAAATGGTGGCCTTTGGGGTATGCCATTCATTATGAGCTGCTAAGTACAATGGGTGAGGAAATGCGGGCATTTGAAATATGATTAGTCCCCTCAAGGTCATCTGAAAGTCATCTGCTGTTTTATAATCGATTCATTGGGTCAGGCATCCCTGTATCTGTTCTGGCAGTAGGAGAAATTTACAGGTCGCTTCCCTGCAAGGCCTGAAGCTCAGAGAGGGAAACCTCTTCTAAAATCCATTGTTCTATTTATTCATCCAAGGAACAACCCTATAAATACATTCTAGAGTAAGGCCATTGTAAAGATTCATCAGTTTTGAGGTTGTGCAGTGCCACCTTAGAGCTGAGATAGCTGCTGAATGCTGCGTTATGCAGTTTCAGACTTACGTAAATGTTTTAGAAACCAAATTTCAGTGCCAGGGAAGTGGCATCTTGCTGTATGCTGCCAGCTTAGATCTCCTGCAGTTTTTGAACTGTGAAACTCAGCTGATACAGATGCGTCTAGAAAATCGGTTCTTCCTTTTGAACACTGGGTTCACGGGCATGATTTCTGAGGAGCTGAGAAAGTGGTGGGACATGACGTGTTAGGTCTTAAACACTGGAGCCCTGTGCTATGGCAGCTGCAAAATGCCCAGCTTCCACATGGGGAGTGAGCGACTGCGCGTAGCCTGGGGGAGTCCTGAGGCGGGAGACTTTGGAAGTTTTGTGCTTTTATTCATAGAAGAGCTGTTAAAGTAGTTTTTAAGAATTTTTTACAGATCATTAGCTGTAGTATTCCTGTCTTCCTCAGATCTGTAGTACGGAAATACGGCATCTGTCTTTAAAGGTGGAAAGGTACAAAAGCAGTCTGAGTGAAATATTTTTGAGCAATCTTAACCACTTTCTCTGCAATGTTTTTGTTGAGCTTTTAGCAGACAGAATATCTAATGAGCTGGCACGGCATTCAGGTTTTATAGGTTTCAGTCTGGGAGGGCTTTGTGCAGAAATCGTTCCTGGATTTTCCACTGATGAATATCAAACTAGCGCCACTATGATGTTCATACAGCCTAAGATGTTTAATTTATCTCCCCGTGCATCCCAGTCTCTTTCTTATGTGTACAAGCATATGCTGGAGGGATGAATAACAGGGACAATCTCTTTACATTTTATATAGATCTATACCTTGATTAATGCACAGAACAAATCACATTTTTGAATTGCCAACTCAATTCTCATCTCGTTTATTCAAAACGAGGATATAAGAGCCTTCCAGACCACAGCTCTGCAGTCACTGATGCTGTTAGATAATCTTATGTCCATGTTTTGTAGGAATAAATGATTCTTATAACAGGGGCTGGCTTTTGGGGGAGGGGAGAGTGCAAGGTGGACTATACCAAGAGCCTAACAACAAGTGCTGCTTTTCTTATCCAGCCTGTCATCCATCCTGCAAGACATGCCGTGGCCCTTCTGATTTGGAGTGCTTGACCTGCCATCCCCATGCGACTCTAGCTGGGGGAAGGTGCAGGACTAGCTGCAAGGAAGAGCAGTATCTCAACCTGGTGGGATATTGTGTGGGTAAGTAAGAGGAGATGGTGTGGGTCATACAGCATGATGATTTTTCCGTGGTATTAACCAGCTACCTGAGCACACACCATGAAGAAATCAAAACGCCTGTGGTGTGTAAAATGTCACACAGATGAAAATACCGTGAGGAAGGTCTCCAGTGAGCATGGTATAGAGCAAAGCCACTTGCTGCTACTGCCGTACGTATCTTCTCTAGAGTGGTGGGAAGTTGATTGCAAATGATATAGGGCAGGTAGGGAGGGGGAGCCAAAGCTGTCCTTTGTCTTGCTTGCTGCTGCGTGGTTTGGTGTGAAGACTTGAGATCACATATATGGACCAGTGTGTCTGGGAACCATCAGAGCATACATAGACTTACTAATATCACAATGAGCATGCGCTTAACAATAGGATGGGCTGCAGCTCTGCTCTGCTGAGTGGAGCTGTGCTTGCCTTTGCCAGGCCAAGTGCTTATCTGCATCTCACTCCCGCCTGGGCTTTACAGCACACTGCCTGTCACTGTAGAGCCAAGCCTGGGGGACTCAGAGCCAGGAAGGCTGCTTAGGTCCTGCACAGAGCTTCAGTAAAGCGAGTTAAGGAAACATTTGTGATTCAGAGAAGCAGCATATGGGGCCTAAAGAAAAATTGGCACAGCTAGCATTGCTGTGTGCATTTTTGGGAGGTAATGGGATTTCTGTGTAGGGGTTATACTTTGTGGGTGCTCGGTGCCTGCACTTAAGCCTATCATCAGAAGCCACTGACTGCATTTATCTGTTTAAAAAGAAAAATCTCCTTTAATCCGTCTCACAGACATGTATAAACATATCCTGGGAACTGCTCCAGCAATTTCTGTGCTTTATCAAGCCATTTTTTTTCTTTATCAAAAAAAGATACAGTATGTGAGACTTAATCTAGGCTGAACAGTTCCAAATGAAATAAGGAATCCTGAGAAAAGGGAAAAATGCATTAGACCTAATAAATCCATTGAGAGGCTATTGTTCTCAATTTAATATAGATGATTCTGCTTCAAAGAGACTTCTGTTTGTTTACATATGTGTGTTGGTTTTTTTATGGAAGAACTTGTTTCTTTGCTGCCCACAGATTAGTTTTATGAACCATTGCTTCCTCTTCCTTTTAAACAACAGTTATTATTTTGTCTGCAGAGACGAAGAGAGGAGGAAACAAAGTATCTGAAAATAGGAAAAAATTGTAAAAGTATTTTACAGCTCCTTAGGTATACCCAGGCTGGGGAATCAAGATGTTTCGTACAGTCAGGTAATTGCAATGTGAAAATAATTGAGGTCTCAGCGTAAAGAGCAGTCTCTACCCTGTAAAATTTTAGGGGCTACAACGATACTTATTGATGTCATGTCCACATCATAGCTGTAAGCACTTTATTTCTTCCACCTTATTTTCCCACTGGCATTATGCTTCCTATGAAAAAAAGCCCTGTGGAAATGTGGTCTTCCAAATGTACATTTCATTGGAAAAACTTAGTACCATTTATCATAAACTAGGATTCTTTCAGAGGAGGGTTTACTCTACTGCTTGCTGTGTGCTATGTGCTTTAATCATCCCTTTTAGACTGCTGTTATATGTAATTTTGGCAAGGCGTCATGGAGCAATAAGCCTGCTCCCCAAATCCCAGGTGATTACGTGGATGTCACAGTGCCTGGCAGTAATGAGGAGCAGAAACACAGAGATTGTTGAATCATCTGTGAAGAACCTTGCCTGGCTTTCTGGGCTCCAAAGCAATTGCAATCTGGTGATGCATCCTTTCCTTGCAAACTAACAAGCTTTATTTTGAAGTCCTGTAGGTCATGAACATGGTCCACTGTTTGGAGACTTGTCTTCTCAGAGCAGAAACATGTTTTCAAGGCTTGGTTCACAGTGCCTGGCATCACTGAGTGTCAGTATCGAGTGTTTGGATCTGTGCCCCCAAAACAGGAGAGACTAATTTCTGGGTGCAACGTAGCAAGAGTGTAAGGAGACATGTTTCCTCCTCCAAGCTCTGGCCTTAGTCTTGCTGTGCAATTAGCTTGTGTCAGTCCTGCCTCCAAGAGGCCAGTACAGATACTCCTTGTAAAATAGGAACCTTTAACGTTCACGTGGTCTTGCACATAGGTGCAATGATGTTTCTTTGTCTAACTGAAGTTTTGAAGATCCTCATAGAGGAACATAGTTATTTGTTGCCTTTAAGAAAAAGTTGTGCTTTGGTCTTGAGTCTGCAGCCTGAAGTGTGTTGCTCCTTGTACCAAATTTATGTTCGATGTTTAAGCAAAGGATGTGTGTTGACAGTTCTGCTGAAGATAAAGAGCTCTATATCCAGGTTATAAAATTTCACTCATTCTTCTCATTCAGCACTGATTGAAATTCTAAATTTGCCCTTGCAAGTTATTAATTATCAGTTAAAGAGCAGCTGTCCCATAAAAAAGAACATTAAAACCCCTGACACTTGCATAATATATGATTTGCATCAGGACCTAACAAAGCTTTTTCCTTTGCTTCCCAAAGCAGTATTTTTTCACAATTATCTTCCCATTTATCTCTAATTCCTGGCCCTCCAGGCAGAACTGTGTTACGACTTATAGGGACTGCTGTGCATTATAGCCACCTGTCAAACTTTATGGACCTGCAGGGGAAAATCTTTCATACAGGATGGAGAAAACCAACTGTCACTTGAAACCATTGCCTGTGAATTAATGTTGTTGTTGTACATGTTACCTGAATGAGGATTGGAACATTTGCCTTGTTAATAGAAAAAAGGATCTTGTTTACAGCAGTTTATCAAATAAGCATTTCAAATGTAAGCAGAGGCAAGACAAAATGGCCTCAAGTTTCAAAAGATCAATGAGTTTCCAAGCTCTGGTTCGGGCATGTTGAATTTGTGCCAGTCTTCTTTAAGAGTGCTCAATTGATTCATTTTGGTTTATAGCTAAAGTGCGTGTAGAGGAATATGTTTGTGGCTTTAGCATCCCTTGTTGAGTCTCAGGGCTTCTGTGTGTTTTGTTTACCCAGTCTGAAAACACTCTGATTTCCCTCTCCCTCTTACCCAAGACAACTTTACAGTGACCAGTCTGAAAAATAGCACCATTGCTAAAACTGGTGTCCTGCTCATAAAACCCTGCCCTTATTTTTCTGACTCGAATAAATCATATGCCCGTCTTGAGGTTTCCTTGTTGATCTTGAGGCTTCCTCGTTGATCTTTTCCTGACTCAGTGGAAGGGCAATTAGAAAAAAGCAGAGGGACTGTGCGGTGGCTGAAGCAAGGAGTTTGCAGGCTGAGCCGTCCTTGGGTGCTTGGCTAGGGCCAAAAAGGATGCAGAGGGCTACCAATCAGAATTAGGAGCAAGGGCAGCTGGCAATGAATGAAACTCAAACCACCCACTGGTACAGTATCCCCCAAGGTCCTATCTTAACTTCCAGCTGCAGCTTCCTTGGAAGGGAGCTCCCAGTCCCCATGTTCAGCTGCTCAGGCCCTCGCTTTCTTAGGCTGCGTGCAGCTGCAAAAATGTTCAAAGATAAACCAGAAGGGCTCACTCAGGAGAATGCCTGTAACAAGCCTTTCTGCCTTACTTTTAAAATTCCAGAAGGGACACTCTGACAACAAGAAATACACTCAGCTCCTTGTAAAATTAATGAGCTGTTGCCATACTCTTTAAGAGATGTTGATATCATCACAAAGAGCTGGAGTTTCACTGAGCAGAACAAGAGGAATGTTGGGGGCTTAGCTCCGCTTAGTCACTGACATTCAACCTCCTACAGAAATTAACAGCTGAGCTGCCAGAGGAGGAAGATGCAAGATCATTTCCTACCTTGGTCTGGGCTCATTTGTGCCAGGCACCGTCCAGCTGTTTTTCCCACCTCATGCTGCCTAGAAAAGCTCCCACCCTTTTCAGAAGATGCAGATGGATCCCTGCAAACGTGGTTGCACTTCGCTAAGAGTTCACCCCGCTTGTTGGTGTGACAAATTCCCTTTCAGATCTTTTAAAGGAGAGGCAAAAAACCCCTTCCAACCACCAAATCAAACCAAAAATCCTGGTCAGTGCTAGGTGTCCTTCTGAATCAACCCTACTGATTTTCTTTCTGGATTTACTGTAAGGTACCAGGGAATGTTTGCATGCTGACACACCTGTAAATTGTGTGGTGTCTAAAGTACTGATTTAGAGTAGTACTCTATTGTAAACCTCATACCTTACCTTATAGTACGAAACTTGCATCAGGAAATGTTTTTCTAAAGAGCCCTTAAGAGAGGAGGTATATTTAAGCAATACAAGTGGTTGATTACTTAGCACATGGTGGAACTGAGAGGTAGAAATGCCTCTGGTTTCCTTTATGAGCATTCACAAACACTGTAGAGATGATTTTGTCTCCCCAAGCAGCCACCTTTGTCTTGACAGGCAAGAGAACAATACATAGCAGATACTTTCCACATTGGAAGGGCATTCTTTCCTTTGTTTTCTTTGCCTGCTAAGTGAAAGCTAAAGAGGATGTTGAAGTAAGGGAACTCTGGAAATGGAAATCTGTAATTATATTACACTTTGCAATGCAAGTTGCTTTATGGGAAGATCACTGACAGGTAAGGTGTTTGGGGCGGTTTTGCATCGAGGTGAATTGACAAGGAGGAAATTAAAGCCAGCTGAAAGAGTAGCAGGAAAAAGTTTTGTTTGGACAGTGGGAGGCAAGTCAGTAGTCTCAAAAAGATGAGTAGGGAGGCATTGGGACTATGAGCAAGGTGGTGACATGCTGCCCTGAAGCATCCAGCTTGGATCCGTGAAGGAATCTAACAGAATTAAGTAACTGTGCTGCACTGAACCTGCCACAGAGATGAGATGTGAAGCCTCTGGGAACCCAAAGCCTGCAGGCAGTGACTTGCCTGCTAGCTGAGCTGGAGTGAGGATGGACAGGGAGAAGGCAGAAGCAGGAAACAAACACAGCTGCGCGGTGTCATGGAGGAGCACAAAGGAAGCACTCTGCTGCTGTTAGTCCTCGCTTCAAAGGGAGCCAGCTGTGAAAAATTTAAATAATCTTTTCCAAAACAAAGCGCTTCAGTTCTTCCGTTACTCTCTCACTAGTTCTCCAATGATCTTCAAATTCACCATGAGCCTCAGTTCTGGGTTTTTATTTGGTGGTGTGTGCTCTTTGATCTCCAGGCTTGCAAAGGAACAAAAGAGCGATGGGGCTGATTTATCCTGAAACAGTAGCTGAGAAAAAGAACTCTTCCAATACACAGGAGAAAACATATAGAGGCTATAAAGAGAAAACTGTACTACAACAGCACCTAGTTTTGTAGATACTTGGCTTTTTAAATGTTAGTTTGGGAGAGTCTAGTTATTTACAGTGGATGCTGGTTATTAGGACACCCTGAGTTTTCTCTGTCTCATTTTTGTGCTCTGTTTATGGAACCTAATCAAACAGGGAGTTTGATTACTTATTCTATCTAGCCAGAGCTCTTTATTAGAGAGCACTGACTCCAGCAAGAAATTAAACTGGAGCAGTATTATTTTAGCAATAATGGGAGTTGACGTATTGCCAGGTAGACGTGGAAGCATGAGAAACTAATTTGATTTATGTTCATTTTATTGAATATTAAGTGTGTAAAACTCTTCATCCCACCTCCAGCCCTGTGCATACAAATTACATATGGTGCTCAGGGCCTTGTGGATGCTATCTTACTCCTTGCTCCTCGATGGGCTGTGTGTGATCTTTTCTGGCTTCAGTGAGGCTACAGATAGATGGCAGGTCTTCCCACTCTGATGCCAGGGCAGGTTTGGGATCTTTGGGTGTGAGGATTTATGGGACGATCCCTTGGGATGCCTTTGGTATTGAGTTCTTCTCCTGTGCAGTCAGAAGCTGCAGCACAGTAACTTCTGTCAGCTATAACCCCTCTAAGGAGGTTTTGAGGTTTGTCACTGAGTTTGGGAGCATGACCTTGTGTGCTGCTTTGCTCTTCTTGCCACTGTCCTGACAGCGATGGATTGAGATCCTACAGGGTGACTGTCTTAGGCGTAGTGTTTCTTCTCACACACATTTACCTCCCCTCTGGCTGTTCATTTCCCATCTGCAAGGTTGAGAGTGGGGGGCAGAAACTACATAGATGATATATCCTGTAAAGTCAAGAGGCAGAGGCAGCTGCTTTAAGGACCTTGAATGCCTGCATGCAGTCAGAATGGCATTCATTTCTGAGCTGCATCTGTGCTTTTCCACCGGTGTTTAGTGAGAATCGTCTGTTTGTAACATATAGGAAAAATAAGGTTAGGGTTAGACTCCAGTCACTACTACATTCTTACAGGTATGGATACAGAATTCCCCCGGACTCCGATGTGAGCCTGTCTTCAGCTTGTAAAATTAGATTGCCTGACAATCTGTAGTAATGCTGTCACAAGAGACAAAAGACAGAAAGTTGAACCTTCAGTAGAAATCTGACAAGAGGCCAGGTACTCAAATCAAGCCTCATTATTACATTTCTTTCAAGACAGTCGTCATTTCCTTTATAATTTTCTGAATTACCATAATGGGGATTAATTTGGCTTCCAGGTTGCCTTACACTGCACTGTTGTACATACAAAAGGCTTGTTGTAAAACCTTTTAAAGCACCCCAGTTCAGGCAGAGGTCAGGAGACACAAGCTTGTGTGCTGCTGGGGAGGAATGAAACAAGGAGAAGGTTCTGAGGCACTCTCATGCAACTCTAAATGCCGCTCTTGGCTGGGCTTTGAGGTCTGCAGTGGCCTCTCCAGGGTATGGATGTCTCGTTTGTGTGGGAAAATCTGAACGGTAACAACCACAGGAGAAGGTCATACAACTGTACAGGGTGTGCTCTTCATTTTTCCGTGGGGGGAGCAAAGGGAGGTGACCGCCTACAGCTTCCAGCACAGTTTGCTAAAGGTAAACCTGTAGGTAGAAGCACCTAAAATCAGAGAAGGGTTTGGGGAAAGCAAAGAGCTTTGAACTGGCTTTGTACAAAGCCTTCCCAAACTCCCCGAGGGATGGGAAAGGGGATGCTTGAATGGGGCAGCAGAGATGCAGGGAATGTGGTTGCTGAGGAAAAGTGAAAATGTTGGGATGCTGAGCAAGAGCACAAGACGGGGATGAGGGCAAGACGAAGGGAATGCTCATTGAATGTGGCAGTTTCTGGTTCTGTCTCGTGCAGACATCTGGAAGTGCAGTGATCCCAACCCTTGTGCACCAGAGAGCAAGAAGGGGCTCTGAAAGTTACATCCCCAATGTCTTCCTTGAGTTCTCAGCAATGTGTTTGCCCTTAGCCATCCTGTTTTATCCTTCTGTGATCACAGTGTCCGTTATTCCTTGCTTCCTTTAGACTGCCACCCCCTGTGCCATCAGTGTGTGGCCAACCTGCAGGACACCGGCAGCATCTGTCTGAAGTGCCAGAACACCCGTCACCTGCTCCTGCAGGATCACTGCATCCCTGACTGTCCAGTGGGATACTATGCAGAGAATGGTGCCTGCAAAAGTGAGTAGTCCCTACATGTACCTCAAGTAACTGCGAGGGACCACGTGGATCCTTGCAAGATGTTCCATGAAATGGTTCCTATTTAGTAGAGAGGCTTTGTCTAGCTGGCAGGACACTGCCCTGGGAGCTGGAGAGGTCCTTCCTGGCTATTAACTCTGCCAGCTGGCTGGAAGCACTCTCTCCTTGCTCCCCCCGGTCTGTGTCTGCTTTCAGACTGGGAGTTCTTTGAGGCAGACGGTGCTGTGCTGTCCCGAGCACATGCTGAGGCTACTGGGACCTAGCCCACTGTTACAATACGATTAGTAAGT
This sequence comes from Falco rusticolus, assembly GCF_015220075.1. Taxonomy (NCBI): domain Eukaryota; kingdom Metazoa; phylum Chordata; class Aves; order Falconiformes; family Falconidae; genus Falco; species Falco rusticolus. The sequence continues at coordinate 103,632,406 of NC_051187.1, forward strand.
CTAATGAGTAACAGACAGCAGTCTGCTTGTGAGGGGGAGGTGAAGGTGAGTTTTTGTCTTTCTCTCTGGTAAATCCCGTCTCTCAAAGGTGGTGGCACAGAGAACAGCGTGACAGTACACTGTCATATGTAGGGTGGATATTCTGAGATCACTCCTGGGAAGAGGTAGGCTTCTTAAGCACAGCAAAGGACAACTTCAAACAGAGACTTTCCGTGTGCCCATTGCCAAGTCTTCAATTTGCGTGCTACCAGCACACTTCTGGGATGCTGACACTTGAAAATGTTTTCTGGATATGTGCTGTGAAGGGCTGTGCTACTTCTGCTCACAGAAGGCAGAACACCTGCTGGTAGCAACTTCTCAGGACATTTTGCAACCTGAGCTGGAACACCATCCTAGCTGAGGTCTCTCATTGAGAATTGTCTTGCTGCAGTAACGGTCCAAAAGGCAATCACTCGTAGCAGCTTCTAAAACAAAAAGCCAGTTCATTCAGCCTTTTGGGCTGGCATGATGGATGCAGCCCTCCAGCTGCAGGGGTGAAGCTGCACTGATAGCATGTTTTATTCTCCGGCCTTCTGTGCCTTCACCTATCCCTGGATCTCTTCCAGTTTTTGTTGCTGATGTGGTTTCATGTTCCAGTCATTGTCTGCGCTGCTTTATATTTCTTGGACTCTTAGAAGGAAGTAGGTTGCTTTTCCTTGTTACGTGGCTGACAGAGACATGTTAAAGCCCAATGCATCTTATGCTGAGCAGAGGGTACTGCAGTTTATTTTAAGAGAAAGAAATCCAGACAAGGAAGTCTGCACATTAAGAGGTACGTGCTCCCTTTGTAGGAAGTGGCATTTCCTAATCCAGCCTTAACAACTGATGGTTAATGCTTCAAAGCTTCTCTCAGGCACTCAGGGATCTGTGTATTAATATACCTGTTTTTGACAAATGAAATCTCAGAGACATATGAAATATACTCTGTGTCATTTAATTGGAAAGACCCCCAGAAGAGATATTTTGCCTTCCTGGAAATTTAAGCCTAGGGATACTATTTCTTCCCTTTGGTATAAAGGTTTCATTTAAAAGAAGTTTTGCATTATTCAAATGTGTCAAAGCTCGTATTGCATTTTATGCTAGCTTTCAAGATCTCCAGCACAGCATAATGCAGTCACTTGTCTGATTTCTTTGCTCATTTTCAGTCATGATTAATGTGGGCCGATAGGTGTAATGATGGCATCAGTCTTTAGGTAAAGGCCTATCAAGAAATAAAGCAGACTAATAATTTTATAAGTATGTACCCCCTTTGGAGAAATTAATAGGATGCATGGGCCTCCTCCACTGTGGTGTTTTAAATCTCTTCAGTCAGACTAAGAAGCCCAAGAAGTGAGAGACAAAGGGCTGGAAAGGCAGCAGGGAAAGAAAAGGAGCACAGTGGCATAAAAATATCTCTTAAAAAATGCAGGGGAAGAAAAAGACAGTGATGTGCTTCCTTCCTCGAGGCAGTCAGTGGGATCGCTGGCTATGAAGAATTGCAGAAGGATCTTGTAAGACTGAGAGTCTGGGCAGTAAAGCAAGGGGTGGAAGTTTGGTGTAGGCAGATACAGGGATACACGGTTCCAACCTCCCGTACAGAACGATGGCATCCTTGCTGTGCGCTTGAAGGAATGATCAGTCAGTCTGTGAAAGTGGCATCCCAGTGTTCAGCAATGCTGAAAAAGCCCATCAAATGTTAGGCACTAGTACAAAAGGAAAGAGGAACAGAAGAATTTGTTCTGCTGCTGTCTAAAGGAGCTGCGTGCTGTGAGTCATTCTGCCGTCTAAAAGGGAAGGGCAGAAGAATGTGGGGAATTAAGGGCTTTTGTACAGTGAGCAACTGAGTAAACTGCAGTGCTTCAGCCTGAAAAACAGGAGACCTTAGGAGGGAGGAAATATGACAAAGTCATGAGTGAAACAGAGAGGGGGTGTGTAGAGATTGACTGTTCTCTGTCAGCGTTGCTTCTTGGAATAGGTAGCAGCTGTGCAACTCCTGCCAAAGGGATGGATGTAAATCTTCAGGGAGATGTGGAGCTGTCAGAAAAGCACTAGATGGTTCCTAAATAGACAAAGCATGTCAGGCTCAGGAAGATCTGACCTGAAACTAGTTGAGCAAGAGCATGAGAGGGACTGAGACATTCTTGCCCTTTTTTTACTCTTTTCTAATAGACAGGTCTTGGCTGGATCCTGTAGGATTATCCTTAAGGAGAAGGGAAGGTTGAAGAGAAGAGGGATGGGTAAAAAGAGAGAGAGGAGCGGAGAGGAGCGAGCTAGCGTGTGTGGTGCACAGAGCATAAATAAAGCCATTTATCTGTCAAGGGTGGGTTGCTTGTGTTTCTGCTCCTGAGTGCTGCACACCAGTAAGGACTTAGGCTTAGTAGGAACTTTTGGTACTTGATATCACCATGCTCAGTCTCTGAGGGTGCTTCTGCTGACTCTTGTGAAACTTGCTTGAAGATCTGCTTTTGCTTGAACAGAAACACTTGTTCTTGCTGTCCCTGCAGGGTGCCACCCCTCGTGTAAAACCTGCACCGGCGGGGATGCTTTTTCCTGCTCTTCCTGCAACACCAGCCTGGTTCTCTCCCACACCAGCATGTGTGTGCCCGTCTGCTCTCCAGGATACTACAGGGATGACAGGCAGACCTGCAGACGTGAGTGTCTGTCTCCAAGCCATCTCTGCTTTCCCCAATGTATTCACCGACATGTCTTTTCTTGTTCCTTTGCTTACTGTTGCTCTTGCCAGGAAGAGAAAGATTTCAAGTGCCTAAAAAATCAATGTGAGTTGACAGAGGTGATTAGCCACCTTAGAGACAGAGCCTACAGCATGGTTTAAGCCTGAACACAGTTGCATTTTTGTTGCCGACTTCAAAGACAAGAGGCTTTGGGCCCCATAGTAAAAATCTGCAGGAGAGTTAATGTAGTCTTCCTTCTTAAGTTGTCTAGGTGGTACACAGAGAAATGGCTGAAACTACTGGTGGATTCTGGGCTTTGTGAAAACTTGACAAGTTTAGACCAGCTTTAATCAATTCTTACTAAGGCAAACCCTCTCCCCACTGCACTGCCTGCCAGTACCTGCCATAGAAGCCGTATTAAGGCTGTAGTGTTTACGTTACATTTTCCCACATGTGAAACCTCGGTAGAAACAAGATACAGCATGGTAGGCACAGCCCCAGCTGGCTTGGGCTGTGGTATTTTTACCTTCTAATGATCTGATGCAGTTGATCTGGTGTTAAGTCCAGTAATGTTTTATCCTACTCCTGCTACACCTTGTGAATCTCTTTTCCTTTGTTGTTCTGTGTTCACTCTGGCTGTGACATCAGTTGGGTTATTCCTCACGTAATTATTGGGCTTGATGTTCCAAAATGCAAAATGCTATGGCCCAGAGACATTAAAAGTATGAAAAAAAGCTGCTTGAATTGATCTGCTCTAATACACTCACCTAAAACTTAATGAGTGCTCAAGTGATTTGGTTGCTGTGAACCTGAACGCTGAGATTTGTTAAGTCCTGTATTACCCTGATTTAAATTATCCTGATTTATGATAAAGTCACTCTTGCATTGCACTGAGATTAGGTATTATCATCCTATCTAGACCCAATTTCTTTACTGATGAGGTCCTATAGGAGGAAACTGATATGGTTGTCATCTTTACCGGCCTTTTGTTGAATGTATGGTTCTCCTGAAACTATTATTTCCATCTTAGTCGCAGAACTGGAGACACCTTGCATAAGTTCAAGGAAATAGGTACCATTCTTCCATTGACAGAAAAAAAGGCTATTCAATAATAATGAATAAAGGAAAGTAGTAAAAATGATCAATTAAAAAAAAGGAATCATGGGATTCATGGCTAGTTTCCTAAAAGCTCTACAAGGTATTCACTCTTCTGTCCTGCAATGTGGATTCTCTTACTGCTAACTACACATACCTTCCTAATTAAAATGCCCTTTTCTAATGAAAACTTGCTTATTGATAGCTCTTCCCTCGGGACATGATGGTAGAAGTGGAATGTTCCTGAGATCTGTACCCTTTCGGAATTTGGTTCAGTGGCTCAAACGCAAATAGATTTTTGCAAGCAAATTCAACTACTCTAATCTCCTTATTGCAAATGGCTTTTTAAGAAGTGTATGTAATCCTTGTGGCAGGAGGCTCAAGGCAAAGTGTGTTTGGTGCATTGGATTTTTGTCATTCCAAGTGTCACTTGTGCCTTTTCAAGTGAAGTACTGCTGATAAGCTGTGTAGATTTAAACTGTCCCCGGCTGCTGGAAAACTACCGCTTACAGGTAATGAATATTGTTTAAACGGAGGTTGGCTGTTAGGCTGAGAAAATTTGGGCTCTCTTCAACATTTATTTTAGTCACGTTGCACTTTTGAGGAACTCTGGTTTGGAATGAAGTTCTGAGAGATGCTGAGTGCATGTATGGACTCTCAGTGATATTTTTAAACTCAGTGAAATACTGGCCGAGGAACAATGCAAAGCTTAACAAGTTCTTCATGGGTTTAAAAATGCAGATATGGAGTCATGCTGATAAAACAAGCAGACAGGATTGCTTTCAAATACCATTTTTGCTTACTATTCTGGTGTGCCTCCGTGGGTAACCTAGTTTCTATAGATTTAGACCTCATGTGGAGTGTTTCACCATACTGTTAATAGCTGGCTTTTTGTAGCACTTGCAAATAGTAATTTTTCCATGTAGTGTTCTTAGATGAAGTGAAATCAGGCTGGCACCAGAGCACCTAAAAACAGCTGCTAGATTCTTTAGATAAACATTTTGTTAGAAATCATTTGTACCTCAATAAAATATGGAATTTCTGTGACTATTTTTAGGTGAGCTTAAACAAGTAAGCATTTTGAAGGGCACGGGGCTGTTGCTTCAATGAGAGTAGTGAGGGTATTTTCGAATTTACTTCAGTGGTTTGAGTTCTTGTGGTTATAAAACTCTGCCTTGAATTAAAAGCAAATTGAACTGGATTTCCATAGTTAGCCTATCACTAAATTAGCATTTCACATTTGGGATATCAGCAACATGTTGGTATTTAGCATGTGAACTGTGGTTGCACTAAATCCTATGACAGGTTTTCTTTGCTTTTTTCCATTAAAAAATGGCCAGCTATGCTTTATTATGTCATTTAAACATTTGGGGCTGTGTTTGCAGAGCTTTTTTTTTCTGATTTATCATACGTATTGATAAGAATTGATCTTAGGTAAAGATTCTGACTCTATATGGATTTAGTGACACTCGGGTAGTTGGCCGGGAATTTAGCAGTCCCTTTTGCTTACACCATCATTGTACCTGCTAGCAGGGTAGTTACACTTTGTATAAAGCAGACATGTGAACCTCCACAAGTTTTCTGCATAGTATTTTTGTAACGATTCATCTCACCAGGATCAGGGCGAGCTTTTCAGTGCATAGGCAAAGGACTAGGAAATATTTTTTGGTCTTTCATAGCACATTGGTATTAAATCTTTTGCTGTAAATTATCTAAGAGCTCTGACATCAGCATGGAGTACACTTGGTTGTTAGTACAGCCTCCTAAGAAGTTCAGAGCCTGGACATCAAAGAGGTGAGTTGAAATATTTTGAGCCTCTGGACTTTGATCCTAGATTCAGTAAATTCCTGAATTATTTTTTCCTGGCATCTTTATTTGCTCCCTACAGCTCTAAGATTTTACATTGTGTGCAAATAAAAAGGTGGAAGCATTAAGTGAAATTAAAGGGGCCTTTGGTCCCAGCAAGGGTTGCTGGATTGCAGCAGTCTGCTATGGTCTCCAAATCTGTGCATTTATGAGTTGAGTCTGGAATAATATGAAAGACAGGTTGCTTAAAGACAAGAAAAACAGACAGGGAAAGCTCTTACGCAGGGATTTGAATTCAAGGTCAGTGTTTTACCCCAACTTGTCCAGAGGAAAGTAAGAAGCAGCGTGAGGAGACATAACAGTCTATTCCAAATGGAAGGAGGCTTTTTCCAGCCTTTTTCCAGCCTTTCCTGTGAAAAGAAACAGAAGACGCAAAACCTCTGAAGTCACCACAGGTGTCTCTCGAAGAGGAGTAGCAAGGCTATGGGATAATACCGTTTTTATTTGTACAGTTGGCTGGTGCATCAGTAATTACAGTTATTTTCTTTGTCTTTGTGTTTCCACAGCTTGCAACAGCCAGTGCCTGAGCTGTGAATCAGCAGCCGGCTGTACGTCTTGCAGAGATCCAGCTAAGGTCCTGTTGTTTGGAGAATGCCAGTATGAGAGCTGTGCTCAGCAGTATTATCTGGATTTTTCCAGCAAGACTTGCAGAGGTGAAAAATACATTGCTGGTTTAAAGGAAAAAAAAAAAAAAAAATTGCAATTGCCTTGTCTAATAATCCGTTACATTGCAGAATGATCTGTGCAGGTGGCCTGCTTTAAAAAGCATGTATGGGGAGGGGGAGTTGTTCAGTGACAGATTACTTGTAAGGTTTTTACAGTTTTTTCCCTTTTTTTGGCAGTCTGCTGTCACATACTTCAGCCTTTCAGTAAAACAAGATTATGGCAAATCCTTCCCTTGTAAATGATTTAGTAAGTGAGCCAGCAAACTTCAAGGGTCAGGTCCAGCAATTCATTTAGTCATGGGTCAGCTGAATAACGAGTCGGCTTACCAGGCTAAGTCTTTGCTAGAGTGCTGAGAGGGCCTTGTGTACTTACCAGCTTCTCTCTGTCTTATTAAATACTGCATCACTGGGTGACGGCAGAAACAACAGTTTGGAATGATTTAAAAGACACATGACTTGAAAGATTTCCAGAATTCCCAAGGACAGTGTTCCATAATGGAAAGAAGTGAGAATAACATGGTTTTATTGTGGCTAGCACCACTAAGACCAGGATATAATAGAAATGGCTTGTTCAGCTGGCTCCCTCAGCATTTGAACCTAGCTTACCTGAGTAGCATCTGTCTCCTTAACGTTGCGCTGCTTCGGAGAGGTGACACTCTGCTTTTTAGGGTGCTGGAATGAGGCAGGACTCTTGTCCTGGCTTTGTCTTGGACGTGCTGCATGGACTGGAGTAGTTCAGATCACCTCAATGGGTCCATGTTTCCCCTCTCGCTCTTGCCCATGTTTTCTGTCTCATCAGCCAAGTGTGCCTGTCATTAATTGCTGATCCAGACTGTCTAAGTGCCACCAAGAAACAAAAAGTAGTGTCAGTAGCCTGAGTATTCCTTGGGCACCTGTGCGTGGTTGGGACTCTAGAGGGGAGATAGCATAAGGGCAAGTGAAGGCAGATCTGATCCCGGCGTGTTTCTGGCCAGTGAACTTGCCAGAGGGGCATTTGGACTGTGAGGAACAACAATTTAATTTTCTTTTGGTCAAAGCAATTTGAAGGCATGAGATGGATGAAGTGGGGTGGATAATTGCTGCTAATGAGCAACAAACTCGGTGTTGGCAAAAAAGGAGCGCTGCTACTTACCGGGTAAAAGACTTTATGGGCAGCAAAACTGCTAGCGTTAGCAGGTCTGAATGCTGAACGAGAGCCAAGCTTGCTCAAATTGACATAATTAGAGCATGTTAAGTCCAAGAAGGGGAAAAAAAGCCACCCAACCATCTTGAGTTGTAGTAAGTCACTTAATACAAATCATGCTTTCTTTTTTCTTTGTATCTTTTTAACAGTTTTTACTGTGCACTTTTCTACCAGGACTTATATTTTCATAGCTTGATAGCTTGCAGACCCCAAGAAAAGCCCAGAAAGGGCTGCCCTGCATTGACTTTTTTCTTCCAGAGTGTGACTGGAGCTGTAACGCTTGTAAAGGTCCCCAGAGGACTGACTGCCTGCAGTGTATGGAAGGCTACGTTCTCCATGAAGGAGCTTGTGTGGAACAGTGCCCTGCAGCTTTCTACAAGGATTCAGACACATGCCAGAGTGAGTTCTTCTTGAGCGTTACTTCTAATCACTGCTGCCAACACGTTTCCCTGTTGTTTCCAATTTGTGTACGTCTTCTTGCATTTAGAAGGCACGCTCTAGCTTCAGATCTCTCGCTGCCCTCCTTCTCGTGGGGTGTTACAACACAGTGCAGGAAGCAGGTGAATGCGGTGCTGAGCTGAACTCTTTACATATGACTTTCAGGGTGTGAGCAACATTGCCTTCAGTGTCGCCAGCCAGACGAGTGCAGCCTTTGTGAAACCCCGTTTTTCCTCCTGGACACTCATTGTGTTCATAAATGTGGGAAGCGATATTATGCAGACGATGCACAGCGAAAGTGCGCAGGTAAGCAAAGTGAGCATGGTGTGGTGGAGAGGGACCAGGGTTGTAGCCTGTGCTCTATACACTGCTTTTTCTCTGCTGAGGTGAACAGGTATTGCCTAGATGCTGTGTTAAACTGGCTATTGAGGTGATGCAGTTACCTGAGAATTAGATAACAGGCTATATCTGCATTTAGATGTGCCTAATTCAGAAGGAACGAGATTCAGCGTAGATGGCTGCTGGTGTGTGTGTATGGGTGTACACACTGTATATAAAAAAAACAGGTATTAGAATCACATTTTTGGAAAGGTTTCCGTTGTATGGAACATCTCCTTTATGAGAAAAGGCTGAGATAGTTGAGCCTGTTTAGCCTGGAGGTGACTGAGCAGGGATCTTATCAATGTCTACAAATATCTTAAGGGCGAGTGTCAGGAGGATGGGGCCAGGCTCTTTTCAGTGATGCCCAGCAACAGGACAAGGGGCACAAACTGCAGCACAGGGAGCTCCAGCTGAATGTGAGGAAAAACTTCTTTACTGTGAGTGTGACAGAGCACTGGGACAGGCTGCCCAGAGAGGCTGCGGGGTCTCCTCTGGAGACATTCAAAACCCACCTGGACGTGGATTCTGTGCAGCCTGCTCTAGAGGAGAACCTGCTTTAGCAGGGCGTTGGGCTAGATGATCTCCAGAGGTCCCTTCCAACCCCAACCATTCTGTGAGTCTGTGTATTTGTGGGTTAACATGTAGAACTTCAATGTGTATTTGGAGTGTATTTTTTTCAAATGGGTGTAACAGGTACTTAAATAAATGTTTCTTCCATTTGGAAGATCATCTCAGGTTCTCTGTAGCCAATGGAAACAGCAGTCAAATGAGGAAGGAACTTCTTAACAACTCTTTTATCTCAACTTTTTGATAATTGTCGTCAGGTGGGTAGGACACAAAGAGGAGTGGTGTTGCTGTTCTGACCCCCGGGGACAGCTCTGCGCACCAGTGGCTGCATTGGTTTTGCAGTGTCTCAGTGAGGTTGTACTTTCCATCCAATTCAGCTTGTCCTCCTGGATGCTTGGAGTGTGACAGTGACAGCCTGTGCCACCTCTGTGACAGCACCATGTTTCTGAAGAATAAGATTTGCGTTTCTGCCTGTGGCCAAGGTTTCTATGGCAATATGTGGACCAGAGAGTGTGAAGAAGGTGAGTGTCTCTCACAATAAAGCACCCAAGCTGGCAGGCTTCCAGCAGATTTTAAGGCCAGAGGTAGTGTTCATTCAGTGGCACTTTTGGAATTCAGTTTGGTGCAGTTTCGTGTTGACTGCTGAAAGTTGGTGGCTATTTTTCACCACCTTTTTTGTTTCATAAAAAAATGTATGTGTAAATTAAAATTTAAATTTTAAATAAATAAAAAATATTTTTTATTTATTTATTTATTATAAAATTTTTTTAAAAAGCATGTAAGTGGTTTTCTAAGTGATGTTACCTACTTAGGTGTGGAGGCACATTTTTCCAATCACAGTGTCATTTATCATCAATGTAAACCAAATTTAAAAATATCTTGGGGGAAATCCCTCACTAAATCAACTGTAGTAATTATGTTTTGTTCTAAATGAAGCTTTACTAGTCCATCTGCAGGGCAGGCCAATGTATGTTGGCTTTGAGTTCTATTATGGGGAACTCAAGATGGGAAGTGACTTGCCGAAGCCTCTCAAAATCATAGCGGGGATTGAGATGGATTGCAGTTCTTCTTGAGGTAGTGGTTGCCCACCTAGGTCAGGAATGAACAGGGCGTTATGAGGATCTGGTCTGTTATCCAAAACATGGTAGTGACAGGCAGGAAGCTCACAAAGCCCATGGCTGTAATTCATTCACTTTTCCCTTCTTTCTTTTTAGCCAGCAAGCATCCACCAAGCTTCCATGTGAACAGTACCCTCACAGTAGGAATCGGTGGCATGAAGCCCTTAGACCTCTCCTTACTGAGGGTGTGTGATCTGGATGGTGACACAGGACGGCTCTTGTTCCATATCGACAGCCCTCCCTCCAACGGCAGGCTGGTGATGCTGGGGAAGGGGGAAGGGGTGCAGCTGAGCGAAGGTGACCGCTTCAGCTGCAAGGATTTGAAGGAGAAGAGAGTCCACTTTGTGCACAGCAAAGAGAAATCCAGGTGACTCTGTTGACACTTTTCTCAGAGTTCTTGCCTTAAAAAAAAAAAAACTTATCTTGAGAGCAGGTATTTCCTTGTTCCTTGGAAACCTCCTTACAGTGAAGCACATTTCTTACTGCTGTTAAAGAAATTACTAACGCACTTACACAGTACCATAGTATAAATGATGGTGCAAAACTTCTCTGTTATGGTCTAAGAGGTCACTGTGATCCGGCTAGCAAAACTGTTGTGCTTTGGGGGTGCAGGAGCATGTCTCATCTTTAGGATACTCTGCCATGGGTTTAAAACTGGCGTATTATCTGTTTCTTACAACAGTTTCTCGATACTGTCAGGAAGATGCTCAAATGATGTCACCACTCTGCTCTGCAGCATAATCTGCATTCAGCCATTACTGCTTTGCCTGCAATGTGAGCTCTGTTAGTGTCCTGGGATAATTAGCGGTGATTAGTAGCTGGCAACATTCACACTGCAAGCGTGTTGCAAGGAAGCAGGTTTTTTCTGCTGCCAGGCATAATCCTGCCAAATTTCACACTTGATTTACATCACCATAAAGCCTTGGGAACTAGACTGATACCAGTGGAATTGTTCATCTTTCTGCCTGTATATATTAGGGTGTTCTTTGATACGTTGTTTTCAAGAAGACTCTCAGGGTGTCCTGATGCCAAGGGTTAGCTCATGTTTACTTGACTTAAGGCACGTGTTTCTGTAGCATGCTTTATTTTTTATTTTTTTTTATCTGCCCGGTAGTCACAATGAAATGTCTGGATCTTGTCTTGAGAAGCATAGCTACGTTACGTTCAAGGTTATTGGGTGGCATTATCGAAAAATAAATAGGAAGCAATAATACTGTAAAGTGGGAGCTTCTGTTCCGAAGCCAATAAGTGACATTTTTCTTCAGCCACAAAGAGCTGACATTTAGAATTGGTACTTTGTCTTGGAGATTCCATCCTATGTGGGTAACATTAGTGAAAGGGAAATGAGGGTATATTATTACACAGTTATAGGTATTTTATTACATGTTGTGACTGTTGTGAATCTTCAGAAAAAAATACCATAAAAACGTAATTGAAAAATCTTGAGCTAAAGCTTCTGTCACTAAGCTAGTCATTTTTACTGAATATATATTTTTATCATTATTGAGTCCTGCAAGAGCACTTCATTAATTTATATTATCCTGTATTCTGGCTTGTTGGGGACTTGTTTAGGAAAGGACAGTTTTCCTTGAAGGTCAGCGATCAACAGTTCTTCTCCCATCCTGAGGTGGTCAACATTCAAGCATTTTCAACACAGGTAATGTAAGAAAGCTGGGAAAGAACCACAAATTTGGTACCATTTGGAGCCCTGGTTTCTTGCAGTGATAACAAAGGAGCTGGGCAGAACTAGAGCTGGAGTTCAGGTCAGGCGAATTAGACTCAACTCTCACTTAGTAAAAAGTCATTTGGAAGAGCTGGACTTGAGGTAAGTGACTGGAGAAGCTGGCCCATGTCGTTTTGCTTGTGTGGGGAACTGTAGCTGTGCAGTCAGAGGACAATTATCACTGAGGGCTAAGGAGTCCCTGCTGTTCCAATTGTCCTTTGGATCTGCGGATGGTCTAGCTCAGTCTCTTACTGCGGGGCACTTGAATGGTGATTGATCCCTATGGTAGGGATGCCTTGGCAGTCAAGGGCGTTTACTTAGATGCTCTGTTCTAGGACAGTTGGGAATTAAATCAGCTTGAGCTATTTAAAGTGTGTCTCTTAAACTGCTCAACACTTTTAGGCAGGTTGATGGTGCTGTGAAGCCTCCATGTCTCTCATATTATTGTTGTTTAAAGCCTGTAGCATGATATTGGGGAGGGGCTCACCCAAGAGATGGTATCAGGCAGTACGTTTGTGACCTGTTTTCATAAGGGTAGGCTCTCTCATAGGCAAGGTGTGAAGAGATGTGCAAGATATGCATTAAGGGAGAGGGCACAGCCTTACAGAAAGGGCGAGTTGTCCAAGCTCAGCCTAGCTGTATGTGTCATGTCAGCCTGTCAGCAGGTCATATCATCACATCCCTCCAGACAGGCTTTGGTTACCCCTCCAGCTACAGGTGTTCCTCTGATGGAGCTGCCAGCACAGTGGGTGTGCTGAAGCTGCCCAGCCCAGCTTCCCAGTTGCTGCTGGTCATGCTGGTAGCCACCTCACCGTGGACTCACTTTAACAGGGTCCATGTTTCCAGGGAGGCTTTGCAGCTTGCACTGAACTTTTTCCATAGTCAAACTGTCTAGTTGAAAGCTCAGTCAGATAGCTTTGCTTGAACGGAGCTTGTTGTGGCTACTTGGCATATGCTAGCAGAATAAAGAGACTTGAAGCGGCAAATGAGAGTCTGCTACACTTAATGCCTGTATACGTTCTCAGAGGGGCATTAAATAGCTTGATAAAACTGTAACTGGAAATCTGGTGATAATCCTTACTCTTTTAGTGCTGAATCCTTCCTGCCTACAAACCTGACTCAGTGTCCATCCTCACAACGAGTCATTTAAGAATTGCATTTCTTTCAATCATTGCAGTAGTGGATGGGTTTGTGTCTGAAAAGGTGCTTGTGCTGTTCTGTGCTGCACTCTGAGTGCAGTAGGAATGTAGCCAGCAGCTCAAAAACATGGTGAGCTACTGACTTGCTCACTGCATACCTTGCTGGGGGCCTGGGAGGGGTCTCCAGTTTAATGTATGTAGTGTTCCTTATAGGAAACAACTAAGGTGCATAATTTCTGTGGTTCTCTGACACTCTTGAGACTTTGCGCTGCTTGCTTTTTTTCTGGATTGGGATCCTAGAGAGGTGGTAGCTTCAGAGTTAGGAATTACTTTTTTTTTTTTTTTAATTGCACTTTTGTCGCTTTTAATCATTATATTCCATATTAGTCATTCTGTAACTTCTGGAAATTAGAAGTGTTCTAGTTTGTCCTTCAGCGTAAGACAAACTGTGGATTGTGATCCTGTTGTGTGTATATTGATTCTGGCTGGTGCTGAAATCTTTGCTCAGTCTAATCTCTTGTTTACCTCAGTAGGATGTTCACCTAAATAAGAGCTGCAGTCACTGCCCCAGAATACATGAGTGAGGTTTAATAACAGGAATTTTGCCTGCTGATCCTTAATAACCCTGATAAGTTGTACACGGGTGAGATGGCAGCAGTTAGCTCCCTGATGAATGTTCCCAGGGCTTTGACTTTGTCCCTGCAGGATCACCTCCCTCCTGAGGCAAGGTATTAGCAATGGCAAATGATGTTTACTGGGATCAGTAGAGACTGCAGATTTAAACTTTCTTGAGGATGAAGAACTAGAGAACTAATGTAAACCAACAGAAATGTGGACTCTAGCTGATCTTCATTCTGAGCTGAGTAAAGCTGTGTGGAGTCTTTGAAAATAAAGAAATAATGATGCTGACGACACCCAGTTTTGCTGTCTTTGAGATGGACTTTATCAGTTTGAGATGAGCAGAACATCCTTCACTGTTAGTTGATTGACTTATTTCTACTTAGAAGCATTAATTCAAGCTTCTGCCTCTCAGCGTGGCTTACTGCTATGAGTCTCCTGTGTAGGTTATTCTCCATCTCCTGGCATTTTTCCTTGCTTCCTTTTTTCCCCTCTCTGCAACTCGTTTTAACAGGTCGCCTGGGCGCTGTGTGGGGTCTTCCTCTCAAGCATCAGTGCTCTGCAAGATGTGTCACCGAAGCTGTGGGTTATACACAGGGACAACGTGGGGCGTCTCCATCCCGACCCACCCTGAACTGATTGTTCACAGGCATCTGAGGTGCCTACATTCCCGTTGGCCCTGCAGATGTGTGTGCAATGTGTAAACCTTCCAAAATAGTTGGGGTCCGCGTTTCCATTTGAATTTCCATGGATGGTAATAAGGCAAAGCTGTGTCCCTTGTCTCAGCCGTGCAGGCAGCAAAGGGAATACAGGCTCTAGCTGATAACTAAATTGCTTTCTATATACGTGTCCTAAGTTTTTTTCCTTTCCTAAGGCTTGCTGTGGTGTAAGAATCTTCTTTTAATAAACTAAATCAGTCTAAATTGCTAGATAGTCTTAGATCTGCCCACTGGGAGGGAAAGTGTGGAGAGTGATTCTCTGCTGCTTAGAAATAGGTTTCCAGGGATGAAGTGAGCTAATTTCCTTAACCCCATGATCTTCATTCCATACTTTGATCGTGATCAAGTTGCTAAGGTTTAGCAAACACCCAAGAGCTGCTTTTATGTTTCAGGCCCCATATGTGTTCAGAAATGAGGCTCTCCTTGTCGGCAGAGGGGAAATTGGAACTATAACAGAACGGTTGCTTGGTGTGAGAGACAGTGACAATCCTCAGGACGTTGTGCTGATGGTTTTAGAGCCTCCACGTCATGGGCAGCTGATTAGACCTCCTGGGGACTCAGCTTCTGCCGTCCACATGTTCCACCTGGATGACCTTGCTGGTGGACTGCTGCGTTACGCTCATGATGGCTCCGACACCCAGGATGATGCAGTTCTTTTGCAAGTGAATGATGGGCACCACTTCCAGAACATCCTGTTCCACATTAAGATTGCTCCCAAGGTATGTGCTGTGACATGAACACTCACAGGCAAATTGAAGTCTGGAGAAGTATCACTGTGTCCTTGGGGTGTCACTAATCCTACATTACCGACAGGCTGTGGTCAGAGGCAGGAGAAAGTAGTGGATTGATTGAGTTTTGGAGGTCGCCTGAATTCTTGGTTTGCAACAGGAATGGTTCAGTTCAAGCTGTGCAGCTTTGACAATTCAAATCCATAGTTACTTGATAAAAAAACTTTCTGGAGATGCAGGTGAGAATTTTGCACTGGTGAGGGCAGTGAATTAAAAAATTATGGTGGGGAGAGCGGGCTGATGAGATAGGCAAAGCAGTTACTGAGACACAAAAGACCGTGAATTGAACAACTTGGCTAATAAGGTGTATCACTGGTACTTCGGTGGTGGTGGTGTCTCTCAAGGTCAGGAACTCTGATGCTCACTCGGCATTGCTCTGCTAAAATCTTGCACCTGCTGCATCTTTCTGTATGATAACTTCCCCCAGGACAGGGCACAGATACCTAAATTCAGAAATTATTAAGAAGTATTTTAATTTTTATTTCTTGCTTTTATTGCAGTTCATAATTTGTCTGTTCCATATTTGGACATGAAGTGGCACTTTGTATTAAATTTTATGGAGATTACAGCAGTCAAATTAGAAACAGTGGTGCTTTTCCATTTGTTTATGAAGTAAACCCCAGCCAAACAAGGCACAAAATAGATACACCATGTGTGGTGGAGCTTTGAAAAAATCAAAAGTTGCTGAAGTGCTTGCAAGCATTTCAGTTCTGGTATCGTGGTATTGTAATAGAAGGAAAAAAAGCCAACGATTTCCTTATCCCTTAGTTAATGTGAAAGAGTAATGAAAAATAATGCTGCTGGAGAAGTCCACTGTTGGCTGTCTTTTTGTGTATGGATCTAAGAATTACACACTCTTTGAGGGCTTCCACTCCATGAAAAAGGAGTTAGGGGGTAAAATTACCCCTCTTTTGTCCTCTTCTCTGCTGCATTAGATAACTTTCAGAGCAACTTGGGCGTGGAAATTTTAAGTAAGGTTTACAAGCAGTACATGTGCCTGTGTGATTAGCATTAGGTTAACTCATCCCATTTGGACCCTGCAGGTTCTCCTAAAGCTGTGGTAGTAATTAATGATAATTGGTGACATGACTCACGTATAAGTCTGGGAATGAAAAAGGCGTGGCTTTCAGGGCTGGTGCTGAGTTACTTAGACTCTGGGATAAGAGCACCCCTGCCTCTGGTTTCTTTACCCAGATCACTTTGGTGGCCATAAGGCATGTAAAAATGCTTGGAGCCTCTTTAACAGTGGGGTTTTTTTGCTATTGATTAAGCAGGTTCTTGCAAATGCCTAGTGAGGGTTGAATTGCTGAGCGTAGTTCCCTTTATTGGCCGATCTTGCGTTCCCTTGTCTCTCATTATCTTCCCAAATCTCTTTGTGCGGCATTTGGTTGCAGAGAAGAATGCAGGTGGTGACAGAGGTGAGAGTGGAGCAGCTTTTAGTATGAGGGGAGAGCTGGCAGATACCCAGCTCCTGTCTCATCCTAATTATCATCTTTGTGGAGTAGCCTTGGGTGCTGAAGTGCGTGCAGGGTTTGTTTCTGAAAAGGTGCCGCTGAGACACAGGCAAAGACCCTTGGTCGTTTTTTCCTTGGTTTACATCTGCAGATTGCTTGAAGAGTCCAGTAGGGCCCTGACCAGAGGTGTGGGAGTTCAGGGTGTGGATTTTTAACCGTGTTACTTTCCTGAGTACACAAAGCTTGATATAATGTGCCGCCTGATGGGTTTATATGGTAAATACTGGTATGAAAGGACATTTCTAGGATCCCTATTCCATGGGCTCAGTCAGCATAATTCTCAGACATTCATCCATAGGAGCACTGCAGGGAAGGGGTGAAAATGTAAGAGAAGGACAACATAACCTTCCAAATATTACGAATTAGAGGGTTTTGTTTCTTCACAACAGGTGTGCCTTGTTCTCTGCAAGGTGCTGTTTTTTAGTCCCTTTGGTTGCTAACAGCCTGCTTTTCCCTATTTGTCCCTGTCCACACGCTTCATTCTGACCTGCTGCAGTCTGAGCAACTGGCCTCTATTTTGAGAGCTCTTAATAATGATTTGCACTGCTGTATATTTTTATTGACATTCTCTAACAATTACGGCTTCTGTGAAGTTAATTTGAGACCTGTGGGTGCTTCATTTTTGGCACCAGTGGCACTCCAATGGGAAGTAAGGAGCCCATGCCCTAGAAAATACGATCGCCAGCTATGTACTGTAAGTCAGAGGAGGTCGCAACTACCCACATGTGATCTGCCCGTTGCCAGTGGGACACAGAAGCCTTTCTTTTCTGAGAGCTAGGGGGAATGCAGGAAAAAGAAAACATATGTTTATTTTCAGGGGGTGTTGGACCCCAAGAGAAGATCCAGCTAAGTAAGGGAGATCTCCAAAATATTTGCAAGCCACTGCATCTTGCCCTACCTGGGAGCAGGTAACTGAAGCACGGACCAGGGAGCATGTTAGCTTCCCTGGGCTCTCTGGAAACACTTCTCCTGTGCTGTGAATTCATTCACACAGCTCAGGTATCAGTTAAAAAAAAAAATAATTGAATGTGATTCTAGCTGTTTTGCTGAACACGGTGTCAGCACTCAGACCAGGCAATAGCTTGTTACTAAATACACCTTTAAAAATATTACCAAGCAAAAAGAGCTGTCCCATGGATGTGTTCTTATTAACAAGCAGGATCGCAGCATCAAAGCCATGTGGAAATGGTATGACAAAATGTCAGACTGATTGAATGTGGCCATTGAAGGAACATTCAGTCATTTAGTTACTGAAAAGCCAAAGGGTCCCATGTTTATAGCAAAACCACAACCTTGTGTTTAATTAACATTCACTTAGAAATATTTTATTTTCAAACACTGCCTTTTGCCTGTCATTCTTTGAAGTGTGGCTAGTCTCTATTTCTCCTTACACAATAAATACAGGGACCTTTCTGACCTTTTCCGTTTGTTTGCTCTTCCAGAGTTTTGTTTTCCTGGGCCTGTATGCATCATGATGTGATTGAATTGATAAGGTCAGAGGAAAGTGTTCATATATATTGGCAGGGTGCTCTTAGCTGGCACAGGATCTCGTTTTCTTCTTCACTGTTCTTTAAAAAAATAAGGCATCCAACTGGAAAACTCTTGATCTAACATAGCTGAAGATTGTGCAGCATTTTAAAAATTAACACTGTGCAAAATACATGTAGTACAAATTAAGCAGGTGAACGTTGAGCAGCAGGCATGTAAAAATGGAGATATGAGATCGTCCTTTCATGTGGTTCCTTTTCACAAATATCTGTTTAGCTCTCCCAGCTGTCCCTGCTGCAGATTCAGAAGAATATAGTAATGAGTCATTTATCAGTTTTGGGGTGACACATAATTATGTGGAGTAGTAAATGAGGAGGAAGATGGTCACTTATATGGAGCAGTCAGGATTTTGACTGATTATGCTGTTCCCCACAACCAGTTTCAAGGCAAATCTGCAGAAATAAGAAGTCACATTCACAGCAATTGGGCTTACAAGAAAGAACCATGTCACAGAAGAGGTCATGGGGATTTTGGTGGCTTGTCTGACAAAGCGTGAGCTAACAAAGTAATTTAGAACCAAAAAGGGCAAATATAATCCTTGAAGGCCAGAGGAGTGTTACTGAAGTATATGAAAATGGTAGTGAACCCATTACTGCATCCATTCCTAACATCCACATTTCAAGAAGCTTGAATTAATATTGGATAGATATTTGGAAAAAAAGCCACAAAAATAATCTGAAGGTTAGAAAACCCACCAAGTGGTTTTCAGCAAAGCAAAAGACTTTGATGGATGCTCAGGCAGACTTCAGTTTTACAAAAGTAGTTAAGAATGACTTGACCGTGGGCGTAAGTCCACACACAGAGAGAAGGTATTTGATCTAGAAGTCTTCCTACAAGTGTGTTCTTAGCAAAAAAAACCACAAAACCAAACAACAAAAAAACCAAAAAAACTAACTTAGCAAAAAATTTATGCAGATTTGTTGCAGTAGATACTGAGTGAAATTTATGTATCTAATTTTCTGAATGTTAAACTGCTTCTATTCAAGCAAAGGACAGAAAACTATCATAATTCATGTTTCTGCCAAAATTCACCATGAGCGTTTGCATACCTTTACGTTCAATTTCCCCTCATCTTATAGAAAAGCACGAGACTGGTCATGAACCTTGGAGATACCACCTCTCCATGCTCACGGAGAGGTGATAAGAGTTATAGATGTGGGTAGAGATAGTGGAGGTGCCACAGAGAGATACTTCTGAATGGGTAAGAAGCTGTTATTCTCTAAGTACCCTTGAAAGGTGTGGGTTTTTAGCAATACGATGAAGACATGAGAGAGAAAATCTGGATCCAATCAAACTGGTGCGGTAGGCTGGATACTTTTTTTGTCAGGTGTTGATAGTAGTGAATTTTCCACTGTGCTGTGGGGATAAATTCTGTCAAGACGTGTCACAAGTCAAGCGGACAGAGAATGAGGGTGGTGGTAGAAGACACAGTTGTGGAGGGAGTCTGAGGTTGTGAAGGTTTAAGGTCAGTGGCAGGAGATTAGGAGCAGTGGAGGACAATGTCAGTTCTAGAGAACTGGGTCTGAGGGCTGTACATGAAGGATGCACAACCATGCACTTGAAAATCTGTTTCCGTGTGTGCAGCATTGCCAACATTCAGTTCAGCCTTTTCCTGCTGTCCCCCTGCCTGCAGAACAACGGCAGCCCTCAGCTGGTGACTAATTCCCTGGTGTGGGTGCCCCAGGGAGGCATGCTGCAGATCTCCAGGACGATTCTGCACGCCAGGCTACCCGGTGCCCGCGACTCCGAGATAACTTACACCATCATCAAGGACCAGCCAAGACATGGCAAGTATCTTTGGAGTTTTGTTGTCCAAAAGCTGCTGTAGCGTGTTGCTTTTCACACCACATGTCCCAAGGTGTCCATTCGCTAAGTAAGTGTAGGATTCTGGTTCCTTTGGGGGAAAAGGATGTTCTTCACAGACCTGTGGGATTTTAATTCTTCCATGGTATTTTGCCCACAACAAATAGCATTTGAGGGAGTATTTCCATATAATACTCAGCAATAAGTGCTGCTAACCTCTTCTTTTTCCAGTCCAGATGGGCAGGCAGGCTAACGAAGCACCGTTGTCCTGCCTGGTAGTCTGAACTTCTGCAGCTGTGTTCCTCTAGTAGTAGTGAAGTTCTGGTGGATTTACAGCCTTATGAGAGCAGAATATTACCTCGCTGCCAAAAGATAAAATTCTAGATGAATGTCTGGTTTAAGAGGAGCATAGAGTAGTATCTGCCTCTAGAAACTGCTGAGCAAAACTTTACCTTGAAGAACTGGAGACCTCCCTAAATTCCATGACATTGGATTTCATTTCTACTGATGGAAGGAGTTATTAACTCAAGCAGAAATTGGTGATATTGGCATCCCTGTGTAATTCTTGTCTCCACATTTCTTTTGAGAGGCTCTGATCCCATCTCTTAGAGTAACGGCTTTCACAAAGCAACCCCACGGGTAGGGCTGCAGCTTGTAGATTAACTTCTGGACCGCCAAGGAGAGGAGCATGGAAAGTACCAGTATTTGTGGCTGAGCTACAAACTGAGAGAAACTGGATGGAAAAACTAAGATGTCCTATGTGGAGGGAAAGGAAATAGGAACAGAAAATAAAAATGTTTTCCCATTCAGCATCACCATTTTCTAAACTAGAACCATGTCTTTAAATAGTATATTTTGCACTTCTATAAAATGGTGTCATTGCTTTTAATTTGCTGAGCCAGATAAAATTACAGAATCCCTTTAGCAACATCAGTGCTGGTTTTTTGCTTTTTGCTGTAAGGACAGGCTGGTTTCCGTAGCAGCTGCCAGTACCTGATGGAAACATAGATAACGTTATTTTTGCAATTTAGAAGAGAAGTAATTAATTTGTATTCCCTCTTCAGTTTTCTGCAAATGAAGGACTGTCTTCTCATTTTTAATAAGCATTTACATGAAAACAAGAATTTTTCCCTGAGGGGCTTGTCTCCTGCTGCCTAACCCTAACCAAAATTTATAATCCTGTATTTGTAGCACCGTAATTATCTCTACTGTAATTAATTGCAATAACACAAATGGGTTTGTAGCTGCAGGTGAGGAATAAGCAGTAGAAATCAATGATCTTCAAAATTTAAGCTAAAATACTATTGTACAGAAAGGGAGGAAAAAAAATAAGAGAAAGAAATGTAGAAAATGGGTCCTGAATCAAGGAGGGTTTATCTGCCGATTTTAATTTGACTAATGGAGAAGATATTCATACCCATAGAAAATATATAGTTTGATTTTTAGATAGGAAAAAAAAACAATTTAGAATTAGCTACTACGTTTCTATAGCACAAGCGTGTGGACAAAGGCGGCTTCTTGCCCTTTATTTCAAGATTCTGAAACCAAACGAAGGATAT
Source organism: Falco rusticolus (assembly GCF_015220075.1). NCBI lineage: Eukaryota > Metazoa > Chordata > Aves > Falconiformes > Falconidae > Falco > Falco rusticolus. The sequence goes on from NC_051187.1 coordinate 103,653,820, forward strand.
AATTAGGGAAGGAAGATCTCTGCCCAGATCCCCTCCTCCTGCAGAGCTGGATTTGATTCTTTGATTTGGGAACCGGAGAGCGGTTGGTCTTCCTAAAGATCTCTGTATGCTGGGCATCCTGTTTTGTCCCTAGAAACAGAACCAGAGTCTTCCCTGGCTCTCCTCCCAGCACACAGGATGCTACGTGGGAAAAATAAATACTTCTATAGGAGCGGGTATTGTACTTTAAGCTGCTCCACATGACATACATTCTTAAAGGATGACATTTCTAAAGCCAGTGGAAAGGGATGCAAGTGTCCACTCTTTTTAAAATGAATGAGACCACAGCGCCTGAATCCTCTGGACAGCTCTGGAAATTACAGCTGTATAGTCCCCATATATTTCAATAAATTGCCCGAGTGTGCATAAGTTGTACGTTCATGTGTATAATCGATCAACAGGTGCTGTTCTACTTTAAAAAAAATGTTTCACATGAAATGGTAATTGTAAACGAATAAGTAAACACATATATAAATAAGTAAATATGTATAAATAAGTAAGTAAAATAAGTAATCACAGTGTTGTGCTTTCTGATCGCGTTAAATATTAATTTATGAGACACGTAGACGCCCATCTTGCTTAAAGCAGCTGTATGTTCTCATTGTTTCTTCTCTTACTTTGGGTGGGATAAACAACTTGCAGGCCCTAACTCCTTTCGGTATGTGATTAGCATCTTTAGAAATCACTTGAAAGATTAAGGTGGTGAACTACCACGAGCAAAAGCGTAAGATTGGGAATGTAATTAGGGCACTGATAAGGGAATATTAGCATAGAGTTTGATGATAAAATGGAAGTGTGATGTTTCAGCCTGGTGAATGATTTTATTTTTTTTTTTATTGCTCTAACTGTATGAGGGTGGTTTGGGAAATGAAATGGGAGAGCTTATGATGGATATTTTGCATAACAGAATGATTAATGCTGTAAGGGGAGCTGAAGTAATTTATAATATATGTGGCTTCTGAATTAGTAGCCATGAGGGATGCGTTCAAAGACTAGTAAAAAAGCACAATAAACAACTAGCAGGTTATTTAAAGAGCAGCTGAATTATATATAGTCAAGAATAATAAGGATAGGGGAAACATACCATTTTTTCACAGATTATATGTTAACTCCAAACCAGTAAATTACATCGTAAAATAGAAAAATATGCCATTTATTTTGATACTGTAGCTCGTTGTCAGGTTTTAATTTCATTTATGTGTGTGGTTAGGAAAAATGTTCACATCAATGAAAGTGATGACCAAGGTTTTGATACCCTTCTCTTGGTGGGCAGCACTTGGCTCTTTCTTTGAGTAATTTTATTAAGGTCTGTTGAGCATTAGTAGTGATATCAAAATTGAAGCCTTGCAGGCATGTGTGAGGAAGGCTGATAACCAGTGGGACATGCCCTCATCCTGCTGTTCTCTGTCATAGCTGCAGTGAAGCCACTGAGTCCAGCTGACAATCTGTTCCTATTACAAAAATCAGAAAGAAGCTGGATGTTAGAGTTATAAAAGCTATGTACTCTTTGGAGTAAGAGCTACAAACCAGGGCGTACAGCCTTCCTATGCAGCCTGTGATATCGAGGTCCTTTACTGTATCTGTTCAAGAGCTCTTTTTCAGTTGAAGATTTCTGTTCAGAGAAGGCGGTTGAGTATACTTTTTTGGCATAATAAGTTCCCAAAAGAGCTGACCTTGAAAAAATTAGTATGCTATATTCTGATACTTCAGTTTTACCCTTGAGGGGAAGATGGGTAGTCTGCTGCAATGCTTTTTAACCCTGCTTGTGTCTCACTTCTGTCCCTTCACAGGAGCTTTGGAAAGTGGGGCATGTTCTGTGCATCTGTTTTTCTGCTCATTTTATCAAACAGGCACATTTCAAGGTTGAAATGGGCTGGTCAGTGGGCAGAATGACATTTTGGGAGTTTGAAGTTGCAGATGCTGTTCTTTGCTTGACCGTGTATTTCTTCAGTGCACTTGCATGAGTTACTTGATCTGCCCTTTGCCAAAACAGGAGATAAAATTTCTCTCTGTCAGTGGGATGTTGCAGGATCCCTTAGTGGTTTGGGGGGGCAATACTGCTTATTTGTGTTAGTCACATGAGATGGAAAAAAAAAAAGACTGCGTGGACCTGTGTCTTGGATGCTCATGAGCTGGTGAAAAGGCATCTGTTCCTCCTTGTTTTCTCACAAGTTGTGCCGTGGCTGTTCATCTTTGCTTTTTCCAGGTGAAGTGGTGCTTCTGGTCCCGATGCCAGCAGATAGCCCAGCAGACTCATGGCAGCTTTTGCCTGATGGAAGAGCAGCCTCACCTACAACCTCTTTTACCCAGCAGGACATCAACGAAGGCATTGTGTGGTACAGGCACTCTGGATCTGAAGTAGAGAGTGACTCCTTCCAATTCCAGGTACTCCTCATGGTATTCACAGGGGGGTCACACAGCAGTTCTGCTGGCATTTTTCTCTCGGATTACTCAGTCTGCCATTCTTGTGACCCAGAGGTTTATAGATACACAAATACATGCATGCACCCACAAATATGTGTGTAAATTTATATGTGCATTTACATACAGACTTATGTGTGTATACATGTGTGTTGCTTGACTGTAGATGAATGTGCCTGTGCTTGTGTATCGGGGTGGATGCAACCCATCATTGTATCCGTGGGAGACTTATTCATGCACAAGGGAGCTTGTGGATCCCCAGGTTTTAATCTGTGGCAGTGGAGCCAGCCAGCTACCCACAATGTTGAGCTGCATGCGATGGCATTAACCTTCTGGATGTCAAATCAGAGGCCGTATTACAGATCTGGAGATAATTGTCTTTCGAGTAGCATCTAACATTTAAGCTATTAAACTAATAGCTGGCCTGATTTTCTGGAGAACAATCCCATCTCAGGAAGGAGAGGGTTTTGTAGAAAAGCAGTGATGTTGCCCTTGTGCCTGCTAGCTTATTTAAGCAGGAGAGCTCTCAGAGATCAAGAGTCCCCAGGGTGAATGGGCAAACAGGGCTGCACTTAACAACTTCCACAGGATGAAACTAGCAGGCTTATAACATACCATCAGCGTGACACAGTGTGTCCCGAGACTCAATTCTTGCTGTGACAGTGATCGTGTCTCCACTGGCCTTTTCCTGTGGGCTAAGATTGTCCCTTAGGGGCACCCCACTGATATGCTTGGGCTTGCTTTTGGGGAAGAAATAGGAACAGGGAATGTTTTTTGCCTGGTGGTCCTTTGAAGAGGTAACAGAGGGTAACTCCCACCCATCTTGTAACCTGCTGCTTCCCTTCCACCACGCTTTGAGATGAGGCTGGTCCCAGGGAACAAGGGAAGAGCAGGGCGGTGGGTCCACATAGCCGTGTGTTTGGGTGTCCTGGAGATCCTCCAGCTGGGTGCCGAATCTGCATGAGGAGACCCTTAAAGAGGTCCTCCTAAGGCATCCCTGAGATCCAGACCTCTGGGAAGGGACTCCCCAGTGCAAGGTGTGCTACTGCAGCTCATATCCTGGCTATTTTGGTGCCCCATTTGCAGTTCAGAGAGGTTTGACTCCATGATACTGCATGGCAAATCCATCACCCTCTCATAAAACCTGTGATATTGACTCCAGGTGCAAAGTGTTCTGAGTGTCTTTTTTTAAATTGTTTTGTTTTGTGAGCCCCAAAACCAAGCAACCCTCCTACTTTCTGCAGTCCCTAAGCTAATAATTTAATTTTTGCTATAGATTATGTCTTCATGCAAACAGACAAAAAGGTACAAATACTCCCCAGCAGATGTAATACTAAAATAAATCCTACATCCCCACAGGTTTAACATTCATAAAATTCCTCAGACAGGTCCTTGCTGTTTGCTTGCAAGGTTTAACAGCCTCCCATAATGCTAAGCCTACGTGAACACTTACATGCAGTATTTGTTACATCTGGTTTACAAGTCAGAAGCTATTACTGTAGCACCGGAGAGGCAATTAAGGTAATTTCTAAAGTAATTAACATAAGTGATAATGAGGAATTTGTGAGTGTCAATGTTGAACAAGCTAATCTTTAGCTTAATTGCTACATTCCTCTTATAGAGTATGCATTTTGCATGAGTTAAATGTTTGGTTTTAGTATCTTGGAGCGGTAGCAATAATTGTATGGAAAGCCCGACTGAGAGAGGAAGCTGCACTTGCCTGGGTCACATCAGGAGACCGTAACACATCTGTCTGGGTCCTGAACCTTGGATTGGAGCGTCTCAGAAAGGGCCAACGTGTTGTTTTCCTCAGTATTTTAGCAATTTCCATTCAGGTGACAGCAATGCAGAACAGGTCCAGCAAATGGCTAGAGTTATTTCACTCATTTCAGCAGAGCCTGCATTTTTATGCATTTTCTTGAAATTAAGCTTGTGCTGATGGCTGTTCTTGCACACAAAGTGCTCTATTGAACCCAAGTGCGGACTTCCATCCCTACTGAAAGATAAAGCCATAACCGAGTCTAACAGAGAAGTGGGCTGTGTTTGTCTTATCTCAGAATTGCTGGGAACATTTGCAGGCTGATCTCTAGGGGATGGGTTTGGTCCTGTGAATTTTTACAAACTTAATACAATTTGCTTTATATGTCATTACTGCAGGTTTGCTATTATGAGTTAGATACCAGTGACTTAATTCTGCTTTTATAGTGGCTTATGGAAAATTTTTATGGGTCTCTGACACAGAAGTGCAGCCTGTCTTGACAGATGTTGGGATCACAAGGATCACTGCCAAGGCAGTGCCATTATTGAAAGACCAGTTATTGCCACCTTGTCAGCCCAACTGGTGATCATTTTGAGGGTAGGAGGAAGGTTTAAAAAACCCGGGTTTTTTTTCTGTTCCTGTAATGTAAGCTGTGCGGACAGTTGGAGTAAAATTCCATAGCAAAACTATGACAGTGGTGAGGGGAAGCAGAAACGAATAGCAGGTAGGGAACTGACAAACGGACATCTTCCTAATAAAGAAACTATTTTGTGAAAGTGAACCATTTATAAACTATATCATAAATATATATAAATAAATAACTAGAAAGTGAACTATTTATAAAGTGAACTATTTCTAGATTGTACAGGCAATAATGGAGAAACTGGTTCTTATTTAGGCCATAGTTCCCATCAGCTGCCTTTCATATGTGCTTTGGGTTGGTACCTGCTGGAAAGGTGTGTCTTTGCCTTCCCGGACCAGAAGGAGTGGAGAAAGGCATGAAACTGATCCAGAAATGCGAGAGCGTCCTTTGTCAAGTATCCACTCATGGGACCTTTCCTCCCCAGGTGTCCGGCTCTGCCAGTCCACAAACCAGCTTGAAAAGCCACGTGTTCAACGTTGCAATTCTCCCACAGACGCCCAGAGGACCTCAGCTTTCCCTTGGCTCCTCGCTGCACATGGCTGTAAGTGTGAACTGATGCTGCTGGTTCTGTATTCCCACTCCCCTTGCAGCAGGGCACAGCGACCAGAGCCTCCCCCAGAGCACTAACCGCTCCATGCTGATTCCTGTACTTGCTATTGTCCACGCTCTTGTGCTCGAGTCAAAGATGGAACTAAAGCTACGGAACAGGATATGTGCAGCAGATAGCTAGCTGGAGTAGAAATAGGGAAAAAAGGTCAGAAGAGTAAGTGATGGGGAGGGGGGGAAATACCCATAAAACGTTGAAAAACTCAGTATTAAAAACGATGCATGTATAGACTGGAAAGTAGAGGGAGAGAGAAGAAGAAATACATTTAACATCTTTTTATGGAATTCTTACCCTTTCCCAAGAAGCCATTAGGAAAGGCAAGAGCAAAAAACTGGATTAGAGAGAAAAACTACAGATTCGAGAGCCTGTAATGAATAGAAGTTGCCAGTCATTTCCACTGCAAATTTTATCAGAACTGTAGCCCACCCACATTAGAAAGTTTTCATCCATCATTCTGACATCAGGAACACAGACTATAATGTACGTGGAAAACATTCGGATAAGCCCTAAGCCCATTATATCTGCATCTGTGGAACCGAATTACCTTTTTGTGCAGTATCGACTCTGGGACTGATAAGAGTGGTGTCTCTGATGTAGTTCTTTTCATGACTGTGTTAATTGAAAAAATAACCTCGACGTTTAAAGTTGGCTTTGTGAGCTCTCAGACTTCGGTGCATGCCTTCTCCACGTGTCCCCATCACTACGTGGGGCAAGTCCAGCTTTCCTCTCTGCTTCTTCTCCTGTCTCCTGTTCTTTGATTCTGTAGGGAGAGATCCCGAGTGCATGAGCTAAAGGGCAGCATCAGGGCTCTGCACCCTGGTCATCCGTTGGGACGCACAGAGAGCCAGGACCCCAGAGGAAAGGTGTTTGATTTAGACATCCCCTTGGTTTCATAGCTTTGTTGTGGTCTGTGGGGCTTTCAGAGGGGGAGCAGGATCATAATCCGCTGAGCAGCAGTCCTGAGCTGAGTGAAACAGGGCAGGTGGTGATGAGAAACCAGAGATGAGGACTTGCAAGAAACGTGAACAGCACTGAGGCAGCAGCTACCTGCAGGGAGAGGGAGAGCTGGGTCTACAAACTTGGAACGCGGCACTTAGTCATCTTTGGCATTATTCATTCCTGATGATTTATTTAGAGTGTGTGAGGTGCCAGCGGTATGCTCAGCATTATCAACCAGAAATCCTGCGCCCTTGGGCACTCCCTGACAGACAAAAGCACACTGAAAGGCTCATGCAGTGCAGGAGAGCAGATGTGGCAAACCTCCCAGAGGCAGTGGGTCCCCAGGAGGACCCTCCTAAGGGGAGGCAAAGGATGTCTAAGCCAGCACAGCCTGCCAGGTGTGGGACCAGGAAAGGCCAAAGAAAGTGGTGGGAGAGGGATTAGTGAAAAGTCTATGACACAACGGCCTTGTCAGGGTCTAAAATAGTGGTGACCTTTCATGGGCAATAATAAAACATGCTCAGACTGCTACTTGGAGCAATAGTCAGTGATGTATCTTTCTGCTCTTGACTTTTTGTTGTTGTCATTATTGACAAAATTGATGGGAGAGATGTCTGGCTGAGCCATGCAGCACTGGATTTTATAGCTAATTACACACCACAAAATTCAATAGTGCCATAAAATACGTTTTACTCAGGGGTGCCTTGCAACCTGCAAGTCCTACCTTTGGGAGAGACAAATAGGCCTTGGAGGTAACTCTGAGGCAACCATAACCTTAAATCTTTTCATCATAAAATTGCGCTCCCTTGCATCAACGTGATTGAGTTCTGTTCATTTGTCTTCAAACTCCTTCAGAATTAGACTGGCTTCTCGGCTGAAGAGCAAGCACAAAATGTTAAGTCTTCCCATACCTCTGGTCTTGTCTTCTGAGTGTCCTGCTGAGAAAGGTCAGAGAAAGTCTGGTGATTCTTTGGCAGTTAAACTGGACGTAACATCAATACTGATTCTTCTTCACTCAGGTTACCCGTTTCCCCCATATTGATAAAAGGAGCCTGAGCTTTGCTCTAGCAGGATGCAGACTGAGACTGGGTTTGTGTAGGAGAGAATTTTGTAAAGCATGTAGAAGTCTTGTCCCTTCCCTTCCCAAAGTGGCTATATGATAGATACACCACTGTTTATTTTAAGCCTAATAGTTGATTATGTAGTTAATTTTTGTACAGAGCTATGTACAGCAGTGCTGATAACACAAATAAACTTTTGTCACTTTTGGTTCCAGTTAGATACGTGACACTGTCACATCTAAGAAGGGCTGGCAAGCTTTTACTTACTGCTTCACAGCATTCATTCATAGGCTGTGGTTTCTCCTGTGATGTGTTTGGGTGAAAAACACTGGAGAGGAATGAACTGGGATTTTGGTGGCATGGGGTGACACAAGCTGTTGTCAGGAATCCTCACCTTGCCAGTCTCCAAGCCAATGTCCAGTCTGTCACCCAGGGCCAGCAGAATGGGACACAGATTTGATTGTGAATTAATTACCTGTATCCTTAATTTAGCTTGTTCTCTCCATATTTTGTTTGTGATTATGAAATGAACTGGGTGCTCTTCATATACCCAGCTGAATTATTTAATTCAGTGACTTCCCATAGCTGTTAATTCCACAGGATTAAGGTTCATGAACACATGCTAGTTAACTACTTTTGTGTGCTTAAGTCTGTTTGGGCAGCACTATAATTCCTGTAATGCACTGCCCGTTTGGCTAATGATAATCTTGTGATGGAAAGATCAGAACATTTTTAGACAGATTTAAAAGAAAACGAAAATCTTTGGTTCGTCTGTATTCCAGTGGAAATGGCTGAGTCACTTGCAAGATTTCCTTTAAAAGCAAATCCAGTCCAGCCACGTCAGACTCTACCAGAAAACTATGTAGGCAATGAATTATATGTTCATTCAGGGAGGTTTTGATCAAATCAGATTTTCCTTTATCTCCTCTTAGTTGCTGTAGGTCAAAAAAGAAACTCCTCCACCTGTGAGTGTGGAGGTTGTACATCTGCAGAGGACAGAGTGCACTAAAAAAATGCCACTTTCCTGGACAGCCTGGAAGTGGGGATAAGCTCATAGTTTTGTGAAGGAGGAGGTGTTTGTCTCATGTTCGTATGTTTATAAGCCCCTTCTGATTCTCCAGAAAGGACTTAACAGAGGTCAGACTGTATAGAGCTCTCTTCTGTTGAGCGTGATGGTACCCAGTTTCTGCATTCCATGTTTGATTTGGTTTACAAATGAGCTGGAAGTGAGTTTAGGTGGCCCGTAAGACTCTGGCAGATTTTACTTATTATCAAGCTTTCCTGTCCTCTGTAATCTCCTCCCAAATAGTCCCTGTTCTGTACAAGTTTGAGAGACTTGCTGAAGGTTCAGCCCATCCATCCCTTGTCAGTTTTAGACCTAAGAACTAGGTCTTTAAATTCAAAATTCTTATATTTAACTACAGCAAAGTAAATTCTCTTTCACTGCATTTTGGAGTGAATCTTCCCATGTCTCTGGCCTTGATGCTTATGGTCTGATGTGTTTATTGAGGTGCTGGAGGACCGTGTGACAGTGATTGAGCCCCATCACCTCTCCTTTGTAGACCCGGAGATTCCCAGCGAGAAAATCCTGTTCAACGTGACCGTCCCTCTCCCTCCTGGCCAAGGCAAGTGTACCTATTCAGAACGTGGCAGCTCACTGAATTAATTGCTGTGCTTTCGGAGTGCAGCTAATTTTTCCCTCAGGGTATCATTCTGTGGAGGCATCTGTTAATCTGTTTGGCCTCCATTAGCTTTCAGACACCTTGTTTCTTAACTCTATTTCTTTGGCTTGTTTAGGAGGCAGCTGCAGAGCTCAGACAGTTTTCTTACTGTTGTCTGGAACATATTGACTGTTGTACCCCGTGGCTTTCTGCTTTCCACCTCCCCAGTGAGAGTTTTTCAAAGAAACGGCTGAGGGAGGAATTGCTGTTTAATTTCTCCTGTCCCAGGAGCCCATCCTCCGTGCAGTTACAGCCGTGTGACTCTTTCAGGAACCACTGAAGATGTAAAAAGCAGTGCCTGGGGAGAGAAAAAGAAGCTGTGGCCTTTCATATCTTGTTTTAAAAATAAAATGTCTTCCTCCTGTTAATACTGAGCTCTCTGCCTCCGTAGGTATTGTGGAACATAGAGACAGGCCTCTCTCCCCAGTCAGGTATTTCACCCAAGCAGATATAAACCATGGCAAGATTGCTTATCGTCCGCCGATGGCAGCTCCTCACTTGAGAGAGATCATTGCGTTCTCCTTTGCGGGTAAGGAACTGGATGCGCTTTATAGTGCCTTGTCCAACTGGTAGAGGTAGCTGGACAGCTGGTCTTCCTCTGATCCTGGAATGGCTTCATGGCTGTGTCCGTACTCCTGAGGGCATGAGGCTTGAGGGATACAAAGTAGGGCTCTGACTTGGAGGAGTGTACCAAGAGTTGACCCGTTTTTTGTGACCTCAGTAAGATATTGCCCCGTGGGTTATAGCAGCATTGAGTGGATTATGGGGATACAGCAGTGATCACTGCAGCGTTGAGCATTGCCAACGCTGTTGCTGGATGGGCTGGACAAACTGCTGATCTGCTGCATGGTTAGGGGCTGTTGCTCCTCACTTGCTTGAGATCTTTGTTGCATGGAGGGTTTAGTCCTTGAGATTGAGCCTAGAATTGATGAATATGAACTGAAGCAGTTTAGCCAGGATATTAGAAGATTTCTACTATCAGCGGAGTAACAATCTGGAGCAGGAGGTAGAGGTGCAAAAATAGGAAAAACTTCAAGCATGTTTGATCAGTTGATGCACAGGATTGTGTGATGAAGTGACAGTACTTGCTTTCTCCAAAAGTTGTTCAAGTCCACATCAGTATGTGCTTTCCTGTCCTGACCACAATTACTCTGTGCTTGTTTTTGTCCCGTCAGGTCTCCCAGAGTCAGTGAACTTCCAGTTCACAGGTATGTGAACCATTTGCTCTTTCCTGGCAAAAGCAGTTTCTATCCTTGTGCCCTTCATGTTGCCTGTTACTCCTTGGCCTTTCTTCTGCTGCAAGCACACCTGTGGGTGCTCAGTGAGAATTTCTGGAAATGCACATGCCTGGGGGATATTCATTCATCTGTGTCCCAACAGAGTTTTATAGAAGCTAAGCTGCAGCTTGGTAGAGGCATCTTTTTCCAGTAGTTGCATGGAGTCTGTCCTAAAAGCCTCATTCATTGCTGTTTTCCCCCAGTGTGAACAAGGACATCAGAGTTTAACACTGGTTTGGGGAGTAGGGGTTATAATACAATATGGAAACTTTTCAACAACTAAATTACTACTGATAAGCTGCTTGCTTGTTTAACACATCTTTCCCTTTCCATGTGCTTTCTAGCACAGGTATGCAAAGTGATCCACCAGCGAGGAGAAGTCCACGTTCTGACTTATGAGCACACCTGATGGACACATGGAAGATTCTAGATACACATGCACACACACAGACTTTTGCATGTTACATTTGTCTTGCTGGGAGTTGAGTTAGGAACACAGAAAAATACTGTCAGCAGGGGTGATTTGTGTGTGTATGTCTATAGACAGAGGTGTAGATTGACAAGCTGGGAGAGACATCAGCGATGTGGAGTGGTGATTTTGTACAGACAGGTTAATTTCCCAGGTGAGTCCCTGAAAACACATCCCTGTGCTCAGGTGTGGATTTTGTCTGTCTCTAGTGTCTGATGGAGAACACACAACCCCAGAGATGATGTTTGTCATTCATTTGCTCTCTGCGGAGCAGCAGCCTCCAGTCTTCCAGATCACAGCTCCGTTCCTGGAAGTCAGCCAGGGGGGCAAAGCCACCATTGGTGAGTAGGGTGCAAGGGATGGGGTGCAGAGCTCAGCCTGAGACACAGTGTTTATTGGCAGGAGGCCACGTGGATGGAGCAGAGGAGAGTTTTGGACTCGCTCGCTCTGTCCGTTTAGCTAAGGAGCTGTGCTTGTGCAGGTGTAGCAGCAACCACTGAGAAAGCTGCGCAGTGGTGGGTCAGAAGAGTGCCTGGGGATATGGCAGCACTCCTCCAGCGTGTGGCAGCTTGGCTGAGGCAGGGGAGAGCGGGATCAGGGACCTTTACTTTTTCCCCTCTTAAGCTGCTCTGCAGTGGCTGAACTACCGGTTAGTGGTGTGATCAGGTACACTGGGTTGTTTAACCCACTTTCTGCTTGTGCCAGGAGGTTCTCTGGGGTTTTCGTTGATAAGCCCCTGCTATATGAGCATGTGCACATCTCTCATAAGCTGAGGGTTTGCATAGCTGTCATTTGTGAGCCGCACTAGCAATAACTTCTCTGATGCAACCTCTGATCTGAGCATCATCAGGGGACTAATTATTTTCACAAAATCAGCAAGCTCTTGGGCTAGGGCAGCTCCGGAATTATTTTACTTTTCATGTACTGACTGAATTACAGGGTTTTTGACTCCGTTCACAAAAGCACATAACAAAACCTAAGGGATATTCCCACTGTAGTGCCTGAGGATGCTGAAACCATGCTGTCTTTCCCCGGCACAGGGATCCAGTTAGCCGTGAGCGACACGGATACAGCTCCCGAGGGTCTTTTCTTTGAGCTGGTGAAACCTCCCCATCATGGCATTGTGCTCAAGTACAGCGCAGGCATGCAGGAGCGCATGAGAGCAGGTGAGTTGCGCAGGAGCCCTCCTCAGTACATATTCCTGTCCACATAGCTGGCTTGGTTGACCAGGAGGAGAGAAGTGCCTCTGGCAGATGTAGCTGCATCCACCAAGTGTGTGAATTTGCTGTCTGGAAGCGTGTGATTGCAGGAGAAAGTGCATGAAAGACGTTTTTCCCATTGTTCATTTGTTCACTTCCTGGCTGAGTCAGCACATTTCCTATACCAGCTGCATGTGAGCTAGTTGGCAGTCACTCTTGTGATAACTGTAACCAGCTGCTAATCAAAAGGGATGTTATGTTTTATGTGCTAAAGTAAAAATTATCTGAAGTAATTTACTGAAGTAACGTCATGCAATTTCTACTGAACTCTGTGTAAACCTGTTGTGATCCAGCAGTCAAAAGCTCCTGGGGAGTTTTACTGTTGATTTTGGTGGCAGCGGTTTCCAGCGTGTGATCAGATGAACAAATATTATCTGTAGGAGAGCAGTGCAAGCAGAAGTTGTGGACAGGGAAGCCTTATCTGGCTGTGACAGGCATAAGCTTGCAAAGCAGCTGGGGAAAAAGGAGGATCTGTGCAGTCCCTGAAAATCGTGAAGAGTCACTGTGTCTGAAACCGTGAAGGTTACCACTTTTCCTCTGCCCTGCATATATACTATCTCCTTAATAAATGTCTTCTTAACTCACATCCCTGTAAGGTTGGTATTAAATGCCAGTTTAGTACATGATTAAGTCTTTTCTTAAATTGGGGCCTTAGGTCACTGGAATTGGATCGGTGCTCTGAGCGCAGTATTTCTGAAGTGTGCATTTTCTTTTTGGGAAGGTGACACCTTCACCTATGAGGACGTCACTCGAAATGCTCTGCAGTACGTGCATGATGGTTCAGTAGCAGCAGAGGATAGCATGGAAATCTCTGTCACCGACGGTGTCACCACGGTGACCACAGTGCTGAGGGTGGAAGTGTCCCTGCCGGATAACAACGGTCCACAGCTGGCCCCAGGCTGCTTGCTGGCAATCACCGTGGCTAGTAAAAGCTCCGTGACCCTCTCTCGGTTGCACCTCGCTTACATCGTAAGCTTTCCTCTTTTTCTAAACCCAGTGAATGCAGCCAGCCTCCCTTTCCTTATCCCCCCCCAGACCCTTCACCACACACACCTCTCTGCCATCGGTGTGGATCCGTGGTCGGGAGCTTGGGGTTTGACTGTGTCCTGTAAGCTGCTGCCAAAAAAAGGGATAATCGACTCTTTCATCCATCGGGGTTTTAAGGCTATCCTGTGTTTGACTGTAACAGAGGTGAACTGCCATGCTAAACATGAGAACTGAGCTAATCCCAGATTTTTGTATCAAACAGACTTGCTAATAAAGCATATGGATTTGCTAAGAGATAATCCCTTGAAAATTTCACCTCACCCCCTGTCCAAAATTGCCTGGTTGGTTTTTTTTTTCGGACGTATTTGAAGGGGGGAGGTTTAAGCAACCCAAGACATCACACTCTTTGGTAGCTTGGAGGTGGTCCCTGGGGTTGCATGTGGTACAGGAGTTACCCTGCTGGTGAAGTCCAGAAGGAGGGTGTTTTACTCCTTGTAGATGGTTTAGCAGCAAATGCACCAGTAGTGGATTTCAGGCATGCAGGTACGCTCCCCTTAGGGAGGAGAGATTGCAGTGCACGTGTGAGGCTGGAGAGACCTGAGGTAGTGGCTGTCAGGGAGATGATCAGGGAACTGCAGCGGGTGAGGTAGGATAAGAAGGCAGATGAATGTTTTTTCAAAGGGATCAGTCTGGATGCAAGTCTGGGGCCTGGCCTGGCCTCCTTGTAAGGAGGAAGGCTGACAAGGGAGCTGTGCGGGTTTAATCCGAGGAAGAGAACAGTTAGGGAAAAGAGGATTTCGTTCCTGACCCATATGCTGAGGTTATGATGATTTCTGCTTTAAGTCTTACCTTTCAAGCAGCCAACAGAAACTTTTAGAAAAAAACTGACATCTGAGTTGTGATGGCGTAGAGATGGTTGTATGTAATGTATGTAAAACAAGCCAAAATCGGCTTTTAGTTTCATGTGAATCTGGCTTTTGCAGCATTGCTGTACATTAGCCTGTATTTTACTGTGAACTGAACTTAGCTCTGTGTCTCTGTCTGAAGCACTAGTGGGCAGCCGTTCCTCCCTGTGCCCGCTATCTGCTAAATTTTGGCTCACTTTATCTGGAGTCAGGAAAAGCATAACATAAGTGCTCCAGTCCACTACGAGTATAAAGTAATTTGAAACCAAAAATACTAAGTTTACATCTGGAAGATTGTGTTGATGCAATACAAGGACACAAAGAAAACCTCTCTTGAGTGGAGAGAAAATGAAAATAAATTTTGTGGTAGATTCTGAAAATGTCAACCCCAATTGACTCTGTTCTCATCAGTAGAGTTTCATTTAATATTCATCAGCTGTGGGTCTGACCTGGCTAGCTTGATACATTTCCCTATAAAACATTTTATTCCTCCTTCCATTTTTAGTGGAGGGAAATAAAAGCTAATCTTGTCTTGTTCTGATTTGGTTTGTTGCTTCATGTTTAGGACAACAATTCTCCTGACTCGGAGATACAAATTCAGTTAATCTCTCTGCCTGCATATGGCACCCTCTTACGGACTTCAGGCCCTCATGATGAAGAGCTTTCCAGGGTTTATAATTTCACTATGGAAGACATCAACAGCCAGAGGATCAGGTATCAAAGAGCTATTCTCCTTCAAGCCATGCCAGTTAAAAGCTAGACGGGCTTTCCACAGGGATCTCTGGGCTATGTTATGTTAATACGATGTATCAAAAGATATTTTTTCCTTTCTTGGTCCTGTGAGATTATGAATGAGGGCATTTGCTCTGTGCAGAATTAGGTGTTTATGCATGTCTGAAATGCCAGTAGTTGGTGTAGCTTCAAAGTATGGGAATTTTTTCTGTGTCCACGGTGTCATTGTGATGCTTTAGGTAGGCAACACCTAAAACAGTGGTTTAAAAGAACTCAGGGAATGAACATGAAGGAGAGCTGGGAGCTGAAATACCACCTCTCTTTCAAGAGGTGTGTGTTCACCTCTGAATGCAGGTTGAGATGTATTTGCCTGACCATCAGTGAGACTCCCTGACCCAGATTGTGTTCTGGCTTCCACAGCTACTCCACCACGTTTGAGACCAGCAATCAGCCAGTTACGGACATCTTCCATTTTGTTGTTTTTGATGCTGATAACAACCGGCTTGATAGACAGATGTTCACCATCACTATCACACCTGCCCAGACGATGCCGTCACTCATTGCTTTTGCTGACCATATCACTGTAAGTGGCTACCCAGGATACTAGGAACAGCAGGAGGAATGTCTTAGATGTGAGGAACTGAACAGTTTTCCTGGACTGAGAGGAAGTCACTGAAGAAACATGTAGTTGCACATGCAATCTTATGAGTGCAAAGGGTTAACAAATTACTTGGAGGCCAGGGGAGGCTGACAGTACAGCTCTGAACCTCATCTGCTTACATGTGTTCTAGTCAGGAGCTGGGTTCTCCCTAGGGTGTCCTGTTGGCATCAGTGGAACAAGACTGACTTGCCCCTGTTTAATATTTCGTCCCTTATTTCACCAGCTTGTGTGTAAAAGATGAGCAGAAGTCTGAAAACATCTGGTGCTGTGGACTGATAACACAGCACTTCAGACTCCTTATCAAAACGTTTTGAAGTCATCTCCCTCCTTTCCAGCTTTGCATTCCCCCTCCCTTGCCTTCAAAAGGCTCTCCTCGACAAGAAATGCAGTTCTCGCCTTCCAAGAGGTCAGCATGACTCTGCCAGTTTGCTTCTTGCCCTGATTTCATGCTTAACAAATCTAGGGGAGGATGGGACAGGACTTTGGAGACCGGGCAAGCCTCTTCCATCAAGGCAGGCTTGTTCAGGAACAATTGCTGTGTTGCTGTGCGTTGTGTGCATTGGGTGGTAGTTTTGTCATATGCTTTTGCTTTCCAGGTGGATGAGGGGGGCAGGGTCCCACTGCTGGCTCATCACCACCTAACTGCTGATTATGATGCTGCTGCCAGGGAAGACCTGAGGGTCACAGTTATCACTCTACCTATGTATGGCTACATTGAAAACACTAAGACAGGTAAACTGCTTGGCTATCTCCTCTTCCTCCTGGCTAATGAAAGGGAACATGGGAATTGCCATGCTGAAGCACATTCTAATCTGTCTCAGTGCAGTGTTGGTTGGCATCAGTTGATCATAAAGAGCTTGTAAGGTCAGCGTTACGAGATAAACTGTCTCTGGGGAGCATTTCCTCCTAATTCTGGTTTGTTGAAGACTGGTCTACGTTGTGAGACTGGGGCATTAAGAGCCTTTTCAAGCCCATGTGTTGTATTTTCATCATGCTTTATTTCGGCTGCCCTTGTTACACAGAACAAACTTTGCTAAATCCCTCTAAATGTCCCAGTAAGCTTTAAGGCTGTGAGAGCTGTGGCAAAGCATGGCTGGTAAGGTTCTCTTATCTCACTGTATTATCAAGAAAAGGTAGGACTTACACCATATTGTCCAAAGATGCTCATCCAGGAGACTTGTCTGCTTAATACTGTGTGGTCGTAACAGGAGTGGCATGTATCATTTTACTTAAATCATAACTTCATAAAATATCGCTGTGGGTTGGCCAGTGTAGTGACTTGTTGCAGCAGTGATTGCCTTTCTTCTGGAGAGCAGTGGTTGCTAACCATTACACATCATCCCTCCTAATTGTGTCCTAAACAGTTTTGCAAGGTGAAGCTTGATGTAGAGGTTGTGTTGAGGCCAGATGGCACATGAGCCATTATCTCATCTCTGAAGAAAGCCAAAGTAATTCTGGGACGTGGGATTGCTTGTACTACACATAAAACTGCAGCTTCCTCAATGCCTACTCTAATGCAGCAGATGCTGCTTTCTACAAAGGTCACAAGATGTGTGTGAAAGTCACGTTGTAGGAATGAACATCTTTCTGCACCCTTCACAATCTTCTTCTAATCTGGCTCCTTTTGGGTTTAGTTTATCAGTGAATTGAACACCCTTTCACTAGTGATTTTCTGGTTTGCAGGTGAGAGTTTTGGCCCACAGAGTGAGTCTGCTATGACCACAGACGCATCCTTTTCCCTTCAAGATGTTCTAGAGAACAGCATTTACTACTTCCAGAGCGTCCATGAAAGCATCGAACCAACAAGTGACGTTTTCAGCTTTTACACGAGTGATGGCTTCAGCCAGTCTGAGGTGCAGAGCATTAACATCACAATTCAGGTGAGCCCTCTCCTTTGACACACATACATGACTTTTAAAGTACAAGCTTTGCTCACTCCTTTGTAATGTGTGGGAAGGGGATTAAAGGGAGTTTCCTTCCACCCGTCTGCTGCCTTCCCCTAGTACAGGCACATAATTCGCCTGTGATGCCAGAGAACAGCTGTGCATTGCCACCTCTTCCCCAGGCCTTATTTCTCTGGTGTCTTCTCCCTCTTAGAAGCAGCCGTGATGCTAGATAGATTTGGAGAAAGTGGTGTAGCCCATTAATGGATATCAGCACCAGTACTGCCCTTTGGGAGCTTGTGTTTCATTCAGGTGGGCAGCGGTCTTTTCCCTTTGGCCATTTCCCTTTTTTTGACTCTGTACCTTTGGGACCTGTGCAGCGGCAGAACGACGAGCCCCCGAAGATGGTCCTGGAGCCTGTCAGAGTGCACGAGGGCTCAGGTGTGGTCGTTACCAACGCCTCCCTCAACCTGCAGGACTTGGACACCCAGAACAGTGAGCTCGTCATCGTGGTCAGCAAAAGTCCAGAACATGGTAAGTCTTGACAAGCTAGGGGGTGACAGAGACGGGATATGTCTTCGTGTGTCACTGTCTGTGTCTTTATATCAATGCACATAACAGCCAGCGATGTGAGGGAGGAGCCTGGTGTACTTGTACAAAGCACATTTAGTCTGTGTTCGGACCAGCAGCCACAGAAGGGCTATGCTTCAGAGCAGACCTGTTCTTTGAGAGTTGTCCCTCACTGTTTGTGGGAGAGGAGAAGGGGGGGCTGCATGCATTCCCCTGGGAAGTTCCCTTTTGTGTTACCCCATTTCCAATTGTGGGTTCAGTTCCAAAGAGCTGTGTAACTAGCATCTATCTGCAGTGATAAAGCAAGGCAGGGGGCCAGGTGAAGGCTAAGTGTCATATTAGTGAGGGCTGTGCACCCTTTTGCAGATCCCATGTACGTAGCCAAATTCTTACCAGTTTTAGCAATAAGCGGATAACTTCTTTCAGTTGTGCTGGTAAGGCGAGGTCCACCTCTGTGCATCCCACTGAGAGCTGGCACAGCAAGAGTCCCCAGCAGGCTGTCTTCTCCACATCATTTTCATCCATCTGTTGTTTGCCAGGTCATCTCCGCAGGAGGCAGACTGCTGCGGAGTCCCCGGAGCAGGGACGTGTGCTGTCCATGGGCTCATCCTTCACCTACCAGGACATTTTGGATGAGCTGATCGTTTATACTCAGAGCGGTGCAGCAGCACAAACAGATGAGTTTGGCTTCTCCATCACGGATGGTCTCTACACGCAGACAGGGAGGCTAGAGTTCTCCGTGGAGCTGCCAAAGAAGCCACCACCCACATTAGCTGTCAACAGGGACCTGCAGCTCCCAGCTGGTACGGGAAGAGGGAGGAGAATGGTATCACTTGGTATTGCTCTGTGGTCCAGGCTAAAGCTGTCACTTAGCTGGGTTGGTTGAAACTGTGGATTTTCTCCCTTTGATCCAGGCTCTACAGCACAGCTCACAGATCAGCACTTGAAAGCAGCAGCTGTTTATCCAGATGACACAACAATTAGATTTGTCATGAAGAGGGATCCCAGTGTGGGTCGTCTGCAGTTGACCAAAATCGATAATCCAGTTCAGATCTCTGTCAAAGGACCTGTCAAAAGTTTCACCCAGGCTGATATAAATAAAGGTGAGAGTGGTTGGTTTTAGGTAGTCACAGCAAGTAATATGTGGCCGGTTTAGGTAGTCCTGCGAGGAGCAGGGAGTTGGACTCGATGATCCTTGTGGGTCCCTGCCAGCTTGAGATGTTCTGTGATTCTGTAATCTTTATGAGAGGGAGGGATGACTTGAAGCAGGGAAGGGAGAGGGAAAGAAGTAAGATAAGGTTGTTATGTTAGAGCAGAAACACGTATTGTTAAGCAAGTGTTAAAAAGTTGCTCTCAGCAGGAGAAAAAGAATAAAGAGAAAAAGTAATTAAACCCAAATTCAGGAGCTCTGTCAAGCCCCAGACTTATGGTGCCAGCCTGGTTCCAAACCAAGAATTAAATGATGAAGCCTGTAATAAAACCACTTCTTTTCTCCTGTCCCTCTCTCCAGGGCAAGTGGTGTACAGTCACAGGAAAGGGGATCCTGGTGGAAATTTCGCCTTCGCCTTTGATGTGATGAGCGCAGACGGCAACAAACTGAAGGACCAGGTTTTTTATATTAACGTATTAGGTAAAAGACAGTGCTGAAGTTATGTTTTCTTTGCTGCAGAGCTCAGGCCTTTGTAGTTTCCCATCCCATATGCAACTGCAAGTTAAGATGTAATTCTTCAGATGCAGTTTTTATTCGCTGTTAATTCAAAGGCTTTTGAAGTTTGGGGCATGGGGAGAGTTCACGGATGTGAGAATTAGTTCTTTGGCTTCTGACAAACTCACTGAAAAAGGTAGAAAAATTCCCCTTAATATCTTCATACTGTCTAGATCGTCTTTAAGATGTTATAATGTTACCGTCCCCTCGATTAATACCCTGTTTTGGCATTACCAGCCTGGGAGGTGTTTGTGTGCCTGTTGTCTTTTGCTTGAGCACAAGTACCTGCTTTGGATAACGCCAGGGAAAGGAGGACAGGTATCTTAACTCAGCTTTATATTTAACCCTTTCAGAAGACAGAGTACCCCCCTCCATCATCACTAACAAAGGACTGGTCTTGGATGAGAACTCAGCCAAGACAATCACAACCCTCCAGCTCTCTGCCACTGACCAGGACAGCGAGCCAAGCCAGCTCCGGTATGAGATCACCAGACAGCCACAGCTGGGGCACCTGGAGCACGCCGCCTCTCCAGGTTAGCAGGGTGGGATTTTACTTGGTTGGGTACTCCTAGGAGCAAAGCACTGGGGGAGAGCTTTTGAGCCCTAGAGATTGACTGCAGGAAAAATGTGCTTGGAGGCAGCAGCACAGAATTAGGTTTCCTGTTAGAAATCAAACGGTCGTTAGCCCAGAGAGTTGGACAATAGGGTGAGTGGAGGCAAGGCAGCCCAATAATCCTGGGTGAGGATTTATTCAGCCTCTGGGTGAGTTGATGCCCCGTGGTAATGTTGGCTGGTGGCCTTCACAGGTCAGTCCAGCTTGCCGCTGTGTGAATCTCTTCTTTGAAGACCCATTGCAAACCTTCAGCCTTTTTTGTGACCACATGCAGTACAACACCCAAAAGAATCCATCCCCTAATGTCCATGGTAATAGAGCCCACCTCAGTGGACAGACAACTTGCTTTCAGTCCCCCTCTTGGCCAGTGTGTCCCTTGATCCCAAAACACCAGCCTCTTCTCCCACCTGTGCTTTGGAGAGGAAGAGAACTAACTGCTGAGTTAGTTTACAAAGGAAGCTGCACTGTGGTGTGATGGATTATGCTGGATAACAAATTCTGGTAGTTTGGGGAAGCGAGTTGGTCAATCCTGTGAAACTCAAAAATAATTACCTCCAAACATGATCTGAATTTTAGAGTTGCCACTGACAGTACGAATATTCTGCCCTTCTCTGATGAATTAATCTAGATCTATGCTGTCATATAATATGTTCTTCTGACTTACATTATACTCATCTAAGATTATATTTCTTCTCAGAATTAGATTTCTCATTAACATGGGATTAAAGTGGAAATATCTGCTCTGTGTTTTCAAGATGCAGACAGTCCCTGTACAGCTCAGTTTGAGTGTGTGGTTTGCCTCATCTTCTCACAGTTTAAGATGTCCTCTGGCAAACACGTTGGAAAGCTAGGAATAATGAATGGAAGTTATAATAAGCAAACCCCCTGCTGAGAGAAAATTGAAAACTTGCAATATTTTTGTCTAAATTGCAAACTAAACAGAGAATCCTGTACTTTGGAGACCTGAAAGAGCTGGATTAAGGATTTTATTCGTCCTGTTATTTAAAACGTGATGATTCTGATTTCTGTGCTTTTTTGTGTCTGTGATGGACTAAGAAAGACATAGTGTCACAACACTGTGAAAGAACTGTTCTCATGATTTAAATGACCGAAACCTAAGGCGAGAATACCAGAGTGTTCAAAAGAGGGCACAGACCTTTAAAGCTAATGAGCTCTGAGGAAACCTTGGATAATCATCCAGTTTTGGCTCATTTATTTATATCAGATCCTGGTATCGTTTGTAGTGTGGCCAATACTTGTCAGTAGCCATTTAGCATGATAAATCAGTGAAAAACTTTTTGTCAGGGTTTTTGTTGTGGCTAAGAGCAGTAAAACCATCAAGCGCAGCAGTGAGACTTAAAGGCTCAAGTGCTTTTTAAAATGCTTGTTGGTGCCTTTCTGTGCCTGCGTCACACCTAATGACCTGTAAAGATGTCACTGGAAGTCAGAGCTGAAAATGGGACTCAATCTGTTCTAAATGCAGGGGCACAAGGAGAGGGAAAGGGAGCAGAGATTTTTAAGGCATTTTTGAAAAGAGCTGAGGCCAGGAAACCTTTTGCTCGTACTCAACAATGCCTTGGTCAGATCAGTCCTGCACTGTGGTGAAAATCAAAAGTGTTACATCTGCCACTTTTCTCACAGCTTCTGTCTTGGCCCATCCCCAACAGGGTGTCCTGACAGTTTGAGGTGCCATCATGAAATTGTATGTCTGGGAAGAAGTCTGTACTTCTTTTTGCAGAAGGGGTGCCATTGCACTAATGTAAAAGTTATCCAGCTGAGTTTTTAGGAGCCTCCATGTGAGCTAAATCCCTGGCTCAGCTGAGGTTCACAATACAGCCTGAATTGGAGCAGAACAAGCCAAGGCTGAGTGCTTATGGCTAGATATGTTCAGCTCACTATATTTTTCACTGCCTCACTCTTTCTATTGAACATTTTCCTCTATTGTTCTTTTTCTAGGGACAAGGATTAGTTCCTTCAGCCAGGCAGATTTGGCGTCTCGCAGCATTCGGTATGTCCACACCAGTGATGCTGAAAAGCATACGGATGCATTCACCTTTTCGGTGTCTGACGGAACAAATGAGGTGAGTGCCAGCATGGTTTTTTGCCCAAGTCAGAGCAGGCTATCGATTCTGTAGGATGTGACAGGAGTATTTTCCTCTTGCGTGCTTGCAAGAGACAGTTACACATCTCTCGCAATGAAACAAGCCACATGTGGGCTTGTCATTTGGCAATGGTGGGCGCTTTTACTTCCCTTGCTGTGAGAGACCTGACGTAGCACAAGGAAGGGAGCGATCCCTGTGTAGGTAAGGGGGAGCCACCTGTGATGTAGCCTTGTGAGACTGGTTTACCGAGATTTCAGTGTCTGTTTCTCATCTGCTTACCAATTGCTCCTGGAGCTCAGCTTTGATCCAGTGCACTGACAACATACCCAGAAGCACAGTTAGACCCTTGAGAAATGTCTTCTTCCTACTTTCTGAAAGAGAAAAATCACAGCAGAGGGACAAAGTAGAATGAGGGAGGGAAGGAAAAGTGGATGTCCATAATTATCACAGAAAGAGGGAGAATAAATTAATGGGGAGGAATAGAAGAGGTCACCTTCACATGATTTGAGCTCAGAAGGTCACATTGACTCACTACACAAGGCCAAAATGAAGTAACCCACATTCTAGATAACCGTGGTCTCTTTAAAGCGTTACTGTTTCAATGGAGCTGCACTCCTGGTAGACTGAATTCATCAAGAGAGGCTTTTCCTCCTGTTCCAGGTGAGGCAGACATTTGACATCACCATAAATCCTGTGGATGACTCCTTACCCGTAGTGCAAAGCCTCGGGATGACGGTTCAGGAAGGGGTGAGGAAAACCATCACAGAGTTTGAGCTTAAAGCAACAGATGCTGACACAGAGGTAAGGCAGGGCTCCCGCTCGCCGCCTCCCTCCTCTCATCTGCGCCAGCTGAAAAATGGGCTTGTGTTCAGAGAGAGAGATTATAGCGAGTGTCATCTCTCCCTGTGATCATACCCCGTCTGATCGCAGCATCAAACAAACAGCTTGTGGAAGGCCCAGTTTGTATATAAATAGATGAATGAGTGTTTGAGCAAAGCAAAGCCCTGGCTTGAGAAATGGCTTCATCTGGCATGTCCCTCAGACACGGCAACAAACCTGCGTGGAAAACACGTAGAAGTTGTGATCAGAGCTAATCCTTGCCCTGTCCCACCTTATCTCTGAACACTGTGGATTTGAACAGAGTTTATATCTAACCTTGACACTGAGTTTGTGCCTAGCACAGATGAAAATGACATTTCTTCCTCTTCCTGGGGCTGGCTGGAGGCTAAGCCACTAGCCTCATGTTGGTTCTGCCTCCCTGCGCTGCAGTTTCCCTGCAGCAAGAGAGCTCCTGGCTGCCTGTTACTGCCCAGAGCCAAAGATCCTGCACCAAAGGTTCTCGCTGCTTCCACCCTGACAGAGATGACATGGAGCACGTTGCTTAGAATGGCTGCAGAACTGGGGGACTGCTCTTGTGTTCGTGGAGTTGTCACACGGGCAGGAGTCGTGTCAGACCAGGCAAACGAATAGTTTGGTGTGATGTGTGTAGCCTAGCGCTCCCTGACTGGGGTTGTTTTGTACATAGCCACCTTGGGAGAGGGATAAAGAGAGGGCAGGGCTCAGGGTGAATTAATTCAGTGTGTGGTGCTGTGTTGGCACCTCTGGTGCTAGGAAAGCTGTCTGGGCATAGAGTCCCTCTCCAGGCAGCTGGAGCTGGAAGGACATGCCTGTCCTGGTCCTGGGCTCATGCCTTCAGCTTTGCCGCTCTGTCTCCTTGCTGCAGGCTGAGTCAATTACGTTCACAGTCACGCAGCTGCCCCGGCATGGCCTGATCGAACGCACCAGCAATGGGCAGCATTACCACCAAGCCAGCACCTTCACAATGGACGACATCTACCAGAACCGCATCAGCTACAGTCACGATGGTAGCAACTCACTGAAGGATCGCTTCACTTTCACTGTGTCTGATGGGACCAATCCCTTCTTCATCATGGAGGACGGAGGGAAGAAGGTAAGGGAGGAGAAGGGATGTCAGGGACACCCTCTATAGGTGATACTCAGTGAAGGGGAGACTTAGCTGCTGTCACTCCACTGAAGATAAGTGCTGAATATGCCTGTTTCCACAATGCCATTTGCTTCTTACGTGGTGTACCAGCCTTCGTGTGCGCAAACTCACCCCAGGACCTTGATCCTAACAGAGCTGAAGGGAGCAAAGCTGGCAGTATGGTGGGCGAGGCTCTGACTCCCAGAGTAACAGCCGTCTCTCTGAACTTTTGTCAGGTTGTGACAGCAGCACCACAGCGCTTCAAAGTGGACATTCTCTCTGTGGATGACGGGACACCCAGGATCATCACCAACCTGGGTTTGCAGTGGCTGGAGTACATGGATGGCAAGGTAACTGCCACCGGCTTACATTGTTTCTCAAGCTGTTCCAGAAGGAGGAGCTTCACAGGAGAACATCCTGTTCCTTCAGCATTTTGATTTTTGTGATGGAGAATGGGTGTCTCTCTGTGCCCGTGAAGTGTCTTGGGAAAGGCAGAGGTGTGCAGGATTGCCTGCTAAGCGAAGCAACATGGCTCCAGGGCACTAAATCACTTCCTGGACCATCACGCCTGGCTCTTGCTGGCTCTTGCGCGAGCTGTGCAGTGCAGTACAGCTCTGCCCACCTTCCTGGGCAGACATGTCCTGCCCCTTGTCCCTCCCCCCCAGGGTACATTTTCAGCTTTGCTAATGGCAGAGAAGGTGTTGTGTGCCGCAGCAGCCATAGCAGAGACATGGCTTTCAGAGGAGTGTGGCGTAGGGATTTCTGGCTGTGACATACCTTTGTTTTGCTGAAGTCCAAGCAAAACCCCAGGAAGCTCCCTCTTGTGCTTGTGTTTGAGGACCTAGGATTAACTGCAAAAAAAAAAAACTTTGATTCTTCCCAGGAAGAAAGGTTGGAAGTCACTGTAGTAAGAAATGGTGTTAAGAAGTGCTGTCTCAGCTCAAATGCCTTTCAGAAAAAACACTCCTGCAGCCTCAGGCAGTTCAGTTCTCTTTTTCTCCTGCTGATAAAGGTGTTTTCTTTTTAAAGAGAAAGCAAAATATGGTGGAACTGAGGCACATCCATGTGAGGTCATTTGGAGGAGGACCTAGTGCAAGCTCACTAAAGCCGCATGAACTGTCCTGAGTGAATCCTTCCACTTGAGGCTGTTGGCAAATGTTTTTTGCAAAGCCTGGCCTTGCCTGAGCACTGGCACAGTTGATGGAGCAGTGGCTTCCAGGTGAAACGGAAAGATTTGTCGTAGCTTTTAGCCCCAGCTAGGTAGGACTGGGCAGCTTGCTCTGAATTTGCTTTTCTTTGAGCCATGATGTTTTCCTATTAAACAAGCAAGACGTGAGGCAGGATTTGGAGCCTTCCTGTGCTGTCAGACACCTTATCGGGTATCTGTCTGTTCAAGGCCATGCCTTGTCCTCTGTGCTTTTACATCCCCTAGCTTTCCCCTCACAGAGCACTGTGTGACAGAGGGATGGTTGGGCTTTTTGGGTGAACAGTCAATCGGACTTGCACTGCTGGATCTCCAGAGTTTGACTCCCTTGGTTTGGCTTTAATCCAGGCAACCAATCTAATCACTAAGAAGGAATTACTGACGACAGATCCTGACACAGATGACAAACAGCTGATCTATGAGATAACAACTGGTCCCAGAAATGGTTATGTGGAGAACAAGCTGAAACCAGGGACGCCTGTGACCACCTTTACGCAGGGTATGAAGCTGGGCTGTATACTCTTGCTTTTTTCTTTCAGCTGCTTCAGTTTGTCAAGACAGCTTGGGGAAGCAGGGGACAGGGACAGGAAAAGGTGGGAGGGGAGAAGACACAAATGTCTCAAAGGTGTGTCAAAAATAAGAATTGAACTTTGCTGTCATTTGCAGAAATCCTGTAAATTCCTATAGATGCCAACCTGTGTCCTGTAGCACATCCAGGTTTTCCAGACTTGTTAGAGCTGGAGATTTGACTTGGGACAGTGAAGAGGAGCTGTAGGTATTGCATGTGCACCTCGTCGTCACAAGGCCTGGTAGATGTTTACCGTGAGGGTGGCGAGGCACTGGGACAGGCTGCCCAGGGCAGCTGTGGGTGCCCCGTCCCTGGCAGTGCTCAAGGCTGGACAAGAGCAGCCTGGGCTGGTGGAAGGTGTTCCACTAGACCAAGGCAGGGGGTTGGGAACCAGAGGGTCTTCAAGGTCCCTTCCAACCCAAACCATTCTGTGATTCTATGTTTAGCCACCAGTGCAGAGTCAACCACACATGGAAGGTTCGCTCATGCAAGACTGAGGGATTCTCCATGAGGATGGGGAGTAACTACTTCTCACACCGCTGTGCTTGTTCTGATGGCTGCTCCCCCCCCGACTCCCCCAGGCAGGCTGAGGGCGAACTCGCTGCACAGCCTTTCTCAGCACTCCTGCTGCTGCGGTTTGCAGAGCCTGGCACCATGCTGCCTTGGGGCCTGTGCAGGTGCAGGCAGCAGCTCTGCCTGACCCTTCTCATCAGGCCCTGCCAGCCACACCTGGCACCCCATGTGCACTGGGGGGAAAAGAAGTAAAAAAAAATTGGGGGAAAAAAGAAGCAAGAGACCTGTGTTATTTTCGGGCTGAAGCTTGGCAAACGTATTATACTGCAGAAAGTCAGAGAGCCTGAACCATCTCAGCAGTGAGAAGGACCCCCGTTAGGACATGCCAGCTTGTAGAACAGACCTGAAATACATGCTGCCACAGTGAACGGGTATTTCTTGCGTTTCATCAAAGCTACTTTCAATTTACCTGATTTTTAAGTGTGAGCTGTTACGGATAGAGACTAGACAAGGGAATGTCTTGTCACGGGTTGTAGGCTGGCTTCTACCACAGGTAAGACCAAGGAAGCTGGAAAAGCTGCTGCAGCATAAGGGGCGCGTGGAGATCCTGGTCCCTGAAGCCGTGTGGATGCCCGTCTCCACACTGCTCGTCTATAAAACTGCCATGGAATGTCTGGGTTGGCTCATGGGATGTCTTCTCCCCCGGCAGAGGATGTGAACCAGGGCCTCATTCGGTACGTGATGCATGAGGAGAAGGCTCAGGAGACCATGGACAGCTTTCAGTTCCTAGTGAAGGACAGCAAACCCAATGTGGTCAGTGGCAACATCTTCCATATCCAGTGGTCTCTCCTCAGCTTTACATACACAAGGTAAATGGCACGGGGTTTACAGCACTCTTCTGACAGATGGGCTCTTACCTGGAGGTTGAGCTCTGTAATATGTTATTGGACCTACGGCACAGAAATTAAATTCTGGGGCACTTTCTGTCATGTTTCTGCCTGTGTTCCACTGGCACCCCGTCAGGAGCGAGGTCTCGCTGCTGTGTGCTGTAGCCTCACGGGTGGCATGCCTGTTGGATTAATTAACGCTGGCAATTTCTAGGTGGGCCGGGCATGTGTTTGTCAGTGAGGAGAAATACCTGCAGGGTTAAACCATGGAGCAGGTTGCTGAGTAGCTGCCATCTGCCCAAGTCCCTGGTGATTAGTGTCCCTCGGATTTTCTGTGTAGACAACAGTCAGCCTGAATCTGCGGTGCTTGGTACCAGCGTAAACACACAAGTTTTGCTCCCCAACCTGTTATTTGTGTCTGCTTGATGCATTTCCAGCTACACCGTCCGAGAGAGCGCAGGCTCCGTGAGCGTCACCGTGAAGCGGATCGGTAACCTCAACCAGTACGCGATCGTCCTGTGCCGCACAGAGCAGGGAACGGCCACCTCTGGCTCCACTTCGCAGCCGGGAGAGCAAGACTACGTGGAGTACGCAGGGCAGGTGGGTGGGGGACACCAGGAAGGGGAAGGTCTGACCACGCATGCCATCAAGCCTAGATGGAAGAACTGATAAAAACACAAGGGAGACTATTTCCTTTCTAAAAATGTGTGGGTTATTTGCTTTCAGAAGAGGGTCCCCTTTCTTTCATCAGTTTTTTTATGTTGACAGATAGGCTTTGCAGCAGTGTTCTGGCAGACCACAAACGTTCCAGGTTTGCCTGAGCGGCAGGAGTGTCACTCCTGATCGTGCAAAAGGCTAAAACCGTGACCAGAAGGGGTGGGGGCCCACAGCCTCCATTTGCTGCTGCCTTTGACCTTCCCGAGCCATTTGGCCTTGGTTGAAGTCAGTGTCTGATGCTGCCCACGCACGGGGTCTGTGACACAGGCAAGGGTGAGGCAGGGAGGACGGAAAGTTTCAGACCCCAGTCCAAAAAGAGCAGCCCCCTTGCTGCCTTCCAGGTGCAGTTTGAGGAGCGGGAGGACATCAAGGCCTGCACCATTATCGTTAACGATGACAAGGTGTTTGAGAACACGGAGAGCTTTGCCGTGGAGCTCAGCATGCCGGCCTATGCTCTGCTGGGGAATGTCACCCGGGCCACGGTCACCATCACGGACCCGGAGGACGAGCCCACCCTGCAGTTCGACAGGAAGACGTACCACATCAGCGAGAGCGCTGGATTCCTCTCCGCTCCTGTGGAAAGAAAAGGTGGGTCGAGCCGGACAGAGTGACTTTCCGTGCCGCACAGGAGGGAAAGCGGCTCTGCGGGCGCTGCTGTGGGTGGGTGTGCAGAGCCTGAATCCCCACGGCAGAGCGGGTGGGTGGGGAGCCCTGGAGGCAGTGGTCAGCCTAGCCTCTGGGCAGAGAGGTGAAGCAAAGGTTGCGAAGGCTGCCTAGAGCTTGGATTTTAATTCTGGTTTTTTTTATAGATAACCGAAGCAGTTTAGTGCCTGTTATCCTGCAGTCTTTTAGCACATGACTAGGCTTACTGCAAAGCTGCCGAGGAGTCTTTGCGGCATATAACTTTGCCAGGCACAGGCAAACAACTGTTCCCTGTTGGCAGGCTATTAACAGTGACCCCCAAAACAAGTGGTGTTCTTTGGGGTTTGCTTGTTTATGATTTTGGGGTGATACTTTGGTTTTTTAGAAGGAGCTTTGCGGCACAACTGAAATGCAACAACACGGGGCAGATGGGGGTTTTCTTTTCATTTTTCCCAGCTCTGCTGTAAGATTCACGAACGTAGTTAAAGCTCCTTACTTTGGGATTAATTTCTCTTTCCAGCATCAGGAGTAAACTCATGGATTTATTTGTTGCTTCTCTGTGACCTAGGTGCCGTGTTTGATGTGGACCCTGTCATTGGGCTATATATTCTTTAATAGGCACGTGCCACCCGCTTCCTGATCATAGTAACCAAGAGTACAGATTTGGAGGTAGACCTAAGCCAGCTTCTATGCAAGTTTAGGAGAAGGGGCGGTGTTCTTTTTTACTCCTCACCCTCTTTTCTGAATGCTGCTTTATTATTTAAGTGAACAGTGTCTCCACCAAACAGAGTAACAGTATTGCCATAAAGTTATGACTTTTCTGTTACATCTTAGGGGATACCAGCAGCACTGTGTCTGCCATCTGCTACACTGTCCCCAAATCAGCCAAGGGAAGCAGCCTTTATATGCTGGAATCTGGCTCTGACTTCAAGTCCCGTGGGATGGTGGATGACAGCCGCATCGTCTTTGGTCCGGGTGTCACCACGATGACATGTGATGTCATGCTGATCGATGACAGTGAATACGAAGAGGAAGAGGAGTTTGAGATCGCATTGGCCAATGCCTCAGATAACGCACGCATTGGCAGCCGGGCTTCAGCCAACGTCTTCATTGGTGGTCCCAACGATGCCTCCACAGTGTTCCTGGGGAACGCTACCTTTACTGTCAGCGAGGCTGCAGGTGAAGAGTGGCAGGGAGCTGCCCCGAGGCTGCTCCGCAGCACGTTGGGGTGCTTTCAGCAGCAAGAGGTATCAGAAGGAGCAGTTCAGGGCACAGCAGGAGAACTGTGAAAGATCTGCAGAGGGTTTCTGTTCTTCCCTCTGCCCCTGTGGGGAAGGCTGGGGGGGTTTCTCTGCAGTAGCCTGTGAAGGGCAAAGGGCATGCTGAAGGGAAAGGGGTGGTGTTGTGGTATGTGGCTGCTTTCTCATCTTGGTTCTCTCATGTGCAACTGGTGATGCAGGAAACATTGAGATTCCAGTCCTCCGACAGGGACCTGATCTCTCAACCCCCGTCTCAGTGTGGTGTGCCACTCGGACATCAGACCCTCCATCTGCCAGCCCAGGAATCGATTATGTCCCCAGCTCCAGAAAAATAGACTTCAGGCCAGGCAAGACAGAAGAGGTGAGGAGCCACTTTGACTTCTGATGAGCCTGCTCAGTCTGGTGACGCTTCCCTCTTGTTTATCTGCCTACTCTATATTTGCCTGTTTTGAAAATCCTCTTAGGGCCTCTTGAGAGTTATTAATGAATCTGCTAGGCACAGGCTCACAACTGATCAGCCCTCCAGCCAGAGGAGGCTTGGTCAGACCACCTCTCCCAGGATAAAGGTGGCTGCCTGTTCTCTGAAATGATATGCCAGATTTATCTAGAACATTGTTTCCCTTGGTTAATGAATTCAGAAGAGGCCTGACATAATGACTTTACATTAGACACCCAGATGCAGGTGCCAGGAGGGATGAAAGCTTTGCATCTCTAAAAGCAGGACTTCTGCTTTCCTTCTAGTTCTGCACTCTGACAATCCTGGATGATGCGCAGTACCCAGTGATAGAAGGGCTGGAGACATTTGTTGTTTATCTCAGCTCACCCCATGGAGCTGAGCTGACAAAGCCGTTCCAAGCGATCGTGGCTATTAATGACGTCACCCAAGATGGTAAGTTATCCATGGCAGCTCTCTCTGGCCCATCCTAGCCTCTTCCTTAACACTCCATGCAGCAGGAGGCTAGTCCGAGTTAGGTTATTTCTAGGCTGGATTTAGCCTGTTTTCCTGGGATCACAGAATCGCAGAATGGTCAGGGTTGGAAGGGACCTCTGGAGATCATCTAGTCCAACGCCCTGTTAAAGCAGGTTCTCCTCCAGAGCGGGCTGCACAGCATTGTGTCCAAGTGGGTTTTGAATGTCTCCAGAGGAGACTCCGCAGCCTCTCTGGGCAGCCTGTCCCAGTGCTCTGTCATGCTCACAGTAAAGAAGTTTTTCCTCACATTCAGCTGGAGCTCCCTGTGCTGCAGTTAGTGCCCATTGCCCCTTGTCCTGTCACTGGGCACCACTGAAAAGAGCCTGGCCCCATCCTCCTGAGACTCCCCCTTAAGATATTTGCAGACATTGGTAAGGTCCCCTCTCAGTTGTCTCTTCTCCAGGCTAAACAGGCCCAGCTCTCTCAGCCTTTCCTCATACGGGAGATGCTCCAGCCCCTTGATCATCCCATTCCACTTGGCAGCCCTGTTTCTTTCTGTGCTTCACTGTCCACAAGAGCTTGGAGTCTATGGAAGTGCAGAATTAATTTTCCTGTAGTGTCCCCGCACGTTCAGCCACGCATTGCCTCCTCCGCTCAGAGCTGGCCACATTCCATGCTTTCTGTGAGCTAAAGCCCCCCTCACTATGAGAGAAAATCTCACCACGTGTTTATTTTCTCTTGTCTTTTAACATCTCTTGTGTTTGCTTGCCTAAGGAAAGCACACACTGTATAATCTAACTCTGTAGTAGTTATAATAATTTCTGCCTTTGCATCGTTTGTTGATGTCTGCCCTCCTTGCTGCCAGCTGTTTGTTCCGTGTCTGCCCGCAGACAGTAGAATAATGCTTTGAGCATCCATTTCAGTACTGAGCCCTGATACGGTCCCCTCCTGACACACCTCGCAAACATACCATCCCTGTACCGCCGGCCCTGCCTGGTTCTCCAGCACATTGCAGCCGCGCCAAAATGGTAGGGAAGGAACAAGCATCGTCAGCTGTTGGAGTCAGGTGGCTCAGTCATTGTTTGTTTGAAACCAAATCCTGTACTGAGGCACAGTGAAGCTGCTGTTTTATCCCCTGGCTGCCAGGCTCCATGCAGCAGTTCTCCCAGGGTATATCTGCCTCCATTAGCTCCTGTCTTTCTGGATCTTCAGCACTGCTTGACCCTTTTTATTACCTCCTACAGTACCAAGCATGCAGTTCACCAAGGATACGTACACGGTGAAGGAGAAGGAGGGTACTCTGCACATCCCCATCTTCCGCACTGGGGACCTGAGCTATGAGTCCTCGGTCAGGTGCTACACCCAGAGCCAGACAGCAGAGGTCATGGAGGACTTTGCAGAGAGAAGAAATGCAGAGGAGTCTCGCATCACTTTCTTGAAAGGGGAGAAGGTGAGCTGAACCTGGCTTAGAGGAACAATGAAGAACCATTGACGGAAGAGGTTCACATCTCTTCCTCAGCTCTGCATTGTCAGAGGGAGCTGGCAGAGGTTATCCAAACTCGTCTCATAGGTGCTTAAAGTCACAAATTCTGCTCCTGGAAATATGACACGACTCTGAAAGGGTTGTTTATTTCATGATAAAATTGATTAAAATGTGATATGCAAATTGTCTGCGCCGGTAGGACTCAGGACTGTTGTAGCTGCTGGTTTGTGGAAGCAGGTGTCTTCACCGCTGTGTCTTATCCCAGAACTGTGTGGTTTGTCCACACTGAAGCAACAGCCTTGAAAATAAGAGTTTCTTCCAGGATTGACAGTACTCGGACACTAAACCCTAGACAGTGAAGTACCGTGTGGCCTTTAAGGTGGCTTCATCAGATTTACAAATGTTTCCTGTTTTCTCCTGCTTACTTGGCTTCAGGTGAAGAACTGCAGTGTTTATATCAGTGATGACTCTGCCTTTGAACCAGAAGAGCAGTTCCTGGTCTGTCTTGGTAGTCCACTTGGAAACCATTGGAGTGGAGCTAGGGTTGGGAAGATGGACGTGGCAACCATAACTGTCACCAATGACGAAGATGGTAAGCAAGGATGCTCAATGAGGATGTGGTTGTAGTGTAGGATGCACGTTCCCAGGTAGTCAGCACAGTTGCATCAACACTTAGCAGTTTAATTTAGTACACATGAATGCTTTCAGTCGTGTGGTCACAGCTCTGTGTGCAGATCTCGGATGCAATGGCTTTGTGCAAGGGGCTGGTCTTAAGGGAGAGATTGAATAACAATGGCTCGAACCCCCCCATTTGTCCCATTTCCCATTCCCCTGCAGCTGCACAGGGAGTTGCCGTGCTTCCCCTGGGAGATGTTGCCTTCCCTCCACAGTGTCACAGCCTGGAGAGATCCATGTGGAAGAAGGAGGATGCCAGGTCCCTCTGGTGTCACTGCTGATGGGGCTGTAGCACCATCACGTGCCATGGGTTTGGGGGCATGTGGTTCAGTGGGAGGCAGGGGATGGGAGAATCATTTGCCATATGTGTTGGGGTTTGCCCCACCCTTGCCCTAGTTCACATCCAACCCTTCCAGCTGCAGCTGGCCCTGGCTTTGAGGAGGCCCTTGCTCTGAAAATCTAAAAGGAGCTGAGCTTAGCTCACCTCAGTTGCTGAATGCTCTTCAGCTATAAACAGTCAGCCAGTGTGCAAACCTGAGGCTTTTTCTTCACTGCTGTTTCTGTAGCACCCACCATTGAGTTTGAAGAAGCTGCGTACCAAGTGCGGGAGCCGCCTGGCCCAGAGGGTGTTGCCGTTTTAAACATCAAGGTGGTCCGGAGAGGGGATCAGAACAGGACCTCAAAAGTCCGCTGTAGCACCCGCGATGGCTCAGCTCAGGCGGGAGTGGATTACTATCCCAAGAGTCGAATGCTCAAATTCAGTCCAGGTAAAGGGTCCTTGGAGGGAAGGTTAGAGGTGGTGGCATGTCCAGGGACATTTGGGGTATGTCAGAAAGGAGGATTGAAGGGCAGTCTTCAGGGGATTTGGAAAAAGCGACTGTTTGCATAAGGTTTACAACACAACACACAGGTCTGTCTGCTCCTGGTGAAGTGAACTGCATTCGTTGTAAGAACGCATAATATACCCTTAGATTTTGGAGTTTAGATTTGATGTGGGGTTTGATCTTGGGTTCATCGCAGTCTTTGTGGGAAGAAACACCTACCCGGCTTTTAAGCGTGTTACAAGTGGGGTGCAAGTCTTTCCCCCTTCCCTCGCGTTAGACATTTCCTTTCCCCTCTCTGCCCTTCTGGTTGCCTGATCGTTCTCAGGTCAAGCACACCGGTGTTCTGAGCACCAGCCCAGTGCTCAACAAGCAAAGTGCCAAGCTGCTGCCCGAGCAGGGGGGCCATGAAAAAAAACGAGGGAACGAAAGCGGTGGTGAGCTCTTTGCTGAGCAGACTGTCAGTGCCTGAGGAGACAGAGATGGTTGAGACTTTCTGCTCGCTGGAATTAACATCACTTGAAAAAATTGGAAGGCTATCCCAAATCTTCCCATGTTTTCTCTTGTGTACTACATTTTATCCCTTCATAATGCCCTGCTGGGTAAGAAGGATCTGGAGTTTGGTTGGTTTGGGGTTTTTTTCTGGGTTTTTTGGTAACACTTTTTAAATATACTACATATCACTGTGTGGTCTTTTAAAGTGTGGTTCTTCTGGGCTGCAGCCTTGCACTCTGCTATAGCTGTAATTTTGTTACACAAAAAGGCTGAACTGTTAAACGGTGGTCAGAACTGAGAAAGAAGCACTGACATCTGGCAGGTGAGCATAAAGTGGTCTTCAGGGGATGTAAGGCTCAGCAGAGATCTTTCAGGATCCAGTGCAGCAGCTCAGACCATGTTGCTGGACCAAGAAACCCTCAGCAAAGTTCTGCATACTGGTGTGAAGGGGAGAGCACAGATGCTCGCAGCAGAGGTGGGGATGTTCTTTGAATCATAGATTTTTACTAGACAGGCATTATTAATCCTCAGGTGGCATCTGCTAGTAAATCTGTCACCTGATCAATTGGATCAGTTGTCATAGCTGAAGTTTTATGTATAGAGTAGACTGCTGTGTGGACAGGGCTAAATTATTAGTAGCAATGAGCGGAAATAAAATTTATAATGCATATTTTATCATAAAGTTTCAGCAGTCCTAGCCTAGACCAGCTGTGCAGGTTTTTTATGAGAACTTTAGAGCAATATTTGATGATGAATCGAATTCTCTCTATTTCTCTTGCCTTTCCTCTCACAGGTGTGAACCACATCATATTTAAGGTGGAGATCATGTCGAATGAAGACCGGGAGTGGCACGAGTCCTTTTCTCTGGTGCTGGGTCCTGATGATCCGGTGGAAGCTGTTCTTGGAGATACCAGCACTGCAATAGTGACTATTTTGGATCAGGAGGCAGCAGGGAGCTTGATTCTACCAGCACCTCCCGTGGTGAGTTGCCCATTGCAATGGCTGTGATTTAGTACCCTTCAAGTACAGACTGAAAACCCCAGTGGGATTTCTGAAATCAAATTAAGAGCTACAGTAATGTAGCGGCTTGGAGCATGTGGGAAGGATTGCCTTTTCTGCCCCTTCCCTCTACCCCAGGTAAATGCTGCCATCTTGCATCCATACAGGTTGTCACTCTGGCTGATTACGACCGGGTGGAAGAAGTGACCAAGGACGGCGCGAAGAAATCCCCTTCCCCAGGCTATCCGCTCATCTGTGTCACTCCCTGTGACCCTCACTTCCCCAAATACACAGCCATGAAGGAACGCTGCAGCGAAGCTGGGATCAACCAGTCTTCAATACAGTTCAGCTGGGAAGTCGCGACCCCCACAGATGGGAACGGAGCCAGGTCACCTTTTGAAACCATCAGTGACAACACACCATTCACTAGCGTCAACCATAAGGTGTGTGGCAAGGTACCGGCATGGCGAAGGTGCAGGAGCGTGTGGTGTAAGGCAGGGAGGGCTTGCAGCAGCTCTGTCCGTCTGTGTGATCGATCACTCACTCATGTGTGAAATTTGGTTGCATCCCTGCCATTGGATAGTCATGCACCTGGAAAAGTGGCTGTGCCTGGATAAGAGCTCTGCACGCTGACATGACCTGTGTTACCAGGGTTTGGCTGTGGGACCATGTGCTTGCCCTGCATCCTGCTCAAGCTGCAGGCAGGGCATAGCTCGTGGGATGAACTGCTGTTCCTTCAGGCACTCGTTTTGCTGCACTGCTCTGTGTGTGGCCTGACACCTCGCTCTACCCGGACTGTTCATGTCCTGCCCCACAGAATTACTGTTTTCCTCTGGGGACTTTTCCCAGGCGCTCCCAGCTGTGATGTCTCAGCTCTTTTGAGGCATCCAGGTGTGTTTCTAGACCATGCCTACTCATGCATGAGATATTTTTAGTGGGTAGCGTGCCTTTCAGTTACACAGAGATTAATATCTAAAATCTCAGGTTTGGGAATTGGCATGAGACATGGGTGCTTCTTTAGGGATTTTTTTCTTTTGGCTTCAGAAAATTTAGCACTGTTCTTCACTGAGCCTACTAAAAGCACAGCTTCTGTTGATGTGGGAAGTAGCTGCAAGCACTCAGACACTTCAGTAAATCCCTGGTGGCAGGAGACAGATGGAGTCTGGCAGATCATAACAGCTCAGGCTCCCTCTTCCTCCCCACCCCCCCAGTATGTGGGCAGAGTTTGGAAGCTGTAAAGCACCCGACATACTCGAGCATCTACTGCGGCGTAGGTAGTGAGGCCAGTCGCGCTCACATGCCCAAGTGGCCAAGCAGGTGTTGGCACACGCATGCTCCTGGTTAGTGTTTGCATGTGCCTCGCCTCTGTGCTGCCTCAAAACCCCAGGACAAAATGATTTTGCTACGCAGCCAGACGTTGCAACACTGGTGTCTTTGACCCACAGGCTTGTTTCTCCCTCCTCGTTCCGTGCAGGTGCTGGACAGCATTTACTTCAGCCGGCGGTTCCACGTGCGCTGTGTGGCCAAGGCTGTGGACAAAGCTGGCCATGTGGGGACCCCCCTGAGAAGCAATGCAGTTACCATAGGCACGGACAGTGCCATTTGTCACACCCCTGTGGTGGCAGGGACAGCCCGAGGGTTCCAGGCACAGTCATTCATCGCCACACTGAAGTACTTGGATGTTAAGCACAAGGAGCATCCCAATAGGTAGGAGCCTGGAGCGGGGAGAGCGCAGGCCTTCACCAGGCCCCTGGCACTTGCGGAGCTGGCTTGGGTCGAGAGGAGAACCTCAGATGGGTCTGAAACCGCATCCCTCCGTGCAGCGTGACCTTTTGAACAGCACAGGGTGCTCAGGGCACTGCTCCTGTACCCTTCCTTGCACCCTTCCCTGGCCTTCCCCTCAGGAAACTGGAGTTGGTGGGACAGCTTAAGGAGCAATGTGTAGAAGGGGGAATGTAGTTGAGACTAAATACAAGGCTGCCACTAGCAGGCTCACCCTGTCTGTGCTGGGGCTGCTGGGGCGGGTTTTTTTTTCCACTGTCTCATCCACTCTTTGTTCCAGAATCCACATCTCAGTGCAGATCCCCCATCAGGATGGTATGCTGCCCCTCATCTCCACCCTGCCACTGCACAATCTGCATTTCCTTCTCTCGGAGTCTATCTACAGGCACCAGCATGTCTGCTCAAACCTGGTCACCGTCAGAGACCTCAGGGGCATCTCAGGTAACCTTTAAAGCCGGCCTTTGCTTTCCAAACTTGATGGTAGGGAGAAGCCAGTAAAGAAATGGAGAGAAGGCAGCTTTGCCTTCCTCTGGGCTGTCTTAATATTACGTTTATAATAATTACTCTTCCTCTACTAATAGCAGTGAACAGAGTTGCCCAGTTGAAGAGGAGATAAGATGCCTGGGGATGTTTACTGGGGTTAAGCAGCATTGCTCTGTGTGAGGAGGCTGGAGTGCTGGTGATTTTCTGCTTTTCAAATCTGTCTTGTGGTATCCGTGTGGTTAGAGAGGGATCCACAGGAAGGAGATCATTGGGTCCGTGTCACCAGAGTCTCCTGCATGGCAACAAGAAGCGGTGAAAGCAAATTCACTGCTGAAGTAAATGTGAGAGCCAGAGGAAAAACGCAGTTTGTGTCTGTGACACTCGGGGTAATGCAGCCCGTGATGGCTCCGTGGTGAACAGGGGATCGTTGTGCTTCATTCTGTTCATTTCATACTCACGCTGCTCTGCATTTCTTAAATTTTAAGTTCAACCTTTAATTAATAGCTTGCTAAGTGTGGGTTTTAGGATCCTTAGCCCATTCCTATAACAATTTCCCGTTTTCCCCTACACATTCCCCATGTGTACTCGGTTTGACCTCTAGGATAATGAAGGGAGAGGAGCCCATTGAGTTCCTGGTATAACAACAGTGACATGACTTGAGAGTGAAAATGGGACCTCTTGGCCTCAAGCTCTTTAAAATCTGGGGTGATCCATGTCCTGATGTCTCTTAATCCCAGAGGCAGGGTTTCTGGATGAAGTGACCTATGACAGCATCGTTCTTGGTCCTGGCTATGACCGCCCTTACCAGTTCGACCCCACAGTGAGAGAGCCGAAAACAATCCAGCTCTATAAGCACCTCAACCTGAAGAGCTGTATCTGGACTTTTGATGCTTATTACGACATGACTGAACTAATTGATGTTTGTGGAGGGTCTGTCACCGCTGACTTCCAGGTGAGGTGCCAGTTCCAAAACTCTTCCACGTAATACAGATCCTTCTCAATTCTTAAGCAAAGCTCCACTTTGTGTCCGTGTGTATTTGCTGTTCTGATTTATACAACTGGATATGGCTTTTTCCCACTTTTACCTAAAAAAGAGCGGTGTTTTGCAGAATGCACTTTATTCATTTATTTTTGTTGGGGTAACAATAAAATAACAATAAAAAAATAAGATAGGTTTTATTCTCTCAGTCTTCAGAGCACCCATAAAATATTTTTTTTAAATGTAAGGATGTGCTGGAAATACAAAACATTCTTAGCTGTGCTCCGTTCTTTTACAATTTTGACTGTATTGTTAGCCAATATAAATGAGCAAAGAACAGAGTAGAGGCACATCAGTTTGTACTCTGCAGTGGAGCAAGGTCGTGGGAATTTTTAAGTAATGTCTTATAACTGACTGGCAGACCAGAAGCCAAAAATGTTCTATAAAATAGTGGCTTTCGCTACTAGACGTGTCTCACTGCCCTCTCATGGATGGATTATACATGTACATCCCACTCAAATGAGTATCTCATCTTCCTTAGGTTCTTGTATTAAATTCCCAGTCGGAATGTTATGGCCAACCTCATCTCTTTTAATTCCTGCCAGTCTGGAATACTTTGTTAACTTCCCTTTTATAGTTCCAATTACTTGTGGAAATCCAGAGGAGCTACTTGAGCTGAACAACTGTATAATTTAGTATGCAGAGACTGGCACCAAGCAGTCTGGAATGTCTCTCTGAGCTCTTCCAGGGGCTTGCAGAGTACAGCTGTGCTCCACAGATAATAGATAATATATCTACAGATATATATATATATATCAGATAGATATTAATATCCACAGATAATAGCTGGTGTACGTACAGCCGGAGAGCTGTGGTATTTCAGATACTCGTAGGGCCAGTCCTCAGCAAGCAGAATTGCTTATTTTTAATTCATGGAATTGAAAACTCGGGGGGGGCGGGGGGGGGGGGTGTTTGAGTTGAAGTTGTGACCACAGCTCCTTTTGTACCAGGACACCCGTGTGCTTTAGCACTTACCCTTAATTAAAATGCAGTTTTGCTTAAGTACCTACATGTAAAAGTAAAGAAAGTTCAGGCAGTCACCTCTGACTTAATCGTAGTTTTGTAGTGTGTGAGGAGTCCTCTGTGCTTGCATACTTCTTCCCAGAAATTCATTATTATTTTTCAAATGGCAGTCCACCAAGAACTTTTTTGCAAATCAGCTAATTGTTTGCCAATAATGCTCAGTCTTCATTGCAGTGATGACATTATATTGCTTTAGAAATACTTTGTCCCCACATTACCCTCCCTGTGTCTAGGACATCCATGGTCCAGAACTAAAAAGGAGCCTTCTTTTGCAGGTACTCTGGCTTTTTTTTCTTCATTTGCAGAGCAGAACACAGATGCAGTGGGTGCTGCGAGGCTGGGCCAGTGTCACTCCTTTGGAAGGTGCATAACCACTTTTTGGGGGTTTTATCAAACCACCTTTTTGGGGTTTTATCAACAGGTACGGGACTCTGCTCAGTCCTTCTTAACAGTCCACGTCCCACTCTACGTGTCCTATATCTACGTGACAGCGCCAAGAGGTTGGGCTTCTCTTGAGCATCACACAGAGATGGAGTTCTCCTTTTTCTATGATACTGTTCTCTGGAGGACAGGTAGGTCCAAGGCATTTGGAGGGGTAGGGGAGAATTGGTTTGTTCTTGGGTTTTTTTCCTTTTTCTTGGTTTCTGCACTGCTGCTGCAGTCCTGAGGATGGGTAGCACTCACTGAAGTGGAGGGCATGGAGGCTGAGTCCAGCTGTGCCTGCATCTGTGTCAGCTTGGTAAGGGGCTGTCATTTCCCCCCAGCCTCTCTCTGTTCATGGGAGCCGTTCTCACTGAGCCTTAGAAAGTGCGGCAGGAAAAGAGCTATCGCTTCATCAGTCTCCGCAGGCAGGCACAGGTTGCTCTCAGTGGGATATTTGGAGTGATTTCTCTGACACTTTTCAGTGATTCTCGTGTGAGAGCTCAGTCATGTTCCTCAGCCTCCTGGCTCTCACGGATGGACTTTTTCCCATATTATCAGCAGTGCTCCCACCTGCAAGCCCTAACTCCTTCCTATCCTCTGCTGGTGGTTATAGACCTAACATCCGTGCATCTATATGTGGATTATCCTGTGCCTGCAAGTCTTCTATTTCCAGCCTGTTAATTTTCCTTTTCCACAGTCTTTGTGTGTGCTCTGAACCTGCCCGTGCCTGCAACCCTGAGCAATATTGCTGCTCGGAGGGCTACGAGGAACAGGCAGTGCCTCACCCTGGGTTTTATTCTGCTAGCAGTGACACTAAGTATTGTGGAGGGGGGACTGGCAGAGCTTTGGTCATGGAGGGCCCCTCAGGAATTAAGGCCAGGAGTACCTACAAACAATTGTCTGCAACTTTACATAATAAGTAAGTTACATTCACAGGCTACTCATAGGGAGAGCTCAGTATATTTATTTCCTTGATGCTTGAGTGAGACGTAGGCGGCACATGTGGATAACGGAGGAAGTGTATAGCAGACTCACTGGAGAATGATCCACATTAAACCATGCCTTTTTGGAGCTCTCTGAAATGCTGCTGGAGCTACGTGGGGCTGAGAGAGCCCACCTGAGGGCTGACTGTGTTGTGTGGCTTTTTTCTCGCTGCACTGTGCAGGGATTCAGACGGACAGCGTTCTCTCAGCCCGGCTGCAGATCATCAGGATCTATATCCGTGAGGATGGCAGGCTGGTTATCGAGTTCAAGACACAGGCCAAGTTCAGAGGTGAGAGCGTTAGTCCTGATAGAGGAAGAAATCAATGTACAAATACAGATTTGTTCTGAAAACACAGGTAGCTGAACAAGTCCCTCTTCCCTTGAGAAGTCCCTCTGTGTTGAGGTGTGCGGCACGGGGTCTCCCCGTACTCTGCCTTACCTGTCACCTCCTCATCCTCACCCCAGGGCTTTTTGTGATGGAGCACCACAGCCTGCCAGATATCAAGTCTTTTTTAATGACTCCAGACCACCTGGGAGGGATCGAATTTGACCTGCAGCTGCTGTGGAGCGCTCAGACTTTTGACTCTCCCTACCAGCTCTGGAGAGCCACCAGCTCCTATAACAGGTGAGGACTGGGGGTTCGGCCACCTTCAGCAGCTTCCCACAGCACGATGTGTTTCTTCGGCAATGAATGTGCATGCAGTTAGCAGCAGCAGTGCAACAAATCCAGGCCTGAAAGAGGAATCCCTGTTGTCCTTTCTGCAGCCACAGCAACAGCATGGAGCGGTCAGGAGGCAGAGCTCGCAAGGAGCTGCTGGCAGGGCTGAAAACACTCCTCTAGCGGTTGTCCAAGTAGAGGGAAAAATCATTTCACGTCCTTGTAAATGCATTTTTCTAGCAGTTAAGCCAGCAGGTAGGTAGATAGCAGAGGTGATGATGTATTCAAGGTTGTTTTGCAGTCTGCAAGTTAAAAGCAGGATTTCATGTCCACAACTGACTTAATCAGTAGTGCTCTGCTTGGTGGAGGTAGGTATATTAAGATCTAGAAATAGTTGGTTCACTTTTATAAAAAATTCCTTTTCGTTATTAGTTCCATTTGTGACTGTTTATTCTTACAGTCTGTGCTCCTTGCACAGAGGGTCAGATTAACACCGCAGGTCAAATTTGCCCCCCCTCTGACTGCTGGAGGAGATGGATGTTTCTGGGGCGAGGGAGAGGTCCTGCTATGAACTTAGTCTTGCCTCCTTACGCTAATTACAAAACAGTGGATGTCAGGCAAACGCATCAGCTGGGTTAACAGCTTCGAGTCTGGTTTGGTGACCACAGCATCTCCTCTCTGTTCCCAGGAAGGACTACTCTGGAGAGTACACCATCTTCTTAATCCCCTGTACTGTGCAGCCCACGCAGCCATGGGTAGAGCCTGGAGACAAACCCCTGCCCTGCACGGCGCACGCTCCTGAGCGGTGAGGAGTCCTCGGCGGGGCAGCAGCAGAACGTTTGGGTTGTTTGTGTGGTCCCAGCAGGCATGTGGCACCTACAGTGGCAGCGGGAAGGGAAAAGGGGAGAGAAGGAGCTGGGCTGGTTGTTGGGGTGCTCCAGGCAGTCTGTAGTATGGTGGGGTCTGTTACTCCTGAGCGCAAGGCAGGTGGCTTTTCTTTCTTTAAAAAAAAAACAAAAACAAAAACAAAACCAAAAAAAACCCAAAAAACTTTATGAAAAAAAGTTGCCTTCATCTGCGTGCCTGCCTTTCCTCTATCACATCTAGCCAGACCGTGGACTCCCAGGACAGGGGCTGTCCTGAGCTGTGGTATGTCTCAGCCAGTGGTTTTCAGAAGCCCAGCCCGCATGGCCTTCGCTTGTCCCCAGAGAGAAGGAAAATCGAAGCTGTCGAGAGGAGGCTGCAGCCGCTTACACAGAGCTCTGCATCTTTACTGGGAAACTGGGGCAGGGTGGGGGGCAGCGAGTTGCCTTGGGGTGAATACTGCTGAAGTGTGGGCTGCTGGGCTATATATAAATAGTAAAGCTGGAGGGAAGAAAGGTGACGCGGACTGTGCAGGTCCCCAGTGTGTAACTTCAGGTGTGTCCAAACTAAACCTTTCCTTTTCCTTTTCTGTCCCCATTTTAGATTTTTGATCCCGATCGCCTTCCAGCAGACAAACCGCCCAGTTCCCGTCGTCTACTCCCTAAATACAGAGTTTCAGCTCTGTAACAACGAGAAGGTGTTTCTGATGGACCCCACCAAATCTGAAATGTCTCTGGCAGAAATGGATTACAAAGGGGCTTTTTCAAAGGGTAGGATTTATTTTCTTTTTCCTGCTTGTTCTGCTTATACCTAATGTTTCTGTCATCATGACTTCGGTTCTTCTGAAAGAGAAGGCTAAAATTCAGAGTTGGCTTTGCCTTTTTTATGGCAACAAATGGCATTTTAAGCGTTACAGCCCTGTAACAGCATGACAAGAATGTGCTGTGGCGCAGTATTTTATCACCTGCACATGCAAATCAAAACACCCACAGGCAGGTGAGCCGGCACGTTTGGCTCCAACAGTGGGTCTCTTGTCAAACTGGAGAATTTAACCTGACCTCCCGACCTCCTCAGGGCAAATCCTGTATGGCCGCGTGCTCTGGAACCCCGAACAAAACCTAAATGCCGCTTACAAACTGCAGCTGGAGAAGGTCTATCTGTGTACAGGCAAGGATGGCTACGTGCCCTTCTTCGACCCCACGGGCACCGTCTATAACGAGGGGCCCCAGTATGGCTGTATTCAACCCAACAAGCACCTCAAACACCGATTTCTCCTCTTGGTAAGTTTTCTGCTATGGACAAAACTGCAATGTTGAGTAATATTTGTGATCATGTCCAGACCATCTGGTCACTCGGCCTCTTGCTGACCTAACAGACCTGGGAACTAAATGACCGTCTGACTTGTGCGGCGGGATCACGCTTTTATTCACACACTGTTCAGCACGTGTCAGCTGTTTCAGTTTGCCTGTTCTCCCTAGCCTGACTGCCCCAAATGATGTAGCATTGTTGCTTTTCTGTTCCACTTCCCCAGGCACCCCCAGACCCCGCAGCACCCTGCGGAGTCCCCAGGCAGACCCTGCCACCCCCTCAGCCCCCTGCGCCTTTGTGCAGCCACAGAACAAAGCGTG
Organism: Falco rusticolus; assembly: GCF_015220075.1. Classification (NCBI taxonomy): domain Eukaryota; kingdom Metazoa; phylum Chordata; class Aves; order Falconiformes; family Falconidae; genus Falco; species Falco rusticolus. Next base: position 103,698,214 of record NC_051187.1, read on the forward strand.
GTGCCTGTGCAAAGCACCTCCCTCACCTGTGAGGGGTCTGAAATGCTCACAGAACTGTCCTCTGCTTCTGCTTTCTGTTTGGTGGTGTTTTTTTCCCTGGCTAGGAATGCATTCTGGCTACAAAGGGATGGGAAGTGAAATGCAGTGGATTTTTTGCAGTACTGAGCAGATAGATGCAAACCACAAAGACGAGATCAGTTTTTCCTTATTCTTTATCCATGAGTGCTTCTTAGTCTTAAAAAAGAAAAAAAAAAAAACAAACCAGAAATTTGGAAGAAAAAGAAGTTAAGTACCAAACTCTTAAAATTTTCCTTGATCTCTTGCTTCTGCTGTGGCTCGGAATTGACTAGACTGGCATCATATAAAGAGAGATCTATTTACCAGTTACTCAGAAATTCTTCTTGTATAAATCTCCGATTAGTTCCCAAGATGCATTCACCTCTCACTACGTGCTTTGTAGTTAACATTTGCCAATGTCCTTGCTGGCAGCCCCGTTACCGCTCACGGGATAAGGGTAACGTTAATCGTGTTAATTTGGCATGCATGTTTGAGCAGGCTGGCTCAACTTTTCTCCTGATCTTCAGATCTACAAACCTAATATTAAGACAATCAGTACTAAAACAGTATCAATGTCTACAAACCATATAGGTCACAAATATTTTCTGTGTGGTAAGCTATGCGTTTAAAGAAGTGTCCACGGCCATATGTAGCTGTGGAGACCAGGCATTTGGATTCGATTCCTGTGGCAGTACGTGGGTGTTATTTAGTGACCTGGCTTCTGGCTTCCCTTTGGAAAGACAACAGCATGCACTCCTCTTCGTAACTCCTCTCTCATTTCCAGGACCGAAACCAACCAGAAGTGACAGATAAGTATTTCCACGATGTGCCTTTTGACGCCCACTTTGCTTCCGAACTGTCCGAGTTCCATTCAGTAAGCAGCATGCCCGGAGTCGATGGATTTACTCTCAAGGTGGATGCTCTCTACAAGGTACATACTGAGCGGTATCCGTAGCCCAAAACTAACTTCCCTGGCCAGGGTGTCCCAAATACTTTGTGAACGGTAAGCTCTGGGCCTGATGCTGCCTAGAGAAGCCAAACCGGTGCAGGGATAGCTCTTGCAGCTTTCTGCGGTGTAAGGGCAACTCTCACCCAACTTTTCTGATGGTGCGGTGGGACGCGTGGTCTCCACACCCACCCGCAACATGGTCTCTGTAAAGAGAGGTGGCCTCACGTGCACGTGGTCATCTGCATTTGCAGACGACACTGTGGCACGCCTCTCCTTGATTTGCCTGGGGGTAAATAAGAGGTGCAAGATCAGACTCCGTGTTCAGCCATGGAGCACATACACGGTGCTGGTGCTGGCCCTTCCTCTAAAGGTCACCGCAGCTCAGAGCTCTCTGCACCCCTTCCCCGTCACAGGGGCAGGTGACCTCGGGTTGCGGTTCCTCTCCATGCGCAGAGTATGAGACTTGGAGGAGCCAAGCAGATTGTGGCAGAAACAGGAGGGACACAGAGGCAGCTCCTGATCGATGGCAGAATTTTATATCCTCATTCCTGGGGCTTTTTTTGTCCCTCCCCAGAGAGACCCTCTTTGTAACTCTGTGACCTCTGTTTGCTTAAGGGGCTTCTTAAGGGTCACATCATAAATTAACTGTGGAGCCAGTTAAGAAGCAAACTCCAGAATAGAAAACGGAGGTGAGGAATTCAGTCTGGTGATTGTTTTTTTCCAAGGCACTCAGGAAAGCAGCTCTTTAACAACATATTATTAATGTTCCTACATTAATTATTGCAGTTGCCAAAGACAGACGAGAAGACTGAAATCTCACTTGGTGATAAATATTATTGTAGGTGCTTATAAAAACACACAGACTTTTTTGTTTGATATTTGCACGAGTCAAGAAATGGGATGCAAAATGCAACCATCTCTACCTTTATTTTACAAAATCACTTGATCTAAAAGCCATAGTTAAAATTTTCTGTGTGTCTTCCCTTTCCTAAAGGTGGAAGCTGGACACCAGTGGTACCTTCAAGTCATCTACATAATTGGCCCGGAGAGCATGGCAGGGCCTCGCGTTCAGCGATCCCTCACTCACCGCTGGAAACGCAGCCGCAGGGACCTGATAGATAGCAACGGGAGGCTGATGCTGGATGACTCCTTGATCTATGACAACGAAGGTGACCAGATCAAGAACGGCACCAACATGAAGTCACTGATCTTGGAGAGGGAAGAAGGTGCCGTCTCAGCGTCCTTATCTCAAACGGGTGCTTCCCTGGGGAGCGCCTTCGCTGCGGTTACCCTGCTGCTTCTGGTGCTTTCGGGATTTTGCCTGCTCACCAGGAAGTGCCGAAAGCTGTGGAGGAAGCGAAAGGCTGCCCGGGCCGCCCCAGAGCAGCATCCCCTGAACACCAAGGTGGAGCTGCCCAGGGGCGCCAAGGCAGCTGCAGACAGCCAGTACTGCACCGTGAGGAACGTTAATATATTGAGGGAAACTGGTGGCATCTGTGAGGGGAAAGGCAGGAAGGTGAAGCAGGTGAACTTGGAAGTCAAAGTCCACAGCAATTTGCACGACGGAACAGAAGTTTAATGGAGCATACACTTTGGTTTGGTAAAAGCTTTTTACAAATTGAAGAAAAAAAAAAAAAAAAGAAAAAAAAAAGAAAAAAAAGCTGAGAACTTACGCTGGTATTTTTATACTCTTGTAAGGAGCGGCTCTAGCTTACCTCTGTTCCCAGCTGAGCTGCCTCACTGCACCACTGGAGCCAGGCCAGGCAGCACGGAATTCTCCATCCGTGGCTCCACTGCCGCCACTTCCCTGGGGAGCCCAGCACCTCCCTCGGTAGCACAAAGAGGAGGCCCAGGCCTGTGGTGGGGCATCGCAGGGACACTGTTACCCCCCAGCATGGAGAGGTGGCTCCACATCAGCTGGGGAAGAGCCACAGGGACCCTCTGCAGGGCTCGGGGTCAGTTCCCCACCTCACTGGGGAAGTAATGTAAGAGAAGCAACATCTCCTTGTTTAATACCCAAGGCAAGCAGCCTTTGTTTGCTTCTTAAAATGAGGCAAAACCTTACAGAAAAGCAAACTGGAACCCTGGTGCTTGGTATTTGGGGGTTGGGAGGTTCATTTTGGGGCAGTGCTGACTGTGGGGAGGGGGCAGCAAGGACACGAATTGTCATGGCGGGGGCTAACTGTCCCATCTCACTGCACACTGGAGAGTAAAGTTGGAATACAAACCTGATACACAGCGTGACTGCGGTGTCCTTTCCCCGTGCCTCCCCTCCTTCAGCCTGCTGCTGTTCCCTGGTGGGGCAGGAGCCCCTCAGGGCTGCAGCGATAGGGAGCAGGGAGGTGTTTGGTGTTCTCACGGTGGGGGCTGGCTGATGGCCTGGGGGGGGGGGGGGTGACTGAGGGAGGAAGCTGGGCACCAAACAGCTGGGGGCAGGGAGGCTCCACTGGGGTGGGAAGGGCAGGAGATGCCCTGTGGCTTTTGCCCCCGGGGCAGCCCCAGGCCATGGCCAGAGCACAGCCTGGGAGCCTTCTGGGCTGGTGATGGAGGTTTCCCAAGCAGCTCTGGGATGATGCTGCAATAGGTCACCCCCAGGGTCTCTTTCCCCTTCCCCCAGGGCCAAGGGACAGTTCCCCCCTGTGTGCCCAGAGGGGCTGTGCCAGCCCCCCAGCACCATGGCTGCACCCCCTGGATCCTAACAGGGCTGTGTACCTGCCCTGCTGGACGTGGGCCCAGTGCGTGCGTCTCTTTCCCAGGGAGAGCACTGGGGGGAGGCTGCAAAGTGCTGTGGACCCTGGTGGCACCACAGCTGGGCCAGATCCACCCCCCAGCTGCCACTTGACCCCAGCCTGGGGCAGCTGGAGTTGGAGGTGCCTGCGCTGCTCCCAGCCAGCATTTGAGTGTGAATATTGTCATTTAACGGTGGAAGACTGAATACTTAGTAATTTCTATTTACTAATTATTAAATGTAGAAAATACTGTATTAATAGCGAACAGGCAGTAGTTCTCTACGACAGCAGGTGCTCGAGGTTCAGCTCTAGACAGTACCTCTTCCTCCAGCACGTTACAGCCTCCGTGCGTTACAGCAGACTTGGCTTCTGACAGGTCATGTCACTGCCTTCACCTGAATAGTAACATCATACCTTAATACTGTATAAAAAGTAAATAATGTATTTATAGACATCAACTGATGAGTTAAATATTCAAAGCACTGTATAACCACTGCATGAGTATCGGACATCACAGACTGCCTTGTGTTTCAGCACTGCAGAGAGCCTTGCGTGAGGTTGTACATCATTCCCACTCCTTGAATACAAGTATCAGAATTTAATGTTGATTATTCAGCTTGCGAATGCTGCGAGTGTTGTAGAAACACTGAAGAAAGGTTGGACATTGAAGGTGTCGAAGCTCAATGCAGGTCCAGCATGAGCTTGATTGCACCTTCTGCTCCTTAGCACGCTCTGGGCATCTTGCAGGTTGTACATCATTCACTGTCATAACCTGAACATTAATATAATGCTCAAATACTGAATAATTACTAACTCACTAGTTAATAAATGTTGCTAATTGGATAATACCTGATCTGGGCATTGTCCAGACACGCAACAGGGAAGGGCTGGAAGATGGTGCTGGGGGGGCTGAAAAGTGCCTCTCGCCCACCGCAGAGGCTGAGTTCTCAGCCTCGAGAAACCACGGCCCGGCCCGCGCTGCTGAGACCCCCCCAGGGACCCTCGAAACCCGCCCGGCCGCTCCCGAGCCCCCGCAGCCCCGGGCCCGGCCTCCACCAGAGCGGGGAACGGGCGTCCGGGCTGCACCGGGGGCAGCGGCGGGGCCGCGGGATCGCTCCCGGGCCCCAGCAGCGACCGAACGAGTCGCCCTCGCCGGGCTGCACCCCACGGGGCCGGGGCCCAGACACCCCACACACACACGGGGCCGGGGGCTCGGGCTGCCCGCACGGGCCGGGCCCTGCGCTCCGCGGGCCCCGGGCTGACCCGGCCCCACCGCCCGGCCGCAGCCCCCCGCACACCCCGCGGGTCGAGTCCCCACCCCGAGCCCCGGGACCGGCCGGCCGCAGCCCGGCTCCAAAGCCGCCGGGCCCGGGCCCTGCTCCGCAGCCAGAGCGGCGGCCGGACGGGCCCGAGCCCCCAGCGCCCCGCAGGGCCCGGCCCGGCCCGGCCCCGCCGCCCCGAGCCCCCGCGCCTCAGAGGCCTCCCCGGCCCCGGCTGCGAGCCCCGGCCCGGCCGCTGCCCTCCTCACCTGGGCCGGGTGGCGGCTCCGAGCGCCGGGGGCTCCCGGCTGCAGCGCCGCCGCCTCATAGCGGAGGGGGGGGGCGTGGCCCAACCCGGCCTGGTCCCGCTGGGGGGAGGCAACGGGGCCGGGGGTTAAGATGGCGGCCTCGGGGGCGGGGCCAGGAGCGGGGTGGCCCATCGGCCGTGGGGTCCTAGCGCCCGCCCGCCGCCAGCCCCGGGGACACCGCCCGGTGGAGGGAGGTGGGACACCTACCCGGCCGATCGCTCCGCCCCATGCGGGCGGCCCCGGGCGCTGGGTGCAGAGCCCGGAGGGGGCCACCCGGGGGGGTCACCGTGTCCGGCATCCAGACCCACCTGGGGGCGGGGGACGCCCAGGGCTCGGCCCCCGGCCGCCCTCCGCTAAGCCCGGCTCACCCTGGTCCCCATCCCGCTGCCCCCCGGTCCCCCCGGGCGGGGGCACGCGCTCTCACCGGGACACTGGGCCCAGCATCCCTCCGCTCTTTTCCCGAATTCCTGCAAAAAGGAGGCACTCTGCCCCGCCCGTGCCCCTGCCGCCCGCCCTTTCCCTGTTTGTGGGCGCTCTGATAATTTCTCCGGCTATAAAGCACAGGGCAGACCTCACACATGCTCTAAAATACGCCTTAAACATCGAGCGACCGGACTTGTCATTTAAAAGGAGGAAAAAAAAAAAATCCTGGCAACATGCCATCACGGCGTATTGAGAGGGTAACGCCTCCGTCATTCCAAAGGAGCAACTGTGAATTGACTCACGTGCCTGAGGACTGCCTGTGGCAAGCCCGGAGGAGACGCTGTGCACCCCAGCCTTGCCAAGCGTTACTCTTCCAAAGACTCACCCAGATAATCGAGGACACCAATAACGTTGGGGCTTTTGGGTGCCCTTGCACCCTAGGAGCCATACAGACTCCTCCCGTAACGGGCTGGTGGGGTCTGGAAGGCTGGGCAGGATTTTCCTGCCCACAGCGGTGCTGCCAGCTGGGATGGAGACCCCCCAGCCAGGCCTGGAGCTGCACGCCCGGGCTCAGCACCTGTGTCCCCTTCCCTCAGCTTGCAGGGAGTTTTCCATCTTGGAGACACTTCGATTTCATGCAAACTATTCATTTCTAGTAAAAGCAAAGCAGTTCCTCAACCAGCCCCAGCACTGTGTCCCACCGCTGCTGGCCGGCTTTGCCCCCAGCCGCTTCCAGCTGCCTCAAGGTCTGAGAGCTCCAGAGCCGCAGCCACGAAGGGCAGATAGCGGGCAGATAGCGACGGGGCTGCGGAGGGGATCAGGAAGCCCCTGGGATGCAGCAGGATCAGGCCAGCAGCTCCCCTGTCATCCCACATCCCACAGCAACGTGGATGCACCCACGTCCAACAGTGCTCCGACGCACCCACGTCCAACAGCCACACAAGCACATCCTTCATGAGCCTGGGGCAGAGGACAGAGCCCACCCAGGATGCTCCAGCACCCACGGGTACCCCAAGCACCCACTGCCACTCGCACAGCCCTGGTGACAGGGAAGAGCCCAGCTGAGGGCAGCCTGCCCCCAGACAGCACCAAGGGACCGGCTGGCCACGGCGGGGGACAGGCACCATAAAGCGAATGGCACAGACTTGCCAGCATCACTGCATTTATTTCCACTCCAAAGCAAGCCACGCCACTTTTACAGACATGCTCTCTGGGCAACCACCTTCTGTTAAGGCGTTTTTTTAAGGCATATAAAACATTTTCCCCAACCGCAAGCCGCTGTCCCTGGGGCTGCCTGTGCCACCACCTCAGCGCATCGTCACCAGCTCTTCGGCAGAAGTAGGGTGAATGGCGACAGTGTTGTCCAGGTCGGCCTTGGTGGCCCCCATTTTGATGGCCACGGCAAAGCCCTGCAGCATTTCGTCACAGCCCAGCCCCTGCATGTGCAATCCCACCACCTTTGGGGGAGAAGTGAAGGGCTGGATGGGACCCAGAGCTGGCAAAATCCAGGCTGAACGCCAGGCTTGGTGCTGGGGGAGATGGATCCCAGAGCAAGACCCGGCCTGTGCAGGTCAGAGCTCACCATGCAGGGTAAGAGGCCAGCCAGCCGTGGTCCCCGCCCCCCCCCTGCAGCCCCCAGCTGTCCCCCCCCACTCACCTTCTCCTCCTTGCCAGCACACACCAGCTTCATGACGCACTTAACCTTCCTCTGGGTGATGGCGTGGTACAAGGGGGTGAAGGACGTGCTGTAGATCTTCACGTTCTCCCTCCCGTGCGTGGCCACAGCTTCGTCTGCAGCATAAGACAGAGCACATACATCAAGGGGATGCACCATATACATTTACAGAGGGAGTCAGCACGTCGTACAAGGCTCGGACCACCGGCTGGATCATTTCCTCCAGCGTCAAACCAGCAGCTCTGAGCCGCCATGTCCCCAGCCTCTCCGCCTCCCCATGCCCTGTCTGTCCCCACCTTCGGTGAGACCAACGGTGCCGATGGGTGGGTGGCTGAAGACAACGGTGGGGATGTCATGGTAGTCCAAGCGGGAGTCCTGCTTGCCCTCAAAGAGCCTGTGGGCCAGCTTTCTGCCAGCTGCAATGGCCACTGCGAGGAGAGACAGGGAGCCTGAGCTGTGGAACGGCATGGCACCAAGGGGCTGTGGAGGGCAGCGGGGCACCCTGTGATACCTGGGGTGAGGAGGGCTCTCCCACAGACGTCCCCGACGGCGTAGATCCCTCTCCTGGTGGTGTTCTGGTACTCGTCCACCACCACATGGCCCTTGGCGTCCACCTGCACACCCTGCCATGGGAAATGGCAGCCACCTCGGCATGTGCCCCAGGAGGGAGGGATGGGACAAGCAATGCCCATGCAGGACCTGTGCTGGTGGCCACCGTGTTCCCAGCCTGGGGCGGGGCATGGTGGGAACATCATCCTATGGCAGGCTCCAGAGACCCATGGGACCCCTGGAAACCCATGGGAACCCCAGAGACCTGCGGGAACCCTGGAGACCAACGGGAAACCCAGAGACCTGTGGGAGCCCTGGAGATGCATGGGAACCCTGGAGATCCATGGGAACCCCAGAGACCTGTGAAACCCCTGCAGATCTGTGGGATCCCTGGAGACCCATGGGAACACTGGAGGCCCCTGGGATTCCCGGAGACCCATGGGCATCCTCACACCAGTGTGGAAGGGATGTGCTGCCATCTCACCACTTGGTCCAGGCACAGCTCCTTGGTGTTGGGCTCCCGCCCCACGGCCCACAGCAGGCAGTCCACGTCCTGGATCACTCCCTCTGTTGGCTTGTGGCCAGGCACCGAGGAGGTCACTGTCACATCCAGCAGCCCGCAAGGGGACTTGGTGACTGTCTTGACCTGCAGGGAACAACAGGACCCGCAGGAGAAGGTGCTGACAGCTTTTGCCTTGCAAGGTGTGATGGCACCCGCACCACACAGAACCAGGGATGCTGCCAAAGCTGTGGCCCAGCAAGCGGTGCCCAAACCGCGGCTCTTCCCCAGCCCTGCTGCTCCAGGAGCGATGGGACAAGCCGCGGGGCTGCTCTGCATGCCCATACCTGCGTGTGCTTCCAGACATCCACCCCGGTGTTCTCCAGCTCCTGGGTGCAGTTTGAGCTGATCATGGAGTCGAAGGTCCTCAGGACCTGGACAGGGACCCACCAGCCCCGTCACATGAAGATGCACAGGTGAAGCCACCACCTGGCAGCCCCCTCCGCTGGCACTGCCCAGCACCTGGGCCCCATCTGGGCCCCCCGAGAGGTTTGGGACACTTTTGGTTAATGATAAATTCTCCTGTTTGTTTTTCCTTTAATATTATTTTTTTTCTTTTTTCAAGTCACGACTTGAACTCAAGCTCAAGGAAACGGGTGCGGTGGCATGCATGGCTGCAGAAATGCCGGGCACGCAGGCTGGTGCTGCCAAAACACACATGGCAGCACACCTACACAATTCTGCTCGCCCCGTCTGCCCTCCGCCCCAGCTCCTCCCCCACCCATCAGCCTGACACCACGCCACCATCCTCGGCACCACCATTTCCCCCTCCTTTCCAAGCTCATGGGAGCTGATGACTGGAAAAACCCCAGTGGGCTCGAATGCAGCTGCCAGGCGGGAAGTGTGGCTGGGGACAGCCGGTGGCACTACCTTGTCCTGGCGGATCAGCAGGGATGACTTGGAGCCTAGCGTGGAAAGGATCCCCGCAATTTCCACCGCGATGTAGCCGGCACCGACAATGACGCTGCGCCTGCAGAGAAGCAGCGATGCTGGGTGCGGGTGTGGAGCCAGCGGCAATGGCCAGGGGTTGAGCCCTGCTTTACCTGGGCAGTTCCTCCAGGTCGAAGAAGCCGTCACTGGTGATTCCCAGGCTGGCGCCTGCAAAGCAGAGCCCCTTTCACACCCAGCACCAGCCTCCCTTCCTGCCTCCAGCTCCCAAATCCCACTTTGCTTTGGCAGACCTCTCCAGGCAGCCAGGAATTCATCAGGCTCACCAGGAATCTTGCTGTCGGGAGGAACAGCCGGGTGCCCACCCGTGGCTATAAGGATGTGAGGAGCTGTGTACTTCTTCCCATCCACCTCGATGGTAGGCTCAGGGTCAGCCGTGAACTTGCCATAGCCCCGAATGATGTCGATGTGAGCCTTGGGGGGAGTAACAGTTCCATGATTAACAGCAGGAGGAGGTGTGAGAGCTGGCTAACGGAGCCGGGACTTCCACAGTTAAGAGGACACCTATTAAGGCTGGAAAAGCAGCCAAAAATCCAGCAGACCCCGCTTCTCCGCTCAGCTCGCAGGATAAACACATCCTCACCTTCTTTACGTTATTCTCATAGATCTCATTCAGGCGCCTCACATAAGCATCACGTTTCTCTTTCATTGTTCTGGAACAGAATGGGGCTTACTGTCACCGTGAGTGAATAACCCAGAGCGGTCAGCGAAAAACAGCTCCATCCCTTCTGTACAAGGCACCCACACCACAAAACAGAGCGGCCCCGAGTCACGCAGCGGGCAGCAGCCTTCCCCGCTGACATGACGGTTTGCGCCTGCCTTCCCTGCATCCGCCTTTTCCAGAGTCTCTTCCCACAGCCATTTGCCACCCCTCCTTTCCCGAAATACAGCAGGAATCTGGGCCACGTAACCAGCTCAGCATCCACCCACGGGAAGCCTCAAAGCACACAGGGACCCCTTTGGGTGGACAGTGAGCCACAGAGCCACAGCACTGACCTGCGGCTGCTCCCCACAGGACACACGCCGGGAGACACTCGTTTCCAACCGGCTCTTTCTGTGCTTACCTCCAGTTGAACTTGACACCAGGCGTTTCGAAGCCATAATCGGTGTGATCGTGGACAAATTCCGCGTGGACCGCTGCGTTCCACATCACCTGCCCGCACAAAACCACAAGTCAGCTCAGGAAGATCGCTTTGATTTTGGGAAAACCCCTACCACGCTCCCCGATGCCTCACCCCTGCCTGGCACAGCTCACGGGACACGGGGTCTGAGCACCACACGACATCCCGATGGCTCAATACGCCCTGAGCCTTTGCTTCCCCCCTGTGCCCTGTGCCAGCACCTCCCCACAATTCGGCAAGCACCCACACCACAGCCAAGGCATCGCGGGAGCCAGCAGTGAAAGCACCCTCACCTTCTTTGGCACGCACCCGACGTTGACCTAAGGGGGGAATAAGAGCAAGTCTTAAGGCTGAAGTTTTCCAAAGGTGACACTGGAGAGCATCCCAGTGAATCCCTGCTCTCTGCCCGGGAAAATACAAGCAGCACTGCAGGTTTCTAGCGAAAGAGGGCTGGAAGCGCCTGCAGTGCCTCAAGGGCTTGTGGTTTGTCTGTTTTCCTTCATTTCCTTGAATGAGAACACGGAAGGCGCGCGGTCTGCAAAGACATGGGTTTGCTTTTTTCCATCAATAATTTTAAACAGATTTACTAGGAGAAAGGTGTTACCATCCCTTTCCTGCCCTTCTGGTCCTGGCACGGCAACTCCCAGGGGAACACAACATGTAAAACTAGAGCCTGCCCCTGGCTTGGGTACTGAGCAAATTTTTTTCTGCTTCACTGCCTTGCAGCTGTACCAGAGCGCGCAGCCGTGCCGCACCACCGTGGGGCTGGCCGGCACCCCCTTATCGCCCCGAGAACAGCCGCAACTGCCACCCACCCACGGCCACGCGTGGGGAATCGGACCCCGACCCACCACCCTCCCACGGCCACGCGTGGGGAATTGGCCACAGAACCGCCACCCTCCCACGGCCACGCGTGGGCACTGGGACCCGCTTCCACGCAGCTCAGGTGACCAGGCCTATCCTTGCGGAAGCTCCAAGGCCGGGCTGGCGACCCCGCCCCCCCCCATGGGTGCCCCGGACTCACGCAGGTGCCCCCGAAGCGGCGCGGCTCCACCAGCGCGACGCGGGCCCCCAGCTCCGCCGCCCGGCGCGCCCCGGCCAGCCCCCCCGACCCGCCGCCCAGCACCAGCAGCTCGTAGGCAGCCGCCGCCATGGCTCGGCGGGGCCGGGCGGGCTCGGTAGCCACGATACCCGCCCCCGCCCAGCACCGCCCCCCGGCCCGCCCCGGCCCGCCCCGGCCCAGCACCGCACCACGGCTTGGGGCTGGCAACGGCAAGTTTATTGGTTCGGGGTACATCAAGGAGGATCGCAAGCACTTCGGGGACAAATATACAGAGGGGAGAGCGGAAATAACAAAAGAAAACGAAAGCAAAACAAAACAAAACAAAACAGAAGAGGCAGGATAAACACAGGACGGGAACAGAGCTTAAAAGGGCACGCTTTTATCGTGTTATGACAACGTACTCCCAAGCAGGAATTGCTTCCTTTCTCCAGTTAAGTCGATTGGTCTTTTTAATAAAATAAGAGTGGTGGGGGAAGAAGTTAGTGTGCATTTCCCTCAAAAACAAACTCTAACTCATGCCAGTTAAACACTAGAACTAAAAATTTACAAAGAAGCATCAAAGGAGATGAAGTGTTATTAGTTACCTTTTCCTCTCTGAACAGTCCAGAAGAAAAAAAAAAACCAAACAAACAATGACTACAAATACAGCAGGCAAACCGACTGTCGGACTGATGGGCATAGGATATATATATATATAGTGTTGTAAGGAATTCAGTCTCAAGTTGTGCTAAACACTCTTCGTCCTCTGTATGGCACATTTTGGTCCATGATGGGCATTTTTAAATTGAGACGAACCCTGATTTCTTACAGAAACGTGTAAATATTGTTGCTCTTTAAAATGCCAGGTGTACTTCCTTACAAAGGTTAGGAGAGGTTTATAGGAAGTAGTCTGGGGTACGACGGGTAACATGAGGCTCTCCACGACGAGGAGCTGGGTCAAACTGGAGGCTGCAGGAAAGAAAAAAGGGATCATTTTCCCTCCTCCACAAGGTATTTCCCAATGCCACAATAAATGCTAGACTCGCTCTCCTGCTGCTAGTGTTTTACTCATCCCAGCTGCTTCCACATAAAACATTCCAGGCCCCAAAACAAGCACCCATGGGAGTTCAAGCCCATCAGCTGGCTGAAATGCTGCTTAGGGAGCGAACACCACCCAGCAGCCAGCGCTTCAGCGGCCTGTCACTATTTTCGTGCGAGCTCAGCAGAGTGCAAAATTCAGACTCTCTCATCCATCTTTACAAAGCCTAGCAGAGCTACCAAAAATAAAAACAAATACATAAATCAATCAGTCTTTAATCCCTCCATCAAGCTTGGGCAATAGAGGGATTGAGAAAATGCAGAAGCTCCTACTCTCCAGAGAGGCAGGAAGAGGAGATAATGCGGTACCCAAGAGAAGCTTTGAAGAGCTTAACTCACTACTTAGTTTTAGATATTCTCGCAGGTAAGAGCACACAACATTAATTCCAGAGTGGTTTGAGCTGGCTTTTCACAAAGGAACCCCTCTGGAAAGGATCAGACATTCCTCACATTACAGAACAGAAAGCACAGCCCCAGCCAGGTTACTCACAAGGAATATTTTAAAGTGTCGTCTAGTTCCATGATAGCAGCCTGGTTCCCACAACGGTAACAGTAATTGGGCGCGCTGAAAATGGTAACCACGTTTCGGTCATGGCACCAATTATAACCCTGGCAGAAAAAAAAAGGGGGGGGGGGAGGGGAAAAAGTCTCTGTTAAACCTCAAACCTCACCCCATCGGAAGTTCCTCTTAAGGCCTGAAGCAATCCCAGGCATTTGTGAAACCGTAGATTTCTCGTAAGTTATTGCCAACCAACTTAGTTTCATTTTATTAGTCCTCTACTGCAAGAACAAGCGGTAGTTACCTAGCAAAACCAGCTTCAACCACTCTATAGAGATCGGCCACTCATCACTCGTACGTTTATCCATTTTGTATAGAAATCACGGATTGTACCCCAAAGAAAACTTGAGATTTTCAGGTATGCCTTCAGTTTGCATCTACCACCACCAAGGATTTGCCTGCTGGATGAAAGTGACTTCCGACACGCAGTACAACTGAAGGGATCTACCTGAACTAGATTTTAAAAATACATCTGCTCCATTGACCCACTTGGCATTTTTCCAGCAAGACAGACAAGAGCAGCCTATCAACAGCCAAAACTATGGCTTAATCCCTGTCACATCTGACCGCCGAGTATTACAGGACAGACAGTTTAATGCAGCAGCAGTCTAAGTAGAGTAGTCAGCGTGTAAGGAGATTATTACTTCCACAAATGGGGCGTGACAAGGTCCCTCTGGCAATTTACTCGGAGCAGGGGGACAGGGAAGAAAGGGCAGAACATCCCCTTATTTACATCGCAGGTCAAAGCACATCATTCTACGTTTGTAGTTTTCACACGATTCGAGTCCCTCTTTGGTATTTACCCACGTAATGTTCAGGTGTCAGCTTATGCAAACCCACCAAGGGAAGTTCTCACAGCGGAGACAAGAACTGGCATCCACGTTTTGTTAGCCCCATCTAACAGAGTGCTTGCCCTACCTCCATGACAAGTTGGTGAGCACGGGAGACCAGTGTGAGACCATTGGCATGATTAAATGTTTCCGAAATGTCTTGTCCAAATGTGTAGCCAGCACCACGTGGAGATATACCCCAGCCACCACGATCATCCGGATCTGACCATAACAGATCACACATAGGACCCTTGAAAGAAATTAAGTGTTCTTAATTAGATCACTAGCAAGTGCGTTATAAAAAGCCACTTTAAAAATGTTTTATTAACAGTAAAAAAAGACTGCCAGCATGTCCTTCTCCACACAAGGCACATTAGTTTATTTAACACACATAATACCAGCTAGTCACTCACTGTATCAGTCAGCATCCTTCCCAAAGAATACGTACACAGCTGACTGAGAAAAGAGCCCACGTAACCAGAAAACTGCTCCCACCCTTCTTCCACGCACACTGTTTACCGTTTCGCTTCAACGCATCACATACAAAGCCAGCGAGAGCAGATCCACATTCTTACCCCTCACTCTCCACAGCACAATACAAAAGGCCACGTGAAAAGGTATGCACATCCAAGGGTATGCAACAGGTTCACTGGTGCCAGCCAAGTTGCAATAAATTAAAGAAAGGGAAACGACCCGTAGGAGGCTATGAACTAACTGTTCCAGAGATTGATGTTAAGCCTTCAGCAGCCCTTCTGGCAGGGTATTATTAATTTAATATTCCTCTCCTGAAGAGCCTATTGTTGGACTTGGCATATTCAAAAATACCCTGGTGTGCATCTTCTAAGTCACGAATGAAGCTCAGTGGCTTTTCTTGCTGAGCTACTACGGGGCAGTAAAGACACCCTACTATTTATCCAAGACTGCTGCTGTTCCCTACCCACCGACCTGAGCTCTGTGGTAGGGATCACACTGACTACATGTATAGGTCCTCAGGGCAGCCAGATTTCAGCACACGGATATGCAGCGCAGGACCGGGAAAACCTCAGAGCAACAGTATAATCGTTACACCTAACTACAGGTAGATGTCCCACCAGCTAGACACGCCCCAATCCTGGGAGTAATTTATCCAGCTTATTTCAGGTTTTTGGAAAGCTTGGGCAGATTTTGCCGCATTGCTCTTGCTGTTATACCACGCAGGACAAGCAGTTCATTTTAATTAAGGAACATTTGTAAGCCCCAAACACTCCAAGGCAGAAGAGCCATTAGCAATTAGAAGAGCCCTGGGAGCTCAGAAGGTGGTTTCTTCAGGCCTGTTCTTAGGCCCCCAAAAAGTGATGAACAAGATGAAACACTACAGAAGAAAGGATTGGCTGGGGAGGAAGGAGGGTGACACAACATGGCTTCATGTGGTGGCTGTCTGTTCACAAGCAAGTCTGCGATGAGGTTGAAGGTAGTAAACATCTTCCCCTGTGAAATACTGTTCTTTGAGTCAGCATGACAGTCAAAAAACCCACAATTCTGTGAAAAACAGCTGTGAAAACCCCATAGATCTACTTCTGTAGATTGCTGCAATCAAAGCATATTGATTGGTGTGCATTGCACCCAAATGTATGTTCGTCTGCTCTAGCCCTTAAAAAGGCAATAATCTGCCGTGTAACTGTGTCTCACTGTTTAAATGGATTTCAATATGAGGTTACATTTGCATTTTCCACCAACAGATATCTTTAGTTTATGATGCATTTCCTTTCCTGTTACCTCATGTGGTACTTCCTGCAGGCGGTCCAGAGCCCTGATATGATCCAGTGTATCTATGGATGGAGAGAGGCCACCGTGGAGACAGAATATCTGTTCCAGAAAAAAAAAGCAATCTGTTCAGCACACATTGTTAGGGGAAGACTGATCTCAGAAATAGCTGGGTTTAACTCTGCTATCATTCAACAGTTACAGCTGTCTCAGCCTCGCAGCAGAGAACCCAAATTTGATTCCTGCAGAAGGAAACTAAAAGGCTGCACCTTGCATACAGAGATCAGAACAACAGCAAAGATACCATGCCTTCTGTATTAAGGCTATCTTGCCTCATGGCCACAAGTCACCTTATGTATCACGGGGATCCTCATTGATTGAGCAGTCGTTTAAAATGAACGACACATGCAATACCCTGCCATTCCTTTGGCAGCAGAATCAAAAGCCTTCCCACCCCATCAACTTGTGGGTTTGGGGAGGAATTTAGCGAGGTGTTAATGAAATAAGTATGTGGGCTTTAAAAAACTTCAGATCACAAGATAAGGGAGTTCGTTTGAGACTGTTCATGTAGAGGTCAGATGATACAACCTGCATAACTCTATGAAACGGAGCGTTTTCCTTGTTCAAGGCTTACCTGGCCGTCTACTAGAGCTGTAAGTGGAAGATAATCAAATAGATCTGTGAAATACTTCCAGACGTTGGCGTTGCCGTACTTTCGCAGACATTCATCATAAAAGCCGTACACTTGTGTAATTTGCCGGCTTTCGTGATTGCCCCTCAGTATTGTAATGCGTTCTGGGTAACGCACCTGTTGATAAAGAAAACTCTCCTTTAACACAAGAATTGTACCACTGATATGGAAAGAAACAGCAACAGAAAATTTCAAACAGCAGTCAAGCATTCAGCCCTGCTATAGAGTAGCATGTGTCCGTTAATGCATTTCAATTCACATCCCTCTAGCTCAAGCCAACGGCAGCATCAACGGGAGGAGCAATTCTTTAAAAAAAGTGAGGTTTTGCCCAAGGCTGCTGCAGCATAGTGTCAAACCGTACCTTCAATGCTACTAGAAGAGTCACTGTTTCCACCGAGTAATAGCCTCTGTCCACGTAGTCTCCCATGAACAGGTAATTTGTGTCTGGCGATTTCCCACCAATTCTAAAGAGTTCCATAAGGTCGTGGAATTGACCATGGACATCCCCGCAGACGGTGACAGGGCAACGTACCTCTTGCACATTTGATTCTTTCGTAAGAATTTCTTTAGCCTAGAAAGACAAACACATTTAAGACAAAAAGGTAGGAAGCTCCTTTAGAAGCAAGTGCAGATGTTATTCTACTGCATTCACATTGGAGACGCGATTACACTCCTCAAGCTGACCACCGGAAAAAAGTTTGCTGGGTAAGCAAAGACAAAGTGCATTTCACAAATCCCCATGCACAAAGACAAAGCCGGTTGTCTACTGTGAGGCCAGGTCCTTAAGATCTTATTGTACCACAAGCACTGACAAATTCAAAAGTTCTTAACAAGTTGATTCCCAGCCTTCCCTGAAATGAAGCAGTGTGAACTTCCAACGCTTGCACTGGGTCTGTGACTCGAATCACCGTTGGGGTTCACCCATGAATCCTGCCCTTCTTGCACACATTCCTCAAGTGCAGACAAGACAGAGTACTATTCCAGTAAGCTTCACAAGTATCACAGGCAGACATTATCTTCTTAAGCAAAACTGATTTTTTCTAACGTAAAGATTCTGACCTATTTCTCCATCTACATATTCAACACAGCTCGGGTCTGTTCACCTCGGCTATGTGAACTACGGCAGCACTAACCTGAGTGCCAAAGTCAAGTGCTATTCAGTTTCACAATACCTGGAAGCTTTCACCTCAAGAACCACAGCTGTCCCCTCTCAGTATTGCAGGCCACCCCACGTCCTGTCAGCAAGAGCTCAACATGGAACTCGTACAAACAGAGATTAGTCAATACTGCTGCCGTCTGCTGTAAGGGTAGAAATACCAGTGGAGATAGCGCAAGCCACTGGGGTAAATAATGCGGTTTTTTGAACAACTGTATTTGCAAAAGCACACATAAAACTAGGTCTTATTTGACACTTACACTAGCAGGAAAGCTATGACCTCCTAGGCTTCTGATAGAAAACATCTGACTTGCTTGCAACCACGCACCGACACACAGTCTCCCTCCTCCTGCCACATTTTAGCCTGACTACCATCTCGGTTGCTCAACAGATAGCTCTCAATCCTACGCGCCCACATGGAACCATTCCTGTTGCCACATTTGCTGGCAACACAGCAGCAGGCTGGAACAACTCTTCTGCCAGCACTGACAGCTACTCCTCGCTGCCTTCCTCCTCTGGGAATCCTCAGGCTTCCCCCCCTCACTGCACACCCATAAACCTCAAGTGCTCTCCCAAGACCAGGATTTTGCAACCGCAGGTCTGTGTCATGGAAACAGCGCTACAACCTGTGTGTGTTCCGTATAGACAAAGCCAGCTCATAGCGCGATCGCTGAGCAGAGACGATGTTAAGAAAGCCCGCACATGACAAAACTGCTCATCCGGCAGAAAAGCTGGGCAACCACCATGGCACTGGATGAGCCGAGCTGTGTTACTCTGCCAAACAGCAACCAACGTGAGTGCCAGTGCTGGGGGCTGACAGGGCTGCCCCAGCTCTCTGGAGATACTGTGGCTTTCAGGTTGCATCACAGTGAGTACAAAACGACTGCAGCCGTGTATCAGGAAAGGGAACAGTCTTTGCACATTCCCAGAACACAGGGGAACTAACAAATCCATTTCCCTTGAGGAGGGGCAGATTTCTTCTTCTTGCTTAAGCCACCAAGGAAAACAAGTAGTCCAAAGCTTCACTTTACTAACCCAGCACAGAACATCACTGCATATGCAAGAGACGCTTCTCTCACCCAGGACACTTTTTGCCTGCCAGATTTCCAATCCTCTTCCAAGCACAACAGTTTAACAACTTCTAAAGGCAGGTCACAAACAACTAGGAAAGCAAAGTCAGAGTCAATTTAAACATACGGAGCCACAACCAGCTTCCCTGACAGTACCCAGCTGGCAACAAAATGACCACAGATGGAGGGATGACATCCTTGGACTTAAGTCAGTCATCTCTTCCTCTACACCCAGCCGTTCCTCTGCTAATTACAGCCACGTAATGTAGCCTATCTGCATTGCCTTATTACGGTTGTCAAATATCTTGTTTTGCTGCCTCCTGCTTATCACCTGACGCAGATCAGTGCTCCAGGCACATCTGAGGCACAGAAAGCATCCACAGATCAGCTCGGTCCGATCTGAACAAGAGGGATGAAAGATCACCAGTGCTGAACAGTCACCAGCAGCCAAGTCCCTCCACTCAGGATGATGTAGCTTCCACCTGCTGCTGCCAGAAAGAAGCTTCTTACCAAGGCCAGCCTCAGTGGGCTCACTGAGGATGGTTGTGTTCACATTCAAACGTTAGTTGCCTCGCCTCTTTTAGGGCAGATGCATTATTTGGAAAGAATAACTAAAATGCAAGCAGTGAAGAGGCTTGGACAGCACCCAGCGTGCCCCTTGCACAGTATGTAACCAGAGGGATGGGATCTTGATCCTCAAAGACACATCTTGCACATGGACTTGATGACACCAGGTCCACCTTGCAGTTCTAAACTGACTGGAAATAGCTGAACACGTTGTGTCTTGGAATGCTACAGCACCTATAACACCTTTTGACAGCTTCTACCCTCTGTGAGGGATAAACATAAAACACAGCCTCAAAACAGCTGCTTGGCACGTTCTGACTGTCACACAACGTGACAGACAGGGTTTCGTTGTAAACTGGAGCCAACTTTAACACAAAAGGTGCAAGGTATTTTCTGCCTTTTCCTATCATGCATACTGCTCCCTTCCCAGACGCGTAAGAAGAAATGCGCTGACTTCAAGCCTCCGGGGAGAAGATGCAGGATGCTGTAGAGATCCATACACACTTACCACTGTCTCAACCACACCATTCCTCTCCACCTCTCCGATCTGCCCAGAAAACCCACATACCCATACAGTAAAGCAGCACAGGCAATAGAGAAGAGCTCCTTTTGCACAGTAACATAGCAAACACAGTCACGTTAAGCACATCCTAGGAAGGTAGGCCAGCCCAAATACTGAAATTTTGGTACTAGGAGAATCTAGAAGTTTCCCCTCATGAGAACAGAGAAGCTAACAGCTGAAGAGCAGCAGTTTCTTAAGCTGCCTACCAGCTGTTACTGTGGAGCCTATTTTAGCTTACTATGTAGACAAACGTACACGCACACCAATAGATTAAGTCTGTCGTTTTAACACTGCAGAGCTGGCTCAAATCAGGATTAGGAGCTGAGCTCAGCTGGCCACAGAAGTCTGCCCTCATGTGACTTCCTAATGCAGAACAAGACCTTTAAAATCTTCAGCACCATTAAAAACACCCCAGAAAAGCAGCAGCTAACCAGCGCACTCTGCTTGCGCATTTCACCGTGCAGATCTAACTGTAAAGTCAAATGACTTAAAATAATAAAAGCACCATTACAGAACAAGGATACAAAAAACCTCTGATGGAAGTAAGTTGCCCTGCATTATCATCATTTAGTTACCTAAGAAGGCTGTTAAATAACTATGACTTCAAGTCATATCTCAGCTACCTTTGTTTTAGAAAATGGTGACCAATGTCACCAGCTTCCTAAGCATGTATCCCAGTTGTTTTGGATGAAAACCACACTCCGGTCAGAATAAAAAGCAGCAGCTTTTAGGTATTTTTATTTATGGAAACCTCCCTTAAGCCTGATAGTTAGCATGTCTGTGTTCAAAGTAACTTTGAAGAGTAGACTGTTTGTTGGCTGTGAGCTTGCCCATCATCTCAACTCCCCACTCTTTCTCAGCTTTAGGTTCTGTAGATCACCTTTGCAGACTGGAACACAAGCTTGTCTGCTGTCTGGTCCTCAATCCATATGGAGGGAGGCTGAAGAATGCATGTCCCAATAATTTACTGTGTTGTCCTTGCAAGAGGAAACCAAGTGGTTTCAGGGCATGAACGCAACCCATTAATGTGCTGCTCTGAAACGTGAGATGCTACACCAGCTTTGAGACTACCTTGGGATCACCAGGAGACTAAGCCCTCCGTGAGAGCCTTTACAACCAAATCCACATCTACTACTGCGCTGTGCAGATTTGTCTATGACAATTATGTAGGTCGATTCCATGGGCAAGGGGATTACGATCCAGCCGGGAGGCAGATTTTCAGCACTGTAATAATTTCTGTAGAGAAAACAAAAGACCCCAAGCACCTGCTTCACATACAAGATCCTTTTGAGAGCACAGAAACTCAGCTCCTTCTGGCAGGTTCATTTACTGCACCACAAGCTCAGTCTGGCCCAGAGAGGCTCTTGCCTTGGGAACTGGAGAAGCCAGCCACCAAGTTTCTGATCAAAATTCAACCGAACCATCATTCCATCAGCTGCAACAGACCAAACTACCACGCCAACAAGCATGCTGAGGATATTGTAGTCTCAAGAAGCTTGGCCTGGACAAGAACCAGCTAGATTCTCCCCAAATGAGATGGAAGCCAGAGGGACAGAGCTGTCCTGCCCTTCAGCAACAAGGCAGCAGAGGACACACCGGAGTCTCAGAAAGTTACAGGGATTGTCAAAGTGCACATGTGTTCCTAGAGGTACCTGGGCCAGCCTACCCCAGGATGAGTGTCATCACTGCAGAGATGAAATATTCCTGGCCACGACTCAACACGACACTCACAATTTCATGGTTTGAACAACGTCCAGGATGCTACTTGGCTCTACCGCTCACACTAATTTCACCAATTAGTGCAGAAGAGCTTGCTAACTCATTCTCCTAAAATTATTCTTAGGTGAAATGATCTCGGAAGGCAGAAGCATCATAGGTACGTGCCAGCAATATTCTCTCTACAGCAGCAGCTGGCTCCTGCTGCTTGGTCTGAAGAATCAGTTTACAATTACCATTCAATACCATACAAGAAATGCAAGTCTTCAATAGCTATTAGAATCCTTCTCCTCCCACCCCTTCACAACACAAAAGCTCTCAAGCTGCTCACAGCAACGAGACTGTAACCCTTCTTACACACCCAAAGAACAAGCACAGAAGAAAGAACAAGATAGAAAAAAGACAGGGAGAGGGAGATGGTTATGGGTGGTTGCTTGCCTGTGTTTATTTTGAGACAGCCTTGTACTTGCCTTTTCTCACATCCTATTTTATTACCCTGGGAAAAAAAAAAATCTTTCCTCTGGGATCAGTAGGATGGCTCCACTCCCTCACCTGCACCAGAATTTGTCTGCTGACCTGACTTGAACTTTAAAACACAAGTACTCAGAGATCACCGTGTCCAAACTCTGGAGTGCTTCCTATTAAATGAATCCAACTTCTTGGCCTTTTAGCCTGCCTTTAGCTGTCCAAAATACAGGTCACAATCTGTGCAAGTCCAAAGGCAGTTCAATACACCAGCAGCAGCCTGTTATCAGTACCCGAGTTACCCATTTGAAAGATAGCACCAGCACAAGAAAGCTGCTGTGGCACCTCCGATGAAGCACAGACATAATCCAAGGCACAACTCTATAGATTTTCATTGCCAATTTAATGAGAGGGGAAAAAGATTTTAACAACCTTCTGCCATAAAGACAGTCTAAGACCACGACATTAAGAGAAGCAGTACAAGATGCAAGGCATCCAATGCACAGTTCCCCAACATGCTGGAACATTTCTCGTGTCTACAAGCTCCGGCAGTGATCTTAATTGTTTGTCCTTCTCTTATCCTTTAAATGTCTGCATGATTTTAGCTAGATTTCATTTTAAAGATCAGCAGAACAGGAAACAAGCATTTTCATGTCATCTTGAGATGACATCTTGATTAACTGGGTGAAGAACACAAGACTGATTAGCTGCCAAAATGATGTCATAACTGGAGAGGTGAAGACAGAGTGTGACTTTTACAGGTGCAAATTTCACGAACTTTCGGAGTGCACAGTAATTTGGCACACCCTCATCAACCCTAGTTATGTCCAATTCTTCCCTCATTTCTGTCCATTATGCCAGCAATTAAAACCAAGAATGACCCACACAGGCCAGTCTGGGATTTGTTTCTTTGGGTTTTTTTATCCCCTTAGTTTTGATTTAAAACTTTTTTTTCTTTTTTGCTACTGAATTCTTCCACAAATTTAAACCTGAGGCAAGAGGTACTGTTGCACTTGGACTCTTAGAAATTATTCACACAAAAGGGAGGGCTACGAAATGAGACAAGGCTGGTAAGGGTTTTTCCAAATACTATCTCAAGGATAGAAACTAAACCAGCTTTCTGGCAGCACTGCTTGACACCAAAAGCAAGTCTGCACCCCCAAAAGTTTTGCGTAAGCTCCTTTCCACTACTGGCTGGACAATACAACCCCTCTCCCAAAACTTAAAATAAGCCAAGTCAGAGCATCACAGAGTATTTACTTCACACCCAAGTCGTTTTTATCAGTTACCAGCACTTGAAGAACAATGTGTTGAAGATAGATGATATAATTTGGAGATAGATGACATTTGTTTCACACCATGCACTACTGGTTCAGAGTTCCTACCTGTCATCTGGATGGCAAACACCCTCACCACCTCCGGCTACAATGCGGTGTGCTGAGCTGCCACTCTCCCCATTTAGTCTGCGAGCCCTGATGTACAGCCACAATCTGCTGGCATTGTCCTCCAGCTTCTCAAAACACAGCAGCCACAGCTCCTTAATTAACAACGCAGCCAGAGAAGAAGGGAAATGGTTTTCTGTAGCAGCTTGCTGGTTAGAACAGCAGTTCCCAACCATAAATGCTTAGACCGGGGCGCAAATCACACCAATAAATTATTTCAGGCTTATTAGCTGGGCCTCATGCAGCACAGCCACAAGGAGTTCTTACCCACTCTTCAAGATATATCTACTCTTCAAGCTACTGCTATCGCTCCCTGCTGTGGCACCAGCCCTTCTCACCATGCTCCCTCGGAACTGATGGAGCTCTGGAGAGTCATAAACCAAACAGACAGTCCCAGCATGGTATAAAAAAAGAAAAGGGGGAAAGAAACAGAGGCTGGGCGCAGGCTAACTAGACATTAGGACCACTGGTAAAAGCATCTGCCAGGAAGCCAGAGCCTGGAGTCCCACATAGTCTCCGTCTGTGACATTCGAATGGCTCCTACCTTTCCAATGAGTGCCCCTGGCACGTTACGAGGTTGCAGCACAGACCCTCTCTATTGTTCAGATCTTATCACTGCGGTACTGTACTGAAGATCCGACAGAAGGAAACAGCTCAATCTTCTGAAGTTGGCACTGAGACGTTTAGTCACTGGCTAAAATGTGTTACCGTGAACAGGCATCAGAAAAAATGTTTCACTTCTGAGAGAACTGAGCAAGACACACAGGTAACAACGTGACAATATCAAGTTCACCATCGGCAACACGACACTGAACGGAACACCAAACTAACTACTCTATACTCTACTCTGTGTCTAATCATTATTGGTTCCTCCAGGAAAGGAAGCTGAGAGCTTCTCTGGACCACCTGATGCACAGCAGTGGTGGCCGCTGGTCACTAAGATAAGAAGCAAATAGAAAAAATAATCTTTGTTACTACATTTGTTACCACTTGAATTCTTTAACTGTCAGATCTTGCCAAGTCCAAAGAAAATCTTAACATTCTTAGATTGCAGTATTGAAGGAGTGTTCACAGAGGTATCTAGCTTCTCAGATGAAATCCAACACAAGCCTAACGAACAGTCACCTGATGGGGTTTTGCGGGGTGGGGGACGCAGTGGGAAGGCTTCTGACAACCTAAACTAAACAAGCCCAAACAGGAATTTGCCAAAGGACTGTCCAAACTACAGTCTGAGATAGCAGACTGTGTCCTTTATTCAACAGTTTCTCATTCTATTTTAGCCTTAGCTTGTAAGCCTCTGTTTAGGTCGGCACTACAGCTTATCTCTTACACCCCTCTGCTTTCCTAGATTACGCACGGGATGTCAAAAAGCTGCCTCGCTGATTTACGGTTGACTTTTGATTTAGGGTTGCTAAAGCACATGGCTACTCCACGTTATGAGTCACGAGAGAAGCACAACGTGAGGCCCCTGAAAAAGAACACATTTCTCCCTGCACATACCACCACCCTTGAGCCTGCCCCAAAACCTGGATGAACCCAAAGCCAAAAGGTAAAACCCACTAAGGACGGCAGTCACACGTGGAAAAATATCCCACGGTTGTGGGGGGTTTGAAGCCAGGAAGCCACTGCCGCTGCATGCAAGAGGCCTCCCCACCTCAAGCACACCAGGGGCAGCACCGCGGTCTCCCAGCAAGGCAGATGAGGAGAGGCAAGCCCGCCTCCCTCAGGGAGCCCCTCACACGGCCGCTGCGGCCGGGCTCTCCCCGCAGCTGCCCCGCAGCGGCCCCGCAGCGGCGCCGAGGTCCCGCAAGGCCCAGCTCAGCCGGCCGGGGAGCCCCTGCTACCGGCACCCGGCCCCAGGGCCGAGGGGAGGCCGGGCCCGGCCCTGCCGGGCTCCGCACTCACCTTCTCGCAGAGGCTGCGGACCTGGCTCTCGCTCAGCTGCCGGCACTCGTTCAGCTGCTCGATCCACTGGTCCAGCTCCTTGGCGAAACCCTTCTCCTCCATGGCGGCGGGGCGGGGCTGGGGGCCGGGCAGGGCAGGGCCCCGCCGCGCTCGGGGCCCGCGAGGCCCGGGCCCGCCTGACGGTGGCGGCGCAAGAGGCCGGGAAGCGAGGCCTGCTCCGCTCCGCGTAATGGCGGCCCCCCCGGCCCGGCCCGGGCTGCGCACTTCCGGCCACACCCACCCAGCCTGGCCCGCGCGCACTTCCGGGACCACACCCGCTTCCGCCTCCCGCGCCGCGCTCCGCCCCCGGCTCGGCTCCGTGAGGGGCCGCCCGCCGGCCCCACACTGGCGGCTGCCCGCGCCCCGCCGGGCTGAGGCGGGCTCCGAGCGGGGCGAGGCGGAGGCCGGGGCCCGGCGGGAAGCGGGCCGGGCGGCGCATCCGCCGCTCTCACGGCGTGTGGGGTCCAACCGGGCCGGCTGGGCTTGCGGCGGGGCCCGGTGTCCTTGCGGGCGTGCTGAGGGGAGGCCGGCGCCCGCCGGCGGGGACGGGCCCGGGGGTGTGCGTGGGGGAACGGAGCTTGCTGCCCGGCGGGCACGGAGCCGTCCCTGCGTACCCCTTCGGGCCCTCGGTGGCTCGGGAGCCCGCTTCTGCTGTCACCGGGGTGTCCGTGCGGGTGTGCGGTACACAGCGTCTCGCTGCGGCCCTTTGGCAGGAGATGGTCACTGTGCTGCCCGAAGTGACCCGAGCGCCTTATGGTACAAGTGGAAATAAATCATGGAAAGCAAGTGAAAGGTTCGCCCTGTAAGAGGCCAACGCAAAGCCTGTGTGTGATTTCAGGTCCCGCTGACATCCTGAAACGGGGAGCGTCCATGCTGCCGGGGTGGCTGCTCTCCTGCACGTACACCCCTTGGCCTGAAGCAGGGTGGGACTTGCACCCCTTGCCGCCCAGTTCACATTCAGTTCTTTATGCGAGGCTGGGGCTTTCGGCGATCACCAATGTGCACGAAGATGCTGACCTGACTTTTAGAGTCATCGTAGTGTTTTGGGGGAATTACTCTTCCGGGTTTTTTTCCTTCTTAAGATGCAAACTCTGTTCACTGCAGCCGGCTGCGGTGCCGGACATGGCAGGGACTGGCAGAGGCTGTGCTTCCTCCAAAGTTGTGGCTGGCCCCAACGATTGCTGCTGCACGACTTGGTTAAGGGAGAGCCTGCTGTGAGGTGGGCTACGCGGGGAGCACCCTGACGCTGGACACATTCCCTCCTGGACACAAGCTCATCAATTCCCTCTAAGAAAAATGAAACTAATTATAAGCCTTTGCGCCCACCGAGTGTCAAGTCCTAAGCATGGGCAGCAGGACAGCTGGTCACCTGGGAATGTCATAACAATACCTGCCTTTCTTTGATCGTTTCAATAAAAACGGATTATTAATTCACTTTACCATATTCCTTTGAAATTTTATGCAGCGATACTGTAAGACTGCTCTATTTATCAGCTAGCTCTGGTAAGCATCGAACCACGTTGCGTATGTTACAGCATTCATACACTTCTTTATACAAAGGTGATCAAAAATGGAGCACACATACTGTGACGTACCAAATGCAGCACATTGTTAATTAACATAAATATTAACAATAAAAAATAACATATTTTCTTACAGTCTGATACTCAATTTATCGCATGATCAGCCCTAAATTGCAACTGGCCTGTGAACGTCTCTGTCTACTGCAGCATACTCAGCTCTTTATTTGATCTTCTGCAACTTTTGACTTGCTTTACTCTATACCAGAATGTAATAGTAATGTATAATGATAATAATGCTGCTTATTACATGGTTAAGGTCTGGAGCACTGGGTACACTTGAGTTCCAAGTGCCTGGCCCAGGCAGTGAGGTCTGGGATTTTAGGAGATCACTGGTGGGAAACTTTCCTGGGATTTTTAGCAGAATAAGTTAAGTCCCTGTGGTGGTGTTTTTTCATGTCAGATGGAAAAGCTGAGAATCGCTGAGGACCTGCTCAGGCTGTACGGGTGTTCTTCTGCCAGGAATGTCAGTGCTGGTCACAGTTTCCATAATCCCTGCTGGGTAAAGTGGCTCGACTCATGGGTTTAACCCTGAGGTGAAGGAGAAAATTCAAGGGTTCAAAACATCCCATCCCTGAAGCGAACATTTCAACTAAAAATACATCTAGCAAAGTAAAAAGGAGCAATATGGCTATATGAAATAAATTTTTGTAGCTACTTTTAAAGATTGCCCATCATTTGCCATTTCAGTACCCAGAAAAGAGGCCTGCCAGAAACCTGGATATTCACGTACACCTGGATGTTTTATTTGCTCATTTGTTTCCAGTAGAGTATTTTTAACCAAATTGCCCACGTTCGTGGCACGGCAGCAGAGAACTTAACGGCCCTGGGATAAGATGAAACCTCCAATGTGGCAGTGGACAATAAATCTTTCCACCTGAGAGTTTCTTAAGGACAGCATGTGCCTTCAAGAGCATAAGGGAGACAGAAACCCATCGTAAAAATCATCCTGTGCCTCCTTGTCCAAAATCATCAAAAAGGTGTGTCCTGGGTCTCAGGAGGATATGATGCAGCATTAAAACAAATGCTGAGTAGCTTTTATTTACGTCTTTTAAATAGTTAAGGTTTCCTCATTATTTAATATGACGAAACAAAATCAGAAAGGAAGCCGTGTGTTGACATGAATGCCTCACATTGCTCCTGCTGGGAGAAATAGCACATATGCCGAGGCAAAATCCAACAACAGCATCAACTAGCTGTTAGCAAGCTAGTTAAGCTAGTTAGTTGTGTACTTTCTAACGAACAAGTTGATTATTACCCTAAGTTTTAGATTGGAAACAGCTAACTGGTAACTATTCACCAGTCCCTTTCTATCCCTGTATATGGAGACATACGTTTATATATCCATATGTACGCATACATTTTGGTGATACATCTCTATTTACAGATTCCTTACCACCATTAAAATGTTTAACAGCAAAAGCCTAAAGGGAAAGCTTGAATAGATATATTTCTCTTGGCTTCCTACCAGGAGCTAAAGAGGTTTCTTAGATATCGATCAGAGATGTCAGGCCCTCTCCCCAGCATCAGCAAAACCTTGCACCTATGGCTGTTGCAGCCTGAACCAGGACTGTCCTTGGATCAACCCAGCATGGTTTATTGGAAGAGCAAGCTCTCAGGAAGAGGCACGGATTTCCCTGCAAAGGAGTGGCGGGGACAGAGCCTGCCGAATCACCAGGCAGCAACAAGGGATGATCAGCAGGCTCGCCGGCAGGGAAAATTGAAAAGCCTCGCTGACAGAAAATTAATGAAGACAGGAGCCTGCGGTGCTACACTGCAATCTGGATGTTGGCTGTGAGCCTGGCGGAGAGAAAAATCTGCCTGGGCATGCTGCAGGCATCCCACAACACATCCTCTGCTGTCCAAAAACTGAAGGGGAGTTGTAAATTTGGAGCATACCTGCGGGGTCCCCTCTGGATCACACTCTCATTGCTGCTGGCCACGTCCTCCAAGGTCCCAGAGTGGACTGAGAGGAAGGATGGTTGACAAATAGGGGTCAGGATGCAAAGTGCGCCCTGGTTGTGGCTTTGCTGCCATGATTGAAGCATGTAGAGCTTTATCTGTGCAGGAGACGGTGGGCATCTCTGCTCCCTGGTGGGCAAGAGAGGAGTTTGAGGTCACATGTCGAGGTCTGAGACTCACTGATCCATCCTTGGCTACTGGGCAGTTCAGATGCCATGGTCGCCCTTGTTTTGCAGTGGTGAATTTTCCTCCATTTCCTCAGCGTTTGGTGGATGGGCAGTGAGAGGACCAATTGCCCTTCCGTGGCACAGACAAACTTCATGTGCTCAATCATCTTCATCATTCTCATGATATGAGTCATTTTCCCCAAGTCTTTCCTGGTGGCTGACTTTAAATGTCCAAGCAATCCCATAAACTGTTTGTGGTCTAGCTGGCTACTGGAGATGGCCAATGCAACTGTTCTTCCCAAGGTGTCTCTTGAATGATCCTTCTATAAGGAGAAGGAAGCCATTTGCTGTTGGCAGTGAAGTAACTCGGGGAGAAGTGATAAATCAAACCACAGTAAGCTCTGAAATCTTTCTGCCCCTACTATTTTTGCTATTGAATTCTTTAGGAATTGAACCGGTTTACACATCATGACTACCTCAATATGGGTCTCAACAGCTTCAGGCTTTACGATGGCGGTACTGAGGCTGCCTTTCTTCACCGTGCCCAGCCTGCTGTCATCGGTGATCAAAAGGGTACTTACACCTTCCTCCTGCAAAATTGGAAAATACTTTTTCTGGATCTCAGAACGCTCCCTACATCTCACCATTAGTGTACGCAGCTTCCTGAGAACTGCAGGGTAGGCTTCTGCTGGCATTTCTCCCAGGCAGCAAATATCGGGATGTGAAATCGGGATTTTCTTGGGCATGAATTTCGTAACAACTTGGCACTGGGGCTTGGCATTTCTTATCCATCCTCTTTGGGGGTTTTCCAGTTTTAAGCTGACAGACCTCACTGTGTTTGGACAGGGCCTCCTAGCCGAGTTCAAAGAGAAGCTGGCTCTTTTCCTCCTCAGCAGCCTTTTCTAAAGACATCCTTCTGTCTTTCCCAACACAGCTTCTAGCCTTTTAGCCTCTGATTTTGGGAGAGCACCAGGCTCCTGCCTTCCTATCCAGAAATAGGGCATTTGCTCAGGCTGCTGACTTGACTTTCTCTCTTCCTCCACCAGGCAACAGCCCCTGGCCCCTGGTGCTTTCCAGCATCTAGCAAGTGGATTTTCCACCACCTTCTCAATAATTGCTGCATTAAAACTTTCTGAAAAGGCAGTGCTGATGAAAGCAGCATGAGAGGCCACAAAAAAATACATATATGTTGGCTCTGTAACATTAAACTGCTCATTGGGTACGCTTGCTTTCTTATTTTTGTGACTTTCCCACTGAAACTTGGTCTTTTAGGGTGTGATACAAAATGCAAGGGAACACAAATCAGAAATAATTACTGCCCTCACCACCTGTGGGAGGCATTGCCTGGGCTCACCCGCTCCTTCCCAAAGAGCGGTGTATTCCTAACAGCACACCTGCGCTTCAGAGAGGGAAAAAAACCCCACACAGAGTGAAAAAATAAATAAAGCAGTGAAGTCCTTTCTTCTGTCAGCAGCCGAGGGTGCACAGACTGGGACATAGCTCGGACTACAGTCACCACGTGGCTTCTAGTAGCCGTCCTCGCTTGGGGGAATAAAACCCTCAAAGAAAAAAGTAGCTATTTTCCCTTCTTTTTTTTGCCCATTCGGGCCCATCCGTGTTTCCCCTGCTGCAACTTTTATTGCAGGGAGTTAGTTATTCCACCCTGGAAAATAACAGCTCCTGGTGGCACTGTCCCCATCTCCACAAACAAAGGGGTGACCAGATGGGTCTGGGCTGGCCGTGGTGCACCCTGCTCTGGGTGTCCCGCCCCCCAGGAAGGGTGCAGGGGAGCACCGGGGTGCCCAGGGGCATGAGGACACGGACCTGCCTGCCCCAGTGTGCACCCGCATGCGGCCCCCCACTGTCCCTTTCCTCCTGAAGGCCCCCCAACACCCACCCCAAGCCCCCCCCCATGCACCCCAGGGCTTTACACACGCAACCCAGGGCTCCTTGCACCCCACACCAGGACACCCTGCCCCTTCTGCCCCCAACCACCCCCCTGCCCCATGTCACATACACGTAGACACCCTACACCCCACGGTAGCACACCCCATATCCAGCACCCTCACCCCATGCTGCACCCCATGACAGGACACTCCATTCCCCATCCCCCACACACCCCCCCGCCCTCACCCTATGTCCCACATGAATCTATGTCACCCCACAGGCGCATGCACCCCCCACTGTCACCCCATTATCTTGAGCCCCATCACCCGCTCCCCCATCACCCTGCACCCACCGCTGAGCCCTGATGCTTTCATGACAGCAGTGGCACGGCCCTGGGAGAGGCAGCTCCAGCAGCGCTGCCCCAGGGACAGGAGCAGCCACCAGAAATCAGCTAGAGAAGCAAATCCACGTAATCTGGGGTGATGCACCAATGCTCGGTGCTCCCAGGGACCAAGCAGAGCCCACCGCCCTCTGATTTGAGGCTAAAAGGCAACAAAGGAGCGTTTAGGGGTACAGGCACTGCATTTTTGCTGAGGGTGGAAAGCAGACGTACCTGGCGGCACCCTCCACAAAGCCAGGCTTCTTGTTCCTGGCTTCTCCCCACAGGGTTCATCTCTTCCCTCTCCTTTCCGTGCTGGTGCCCATTGCCATCAGCAGTGCTGCTTGTACTGCAAGGAGCAGCAGGAAACATCTACAAAACCTTGATAAACTGGGAAAAAAAGCCAGAGGGAGGTCAGGGGGGAGGAAAGAGGCAAAGAGAGGGGGGACGGGGCCTGGAGAGGGGGACAGATCACTGAAAATGGACCCCATGGCCGTAACATATGCACAGGGACAGTTTCCGAGGGGAAGGAAGGGTGACAGCCCAAGCCCTTGCATGGACTCCTCTGAAACGATCCTCTTACACACAGACACATCTTTAAAGGAATACAAAATGCCCTCCTGCAGCAGCCTGCAACATTTTTAATCCAAACCCAGCTTTTTTAGGGGAAAAAGCCTCAAAACCTGAGAGCCTTGCAAGAGGTTTTCTTTGCAAATGCGGGCAAACCTGGAATACTGGCTTTTTCCTTTTATTGAACCCACTGGCTGATTTGATTACGTCCCTGGAAACGCATGTGCAAATTGGTTTTCCAGCCTTTTGAGGGCACTGCCTTCCAGCGCGACGTCTCCAGTGACTGATGCCAGCTCGCTGCTAACACGATGTGCTGTAAGACTGAGCCAGCGTCAGATGCCGATGCCCACAGCGTTCGGCCACTCGTTGCTTTCAGTGAGCTCATAGCCATAAATCCCTTCATTCTCAAATGCAAAATACTGCCGTCAGAAATTACTTACCCTCAAGAAATGCGTTAGCAACAATTTAATCTCTTAAATTAAGCGGGCTGAAGCACGGCTGCTCCTCTGTTGCGCACTTACCGGATAGAAGGGTCTGATGATGAAAGACTGGGGAAAAAAAGGGCGTCAAATTGAAAAGCCTTGGGGAGATGGATGCGAGTTAACCGAGAGAGAAACATTTATAGTCTGAGTCTCAGCTGAAATGATTTCCCTTCCCAAGCAGACGGATTTCATTCTCGCCTTCATGGGAAGTGACCAAAGGACAGCCGCCACGCAGGCACCTTGGAGTGGCGATAAATCCGATTACAAGAAACAGAGCAGACAGTTAAGACTACACAAGTAAGCAAATTTATTTTAAGACAGAACAAATATCGTGGCAAACAACAATATGCAAATTCAGTTGAGAACAGGGGTAAATATCAGACTTTGTTTTCAAATCGATATAAAATATAGTCAGATTTTATTTTGTCCAAAAAGCAGCTCGCGTGGGGGCAGGAGGGGGTTTGGGAGGGTATGGGTCTGTCCACGCCATCCGAGGTGGTGTCACCTGCAAAACCTCAGGCTTGGGAGGTGGCTCCTCTGCCAGCAGAGATGGGTGATGCTGGGAGGAGATGGAGGTGCCTTTGGGAGCTCCAGCTGCCCTTTGACTCCAATTTTCTGCCTCCATTCTCATAAAAAGCCACAAAGCAAGGGGCAGGTTCATCCCCTCCGAGATGGTCACGGGGATGCCAGTTGCTTTTTAGGGTTGGGTATCTTTGAAGGCACCTGCACCTCCTCTTCCTGACTGGCTCCTGATGGACCGACCTCCCGGGGCTGAACCTACCAAGGCAGCAAGGGAGCAGCTCACCTCGGATGCCGAAGGAACAGGGCGAAATCCCCTCCTGGTGCGAAGGTGCTGGCGTGCTGCTTTCTAGAAAAGCCATCCCAAATAAAAGCAGACATAGAAAACATTAGATTGTCAATGATGCTTTGAAACAAATTCAAGTTTATCATTAATTCTTTTTTGTGAGCATGTGTGTGTGTGTGTGTGTCGACTTGATACAGACAAGAAAGACGTGAACTTCAAGCTCTGTTTCGGCATGTCGTCAGTTAGCATCCGCAGAAGCACCATCGGATACGGAAGAGTTAGCACCAGAGAGTTTGGAGGACCTAACTGATAACATGCGTCATTTGGAAAACCCGGGGATGGGTTGGGAATGGGCGGTGGGGGGACATGGTACAGTCCATTAGAAACAATACAAGGCAATTCATGAGTTTTCATACAGTACAATACAGTCACTGATCAATTAACCCTTTCAGTACAGTACATGACAAGTAACACTTTGCACCCTGTTAACACTAGGAAAGGAGGCTTTGGGCTGGAGGGAGGTGGCCAGTAGTTTAACCCTTCTGCCTTTTAATTTCAGGGCCCGCAGATTGCTTTGGCTGCTTTGCAGATCATGTCCGTCCCACCCAAGCTCAGACAGCCCATCCCTAGCCTGGCTCCCAGGCAGATGCGCTGGTGGATCAGGATTGCTGCCAGTCCATCCACCCACAGCGAGGTCTTCACCCAAATCGTCCTGGTTTGGACAGGGAAATGGAGAGCCACCGCCCTTCTGCCCCATGCCAGCCACCGAACCAATGAGCAAACCTCAAATTTGAGTTCCCCCCTGGCCAATTCTGGTGCTGAAACACGCAAAAAAGGGTTCAGAGGTTGAGTTCAGACAGCCCCCAGCAAAACCCGCTTCCTCCCTCAGGCATAGTGAGAACAGGGTCCATTGGAAAAGTGCTAAATTACAGTACATTGGCATTTCCATATGTCAACTACTGAACAGCAAAACAGATTGTTTGAAAACAGAATCAGTATCGTACAGTAAGTTCACACTTAATTCTTCACCGTTTCTACACTTGTAACACATGCATTTTATTTCCATTAGTTTAATGCCAGTAGGACCAACATCCTTCAGAACAATGATCTAACATTAAACAAAACTTTCTAAGAAAAATATTAAGCATCACATAAAGTTTCAGATAAACCTGTTAATTAGCATCACAAGGTACTCAGATTTACATTTAGGAGTTTTCATGCCATGACTTTAAAACACCTTTTGGTTAATATCCTGGGGGGATAGCGGGGGAAACAAACTCAAAAAACAAACCAACCCCTCAAAAAAAGAGGAAGAGTTGGGGAAATAAGATAACTATCCATATGTATACACACACACACACATGCACGTACACGCGGATAGGTGCATGGGTGTGTGCGCATTTTGAGACTGCTTCCTGCAATGCACAATTTATTTTGATAAACTTGACTCATTTCAAGGGCATTTGCATGGGTCCAAAAAGACTTTCAAGGAAACAAACTCTAAACTATCACGGCAAATTAAAATGTTTCCCTTGGAGAAAAAGAAAAGGTCGATAAAACATCACCTGTGTGCCATTACAATGCGCTTCCCATGAGCTATCTTAAAATCCAAACAACTAAAAATCCCTACAAGAGCTTTTTTCTGCCTAAAAGGTCCTTCCAAAGCCAGAGGTGCTGTGCTAGGCTTTGCATTCAGGCCTCACGTGTGCCGTGCAGGAGAAAACACTTACTTTTACCTTCCTGAAGGACAAGATGCCAACTCAAAAGAGCAAAAACTACACCTGTGCGGGAAAATAAAAATAATAAAAAAAAAAGAGAGAGAAGAAAAAAGATTTGTTCCAAATCCCCCTTTCTCAACGAGCTTAATTTCCAAGGACTCAAGGAGAACGGTGAGATCGCTGGGGGTGTGTGAATTTTCTGAGGGGTACACCTATATCCTCGTGACAGCAAGTGGAGTGTAGGCTCTCAGTCACCGAGGTACCTTCTGAAGAGGCTGTCCCCTCAGCTGCTATCGTTCTGGGGGGCTCAGATACAGCAGCAACATCGCCAGGTGCTATATCTTTAAAGCTAGATTTGCAGGGTAATTTTAGCTGGGGGGAGAAACAAGAAAAAAAAAAGAAAAAGTTCTGGATTCTATTTACATTTCCATTTTTAAATCCAACGATCAAGGATATAAGAGCATAATACCTTGGGCTGCTCAAGGTTCATGTATTTTAACTACCTTCAGTTCCCACTGAATACCCGAACGAACCCACTGAAGAAGGATGCTTGAACCGAACCCAAGCAAAACCAGCCACCAAAACTGGAGCTGGTCAGGAAAAACACTTTACCCGCTGCAACAAGCAAACCCAAGACACTTTGTTGTTGTTGTTGCTGAAGGTTATTTCCAGCATGTCTGCTTGCTAGCAGTGAAGGAGAAGACCTAATTCACTCCTCTCCATTCAAACTGATCATGCTGTAATGGCGGGGTTTATCCATCAAGTGTCACCGGGGAGAAACTCCCACCGAGGAGTATTGCCAGAGGACTCAGATTGACTATTGGCTCGTCAATGAGGATGAGCAGGATTCCCAAGTGCGGATACCCCAGTGTGAAGGAAACGCAGCACCTTCATGACCACCACGATTTACTTGCTACTACGGAAAACCCACGAGGGCTTTTAAAGAAGCGCAACACCATCGGTTGATTGAGAGTGGATGGTTCAGGACATCAAAACCCAGATTATTCTGCATCCCAGGGATCATCACTCCCATTTCAAATCCTAGAGATTTATGACTATGTTTACTACAAACTCTACCCTACTGATTTCTTGCTGGCAAGGGAGCTCTGGTCCCTGACCAGCCGTACTGAAATACCACAGGAATTTAACAAGAATAGCGATGTGCATCTGAATTGCCTCCTAACACGAGACCTGACCGACTCCTAACTCTGCTTCTCAAATTCAACAGCAAACCCCAGGGTTATTATGCTCCATCTTCTAAATCATCTCTAAGTCTTTTTACTTAAAAATATCTTTTGTAGTTTAAGCCCACAATCAATCTCAACAGCACTTTCAGTACAGGCACAATGATGGCTTTTATTGCAATGGCTTGAGCGCAGTCTTTATTGATACCAGCATCTCAGACTGGTTTTAACTCCGCTGTCCCATGGACTCACCCTGCAAACGCAGACTGGGGGTCTCCTACCGAAGACAAGAGAGTCTGCCCTACGCTTCTCACTCCAGGTCTGCATTGCATCCTGTGGTCCGTTCAATTCCAAGTGTAAATCAGACAATCTTGCACCATCCTGATCCCTTTTTGAGACTTCTGTATCTTTGGTGTTTCTAAAAGCCATGCACTTGGGTCTCTGGATGACCTCGAAGTTTACAACACCACGTCTGCCTGGACATCAGTGATTTAGATGTTCATTCTGTTGTGTAAAATAAGCTTGGATGGGTTTAGTACCCGAATTTATAAAATCGCTAAAGGATATGTAATGGAAGTCAGGCACCAGACATTGGTCACATACACCTCGAAATTATCTTCTGATGGCCCCTAAGTAATTAACACCACGCTGAAGAGGCTAAATAGACTGAGGAAAATAAACAGTTCAAAACTCAGTGCTAACAGTACTTACAAAAGTGCAGTGCTCAATCGAGTCAGAAGCAAAGTGACTACTAGTACTTAAAGTGCTAGTTTCAAAGTCGGTTTGGTTCAGTGTCCGAAACACGGGTAGAACGTGGGGGTATAGTTAAGGGTGAAATTAAAAACAGACAGCACTGCAACTGCACATGCCACACCAAGAGTGCTTCAAATCACACCATCGCAGAGAGATGCATAATGCTACGGCTCAGCTTGTGAACACATACGAGAGCAAACGACTGACACCTTTTAGGTTACTATACAGAACAGCTCCATCAACTCCATCACTACAAACCCATTCAGAAAGCAAGTGGCCACAGCTTACAGAAAAAAAAATAAACCACCCCAAAACCAAGAGTCTCTCGGAACATTTACGAGTCTTTGCAACTAGGATACTCAAAGTCTAGCAAAAGCAACCCTGCCCCGTGTCTGCAACAAGCTTCGGCCGACGCTTATCATGCACTTTACAGAGGAGTCACGCCGCAGGCTGCCTCCTTTTACACGCTATCTTACAGCTAGCCTATTTACCTATCTATTTGTGGTTTGCTTTTATTATTTTTTTTAAGCTTTCCGACTATGCATTAAGCTGGCTTTTTTCTCTTAACCACCCTACCAGTCCAAGGACAATTAATGCAAGAATAAGACAGTGAAGGCAGTCTAGTAAACATTGACATTACTAATGTCCCATCTTTGTTTTCATGAAGGAAAAGGCTCCAGAGAAGGACTTTGGATCAGCATGCTCCTGGAAAAAGGCTGGAAAAGGAGGATTCAGCCCCACGGACATCAGGCACTTCCCCTTTCTTTCTTTAAACATGCGCTTCCCACTGACTGCCCCGCTGCCCATTCCAGCTGCTGACAGCTGCTTTTCTGTTCCCTCATGTCGAGCTGCAAGCCCAACCCTGCTTTTATACTCATGCTGGAAAAGCAACAAGTGCTCACTGGAAACAGTGCAGGAAACCTCCCCGTTAAGGTCTGCGCTGATCCCAGTCCTCGCCCCAGGCTGGAAGCGGCTCCTTGCAAGCAGTGCTCGCTGTCCCCTCACCACAGGAGCTCAGTGCTTGCAAAAACGGGGGTGGGGGGGTGGGGGTGGGGGGGTGTCTCCCAAAACAAAACCAGCAAATGAAAAATGGGAAACCAGACCTTCAATTCTCACTATGTTTCAGCAAGCACCCCAAAAAAAAGGACACTGAATAGCATTAAGTGACTCCCCAGGCCTTGCCTGCATCACTGTCAACTCTTGCAGGTGTCGTACGAGGCAACAGCTGGCTGTCCGGTATCTGGTGGGTCTGAGCCGGGCACAAAGCTTTGTTACAGGGAAAGCTCTTTTAAAAAGTATTGACTTGCTGGGGTTGGCAGGGTACGTTGGGTGGTGCTTCAGGTACAGCCGCAGACATCTTCCTAACCAGGGAGCAAGCAGATGGTTTTTCAGAAGCAGGTAACACTAATACCTGGGGAGGGGGGTAGAGTTACAAACCCAAATCACTTATTTCCACTACTGCCACAAAGACCTGTATTTAAACTAGCAAAAAGCAAGGTCAGGCATCCAGGGGCTACAGATGTAGATCCACTTTTGCAGACATACAAGTGAAAAGAAAGGAGCCTGGAAAAGATGTGGGAGCTGGAAAAGGACAGCATGAGGTTGGTGGTGCCCCGCAGTGAGGAGGGCAGGCGTACGGTGGGGAAACACAACCATCTCAGTCCACAATCCAGATACAAAAAAGTGCTAAAGTGATATATCCAGTCTCGTTGCCAAAGCCAGCAAGGTCTGGGGAAAGTACACACGCACGTGTATGTGGCCATGGCCCTGCCACCCAGCGAGTCCATCAGCAAAGGAGAGTGAGCGTGACAGGGAGAAGTGTGCCAGCCTGCACGCCACGGCTTTATCATAAGTGATGGTGGAGTCTTGCGGGATCAAAAGCAATCGTTGAGCATTACGCTAGGCAAAGAGGCATCTTGCAGGACCGTATTCAAGCCTGATCTTGCAAGACTGGTATATATCACCATGTGCTATATGTAGATCCTGGAATAACATTTGGTTTAAGTACCGTTGATCTCAACCGAAACTTTGCATGCACTGACGATTTACCAGCCTGCAAACTGCCGTACCAAACCTGCTCATTTTCCAGGTCTTTTCATAACATGTTCTTCCAATAGTAAGGGTTTTTGGCAGATGATTTGGAAGTGGGTAATAAATCCAATGCTAGAATGCTGCATCAAATCGCACAGTAATTCCCTGCACTGTTCTCACAAGGAAGTTTACACATCATGTTGTGCTTTTGCTGCTTTAGTTGGTCCTAAAGACACACTATTGGCCACGTCGGAGACTCATTGCAATTCTGCCTCCACCTGGACTGGCAATCCTGTGGAAACTTTTAAAAAGAAAAGCTATTACAGGTTTTCTGGGAGAAAAGGCTGCGTGCTAGCCTGTGACCCCACCTTCAGCCTGCGCTCTGGGTTCTAAAGGTATTTGTAAAATCCTGCTTCAGCCAGCGTGCTAGACTTTCACCTAAATATTCTTGGCAACTTGTCCAGTCTCCAAAAAAACAACTCATTTGAAAGTTTATTAGAAGCAACGTTTTATTTTTGGAGGCGGAGGCTTTTGCTGCGTCGAAGCCTGCAGATATCTGTGAGCCACAATTAAATGCTGATTTCCAGTGGTAAATAAAGCGATTCGCAGACACAGCCTCTTGCCGAGTAAAACACGATCCCAGATCGCTCGGTATCAGAGTCATCATGTGAACTGAAGATGCGGGGCCATTTTTAATTCTATGCTAATTATCGCAACAAAAAACAGATCCTGCAGCAGAAGACTGATTCTGGGAAGAAATAATCATCCATCTTTTGTAGTCCTAGCTGTGCTGCTCAAGAAGAAGCTTGTTTACAAAATGGCAATCTCCAGAAACAGGCTGTGTTATTGTTGCCTGAAAAAGCTATATATTCAGATATGTACTGCTACCGGTCTGGGGGCACTCTGCCTCGGAAATTCCGCTTTGAAACTAAACCCTATAAACTTCAAGCATAGGGAACCATGTCTTGTTCAACAAATCCCAGCTGTAGGGCTAATGCAACCCACCGTATCACAGAAATGAAGCTTGGAGATCCCTGCTTTGAAATTCATGCTTTCAGTTTAGAGAAGGAAAATCATACAACCTTTAAATTATTTATACGTGAAAAGATGCTGTCAATAAAAGCATCAATGATGTGCAAACCAAAATGAAATTCCAGATGCAGACTTTCTGCACTTTGCATAGTTACTTAAAGGTGGAGGAGAAGCATCTTCTCCCCCAGCCCCGCACAAAAATATCCATCGTTCAGGATGACATAAAAATGCCCATTTTTGTATGCAGGAAAGAAAAAGCCATGTATAAAACCATGAACCTGCAGAACAGTTGTGAAAGGAATGGAAAAATACCCCAAGAAGCAGGCATGCAATCTGTTTCTGCTCCCTCACATACCACCGTAGTCCCTGAAGAGGCTCTAAGACAAGACTGCACTGCAAGACTATCTCATGGAGACGTGAACCTGCACAGTTGAGTCACAGCTGAGCAAGACACCAAGCACCTCTGGCAGTCCTCCCGTTGCAGCAGTTTTTCCTTGACCATCAAGATACAATCTTCATCAAAGAGCAAATGCATCCAGGGGAGCAGTGTGTACATGACAAATTTATTCACAGGGACCTTGTGCCCACAGCTGCTGCTCCTACCTGGGGATGCCAGCACCACCAACTCGCCGCTGCAAAAAACGCTCTGCTCGGTGTCCTCCATCTCTTCTTGCTGGGTATCCACACGCGTCGCTAGACGTCGATGATGCCTGCGTCCAGCTTTATGAAGCACGTTCCTGCAGGGTAGCAGAATAACTCCAATTCATCGCCCTGCTGTAATGATGGTGCCTGAAGAAGGGAACATTGGACCACTGGGACCGCATGTTGAAAGCAAAACATTTTATTACCATCGGTTAAGCTTCATAATGCACACTTACGAGTAAGATAGAGGTTATATGGAGATCACTTTGCTCGCTACCAACTACAGCTTCTGGGATTAAATGCAGCAGCTGTTGAGCGGCGCGTAACAGGACCAGTGGAAAGAAAAAGAGAATAACGTACAGTTGAAATGGCAGTGGGGGTGGGGAGCTTGGCAGAAAACAATCTCCTGATTAGAAATTCAACCAGATATCTTTTTGTTCCTGCTGTACCAAAAGTCACAGCATCCTAGACAACAGCTGATGACCAAGTACTGCCCTTGAAATGCACCCCTACCACCTTGCATGGGAGTTGCAGCACAGACACGACACGGGAAGATCAGAGGGGACTGCTTTTGCTTGGGGGGGGAGCGCGGGGTGACACCTCCGCAGTCAATGGATCGAGCCTAGGTACAAAGCAGGATGCTGCAAACACAGGAGCTCCTGGCTCGTCTAATTGCAACCCCTTCTCAGGGTACACACATGTTTATCAGAAGTTTTGCATGGCCATGAAGGCAGAAAGGTGGATTACAACTCGTGTATAACCAGAATTCAGCGTGGTTGGCTAGCTCAGCCACAACACTCTGCAAACGCTTGCCTGGTGTCGATTCAGATGTGTGATTTTTCATTTGTTTTCTTTAAGTTTCCATGCAATGTTTTTGACAGTAAGTGCCATCCTGAGATGGTTTCTAAAGAACCAAAGTTTCTGCCCTTCTGCCAGCACGAATTGCACATTCAATCGCAGATAAAAAATATAGTTATCTTTCCTAGAGGTCACAGGTCACGAAAAAGCTATTTTGGACCATCTACTGAAGAATCACTAACAAAGTTTAACAGCACCAGCTTTTTTTAGGCCAAATCAGTTTACCTTCCAGCCAGTCTTCTACAAGCAGCTTCAAATTGCATCAAGCCCTGTGCAGAGGAATGCTCTGTTGTCATCTCCCCTTTCCTGATATTACAACTCTTATTTCACATTAGTATCTGCTTTGATATGAAATTCAAAGGAGAGGGAGAAAATACCTTCACTAGTAAAAGAGGAATCCAGATATTGCTACCACAAAACTACCACAGTTTTTCTTCTTCTAGAAAACAAACTGCTTGGCTAGAAAGGTGGGAAGCTCTTGGAAGACTGAAAGCCTGGAGGAGGCTGGTGTTTAGGCTGAGGCAAGTGAAAAATACCCATGCCTTAGCTTCTCGCTTGTTTGCTTTTTGCACAGCATCTTCAGCCTCGCCGAAAGGAAGAGGTCGGCGTAGATTTTGAGCAAGCAGAGAGAGCACCTCTAGGGCTTATTGCAACAGCTGAAGGGCTGCAGGATGGAGGAGGATGAACTTCACTTTGTGGAGAGCCTGAGAAGGTGAGGAAGTTAAAAGGATCTTCCAGGTGGTGCTTTTCTCCTCCTGTGGCACAGAGGGGCTGAGAAGGCTGCACCTCTCTGAGGAGGGCACTTCAGAGCCTAGCTCAGGAGGAGGTTCAGAGATGAGCAACAGGGGTGGCAGACCAGGCCACCCCAGAGAGCTGCCGTGCTCTCCAAAACAGCCTGCAAAGTCCAAGCTATGGCTCAGTCTTCACTCTTACCTTTTGGCTCCTGCCTCAAGAGCTTG
Organism: Falco rusticolus; assembly: GCF_015220075.1. NCBI lineage: Eukaryota > Metazoa > Chordata > Aves > Falconiformes > Falconidae > Falco > Falco rusticolus. The sequence continues at coordinate 103,740,685 of NC_051187.1, forward strand.
CTCCTCTATGTTTCTGTTCCTCTTTTGCGGAGCTTGCAGAAACACTTTGGGGGTGACATCTTTTCCTTTACAGGTTAGCCAGCAAAAGCGACTGCATCTTTGCCAGGTTTGCAGTTGCAGTGCCTTCCCATTCTTAGATCGTCTCGGAAATGGCAAGAAGCTTTCAGAAACCATGGGCTGCTGTTGAAACCTTGTGTGGCTGCGGGTTGTCTGAGAAGGGATAAGCATGTTTAGAGAGGTTATCCGTACTTTAGAGGGTGTCTCCTAAGAGGTGAGAAAAGCAACAGGTTAAACTGCAGGTTGCTGCTGCAGGGGGGAGTAAATGGACACCACCTCTGCCTTACACTCTGGATTGTGGGTTTGCTTGGGGATGCACACATGTCAGCACAAAACACGCACTTCCAAATAAACTGACCGTTTTAAGCTGGTTTTAAAATAAAAGGGTCTGTAATATGCCTTCACCAAGATAACCCACAGTTAAAAAAATGGCAGCATCCACGAAAAGGTTCATCAGGTGACTCTAGCACCTCCCTCCTTTGCCGCCGCCTTCTTTTTTTTTAATAAGATAGCTAAAAGGAACTTATCACTTGTTAACTCAAAGGCTCACCCCGACAGCACTGAGGGATGACTGTGCTGGCGTAAGCAGAAAATGCTGTTACCGAGCACAGGGGCTGGGATGCAGCAAGCTTACATGCAGACTGCACGCTGGCACACGCCGATCCCAGGACAGAAACATCCACACACTCTCCAGAGCAGCTGCCTTAAGCACCAGGCAAGAGTGAGAAGTCCCATGAGGCAAAAAAAGGAAGATTACAATAGGTTGGGTCCTGCGGTACCCAGAATAAAGCTGTTTACACCTTCCCTTTGTAGTTATACTGTGATATACAACGTGTGGGCAGTGGTCCCTTGACTAGTTCAGGTCTCTGTTGCCACTGTTACCCAGGTCCCATGTGTGGGCTCTGATGGTCCCTGGTCCTGGTGGCCCCCTGCATCGCCACCCACTGCAGCAACCGGAGCCAGCGCAGGACTGTAAGCAAGTAGATGGGAGAGCTGGCAGAGGTACAGCTCTTATCTTAACATCTTGGTTGCTACTTAGCTGTGGGTATGGTCATCCCACATACTTGAATTTACTAACCCACATCAAACCCTTGGGTCGACTCCCAAACTGATGTGGAAGCACCTTGCTGTTACGCATTGCGGAAAAAAGGCAACTCCTAATTATTGTGCAACTCATCTAAATGTCCTGGGGAGGATGAAATCCTGGCAATGTTTAGCTCAAGATGCACACTTCCAGACTGCAGCCTACTTTTGTGTTCAAAGAAACAAAATTAAGGTTAGGTATAACAAAGGATCCAGGCAGAGCATCGAGTTGCGGTGAGAAGCAAGAGCCCAAGCTCAGAGCAATACTTGTAGCAGACACAGTAAAGCTCATCCCCGGGGAAGCTGTCATACGTTGTCTACAAGCGAGGTGTTGCACACTAGCCGTGGGGAGGAAGCAGCAGGCCTACGACATGCACATCATCAAATCTGCCCCAGGTAACTGGCTCACGCAACCCTACTCGACGTGAGAACGATCAGAGAGGGAATGAACAGCTGTATGGTTAAATAACTACTCCTTTGCTGCAGTATCACCTCAAGCCCCACGTGAACCTGCCTCAACCTAGTTAACATCTCCTAGAGCCCCACCAACCACGCAACGGCTGCAGAAGCAGATGAGAGCTGCAGAACAGGATGCCTTTTGTCCCTGCAATGGTTAAGGCCAAAGTGTACCAAAATAGACACAGAGGAAAAGGACCGCCTGGGAGAAATATAACTAGCTACGCATCTTTTTGTCCTACATCGGCTGCAGCAGTTAGCAAATGCACGGGGATGGAGGGAACCGAGGCACGTCTGGGCTTTGCACAACATTTCCAGAGAGGTTCATAAGCAAGTGCTTAAAAAAGGTGGTGAACTTCTGAGGAAAAACCCTATTTAGGGCTCTTCAGCCAGGATGCCCACGAGACATGAACCAGAACAATAAATACTCTTAGTGGTCAAACTGGCAAAAGGAATGGCACAACCAGCAGTGGGCCCTGTGAGCAAAACCAGAGGAAAATGGCCCTATACACTGAATCACATAAACATCAACAGGGGTTGCTACCCATGCTGCTTTAGTGACCTCGATGTTTTGCAACCAGAAGAGCAAGAAATAAGATGCCAGTTTAAAGGATACGCTCTGAGATAAAAGGCACAAGGTTTGGTTCACCTTCTGAAACAGTACCTATTCCCAGCTTTATAAGTGTTTGAGCCAAAAAACTATCCCTAATGTTACCAGGATGGGGGGTGGGGGGGTGGGGGTGGATTATTAAAAATGCTTAAATTAAAAAAACTTCACCACTAACTACAGTGATGTGCACACAACCTTTGGGAAGGGTCCAACAAAACCTTTTATATCTCAGACAGGAAGGAGAGTGATCGCATCAACACTACAGCTTCAAAGGACTTAAAAGTAAATAATTTTTCATGATTGGGGGTGGAACAGGAGACAGACATGTTAAATTGACACCAGCTGATAGAACCCCCTTGTCAGAGAGCTTTTAGAAGCTAGAAACCCATAAATGGTTTAGTCAAACAAAGTTTTAGGGCTGGCCCTTGGGCTTAGTTCTTCCCCTGATATTTACCATTGTGAATTTGCAAAAGCATTGGAGCTCAGAGAAACACAGCTGTCTGCTCCAAAATCCCTCCTGGATTGGAGGACTAATTGCTAGGCACAGGCACACTAGAATAATCCTGCCAGGAAAGGTGAAGAGAGAAGAAAAGCATTCGGCATGCACTACGTTAGAGGATCTAGGATAAACACTACTGCAAAGAACTGAATCAAAGCCTTGCCCTCTGTTCTTGGCTGTCAACAGCCCCTGCTCATCCCTGCTGCGATGCCTAGCTGGGATGGGAAAATCTCTTTTAAAAGTGGCACCAGCCCAATAAACTCTTTCCAGAGTTTACTGGCATCTCAGCAAAGAGACGGAGGCAGCTCAGTTCCCTTGCAAATATCTGTTCCGACCAGTGCTATAAAGATCTTGGGCGTGTTCAAAAATCTGGAAGGAAAGCAAAAGCAACTATCGTGAATGCATCCCAAACAGAAAGACATCTGTCGGCTGCATACTGAGTTTCATTGAATTGGGGTACCACTCCGCCACCTCTCCTCTGCCTGAACCTACGTGCTGTCTCTGGGCTTTAGGTTCCCCCTGCAAGTTTCCCAGAGGAGAGACAGTCTTTTCACACCAGGTAGTTCCCAACTGCCCAGCAGCACAGCCAACTCCTTCACGCTACGCTCCAAGCAAAAATGACCATTTGCAAAACAGCAGCAGTTGAAGGGGAACTTCCAGAGACAAAAGAGCTCCTGTTCAACACCAGTTACCGACAGAAGCGGTGGAAGTGATGCAAATGCCAGACTTTGTCCACCGTGAGCCCTCAGGTTTTGCTCCTGTGCTGTGAAGCCATCAGGGTCTGCTGCTCTCAGCACACGGCGTGCTTCAGCTCACCCTTTACAGTGGTAATGCAGAACAGCGGGGATAATTAATTTATGTTAAAAATACCAGGACTGCATTGACACATTCAGCTTTTCCCCTAGGAAGAGGGGGTAAGAAAGAAAGAGCAACTGCTGCTTGACAGATGTTAGTCATACACTTAAATGCACTTCTGGAAAGTGCTCGGCTATACCTGTCGAGTGATTATAGAGCAGTGTGAGAACCTGCACGAACAGGGGGAACTTCTCTGTAGTTATACCTACACAACACTGTCAGCTCTCCTCGCAATAAAAATGTTACTAAGGAAAATCCAATTAACTTTCAGTGCAGCCAAAGCTTCTGGGAGCTGGAAAAAAAAAAACCAACCAACAAACAGACTTCTTGAAGCAGTTATCTGGCATGGCTGGGTGGGCACTGCTTGCAGCACAACCAGGAAGGAGATGGTGACACAAGCACATTAAGGCAGGGTAGCTGGAAGGCTTTCTGAGCCACATAACGTGCAGCTCTCCACCCAGGAAATCAACAGAGGAGCTTGGAACTTCTCTGGAGGATGGAAGGACGTCCCTGTGGAAGACAGAACCACCTGGGGCTGAATGCCAATGCTGAATGTCTTGCTTACTTGGGTGGTTTTTTTTCCCCCAGGTCCTGATAATGACCTGATGCTCTGACTCCGTTCAAAACAGAATGAGCTCTTCTGTGGAGTGTTTTACTGAAAGATTGTGAAAAGCTGAAATTCGAGTGCTGGTCAGTTTTGCTTTGAGATCCCAATTTGTAAGAGACAAGTAACAGCAATGCCAAACTAATGCTGCGGAAAATCATGAGCCCACAGATTTCAGAGGAGGGGAAGATGGAGCATGAGCACAGATGACGATGGTAGGAGAAGAAGCAGGAGAGGCAGCATGAGCAGAGAGGAAGGCTAGTTAAAGCTAGCAAAGTCCACGTAAATATTTTGGTGACTATTCACATTATTGTGTGATGGAAATACACTTTTCTCTAACAATCCCTGGAGATGTGGGAACACAGAGGAAAGCCTGTATTTCCAAACAAATTGGCACAAGGAGCTTATAATGTCACTAGATGCATTCTTTACGGTTGTGTTTAAACAGGTATCTTGTTAGTGCTGGAGCTGCTGCTTCTATTGTGAAGACGGGGAAAGTGTCATAATATTTAGTATTTAGGAGAATATTTAATGTTTAGGAGAATGCCTGTTGATGGGACACTTTTTCTACGTCCCATTCAGAAATAAGCAGAGGCATGAATGATAGATTGTGTTCTGCCACCCCATCACATATAGAAAAGATTTTTACTGAAAAATGTGTGGAAAATGTGTATTTTAATAGTCTGGATTTTCTAAAACTATTACAGAAGGGCAAGAACTACAGTACAGACAGAGAGTGAGGAATGACTGCCTTGGCAGTAGCTCTGCCAAAGAGGACCTGGGAGGACACAGAGTTACAAACTGGTCTGGAGGCAGCAAGTATGCAAAGGTTCCAAAAAACCCAGAAACCCTTGTACCATTTGCAATTCTTCCACCTGAAGCTGGTAAAATCACAGTGAAAATACCTCTCCCGATTTTGGATTCTGTAATTCTGGATTCAAGAAAAAGACAGACTCATCAGAAAGCAACAAGAACATGATGAGGGCTAAAAACTACCCATGGTGGAAAGCTTTGTATTTGCTTAGAAAAGGATGCAGAAGAGACTTGACAACCATCTTTAATTATGTAAAAGAGCTGCAGCAAGGAAGGGAACAAACTGTTTCCATGACTCCTCTTGAGAGCATGGCCTGTAAGGCAAAAAACAATAGATGGAAGCAAGGGATGCAGGGGCTGGACACCAGGAAAAGTGTCTGAGAGTAGGCAGGGTGAGCCACTGAAACAGCTTGGGGAAGGAGGGAATATCCATCACTGGAGATGTAAACAAACAGATTTTTTTCCATGTTGTTCAACTTGGGAAAGATATAGATGCTTTTTGCTGTGTGGACCCTGAAATGTATCATTAGAGGCACCCTCGTACTTGGAAATTTAAGTTTAGAATCAGGTAGGTTACTCCTTTGTAACTTTCTGCAGACTACAGAACGCCAGCCCAGCTGAAACCCAGTGTGAGGAGCGGACCAGGTTTAGCTAGTCCCAGCTGTGAACAGGGGACTGCGCCTGGTGCTCTCCTGGGGTCCCTGCCCGGTCTCCTGTAATACCACACCTACAATGTCCTCCTGTCCTCCTCGCCCTTAAGACTTCTTTGGTCTTTCCTCCTTCTTGGAAGGGAAGTTGGAGGTGGAGGAGTTCTTGCAAGGCTTGTGAGACTCCATTCAGGATTGAAAACCCAAATCTATTGAACAACAACCCGGTGTTATCGAACAGTACACTGATACAACTTCATATGCAACAGCGGAGAAAAAAAAGTTGGAAAAGCGAGCAATCGAAGGTCAGGAAGTGCCAGAACTAAGGATTATCTGAGTAACCTTAATTCCAACTGCTTCAGACATATGCATAGACAGCTTAATTACGCAATCTCTTACAACTTTCCCTCCTCCTCCAGCATATAGGTTTCTTTTTCATTCATCAGTCTGTACACAGTCCAAGCCGTACCTACGTGTACCTTCCAAACACTGCACACGTATCTACTCAGTATGTTTCACACCAGATTTCTTCTTGTTTTGTTTTTGGAGATCATCAGTACTGATCACTACCAGATCGTCACCAAAACTCTTAACTCCAAATGAACTTGTCTTTATCACACCCCTTTGAGGTAGGGAGGTATCATTCACACCGTTTTATCTGTAGGGAACATAGGCAAAGGCAGAATAAAGCCAAAGTGATCCAGTCTCCATTATCAGGAGGCCCAGCTTGAGATACTGACAGCTTTTCCAGAGTCCTCGCAATTATTACAACACTTCACTCGTTCAAGGCACAAGCTTTCAACAGCTGTTAACACCGACTGCTTCTCCACATCAGACCTCAGAGTACCAACGCCAGTGCCCGGGAAAACAAAGGCAATACAAGTGGTGATCATCTGCAAAGAGTCTTGTTCAAAATTACACAAACCCCTTTGCAAAGACAGGCACAGAGTCTGTTTTTTGAAAGCTGCTTTCCTGCCCTCTGATCCCCTCCAACCTTCACCAACACCTTTCTTTTGTGATGGCAAAGAGCAGCTGCCCCATTGATCATAACCCTCTGTCAAACAGCCCTGGCTAGTTCCTGGAGCAGGAGGCAGGCAGAGCAGCGTGCAGAGCAAGGCTCCGGTGAGAAACTCATGCAAGCATCCATAAATTGGGATGGCATTGGCAAACTTTACAGGCCACCAACGCTTGTACACTCCCCTAAGCTTCTGCAGGTATTCCTGGGCAAGCTCCCAGCACATTAAGAGCCAAGCCAATTGAGTATTGAAAAGCAAGCTGCAAAAGCAGTAACTCCATCTGTCGGTCTCACTTGGCCCCGACGGGTCTGTCGGCAAGATTCAGCGCTTACAGAGTGTGCCACTGCTGGACAGATGTGCCCCAAAGGGGGAGGAGAACCAGCCAAAGAGACCTACCCTGGCTGCCAAGAGGAGCGTTAGGATCCAGGCTCTCTGCCTCCTTCCCCAGCTCCGCAGGACTCCAGCGCTGATGGTGCCACCTATTCCTCCTACCACAGACAACACCAACATCATGCTTCCAGATTCCCTGGAGCACGAACCTTGTCCCCGCTTCCCTCCGCCCCCTCCTGCCTTTTCATTCCTCTGCCTCGGTGGGAAGCACTTTATCTCTGCTCTTACTCCCCCTCTCCCTCCGCATCGTGCCAACAACATGTGCTCAGAACAACGACCAGATGGGAATACTTGTAAGAGCCTGAGGTTAACCCGTGTATTTTATCTCACATACTCTCTGCTGTTTTGAAATGCAGATTCTATTGCACGCGATTTGTAGTGTAAAGATTTAACGTTAATAGCAGAGTGCATTGATATTGCTTGTGAAATCTGTCTCCCTGCTCATATTGCATGTTGAACATCTCCAACACGGAAAACAGAAAAGACAACAGCTAACATTTTAACTTTTCAGGAGGGAAGGACCTGTTAGAAGCAGGGGGGGAAATTACAAGTTTTAGTATGTATATGCATATATGTATATTTAATATTCCTCTCTCCCTTCTCTCTATTTTAATTTTTGCGTCACATATAAATTCACAGATGTTATCTCAGCCCTGTGCTTAGTAGGGCTGGGCAGAGAGCCTTAGCTTTAGTCGTCTTCCAGCAACCCACACAAAGGGCAATCTTTTCCTCCAATTAATCTGTGTGGCAAATGATCAAGATGAAAAAACAGCTAGACACAAACTCCTTCTGCCTCTGGAATGGATCTCCCCCACGGCAGTTAAGAAACCCATCCGACCGGCTGCATCACCAACCAACAATTCCAAGGCAGGAGCCACTACCCTGCCCTGATGAATACTAGTACCTAGGATGGGTCTGAAACACCTAAAAGATGGAATATGTCTTTTTTTTTTTATTTACAGTGGCTACTCTGCACAGAACTAGCAATTTCCATACGTCACCCCAAGCATTTTGAGGTAGCCTATCAAATTAGGAAGATGAATCAGCAAACCATTACTGATGGTTTTATTGGGGTGGTGACCAGGCACCTCAAGGCTAGGCCAGTACCTCTGGATACAGTACAAACACGGAACACGTCCAACAAGCATGAAAAGGCCAGAAGGTACACATCCAGCGTACGCCTTTACAGAAGTTCATGTATATAAGAGAACCCCAAGGCTGTGGGTTCACATTTTCGATAATGCCTCAGCATGTGGAAGGAATGATCTAATTACATCATCACAGCAATGCCAAAACAACATCCGTCTTCTGAAACCTCAATTTATGCTTTGACATTTCTGGAAAACCTATTTTTAATCTACATCATCTATCAGGAGTTCCTGATGTTTTATTTTACCTCAATGGTTTAAAATACTGCTGCCTTTATGGAGGTACAGGTGGGAAAATGAACACAGGTGTGACAAAATATTAGGAAGAAAAATTGGTGTCAGCCCATGAAAGTTTCTGCAGATTTTGGAGAAACAGAGCGGCAAAAGATTTGGCTTTAGCTTTTTCCAAAACACGCAACTCCAGAAGCACCTTGGCCCCTAGCCAGGGCTTTTTTCCTGTGGCCATGACAGAATTCAGCCGGTTTTAGGCAAGACCGGATCACCCCCGAATGTTTACAGCCGTGATTTTGCAACACTGACGGGCTCAGCGATCACGAACTGCACACGTGTAGGATGCGGAGGGCGACCGAGACCCTCTCCACAAGCCACGGTCCTGCACGGGTTCCACTGCTACCCAGAAGAAAAAAGCCCAACGGGTGAATCTTGTTTCTCCAGGTGCTCAAATTTGCTTGCTTTTGCATCTACACAATGAAATTTTAACGACTCCAGATGGAAGGGAAAGGACAGAGGGCTCAACAGAAGACATCACCATGCTAGCATTAATAATGTAAAGATGAAAGACCCACTGCCCAGTGGAGACTATGCCCTACAGCCGGGAAACAACACGTATAAGGCATCATCTGCAGGTACGAGGCCAGCTTAAACCTGCTGCCACCTCAAGCCATCCCCAACACGCCCATCAAGGGGACAAGGTCCGTGGTCCCAGCCTGCTGGGTATCTATGGGGACGTATCACTCTCTCCCAAGCAATCTCGGATATGCCGGACAAGCTTTGCTCCCCAATACCACCATTCACACCGGCGGGATCAGCGCCGGAGGGACGATTTGGTTCAGCAGAGGCCATGGGGTGACAGCCTCGCCCCGGTTTATGCAAGTAGCTTATGTCAAGGGTAGCCTTTATTCCCACTCTTACTTGGATAAACTCCTTATTTCAAATACAACTTTTTCTTGAAAGGAATGGAGGGGTAGGAGGGGAAAGGTGAATTTTAGACATCACAATACGTCAAGTCATGAAAAATACAGGGCATCTTAATTGTGGAGGAAGCAGCACAAAAAATTAAACAGAAGGCATATTCTTCCTGAATAATTATTTTATAAATTAAATATATATATACTGTATGTACAGCAAAAGTAGGAATGCCATGGAACTAAAAGCACTTACTAATTAATTTTTGACCTGGTGCAAAATCTGCCCAATAGAAACACAATAATAAACCTTTTTCTGCTATAAAAATTACCATGTTTGATTAAAAGGGCTGCAAGACAAGCAAGCGGTAGGCTCCTAACCACTACCAACTCCCTTCCTTGTGAGTTTAGGTCACTTCAATAGGCCATGGGAGGGGGAAAAACGATGCAATCATTAGACTAAGACACCTTTAGCAGAAAAGAAAGTGTGTTGACATTAATTTTGGTAATTGCTTGCTTGTTTTTTTTTTTTTTTTTTTTTTTTTTCATAACGGAGGGGTTTTTAATACTTCTGCTTGGAATTTTATGAACATGGTACTAGAGATTTGCAAAGGCAGGGGTTGTAAAATGGCATTGAAACACGATGTGGCCAGCAGTACCTGCAGCTGCCTCTTCCTTACAGCTCTCACCTCACCTCAAGGATGCCTCCAAGGAAGAGTTCTGCCTTCTTTTGACTACATATTCCCTTGCAGCTTTGCCGAAAACCTAAGGGATGAGAGCACTTAGACGCAGAAATCTTACAAGGGCCGTGACAAACAGCATGCAACCATCTCTCTGTGAAATAACGCGTTTATCCAGACTGGTAGTAGGAGAAAACTGGCCCCTCTTTAGACTGTGTACTTCAGATAAATAAGATTGTTTTACTACAAACTACTACAGGCTACATTATACTCACATAAATATATTAATGTCTATATGTGAATATGAACTTGTATATATTGGATACAGATAAGAAACACTTACGACGACGAGTAGATTACCAATAACCACTGCAGCTTCTTGCTGGGTAAAGTCTGTCATCCAGACTCGACGCGATGAACCCGCGACAGCAGGTTTTTGCCATCCCCTCCGGAACACCCGGTGGGTGACCCTCACCGCACCAGTGCAGAACACTTCCCGATCCTTCGTTAGCACGCCCCTGTCTCTGTGCTTTGCCAAGAAAGCTGGCTGGACAGGCTGCACTCAATGCAACCCCCCACCAGGTGCAAGGCAGGGGAAGCCCCCGCAGCCCCTTCCACCCAGGATAAGCTTTTTAGGGATTGCCCCAGCTTCTGTGCCAGCAGCGGGGAAAGGCAAGTACGAAGAAGCTGCTGGACTCAGCTTTATCAAGACTATACGTGAAAAGCAGCAACGCCGGGGGGCCAATTTGCAGAAGGGGCGAGGAGCTGCAGCGACAGCGGAGCTGAGGATGCTCAGCAGCTCTGCAAATCGCTTAAAAACTTAAAAAAAGAGAAATCATCCCACTCCTGGTGGTTTGAGAGGATCCTCAATATAGTGCCTGTCCTCCTCTAACATACGAGTGGAGCTGGACCGAGCAAGTACGATAGGTCTCTAACAGACACATGCATGCAGGAGACGGCTTCTTTCAGCATTAGACTACGTTACCAAAGCATCCCCTTACCAGAGCGGGAGCAGAAATGTGCTCCTAGTATTATTTACACAATATAAAGTGCATTACAATTTAGTTATTGAACTGACAGACTTTCTGCCGGGACCATACAATTTTGAAACAGAGGTGAGGGCTTGAACAGGAAATTCTCTCATGAGAAAAAGAGGTTCAGACTGGTGCTCTTCACCCTGTCCTCCCAAGGATTGTTTTTGGCCGTTCTTTCTAGTGCAAATAAGCTTTGTGTTTTCTCAAGTTTAAGGGACATGGCAGTTTCAGGGCATCAGGAACAAACACTTAAGATGCATTAGGGATTTGGTGCTCCTGAGCATCTCCATGGGCCTTTCTGCATGTGAGCAGCCCACAGTATCGCCGTCCTCGGAAGCTGAAGACGCACTGCCAAAAATAACAAGGAACCCGTTTCCAAATATCACCTTTAAAGTCTTGCATTGCTACATTTCGAGTGAGTCTGTATTACCCTCCAACAACAACATCTGCAAACATCGGCGCTTTCCATCCTGGTGGAAACCCGCGTGGCTAGTGGTTTACCCATGGGTGATGGGCTATGAACGTGAAGATCCTGATCCAGTTTTGGATACTAAGGTGCATCCCGTGCCGGGGGAGTAAATGCATTAGTGGATCCTATGGAATACCTGCATGCCAGAACCGCGCCCAACCCGGCAGCCAGCAGACGCTGAATTCCTGGGTGATATTTACAATAAACTAATGCCATCGGAAGGCCAATTAATTAACAAAAGACAAAGGGTTTTTCAAAAAAATGTTCAGCAATAAGGAAAGCCATTTCACATCTTTTTTTTCTTTTAAAACAGTGAAGAAAATATCCCTTCCAATCGATTTGCCCATCGCAAGTATTTTCCTCACCAACGCTACAGGAACACTGGGAAGGCATGATCGCTTACAACACATGCGGTCACTCGGGTTAATTCCAACGTAGGAGCTTTTATGATCCCTTGAAGCAAAGGCAGGCTGGGACAGGGAGATGTCAAGCTCGTAGGGGAGGAATGCCACGTAGAAACAGGAAGGAGAGCATAAAAAGTTTGTACATTCATAGCTCCGGTTTGTTGGAATAAAAGTTAATTTTTTACTTCAGGCACTGTGACGGGAAGCAGCAGTCAGCGATACGCTAACGTACGCATCAAGGACTCATTCATTAAACTCTGGTTTCACACCAGTAATAGGATGCAGAGTTATTTTAACGGTGGTTTTGGTGTTTTTTTTAATTGACCTGTTAAAACCATTGGGACCAAAGCCCTAAGAGCGACGATGAACCAGTACTCCACCTAACCCCCAGCTGATTCATCACGGTCCGCTAGCTGTTCAAGTGGTGGAGTGAGAACATCTCTCCGAGAGTTGAAAAAGTACCTGAAAGAGTGATCTACGCAGAAATGGATGGAAGTTTTTGACACTAAGCCAAAGGCTTGGTTGCTCTAACTGCTATGTGTGGTTTTACCTAAAGGGGGAATCACCTAAAACAGTGAAATTAACTTTCTTACTTCTTGTCACAACCGTAACATTTTCCTAAAGGTTCTTTGGTGACTTTGGTGCAAGCTTTTATTTTTTTTTTTTTTTATTTATTTTTTTTAAGTTAAAACAGATCAACTAGTTTTAGTACCCAAACTAAAGTCCAGATTATCCTCTTGGTTCCCAACCCTGCCTCCCCAACTTTTCTTGTTATGGTTAAAGACATTAACAGGTAATAGCATTCGGAGTGAGCATGGCCATGCAGGTGGGTCCAGGCTAAGAGCAATGAATGGTCTGGTTGGAGATAAATATGTTTCTCAATAATTAAAATTAAAAAAGGAAAACGTGTACTGGTTGCATGGAGAAATAGCTGGTCCACGTGCATTAGGCCACTCTTGAAAAAAACAATTCAAACAATTATAAATATCTGGTTAGACACAGTAAAGCCTACTTCAAAAAAATTCGTAAAGGTGGGCAACACATTACTGGGAGTACTTGGAGCTCAATCAAACTCCCACTGGTTTTGGAGGGGAAGGAGCTGGTCGCCCAAAGGCTGGAAAAGCCCCTTAGGTTATAAGTACTCATGTTTTAAGAAACAACAAAGAATTTTCAAAACCTTTCATCAACCTCCCAAACAGGTAATTGTACACATTTTCCCTCCAGGCAGAGAGTTTATATCACGAGATGTAAAATTTACATTACAGAGACGTCAGCGGGACAACACTGAAACCTGGTGGTGGGTGATTAGGTCGAATTGCTTGATGGCAGCCCCAGCGCTGGGTGGGTGGGAAGGGGGCGATGGCGGAGCACGGATATTACCTCCTAACAACAACACCTGTAAAATCAACACAACAGAAAACCCGACATGGCGTTAACCATGGCTTCCAAAACGCACTATGGGTAAACATGAGAGGGATGCCTTTCGATACGAATCCAGTGGTGCACCAAACCCCCCAAGGTCTTTCTCGCATCGGCAGGAATAAAACACCCGGGTGTTTTCCTTGCACGGGTAACATCACAACTGCATTAATCTCAAGTTTGGGAGAGAAGTTGGGCACCCCAGTCACAGCGGTCCCTCCACCTCCAAATACCCGCTCCACAGCCACCCGCTGCTGGAACCCATAACCACGCTTAAAACAAAAATACATTTTGAAATTTTGGACAAATGCATTAAAAATAAAAAAATCAGCAGCCTCGCATGGGCAGAACATGTAGATGAGGAGTGGGTTATTATTCATTGCCACTAATTCAGAAAGCTTAGCACTCGAGTAGAGCTTCGCTATCCTGGGATACTGGGGTTACTTGGTCAGCGCAAAACTACAAAACGAGTAACACGTCTTCCACACTTCACCAGCACACTACTAAGGTCTGACCAGTTATCGAGGTTTTACCCATACAGACTATCATTTCCAACCCAATAACCAGCAGATGCCAATTTTGAAACCTCTACCTCTCCTCATACGCATACCAGCAATTCACATGAAGCTGACTTTTGTCATTAATGCCCTACAGCTATGCTGCTCAGCCTTTTGACCGAGTACAGGCAGAATTCAGTCCCGGAAAACCTGTCATAAGCAGAAACGGATACATTCCAGCATAAGGTTTGGGTTTGGTGTTTTGGGGTTGTTTTTTTTTGTATCACATTGAAGTGCAACACAAGCCTTATCTAGACTATTTAAAGGTCAGAGTGCCGGACTTTTTTTGTGCTGATAAGCGTACTTCCATAGTCTTCAACACTCGAAGCAGCTGACTCATACGGACTCGGGAGGTTGGTACTTTCAAAAGACATACGGAGATGTTTTGGGCGTAATTTAACGTGATAACCAGACTCCTATAACATTACATACTGGAGTTAGCAAGAACTACCAGAAAAGGACTTTACAAAAAAATGGGGCAACTTGAAATTACTATAGGTCAGTCCCTCTCACCAATTTCTGCTTGTTTTGTTTTGTTTTGTTTATTTTGCCAGGTGGCCAGTCCAATGCACTCTATTCAAGACCCTCTTGCTCTTCACCACTGTCCCCTCTGGCATCCATTCTTTTTTCTTTATGGCTGTTGTAAATTCTCCTCATCTCTTCTTCGTACTTGATAAAATTTTCCCCAAACCGTGTCCATGCTTTGTATGGAACCGTGATGGTGTTACGGTAGGGCGGCCTCACCTCACTTACCTTCAGGAAAATGCCGTACCTGTTGGATCCCACGTCGAAGTAGAAGCGCTTGTTGTCCACTCGGAAGGAGGTGCCCTCAGGGAGCTCCGGGGGCTCATCGCCTCCCCCCCGGCGATCCTCTATGTCCCCCTCGCCATATTCTTCAATCAGCTGGACCAAAGCATCCCTGAACTCAATCATCCCTTGCGCTGGAAGGACGATCGTCTGCTCCTGTCCCAGGCTGTGACCAAAATAACCCATCATGCCAGGTCCCCTACTCATGGTTTGTCTAATCCGCAAGAAACGCCCTCGCTGATTCTCCTTCAGGTCCAGGTAATACTTTCTGTTGTCCCTCTCGATGTACTCCGTTTTGAGGACGCTGTGAGGGTGCTCTTCGGAGCCGACAGACACCGGAGGCGAAGGCGGCGGGTGCTGCTGTCGCCTCCGGGGATGCTGCTCTTTGCCATTGCTGTGCTCGTGCCGGTGACCATGGCCGCCTTTCAGGCCCAAGTGGGCATAGTGCTCGATGAAGTCCCCCAGGCAGTCCTTCAGCTCGGCAGCCACGGACAAGGAGAGGGTCAGCTTGCTTTTCCTGATGTTGTCCTGCCTGCCTCTTCCTATCCAAACCTCGGCGATCTTCAGGAAGCGGCCTCGGGAGCTCTGTTTCACATCCAGATAAAATCGCTTTTTCTGGATGTCCACCCTCTTGGAGGCCAGCTCCTGGATCTCCATGCAGCCCCCCTGGGAGGAGGCCGGGTAATGGTACTGCTGCTGGGACTGGGAATAAATGCTCCTGTGCAGGCCAGAGCCTCCCAGGTTCCTTCCTCCTCCTCCTCCTCTCCCTCTTTCCATCTTTACTAATCAGCTGGAAATAATACACAACAGAGACACAGATGACAACATCAGCACCAGGGGCCTGCTCGGCTTCTCGGCGGCAGCTCTGTTCGGCGCTGCTCTCCCTACAAAGACGCCTGCATCCCTCTCCGCTGCCACGGCACGCAGCATCGCAGCAAAAGGATCCCGGGTGCTCTTCCCCTCCCCTGCTCCAGCTCACGGCTCCCGCCGGCCGGCCCATGTCCTCCCAGACAAGGGAGCCCTCCTTCCAGCGGCACACCAGCCCCAGTGCCCTCGCAGTGTGTCCCCTCCCTGCCCCACAGCCCCCCAGCCCAGTCCCTCTGGCACTACAGACCCCGCCAGCTGCCCCCGTCCGCTCCCCTGCAGCGGGGACAGGGACCCTCGGCAGGGTGGGTTGGGGTGCTCCTGTTGTGGGGGGCACCCACCCCCCCGGGGCTCCAGCTCCCCCCTGCAGGGTCCTCACCCATGCGTTTGCCCTCCATCACCTGCCTCTGCCCTTCCTCCCCAGGGCGCTGGAGGGGCACTGGGGTCTTCCCCAGCTCTGCCCTCCTGCTCCTCCCAGTGCCCCCCGTACCGCCTCCCCGGTACGCCCAGAGCCCCAGTACTGCCCTCCCGGTGCCCCCCATCACTGCATCTCCTGCCCCAGTGCACCCACAGCTTCATCTCCTGGCCCCCCAGCACTGCTCTCCTGCCCACTGCAGTGCCCCCAGTACTACTCTCCTGCCCCCAGTGCCCCCCGTAGTGCCCTCCTGTCCCCCCCGCTTTCCTCCAGTGCCCCAGTACTGCCCTCCTCCCCCTCCAGTACTACCCTTCTGCCCCCCACTGCCCCCCAGTACTGCTCCCCTGCCCCCGCCTTGCTCCAGCACTGCTCCCCAGTGCCCCTCATCACTACTTCTCCTGCCCCAGCACCCCCAGAGTCTCACCTCCTTCCCCCAAGAGCCCCCCCAGCATCCCCAGCACTGCCGCCCTGCCCCCAAATACTGACCCCCCGTGCCCCCAGTGCGCCAGTATTGCCCCCCAGAACCCCAATGCTGCCCCTCACAGCTCCTCAGCAGAGCCCCCTCGCCTCCCAGCGCCCCAGTATTGCCCCCCCAGTACCCCTAGTACCCCAGTATTGCCCCCCCCGTGCCCCCAGTGCCCCAGTACTGCCCCCCCAGCGCCCCCCAGCACCGCCTCTCCGCCCCCCCCCACCCCGCCCCCCGCCCGGTCACTCACCCCACAGCGCCCATCGCCGCCGTTGCCCTTCAGCCGCCGCCGCCGCCACCGCCCGCAGCCGGCGGCCCCGCCGCCCCCCCGCCGCGCAGAGCCACGGGCTGGCGCACCCCCGCCGCCCGCTCCGCCCCTCCCCGCCCCGCCCCGCCCCGCCCCGGCCCCGGCCCCGGCCCCGCCCGGCCGAGGACGGCGGCGGCAGCAGCGGCGGCGGCGGCGGCGGCAGCGCGGTGGGAGCCGCCGGCTCGCCGGAGGGTGCGCGGCCCGCCCGGCCCCGGGACTACACTGCCCACAATGCCCCGCGGCCGCCGGCCCGCCGGCACAGCGCGCACGCGCGTCACCTCGGATAACCTCCCGCCGCTGCCGCCCGGGGAGACAGCCGGCCGCGGGGGGGCGCGGGAGCGGGCGGGGCCACCCTGTGACGTATTACGCGCGCGACGCACCGTGACGCATGGTGGCTGAGCCGCTGCTGGCGCGGCGGGCGGCGATCGCTGAGCGTTGAGGCCGTCACCGGGTCCTCGGGCCTCCCCGGTGGGGCGGGTGAGCGGAGGGGAGCGGGCCGCCCGTCCTCCCGCTGCCGCTCGGTGTGCAGCGGCCTGCACGGGCACCGACGGGCCCTGCCTGCCCTGCGGGACGCGAGGCAGAGGGGCAGGCTGGGTCCCTCCCCGCCCTGCGGCGCGGTAGTTCCCGCTGGGCGGCTCTGGGCCTGCTGCCGGTTGTCCCGAGGGGGCCCCGTGGCAGCTCGGAGCGACCGTCGGCTGGCAGCTGGCCCTGCAGTGCTTGGCGCTCACAGGTTGAGGTGCCGGGCTGTGCGGGCGATGCGGCGGTGAGCCGTGCTTGCTCACCGGGGGCCCTTACCAACAGTGCTCTTGAACTTTGAGCTGATTTTGGGGAACGTGGTGCTGGGGTTGTGGGGTGGCTGCTGTTGGGTGGCCCTTCCCTGCTTCTTTCTAGCCTCTGCTGCTCCCTCTTGTTCCTGGCAGTTGTGGCTCGAGGCTCTGATTGAGGCGTCTTGCAGGTAGCTACTTGGTGACTGGTTTAGTATTAAAATACTCTGTGGAGTTGGCTTTGAGGTGGTTGGTTACGCTACTGCAGAAGCAGGCAGGTAACCAAAGAGTTCTTGAGTACTGAAGAACTGAAGCAGCACAATTTGCCTAGGATTTATGCTTCCTTGTTGGTGAGGAAGTGCAGCTGGAAAGTACTTTCTTACCAAGACACTAGCGGCCTGATTTTGTTGTTAAAGTGTATTGAGCACCTGGGGACTAGTAGAAAGAAGCAGGTGAGAAATTCTTTCTTTGTGAACTGTTCTGCTCCATCTTCAGGAGGATTTCTTAACCACACTAGAAGCAGTCCAGGGAGAAGCTGGAGGAGGTCTGACCCTGTCATCATTTGTGCACAACTGGAAAATCCTGCTCCACTTCCTGAAAGAAAACCCCAGTCATCAGGGCTGAAAATCTGCTGTTTCGGACAGCGTGTCTTCCTAATTAAGTATCCTGTAACTTCTCTGTCGCGTGCCTTCCTGTTCCAGGGATGTGCCCTGTTTCCTGATGCCCTGGGAATAGGCTGCCTCAGCTTGGTGAGCTCATTTATTTTTAATGTGGCATTGGGAAAATCATAAGTAAGCTCAGCCATCATCCTGTCAGCATGAGAGAGCTTAGCAGCATGTGCCTTGTTTCACTGTAGTTTTGCCCTAGGAATTCTGCCTGGTTTTGCTTATCTTGGCTGTGGGCTTACAGCCCTGAGGCCTTGTGAGGGGAATGCAGCTTCGGGGTGATGTGTGTGTCTGATATTTCTTTTTTTGTATTTGCATTTGCTGACAAAATCAGAAAAATGCTGCTGACTGCTTTTAAGCTAAGTGGCTGGTTCCTGTGCTGCTACCTAAAACACAAGACAGGCTTGTCTAATAAACGAGGGCTGTGTTAGCCAGACATGGCAGTAGGTGGACTCTTGTGGAGATCAGCAACTCTGAACAGAACTAGACTGAACTTTTTTTTCCGGGAAGGACTTGGAGGTTTTCCTGTTGATGTTTGTTTCTTGTCTTCTGACAAGAAAATGACAAGTGAGCAAAAAGATAATGCCTAAAGCTCTTCCAGCTTTTAACGCGGGGAGCTCTGTAGATGTCCATTCTTGCATGCAAAGCAGTTGAAGTTCAAGGTGGTGGTCTTCCATAAACTCGTTCTGGCCTGATGATATAACTAACAGCTTGCCTCTATACAAGCTGACTGTTCTTTCTTTCTTTTTTTTTTTATATTATGTAAATGTAACAGAAGTGTGGAAAAACGAATAAAATGGATTTGCTAACTTCTAGTCTGCAGAATAAATATCCTCAGTGGATGCTTACGCAAAACCAAGGGGGAGCTGGGGGTGATAAAAAGGTATGTGATCACACAAGGGGACTTAGTTGCAGGCTGCATAATAAAACAACATTGGACTGCATACTTGTAGTTAAACTTGTGCTTCTGGTAGTTGTATACATTTACAGCTGTGTTATCCTATGAGCTGTCATTAAATTTAGTACTCTTGTGTTTGTATTGGTTGAACTAGCGTGTTAAAGTCACTTAACTAAAAATACCGTCTATTGGCCAAAGGTTGCTGCTGTTATCTCGATAGAGATTTCTTCCTGACAATCTTGAATTTCAGTGGCAAAACCAGCAAGTATAAGGGAGCTTTTGATGTGTTACTGACACAGTATTGTGGGCTGTACATCATCAAGGACTGGGGATTTTTCATATGTGTAATTTGAGAGTTCAGAATGTAGCCTGACAGGGGAGTTGATTCTGGTAAGGCCCTCTGGCTTTCTGCTTTTGTACATCTTCAGTATTTCAGAAGGTTTTGCAGCTCAGAGGTATCAGAAGAATTAATTTATCAAGATTATGTCAACTTCTGGCATTCCAAAAACATTAATGTGTCCTTGGAAGGTTTTTTCTTGCATACATGAGCAGTTTCAGTATAAAATTTCTCCCTTGAAAGGGACTCCCCATAACATCTGAAACTGTTTTAACAATCAGAAAACTAATTAATGAATGAAAAGCAGAAGACTCTCTTCAGCAGTTTTCCTTCTATATAGTGGGAGCAAGAAATTAGTAGCATGGATATTAAGAAATGTCCTTATTAAAACCAACATGAATTTAATTTGCTGTGGTACAGCCTGGGTACTGTGGCACCCTGCCTCAACAAGCCCTTTTGAGGGAGGGTTTTGATTAAACTTTCACCCTTCATTAACTGGAGGAAACGTTTTGTTGTGCCAACATGAAATCAGCAGTATCTTTGTTTCAGAATCTCCCCCTTCGAGGCAACTTACTGTTTCTGAAACTGAGTGAAGAGCTGTTTTGTGTATTGTGGCCTCTTTGAATTGACAAGGCAGTTTTGTGCTTCAAGTGTTACTGTGTGATACTTAACTGTATTTGCTATTACTGGCATCATAGCTTACTTGAACGTGTTTAACCAGCCTGAAGGTTTTTCAGGCAAGTCAATGTAATCAGAAGTTCGGCAGTTCAAGTAAGTTTCTCATCCAGTAACTCTTAGTAAAGATCCTTTAGAAAGGGAGGAAAAAATGCCAACTATAATGTTATGTTTTACCTTATGTGCTTAAAGCTTCAATTTTTAGACCAAAAAGTTGATGGAAGATATCGGTCTTTTAAATGTTGCACGTAGTTTTAAGTCAGTGGAGTTTTAGATGCTGTCAAAAATGACTTTTTTTTTTTTTCCCCTGACCTTGTTCTTGGGAAGCAACTCAATCTCTTTGATGGGAAGAATCCAACTAAACTGAGATGAAAACTCAGCTTGTGTGACTTCAGTTTGAGTGCTTGGAGTTAAGCAGAGAAATTGGGGCACGAGCCCGAATGTTTTTATAAAGGAGGGTGTCACCCTGTTGCTGGCTGACAGTGATAGTAGCCCTGCTTGTGGAGCACAGTTCTGCTGCAAGGTTTCAGTAACTGCCAGAGCCAGCGGGGATAATCTGTTAAAGCGGTGCGCAGCAGTTGTCCTGCTGATGCATCTCTGTGGCAGGATTAGGTGTGGCTGGTAACAGAGCCTCTTCCAAATGTCATTTGACAGAAGTCTGTTGTTCAGAGGAGCGTTTTGGAAGATGGACTGCCATTCTTAGAGTTCTGCGGCTTTATTGTTTACAGCTACGAAGCCAGTGACTGTTCCCTTCTCTCAGAAGATATCAGGTAATAGCTCTTACTTATATTTTTTCTTCTTTTTTGAGTCCCTTTTCCTTTTTTAAAAAGGTCTTGGCTCTTCTCTGACTTCTCCTGGCTGATTGTTTGATGTGTCCAGAGGGCAGTTCAGACAGATAACATCTGGTCACGTTAGCTGTCTTATGTGTGCCAAATGTGTCTTACTGATTGCAAGTCCAAACTGAACCTATTCCTTGTGGTGGTGAACTATCTCGGTGAGAGAGATCCCTGGCTGTATATAGTGTGTGATGGTTTAAAAATACCTCTCAGCTGTGCTGTGCTGTTACAGCTTTCCCATTTGGTCTTTTTATGGGAGATGCTACCACCGAACCTTGCAGTCCCTTTAAGCAGAAGCAGTTCTAATGCAGGTTCTTTGCCCTTCACAGCATGGATGATTCCATGAACTTCAGTGACTTCACAGGGAAGTATGAGCTGTAAGAAATCAAATATATCTGTTAATTCATAACTGGGGACTGTATGAAGAAAAGGTAGTAAATTCATGATGCAAACAGATAATTATTTTTCTCCCCTTTTTGCATAGCAGAGCTCATGCTGCTGCTGGGGGGGGCGGGGGGGGGGGCGGGAAATACTATACAAAACTTTCAGTGCAGTGGAATAGATAAAGAACAAGCTTCCAAGGGAATATTTGTACCTGGTGCTCTCCTGAGCCTTGTGTGTTGGTTTTGTGTGGTGAGGTTTTGGTCGGGGGTGGGGGGGCTGCAGGGGTGACTTCTGTGAGAACCCGCTAAAGCTTCCCCTGTGTCCGATGGAGCCAATGCCAGCCAGCTCTAAGAGAGACCTGCTGCTCACCATGGCTGAGCCCATCAGCAGCTGTGGTAGCAACTCTGGGATAAGGTATTTAAGAAGGGGAAAGAAGAAAACCTGTGCAATCGAAGCTAGAGGGAGGAGTGAGAATGTGAGAAACAGCCCTGCAGACACCCAGGCCAGTGATGGAAGGCAGGAGGTGCTCCTGGTGCTGGAGCAGAGACTCCCCAGCAGCCTGAGGTGAAGCCCACAGTGAGCCAGGCTGCTACCCCCAGCCCATGGAGGTGAACAGTGGGACAGATCCCCACCTGCAGCCTGGGGAGGACCCCATGCTAGAGCAGGTGGGTGCCCGAAGGAGGCTGTGACCCTGTGGGAAGCCTGTGCTGGACCAGGCCCCTGGCAGGGCCTGTGGCCCCATGGAGAGGAGCCCAGGCAGGAGCAGGGTTGCTGTCAGGGCTGGTGACCCCCTGAGGGACCCAGGCTGGAGCAGGCTGTTCCTGAAGGACTGCAGCCTGTGGGAGGGACCCATGCTGGAGCAGTTTGTGGAGGACTGTCTCCCATAGGAGAGGCCCTGTGCTGGAGCAGGGGAGGCCTGTGAGGAGTCCTCCCCTTGAGGAGGAAGGAGCAGCAGGAGACAACATGCAATGAACTGACTGCAACCCCCATCCCTGTCCCCCTGTGCTGCTGGATGGGGAGGAGGGAGAGAAAACTGGGAGTGAAGTTAAGCCCAGGAAGAAGGGAAGAGTGGAGGGAATGTGTTTTTAAGACTAGGTTTTATTTCTCATTGTCCTACCCTGATTTTTTTGTAATAAATGAAGCTAATTTCCCCAAGTAGAGTGTTTTACCAGTGATAGTGAGTGATCTCCCTGTCCTTATCTTGACCTGTTTTTTCTCACCTGTCCAGCTGAGGAAGGGGGGTTGATAGAGGGGCTTTGGTGGGCACCTGGTCTCCAGCCAGGGTTAACCCACCACAGCTTGCTCTACTACTGCTTGTGTGCAGTAAGGTCTGCTGAGGTTTGAAGGGCTTCTTGTAGCTTTTGGAACCAGCAGGAATTTCACCTCCTTATGGTCTTGATTTTAAAATGGTTTCTGTATCCCTTACGTGTAAAAGGAAGGATGCGCTGACTGTGATTCTCTTAATTGCCTTTATGTAAGATGACTTAAGCCTGGTATTTTAAATCCTGGTAGAAGAACAGTCAAATGTGAAGAATATCTGTTTCTTTTCAGGCAGAGTTTGTCAGATGGGGCTGCTGTTGGATTTGATATTGAATGGCCACCATCATACGCCAAAGGAAAAATGGCAAAAATAGCTGTAATCCAGATATGTGTAACTGAGGAGAAGTGTTATTTGTTCCATGTTTCTTCAATGTCAGGTACCGTACTTCCTCTCTTATTAGTTAGGGCATGAGTTACCTTCTGTTTCTGGTGATTAATTTTGAACTTTAGGCCTTGAGCAATAGCTGGTATTTCATACTATGTTGAATAGTAAAAACCCATCCTTGTCCTCTTTCCGACCTATAATCAAGGGATATATTCTGAGTATTGCCTATGCATATCAAGGGAATCTTAGCCCAAGTCCTGCCCTGTGTGCTGGCATATGGCATTTTAGGTTCTGAACGGGGGGCGGGGGGGGGGGGAGGGGGGAGCGGAAATCTTGAGGATTATTTTTCTCTCTGGGAAAGAAAATTTTAATTCAGTTTTAAAAATTCAATTCCCTGCTCATGTAATGAGCTTTCTGTTTAGTGCCAAAACCAACGAACCTAAATTTAGCAGGCTGTGTTTCTTGTTAATTTGGCTATAATAACAAAACCCCTCAAAAATGATGGCTGTTGTGCAGTTTGTTCCTAATACCTGCATTTTGTGACACTGGTTTTCAGAAAGAATACTGGATACCTGGTGTGATGCAGCTGTGGGGAGAGAAGGAGTTGTGCTCAACAGAGACTGAATTCATTATGGATGTGAATAAAAGCTTCTAAATAGGGAACACAGGAATGAGGGAAGGAGGCTGCAGTTTTATAACCTTTGGTTTGAATGTTAGATTGAAGCTATGCCTGTGAGATGTCTCTGATTTCCCTGGGGTGTGCATGCTGAGGTATAACAGCGATAAGTTTTAATGTTGGTGCTCAATCCTTTGTCATTTATAGCAAATGGGGTGGAAAATTTAATTGCTGGAGGCTATTCAATTCAGGAGGCAGAAAGGTACAACTGCACAAAAGAAAAGGATTTGAGGAAAGGAAGCTAAGGGAAGGAGTCATAAAGAGCTGAAATGCTTTTAATTCTGAAAGTGAAGATGTTTGATGCTGAGTACAGTTGCATGTGGGCTACTTCATGTTACAGCAGAAGATGGTGTTTCCTCCCAAATAATTTTCTAAAATTTCTGTTCTTCTCAATGGGAGATGCGATTTGAGTGAGACGACAACTTTTTTGCAGGAACCACAGCCAATTTCTGCTTATGCAAAATAAATTTGATCTACAGGAATAGAGATGTTGGCAGAATTATCCAGTTGGATAAGACAATTTTTTGAGGCAAAAGAATAATGCTTTCTTCTGCAGGAGCAAGCGTGGAGAGTTCTTGGACTATGTATAAAGGACAGAAGTTACATATATCTATCAGGGAGATTCTTGAATAATTTCCCACTTTTTTTTTTCTTTACAGACTTCTAAGAAAAGGTGGCTTGTTTCTTGGGTTGTAGCCTCTATACAGTCTTGACCTTGGATGTTTTTAGTTCATATGGTCACTTTTCTAGAACTGGAGGAAGTGAAACAGAAGTCCTCTACTGGGAAATTCTTGTCCTTGAAGGTTTTTGTGACAATATTCTTAGGTGAAAATCCCTTGTGAAGTCAGCTGTGTACATTGCAGGCATTTACTCGGCTCAACTGTATCTCCTCTACAGAGGTCTCTCCATATTATATTATGGCTGAGGTGCTTTGTCTGCACCTCACAGCACAAGGCTACTGCAGTTTCGTGGATTTTTAACAGTAATTTTCTAATGCTTTGCCTGGGACCTGCAACTTCATAATCCACAACACAGCTGGTTGTGGCTGTAGTTGCAAAATTGTCCATGTAGTATGTCGGTGGTAGCCATAAAAGTGTGGAGATAGTCGTGTAAAAATAAAATCAGTGATGCAAAGTGGTGGATGAAATATAGAAATAAATATTACAGTAGTGAAAAGGTGAAATTGGAAATCAGAACCAAGCCAGATACTATGTGGTTTTAGGTACTAAAATGACACTTGAGACTAATTCAGGGTATCCAGCTGTGGGGTCCTGAAAGTAGGTATTTATATGAGATGCTCTGAATCTTAAATGGAAGCAAACACAGAGGGGAGAAAAAAGCTGCTTTCATTCAAGTGTGAAGCTTCTGCGGCTGTTCCTTCCTGTAGAAAACCTGATATGAAAGTTGCATGCTCTTATTCAGTCCTATAAATGTGAAAATACCCTTTGATCCAGGATTGCTGTGCCATCAGGTTGGGATAAATCAAAATACATTACCTAGCAGATGTCTAAATCCTGAAGTATTTTCTTTTCTTACTTACAAGACTGACTTGTCTGGGCTTGGCAGAGGATCTGGTTGGCTAAGTCGGTTTTCCAAACGCTATTGTTGGACCAGCCCAGCGTTAACACTGAGTATGCCTTCACAGAATCTTGTTTTCTGGGTGATTCCCTGTGTTTGTGGCTTAAACTGTTTACTGGGAATGTGAAATAGCAAAACCTGGGAAGGAATAAAGTGGAAAATACTGCATTTGGTTTCATGAGCATCCAATTCTGAGAATTAAAATACCTTTTTCAGTTAGAGGTTGCCTTTTCAGTATTTGATTTAACAATCAGCAAGACAAATGAAATAGGGTTGTTTACTTTCTTTACTTGATTTGTTTTCAGATGTAGCATGAATTTTTGTTTCAAATATTTCATTCCTGCTTGTTTGCAGATGACATGTTACAAGCAGTTGGTATTTCCAGTGATTCCAGAGTACAAACAGTGACATAAACAGAGCAACAGTGGGGAATTTTCCTTTAAAAGCACAGGTTTTTGCGGATGGCATTTGTGCTAGGATTTTGTCATTTCCATTAGACTTTCTGGCATCTTCCAGTATTTAGTTTCTCATGTTTGGGCTTAATCTATTTTAGGTTTTCCCAAGGGACTCAAAAGACTGCTCGAAGATGAAACAATTAAAAAAGTTGGCGTAGGAATTGAGGGAGATCAATGGAAGCTGATGAGTGACTTTGAAATCAAACTGAAGAGCTTTGTGGAGCTGGCTGACGTTGCTAATGAGAAAGTAAAACTTAAAACCTTTTTGTTGTGGGAGGGAATCTTGTTATTGTGCTACACAGAAGGAGGCTTCCTTGTCTTCATAGGAGCTCGATTCTGATAGCAAATGTACTCTGTAGAATAAAGCAGAGATGTATTGTAACTTCTTAAAAAAGCTTAACTCTCGAAGTCTGCAGCACTAAGTACCATCTTTCAGTGAGCTGGCTCTTAATGAATGTTTGTCCCCTTCTGAGTCTGTTCTCCTCTTGCATTTACCAGGTATGGCTTTTTAATTCAGCTGCAGGTGTGTTTTCTTTACTACTTAGTGATGGAAACTGCCAAACTGTGTCAAGTAAGGCTTCTACTGGCAACGGTGCACTTCTCACAGCAATGGCTGAACCATTAAAATAAGATGCCAGAAACGCTGCAGAGACAGTGGGAGGACTGATGCCCTTTGAAAGGAGGCAGCCCTCCTGCAATGGCTTGCTTGGTGCTGGGAGGAAGCAATTGCCACATGATCTGAAGCTGCAGATCTATCTTTTTCTGTCACTCTGAAGCTGGTGTTGCCTCTGTCGCATGGATGCAGTTTCCAGTGCCTGATGACCCACTGTTTAGAAGTAGTGTTGCATTTGGCACACCTTGAGCTTCAGTTTAGTTGGATTCTAGTTAGATGTTATTTGCGGTACAGATTTATGCCATCTTATTAGGGAAAAGAGTAAAAGGTTTATTACCTTCCATATGAGCCTGCCATTCTTATTTTTAGTGTGTCCCTTAAAGCTTTTCTGTCTTATTGTATATTCAAGGCTTTTCCTTACCTGCACTCAGCATCTCCATGCACTTCTCTTTCCTTCTATGCATTTTTTTGTTTGGTAGGATAATAGCAACAATTGTGCCTTCCTGGCAGAGAACAGATTTTTGCCCTGAATAATACTACTTGAACCTTTGTCTGTTCCGTCCTTTCTGTACCCTGTGTAATTAAATCGTTGTGGGGGAGAGGGGAGCGTGATGTATCATCAGCATTTGGGGCAGTGCTCTCCATATGAACCCGCTTGAAGTTTCAGTTCCTAGTGGGTTGGAAGCTGTACAAATTAAGCTGTTTCTTTTCAGATCTGGAGTTTCCTCAGTTTGCCCCCCCCCCCCCTTTTTTTTTTTTATTCCAGTATCAGACTTCAGGATAACTTGTTATGAAGATGAGCATCGTGATCTCCAATAGCAGCTTTAAAGTTTTCTGCTAGAGAGAAAACAAACCAAAAATAAACTTGAAAGTGAATCTTGGGAGAGCAAAGAATAGGGTTATACATATTGGCACAATACGAGGGGGAGGGCTGGGGGAAAACTAAAACGAACAGTTGGTACACTTTTTTTTTTATACCATATTTAAGGGGATGAGCTGATAATGCTGCACTGCCACTGTTAGACTTGACACTGCTGCCTGTTTTGCAAGTGCTTGCAAGTTGGAATAGCAGAAGGCTGCATCTGTGAGTCTTGGCTCCTTGGGGTCTGAAGGGAAGCTTCCCAAACTGATGGAGACAATAGCATGTAGGAACTGTGACTGACAAGTATGATTACAAAAGCAAGTGAAAACAGCAGTGTGGCAGGGTGACTTTTAGTCTTCTGATGAACTGCTTCCCAGCACACTGAGCAGTGTCACGGTCGGTAGCTGCACTCTTTGGTTGTGCTTGGTTCTGGACTTGCAAAAGGTGACAGAACACTTACAGGCAGGCTTCAATATTCCTGTGTTTATATTTAAATTCCTGGTGCTTAAGCTTCTCTAATTAGGAAGGCAAATGGTAGAAAAATCCTGGAGGGGAGAGGGGTTGCTGTTTAAGTCTGACTTCTTTTAATCAAACTGGAGACTACGTTGCGCAGATTTCCTGGTTTTGGTAGGGTGACAACAGCACCTCACGTTGTGTGGACTCACCTGGCCCTAATGCCATCTTTCCAGCTTGACAATGTACGTATGGCCTCTAACTATTAATACAGTTTCAGGGCAGGGAAGTACAGCTTCCAAATGGCCAAACTATCTTTTAATATGATGAGAGCAGAATTAGGCCTGAAGAACAGTTACTGCTTTGAGAAAATAGTTTGTTCTGACTAACCCAGAGCTCCTTGTTGCTAATGAGGGATTAAGTATGCTTTGCCACTTCCAGGAATGTTTTCTGTCAGGTCCAGTGGCTTTCCCCTTTAAACAAGCCTGCTGTTCTGTGTTTTTCTTCCCCCAGCTGAAGTGTAAGGAGGTATGGAGTCTAAATGGTCTGGTAAAACACCTTTTTGGCAAGCAGCTTTTGAAGGATAAGTCTGTTCGCTGTAGTAACTGGGAAGAGTTTCCACTCAGTGAGGAGCAAAAATTGTATGCAGCCACAGATGCCTATGTAAGTACAAGAAGAGATCACCACTCCATCGG
Source organism: Falco rusticolus (assembly GCF_015220075.1). Lineage (NCBI taxonomy): Eukaryota > Metazoa > Chordata > Aves > Falconiformes > Falconidae > Falco > Falco rusticolus. The sequence goes on from NC_051187.1 coordinate 103,768,966, forward strand.
TATCAATAAATTTCTTCTCTAATATGCTGTTAACAGCTGGTTTCATGTCTTCGTGCTACAGAACATAATGTAGGAAGACTCTGAGGCCCACTATGGATGTGGGATGCTTAAAGGTGGAAATGCCACTGAGTAGGTTGCTGTTCGATTCCTTTTCTGTCTTAAGTTTTGAAACCACAGTGTTCACCCAGAGCTACATATCTCCTCTGTTGAAGATAGTACTGTTTGTACCTGACTTGTACCTGTCATCTTGCTGGGATCACTTGAAGAGGATGTTGTGATTATTTCACGTAGAAAATTGAATGTTGATGGGAGAAAGAAACCCCATTCTACAGCAGCCTTGAGCCTCCCATGAGGTTCTTAACTCTGAATGTTTCACGGTGTTGTGAGATTTGCCTTTTTATTGAAGTCTGTGCAGAAAGCAGAGCTCCTGGAAGTTCTGTCATTCTCGGAACGTGCCAAGTAACACAGGTGCCAGCAAGCATGCCTGAGGAGTGTCTGTCCATTTGGACTCCCTTCAAGTTGTTGCCTCAGGGAAGTGAGTTCTGATGGAGCAGTTGGGTGAATTTTATATCTGTATGGAGGAAGCCAAAACTCTTGCAGCATGGTTATCCCACAGAGCTGTGATGTGGCTGGTGTGTATTTAAGTACAGTGATTGCTTACAGAATTGAAGAGTAGGTAACTTTTTTGGTTCCCTTGGCTGCAGGTTTAACTGTAGCTTCTTAGTGCTTTTGGATGTGCTTTCTGCTGAGGTTTTTGGTCATTTTTCTTGAGCTGCTTATGAACCAAAATCCTGCTAAATATAATGTGAGAAAATTCATAAGCAAGTCTGAAGAAATACAGACTTTTCCAGTGGCTAATACAGCAGTACTAGTGGTATTGATTACCAAGAAGAGTAGTTTAGTAGCATGTGAATTTTTGTAGCTCTGTAACTTTTTACCTTTTTTGCGAGTGTACCTTTCATACAGTTCTGTGAGTGGATTTACCAATAAGCTGCTGGGTGCTGCCTGCTCCCCAGATAAAAGTTGTTCTTTGTGGCAGCAAAATAAAAATTCCCTTGGGCTTTTATTCCTGTATCAAGGTTAGATAGAGGAAGAGAAGTGGGACAGGGGTGTTGTCTTTTCTGACTTGGGAAATGCTGCATACTTTTTCTAGTTGAGTTAAATGTTAAACTGTGGAGGGTTTGGCACCTGTTAAGATCCAAACCAGTAAGGAACAGAACTTTTATTTTTGGTGCCTGGTGCAGCTGCTGTAGCCAGCTTTTTCCAGGCAGTGCCTCTTTGCTGCTACGCTCTGTTCACCTGGCCTGTGTGTTGGAGCCTCGCAGGAAAACACAAGGGAGTATCTTGTTTCTTTCTTTCCTTTTAGATGCTTTCGCTAACATATGTAGTCTAATTAGCACATTCCTGGCTTTAGGCTGCATTTTCCTGTTAGAACCTATTATTCATATCAAGGGAAATATTAAACACACAGAATCTATCTTAGGAGGTTCAGAGCTATTCTCTTGGAGCGCTACATAAAATCTGAATGAGGTGGAGCAGATGGTGAGACTGGGGGTGGAGTGCTTGGGGCACTCTGTATGCAGCTAACTTCATAGATTCCCAGCGCAGCTGTCTTTGTTATATAAGAGTATCCACCACAGTGTGGACCCTGAGTCAGGACTTTGCATTCTGTAAGACATAACCTGGTTGTGATGAAGGATGCATTTAAGGTAGACCACTGACTGTTGTATGGCGTGGGCCAACCACTCTGAATTTGATGTTAATAATGTATTCATGCTGTAGTTTGCTGTGTTGTTTTATGTAGTCTTGAAGATAGTGTTTATCTGCAGAGTACTAATTTTTTTCCTTTCTTTGGCAGGCTGGCTTCATCATATATCAAAAACTGAAAAATATGAGTAACAGCGACCAGAAATTATTTGGTGTAAAACTAGGTAAATCATACATTCAAGCACAAGGAATTTATTCAATGTACAATTGAATATTCTATTTCCCAGCAGTTATTTCATAGCTTCTTTGTCCGGATTGTCTGGCTTCTTGGTGTGATTAGAGATCACTTCCAGAGAGAGCAGACTGTAAAGACTCTTTAGTGTCCTGGGTTACTGTATTGTGTAACTAATTTCCATAGCGATACAGGAATGCAGTCTTGGTATGATGTTTGTTTCTGCTGTATAAAGAGAGCAAATTCCTGCTCTCGTTCCAGTTTGTTTATGGAAACACTTAGGTGAGTTAATGTCAATTCTGCTGATGCAGGGACAAAAATCTAGTTTAAGAAGTAGTAAGACCACAAAAAATACATGTTGTGAAGTGATGTTTTTCTTAAGGCATATAAGCAGGACCCAAATTTAGAGCAGCTTAGCATTATTTATGTGATTAGGTTTGTTTAGTTCTGTGCTTCATAAGAAAAGTTAAGTATTGCACGTAGCTTATGGTTAAAAAAAGAGGTGAGATGTGAATTTTGTACTGGCTGAAGTTTACTTCTGTATCCAAGACAGAAGTGGGAATACTGTCCTCTTAATGAGGTGGATTTATTTTTATTTTTTTTGGCTTTGATTTCGTCAGCATAGCTGTGTTAGCAGCTTTTTTTCTGGAAGCTGGAAGGTATGCTGGGGAAGGATCACTTCATAATAGTCCTGTTCTGTATACTTTTTCCCCAGGCATGTGTAAAAGATGCAGAGGTGAACTAGATGGAAGCTTGGCCTGATTTCATGTACTTGACTTTTAAGCACTGGAAAAGGCTGTCTTATCAGCTGTAGATCTTGTAGATAGGCAGTTACTTGAATGGAACTTATTTGCGTATAGATGTTAGACATGATTTATTGTGAAATAACTCTGATGGCACTTGTTTCAGATGGCATGTTGTCAGAGGGTGTGAAGGAACGCTTGACTTCACTAGCTGAAGAGATAACGGACCTGGCTTCTCACATCCCTGACTCTTCTGGACAACTGGAGAATTTGCAGAGGTTAGATTTTTGCTGGTCTGTTTCTGCCTCCAAGATCGCTGTTTGCTCTTGATCCCTGAGGTCCCACGCAACAAAATACATGCTAACAGCAGTCTGTTACCTGTTGTGTCCTTTTCCAAGAAAAGAAAGCACAGTACACTTAATGCTGGAGTATTATCTTTGTACAAAGAACATAAGTTTGGTCTAATTGCAATGGGTTGGACACTGAACTTTGCTGAATCTGTTTCTTGTTGCTGAAATGCACAGCAAGGCTGCCTTTCATAAATAGCCAGGACTCATCGTTAATTACTAGAAGTCTGGAGACTTGATACAAGTGTGGGGACAATACCAAAAACAGTGTTTTCAGAGAGGCTTTGTAGGTTTTCCTCATAGTAAAGAAATTTAATTTTCTTCTCCCAGAAGTGGAATACCAATTGCATATGGGTGATGAACTTTATAGTTGAAGCTTTGGACAAACTCAGTCTGGAGAAACAGACTACTTTAGAACCATCAGTTCTACTTGTGACTAAGGTGGATGTAGCAACTGGCTTTATCATTTTGGTTTAACTTTCTTGTTTTACCTTCTAGGGCTGCAGAAATCCTAGCTGACATATCGGCAAATGTAAAGGCATTAAGAAGCACACTGTTTGGTTCAGGCTTTCCGTCTGTACTGGAGAAGAGCTGTGGTGCAACTCCCGCAAATCTTGAAGCAAAGTCACCAAATGTTGAAGCAGAAAAAGTTGAAAAGCCTGCATTTGCTAAACAACTTGAAGTTGACTTCACCTGCTCTGATGCTACACTTGCTGGCCTCTGGGAGGGAGATGTGAATGAAGAAGAGGCAGAGAGCGGTAATGCTGTTGTGGAAGATGGGGCTGCAGCAGCCAGCTCAATGAGCAAGGCAGATGGAGATGAATTCATGTCACTAGACATTACTGAGCAAGAACTTCAGATCTTGGAATGTCAGGCTGCAGGAGAATTGGTCAGTGAAGCTGCACCTGAGGTACTGAGAAAAGCCTTTGTTAATCATGGGTGCTTAGAGGTAGTGATCTCATCCCTAATTTCCCCTAGGACTTTAAAGTTCTGCCGCTGAGAGAATATTAAGGTGGGCTGGAAGAAGGGCTCAGAGTCTGGGAAGTATATGTGGTGGTAGTCAGGTACTGAGCTGCTCTTTAGTCATGTGGCTGGAAGGATTACTACTGAATACAGAAGCTCTAGATAGTCTGACTAGGTTTCCTTTTGGTTGCTAATACCTTACCAAAGAATTTAGTGCAGTAAGGGGACCAATTCTGCACTCGCGTCTCCAACTTGGTCATGATAAAAAGCAGATCTTTTTCTAAGGGAACTGTAAATAGCAGTCCTAGTGACTGCTGAATGTGGATTGATGCCTTTTGAATCAGATTATAATTTCCTTATGTTCATGTGTTTCACACAGCTGGTGATACTCCTTTTTGTCTCTCACAACAGGGCCTTGTGTTCTAACGTTTCTTTCTGATAGTCTTTTTAACAGACTTCAGAGCTGAATTTTGAGCTTAGTTACTTCTGGTAAGAAGTAAAAGCATGCAGAAATGGTTCATAGTATGTACTGAAGGCTGGAAGGTGGTGGGTAAAATAGAAATAACTTTGCTGATAAGAACTTTTTTCTTAGGAGGCATGCTCTACAGACAACGAACAGAATATTTCCTGTGTCATTGAAAGTGATGAAGAACTGGAAATGGAGATGCTTAAAGTGAGTGCTTGGGTTTTTTTATTAAGGGGGTTTTTTTGGTAATGATGATGCTCTTGGGTCCCAATGGAGCACAGCATAGTTGAGGGGAAGGAGTATGAAAGAAAACGGTGTTGCTTACTGAAGGTGGACAGGAGACAGAAAAATGTGTGGATACCTAAAGAATTCAATTTAATAGTTTCAGACTTCAATGCTGCTTGCATCCTACCACATTGTTATTATCCCAGCTTGGATTTGATCCACCTGCTTACTGCAGTTGTGTAGATTATCATTCATAAACAGCTGGGCTCCAAGTGTTGTGCGTTCAAACCCTTGTCCAAGGGCTTGAGCTGACAGGGCAGTTTGTGTGCTGCAGGTTCTGCTGACCTGGGCTGTAGGTCGGATTGCTTTGTAGCCATGTTTTGCAGGCCTCTAAGTTTCTACGGCTATAACTTTTCTTGAAAAGAAGGACTCGAGTGTTGAGCTTTTTTCCTGATCCCCCAGTGCTACATATTCGGTCACTTCACTTGAAATACAGTTCCACCAAAGGTAGTCACAAGTGTTTGTTTGCTTGCACACATATGAAGGTTGTGTAGCTTATAGCTGAGTAGGAAGCAAGACTTAAAGGTCTGGGGGGAAAAAAGCTGAATTTTCTCATAGGGAAGGACCAGGTCTCTTCTGGATGGTTCTCAGTGCTGCATGTCAATAAATGCAATTTTGGTCAGAAAAGCTCACTTGAGAAGAGGGGGTTTAGTTGGTGTTCCTCTGAGCACCATGTTTTCAAACCAACGAGTGTAGCATGATGTTTGTTGGGATGCCATCTTTTCTGTTGGTTTTTTTTTTGTGGCTAGCCTCCCAAGTCACTTCTCAGTGAAACTTGTGCCTTTGTCTAGTTGAAAGTAAAAAAAACAAACAAAAAACACCAAACAAAAACAACAACAAAAAAAACCCAACAACCACCACAAAACCCCAACTATTGGTTTTAAAATAAATATCTTCAAAATTTCAAAGATCTTTTTGCAAAGAAAAAACACAACTGTTGTGATGCTACCCAGGAAATGGCTCTTGGAATTTGAATGCTACTGACTGCTGTGCTTTTCTTTGTGCTGTGTGCCTATAGATCTGAGTTACGGCATAAGTAAATTAAAAGTCATATGTTCCCATATCACATTACTTCAGACATAGCGTTTTATCTACTGTTTTATGCTCTGAAATAACTTTTTCTCCCAATTTCTCAGTCTTTAAAAGATGTAGACTATTCTGAAGGAGCTTTAACTGAAAGAGAGTCCAATAAAGCCAGGAAAACTCCTGACGCAGAACTGAACGTTGCACCAGATGATGATGAAGATGAAGGCATTGAGGAGGAAGAGGAATGTTTGGGTATGTTTGAAATCATAGTGCATGGTTAACTGTTTATAGAAGCAGATGTTGGAAGTACAGTGACATTTTGTGCTTGGTTTCTTGAAGCAGAAAGTCAAAGCTCATCTGGGTTTTCAAAGGAGTACTTGTCTATGTGTCAAGATGAAAATGTAAAGGTGTCCTTGGCAAAACATAGTTGACTCCTGCCACTATCAGTAGTCGTTATGTATGCTTAATGGGACTAAAGCTGCTCTGGGGCTGTGGAGATAATGCAGAATTGAGGGTAGCTCTTCAGAACACAGCAGGGGAGATGGTGGAACCTCCACTATGTGCTCTTGTTCTGTTGTCCTGCTACTACTGCTCTGTGGCAGAGTTCTTAAAAAATTGTGGCTTAGGGGTGATCTTGACCCTAATGCTTTGGAGCTGGCCCTGTGGGGGCAAATCAAATGGGGAATAGAGACCGAAATGTGAGGTGAAATACATCTTGGCTTGCTTGGGCCATCACTGTGTGGAAGCTTCCTACCCTGGTTGTTGAAGTTACACTGTGGACCTTGTCACTGAAAGTAACATCAGCTAGGAGAAGAGCTGCTTGCTCCTTCCCAGCAGAATGTGGGCTGCTAGACAGGGACAGAGGAGCAAATTGCTTCTTTGTTTGGTTCATCTCTCTCAACAGTAGCCAGGCAGGCTATTACAGGGAATATGTGCTTGTCCAACAGACAAAAACTAGGTGGAAGCATCATACTGTGGAGTGTTAATTAGAAATCTCAACAGATGTTGAACATGTTTCTTCAGTGTTCAAAGTGAGATCAGGATCCCCTTGTAGGTCACTTCTGGGCCATGACTTCGTTGGCTGTTTGCAGTGTTGGGCATTGATTGGTGTAACTTCAGTAGGGTCTTTAAAGGCAGGCTGAGCAAAACATCTCTGGTACCTTGTGTGAGCGTGTAGCAAATAATGCAGCTATGCATTACAATATCTGTTGCTTTAGTATCTCATTAATCAAGCCATATGTTCCCATCACGCAAGGTGTCTGAGCAGCCTGCTTGCTATTTTAATCCTTTATTGTAGCCTGTAAATATCTTCAGAGTCTGTTTCTCTTCCCTGGAGTTGCCCTAATCCTAGGCCCTGGGCATCGCTAACCACGAGCAGACTTTGTCAAGACTGTTAGTGCTTTGTCATCCTAAAATTTAATCAGAGATGAGTTTTGGTTTTTGGGTTTTTTTCTCCTCTCTCTCTCCCACTAAAGATCCATTGCTGCCAGTGCCTAGTGAAAGCCACATCACATGTCTGAAGACTTATTTTGGGCATTCTTCTTTTAAACCGTAAGTATGTTTTTCTGTTGAAATGTACACTCCAGAATTCATCTTCTTTCCCCTATTTCAATTCTGATATTTTTTTTTGTTACTGTTTACTGCCAGAACTAACAATCTAGGACCTAGATTGTTAAATCCCTAGGAAAAGAGATCTTTGCCACAATAAGATGTCAGAATAAAAGTTATGGAGTGCTAACTACAATGCTGTACTCTCACAGTGGAGTATGAGTTTCTTGACTCTTCTGATGGCTTACCTCCTGTGTTTGAGGCTTTGTTGTATCGGGTCTAGTTCAAGTGTGTTAAACAGTGAGCAACAAGCTGCACAGATGTTAATATGTGTGATAAATCTGGTTATTCTTTGTTGTGTGGCTCTAGAAAGGAGGGACAGGCTTCTGTCTGTGTGGCATGATCTCAGCACAGTATGTGCTTATGTACTTGAGCATTGTTGTTGCATTTCTTAAGTTCAGTGGAAATGAGATGAAATACTCCTGGATGACTGGCAGTGAAATGCTTTCTGTGCAAGGCACAGCCTGAGCAACACTTTGCGGGGGAAGCCTGTTTTACTGGATTAAAATGTTTTGTAAACTCTTGGAAAATGGGGATGGGGGGATTTTTTTTAACTGACTGCAGTTATTTACATGTGATACCACAGAAAGATGAAAGCTGGCAAAATCAAGGTCCTGTTAACAATCTGGCATTGAAGATAACTGTAGTTTTCAGTGTTTGTGGATCAGTTACTAACATGAGATGCAGTTTTTGTGATCTTCTGTGAATAACTGCATCAAATGTTGCTTGCCTCACTCCACTAAGAGTAACTCCACTAACACTGGTGGGACTACCTGCAGTAGCTGCAATGTCTGAGTGGTTGCAGTGTGCAAAAACACTCAAGGCAGCCAGAAGTGTTTCTTTAACCTGAAATGCAACTGAATATGTGGTTTCACAAAACTTACATGTTATGCGTGGTAGCGAGAATAAAATATTTCCCTTGGTTTAATCTAAAGGGTCCAGTGGAAAGTGATAAATTCTCTTTTAGAAGACAGAAGAGATAATCTTGTTGTCATGGCAACTGGTAAGTTACCTTTACATCTTAAGTAGCAGCAAAAAATCCTTTCCTTTCTGGGGAGAGTAGGATTCAAACTTGGAGACTGTCCATGTGGCTCACATGAGCAGGGTGCCCTGATTGAGACTTCAGTCTTAGCCAGCTATGCTGGCTACTTGTGTGTCTGTCCTAGCCTTTGTCACTGACCTTGGTGTAGTGAGGGGTAGCAAATGGATGCTGAGCATACTTACCTTGCATCTTTGTTCCTCTACTACAAAAACAAATGTCACTTGGGGGGGGGGGGGGGGGGTGTGCTTAACAAGGTGTTAAACCATCCTCTGTAGCTGTAGTTATAGCTGCATAGAAAGCGTGATGTTTCACTTCTGCCTTTTTCCCTTTAAGGCTATGGAAAAAGCTTGTGCTACCAGTTTCCTCCTGTTTACACTGGATCTACAGGAATTGTCATCTGTCCCCTTATTTCCTTGATGGAGGACCAGGTGCTGCAGCTGACGTAAGTAATGCAGTAGTAACAAGCTGCTGCTGTATTGCCTGTGGAAACCCACGGATTCTGCTTGTGGCATTTCCTGGTGTTTAAGGTTGCAGCTTTGTACAGCAAGCTGTTTGCATGTCGGCTGTAAAGCATATGTTTCTCAAGGAACACATGCAAATTGCGTAAATAGGCTAAGGTCACTGGATTTGTCAATTATGTGAACTGTAGGCTGAATTTGCAGAGGATCTATGCTGGTGGGTGGTTCCTGAAGGTGGATCCTTCTCAAGTATTTCGGGATTCATGGGCCCTTTTTGCACAGATGGAACTGATGGAGCTTCACGGGCTGTTTCAGCCTGAGAGTTATGTCAAAACTTGGTAGGGCTTCCTTTGAGTCTGAGAAGTAACATCTGAACAACATACGGCTGGAAGCTGTAAGCCATTCAGATCAAAGTTATAGCACAGACTTTGAAGACAGACAGTGTAGTAGGTCTCCTAACACCTGGCCTCTTTAATTCGTAAGAAGTCTGAGGGAACTAGTGGGTGACACTGAATGCTCTTACATGAGCAGATATAGGTGTTATCAAGATAAATCTCTTTGATTTTAATACCTGATAATGCTTTCTCTACATGTACTTGCTTTCTGTTATAACAGCTATTCACTTCTGACGCTTTTTAAGCTGTGGGAATCATGCTGAGTTGTCTAGTTCATCCCTGCCTTGTCCAACTTGGAAAGAATGGGCCTTTTGTGAAAGAGGGGATATGAAGATTTTTTTTGAAGTAAGGAGCATCAATTACATGTGGTAGCTTCTGCTTCTTCTGCTGCACATCATGACTGCAAGCAGATGAATGACTGGACAGCCTAAGCTGTCTCTATAGCCAGCTCCTAGACTGAGTATTAATCAGCAGGGTGTCTATATGTATTCAGCTGCTGCTTTGGCTTTTATTCGGTTTTCCTCAGTGGAGAGGGTTTATTCACCACATTCTCAGTGGGTCATTCATTTTGAAGGCTGGGAAGGCTGAGTTTCTGTGACCTAATGCGATTCCATAATTCATTTGTCAGTCGGGGTGCAGTTCTGCCAAGGACAGACAGAAACATGGAGGAGCGAGGTGGGAGAAGCTATCGAAACGAAGGGCTGGAACAAAATGCAGTAAATCACCAAGAGGACAGGGGTTGCAGGGTCCTGAAAGAGGTCAGGTATGAGGTGGCTGAGCTGATAAGCGTAATTGCTGAATCTGTCATTAAAAAGCAGCCACCCGATTGAAAATTAGCAGATGTGCCACCAGTGGCTCTCAAAAGATTGAAAGGCAGCATAAAAAAGTGCAAACTAGTAAGGTTTACATCCAAATGTGATGAACTGCATAAGAAAGTAAGAAACTTACTAAAGAAAGTAAGTTACTGTATGGTCTTCTTTTAGATGTTTTATTAGTAAAGTTAGTTCTCGGGCAAGGAAAATGGCCTTTATTTCTCTGATTCCTTATTGCACTGAAAAGGGTGTGTGGGGTGGGGGAACCACAGCTGGAGGTGAAGTGGATGTGCGTTTGGGTGGCAGGAATAGCCACTGTTCACTCCTGCTCTTTCAGAAGGTGTTTTTTCCCCACGGAGGTCTTTGGAAGAAAATAGTCTCTGACCTTGCAGCTTGAACTTGCTTTACAAAGTTCTGGCATAGGCTGAAAGCATTGAGGGTAAATCTGTTTGTGATTGTGCTTTTCATTTCTGCAGAATGTCAGAGATTCCAGCTTGCTTGCTTGGTTCGGCTCAGTCAAAAAACATCCAAGAATGCATCAAAGCGTGAGTCTTAACTAAGCTTTCTGGGACTGCATGTGCTGACGTAGGTGTATTGGAGAGGGAGGGTGTCGCCCTGATCTGTCATCGCTGAACCTCTTGATTCTGGCTCGGACCTGGAACCTGGCAGTCAGTGATCCTGCTTGCATTCACCCAGGCTGAGCATGGGGGAGGCTACAGCCACCCTCTTGTGCCCTCCGCCTGGGGCGATGGGGCTTGTTGACTCAGCATTACATTGTGATTTATACATGATTTTACACAGCTCTTAGACCTATATTTGTCGCCAAGTCATCACAACAGTCCTTTTTTTGTTCTAAAAGCTAGTAAATCTCTGCTGTTTTTCCTTTTCTTGTAACATTGTGTGTACTGCCTTGCTTTCCTATGGTTCTGGAATGCTTTCTACAGTCTTTACTTCCTCTTGTTCCATGTTCAGAAGTCTGTACTTGTTCTCATTTGCATATTCTAGGCAATCATGGCTTTGTTTTATTTGGTTGGGTTGTCTGGGGTTTTTCCTTCTGTGATGGTGTATTTGCTTGATGTTTCAGGGGTCAGTACAGGGTCATATATATGACTCCAGAGTTTTGTTCGGGGAACTTAAAATTACTTCAGGATCTTGACCAAACTATCGGTAAGTTGGGGATGGTGTGGGTGAGTTGGCAGGCAGTTTAAATTCATAGTTAGGTTTAAACTTTTTGAATGCTTGAACACCTTTCACCAATTCCTTACCATTAGCGAGCTCGGAGGTTTGTGTAGTGACTGATGATAAATGGTGCCAGAAGATCCTGTTGTTGATGAAGAAAGGTATCAGTGGATTGTCTTTAGTGTGGCCTTGGCATGGGACATTACAGAAGTTACTAGGAACAAAGGTGCCAAAACACTCATCTTTAAATCACGTGAAGTGCAATGTATATCACTACGTTTTAACCTCTTAAGTATTCTAATCTTTCTCAGAATGTAACAATGGAGTTCTGTTTTGAAATGCCTTAGTGCATCATAAAAATTCTCTTTCCGTCAAGGATGATGAATCTCATAGTAGGGTAAATTCAAAGCATGTAAACTCTAAAGAATTGTAACTTTTTTACTAAGGAACTGAGTTTCTAGTGCTGTAAGCAGGAAGGACTCTCTGGGGAGCAGAGAAGCCATTTGAGCACATGGAGTCCCAGGAAACTATGTGCTTGGCCTCTGACGCTAGGGTGCTTTGAGCACACAGATTAGAATGGGATATCTGTACACAAGTTGAGGATGTTTTCTGATTTGGAAAACATGCAAGGCTATTTTTCCAGGGGCATCTCTAACCTCTTTTCTCTATTTTTCTGGACTTTCACTTATCTCCTCAGTGAAGACCTGAGACACTCAGGCTGTGTTCTACAATCCAGAAAATAAAACTAATGACATCTGTAATGAGTATTTGTGACTTATTTAATAAGTCCGGGAAGCAGGGGTTCTGTAAGAGGTAGCTGAAGACTTTAACTCATTAAGAAGAATCTTGGATATTTGGAGCTTGGAGAAGGAGGCAGAGATGGTAGTGGGAGAATCCATAAAAGCTCTTGAGCCTTTCTTACAAAAGAGGCCGTTATAAAAATGAGCCTGGGGAGCCAGTACAGCAGAAAGCGTTCTAAAACCAAAAATTTAAGTGGGCTGCTGGTGCCTTCTCAGGAAAGCTTTAAATTGACCAGAATGGGGTGTTTGTATTGTGTAATTTCATTTGTATTTTATCACTTCCCATGTTGTTTTATCTTGTTTGTGTGTCCATGCTGTGTGTTTTGGTTTTTGTACCCACCAGGTATTACCCTCATAGCTGTTGATGAAGCTCACTGCATTTCTGAGTGGGGCCATGACTTCAGAAATTCCTTTAGAAATTTAAGCTCGTTAAAGAAAGCTCTACCATCGGTGAGGTTTTGATATGTTTGATGACCAATGTAAGAGAAGAGTACTATCTCATTTTGTGTGATAGTTTGAAATACCTGTCTTGTGATAGAGCTCTTTGGATGTATGTACCATGCTGTTTCAGAGTTTATTCAGTCTGTTTGTGATCGAGTTTTGTGGATTTTTTCTAAATGCTTAAATGAAGGATATTCTGAACCTGGACTACCAGCAATTTCTGAAAATTAAATTACTTTATGGATCCTTGTGCTGTGGAAGATGATGTCCCTAAGCTTCTGGTTAAATATTGAGGGATTTTTTATTTTTAAAACTGAGTGGCTTGTACGAAGATGTGACTGTGGTTTTTAGACATTCCTTGAGTGCATATTGCATAAGCTCAAGCTTAGAGCTGAACTTTACATGGTAGTCTTGGAAGTTTTGTCTTATGTTCCCTAAACTTAGCTAACCACATCAGAAAATTACTGCAGACTTGTTGAAGATTTAGCTAAAGAAAGCATGGATTCAGGATAACCCTAAATTGTAAATGTTCTGTCCCTGTCCGCTCTCCTGAACAGTGTAGTCCAAACCTCTAGGTAGCAAAATATTAACTATATTTTTCAAATAGCTGAGCTGATCCAGTGATCATAATGAGGTTAAAATGCCTGTTTACATCCTAGTTCAGTTTTGACTTTATAGGGTTTTCTTAGTTAAAATAAAAATCCATGAGATTGTGACTTCTGCCTCTCATTGCAGGTTCCCATTGTCGCTTTAACTGCGACTGCAAGTCCATCGATTAGAGAAGACATAGTGAATTGTCTGAACCTAAAGAATCCCCAGGTCACGTGTACTAGTTTTGACAGACCTAACTTATACTTAGAAGTTGGACAACAGAGTGGAAATATCATTAGGGATTTGAAGCAGTTCCTTATTAGGAAGGGAAGGTAAGGATTTAATCCTGTTTCACTGATCCCTCAGATATGCGTTAGTATTTTGAAGTTTTGGCAGTGTGTGCTAAGAATTGGTAGCAGTCCTAAACTGTTTTGGTGAGGAAGAGCCTGGGCTTTCTCCAGAGCTTAGCTTTCATACCGGACTAATCACTTGTGTAGTGTCCCTTATTGTGCCCACCCCCCCCGCCCAATTTAAAAAAAAAAGCTTTTGAGGCAAGAAGATAGGCTCTTGCTCTTTGCATGTTGCTAACTTAAGCATCTTCAGGATCATTTGATCCTGGGAGGAACTGCTGACACTGTAGCAATCTGATTATGATGGATTGACTGGTGGGTAACTTTCTAAACAGTGTTGTACAAAATGTGTGAGTAGTTACAAATCTGTGGCAAGACTTATTTTCTTATAAAGCTAATCCGAGTGGAAGAATTGCAGTCCTCTTCTGTTAGCAGGCCCATTGGTGTAGCCAGTCTGGCCCTGTTCTTGTTGCAAGCTGCAATGTGTGCCTCTACAGCAGTATAAATGAATTTCTCATTGCTTGTCTGTTATATAACAGTAGACCTTTCAAAAGCAACTTTCAAAAGTAAAAGCATATTTCCTGATGACTTCAAGGAAATTGGGGGGCCTTATCCTGCTGCTTTTACAGAGATCAGAATCTTCTGTGTTCTGCAAAATAAGCTTAAAGAGCACCAAATAACTTCCAAGTCCATTTTTCCAAAGGACAGACAATTTCTGTATGAGTGGACTAGTTTAAAATCTGTTTTGATTTCTAAATCCCCAAGAAGGTGAACTGCTGGCAGAGCTACGTTGCCTTTTCAACTAGGTTCAATCAGACTTTTTGCAGAAAGGTTGCTGCTTCTGTTCAGTGTCATTTACGTGTTGCTATTATCTATAGCAGTTCTGCATATGAATTTGAAGGCCCCACTATAATCTACTGCCTTTCAAGAAAGGCCACGGAACAGGTTGTGTCTGAATTGATTAAGCTCAGGGTGGCCTGTGGTGCATACCATGCTGGTATGGGAATCAAACAAAGGAGAGAGATCCATCACCAGTTCATGAGGGATGAAATTCAGGTACGTAGGAAACTAAGTCTACTTGGTCCTGTTTATAATTGCAGAGTTTCTGGTAGAGGAAAGAATTTGGGAATATCGGCATGTGTTTCCCATTTACTCAGTCTCCAATTCTGGGCAAAGAAATTGTTGGTCTATGCTGACAGTATTAAGATTCCTGGCTTATGTTTCAAATTTCTTCATATCTCTTTAAAATGCATGGCATCTGAGGGGAAAAAAAAATGGTGGCTGGAACAATATCATTGCAAGTTCTGTGAGCTGCTTTCTTCCTCCTGGAGCTAAGCAGGCAAAGAGTTATCCTGGGACTTTGTGTTACTCTTAACAATAGGTTTTGTGCCTTTTGTTTGAGAAACTACTTGAAGACACTCTGTTTGCCGCATAATCACTTGCATGTTTATAATCCTGTGCTCATGCTTTGATGGAAATCAGATTTAACAACAGTGCTGTGTGGAAATTGAGTGCAAGTTTGAAGGCATTGTAATTTAGGCTGGATTTTGAGTCTGTAGCAAAAAGTTGTCACCAGGTTTGTAAGCATTATTCTAGGCATGTCCTTCATGCTCATTTCAAAACATCCAGCATGTGGCTCCTGTTTTGTAGTGTGTTGTGGCTACAGTGGCGTTTGGAATGGGCATCAATAAAGCAGATATCCGGATGGTTATTCATTATGGTGCCCCTAAGGAAATGGAATCCTATTATCAAGAAATTGGGAGAGCTGGTCGTGATGGGCTTCCTGCTTCTTGTCACATCTTGTGGACTATGACAGACCTGAATTTTAGCAGGTAAATGACTGAAGACAACTGCTTTGACACAAAACATACCAAAAGAAAGAGGACCAGGGTAGGTTTGGTTGAAAATGTTGATAAATTATTTTCAGAATGGTTGGAAGTTCTTTTCTGCATACACACAGTACTAACTGTGCTGTACTTCTAGAAGATAATCAGCAAGTGCAATAATGTTAATGAGCTTTTCCATGTTCCAGTTCTGCTTTCTGAAGCTGCTTTGCAATGCAGACAGTGGTAAAACCTGGTTGCTGTCTTCTAAATCATCTGGCTTGGTTTTTGACCCATCATTATTCCTTGAGAGTGCTGGTGCTGTAGAATTACTTTTTATTCCTGCTACCTAGACACCTAAACGGGGGAGTACATTTTATATTTTTTTTATTTTTTTTTTTTTACATCTGGGTGGGGGAGTCCTAGCTGTAGAAGTCTCATGTTAACTTTGTCCATAGCAGTTATAAGACCACAGAAATACCTGAACTCAGTCACTTGAACTTGTCAGCCAACTGCCAGAGTCTGTGAAACCTTTTACTGCCCTAGCCTTTTTTGCAGGCAGGCAGAAACTTGCTTTGCTTAACTCTGAGCTGGAATGGTCTAGCTGTGTTAATGTGGTGCCTAGCACCTGCAATATTGGCTTGATTTTGAGGCCATGTGGCACAGCGAGTGTGATGCAGTTGGTAGCTCAGAGCATGGGCAGAACAAGTGTTCTATACGCCCACGAAGTACTCCCTTGCTATTTTCTCACTTGGATGCTTTCAGTCATTACTTCAAAAAATATTAAATTAAGCACTGGGTAGATGTGTCCTAACATGCCACCTCTGAGTTTATTGAAAGAAGAGTGGTGATACCCTAGCATATTTTGTAACGTGTTAGTGGCATTGATGAGAGCTTGCCAGAGTCTGGAAAACCAGAAAACGAGAGAAATTGCCCTCTCTTGATGCCCTCTGCCCTTTCCTCCCTTCTCTGTGTCTCTTTGGATTTCTGAAGCTTAGTAGCCTGTAGGGTAGGAAGAAGCTCTGTCTGTCCTTCTGCCCTCTGTATAGAATAACTGTCATATCTAGAAGAATGAGTAAGGTGCTTTTCTGAGCATGTGCCATGCTAGAATGATCAAGACTCTGGAGAAACAGGCAGGTATTTGGGGTCTGGTTTTAGTAGGCTTTTTTCTATCTGTTTCTGGTGAGTTTGAGGCTGTTGTCTGGCATAATTAATTTTTTGATGTGGGAGGGGAATAATGGTTCAGTATTTAGGGGTCTTCATGTTTTCACTGATAGACGTCTTCTGAATGAGGTACGCAATGAAAAGTTTCGGTTGTACAAACTGAAGATGCTGGGAAAAATGGAGAAGTACCTTGTGTCAAACGCCTGCAGGAGGAAGTGAGTACTGGAATCTATTCAATGCTTTGTCATTTCAGTCAGCTTTAAGAGCCTTTGACTTGGTCACAACTGGAGGCTGTAACCAGAAGGCACCTTCTACTGACTGTGTTCTGCAAACATGTTTTGTATTAAACAGCAGTATCAAAGTATGGCTTTGGGCATATTTATACACAGGCATCAAGTGTTTCCTTATTTACTTTTCAAAAAAACTCAACTTTTTCTGTAGAGGAATTGAGGCTAAATAATTGGCTCCCCAGTGAATTAAGTAATGATGCTGATTTCAACTCTGTTTTCTGCAATAAATTTAATGTGTAAATTCTTGGTCTTTTACTTAATTCCCTGCGTTCCCTTGGGTAGACTCATCCTGTCTCATTTCGAAGACAAACAGCTCCGAAAGGTTTCCTCTGGCATCATGGGCACAGATGAATGCTGTGATAATTGCAGGTCCAGGTAAGCTTTCTTCCCTGAAGACTGATACAAGAGGTTACATTCTCTCAGGCTGATTTTACTAGGGAAATTATCTGAAAGAATGGACCTTTTCATGCATCTGATGTTGCAGATGTTCAGCTTGAAGTTTATCTCTGAACAACTGTCTGTAAGTGTATCCTAAACAGTTGAACAAGCCATGAGGCAGCTTAAGCTCTAAGTTATGCTGTGGGAAAGCCTGTAAGCAAAGTATGGTCACAGTTCCTGAAAGGGTTGAGAGCTTAAACTGATGAAAAAAATGATACGTATTTCACAGTCTAAGTTCTGTTAGGTAATTAATCCCAAAAGGGAGCAATTGCAGGTGGAGTGATACTGTGTGTCTAAGGTTAAATTGCCTGAGCATTAAGGGAGCTGTTCTGTTACAGCGTGTGCTGACACGGGTTATTTCTAGCATTGCTAATAGTCTCGTGGCTGTGCTGAAGGGAAGCCAGGGGCTTGGTAGTCACACAGGTATGAGCAGAAACACCTTCCTCAGCTTCTCTCTCCTGTGTGCGTGTACACACTTCCCCTCAAGTTACAATAAAGGATTCCTTGTTCTTGCTGGTAGCCTGACACTTCCTGATCAGGTACACAGTGTTATATGCTGTGTGGCTTTCTGGAAAATGTTACTTATCCAGCTACATTTTCGAACCCTTGAGCATACAGGAAATCTTTGCCCAGTCACTACTACAACTAACCAAGAAGAGGATTTGAGATATCGTAATTTCTATCTTTGCAGTCAGGGAAGAGTCACGTGGTAAAATTGGTGCAGAACTGAAATAAATTGAAATAGATCACTGTCCTTTTTGTCCTCCTTAGAAGTGATTTGTACCAATAACTCAGTGGGTTCTTCCAGTCACTAACCCATGCATTTATAAACCCTATAAAATCTTAAATAGGGTTGCTTCTTCCTTCTGTATTTCCTCCTTTGTGTTGTTTTTTTTTCTTAAAAAAAGACAAACCCCTCTTTATTATTAGCTGCAATTAAAGTGTCTAATATGCTTAAATCAGTCCAAATACTCAAATACTAAAATCAGAAGATGATGGAGACAAAGTTATTCTGTCACGGCAAGTCCCATGAAGAACTGCTTACTGGTCAGTTGGACAGCTGTCTTAACCACAAGGGATTGTGACTTTGGCTTGGTCTTACGTTTTCAGTCTTAGCTGCTTATGCTTAAATGTGTGCAATTGTTGATACTAATATCACTTGCAGTGTGTATTTTATTTAGTTACCACTTGATAGACAACCTTTGTAAGAAAGGGAGGAGGCTTGATTTGTATGTGTTTAGAAATAGTTTTCTTTCTGTGTTTCAGAGCCTCTTGCTGTGCAGTCCCCAGTGCCTCAGAAGGTGGTTTACAGGACTTCGGGAAGCCAGCACATCAGCTGCTGTCAGCAGTGGTTGCACTGGAAGAGAAGTTTGGAACTAAAATACCCATTCTGTTTCTCCGAGGGTCGGTAAGTGTTAGAAAAAAATCTTTGTAAGACTTAAGATAGTGGAGGGACTGTTAGTGTCCCTTGGAGAGCCCCTTGGTGGTGACCTCAGAATGCCCCATATCTTTAGAAAATGTTAATTTGGATTTTCTGAAGGTACTCGGCACCAATTCTCATGAAGCAGTCTGGATTGTTGCCTTTAAAGGTAAAAGCCTTCAAAATAGTAGATCTTGTAAGCATGTTGTATTTTAATTCTGTGCATATACAGCAAAGGAAGAGTTTGTCTCTAAGCTCTGTCTCCTCTAGTTCTGTTTTTCTTAACAGTGAAATGTTCAGCCCTCTATGACCCAAGAGTTCAGCTTAGAAATATTAGCTGTTGTTTGCCTTGTTGTTGTCCTGTATTTTGTGGGCTGTTTTTTGTCAGTAATTGATAACTGTCTGTTAATTGGACTGATGTTCACATGTTTATTGGCAGAGGTTCTGAAGCCCTTCACATAAGGCTTGAGCTGTTGCAGTTTTTATGGCATGTTTAATGCTTTTGTAGAGACTGTTAAGTTTTGGTTTTTTTAAGATGACACATGATTTCCAGTATCCTAAAAGGAATAGCCTTTTCAGAATGAAGAATAAACACATCTTTTCTCAGTAATTAGTTGGTTTATGTTTGAATAAAGCAAATGATAGCTTGCATTTTAGCTTTGTGCTGCTGGCTGACAGTGGTGAGGTGGGAAGTAGGGTACTAGAATGAATATAAGTGATTTCTACATACCTGTACTTACAATGTTTTTTTTAAACAGCAGGCAAGAAACTCATAGAAATACAATGTGTGAGTAAGAGCAGAATAATTTTGTATGGTTACAACCCGGGGGAAGAAGTCACTTGTGTTACTTAATAAAACTAGGTGAATTATGTCCCTCTTTTCCTTAATAAGAGAAGCTGCTAATTGTCACACAAGTGTGTTCAAGGGGAAAAATAAGTCTTTAACAGACTCTAATGTAGTCTTGATTATTAATTTATTAAATGTTACTGGAAGTGAAGATGATGCCACATTTGTACTGCAAATACAGAATAACCTTTTACTGCCTACAAGAATACCCTTTTGTGGACCAACATAGTTCTTTGCTCCATTGAATCCATGCATGCTCTAGAATGAATGTATGAAATAATCAATGTCACCATCAGTTTACATGCTGTATCTGTGTAGGGCTGACTGATGTGTTGGTTTAAGGGCTTGTATATAGTTTATGCTTTGTGCTCTGTTTAAGTTAGTGGTAGCCCTTTGTAAAGTCCAGGTGGTCACCAACAGGCTTCAGGCAGAGCACGAGGGAGACCATGTTTCAGTGGATCTTTGAAAGCTGAGTCAGACCATAGAAGCGAACAAGGTCCTCTGGGAAGCTGAATTAGAGCTGCATTGACAGAAATATTATGCAAACCCTGCTAAACTGAGAAGAATATGCAACTCTTAAGGTCTCCTTTTATCAAACAGGGGAATTTGTAGCTATTTCATCAATATTTTATAGTTATTAGTAGTTTCAGTAACTGGTTGTGAGTGGCTTTTAGTAGTACCTCTAGCATTTGATAGATATGACTTGCGTGAAGCTGAAATTGTATTTTGGCCTCTGTTTGTCAGTCCTATACCAAGCTTCATTAAGCCCAAACATGGATGCAAAGTTTACTGTTCTACATCTTATTCCTTTTATAGTGATTTCCATTTCTGAATTGGTTGTTTAAGTTCAAAACCACGCTCTGAAAATGTGCAGCCATTGGAGTAATTAATGTAACTGGCATAACTGAAAGCTTAGGAATGTAGTCATGCTTTAAAGTAATGCATATTAAAATTTGAATGGGGGCTTTCTAGAAGTGACAACTGGGACTTGGTGCTTTCTCTTTGCCTGCTCAGTAGGCAATTAACTTGTGTTCACCATCAAGACTCTTGATCCCATCAAGCAGCAAGCCAAGTCCTTCTTCCCTGTGGCTGGCTGTTCCAGCTTCCATCCCCTGCTGCTAAGGGTCTGAAACAGGCTCCTCTTCCTGCTGCTCCTCTTGCTGTAGGTGCAGGGTAGCAGCTCCCTGACTGTCTGAAACTCTCCAAATTGCTCCTTGCTGTGATCCCTGGAGATGGTACGGGGCTCAGCAGGCCACTGTGTACTGACTGCTGCCTGTCCTGGATTAACTTTTTTCACTTGGCTTCCTCTTCTACATCAACCTGCTTTATTTTATTTTATAAGGATAAACCACGTTCTTGAGAGTAGGTACTTTGTGTTTGCATAGTGCCTATGACAAAGGGACTCCAGTAGGAGTATTGGTAAGAATCTGGAAAACTTGTGTTAACAACCAGCCCTATAAATGGTAAGAGGTGAGCTTCCACCAAGCTGTCTTCTGTTGTCGAAGGTGATAATTCAGGCACACCCCCCAGCTTTTCTTCCACCACCCCCTCCCATGGGATGTCCTTATCTAACCAGCATTGCAGATAGGTAGGTACACACAGACACTCCCTGGAGGATGTGATTAGTGTATATAATGCATGTGCATATATATAAAAAACTTGTTTGACCATGTAGTTTCCCCTCGGGGAAGAGGGATTCGGCAAGTGCAAATAACAAGGTCTGAAGCCTCCTTCCTGTTGATTTCATATGCTAGTAATAAATTGAAACTTTTTTCTGTCTGAGACACTTTAACCTGCTAATGCTTGATCCACTGTTACCTTCCTGTTTCAGAAAGGTTCTCCACTTTTCAGGCTTATGCCAAGATTTTCCCCTTTTGTTAAAGGGGCTTTAGCCCATTGACATCCATTTGGACCCCAAGACTGGGGCGGGTGAGAACCCATCAGACAGGAGCTAATCAGCTTTTTTTAGTCTGAACCATTGGTAAGAGTTGAGTAAATCGGTGGCAGCTTGAAACAAAAAAACTGTGTTGCAGTGAAGGCCAGGGGAGTAGAGCAGACATCCGTAGTGAGTTTGCTTCTGGCTTTGTACCTGTCCTGGGACTTAAACAGGGCTTGTTGATTTATTTTTACTTCTGTAGACTTTTTAAGAACGGAATGGGTAACTGCTGCTGTTGGAACTGATGCAGTGTAAGACTGAGCTGAACTGGTTGAATACAAACTGCACTAGATGACTTGCTTTGCTGTGGATGGCTGGGTTGTTCCTGTAACCCCCTTCATATACAAAGGGAGATGTTCTGCCTGGTCTGTGATCTAAGCGTAGGTTTGTCTGGGGTCTTACTACAAAAGAAAATGGTAATCTTGTCACAACCTTGGCAGAAAGCAGTGGAGTAGATTAGGTTATAGAGATGAATCTGCTCTTCAGGTGGCGTGAAGGAGGCTTGTGTTCTTACTGTTGAGGTGCTGTATGTGTCGTGGTTGCAATGGGTGTTATGTAAACTTGAAAAAATGTATTGGCTTGTGATTTTTCTGAAAAGTTCTTCTGTGGAAAAATGTTCTTGAGGACATCCTTCTCGCATCCCAGGTTTTTGGTTTACTGGCTGTGTTGGAAACTTTCTTCCACAGGGACTAGAGATGTCTAACTAATTCTTTTAAAAATTTCAGTTTTCTCAACGCTTGCCAGACAGATACCGAAAACACCCTCTCTTTGGTAGTGGAAAAGACTGGCCGGAGAACTGGTGGAAGTTGCTCTGCCAACAGCTGATAATGGAAGGATTCCTTAAAGAAGTATCTGGGCACAGCAAGTTTACAACCACATGTGTGCTTACCCAGAAGGTACTTTCTGGTGTGAAACTACCCATCAAAAGCTTCTCAGAGTAATCTATAGCCAAGCCATATGGTTTCTGTCTTACAGGGTAGAAATTGGCTGGTAAAGCCTGGATCTGCCTTAAATCCAAGTCTTATGTTACTGTCCAGTGAAGACTTTAATCTGCAGAGACCTCCTAGAAGGTAATTATAGTACATGTGTTCTCTTGAGCACTTTTTTTATTCTTTTAACATCCGATAAGTTTCAGAAGCCTGCTTCTGAAGATGGCTAGATTGGACAGGAGACTTCTGCACTTGATTTTTCTAGGCAAAGTTTTCCCTTAAGCAGTATCGTAATACCAAAAAAGTCAGTGGGGGTGCCTGGATAGGCATTTCTATTGACTGCTCATGTCAGAGGTAACATGTTGTCTAGTGCTCCTGAGAGTGCATGGCTTACAGCTTCAGTCTGACAGTGCCTCATCACGGAGGCCTTTAGTGGAGCTAATCAGATGGCTGAGTAAATAGGAAGGTTAGTGGGGAAATGTAGTTTAGAGAAACTACCAAAACTAGTCAGAAAGCATGTGTCTTCATCAGTGATTCTGGGTAGCCTGGAAGCGTGTTGTTGCAATGCATCCTCATGGAGAACATAATCAGCTAAAGGAAAGAAATGGTAGAAGGAAATCATCAAGATTCATGTTCTTTCTAATGTTTAAGAATTAAATGGTGAGGCTTTAAATAAAGCGGCTAATGACTTGTTTTCCCAATTATGCACTTGACCTACTTCATTAAAATTAAGCTGAGAATGAAACTGAAAAGCCTTTATTCTAACAAGAACTGATTCAACACAAAAATGTAATAGTCTTTGTAATTGTCTTTGTATTTCTTCCTGTGAAAACTGAACTATTTCAAGTCCTGATAAGTTTGTCTGCAAAGGTGGGGTGTTTTTTCAGTAGTGGTTGGGTATTTACCATCAGAGTATATAGCTCCAAGAAAATATCATGTTAAGTTTTGATTGTCATCTTTTTGCTCCTGGTTATACTTTATAAACAGCATTGTGTTGGTCTTCACAAACGTTTAATTCTTACCAGCCCTTCTGAGGTGAAAAATAATGAAGTGGAGGTTGCAAAGGCTTTGCTGTGACAGGAAATAATCTTAAAACAAAGCTCTTCGGTGCTGTCTTTAGGAAACTGTTCTGTTATCAAGATTGTCTTAGTGTTGCTAAATAAGTTAATTGGGTAATGTCAAAAGTACCAGTTTTCTTTTGCTTTCTTATGCTCTACTGTTGTGGTGTTCTCGGGTACTGTCTACAGGTCTTCTAGAAGAAAAATGCTTATTATCAAACAGTAAGCAAAAGCTATATGCTTAGTGCAAACCAGAAAGTGGGTACTAATCTGTTTTCTTCAGTAATGGAATTTTTAAAATGAAATCTTTCTCAAGTGTGTCACAAATTCTGGGTTTGTCACCAAAATCTTTGTTTCTTCCATAAGACAAGATTCTTGTTAATTGTTAAAGTTTTAGTATTAACAGTCTTAGAGGTCCTCAGTGGTTTTTTGTAGAATGATGGTACTAACAGTTAAAAAAATAAATAATTAAGAACTTTTGATTTGCCAAAGAGATCCCTGTACAAAGTTCAAATCAGTTTGCTTGGCAGAATACTTTTTTTTTCTCCAAGTGGCAGTGTTGCTGTACAAATGACTTGGTCTAATTTAATAAAACGAACTGTATCTTAATCACAGCAGTAGGCGTTTACCTATGCTCTCAACGCAGCGCTCCCCAGGCATGAAAGGAACAACGCAGTCGCCAGTCAAACAGGTCTGTATGAGTACAAACCCTCTTGTGCTTTGTCGTCTGTCCTTCCTTGTATCAAAAAAAAAAAATAAATATTGCGAGTGTATCATGGTGTCACAAATGAGTATTTTGCTGCAAACAGCAGCTTCAGTGGAAGGACTGGTAAATCAGCATTTGTCTTGTTCTTTTTTTATAGATGTCTCTGTACGATATGTTTTCATCTGAGAGAAAAGTTAAAACTCCTCCAAGAAGCAATAACATGCTTAACAGGTACAGTGTTCTAAATGAAAACAGAATTACCAAACTTTGTGTTAATAGGGATACTGTTTGTAGGATGATCCTTAAAAACAGCATTCTCCTATATGAAGTGACAGTAAAAATCTTTAATATATTAAAAAAGAAAAAGTGCTTAAAACTTGCCATACATTGCATTATAGTTCAAAACATTGAACTGTTATAATATTCAACAGACATAGGTAAATTTGGCAAGCTGTGTGTACTTGTAGTGTTGCAGGCAAAGTGAACTTTATTAATTGCTGAAGTGCAGACTTTCTCACTGGTGTTACTTCAAATCCAAATGTTGATTAAAATGGAGCAATAACAGATTTATATTGGATACTTACACTGGACTTGTGTTTTTTCGGTCTGTTTTCTATGTGATGGTTGAAACTGTAATGGATTTTAACCACACAGGAAATGGAGAATGGGTTTTTTCAAACTGTTTACAAATATAATTCAGGTTGAAAAGTGACAAAGCTGTGACTTGCTCTTAAAGCTGGTAGAACTGAATGTATGTGTAGTGCAGGGGCTATAAGCAAGCATGTAGGTTTCTACCTTTCTACACTAGTCTAGAGAAGACTGAGATCAAGCTGAGGCTCCCTCAGGTCAAAAGAAATAAAACAAGATTCTGCAAAGAGCAGCCCAAGTAATTTGTTTTCCTGGCTTGTGTGGTGCTTCAGATTAAACCCACCTTGCATTTCTGAGCAGTTCGATTCCTCCTTCAGGCAAGCATCCTGATGCTGGCAGATAACAGGAGAATAAGATATGTCACTTCAGCTGAATAATCACCACTGTAGCTGTGTGAAGAAAAATTAGTTGAGGGACAGCTACAAACCAGAAAAAGTGTTATTTCACACCTTGCTTGGGAAAGGATGCTCTTACTCGAGCTTGTCTGTGAACAGATATTGCCATATAATCACAGCAGTCTAATTAGAGGTAGATATCCCTAAGTACATGAGCCCATGACTACATGAGTACATTAGCTACATGGTAGCTGTGGTGTGCTGTTTTCTAGGCAGACGTGTCTAGCAGTAATGTCAGCTAATTTTGCTTACAGCACAGCAGCTGTGTCCTTGTCACTGACGCTTTTGGAGTTATTAGCTCTTTTTGGCCAGGATTAATGTTATCAGTCTTGCGGAAAAATATGTAAGGTGTTTCTTGTGGGATGCTCTCAGAATAATGTCACGAATGGACATTATAAGGTGCTTATAAGAACATGTTTTTGTTAAAAATATGTGAATCTAGCTGTTGATAGGGATATTGGTGGGTTGGCTGGCTTGGGTTTTTTTACATAAAACTGCCACTTCATCTGCTTGAGCTTCATGCAGTAAGAGGCTATTTTTAAGTTATGGGACGAGACACAGAGGAATTCTGTTACACTAGGGATACTGCTGATTCTGCCCCAGCCAGCTCAAGTTCTGTAGGAGTGCAGTGCTAGCATGAGGTGGCAGACCACAGTCTGATGGTGCTGTCAGACCAGGCAAAGTAAGTTGTGCTGCTGCTTTTCCCACAGCCTTGTGCAAAGTCCCCAAATAAATCAGTGTAATGCAGGGCTTGTTTCACACATCTTTTATTTTTTATTAGTGTTGCAGAGCACTTCCCGGTGAAATCTTCTCCTCTGAAGCCCCCAGAACCTGTTGTTTCCTCCCGAGAAAAAGAACTAGAGGTAAGGTGTTTTTGGAAGAGGGAGGATATCAGTGAATTGTAGCCAACCTCCAGACCAAAGTTGTCCTGTGTTGGAGCAGTAAGCTTGGGCAGCTCATAATATTACAAAGATGTTTTGAATAGAAGTCCTAGGAGAGGATTTAACTGTCAGGATGGGTTAATGGATTGCAGTCTTTCTGTATATTAGTGTCAGAATGAGGGAAGTTGTAAGTTTTCCTCTCCTTAATTATACCTATGTGAGTGATTTAGAGCTGCTTCTTGAGAATTTGGCACTCTTCTTCACAGGCTGCTCTGTATGGCAAGTTGCTGACTGCTAGACAGAAGGTAGCTAATGAGAAGGTAATTCCTCCAGCTGTCTTGGCAACCAACAAGATCCTGGTGGAGATGGCCCGAATAAGGTAAAACGAGCATGTGTGCATGTTGTACAAACTGAGAAGGTTGCAAGCCAAGTCATGAATCCCCTTTCTGCTTTTGTTGAGAGATCATGCCTCATGGGTAGAGGAGAAGCTTTTTTCCTGAGGATCTTCATTTACTCTAATGCCCTTGTAAACCACTGACTGGTGTAAGTTAAAAAAGTTACTGACATCAGACTTGGTTCTTCGTTCTAGTGACTACTAAAAAAACCTGACAATGTTGCCTGACTT
The DNA here is from genome assembly GCF_015220075.1 of Falco rusticolus. Classification (NCBI taxonomy): domain Eukaryota; kingdom Metazoa; phylum Chordata; class Aves; order Falconiformes; family Falconidae; genus Falco; species Falco rusticolus. Next base: position 103,795,571 of record NC_051187.1, read on the forward strand.
TGTATCCAAGCCTCCTATAAGGTTGGCCAGTCAGAGGAAGGTGTATGTTTTGTACTAATCCTTATCTTTCCATCTGCTTCCCTCCAATGTGTTTTAATCACTTTAGTGTGCCCTTACCCTGCTAAGGGTCAGCCACAGGTCAAGAGCTGTCCCTTACCTTGCATGGGTGGCTCTGTAGTATAAAATAACAAGCACGACTTAGTCTTACTCTCAGCAACTGAAAGGAGGGTGAAAAAATATTTTCTTGTTGTATGAGAGGGTATTGTAGGGCAGCTCAGTTGATAATGCATCTGAAGTGCCTTCCCCAGCTACTAAAAGCTATTAGACAATGTTACTTTTGGAATGTGTTGTGTTATGTTCTTCCATGGAAGAGCTCTGGGCTTACGTGCTCTTGGGAGGTAAAAGCGAATAAAGATGTGGTAAACAGATCTTCCAGAGCACTGAGTAGCAAACTTGAATGTTTCTGCTGTGGCCAAGCTTCATGATTCAGAATTTAGTTAGTTGAAGAGATGGTGAGGGTACAGTAATAACACTTTCAACTTTTGCCTAATAGATCTGTCATACACAGACACTTGGATGTTTCAAAGCACTGGCATAGGACATTTCCATGGCTTTTATTATTCATCCTAAACCAGGCCTACGAGTGTTCAGAATGTGAAGAGAATTGATGGTGTATCTGAAGCAAAATCCACCATGCTGATACCTCTCCTGGCTGAAATTAAGGACTTCTGCCAAGTAAATGGTTTGCAGGTATGATTTACTAAAGTGTCTGCTGCTTTGCAAGAGCCTTAAAGACATAACTTGGTTTGTGCTGTTGGGTTTCTCCTTCAGAGTTTGTCCTCATCACAGCTCTTCCATCCAGGCCTGGCAGGGAAACTTGCTAGCCTGAGATACAAGTAGACCTCCCAAATCTGAACGTGCTACTTGACAATGACATTGGGACCTGGCTGGTATTCCAGATTGTAGTGACCTTGAAAGTCCAGAACATCCTTGTAAAGGTCACCCATCTGGCCAAGCTGAGTGTCTGAGAGGTGCTGTATTATTGTGATCTGGTGCTGGAGGCCAAGGCTAGAATAAATGTTCCTTCAGCATGGTTTGACTCAGACTTGGAGGGCAGGGCTTTTCTTCCTCGAAGTTTCTCCTTGGGAGACTGGCAGAAGAGCTTAGATTTCCAGCTGTTGGGAAATACTCCTATTGGTTCTCTTCCTGCAGTTGTTTCCTCTGTCTGAACCTCTCTTTGTAGAGTGGCTCCTCATCAGTCACTATGAGGAGAGACCCCACTAGGGAGGGGCCGTGGGAGCAGAGGATTAGAGGAACTATGGAGCAGTTCTGCTTTGAGGATCTTAATTTCTATGTAAATATACAGTTAAAGGGACTTATCTAGAAAGCAGGTAGAGGAGCAATACTGCTACTCTGTAATGCTTGAGAAGATTCTGTGGAGTCATCTTTCTGTGTCACAGAAAGCTATTATGATCTAGGAATGGGGACCAAAAGCATTCTTTGCTGCTGGCATTTTTGGGTTTTTTTTCAAGAAATCTGTGTTGAGCAAAGAGTTAAAAAAAATGGAGCAGTTTCCCATACTAAGCAGCAGACTGAATACCCCAGTTTCTTCTGACACAGTAGTCTTACATGTCATGAGCAACACTTAAGAAGTTGTATTAATACTGTTTTTCTGGGGTTTTTTTGCAAGTCCCTTGGACAATCCCATGCTTGCTTTATTAAGATAGGAGTAAGTGGTATCCATTTGGATTCCCTCTTTTGCTTTGTTTTTTGGGGTTGTTTTTTTTGTGGAAAAGTGGACTTGGGGTCAAAACCAACCGTTGTAGATAAGAATGACTCCATTTATGTTACTCTTCCAGGTAACTTTGAATAATGGGAGAGTGATCCATTCTCTGTTACTGGGATATAATTCTTCTAAATCCTTTATCTCCCTTAGACCGACACATTTCCTATATCTGGATCTGAAGATCAGAAGAAAGCATCTCCCTGGAAGCATACTAGAGCCCTCTCCCCCTCAGAGCATGTCACATATATCCTGTTCCAAGAGAAAAATCTCTCTCTGGTAAGCTCTTCCCTGTGAAGGTCCTGTCCTCGTTGAAAATTAATGGTGGGGATGCTTTGTCTAGAGGAGGGGGATTTGAAAATTCTTTTAAATCCTCTGCCCAGTACTGGGGCAGGGTTGCTTAAAAACACTGAGACCAGTATCTTTCCTGGCAAATGGTAGCTCGTTTAACTTAACTCTAAGAACCGGTGAAAGTACAAAACATTGGGCTTGCTGTGAGGTGGGATACAGTGAGATAAGGTACAGCTCCCTACTCGATACATTGCCCACACAGATTGGCAGGGCATCAGGCAGAACTGTTCAGTACTGTTACACAGCATGCTGTTCTGTAGCAGGTATTCTGTCTGTTTCTGTGTATCTTGTCACAGTAGTAAAGACACATAAGAAAAACTTCCTAATCCAGTAGCCTGCTGGAAAGGATGCTAAATGTGGGGCTGTATTTAGGCTTATCTTTAAGGTTAATAATCATTGGGCTAAATTCCACTAACTCTGTTCTTGGTTTAGAAAGCAAATTCCCATTCCTTAGCCTGTGCCATATCAATGTGTAAGACTTGCATGTCAAGAAACAAAGCTCAGGGGAAGATTCAATGCAAAACTAAAGTTGAAGTGCAAAGTATTAATGTGGTTTTCTAGTTCAGATTTTGGAAAGCTGTTTCCCTTTACAAACAGAAGTTGAGGAAAGTTACCTGCTATGTCTAAGTTGTTGAGGTGCTACAGGGCATGTGACTATACTAGCATCATGCCATGTGCCCTGTCAAGATGAGCCTTGTGAGCTGCTTCGATACAGTTTTATTTATTGCTTTTTAATCCTACAGTAGGAAACTGAAGTTGCTGTGAGTTTTTCTGTTGTCCCTCCCAAGAGTATAAGTAAACCTTGTCTAATAATCCCTAACTTCAAAGTGTACCTAAAGACTAATTAACAAGAAACAGTTGTATAATTATTAATGGGTAACTTGATGCTCTGTATCCACTAACCCTGATGATTATATGCACAATATGTGTATCGTCTGGGAAGAAACTGGTAGAAGCTTGAAACATCTTCTTTTGAGGAAGACAAGTAACCAGTTGGAAATAATCTCCTTGAAAAGTACAAGCTTAGGTAGAAAAAGTTTGAGATGTTTTTCTTGAACACAAATTTTTTAAGAGAAGAATTAATCTAACAGGTTTGAAAGTGAGGGGGATCTTGGTTTGGTATTGTATATCTTCTGCGTGTATGTCATGAATTATATGGGCCACTGGAAGGTCAGGTGCATCACAGCAGGAGACATCTGAAGCTTTGACACAGAAATCTCACAAAGTAGGAGCTGGGTTGATACTTGGACTTAATTGTGAGGCGAGGGCATCTGTTTCCTTTGTGGTAGAAGTGGCTGGGATTCAGCTGCCACAGGGTGGAAAGTGGGTGGTGGCGAGTGTTGTGACACAGCGGATGGGAGCTATGAGCGGGCTGTAGCAAGCCTGTGAGCTGGCTGCACAGCAGCCTTCCCCTGTAGAACCTCTGTTCATCTGAAGTAAGCTCAAGTAGAGATGTTGCACTCGAGTTGAGAAGTAGTAGCCTCAAGAGAAAAAAAAAGTGCTCTTTACAAGATGGAAAATAAGAGATGAATACTAGGACTAATGAAGTGGTTTTGGAGCTTTGTCGCACTGCTGTGTGCCAGTCTCCCCTGATTGCTTTTTGAGCATAGGAGGTTGCCGCGTTTTGAGCTTGTGGTTGTATTTCAGACACTTCTGCCACCTCAATCCCTTCTGCCTTTGTTTCCCTAGAGGACTATAAGTGAGAGCAGATCTCTGCCTCTTTCTGAGGTTGGCACTCACCTGTTCCAGGCAATGAAAGCTGGCTACCCTGTCAACCTGGAGCAAGCAGGTTTGACTCCTGAAGTTCAACAGATCATTTCTGATGTTATCTGTAACCCTCCTATTGACTCAGGTGAGTATCACAGCCCTTACCTGAAGGTTCTCGTGACAGTGGCATACAGATGAAAGGAATAAAAACCTGACAGCTCAGTTGCCGCTTTAGGTAGAACCTGTCATTTCTGGAAGGGCTGTGGCAAGGCAGAATGTGGCAATGCCAGGGTCATTCCTTTCCTTTCAAGATTGCCTTGTAAAACAAGGCAATTGTGATTGATTAAAGAGCAAAAGAGGGTAGTCCTTTACAAATGCTTTCACTCAATTGTATGGCTGCTGAGAAAAGTCAGGCATCATTAACCCTGTATTTACTCAAGTGTTTTTGGAGAAAACCATCAGCCTGATGCAGTCTGCCTGTAAGTATGGGCATCTACAGAAAATATGCTGAATAAGAGCTGTAGCATTATCCCCAAGGTATCTTATCTGTAAGATACCTGTTTAGGATGAGGAGGCTAAGAACTACAGGAGAAGTGTTCTTCCTCTTAACGCTGTCATCTGGTGCCATGGGCTTGTTCAGGGGCTGCAGACAACCATGTCCTAGTGGTTCTGTTTGTTAGGCTGGCAGAGTTTGCTGACTTGCTAGCTTTGTTACTCTTGTCCTATTGCACATTAATGTGTCTTTTCAGCAGCAGTTACAGGCTCAAACCAGACTCTCAGATTGCTTTTGAGTGCCATGATAGAATGGAGAATTGACATGGCACTACATTTAAGAAAGCAGAGAGGCTTTTCAGCCTGAGCTAATGTAGCCTTCCTCTCAAGAGAAAATGGTTGATAGGACATACGAGTTGGAGGCAGGAGATTCTGATGTTCTACACTAAATCTGGGGACAATAAGTTTGTGTGAGCACAAATGAGGTGGGGATTTATCCCATGAGCTCATGATCTGCTTTCTTATGGGTCAAACCTACATGTTGTTTTTATTCTTTTCTGTGCCTTAATCTATCCTATATTATAATAAGGGATGACTGATAGGTTTTACAACAGAAGAAAACTGAGTAAGGGGCAAGAAGATTAAAAAAACAATTAATATTGTATTTATATCTTTTTTCCAAGACACCACCAAAATTCAAGCAATTAGAAAACTTGTTCCTGCAAATATTGAACTGTATCTCATCAGGATGACTATTGAATTATTGGAGAAGCAGCACAGAATTAAGTCTCAGCATGGCTCGGGCATCAGAAGGATGTTGGTGTGGTCAGAAGGGTGCCAGGAAAAACCAGCAGCAGATCAAGCAAGCAGGGAAGATGCCTTGTTGGATAAAACAAAGGTTAGAAAAAAGTATAAAACTGGTTTTGTGAAAAGAACGTTTCCTCTTCGTAGGAGTAGACTAAAAGCCTTTTTTTTTTGTTGTTGTTGTTGCTGTTTCCAGTAGTGCTTGGTGTCTCATCTTCACGATCCGTCTTTCCCTCAGCTTTGATTAGGACTGCCTCCCTCTCCTGCTCTGAGCATTGCCCTCAGAGAACCAGAGGGTTCCCCTTGCAAAACATTTCTTGACTTAGGAAGAGGGCTGCACAGGGGCAGCCTAGCTGTGATCTGTTAAACAGGTCACCTGAGCTGATCTGTTCCCATGTGGGTTGTCAACTCCTTTCTACCACAGCAAGTCCTGGAGATGCAGCCCAGGAAGATGAGGCACATAATGGTCCACTGCTGTGGACCATCACAACTGCAGCTTAATAGTGGCCTCTGAGAGGAGGGATGAATGCTTTCTGCTGCTGTCCAGCCCTTCTGGATGTGGATGCAAAAGGTCCTGTGTAAAATCCTGGATTTATAGTAGCTGGGGTAGTGGGGGAAAAAGGTGAATATTCCAAGTTCTCGCCAGTATGGAAGCCTTTGGTAAGCTGGATCCTTCATAGCCACAAAGTCTATGTTCTGCCCTTGCCTTGCTTCTCTGCATTGGTACCTGATCACCAACCTGATGTGAGAAAAGTGATTCTCTTCCTCTGCAGAAAGCTCTAAGATAGTAGGAAAGCTGAGAGTGTGAAAAAGCCACAGGTAATGCCTACTAGAAATGTCTCAGTCTTTCATGGCTTCCTCTCTTGCTTGAAACTGCTGGGTGTAGCTGTGATAAAAAAGAAAGTGTCATGCCATAAGTCTGACTCATTGAGGAGAAATTTCAGGAAATAAGGAGCTCTTTGTTGCTCTTTGAGAAAGGACAGGCTAGTGTTCTGAGCCCTCAGCTGGCCTTGGTGTGTCCCAAGTCCCAGTTCAGCACCTTGTACAAAAGGCCACCCTGCACTGAGTAGCTCCTGGGGGAAATTCCAAACTCTACAGACTTTTGCTGCCTGTGCTAGGATTTCATGTCTGTTCCTTACAGGGCTTGTGGTTGATTTCTTGAACTCTGGCTCACACAACTTCTCAAACCTTGCCATTTCGCCAGCTTGATTGTTTCTTGTATCCCTGAGTGCTGTTTTTTCCTACTATATCTGTATCTGAGCCTTCTCTTTCCTGAAGTTGACTTTTTGGCAGTCCAATTGTTTGAGTTCTAATTACACTTTCTTTTCTGCTACTGTTAGCTGCTGGAGCTAGTAACAGGAATGACATGCTATTAGAAATCAAATTTATATTATACAAATGAGTAGGCTGCAAATCCACAAGCTAATCCAAATAGTCTTTATTTACTTCTCCTTCAGAAGATATCCTGGTTCTAATAATTCCCTGTAGGAAACAGCTTTTAAATCTGCTAATGAATGTTCTTGCATTTTTAACAACCTTACATTACCGCTACTTTTACAGGGTAATTTGATCAATGCGACATTGAAGGAAGGAGCTGAGAAAACCCATCTGCAAGCAGTGCCTTTGGCTTCGGTAAACAGATGTTCTTACTGTAATAAAGCATGCAGTAGACTTGCCATTAGCTATGCTCTTGGTAACACAGAGATATGTACTTGATCCAAAAATCTCAGCTTGGCTGTTGCAACCTATGACCAGCAGGCATTATATAGAGATTAGAAGTTAATATATGTGCCCACTGTGCCATTTCAAACTGGCACCTTTGCTGTAAAAACACATTTGAAAACACAGCACTTCTGAGTCAGAAGCATGTATTTCAAGTTCTCAGAGCCACCAGGATGGAGAAAGTATTCTTCACTAAAAAAAAAAAAAAGACACCACAAAAAAGCCCAAGTTCCGGTTCCCTTGTGTTTGAAATGGATGTGTTTCACTTGCTCAAATTTTATTGTGGTGAAATGGGTAAGAAATGGCTAGTGATCTCATTAAGCATAGGTGTTGCAACTCTGTTTATAATTACTCATTAACTTCTACAAAAAAAACCCCTCCAAAATGCAGCCTTTGCATCAAATCTGGTTTGCACAGACTTAAGCTTTAATGCTGTGATACATGTAATAGCCTGCTTCCTCACTGTCCTATGGGAAGGCTGCGCAGCACATGGATGACAGCCAGCCGGGTAGCAGCGGGGCAACAGGCAGCCCAAAGCCCATCACTCTGGCCTCCAGTCATCAGCCTGCCCTCAGTCCTGTTGAGGAGGAACTGTTTTCTGACTCTCAGCCAAAGGTGAGTGTCTGTAACTGTGCCAGGAGCAGAGCCCAGACCTGATGTTTTGGGTGTTGATCTTTAACAAACCAAAATCCAACTTCCTATCTGGGTTCTTTACTATGCCTAAAACCTTGGCCTGGATTGCCAGGCAACTTTTCTTGTTAATATCCTTGATGTAGTGACAGCATGGTGCTTGTGTTGCCCTTGCTAAGCCTGGATCTACCACTTTCACAGCATCAGCCTGCTACAGAATTTTTTTTTTTCTCCAGTACATCTTGTGAGCCCCCTAGTGGAGATGCTTCCAGCACTTTGAGAGGCGCTTGGCTCCCTGTCCTCTTTCAGGTTGTGTGAAGTTGTATGCTGACCACATTAAGGATTTTTGCACTGGTGTTTATATAAACACAAGTTGTATGAGCAAAAATACAGTGTTTTTTCTAAAGGGAGCTTGTCTCACTCTGACCAGCACTACTTGCTGTACAACTTGCTTCACTTTGAAGCTGGGGTGTTGATGCAAGTGCAAAACAATGCAGACAAATCATTATTCATGGTCTGGTCAGCGTTAAGTAGTATAATTCCTCAATAGCACAGTAGCTATCTTACCTGAAACACTAAACACATTATGTCATAATCTTTTTGGTTGCTGGCAATAGCCTCAGAGAACTTTCAGAACATAATTTTGAAGTAAAGCCCCTTTTTTGTGACACCAGAACAAAGCAGGATCAGTATAATGGTCCCTGCACCCTTCCTGCTTTGCCCAAGCTTGGGCTGGGAGCTCTGGAATTGTGTGCATACCTTTTGATGCAAGCGCTGAAGCAACCTCTCTCCTGGCTATAGATCTCTTCTCCTGATGTGTTTCCCAAAGGCAGCTTGCCAGCAGTCTGTTCATCTCTAGATGAACATTTTGATAGAGATTGGTTCTTCTGTTATTTAAAAACCAGTAGCTGAAGGATGAGCAGAAACCCACTTGTCTCCTAGCTGTAAGCTCTTACAGGAATTCATGGCTTAGTGTGGCCATGGCATCTCTTCCACCACAGAGCAAGAGATGAACCCAAAGTTCAGGGGGAGCGCTGTTATGTTCAGACTCGTAGGGGAATGTAAACCTTGAGTGAGTCCTGCAGAAGATGCCTTGCCCAGTTGGTGACAGGCACCCACAGCTGTGTTTGGAGGTTTCAGTTTGTTTTGGTTTTGTGGGTTTTTTGTTTTTTTTTTTTCCTCAAGTAGTAATTGCAGGGAGGTACCAGGTACTGCTGATATTTCATCGGTTTGGGGCATCCACTTTGATCCCCTGCCTTGGGCTGTATTCTTTCACAGGTCACACACTGAGGAGCTGGGCTGCTTTTATTTGTCTTGACAGTTTGGGGTTGGCTGGTGGATTATTTTTTTTTTTTTCACAGGCAATTCCTGAAGGCCAGTATAATACCTAGAGGTGTGCCAGCATGCTGCTTTGCAGGTCAAATGTTTCCCACCCTTCGTTCTTCCCACTGCTGTAGCTTAACTCAGTCTCTCAATTACTTGAAGAAGGTGTTGCATTTAAGGGAGTTGTAAGCCTTCTGCTAATAATGTAGACAGTTTGACTCCTGATAAGTATGACTGTGGGAAGCAGAACTGTATGAAGTAGCCAGCCTCTAACTCTGTACTTTTTTTCATGTTTTCTTCTTCCAGAGCTCACATCCGCCTTTTAAGAGGAAGGTACCGGCATGGTTTGGAAGCTCAGCGGCAGAGGTTCCACCTGTCACCCAGACCAAGAAAGCCAGAGCGGACACCAGAAAAGGGATTTTTAGTTGAATATAGAACTGAGTATTATTTCTTTACCTTATCTCCCTCTATAAAGAGTGTTTTCGGTACAGAGCACTACTTCCCGCCTGTACCTTGCCTGTGCTTTACCTTTCCTTCCTGCTACTGCCTCCTCTCTTACCTTCCGCGTGAGAGGGACGTTTATGCTTTTCACTGTGTGAAATTTGTTGTTATTATAAATAAATAAATAAACAAGCCGCCCCCTCTCGGTGTCGCCGCGGGTTGACAGGCCGGCGCGTCGCCACGGCAACGCCGATCCCATTTCCGGGGCGGGCCGCGGTGGCGGCGGCGCGGGGGCTGCCGGGAAGGCGGCATGGCCCAATAGGCGGCGGGCGGCGGCGCTCGGCCTGCGCCTGGTGCTGCGGCGGGCGGGTGAGGCGGCGCGCGGGGGCCGGCGCGGGGCGGGGGGGAGACCGGCGGGACCCCTGGCCCGGCGGGTCCAGGCGCTGGTAGGGGCAGGGGGGTTCTGCGGCCTTGGGGAGCGGGGGGGTGCTGCTCCAGGCCCCCGTCCGCCGGCGGGGCTTCGCCCTGTCCCGCGGCGCCGAGGGGGCGGCGAGGGGCGGGCGGGCTTCCCCTGCCTGCTGGGTGCCGCAGAGCTTCGTGTGGAGGCCGGTGCCTCGGAGCCGAGCGGGCGGGCTCGGCGGCGCCGCGGCGCGGGGTTGGGCCGGCGAGCTGCCCCGGCGCCTCCCCGCAGGGCTGTGGACGTGAGGGCTGGTTGGGAAATGTCCTGCTCCATCCCCCCCATCTGCACCCGTGGGGCTCAGGTGGCGTTTTGACACATCACATCCTCAGGCGTCCCGGTTTAACTTCAAAGTCCGTGCACGGGAAAAGAAGGATACGAACAACTTCATAAACAGATATCCCCACTCTTAAATGTCTTACTGACTCGAATGTCTGTTTCTTGTCTTTTCCCTTCTTCTTCTCATGACAGAGCTATGGATCCAAGCTTATTGAGAGAGCGAGAGCTATTCAAAAAGCGTGCCCTCTCCACACCAGCAGTAGAAAAACGTCCAGCGCCATCTTCTGACTCCTCTTCTTCAAAAAAGAAGAAAGCAAAGGTAGAGCAAGGTGGCTCATCAAGCTCAAAGCAAAACACAGGTTGGTGGAAGTCTCCTGTTCAACAGCTGCTTAATGTTTTCCACTGCGTCTAAGCTGCGGTTTATTAGCGTGAGTCAGTTTATCTGTGATTTGTGTTAGTGGCCATTGTCATTCTTAGATTACCACTTTTTGTTAAGAAATTAACTTGTGCTAAGGGAAACCCCACTTTTACTAATACATATATGTGTCAGGCCTCGTCCTGTGACTTGTTTGCTTGTTACTCAGTTGGAGGAATCGCCGCTACCAAAATAATATTTCATATGAAGCTGAGCTTTGGTGTGTGGATTTCAGTGCTTGCTGGGCCCACCGGACAAGCAGTAACAGCGGTCTCATTCTTTTCTCTTGACTTTCTGGCAAGAGAGCACCTAAAACTTTATTTCGTTAACTGTAAGTCATAGGCTGTCCATCCCTGAGATGGATTTTGTGACTTTATGTTTCATCTAGCTGGCATATTGTGATTAGCAGTCGTTCTTGTTTTACCTGGGAGCTAATCTCTGTTTCTCAACACCAGGGCTTCTGTATGTTTCTGTCTGCTTTGGTCAGGAGTTTCCTGAGACGATGGCACTGATAATGCATCTCTTAATATCAAATAAGCAGTGGATAAAGCAACACCAAAATGGTGGGAGCATATGAAAAGTGCAGCACCTGGAGCCGCAGGGAGAGTATTTCTGTGCACACAGTGGCATGCACTGTGTTTGCTTTTACAGCGTGAGACGTGTAATTACACGTGGGGGGCCTTTTCAGTTCTCTGAAAGTACTGACAGTTCTCGGATGCACTCTTGATGGTCAAATCAGATGTCGGGAGATACTAAAACACAAAATACTCCACTGTGCAAACTGCTTGTGTGCTTGTATTTTGAATACCACGTGTGACTGTCTTCTAAACTCCGCAAAAAACAATAGCGCTGAAAACAACAGAGAAAAACTTCGAGGATGATAGGAGGGGTGGAGCATCTTTTGTCTGAGGGGATGTGTAGGGAATTTGCGTATGTATCTCCAGCTTCTTAGGGCACCAAAGTTATCAGCCAGACATTTTAAGCTAAATGAAGGGAGGCCAGGTTTCCACTGGTCCCTTTGCCACGCTCCCCTCTCCAAATAAAACAAAATACTACGTGGAATATCCTAAACTGCATGTCCTGAGAGAGAGCAGTTTGCTGGGAAACAGGGATGGGGAGTCAGGAAGAGGTCAGACAGTTGAAATGTGAGTCTGATCTGCAGGATTTGAGTAGATATGTGGCCAAGCAGCAGAACAGATAAAGTGTAATTTCTTTTCTGTGGTTTTGTGGCCTGGGTGTTTATTTAAGTGCTTCTGCAGCTGTCAAATGATTAGCTTACACAAATAGGAATGCGTGATTGTGAGGAAACATGCTTTATCTTTCATTCTCCTGGCTTTGTTCCAGACAGTATCAGATAGGTTTCAGGGCTTCTGTAACACTTCCTTGCAGAATGAGTTCAGCCTCCTTTCATGTCCCCCTGGAGAGCATTCACTAACTACTGCAGAAGCAGCAAGGATGGAAGAAAATTCATGGAGAGTGAGTGGACCAACTTTCTCCCTCTTGATCTTGGGAACTGACTCAGAGCAAGTGTTCAGTCTGGCAAGCGACTAGACAGGTTAAGCAGCTGCAAGCAGCACAAATAGCCCCTTGATGGTGCAGAGTCCAAGTCCTGTGCCTCAAACCCCACTTTTTCTTTGAATCACCAGATTGTTAGGTGCCTGTTGGGATGTGCGTATGTCAGAGATGGGTCCTGGGGAGGTGGAGTAAAAACCTGATGTTGAAAGAATTCATGTCCCTGTGTGTGTCATCCCCCTGTCCCGTCCCCCTCCATCCCTCCGTGTTCCCGCCCATCCCCCATCCCACCTGAAGAAACAAAATTAAGATGATCGGTCCTAGTTTTGTTGTGTAGTGACCACAAAGACAATAAATAATGTCACAGTCACAATGAACATGTATTGAGATTGATAATCTCTGGCTGTGTAGCACCTGCAGGTTCTCCTGTGATTCTATGACTCGGAGAACCCACCCTTGTTGCTTTTCTGGGGAGGAAAGGTGTAGAATTGTGCTAATCTTCAAATGACTACATAGCTAAATCTGGCCTGTGTATGAAGATTTGTTTTAATCTTTCTAGTGGGAACAGCTATTACTATGGTTATTCAAAATTCTTGTTCAAACAAGTTACTTGAAAAAATTCAAAACTGCCTTGTTTACTCAGTTGAAAGTAGTAACTGGAAAATAAATGAAATAGATCGTATCTGTTTATTTATTTTTATTAATGAATAGTAAGTTGTGGCTGAGGTCTTAGTCTTCATCTTAAGACCTTTGTCGTGATGGTCTTAGCCAACAGTAAACAAGAGCTGAAATCTCCAGAATCTGTTTCATGACTTAGTCTACATGTGGGAAAGAATCGTCCTGAGGCGCTAGGGCTGTGCAAGGGGAGATCTTTGCCTTCTGTTCCTTGTGCAGACACCCAGCCCCTTTTATAGATCTGTGAAGTAAGTAGCTGGAATGAGTCCCAAGATTTTTCATTGCGTGTGCTTCTCAGGAAGGCATAAGAACTCAAAGGCAGCATAGCAGAGGCTAGCCATGTTATTTCCTGCACACTGCCTTCTTGTGTGCAGCGAGGATGAGTGTTTTGTGGGAACGCTGCAAGTGGCTAGCGGCCCTGTTGCCATTTGGAGCGTTTGCTTTCAGGAAAGAGGCATGTTAATTAATTCAGTGTGTCCCGCTGGCTACTCTTGCCTGTTAGAGCAGGACACCAGTCTTTCAGGGCTGACACTGTCAAATACAACAGAAGTAATGAGGCATCCACCCAGTATTCCTGAGAGCAGAAGGCATTATCATCACTAACATTATCTTCATCATACACCTTGGTGTGAATCCTGAGTGGTCTTGTACCTGTGGTGTCAGATTCCATTAGTTGTGCTTATATTTTGATTTTTAGGTAAAAGCATTCTCTGCATGTGGGACTGGTACTGGTGAAACTTCACTGTAACAAGTGTCTCTGAGATGAATGGTTGCAGCAGCCGTTGCGTTGTTTTCTGATTGCAGGAGGGAGATGGCTTCTCCAGGTGAATCACTGGACTAGCTGTGCAGGTTAGTAGTGGCCTGGGTATCTGGTGACTCCCATCTTGCCAACCAGGAAGAACACGAGTTGAGTTAGCAAGTCTTTCATTGTGTCCAGGTCTTCTCGAACTTCAGCATACTGAACCTGATAGGGGGAGTTTATATACTTTAAAAAGAGAAAGAGGTAATTGTAGATACTGGTGGCGGCACGAAGGTATTTCTGACACTAATAGACTAAGATATCAGTGTTGTAGGTTACTGGTCTGTTTGGCCATTAGGTGGGTTTTGTTTCCCTAATGACAGGAATATTATTAGAATTTTATATAGTTAAATACCTTGTTCCACATGCGGCTTTGGTCCGGGATGTTTCTTGCTGGCCTGCTTCTCTATGGGTTCAGGAGTGTAAAAGACTTACTGGGCATTACTGATGGCCACGCTGTTGGATGCTGTTTTGACAGTTATAATTTGTAACTGCAAAACTTTTATGGTTTTAAAAATACATAGATGCAACATGTCTACGGAAGAAAAATCATCTGGTGAGCTAGAGGCCAGTGTTATGTGGTCGGTTTGTGAGGGAGGCATGAGTGTGAACTCTCTGGGCTGCGTCAGCAGGCTGATGAAGGAAATGGAGATTCTTTTGTGCAAAATGAAGTCACTTCTCGCTGTGTACCCATCCTGCCATCTCTAGCACAAGGCCTATCCTGGTGTGGCCTCCTTTGTAAAGCATGTCGGCACCCAAAAGCTGTGGGCAGGCTGAGTGAAATTACTGTCATCGGTGTGGAAGGTCTGCGACCTGTCTGCTTGTGTTCCTTGGCAAGAGCTTGGTCAGTTCTAATTCAGCTTTGAAAAGTTAAGATAGGGGTGATATATCCAGCATGTCTGACTCCCTGTAGTGTTGTGGTAGTAAGGCAGCAGCCTTGAGGCAGAAAAATGTCCCTGTTTCTTCTAGACCATAGTACCACTATAGTATGCTTTTGTGGAAACGTGTTCTTCAGGTAGTGCATTAGTTGCATCACGACACCCAGAAGTTGTTTAAACAGGCTGAATGCAAAGTAAGGGGAGAGTGGTTCTCTGGAACTGGTGAAGGGGAGGGAGAAAGGGTCAAATTGTACCACAGGAGGTTAGAAAAGACTATTTTAGGGAAATGTTTCCCGTTGGCATGCTTTTCCTCTCACCACCCTTTATTCTAAAAGTGAGAAACCCGTACTAAGAAGATCTGCCAAAGCCAAGAATTCACATCAGCCTCTCCTGTCTCACGGGATCTCTTGCCACTCAACCCTTCTATTCTGTATCTTTTTTTCTCACCCCTTGTATGTCTCTCCTGCCTCTGTGTGGAGGACACTGCTCTGTCTTTGCACTGTGAATGATCAGATTGTTGAGCATTTTTATAAACATTTTCTCCAGTTAAGCAACATAGTTTTATCCATGTTAGGCAACATTTGTTCATTCGGGTAGACAAAGATCTATACTAGTAACTCAATATAAACAACAAAAGTTCATTTAAAAACAAAAAATCTTTTCTTCCCCTGTAACATTGCAACAGATCATCCTTTTGCTAAGCACTCGGAAAGCCTTTGCCAATTACTCAAGTTCACATCCAGAGATAAAATGATAACTGTTGCTGTTACATTTAAGTAAAAAAAAAAACAAAAACAAAACCAAACCAAACCCATGTGACTTGCTTATTCGTAAGGTACAAGAGGCTTCATTCAAAGGTGTTAAACGTTCTTCAACGTGCTGATGCTCAGTCCTTCCTACACCACCTCTGTTTCATGCTTTCTGAAGCTGTTCATCATTGCTCTAACAGGATTGGGTTCGTTCTCCAAGTCTTTCACAGTTTTATTTTTCACACAGCAGCAACAGTCTAGCAGTTCATAGAGGAAAGCCAACACCACCAGAGAAACTACAGTAAAGATGAATATGATGAGAATAATAAAGCAGGCAGTGTTCCAGTTGTCATGGAAAGGGTAAATTTTTTGCACTTGAAAGCCCAGATACTGGGAAATGGATGTAGTCTCGTTCCAGTGAGTGGTGTTGAGGGTTGCCATTCTTGAAGAGTTCTCTTGGTGTGCTCGCTCTCACGGATTTGGGAGCTGAAACAGAAAAACAAAGCTGTTGAGGACTCTTGATCAAGAACATGCTGTGATTTTTATCCCAAACTGCAAGAACTTAAGCTCAGGCTTAGTGCTCAGACCTCCTACAAACATAGATTGTTGCATACTCCTATTTGTGCACAAAAGTATCAAACTCCAAATGTACAGATTTGTGATTTGTCTGGAATGTTTATTTCAGTGATGACTAGTCCATGCATGCATCAGTAGGGTAAACTATTCTGCAGTGGGAGAGCTTTGCTTCTTTATTTCAAGTATATGCAAAGGCAAAAAGGTTACGAAGATCATTTTCAAGGTATACAGTGGTTTCAACGACCTGTTCATTGTTTGTGTTGAGGTTGGTACTTGCACAGTGTGAAAGCCCTCAGCACTCTTTTGGCATTCTTAGAAAAACAGGAGATCCCAGTAGCGCCCTCCCATACCTGAGTGATTAGAACTTACTACATGTTAATGTCTTTGGAGTTTGTTTGCTTGTTTGGGTTTTGGTTTTTTTCTCTCCTATTAGGGAGAAAGAAAGAAATCACTCTTTAAAAAAATGTGTAAGTCCTAAGTATTTGGAGGATGTTTCCAAAGAATGGAACTGAACTGTCAGTCATTCTTCCTGTACAAAATAACAGTCCTGGTTCCTTAAATCTCATTATTTTTAGAGTTGCCTATTAGCACAGTCTTGTTAACTCTGCAACATGCCTTTGACTTCAGAAGGCCAAATTCCCTGATGTGTTCATTCCCCTGCTGTTCCACTGTTGAGTTGAAGTTTGTGCTCAAGAAATCCAACTGCTTCATGCAGCTGCCTGAATGGCACTGAGCACCTTTGGGAATCTTGGGCCCGCTCTTGGTGCCGTGATCGTTAGGACTGATAACAAGGAAAACTCAACCCTGCCTGAAGAAGTCTGATTTCTTATTCTCAGCTGCATTCTCTAGGCTTAACTGCTAGAAAAGGAATGTCATCGTGGTCCAACACTGTACCCAGCAGAAGAAAAGACTGCTTTGTGGTGTGGGGGAGAGATGAAACACGTTGGCTTCAGCCTTTGGCGTAAATGGTATTGCTGTCCAGATGTGCCGTTTCGGAAAGACCTTTGCACAGCAGTGTGAAAGTAGGCTATGCTTCAGTAATTTCTGTAGTATATCTAGAACAAAAAAGCAGTTTTGTCTGTCTCTGAATGTTTCTTTGAATTATAGATAAGTACACAGGTGAGGTGTTTGGCAATAACATCTTCACAGTTACACATCTCTTTTTTTTTTTTTTTTTTTTTTCCCCACCCCCCACCCCACTTTCCTTCTTTCCTTTCCTTCTTTCCCTGACATTGCCTCCCAGAACTAAGGGAACTTACAGTGCTTTTGGTATATTACCTAATATAATAAAAAACATCCAAGGAGCCACAGTAACTTCTGGTTACCTGTTGTAGCGTACTGTAGGATGCCGTAATAACCTTTTCATCCTTCAGGCAATTTAAAACTGGGTGTGGAAGAAGGAGATTGAGTCAGATCTCCCTCTTCTCTTGAGGAAATAGCAAGGAGTTTTTAGGTGAAACATGGTGGTGAGCAGCACTGACAGGCCAGCTGGTGCCCCACGTCAGCCCCTCGGTGAGTGCATGCTGGCTAAGGGACAGGTTGCAAAATGTGCTTTTGTCTACTGGGGCGTCCCAGAAAACTTAGTATTATGAAAGGGGAAGAGGGAGACAAGATGGTAACTTCACAGAAATCTGGAGTCTTATTTCCATCCCTCAATGAAAGATTTTTTGCTTTGGACACAAAGCAAAACCTAGCTAAGTTCATTACAAAATGGTGCTGGCTACCCACGTTTAGCTTAATTTCATTCACTAATCAAAACTACAGAACAAAGGGGTAATGCTGATGTTTTGTTTGTTAAACTGTGCTCACAGGTCATGCTTTAATGAACCTTGCGTATCCCAGCAATAATTCTGCAATCAACCTCTTTAGACAGTGAAAATTACAAAATGCCTGAATAAATGGGAAGTGACAAAGGCGAAGTGTGATGGTGTCTACTAAAACAGATTACTTAAAGCAATCTAAGCACCTGTTGTTGTTTTTGAGGCATTATTTAAAAAAAAAAGGATGCTATGAAAACCAGGATGATGCAGCCAAACCAGCTTGCAATTTATGTCTTATTTTTATTGTTCAAATATTATATATTTTGTTTGTTATCCTTCTGCCTTTAATGGTTTTAAATGGAACTGGAACAGCTTTGTTGTTGGGAAGATATCTGGCATTAGTATTTGATACAGACATTTATTGGAGCAGTTGCAGAAACTGAACAGTTTCCACTGTTAAATCTGTAATTGAATACACAAATTTGTAATTGAATATACAAAGTGTGACTGAGATGGATAGGATTAATTAAATGGTTGGTTGGTTGGTTGTCTTTTTTGTTTAAAAAAAAAAAAAGTTTACAGAGCAAATCCAAACTAAAAATACTCCTGAGCTGAGTTGGGTCCTGGCTTTGAGTGCATGGTTTGGTTTGGGCACAGTCCACGAAGGAAACTCAGCTGACCTGTTTTATGGAGCTAGAAGTCAGGAGGAGTTTTGAAGGGGTGGTCTGAAGACTTGTTTGGAAATCTGTGAGAGAGGGGAGGGAGGCTGAGTACAAGGATTTGGAGTCACCTTTGAGGAGTAAGTCAAACAGGTTTTAAATGTATATTTTAGATGGCAAAAGAATATTCTAGGGAAGGCAAGGAGAGGAGTTTTGTTTTGAACTTTTTAAACAGATTTCTGAGACTGAGGATTTTGTTGGAACTTGTTACATGTCAGTTGCTCACTCTGTAAACACCAGGCACAAAAAAAGAAAGAACTATTTCTGCTGATAGGAAATTTGGTATTTTAGTCATTGCTAAAAGTGATCAAGACTTGGGGCCACTGGAGACACTGGACGTGTTTGCATTGTGTAGCAGGGACCCTTTGCTGGCACAGCTCCCGGCGAAGGCGGTAGCTCTGTTCCCAAGAGGAGAGGAGCATCTTCAGCTCAGCATGGCTCCCCAGGCAGGAGTCCCTGCTGCTCGGCTGCCAGCGCAGTGCAGCAGCCAGCCCCTTCCCACTCCACAGCCACCATTAGGGCAGCGGGTTGCACGGCATAGAGAAGCTCGTCTTTATGCAGGAAGGTCGATTTTAATGCCCATGTCAGAGGTGGTTCATGCTTCTCAAGGAGGATGATGATTTCTTTAGATTTGAATGAGGCGAGGCAGATAAATATCAGCTACTCATTGCTGCAATTATTAAAGTACAAGACTGAAGTAGCCACTGCCGAGCCTTCAGAATTAACACAGCACTAATAAGGTTAGCATCTTTGAAAGCTGTCAAAAATGACCTGGTTTCATGCAGTTTTACTGGTTTTGTAAGGGCACAATTTAAATTCATCTTGTAAGCCAGCCTGATTTGAATGCAATTCAGCTATTGTATGTATCCAAAATGCAGCGAGTTAAATATTTTATGAATTGGTTTCTGTGATATCTGCATTAGGTTTTAATTTAGAAGTATCATCGTCTTTAGACACTGCAGAGGAGCAGCTTTATTTAAAATCGTATTCATGGAGCAGAGGGAAATGACTGGCAAAAAATCATTTCAATGCAGTACTGAGGAAGTCTTGTTTCAGAAACCACTGAATAGACATCTTGGGGTAATAGCATTTACAAATCTCAGATGGATTCTAACCTGCCTGTTTGCATTGTATTGATCGCTGCTCCAGTATTTACAAGGATAATAATATGCAATGGGATTTTCTTCCTACCCCAACGTACCAAATTTCTAGAACAGGTTTCTAGCATAGCCACGAGCATGGATCTCTTTCAGGCAGCCTAATTGATACGGTTTACAGAATACCCACTTGGGAGATACATTTCTTGAATTTCAGGTTTAGCTGTCTTTGTTTTAAGGAAAATCCTTTCACTGTCATTTCTGTAAAAACATATAGAATCAATTACAAGGAATGTGAGGCTACAGAAAACAAGCTACCTCCCCAGTAAGCATGAAATCCATTTTGTTTACTGACTCTTGGCTTGGTGTATTAGCTCTTCTGTAAGATGGAGTGGTCATCAATTTTCCATTAGTGCACAGATGGTGAAAGTGCTTGTCTGATAGTGCAAGACAAGCTCCTCTGCATTCAGCGGAATAAAACCCTGCTAAACCTAGAGAAAAATCATTCTGATTCTAAGAAGCTTTTTACAGGCTTGTAGGTTACAGGCATATTTTCTTTCAGTAATCAAGATAAACCTAAGACAATGTTATAAAATGATACACACCTACCTCTTGTCTGAAAGGATGCTGAAAGAGCGCTGTTCTGGTCCCTTTTTTTAATGCAGCCTATGGCACAGCTAAGATGGAGCTTCCCTACCATTGGCCAGAGCATGATGCTGCTGACAACTTCCTTTATGCTCATTTGCATCAAGCCCTCAACCCCAGGAGTAAATCATTCATAAATTTGACTCTTACTGTCTTGAATAAGAAACAAACCCCTTCCTGCTCTCCTTTTCGGGACGCTTTTTTGCACATGATGAGCTTGTTAGCGGAGAAGCATGCCGGGACCGCGACGGTGGCTGTGACCCTGCTTTGCTTTGCGTTGGAAAGCAGCCGGTCAAGCTGTGACGTTTGAAGTGTTAATATCTGTAGATTTCCAGCTTCACCATGTGGTTAGATTTACTTGTCATGAACTGTGGCGGGCTGTAGCCTGGCAGATTAAACAAGATAATCTTCTTGATTCAATTGATGGAACAAATATGTGATAAGTCATCTTAACTATTTGTTGTACATCTGAATTTATTTTGTTCACTGTAGACCTCTTGTTACATGTATGGATTTTTTTATTTATAAAATGTCCTGCATAGATATTAGTTTTTGATGATTAAAAGGAACCCTGTAGGGGAAAATCCCTACAGGCTGTATTTTCAGGGGGAGCTGACCTTTGTTTTGTTCTCTTTTTCCATCTTCATCTAGTAACCAGAATGAAATGTTCTTCTGTAGCTGGAGTTATACTGATTCTTCTACGTTAATTTTAGAATTGTCGTGCTATGTAAAGACTCTGATATGATGTCATATAATAGCTTCACAATTACCAGTTGCCAAGTTTTACATCTGATGTTTGTTCCTTCAGCATTATGTTTTTGACGATACTAGCATTGGTTTCCATGAAGACTTCCCCATAATTATTGAAAGTGGATTTGTTTGAAATTTGACTACATCCAGAATTCCCACTTCATAGTTGCTTTTTGTAGTGACTTACGGATCAACTTAGAAGTAGGCTAAGATTCAGTGGGAAGGACGTGAAAAAAATACACCTGAAGCATAGTGACTTTGGAAACTTTATTTGGAGTTTCCTGCAAGGAAATTGGCAAGGGCATCTAAATTTAAATGCAGTGCAGATGTGGCAAACTTTCTTTCAGCCTGCTGCTTACTCGGTGGAGGCAATGGGCCTTCGTCAAACATCTTAGGTGCATTTTCTAGACTATTATTATCTTTTTTCTCTTTTTTTTTCTTTCTTTTTTCACCATCACAAACCCCAGAACACTTCCATTCCTTATCTCCAGTCTCATCCATATCCTCCAGCTGCCCAACAGAACAAAGATTTTGCTTAGCAGCTCTGCTCAGCACCCGCTGCAACCTCGCCCTCAGCTAACGCACTAAATTTTAATTGTTCTTTTCTCTCCCTCAACTGATTTTTCCACATAAATAGTAGGAGCTCAGTATCTCTGAGATACCTACTGTCCTGTCAAATGTGATTATAAATCACCAGTGGATTAAAAAAAAAATCCCTGTGATGACAAAGAGGAAGTGTTGTTTTTCTGGAGTAGCTGAAATTCTGAAAAGCTGTTACTATTAAGTCTGAGCAACATTATGCTGGTAATGGGCCTGTGGCTTTTGATAGTGGTTTGTAGATATTTCTGTTTAATGTGCTGTGGTAATAGCTAAAGTTAATAAAACGGTCATTAACAACCTTGCAATAATTGTTGAAACAAGCTTTACACAGTAGCAGACATCACCATACATTAAAACAGAACCAGACTTGACAACAGAAGGGATTCTGAATTGTTGGTTCCAGTGCTGCAACAAGTTGAATTGTTCTGAATTTGTGGTTGTTTTTTTAATAAATTCTCCACTAGAGCTACTTTAAAAAAAGTAAAATAGTCCAGCACCACAAACACAGTCTTCCTTTACCTGGTGTGTAACCACTGAATACCTTTTGGGAATAAGTTAAACTTTTTTGCGCCTATCTCCTCAGCGCGAAGCTATCAGTAGAACGAATCGTTGGGCAAAAATGCAGCACATTATTTCAGCGTGAATTAATGTAGCATAAATAATTATGGTATGTTAAGCCACAGAACTAAACATGTACTCTTATGGTAGTAATGCTGCCATTACTTCTTAAAGGTCAAGCCCCAATAACTTTATATTCATGGAGCTCTGTTCGGAAGTGTTCCAGAGCAGTGTCTGCTGACAGGTAACCGTGGGGCTGTATCAACACATGTGCTAGCATGGAGTCCTCTGAAGGTGGCCGCTCCTGCAACACGCATTTCTGTTCATAGCTGTAATTCTGAAGGCTATGGAAGTAGCCTGAAAAAGAGATGGGAGTGCAGAGCCAACAGGGTGTAGCTGAAAGCGCCGTTTAATTGTTTATTTTCTTCTTGTGTAGATCACAGCAATGGATCATTTAACTTGAAAGCCCTTTCAGGAGGCTCTGGCTACAAGTTTGGAGTCCTTGCTAAAATAGTGAATTATATGAAGGTATGGTATTTTGATGTAAAATTATCATGTTTTTAAATGCTTGACTTATTTATTCCCCTATGGTAGCTAAAAGATGCTGAATATTTCAAACTCTAAAGTTCTTTCATTGCAAGAGTGAGAATTTCAAGAAACCGCTGGCTAAATGAAAAATGCTGTCAGTAAACAAAACGGTCAGTATGTTATTCCGTTACTGAAATCCTGCATATTCCAGGTCACTTCAAAACCGGGATATTTTTGTTTATTTGCAGTAGAAATATGAACTGCAAAATTCTGTCAGCTTTTAGGATTCATGAGCTATTTATCAAAATAACATGTAATTTGGTGCTTGACAGATGACTTCGCCATCAATTTCAGCTGGTATTAATTTTTTTTCCTCATATTTTCAAAAGCCCTGAATTGAAATTCATATGCTATGTATACTGTATCTGTTCTGTTTTGCAAAATGTCATCACGTTATACCAGTTTTAGTTACTTTATGATATTTGAGGCACTGAATAAAATAAGTATATAACCCTAATAAATACTATTTACTTTTCCAGACTCGGCACCAGCGTGGTGATACGCATCCATTAACCCTAGAAGAGATTTTGGATGAAACACAGCATTTAGATATTGGACTCAAACAGAAACAATGGTTAATGAGCGAGGTAAAGAAAACATATGTTTAGATTTTTAATTAGAGATAAAGTATTATGGTAAACCTGAATTATACACGTTTATTTAATTACAAGCTCTACAAAGATACAATCCCCCCTTTAAGAAACTACGCTGATTCACATGTCTGTCTGTGGTGTACCTCTTGCTATTGAGGTAACTGTGATGAAAGTTATTCTGACATTTTTAAGGACCTGTTAGAATTGTTACACAGAGAGTATATTTTATGGCAAGTGAACTTATTCATTACTAATTTTATATAAACAAGCTGTTTTTCTTAAGGAATTTTCGGTTTTAAAATATTTCAAATTAAGAGCTCTTCCAATATTGAGGATGCTAAATTAACTAAACCAAAGGAGTATGGTGCAAAATTCATAGGCTTGCATTTCTTTGTTACATACTGAAATGAAGAATTCTGATGCGAAATTTATGTCTGAATTTGTGGGATGATACATCTGCAAATTCCAGTGCTGGAGTTCATTAGGTCTCACTCTAGATGCTCAGTTTCATTCTTACAGTTCACTGTAACTTGCCACCGTATTCATCTTTGTGCTTAGTTGACCCAAATGTATTTGTGGAATTTCTAGATTAGTAAATCAGCATGATACCATATTTGGGATTTACGTTTGATTGGTGTACTGGGTTGTGCTCAGATCATATTTAAAATCCTCACAACAGAGTAGTAAAGGCTGTTCAGGCATGGGAAAAAAATCTCTACGTGGTAACACTAGGATGGTTTCACTGGTACAGCCTGTAGCATTCCTTTGCTACCAGTACTAATATTCTGGGGTACCAAAACCTCCAATCTGGCAGTGCTGGTTGTGATGGAAGCTTGACTTTGCTGAAGGCTTTCACAAGGTAGCCCCGGGTTGTTTCCATAGGGAACCAGAATATCAAGATGAAATGAAAAACTCCTCCCAAGAAGTGTATATAAAATTATCACTGAATTGTTACTGGATGGGAAAAGGTAAACAAATATCCTGCAGCACTAGAGTTAGTTACCTTCTCTGTTACAGGTGTTTTCTCCCTCCTTTCTTCTTTCTGTCTGTCTTCTCTTTCTCCTTTCAGGGTCAGGCTGGCATCTGCAGAAGAAACTAAGTAGAGTTGCCCTCTGTTACAGGTGAACTTCCATTGTGGTACTGGCTGCACAGCAAAACTGATTCGGAGCATAGCTGAAATCATTTCAGTTGTCTGTGAACTTCTGCAGCTTCACTCTGAAGCTGGCATAAGTAAAAGCCTACTGTGCAGGAGGTCTGCTCTTCTCAATTTCTTCTACAGCTGCTGGTGCCAATTGACAGCAGTTGGGGAAGACTGACTCCTGTTTTGTTCATCCCAGGTTAATGCCTTTCACATTCGTAACATCCATACGACCCGAGCTTGATATGCTGAGTTGTGCGTTTGCACTTTATATTCAGCTGAAGCACACTTTTTTGCATCCCCTCTTTTTTTTATTTTTGTTCCTTTCTCAAAAAGGAACGTGTGCAGCTTTCTGCCATAAGAGGCTTCATGGACCTTCAAACCCAAAGGCATTAAGTGACTGGTGTTAAGCCTCTTTTGGTGCTTTGTGCTTTCTGATGTGGCGAATTATGTCTAGGCTGGTGGATCTAGGATCCAAGGATTTAAAATGCATTTCAAACTCAAACCTCCAAACTGGCAGCTGTAACGCATGGCTGATGTGCCTAGCTGCTCAAAAGCACGCTAGAAAAAAAGTACTAGCATGTGCTCTTTTTCAAGGTTTAAAATTTATGTCCCTATTACAGGCTCTAGTCAACAATCCGAAAATAGAAGTTGTAGATGGGAAGTATGCTTTCAAACCCAAGTACAATTTGAAAGATAAAAAGGCTCTGCTCAGGCTCTTGGACAAGCATGACCAGCGAGGGCTGGGAGGAATCCTTTTAGAAGATATTGAGGAAGGGCTACCCAATGCACAGAAAGCTATAAAGGTGAGTAGCACACGTCTGTGATTTGGTGAACCCATTCCAGTTTGCTTTTTGAAGGGGAGGTAGGGACTAAGAGAGAATTTTCTCATGAGTTGCTTCTGTTCTTTTGATAACTCAAAGCTATTTCAGAAACTCTAATATTGTAGCTTCGTCTGTATTTCATCCTTTACTTTCAGATTTGGCCTGATGTCTCAGCTCAGCTGTCAAAGTTCTTTCTCAAAACAGACTCTTGATCTACCACATTCCAACTGTAGGGATTTAGTTCTGCTTTTATACCTTGATCTCAGTCCTCCGTATCTCATAATTGATTTATCGTCAGCATCCACTTTGGATGCTTTTCATTGCCAGTTACTTTGCTGCTTCTCTATAGTTTGTTGTGCTTTCTGTAGCACAAGATTGGCCTCTTGTTCAAGTTGGAATCCTTATCCTTGGAAATGAAGTGATTTTGAGTTGTTCTTTTGCATTGGTTTTCGAGGCTTTAGGGGACCAGATCATCTTTGTTAATCGCCCTGATAAGAAGAAAATTCTTTTCTACAATGACAAGAGCTGTCAGTTTACTGTGGATGAAGGTAGGTGCTTGTTTATGTATGTTTCCATGATAGTTGATTTGAAATCATCTTCAGTATCTCTATGTGCAAGCAGTCTTTTAAGGTGGTAATGAAATACCGGGTATATCCGATACCTGGCAGGAGAATGGTTCATTTTAACACAAGGCTAACGAGACTAGCCAGTGAGTTCAAGGGTAATATCCTCTGCTTTATAATGGTTACATTGGAATGTGGCACAAGGAATCCAACAGTTCTCTTCAAGTGCAGCAGTACAGAAGAGACTAAAAATCAGCTGACTGACTAAAATGGCATCTAACATTTTGGTGTGTAAAGGGCAGCCAAAAAAACCCAAAAGAATGGCTTCTGGGTGCAAGTTTGTTGGGTTTTATTAATCACGTGCCTTTTGTTGGTGAATGTGAATGTGATGAGAGCCACAAATGGAATGGAAGGAGGAAGCCAACAGGGAGATGTGAACAGAAGTCCCAAGAAGGGGTAGTTTACAACTGGGAGGAAAGCACAGATGTAGGGTAGTGCTGCTGCCTAGAGCTGGAGTGGATTTGGGATTTCCAAAGTTCAAGGTGTGTTTTACTGTCTGACAAATAGTGGTAAAATTCTCTGGTGCAATGTGCCTATTTATGCACAGAAATCAATTGCACAAGTCGGGGGGTGTTCCAGTAATGACATTTATGTCAACATCAGATGCTTGTAAGTACAGAAAGGAGAAGGCAGTCTGTGTCGAAAGATCTTATTTTAAATAACTTGACGACACCAAACACTTTCTGTTGTTAACATACTGTTCTTGTAACTTGCTACATAAAGCCATCTTAACACAAAATGTCACATTATGGTTAAAAAAAATAGGGAAGAGTTTTGATAGAAAATTGAACTGCTGTACTTACAGGACCATAGGACAAAGCATAAAGCTCTTTTTTTCTTTGACTAACTCAAAGAGAATCTTTATTTTCAATAGAATTAAGCAACTGGAAATGTGTATCATTAACTTATTTGTTATACCACACATGTACTCTCACTAATAATAGCTTTCTTCCACAAAGATAATTAAGTAGTTGTGACATCTACAGTATTTAAAAATACAAAAATAGTTTCAAAATATTGAAGTGAACCTCTCTCTTTAGACCATAATTTCTGTCACTTGATAGTGGCAGTCAGAACTGTATGTGAAGTGCAGAATTACAAGCCTTCAGTCTGCATTCACTGGGGAATTTCTGGCCTCCCCAAATGCCTATGAGTTTACCATTAACACTGTCATCCTGTTCAGATAGTGTCTCCTCAGTCCATCAGCCCACAGCTTTTAGGGATCTGAACATAGTCAAAACATTTAGAAGTCAGTGCTGCTGCAGTGACTGTTAAGGCAAAGCTTTTAAATTTTTCACAGCTACAGGTTGTGTTACAGTCATGATTGCTGATCATTTCTTCGTGTGCAATTTTTTCCAGATAACTGGAACCCAACCATCCTAAAAGAGTTATCAAAGGGAGATCTCTACCCTTTTGCTCTTAGTTTGTAATAACTCCAGGATTAACTGTGAAATTTAATAAAAGAGCACATTTTATTAAGACATAGCAAGAGACATCTGCCATCTCTTTATCAGGTGCTGGTATGAATCTAAGGCTGTTCATGTCCAATACACGGTATTTTAGTATGCCCAGCACTGATCTTTGTTTAGGAACAAGCAGTGCAGTCTATTGCCGCGAAAGGGGGAAAAGGTTAAAAAAAACCCCACCTTTAAAACCCCTTCAAACAAAATGCCTAAGTCGTTTGGCTCGATCTGCCGATGAAGGCAGGCATTTAAGCCCGCAGTGTCTTAATGACGTTTTGTAGTTCGAGGTGGCTTTGCTTGCTTTCATCTGCAGGTGGCAGCATGTTCCCATCTGATTGGAAAGGGAAATATTATTTTTTTTTTTTTTTTTTTTAGTTCTGTTCCTGCAGGGTTTTGTTTCTTCTTTTGGTACAGATGATGATGCTTTGTTCTGAAAGGAGGCAAGAATACTTTCTCTTTTGTGAATTTTGTGATCTGCCTGTGTATGCCACAACTCTTAAAACACCCCTGAGTGGGTTCACTTATTGCAGCTGGAACGGGTCGTTTTTCCAACCATGTTATCCTGTGATGAAGGAAAGCCATCCTTCCGGAGCAGTTTTGCTTTATGATTCTTTCCAGAGTACCAGAAGCATGTCTCTTAGGGAGTCGTTGGCAGAATTGTCTGCGTACAGAATGAGTTATGACACGTTTCTGCATTAGCGGTGCTATTTCAGCTCATTATCTCCAGCAATGTTAAAACAAAGTTTTCAGAAGACTGCAAAATAAGCCTTGGAAGTGTTGTCGAGGCTTTTTGATCTAACAGCTGATGACAGTTCAAAATATGTTTCTAGTTTAATGTTTATCCTTAGAAATAAGGGCTCTGCGCTCCTCAGTGCGTGATTCTGCCCGTATGACACACTCCAGTTTTGAACAGAAGTTGGCTGGAATTAATATCCTTTAAAAGCCAGGCGTCTTCTCCCACCGCTGTCTGAGCTCCATCAGTATCAGTGGAGAAAGAGGAGCTGATGGGGCAATTTGGAGCTTGCTGTCTAAAGTAGTGGAACTGCTTTCTGGCAGTGCCTACCTCTGCCCTTGCTACAGTTGTTTTGCTGGCTGAACAAGCTTTTCTTTCTCCCCTTTTGAAAATAAATCCCAGTGTACTACAGCAGTGGTGCAGTACCTATCTGTCGTGATCTCAAGGGTACTGGAGAAGGTTTCTGCAGTAAGGAACGTCTTTTGTTCTTCCTTTTATGTGATTAGCCAAGGAAGGTTCAGATTGCATGTGTTCCTTCTTGACTTCCTGACTAATTAATCTTCTGTCAGTAGTGTGTAGCTGAAAGCGTTTATAAAAGCCGGGCTAGATTTCAGGTGCTTCAGCCAAGTAAAGCACTGCCTTTTTGTGCTGGGGCTAAGCACTTTGCATGTGAACCAAGCTTTCACCCCGTGCTGCTGAATGCTGAAAGGCCAGTCGGATTGCTTAACTGTTAGAGATGGTATCTTTCACATCTGAATGCAATATAGGAAACATTTTAATGCCTAAAAAAATCGGGTACTTAATTATACATCTTTTTAATACTCTTCCTAAGCACCTTTGAAGAGATTTAAAGAATGGCCAAAGCCTCTTAAATTTAACAGTATAAATTGCTTGGGATCAGCAATGACTTATAGCTCTGGCTTTGAATTCCAAGGTGGTCCAGGAGCAGCACAGACTTAATGTCAAGCATCTTTTCCTTCTGGTATAAATCTAGTCCTGTGTTCCCTGGGACTGTTAGGAAGCAGGACTCCGTCTTCCCTGCTACTCCGTTGTTTCTTCCCTTCTGCCCTGTTATTGTCTGTTCTTGTCTTGCGCTTGGATTTTGGCTCAGCTCAGTGAAGATTTTTAAGCTGGTTTTAATCTCTGGCAGATTTTATTACCAGTGTGCTGTAGCTGTTTATCTCGAGAAGCCATCTCAACCTTTTTGCAAGAGCAGGTGAGGCAGTCAGAAGTGCAGGATAAGCTGCACTGAAGTCACCATGCAGCCATTTACCCATGACTTTGTTCCTGAAATGTAAGCATTTATAGAAAGGGAGCATGTTAAGGATATAATCACTCAGGGAATGTCAGCACCAATTGTTTTCCTATATGAGGCATCTTGTGATGCAGTAAAGTTGAGGTGACTGCATCTTTACCCCTTGGGTATTTCAAGGAGAGAAGGTGGTGTTTGCAAAATCTTTGTTATGCTACCCTCTGCTTTGTTGTGTGTTGGTGGCTGCTGGTCAGAGCTCATTGTTTTCAGTCTGTGCACACAGACATCGTGATGCTGGAGATGTTAGCAAACATCTAAACCAGCCTTTCAATCAGCTTTCGGTCTCATTCCCTCCTCTCATTGCTTGAAAGACCAGAAGTTAGCTATCTGGAGGAGCAAGGGAGCAGCCTGCAATGTGAGCAGATTGTCAAGCTTCTCGAAGCTTGATTCTGTCAAGCTTCTGCTTCTGAGTTCAAATATTTTACTGATTGAATTGCAAGATGTTGCATATAGGATTTGTTCATTGTCCAGATGAGACACGAGGCACCTGCCTCTGCTCCTGGGATCACACCTTTCTGCCTCTCCTGGCGAAGATCTGCATTGGCATCAGGACTTAAAAGCTCCACTGAAAATGCGCGTGGTCTCCTTGAGGGTTCACAGCACCTGCATTGCTTTGCCCAGAAACTGTCTGGAAATTTCTCCCCAGGGGATTTTTTTTCTGGGCTCTGTCTTGTCTTAGCAGCCTAAGCAGTAGGAGGAACTGTCAGCTTGCCTGAATGCAGCCTGCTGTGGCCAGGTGAAGCCTTACTGTCTTGGCTGCTGGACAGGTTTTTTTCCTTCCATAGATATTACATGCTTGTTCTGGCTGATCTATCAAATAGTTTAGTGCTCTGATAGAAGGGTCTCTCACCTTTGCCATGCTCTGATGGTGTAAAGATCACCTAGTTGTTGGCAGGACATGGAGAAGAAAAATTGAATGTGTCTGTAATCGTAATGGTTAACGTGCTCCGTAGGAATGTGTGCATCTGAACCTGTTTTCCATGCCTGGCTGAAGCAGGCCAGCATGTGCTGAGCTTTGTGCTCCAACAATCCCCTTCCCGTTCCTCACCAGTACCGAACTCCCTGTGCCCTGTCCACAGAGAAAAGAAAGACTCTGTGAAAAATGGACCTGGTATATTGAAACTATCTCTAGGAACTGCCTTCTGTTGCTGTTGTCTGCTCTTCAGACACATCAGCTCATCACAGCATTTTTCTTTCTGTCTTTCCTCCCCTCCACAGAGACAGGCCAGCCCGCTGCATCCCCTGCCTGGCCAGCCAGAAGCATGGACGCTGCTCCAGAGGTGGTGGAGCACAGTAATTGGGTCATCACTTGCCATTTCCTCCTCCCTGGCACCTCTCGTGAGCTACTGCTTTTAAGGAGTGGTGCCCCCCTTTGCTCAGAGCCACACAGCAAAGGCCAGGGTGGCAGGATTTCAAATTCCCCTCAAAGAAGTTGGAGAAATTTCTTCCTGTCTTGGGTCAAGGGTATGAATTTTGAGGTGCAGAAATACCACAGCTACAAATGGAGACGGTTGTTTCTTGAGAGCTGTAGTATTGCCAGCTTTTGCCATAGGTTATCTTATTTCAGAGGGGATGTCACAGTAATTCGGTATACACAGTAGTGTATTCCCAAGGTCTAAACTTTAACTAGCTCATAGGGGCATAGTCCTTGGAGACTTCTGAATAAATCTGACGGGTAATGTGGAAACGGTTCAGTGCCAGCCAGGCAGCTGCTCTCTTTCTTCAGTTCTTGCATTTAGCTCAGGGTGTGGTGTTAGACCAAATGGGTTTTGTGATGAGATGATAGATGCATCTCCTTTCCCCTTTAGATGGCACCCTAAATGCAAACAGCTAGTATGCACAGCCATCTGAAGGGTGGCAGCTCTCTGTTCTTCTCCACCTTTATCCTGTGGTTTTAGTTCTGAACCAATTCTTTAACAAGCAATATTTCTGCAGGGGGGACTGTGGTGTTGTGCCTCCTGCCTTTCCTAGGCAATAAGGTATTTTAATGCCTTACGTGGAGCTTCAGCATGGGAAGAAGGTTGCCGTAACTGCAATCAAAGCAATATTGCTGAAAGCAGCCTGATTTATGAAGGAATTTTTGAATGGAGTTGCAGAATACTGTCTAGTGACTCTGGTGGGGCCAGTTAGTGGATTAAATTATCTGGATGTAAAGTCCATTTTAGCTTTGTGGTTTTCATTCTTGGTGACTTTTATATTCATATTTCTTGGCCAAGTTTAAAAGGTGAATGAGAATCTGTAATGATGGTATAACCGCTGCATTACAAGAAATGCAAAATGCTGTGGTTAGATATTAACTGTGATCTGCACTTCTGTAAATGTTGATCCTTGAAGAGCTGACCATTTGTTTTCTAGTGTTTAATTTTTCACTTCTGTTCCCCAGAAGAATGTAGACCAGTTTAACCTTAAGCACCAATCCTCAGCCTTTCCCCCGCCTCCACCCAGGCATATTTGTCTGCATATCATGAACTCTAAGAAGGAGTTTATGTGTTTATTATCTGTGTCATTGTACATTACAAACATTATCTGTGTTTGTAGCAGAATGTTACAAATAAAAGGACACTGTCCTGTGAAAGTTCAGAGTTATCAAGTCTCTTATCTGCTATCACCTCGTGTACACGTGCCTGTTGTGCATCTTGGAGGACTGACCTGCATCTCTTCAGCTTCTGCAGCAGGCATCTGTGCAGAGCCAAAGGCAGGATAGTACAACACAATGTTAAAAGTGTCTCTGGCTGGGATCTGTTTAATAGTCATGCATTTATGTGCAGCCTTGTCACTTCACGCATGAACTGCACAAACGCATCATTTGAAATATGGTTACTCACAAAGTGCTATAGTGCGTTTGCACCATCGTCTGATTCATCTTCCCAAGTGCCATGCTGGGTCTTGGTGTCCAGCTGAGTCTAGCTTGGGTGCTGAGGACAGAGAGGGGGCATGAACAGAAAGGAGATAGCTTGAAAGAGCAATTTTTGCTCAGTCTGGAGGATGCAATAGGACCCTTGTGCAGGCTTCTGCTTGTAAGACTTGATCTGAGTGCTCATCGCTCTTGCCTGTTCAGCTTTGATCATAACGTAACCTTTTCCACCTGCCACAACAGGATTAGCTGAGAGATGATCCGCGATAGTAGGCACTGCGAGCTATTCCGAAAGCCCGGAATCACACTCAAAATGGATGAGCAGACAGAATGTCTTGACTACAGCGTCAGTCCTGGCATTCAGCTATCTGAAAACTACAGTTTTGAGTGATCCCGCTGTGCTGTGTAGTCTGTATGAGAAACAGGCTGCGCGCTATCTCCACGTAACCCAGAGCGGTGTTTGGACAGGATTTGGTTCTCTTCAGAAACGCTGCATTACCAAAAATGAACATTATTGTTGTTCACTGGCAAAATTCCTTTCTTTTGTTTCCTGAAAAGCTTGAACAGCCCCTTACTGTTGGCAGTGGGAAGAAAAGAAAGAAAGACCTGAGACTTAAAGCATGTGCTTTCATGGAAAAACAAGATGCATTAGGAAGGGAACTGGTCCAAGTGCAGAAACCAAGTCTGTTGGGTACACCTTTTGTAAGGTGCCGTTTTGTTAGTGTATCTAGAGCAAATATATCTGGCAGACCGTTATCACTGGAGTGTTTCATCGCCTGCTGCATAGGACAGCTTCTTCAGCATGCAGAAGTTGTGGTTGTTTTGACAACTGTATACTAAATTTATCTGGAAATAAAGGGAAAAATTTAATCTTGCGTTGCTATGTGTGCCTCGTGTTTTATTTATAGTTTGTTAGCCAAACCTGCTGACAGGATATATCTAACTTACTGCCTGGGGAATGAAGGGAGGTGGGATTGTACCAGCCGCTGCCTGGAGAAGGCATTCCAGAGGCTCTGTGAAACTTTACATGAGGCAGAAAGTGTGCAGGGAGATGGCAGCTGCTCTAATTAAGACTTACTGTCTCTGTCTTCTGTACTGCTGCTGTGGCTTTTAAGGTATCTCTCTTCTTTTTAACACCAGAGGAATTTTAGTAATTTATTATCTGTACAGCTTGGTATGTATTATATTACAGTATAAATGAGCTTAAACCCACTGTAGTGAATGTCTTGAATCTTCAGTAAATTGGACTATGAGATGACAAGTCTCCCAAGACAGTGGCAGCTGAAGATGCGTAAATGAAGTTGCCATTTATGGTTAGTTATTACCCTTCACCAAGACCTTTTGAACTGAAACTTATAAAACACACTGACAGTCTAACACGGCTATGGAAATGCTGGAGGCAAAAAGAGAGACTGTAGCAAATTAGCATTAAAAGCGCAAGTTGTCTGTGGGTGCTCCTGATGCTGGAGCGCACTTAGTGTGGATGAGAATCAGCTCATTTTTTTCCATTAAGTGTTGGGGGTCGTTTTGTTGGCTGGAGGTTGTGGGTTTTGTTGGTTTGGTGGTAGTTTGGGGTTTTTTTTGGAAGTGCATCTGGCATTTGGACTGGGTAAAGGCTGTGCTAATTAGGTGCCTGTTGGTAAGGACTGCTGCATCTGTACGGTCATAGATGGACATGCCAGAATACTTCAGCATTTGAAATCAAGTCTGTTTCCCTTCATGTGGGAGCTTTGCCCAGGGTTTGTTCATTGGGATATAAAACGAGGGTTTGTTTGGTGTTTCAGAATTTCAGAAGCTGTGGAGGAGCATTCCCGTGGATTCCATGGATGAGGAGAAGATTGAAGAATATCTGAAGCGGCAGGGTATTTCTTCCATGCAAGAAACCGGACCAAAGAAAATAGTAAGGGATACAAATTACATATCTTTCTAGGAGATTCCCCCTTCCTGACCATGCAGTGTTAATTCCAAAACGCATTGGTGAGCCTATGCACAGCTGCTTTGTGTAGCTGGGGGACGTGTGACCAGTTTTAAGAAGCTGCAAAAAACAATGCTGTAGCCAGCAGTCAGTGTTTTTATAACTTGTTTAAGCCAGTGTAATCCAAGCAGCATCAAGAAGAGGGCAAATGCCAGAAAATCCCTGCGAGATGCGAAGTGGAATCTTCTGCTTGAAGCTGTGTGATACATTAGGAGTAGAAGAATAGTTACTTTTCTGGGAGAGGGCCGGGGGGAGTCAGTGTTTTAAGTTTTTATTTTCTGCTAAATAGCTTTTGAAATCCTGATGGGAACCGTGTAACGTGCTTTTCACCACACACACACTGTTCTCCAAATTGTGTGCAATATGCTTGTGTTTTACTGGGAGGCCAAAAAAGCTGCAAGCTCTCCAAAGATGCTTTCTTCCTGGCTCCAAACAATTCTTTTTTTACATTTATTTGTATGTGATATACCATGTATTTTCTCTTCTGCACTTGACTTCAAACTGTCCTTTCACGAGAGACTTTCCATACAGAACTTACTCCTCTTTCTGCTAGTCACTACGCTAGACGCTTTAATGCCTGTCAGCATGTAGGCACTCTTCATGGGTTCCTTGTATGCTAAATCTGTCTTTGAGCATGGAATTGTGGATAGAATTATGGACCTGCTTCTGTAGGTGCATGGGAGTTTTTGGAAACTTGACTTGTAAACACCAGCTTTACCTGCTGTGCATGGGGTATGGAGACTCTGCTCTGCCCCTGGGGTCATCTCCCTGCCCGGATTTGAATTGAATGGTGTTGCAACTTGCAAAAACAAGCAAGCACCTTCTCCGTCTGCCCACCTCTGGTTCAAGCAGGGCTCTTCTTCGCAGAAGTGATGACTAGCACAGCGTCACACATCAGGTCAGATGTCACAGCTGGAGGGCAGATCTTTTGACGACTGTTTATTTCTTCTTG
This sequence comes from Falco rusticolus, assembly GCF_015220075.1. Taxonomy (NCBI): domain Eukaryota; kingdom Metazoa; phylum Chordata; class Aves; order Falconiformes; family Falconidae; genus Falco; species Falco rusticolus. The sequence continues at coordinate 103,830,348 of NC_051187.1, forward strand.
TAGGCTCCTATTCAGAGGAGGAAGAAACCCGCTTCTCAGAAGAAACGTCGATTTAAGACTCACAATGACCATTTGGCTGGAGTATTAAAAGATTACTCTGATGTCGTTCCTGGCAAACAGTGACCAGTTGAATTCTGGAGCAAACATGCATTTTTATACAAGTTTTTTGCCACTCGGGCTGTGTCTGCTCGCAGACAGACTGACTGTATATAGTAATGTGGTGATGTGTTTCCCCCATCCCAGCAACTGCCGAGATGAAACAGGTCAGTTTAAGAGCAAGTGCAAAGTACCGAATTTAGAGTTTAATTTAATTAGCTAATGGGAAATGTGTCTTTAAGTAAGAGGTTCTTACTAGTTGCCTCTTGGCATAGTGATAAATGGTGCTCAGCGTGTAATGCAGTAGTTCTTGTTCAGTGCTTAACTCTACTTTTACATTGCTTAATGAGTATTTACCTGGAATTACATACAAGGGGCTTTCTAGTAGAATTGAATACAGCATTTGTTTCACCTGTTTCAGGAAAACCTTTTCCTAAAATAACCGCAGGCAAGTTTCTTTCACAGTTAAATACACCTACGATTTGTATGCTTCCTTGCCATGGGACTGAGCTTTACTGGAAGTTGGTGATACCTGAGACTCAAACTCAAAAAAAAAAGCCCTCTCCCGAACTCCTAGCAGGCTGCAGGATGGCAATGCAGCTGTAGCTTCCTAATGCTAATCAGAAATTGCCCTCAGCAATTTCTTGTCACTATAGTGGATGCCCATGTGTTGCACGGTTCTACTCTATGAACGGGAGGGAAATAAAATGACAGTGTAATGCTGAAGCATTTTTTTTTTTTTTTAACTAATAAACTTACAGTGCTGGTTTCCAATGTTGCTTCCTTAAAAAATAAGAGAATCAAGATCTTTCATGCTTGTTGGCGTTTTCCTTTTCAAGGAGGTAAAGGAGTCTTTGCTATATTTTTATCTTCTCAATGACTTACTGTTCTGGGCTAACACTATCATCTTTTTATCATTCTTGGTTGAGGAGGGGGGAGGAACCACCTTAAATGAAAGCTCCCTGTAGATGCCTGATGTTCTTCTGTGCAGTACAGACTTAGTGTGGAATGTGGCCAAATTATGTCCTCTTGATAACTTATTTTTATGTACTGAACCAGAGTCAATCAATGCTGATATTGTTTTCATGGCACTGCGGGAGAGGAGCTGTTTCTCTGCTCTTCTAGGGTTAGGATCAAAGATAAAATAGGTGACTGCAATATCCCCCGACAGTAGATTGCGGCTGTGTGCACATGAGCTGTTGTCTTGCTTGATGTATCACGGGTTGAAGTAGAGGCCATCGGATCTGGACACATGGACAGATGAAGAAAAAGGCTTTGTTGCTGTTGCACTGAAGAAGTTAATTCTGCTTGAGGAAGCACAGGAGGAGAAATACACTTCTCCAAGTGTGTAGCATTTATCCTCCTGATTTTAAAGACTGCTCTTTTGAGAAACAGACAATACTTCCAGCATTGCACATGTCAGCCCTGCTTAAAGAGTTGCTAAATGCCTGTAGGAGATTTTCTTCTATTATTTTATGGGGGTTTTTTTCTTGTTCATGCTTTTTATATATATAAAAATGCATGCTGCTCCAGCTGGTTTTGAAACTGTTTTTCTTTCCTATATCTTCCAGGTCAGCACAAGCAATTCCTCTTGGAGCTTTTTAGTTTTCCATCACAGCTCTGCTTTAAACCACTGGCAGCACACTTACAAAACTATTCACCTCTCCTCTGTCATCTTCACTCAAAAAAAAAAAAATTTTTAAAAAAATCCCTTCCATCTGCTACATTTTTGAGCAGTGATTTTTTTTTTTTTTTTTTGGTGGTGGTGCTCAGACAAAAGCAGAGCTCTTAGTGAGCTCTGAGTTGCTTTTCATACCTTTTGGGATTTTTTAATGGGGTAACTTCACAGTCATCTCAGTTAGCCTTACCCTTTCTGTGTGAATCAGGGCTTGCAAAGCAAAGCAGGCTGTGAGGTAGGCTGCCTGTTTTGTTTCTCTCCTCAAGTGATTAAGATAATAGGAGAGTCTAAAGAAAACGCCTCTAGGCTACTTTCAAAGATTAAAAATATGTGAGGTCAAAAAATAGGAGAGCAGGAAAGGAAGATTGACTACCAGCTCTGTGTGCTGTGCTGGCATTGTCAGGCTCCAGTGTTCCAAGGGACAAAACCGTCCAGTTGATGTCCAGTTGGAAAGACTGGGTTAGATGCTTTGTCTCACTGGAGGAAGTAGTCTCTCTTGCTGTACTAGCAGAGAGAGCATAATAAGTTTTACAACTTGTTAGGGTATAGTTTCAGAAATAGCTTAAGGGAAGCTCACATTGGCTTGTGAGAGGTGGCATGGAATATAGGCAAGTGGTCGCAAAGAAAACAAGTTCAGAAAATAAGCATGAGCATGAGCTCCTCTCTTTTGTGTGGGTTTTAGGAGTTAGATTTTGTTTCTTTATCAAAGACGCTCCCAGCGGTCCTTACAGGTTTTTTCCAAGACCTCTTAAAAATCAAATGTTGCAACTTGAAAATGTCTCAGATTATATCAACAGGAGTCTTTTGGCTGAAAGCATCTTAGTACCGCTCCAGTCCACTTCAGTCTCTTCACAGCATAATGTCCAAATCAGGCTTTTTGCTGAAGTTCAGCATAAAAGTTCACACCTGTTAAAAACTTAAACCTACTTCATCTTCCTCCAGGGTGTTCCCATGTATTCTGTGTCTGGCAAGATGGTTCTCCCAGTGGCCAAAACCATCATGCCCTCAGCTCGCTTTCCTTGGTGAAATCCTTCTTCTCTCAGGCTGACATTGCGAAGGGCTGCTGAGAAGCCTTATGCTCTTTCCTGGGGGCTGGAGGCCTATTAATCCATTTTTCTTTTCCTTCCCTGGAAGCGTTCACTGCTAGTCAGGAAGATAAGGGGACTGGGGCTGCTTTTGGCAAAGGTAGAACATAGAATAGAATATTTCAGCTGGAAGGGACCTACAATGGTCATCTAGTCCATGGCAGGCATCTTCATCTCACGCATTTCAGGAAGGCTCTTTGGCAAAGCCATCTCAGTGCGGTCTTTACCTGTCCCTGCCATGTGAGGACTTGCCTCTTGCACTCTCCTGAGGCTCCTCAGGTGATGCGTGCCCTGTCCAGCAAGGATGTTGTTCCCTCAGCTCCAGGATTCAGTGTGTCGATCCTGGCAGGGTTATCATTTGAGCCTTCCTAAGGCTCGGGGGCAGTGGAGGAATGCAGGCACTGATGAGTAGCTCTTCTGACACAGCTTCCTTCTCTTCTTCCCCTGCTGTATCAGCCAGGAGCAGAAAAGCATTCAGCTCCTACCCCCTGTGATGCTGACAGACATATAGACAGGGCCCTGGGGAAAAGGAAGACAGTGTTTCTCAATGGTGGGAGCTCTCAGATATATCTTGGCTGTCTACATCATCCTTTTGCTTGTGCAATTGCATCTTGAGCCTGTGGCTGTGGGGACAGTATCTGCAGCAGTTGCTGGAGTTATTCCCAAGAGAACCAGCTCTTTTGAGGTCTGCAAGCAGCCAGGGACATGCACTCAGTCCTCTGGTTTCTCCCTCGGTATTGCACCAGTTTCATTGTGTTGGGAGGGGGGTGTGCTGATTCTGCCATGGTGAAATGGGAGGAGGAGAGAGCCAGTGGAGTAAGCCAGGTCATACCGCTGATAGCTCTTCCTCTCTCGGCCAGGTGTTGCTGGTCTAGGATTTGCTTCTGAAAAGGTATCCTCGTGAGGGCATCTGGTAGCAGCATTGGCATACCCTGGCCATGGGCATCAGGGGCTGCACTGGCCCTGCAGAAGGAGCTCATTAGGACTTCTGTGTGTCTATAGATGTGAAACAGGCCTTGTATGTCATCTGCTTGTCCTCACCCACAAAATAAAAGCATTGTTGTTTTTTTAAGGTAAAAGTTGAATAGCTCAGGTGTGTCACACCTCTAAACAGGGGGCTTAACTGGCTTCTCTCCTAAAAGTTGCTCTAACTGAAGAGTTATTCCACCTCCTCCGCCATTACAATAGTTGTTCTGGAAGGGGATGGAAAACAGCAGGATTTTGTATGGTTGAATGAGAAAACTGACATAAGGCAATGTGTACCAGAGCTAATCTATAATTCATCATGATCATTCAAGGCTTTTAGAGAGCAGGGGAGAGAGAGGCAAAGGAGCCCAGAGAAATGGTATAAAGACCCTGCACGTGGATGTAGTCAGTGAGGGCTGTCACTTCTGATGAGCACGGGCAGGCGGTGCAGGGCCACCAGGGAGAGCTGGGCTCTCTGGTACCTGCTGATGAGGAGAGGCTACATTTGCAGATGGCTAGAAGCAGCTATGGTACTGACATCTCGTTATTTCCAGCCTTGTTGCTTGCTTTCCAGTCACTGCTAATGTACCAGGCCCAAATTCCTTTGTGTGTTACTGCCTTGGGGGCATCTGGCAGCTACAGCTTCTAGGGGACTATGTCCAGTAGGGTTGAGTACTTACTGTTGACCGGTTGAAGACCGGCAAGGCTAACCGCTAACAACCATCAGGGAGAGAAGAGCTCGGACCCCAGTCTGCTGGTACAAGCTTTCTGCTGCTGGCAAAGTCAGGGATACGGCTGGATTGTCGAGGCCCACCGCTGGGTTGTCAGCAAGAAAGGGATCAGCCTGAAAACAGCATTCCTGGCCACCACAGGTAGCTGGCATTGCTACAGCGCTGCCCAGCCTGGCTCGAGGGGTGCTTGCAAAAGGCAGCGCCGCCCCAGCTGAGAGCCCTGGGCCAGCATTTTGTTGTAGTGCGGAAGGCTGGGTGGTTTGGGGCTCTCCCAGGGGAGAGAGGGTCTGCTTCTGCACTGCTGCTCACGGCTGTTGTTCTGGCTCCGTATGCGCGATCCGAACAGTGTCTGTCTTGCCAGCCCTGTGCAGGCTCCCTGGGCACGACCCTGGAAAGCAGGTAAGGAAGAGTGGCAGTTCCCCAGAAGAGAGGGCTTGTCTGAACACGGCAGGGCTCGCGGCAGGAAGGCAGCTTCTCGTTCGCACTGGGTATTGCAGAGCTGTAGGTGCTTTCTTCCCAATCGAGGCGAACCCAGCCTGCCACCGCTCCGGCAAGGGCCAGCAGAGCATGGAAAGCTGTTGGCTCCCTGCTCAGCACTGGGGAGGTCAAACCTAGAAACTCTGTCCAGTTTGGGCCTCCCCGCTCCATGCAAAAGGGGTGCTGGGATGCTGGGGACGGTCTGGCTGGGGCTCCTGGGCTGGTCAAGGGCTGGTGGCAGAGGGCCTGGGAGGGGAGAGTGGGGAGCTGGGACAGCTCAGTGTGGTGGAGACACAGCTGAGGGTGTATCTAATCACAGGTACAGCGATGTGAAGGGCAGTTAGGAGATGATGCTGTCAAACTTCTTGGCAGCCATGGCAGATGACATAATAGGGGAACGTGGGAAGTTTGGCTTGGGTATTAGGAAAAAAAAAGCTGGTGGGGAGGTGACTCCATCCACGGAGGTTTCAAGCATTGCTCAGGCAAAACCAGGCTGACCAGATCTCTTACTGGCAACAGACCTGTTGCGAGAGGGAGGTTGGATCAGAGACCTCCTGCGACCCCTTTTATCCCTGTGTTCCTGTGGGTCCAAGCCCCAGTTCCTTTGGTACTGCCCAGACTGCTGTAAGAGCAGTTCTCCTTGTTTCTCACTGGCTTGCTTTCTGCTGCTTTGGCTTGCAAGTGTGTGCAGCAGCCTCTGTGTTACCCAACGGTCCAGAGAAAAAACAGCTGTGACTGAAAACTCATCAGTGCTTCTGTGGTTGGGACCCACGTGTTGGACTCCACCAGCCTCGTGGGTTGGACGTTGCGCAGAGTGCAAGCACAGCAGGGGAAAAGGATGGTTAAGGCGGGAGGTTGTCCTTCCATTAAGTTAATTTTTTGACTATACCTGCACTTCTGGGCTTACATCCAAGGCCTGAAGTACTTGTGCGATTTCCTCCTGCCTCCATCAGTTACGCTGTATTCTCTATTCCCTCCTGAACTAGTTATTAATTATGGAGACTGCAGAGATGGAAGTCCAGACTCTGCTAATGGTTGACTTCCCTGTGTTTTAGAAACAGCATTTCAGGCATCTGCTAATGGTATTTCTTAGCTTTGCTTTTTAAGCTCCACCATCATCTTGGTTTCTAGCCTGAGCATGGCAGTGAGGCAGGTAATGGTGTTTAAATGCTGGCCGAAGCCTGGCTCTCGGGGCAGCCTGCAGTTGCAGGGCACACACACATCTGCAGCACCCGGCTCATCTCCCTGCGTGGAAATGTCTCCCCGGTGCTGGCACTGCTGGGCCCGGGGCTGGCTGCCCTGGCTCTGGGCTGCAGGCATGGCCCCAGGCCAGACTGCAGGTTTTTAGGTGTGCTGTGCGATCCCCTGTGTGCAGTTATCCCCGTCGCTCCCAGGGCGGTGGGATGGCCGATGCCCTAGCTGCGCGCTTTCCCAGGCATGCGGAGCTTTTCCGTGCTGGCAGGGAGCACGGGGCAGGCTTGCCTGGCAGCGTTTGGGCAGCGCAGTGAGCCTTGCTGGCTGACGCCTGTCGATTTCCCCAAGCTTCCAGAACTGGGGAGCAAATCCACAGCGAGCACCGAGCCCTGGCCCCGGCCCCAGCTGTCCTCACAAAGCCACCTCTTTGCTCTTAGCCGCCGGCTTCCCTCCCAGCCTCCTCTAAAGCTGCCTGGCCAGACCCCAGTGCTATCTCATCTTTCCTCTCCCGGCCTTGTTATTCCTTACCCCCTTTCCCAAGGAGGCCTGCAGGAGCGGGTGCTGGGCTCGCTCCTCCTCCCTGCCCCGGTCCGGGCTGCGGGCGCTGCTGGCCAGCCTCGGCGCCGGCTCTGTCTGCCCTTTGCTCTCCCTGTCCCGGCTGGCCCGTCTCCATTCCCGCAGCACGATCCCTAGTCCCTGACGCTGCTGCTGCCCAGCTGCCGTCACTGCTGCCTGCCCCCCACACGTACAGTCCTCCGGGAGATGCAGCTCTCCTTCTCCCATCTTGTTCGCATTCCTCTGCTGCTCCGCTGTGTCCGTCCAACGTGGGGGGTTTGCGCTGTGTTTCTCTGCAGACCCTGCCAGCTTGTTCCCTGCCTCGGCCATTGCTTCCAGCCTGCTGCCCGCCAGCAGCCTCAGGGCAGCAAACATCTGTGCAGGGATGCGTAGGAAGGAGCTGCTTGCATCCTCCACTCCCCGACTTTAGCTTCAGCTTTAGGGGGATGGGGAGAGAAAGACTTGGGAAAGTGGAAACAATGAGAGTGTGAAATTTTCTCATTTTGGTTTTTCCAGTTCTGCCTGTTCGTAACAGCCCCCCCTCCCCCCCGGGACTTGTCCCTGGTATCGGATGCCAGTACTGGCCTGGGAGTCCCTGGTCCCATTTTGCAATCTCCCGGTGTCAGCCAGCAGCTTGGGCCTTCCTGTAAGTGCCCCAACGGTCATGGGGAAGGAATGTTCCCCCGGCTGCATAGGGAAAGGTCACCACGGGCAAAGGGGACTCTGGGGCTGGGTGAGCAGCTTGCTGCTCCCACCCCTTGCTGATGAGGGCAGCGCTGATCAGCACGAAGCCGAAAACATTTTGGGTTATGGTGGAAATTTAAAGAAACAAAAAATAGAAAAAACGGTTCAAGAGGTTAAATATTTTCAGCAAGGCCCTGCTTCCTTTTGCAGGGCAGATCTCGGAGCAGATGCTGTGCCCAGGCAAAGTCCAGGAGGATGCGTGCGTGCTTCATCGCTTTCTTAGCTGGAGGATGTTTACTGTTGAATCCGCTCCCCAAAGCATATGCACAGCTCACTAAAGTGGTGCCTGGGACGGTGGCGTTGACCAGCTGGGCTGAGCAGTGCGTTGCGCTCACAGCTCGGAGCTCCCTTCCCTTCCTCCCGAGGCCTGCCAACAAACCTCTCCCCTGCATGCAACTCGGAAACAAAGCCGTGACTTGCGGTGGCTGCGGGGGGATTAGCATCCAACATTAAGGGCTTAGCTCCCTGGCTCATCCCTGCCAGCCGGGGGTTTCAAGTAACACACCAGCATGCCTTGTTCTTCCGCCTTCGATGGTTTCTAGCCTGTTTTAATCATGTCCTTTACACACCGTTCTCTGGGCTGCTTTTGCTAAGCTGGAGTTTGTTCCTGGTACTTTGTTTTCAGAGCCTGGCCCGTTGGCCAAGGCTCCTGGGGATGCTGGTCACATTTATCAGGGCGGGGGCGGAGTGGAGGAAGGAGGAGGAATTTCTAGGTTGGGCTTACGAACAGTTTTTCAAAATTCTCAGCATGTTAAAAAAAAAAAAAAAACCAACAAACCACGATAATCTGGCCCTTCGTCTCTAGGTTACGTTTGCCTCTGCTGTGGCTGAGCTCATGGAAAATTGCAGCTTAGCTCCTGCGCTCAGTGCCAAGGTTAGTAGGTTTAAAAACTAACCGATAACATCTTTGTAAATTTAGGAGTCATTTCTTTCAAGCCTGCTGATCCTTCCAGCCTGGATTTTGGAGCTTTCCTAGACATCCAAGTGAGCCAAACGGTCCGATGGTATCTGCCCTGGAAATTCAGCGGTCCCTCAGGAACATTGCCTTCAAATACCCCAAGGGAGGAAGAAGGCTGCTGTTCCCCAAGGCCCCCGAGGGGTGTATGTTGAGATCCTTCTCCCTGTTCCCGACAGACACAGCACACGATGACGCTCTGCGTGTAACTTACAATAATCACTGGTTTTATTTGTAAAAAATTACAATAGAAAAGTACCTTTAAACGTATTTCCAAAAGCGGAGTAGACAATGTGGAAGCTTCTCTCCTCTCCACAAGACAAATTACAGGAAATAGTTTGCTAAAAGAGTTAGTCCGTTGCTTGGAAACGCTGGTATCGTTCCTTATAGAGCCGCTCAGAGGTTTGTCTTGGAATTGATTTCTTCTCACGTCGCCTTTATCAATCCCACTCTTTACAGAAAACCCCAACGGGACAGTTTCCCATCACACCATCTCACTCTCCCGCCCTGCCCCAGCTCCGGCAGCCGAAATCTCAGCCATGTTATTTTGGCCCACCCACAGAATAAAAGGAAGAAGGAAGAAAAAAAGGTTATGGTGTTTCACAAGGCCACGGGCACCCCATGTCTTCAGTGCAGCTGGGAAACCAGCTATGGTGAAGCCCGTGCAGTGGCTGAGCTCGGTGTACCCTACAGCAGGGATGGGGTAGGGGGGGAAAGGCAGTGAAATTAGTTTTGCGCCTCCTTTTGCAAGAAACTGAAATCTGTTTGAGGTTTTGGTTTGGTTTGCTCTATTTTAAATTTTTTTTTCCCAATTCCTCCTGGAGCAAGGAGACTAGCATGTCAGCTGTCTCTTTGCTGGTACGCTATCTCTGTAAAGGTGACAGATACTGCCCCAGGGGTGTTAGCAACCTCCCTTCTTGTCTTCGCACACGGAAATGTGGAAATGCTACGCAGTGAGCAGCTGGACCAGCATAACCTTAACGCTAAAACCCCAGTTCCGCCCAGCACTTTGGCGTAACGGTAGGAACGTGTCTAAGCCCCTCGACTCGCTCGGGACTCACACCCAACCTTGAGTAAGCTGGTGAACCGAGGGTTTGTTTTCTTTATCTCATACAGCAGTTTACGTTGCCCGTAACAACTTCAAGCAGTCATCGCAGGAGGAGGAGGCAAATTGTCACCTTGCTACATGTGCGGGCTGTCTGCCCATCCCTGATCCGAGCCGTTGTACCATGCCGAAGCTTTGCACAGCAAGCTATTAACATAGCCCTAAGGTAAAAAAAATCACCATAAGAAAGTTTCTGATTGTCCTGCCTGGTTGTCATTTGGTACAACTGGGAAGAAAATGGGAATGCTGTAAGTGTCCGCAGACGTCTTGCTGTAACAGCCGGAGCACAATTCCTACAAACCCGAATCGTGTGTCTCAACATCTGCACGCACGTGAACATCATGCCTTCGACATGCAGCTGATGGGGCAGGGGGGGTGGATAGAGACTCTTAATTACACGCATTCAAAAGTCAAGCACAAAAACCTGTGGTCCGACCCAGTGTAAGATTGTCCTATTTAGGAGGTTTGGTACAAAAATACTTGCTCTCGTTTCGCTTTTTTTGTAGTCTGCTTTCCTATGGTTCTGTTTGAAAAGCCTTTTCAAACACTACAGCGATGCCTGTCAAACCATGCTTTCAGAAGTAACACACTCTTTCTTACAAATATACAGTGTAAAAGAGGAAAATATTATTACTAGGTATGCTTTTCGGTTTTCTTCTAGGAGAGCAGATGTGTGATAGAGGCTGTGGGAAAGTCTTGGAGGAATCCAAACGTGTGAGGGGTTGTTTTTCTTTTTCAAGCCTGTAACAACAGAGAGAGGTGTTAAGACAAAAAAAAAAAAAAAAAAAAAAAGCAGCCGCAATCTTGGACTGAGGCAAAGTGGGAAAGGGAATGTGGTTAATCTTTCTTCCTTTGCGGGGAAGCTCCCGTGCCGCAGTGTGGGGGAGAGGCTTGTTTGGGAAACAGGGCGAGGAAGGGAGCGCAGTACATGCAGTGACAGCAGTGCATGCAGTGACGGAGCTCCATGGACAGTTGTTTAACCAGGAAAGAGCAAGGTGGGAAATGCCTGCGGGGAGAGCCGGGGCTTCCCAGGCAGGGGGGAAGGACCACACTGGTCCCAGTTCACTCCTCCCGATGGCTGTAGCCCCTGGGCTGTTAACTGAGGCACCAGCTGGGAAGCCGAGAGTTAAGTTTGAGTTGAATTTTGCACTTAAGAGGAATTCAGTCTCTTGATCCAAGGCAGGAAGCAGGACAGCAGCAAGATGAGATTACCGGGGGTAATTCAAAGCCGAGAGGCATTCCTCGGCTGCCGAAACTCTCGCCCCAGATATAACGATAAACACGGGAATGACAGAGCCATGGTTCCATGCTGGAGGTGCTGTGCCGTAATGGGAGCAGCGATGCCACCCGGCAGGGATCAGTCCCAGGGACGTGCCTGCCTCACTGCCCGCTTCTTCAGGGACATCATGTTGGCTTGGTTGCCCCCCTACCCCCTCCCCAAAGCAGCAAACCCCCCCGGGGCCGCGTCCCCTGGCGTGGCTGGGCGCCGTGCTGCAGCCTTACCAGCACACTGTGGTTTTGTGGAGAGCATGCCAACCCAGTAGCCGCCTTGGAAGACTCCATTAATACCCACAAGACTGACTGTAGGCCACCATCACACACCTGAGACCTGCGAAAGGACACAGCCAAGGATTAGGGACACTGGCAGGCGCAGCCGGGGTGCACTGCGGGGAGAGGTTATTTTTGCAGTGGCCGGGATCGGTGCCTCCTAAGGGGACAGCTGGCAGCTTAACCCTGCCCTGATGGACTCCACGCAGCAAGGACAGGGAGGATGAGGCAGGAGAGCCGGGTCGGCAGCAGAACACCTTGCTGGGCTGTGCCATAGCCCGCCCTGGCCAGAGGAGCCTGGTGGGGAGCCAGGAGGTCCCCAGCCTTCCACCCTTGCTGCCCATTGCGGCTGCTGGGATTGCTGTGGGGAGGTGGACCTGATCCAAGGGATTCACTCATCTCCCCTTCCCAAATACGGCTCTGCTTCAATTTTAGCTGGAAACATTGGCAGGTTCCGTATTTTGGAAGAACCACTGGTTCCCAAAGCATCACCACTCCCTATTTTTATCTGCTGGGCCTAAAATAGCCGGTAAATGCTTTGTAGATCCAAGTCCCGGGTCTGAACCCAAGAAGCCGGTCCTTCTGCCCTCGCCGGCTGAGCAAGCCTCATGGCCGCGGCGCAGCCTGTGGGTGCCAGGCGGACAGGCACAGCGGTGGCACGGGAGGATGGGCAGCCGATGCCGGAGCCTTCCCACCTCCTTGGATCTGATGGGATTTCTCCACAGGCTGGTGTGGATGTGGTGCAGGAGACTTCCCGGCGGACAGCAGCAGCGGCGGGGGATGGCGGCTGGGCTGGGATGGTCAGGGCAGGCTGGGATCACGGGGAAAGCAATGCTCAGCATCAGCAGAGCCTCCTTCCCCTTTTCCATTTGAATCCCTTGTGTTTATCCACAAAAGGCCGAGTTATTTGGAGAGCGTATCTTGCAAGGCTTTTTTTCATCTGAAGAGGTCCGAGGTGTAACCAGACCAGCCCCCTCGCTCTGGCTGGGCAGACAGGCACTCGGTAACGCCACGCTTCTTGTGGCAGCCCTGGGCTGCCAGGAGGGTTCTCGTTAAGGTTTAACGAGCTGTTTGCGTCACAGTGAGGCTGCCTTCAGCCAGGCGGCCCTGCTGCCACCTTCATTTGTAGGACCGTGCCATTGCCACGGCCCCCGGGGCATGCAGCCTCTGCTGCTGCAGCAGCATGGGCCGTGAGGCACGGGATATCTGGGAAAGCAATGGTGGGTGGGTGATGGGGTGGATGATGGTGGAGATGTCCCTTTCCTGGGGGCAGGGAGGGCGGCCGGACCTGCGGTACCTGCCAGAAAGTGGCCTCGCCAGCGCAAGGGTATGGTCTGGCCACCGCCCTGGGCTGCTGGAGAGTGGCAGCAGGGGACAGCTCAGGGTAAGGGTGGAGGTGGCCACCAGCCCACCGCACCAGAGAAGGATGGGCACAGAGAGGTAGCGCTTACCCGGCATTCAGCAGAACTGACGGGACTTCCAGCCCTGAGAACCAGCCTCGGAGGGAGGGAGCCAGCGCATCTGCAAAGACAAGAGGGGCGCAGGGTGAGAGAGGTAGTGGCTGCCCACCCTGGCAAGAGCTGGCTGCCTCCGGGACTCCCCTTTCCTGGCCTTCCCCAGGCACAGGGTGGATGGAGGTCCAAACACAAGCAGCACAGCCATCCCGGCTCCGGTTCGGACAGCAACACCAGCTGGGGCTGAGCACGGCCCCTGGCGTCGCTGCTTGCCGCAGGACCGAGCCGGGCTGGCAGCACCGCGGTTGCACCAAGCAGGAGTGGGCTCACCCCTGCTTAGCATCTGCAAAGTCCACAAGAGACAGGGGCAGAAAATGTCAGGACACCAAAACCCAGTGGCTCTCGATGACGGCCCATGTGCACTCGGTGCTTTGCAGGATAATGCCACATTGGCCCCACCATCCGAGGTTCCCCGTCCCACCGCTCCGTGCAGGACCCAGCTGGGGAGGCCACCCTGCAGCGAGGAGCTCCGGGTTGGATGGTGGCTGCCCTCTCCAACGCTCCCCACCGAAATCCTGCCACCGGCCGCTGCAGGAGGCACGGGGACAGCCTGCAGCCCCTAGCAAAGCAGTGCTGCCTGCTTCCCCACAGCACCCAGGGGCAACAGGAAAGGTGCCACCACCATCCTCCCCACTGTGCTGGCTTTGTAACCACACGGATAACGTTTCTTGGAACAGTGCCCAACATCACGTCTCAGCCTGGGTTTTCCCAGGGGGCTCTCAGGGCCTCCATACACCTCCGTTTCCTCTGCCAGCCATCCCCCTGGCCTCCCGAGCAGCGCAGGTGCTGCCTGTTAGCCATTATTGACAAGGCAAGTATGTAGCCGCAATAATATTTACCGCTGCTCTTCCTATAAACAGCAGGGCCGGAAAAGTCGGAGTTTCATCCAAAGGCTGTGGCTGGTTTGTATGCTGAGTGCTTTTCCTCACCCTCCTGCTCAAACCAGCCCCCATCTGCCTCCGGCTCCCAGCGATGGTGGCTCCGGATAACCCGGCTCAGTTCCAGCGGGCCAGGGCCAAAGCCTTTCGGATGTGGCTTATCCAGAAAATCTGTTTCCGTGCACTTGTTTCCTCCTGCTCACCGCCAAGCCAGAGCCGGCAGTGAGGAGCGAAAGCCGGGATGATGTTGGTGTGGTGATGGCAGCTGATGAGGAGCTGCCCGTGTCCCCCCGAAGGCGGGGGTCTCTTCCCGGCATCCCCGCGATGCCGCTCTAGGAAACATCCCAAAGGCTGGTGCCGCAAAGAAATCCTCCGCCACCCCCATTTCCACTTCTCTTCTTTTCCCTGCTCCTCTCCCGAGGCGGGTGGTTAATTTTTAACGGCCACGTGCTGCCATCGGAGCCACTGGTGGTGGCAGCCAGCAGAAGAGCACTTGTGAGAAGAGCAGCACCTCGTCAATAATAGATGGGTCCTCCATTTGTGCTTCGCTCACCCTCTCCTCCCCATCAGAGTCGCTTTGCTTCATACCCCGCATCACACAAAGCCACATCCCAGCGATGCCTGTGGGGTGACCGGGGGCTCGGGAGCCCCCAGCTTGCACCGTGCCAGCAGCTGGGTGGCTCTTTGGTGCCGGGAGCGACGGGGCCGGTCCAGCCCCAGCGAGCATCCCTCCCTCCCCGCCTGCCCCTGGTGCGGGCAAGAGCGAAGGTAGGAAGGCAGAGAGAGGCGTTGGGGAGAGGCAGGCAGTGCTGCCCGCGCGCTCAGCTTGGTTTGGGTGCCATCCCTAAATTTCAGGGAGGGGGGCAGTGAGTGCCTGTTAGCCGGGCAGAGGTTAGTGGTGCGGCGAGCACCGAGGGGATGGGGGGGCGGGTCTGGGGCGGGGGGTGAGCGCAGTGGTGGTGGATGGATCTGAATTACCTGGGCGTGCAGCGAAGCGGGATAGGTGAAAGCAGGAGGAGGTAGAGCAGGTGCTAACTCCGCTGGGTACAGAGGGTATGGCCCCCACACTTCAGGGCTACTGGGGTAAAGTGCAGGCACTGTGAGCTCATCTGCAAGAAAAGAAGAAGGAGAGTTAACGGTGACCACCGCACCGCGGCCCTCACCGCCCCACGTGCTGCATGATGGCACCGACGGTCATTCCTTCTCCCCCCAGAGCAGGCACGAGCAGGAGCAGAGCTTCCCCCAGAGAAGTGCCAGCATGCCAGTCGGTGTGCCGACCCGCAGAGCCAGCACTGAGCTTGCGCTCCCGCTGGGAAAACGCAGGGCTCAGCTGGTGGCGAGCAATGCCGTGGGGCTGGGCACATCGTCACTGTGAGGTTTCATTGCCCAGGGGATGCGGTGTCATGGGCACGAAGGAGAGCGTGCAGCTCGTGCCCGCACGCAGCAACGAGGCAAGGAACCGGCGTCCACGTAAGAGCTCTTCCAGCAGCAGAAATGGGTACGGCGTGCTCACGGCAGGACGTCGCTGAGGTCTCCACCGAGACTCCAAGCCATCACTCAGAAACTTGCCAGCACGGTCACGCAGTGCTGCAGGCTCGTCCCACTCCCACACGCCGTGCCAAGGCAGCCGTCACTGCCACCGGCTCCTCTCCAGCGCTGGCAGCCGCCTCTGGGCACCCACGGCCACCAGGCCGGCGTGTGCGGCTGGCACTGCCGCTTCCCGCTGGGCATGGCGTTCCCCACCAGCACCCATCCCAGCTCCTTCCAGCATCCCGCACCAGGAGCCCCGCATCCCCACATCCACCTATGATCTCCGCGCAACATCAAATTGCCTGAATAAGGCGTTTTGCCAAGGCAAATGAGGACGAGGGCAACCCCTGGCACCTGCCACCCCAAAAGCCTGCTGGCATTGCAGCGGTGGCGGGGGGGGGCACATGGCGAGGCTCCCTGGGGAGGGCCAGGGCCAGTACTTACAGGGCTCCCGGGCGATGAACTGAGGTACGGCGGTGGGGAGAGGTGTGCTGGGGTTGGGGGTGCCCACCAGCTTGCTCTTGGCCATCTTGGTGTTCGCCTTGGCGAACTCCAGCCGCAGCGTCTGGGGGATCTCGGGGTCGAAGCGGATGCCCTGCGGGAGGGAAGGAGGCATGGCAGCTAGGTGAGCACCACCAAGTGCCAGCCCTGCAGCAAAAATAACTCCTCGTTATTTTTTTATTATTTTTTTTTCAACTTCCAGCCTTGAAATGAGCTAATTTGCCGGCCCCGAGGCGGCTCGCATTCCTCCGGCATCTTTAGCATCGGCACCATATTTGGCAGTCGGCATCCCGCAGCCCAGCTCTTATCCAGAGGGATTAGCAGAGCCAAAAAAAAAAGTTTTACATTGAAAATGAAGACAAGGGGAAAAAAAAAAACAAAAAAAACCACCAAACCAAAACCCGGCAAGGAATCGGAGAACCGGCTCCATGCGGTTCTCCCCGTGACTGTTTTCATGAGGTTCTCTCCACAGAAGGAGCTGCTAAAGGAAAGCGAAATTTGCTTTTGCTTTTGCAGCTTTAGGAGGGATTTTTCCCGCTGAAGAAACAGGAGAGGCTGGGAAAGGCACCTCTCACTGACTCATATCTAAGGCTCTAATCCTTAAGCTTCCAGCCTTCCTGCAGGGCCCTGGGAAAGGCGAGGGGGATGCAGCCCCCCTGGGGGAGGATGCAGATGAGAACAGCCGATGGGGATCGGCTGGAGGGATGGGGATGCTGTGGGGCCAGCTGGGGTGGGAGATGTACATCCCTGGGACGGAGGAATTCGGAGAATATCTGGGGACAACAGGAAAATGAGGGGGGGGAAATCCCCCAAAAATGGAGCAGCCAGGTGCACTCACGTTCAGCGCGTTCTTCGCCGCCTCTGCCTCGGAGCGGCTATCAAAGCTGACGAAGCCCACGGGCTGCAGAGGAAGGAGGGGGGGCACCATCAGTCAGGGTGGCAGGGCACTGGGGGGACCCTTACCCGGGTGACCGGCAGCACCGGAGGAGGGTGGAAGCGTGACGGGGGATGCTCGCCCTGGTCTGAGCGGCGCCTACCTGCTTGGAGGTGAGTTTGATGAGAGACCCTTCGTACCCCTGCGAGGAAAGAATAAAAAAGGGTGTTTGTGGAGATGCCCGTGATTCAGCTGCTCCTTGGAGAGGGAAACCTCCTGCACCCACCACCCGGCAGCCCCACAGCTGGGGGCCATGCGGGGAGCTCACTAAGGCTCAGCACCAGCATGGGGACTCGCTGCTGCTGGATTTGTGTCGGGATGCTGGATGCCTGATAATATCATCCTTTGTGTTTCAAAAGAGCCGGTGCCTGAGCTGCAGGTCTGGCAGGGTGAAGAGACTGGAGAGGTTTGCAGCCAGCACTCTTCTGCTGCTAAATGGGCTGCAAATCAACGTGCAATTAAAACCCTGGTGCAATCAAAGTGCCCAATGCCATCTTCCTATGGTTTACTGGGGGCAAAAAGGTGCAGAACTGTTTCTGTGAATAAAGTGACCGAATTAGACTTTCTGGGGGAAAGCAGCGGGCTCCCAGATCCCCCAGGGTTGGTGGGGCCACAGGGATGGGGCACAGAGCCAGCCCTGCACTTCCACCCCCCTCTCCCCTCCCTAATCTAGTACCTTAAAGGGCCTGAAGAGCAGGTAAAGTTCCCGGGGCTTGATATCCAGAGGCAACCCGCTGACAAAGAGCGTCCTCACCTAGAAAAGAAGAAAGGAGGTTCCTGGGGACCCTCCCTCACTCTTAGCTTGGGGATCCCCCACATCTCCCACAGCCTTAGGTGGTGGCACACCACAGGGATGATGGCAGCCTGAGGGGAACCGCGAGCCTTCAGCCACACTTGGGGGATGTGGCATTTTTGGGAGAGGCATCCCCATCCCTTGGGTGACCATGGAGGAAACCGGTAAGATGCCACGGAAAGGTAACCGAGACCCGTCCTCACTACAGCAACTGCCCTCTGGGTCAAAAAGGCTGTCAGCATCGCGGCACCTTCCACCCTGGTCTGGCAAACAGGCTCTCTCCTGGCATCCCCAGCAGAGCCTTACTCTGCAGACAATGCCTATTGTCTCTGCTTAATTGCAGCAGCTCATTAAGGACTGGGAGAAGCAAATCCCAACTCTTCCTCCTGGAGGAATGGCTCTGTTTTGGAGGGGGCTGGTTTTAAGCAGCTTGTCACCGGTTTATAAAATCACCTTTTAAGGAGTTTTAACTCCTTTTGGGTGGATCTAAATGTTTGCCTTGGTGCAGCATCCTCAAAGCCAGGGCGGCTGGCAGCAACCCTGCTGCCACCGACCCTGAGGGGGGATGCGGGGTTCCCTGGGGACAGGCAAACCCCACCGGGGCAAGACCCATGCTGGGATGGTTTTGCTTTACAACCAGCTTGTAACTTGTGGAGTGGTGTGGAGCAGGAGACCAACAGCTGGATCTGCTGCCGGTCCCCCTCTCCTCATCCCCAAAATCTCATCCAGACACTTTGGTGACCGATGGCTGGAGACCCGCGAGAGCTTGGGGGTGCCAACAGCCCCAACCAGCCCCACCTGGACCCTCCACCCACCCACGCAGACTGCCCATGGTTCAGGGGCTGTATTTAGGCTCAGACCCCCCTGGGGAGGGAGCAGTTGGCTTGGCCTCAGCCCTGCCGTGTCCTTGTGGGTAGGTCTGACACTGAGTGCCATCACCCACCACCTCTGCTCTTGCTGGGGCACCCAGGGATGGTGCCTGTGTCGGTGGGGTCCCTGCCTGGCTCTCCCCCTCAGCTTCAGGCTTGCAAGCCAGCCCCACTCCTGCTGCTGCCATAGCATCTTTCCAGGAGGCCATCTGGAGGATTTGATGGCTGTAGCTTATTTTTTCAGGCACCCACATGGCTTGTGAGAGCTGGTCTGGAGGGGCTAGACCAAGGTCACCCACCCCAGGTGCCAAGCTGCCAGATTGGGGCTGAAGGAGGGGAAAACATTGATTTTTTTTTTTTTAATTTTTTTTTTTTTTTTTGGGGGGGGGGGGGCAGGCACACCCTACTCGCTGGGACAGACATATGAAACAACCAGAGACAGACAGCCCAGGCCTATTCTTCTACTGACATTTCTTCTTTCTCTTGCAGATAAGCTATCTACCCCATCTCACAGCCTAGGAGCAGCAAACATTCCCGCTTTGTGTAACAAAACCTCTGGCTGACCTATATCTATTAAATAACAAAAGGTATTCCAGGCTGTTTGCATATAGCCCTTGTGTCAACAGCCCAGTGAGGTGATAACCATCGCTGCTGGTACCCATCGCCGGGTGCACGCTGGGTGCATGGGGGCTGCCAGAAAACAAGCCACCTGTGAAAGTATGGCCATCCGACGCTTGACTCCACTTGGAAAGCAAACCCAGCTCCGGCCAAGAAAGGATGCTCATGGCCTTGCCCAGAGGGATGCTGAGAGCTCCAGCAGCGCAGGCATGTCCTCAGCCTTTCCTGAGCCAGGGCTGCAGTCAGGTACAACCCTGTAGCCTGTCCCCTCTACTGGGACCAGCCATGGGGGGACTGGAAGGCCCCCCCAAGGGCACCTTGGGGGACCCCTGCCTGCTTTCTGCCTAACTTCTGAGACCAGAGGGCGATGGAGCATCCCAAGGCATTCAGTGCTACACCGATGGAGACACTGCCCGAATTTCTCCTGGCAGGGGTTGGGGAAGGATTCACCTGGAGGAGCAACCCTCATGTCCATGAAATTCAATGTAAAGAAGGCAAATTCACTCTTTCCTAGGGGAAAAAATTATTCCCCTTCAGACAGGTCTGCCTGAGGGTGGCCGCTGCTATCCAGGGAACCAGCTTGGAATCCATCCTCCCAGCTGGGTCTGCCTCCTGAGGAGGCTGAGCATCCCTGCCTGTCCCCCCTTGCCTGCAGCATCCCTCGCGCAGGGACGGCAGGCTGGCTTCTCGCCTCCCCTCTCCCTAGGGAGCTGCATGAAACACCAGAGGTGTCGAGACAGCTCCAGGGGAGAACCCGCCGCCAATTTGCCACGTCCCTGAAATCCAAACCCCTAAGAGCCCATCTTGCCAGATCATTTAGCCCCATAGCCATGCAGCGGAGAGATGAGAGAGATAAAAAACTGAAAAATCCTCCGAAATTCGGCCTCGCAAAGGAAGGGCTCCTCTTCAGTAATGACTTGTTTTCTTTGAAAGTTCAAACGTGGGTCGGCCAAGTTTTAAACCGTAAAATTATACAGCGGTGAGGGGGTGAGGGAGAAGGGCTCTAAAGGATGCCCCAGCTGCTTTCCAGTCCCGAAAGGATGTTTGAGAGCTGGGAGAAGGGAGGAGATACAAGGTCCTAGGTGCTTCCCATCTGCACCCCACAAAAATCTACGGAGGGGCTGGTGCACCCAGCCAAAGGGATATTTGAGTAGGTCCTACGTAAACAGCATCCTTCGGCTGGGCTGGGTAACAAGCAGGTGGGAGGATCTGGGCTGTGTTAAAATGAGGTGGGACTGGCAGAGAAAGGGAGCGTCCTCAGGGACAATTCCCAGCAGGCTGGACGGATATCCTTTTGCCAAGGGGAAGATTTTAGGCGGAAATATTACTCCTGCCCTTAAATGGAAGAGGAGCTTCAGCCCGCAGGGAGCTGCTCCAGGCTTTCCTGTGCCGAGATCCCAGGGATTCAGCCCCCATCCTCTACCAGAAACGCTCCCAGCACAAAATCCTGCCCT
Organism: Falco rusticolus; assembly: GCF_015220075.1. Classification (NCBI taxonomy): domain Eukaryota; kingdom Metazoa; phylum Chordata; class Aves; order Falconiformes; family Falconidae; genus Falco; species Falco rusticolus. The sequence continues at coordinate 103,850,573 of NC_051187.1, forward strand.
TGAGGGTGGAAAAAAAGGCCTTAACAGAGAACTGCCTGGCCAGCAGGCAGGTGTATGCTCTTCCACAGGGAAAAATGACGGCTTCTGGGAGGCAGATCGGGCAAGACGCGTACTCCCGAGCAGCCTGGGGGACATGGGTCAGACCTCCAGGTCCCCAGCAGGGCTCAGCAAAAGGAGCTGGAGCAGAGTGGTGGGAGTCCCACAGCCCAAACACCCCCGCTTCAGGACACCCCGAGCTGTTTCATTTCCATTCTGCTCCACAGACATCTTTTAGTTTCTTCTTGGTGGAGCATTTCTCCATCTCTCCTTTCTTGGTACAATCTGGGGTGAACCAAAGGTTTCTTCCAGGTCAGCAGTGCTGATGTTTGCTCCTGGAAGCCGCTGGCCATGGGTGCAGGACCTCGCAGTGACCACAGCCTTGACTCCCTTCAGCGGGGATGGCAGCCACGGGACTGCACAAGGAACACACCAAGTCCTCTTTCCACAGTCCTCCTCTGCTCCTGCTGCTGCACCCCAGATTTGCCAGGGCTGCTGGATGCCACCTCTGCCACCTCACTCCTGGTTTTTCCCCTCCTGGTGTTTATCATCCCTGCAGAAAGTCTTCTCCTAGCTTCTCCTACTCTCCTCTCCCTAGGAAGCTATCCATCCCACTTCTGGCCCGTCCCTCTCCCCTCTGCTCCCCCATGTCCCACCATCACCTTCTGCTGTCCCCAAAATGCTGTGTCCTGTCTGGGACCAGTTCAAGGGATGCTGCAGAGTCTGGGGGGTTTGCCAGGACAGTCTGGGCTGGGGACACAGAAGGACGTGCAGGGACCCAGGCCAAGAGGTGGCTGGGGTCTCCAGACCATGGCCCAAGGATGGTCCCACCATGAAGAGGTCCATGATGGAGCACTGGCAGCCCTCCTCCTCCTCTTCCTCACGTGAAGCCACAAGCCAGGTTTGCGTCCTGAAGGTGAGCTGGGGAGGCATTTGGCTGCCTTGGACCCCCATCAGATGGCGGCACCCCAAGGGATGCCGGGTGCCCCGAGGGATGCCGGGTGCCGGTCACACTCCCCTGCCCCTGCCCAAACCAGCCCCCCTGGTAAACGTTAACAGGCCCGGGGGGCGGCAGGGAGAGGCGGAAGGCGGACGGGTGATTCATTCACGAGGCATTTCATGTCTCCTTCGAGCCCAGCTCCCTGGCGGCCACCTTTCCATGGGGGCTTGCTTTAATTCTCCACCAGCCGATTAGCCGCTTGGCTGCCCGCCGGCGGGGAGGCACCACCGGGCACTGGACCCCAGTGGTAGCAGGAGGGGGACGGCACGGGGCCGCCGTCCAGCCGTAAAACAGGGAACAGAGGTTTTGCTCCCCCCGCCCTGACCCCCCCAAGCAAAGCAGGGTGCTGCCTCTGCCTCCCACCCCCTCCACCCCCCCACCCCCCACCCCCCCCCACCCCCGGCGGGGTGCATTCCGGCCCCGCGGGGATTACTCCTTGAGTAAATACTCCCTCTGCTAATGGAGCGTCCTCCTCGGCTGGGTTTAGATTCCTGTGCTGTGTGTACGCATGCCGTCAGCCCGCAAAACTCCCCGACATAAACAAGGCCGAGGCCGAGGGACGCTGGCTCTAGTGGCCCTGGGATGCGGGAGGAGTGGGCTCAGCCTCCAGCCTCGCCACTCGTAGCCGTTTCTCCAGAGCGGTAGCCAAATGGCCAGCAGAGGATGGGAGGAGAGGAGCAGCCCTCCGGGAAGAGTGATTCTGGAGCTGCCGGGGCTGGAACGAGGAAGCAGTGGAGGAAAAGCCAGCGAGAAGCCAAGAGAGCAGATGGGGGATTGCAAAAGAGGAGTGGCGGGCACGGGTGGGGGTCACGCGTGGCCGTGTCCCACCCATGGCTTTGGTCCCAAACCCTCCGAACCCCACGCTCAAAGGAGGGAAGGACGCAGGAGCATGGCGTGGTGCGACACAGGGGCAAACCTCATCCCCTCACCGGGCACCTTCCCCCCAGAAGCCAGCGCTAGGGTCCCCTCCCCGCTCCCCCAGGGTGAGGGATCTGGCATGGGATGGGGATGAGGGCCACGAGCCGGGCTCTCCAGAGCCACTCCGCTACCAAATAAGGCCTCCATCGAGCCTTTTACATGCCATTCTCGCCTGGCCAAAGTGACGTGACCTCCTTTCCAATTGTTCTTCTGCCGGCCCCCCCCCACCCCCCCCCCCCATGCTCCTCTGTGGGGACCCCCCGAGCCCACAGCAACCCTGTCCCGGGGGGGGAGGTCCCTCACGGGGGGCAGGCAAAAGGGATGGGGAAGCCACCTCGGGAGCAGGCAGCGGGACTCCTGCCAGCTGGGGGGGCTTGTTCCACCTGACTGACACCCGTCCCAAGATGGGCGCTGCTTCTCCCTCTTTTTTGGGGGGCACGAAGCTGGAAGGCAAGCCCTGGGGAGGAGTAGGGCGCAGTAACCGGGCAGCCCCTTTCCCCTGCGCTTAAGCAAATACTCGACAGCACCGGCTCTTCCAGCCACGGCTGGGAAAAACTCGTGCAGGGAAAATACCTGCCTGGCACTGGAGGAGCACGAGCGGCCATTGCCCTCCTCACACGTCCCCAGCATGGCAGGGGACCCTGGCACCTCGCAGCCGTCCCCTCTGGCCACTCATCATCCCCAGCAGCCCCCCCCCCGGGCAGAGCGGCATTGCAAGGTCAGGGGATCCCCAAGGGCCAGGGGGTGATGGCCGGCCCCCGGCCCCCCGGATCCAGCCGGGAGCAGGGCGAGGGCTGCCCACGGCCAGCGCAGCGCATGCCGTGCCACCGGGAAAGGCAACAGGCCCTCCATGGCCATCTCCCACCGCCGGGTCCCCCCGAGCCGCAGCGCCTGCAAGCACCCGGGCAGCATGGTTTGCCCCACACCCGGCGAGGCTGCCAGCAAGAAAATTCCCTATTATTGGGGCGCTTTGGGAAACTTTGGGAAGTTTCGTGTCAGAACCACCTCTGGAATATAAAACCAAAGGCAGGCGAGCGGAGCTGTGGTGCGCCCCGGCACTGTCCGTCAGCCAGAGACCCCAGGACAACCCGGCCGGAGCAGGCGGTGAGGGGAGGGCGCGGAGGATCCTGCCCCGGCCGCTCTCACACTCCCAAAGTCCAAATTCCCATCTCAAGGTCACGGGCAAAACCAGGAACTTGGCGGTCGCAAGGGAGAAAGCCCGCTCTCGGCCCCGCGGGGGGCGGGGGGCTGGTCTCCCGTGGGGGGGGAGACTGTTGGGGACACCTTTGGGGTGAGCCCCACGAGGGGTGCCCGGCACCCCCCAAGGCACCGGCCCCGCGGGCTGGGGGGTCAGCCTGGTTTGGGGCCCTCCCACCCCGGGAGCTGCGCGTCTCGAGTGGGGCTGCCCCACACCCGGGGGGCTGCCCCGGGGGGTTGCCCCGGGGAGCCGGGGCGCGCCTGCGGGGAGCCCCGGGGGGATGCCGGCGGGATGCGGGGGTGTCCCGGGGATGGGGGGATGCGCTGCCCGCCGCCGGTGCCCCCCCCGCCAGCCCCCGGTACGTGGGGCCGGGGAAGCCGGCGGGCCCCCTCCAGCACGGAGCCGCCCCCGGCGTGGGGGGCGCGGATGGCGGGTGGGGAGGGGGATGCCGGACCAACACCCCCCCCAAAACCCCGACCTCCCCAAACCCAGACACACCGCCCCCCCCGCCCCCCGCGGCGAGGCACCCCCGGCCCGGTACCTCCTCCTCGGGCAGGCCAGTGTCGGCGGGGCCGCCCCCCGGTCGGCGGGGAGGCTGCTCATGGTGCGAGCGGCCAAGCTGCTGGTTCCCGCCGGCGGCAGCCGCGTCCGGGGCGGGCGGGGCGGGGCTGGGGCTGGGGCTGGGGCTGGGGCTGGGGCTGGGGCCGGCCGGCGGCGGGCAGCGGCGGGCCGGGGCGGGGCGCGGGGCCGGGGCGGGCCGGGGCCGGGGCGGGGGGAGCGGGGGGGGGGGGGGGGCAGGGCTGGGGCCGTGGGACACGGGGTCATGGGCGCGGGAGGGGGGGGCGGGGCAGGCCTGGGGCACGGGGCAGGAGGCTGGGGACACGAGGCAGGCGGCTGGGGGCATGGGACAGGAGGCTGGGGACACGGGGCACAAGGCTGGGGACGTAGGACAGGAGGCTGGGGACACGGAACAGAAGACTGGGGACACAGGGCAGGAGGCTGGGGGCACGGGGCTGAGGGCATGGGGCACAAGGCTGGGGACACGAGACAGAAGGCTGGGCACATGGGACACAGGCTGGGGGCGCTGGACACAGTTAGGGATACAGGACATATGGGGCACAGTCCCAGGGACATGGGACACTGGACACAGGGTTAGGGACAGAGGACATAAGGCTGGGGATGTGCACAGGAGGCTGGGGGCACAGGGCACAAGGCTGGGGAATGGAACAGAAGGCTGGGGACATGGGACAGGAGGCTGGGGACATGGGATACAGGCTAGGGACACGGGACAGAAGGCTGGGGACATGGGACATGGGCTGCAGACAATGGACATAGGGGTAGGGATACAGGACACAAGGCTGGGGACATGGAACAGAAGGCTGGGGACATGGGACAGGAGGCTGGGGGCACTGGACACAGAGTTAGGGATACAGGACACACAGGACACAGTCCCAGGGACATGGGACACTAGACACAGGGTTAGGGACAGAGAACACAAGCCTGGGGATGCAGCACAGGAGGCTGGGGGCATGGGACACTGGACACAGGGTTAGGGACACTGGACACAAGGCTGGGGACATGGGACAGAATGCTGGGGATGTGGGACACAGGGGTAAGGACACACGACATAAGGCTGGGGACATGGGACACAGGCTGGGAACACAAGATACAAGGTTGGGAACATGGGACACAGTTCCATTGACATGGGACACAGGACGCAAGGCTGGGGACACAGGACACAATCCCAGGGACACGGGACACAAGGCTGGAGACACAAGACACAGCCCCAGGAATACGGCTGCAGGACAGAGGAGGGGACAGTGCTGGGAACACAAAGCACAGGAGGGGGATGCAGGGGCAGGACAGGCTGTGGGACAGGGAGCGGGCCACCGAGGGCTGGCCATGGTGTGATGGAGGTGACACTGGAGCAGGGGTCCCCGCTGTGCCGTGCCAGCCCTGCCCACCCCTGTGCCCCCAGCCCTGGCAGGACCCAGGGGCGGTGGGGGCTCTGCCACCCATGTTCCCTCCCCCCCTGGCCCTGGGGTCGCAGTCAGGCTGCCACCCCACTCCTGCGTAGGCTGGGCTTTGGGTGACCCTGCGCTGGGACGTACGCTCTGCCCCATTACATTTTATTTTTTTTTTGGGGGGGGGTGACCCCAGCCCCGCCATATCCCTGCGGATGGGGCTGTAACCCCACACCAGCTCCGGAGCGGTGTGACAGACACCCTCGGGATGAAAGCCACCTGAGCAGCAGCCGTACCCAGAGCAGATGCTGCCCGCACACCGCACGTGGGGACCGGAGGTGACACTGAGGACATCTTGCCGATGGCAGGGGGCTTATGTACTGAGGGGGCATTTAAGGTCACGGCTCGCCTTTCTGCGCCTCGGTGGCCAGATTGGGCCTGCGGGCAGCTGCCTGCCGGCCTCAGTGCGGCCACTGGCTGAGAGCAGAGGGTTTCCAGAGCAGAACCTCTCGTGCTGGGAGGGAGATGGAAACGCGCCGCGCCAGCCAGATTTGGGGGAGTGGGAAGCGTCTGCCTATGAGGGCAGGCGGCCCCCAGAGGGAATCTAAAGTGTGGGGACCGATCTAATTGTCCAAATCCACTGGAGTGTCTCACTTTGGGGGTAAATTCCCAGCAAAAGATCTTTCAGCAAGGGGAGAAGTTGGGGAGGAAAGATGTGTTTCATGTCCCACTGTTTTCCCCCTCCGTGGGCAGCTCCACAGAAAGCTTTGGGGGGGCTGCTCGGGTGGGCTAGAGACCAGCAGCCACCGCGACAATGTCTGCAGCCCTTGTTTGTGCTCAGCTCGGGAAAGACCTGTGGTTTCCCTGCAGTGCCAGACCCTGGGTTGGAATCGCAAAGCCAGGAAACGGTGGGATTTTATTTTTGGCATCTCCTGGTCCCAAATCTAACCCCATGCCCAGCAGGTACCCGGGGCTCCTCGGCCAGCAGCTGCCGATGCCCTCTCCTCTCTGCTTCCTACAGGAATTTCTGTCTCAACACCATTTTCCTTCCACGCTAAGGCAAAGCAGGGGGCTGTGCCGTACAAGGATAGATGGGGAAGTTGTTAACATCCCCGGGGAATCTCAAGGGTGGCTGGGAGGTGCGGACCTGCCTGGAGCTCACCAGAAGGGCTGATGCACGGAGGAGCTTCAGCTCCGCTCCGGCCTCTCCGGGAGGGCAGCCGAGCAGGAGGCAGAGCACAGCACCAGCCCTGGAGCCTCTCCCACCCACCATCCGCATGGGTCCGGGGGTGCAGGGCCCGGACACCCCTCCCTCCCCGCTCTCCCGCAGCGTGGGTCCATCTCCCTCTGCCGGTAAAGCCGGGGAAGGAGCGGGAGCGGTGCAGGGCTGCTCCCGAGGGCTGTCCGCAGGGGAGGGCCAGGGCTGTCCGCAGGGATGTCCGCAGGGCTGGTCCGCAGGAGGGCCAGGGCTGTCCGCAGGGATGTCCGCAGGGACAAACACCCCGAGGCAAGGGAAAGTCCACCCTGATAGGGCCGGGATACAGCGTTACCTGACGCCGAAAGGACTGCAGACCCCCTCGACAGAAATGAGGTGACATTTTTATTCCTAAAACAAATCACATGCAACAGAGTTAGTGCACAAGAGACAGCGGATCCAATGCAGTCCGAGATCCTCGGTGGCATACAATAAAGGACACAAGGAAGCAAGACTTTTTTTTTGTTTTCAAGATGGAATGAGGGACATGGAGACTAGCTGCTTCCTGGGGGCCACGTAGTGCTTCGCAGGACCAAACAACCCCCCCCATCGGCCACCGGCAGCAGAAGGTGCTCAGCTCTTGACCGGAGTGGACGCGGCCTTCATGGTCTTCTTTAGGTGATGGTAGTTTGGCAAGATCTTCATCAGGAAATCCAGCTGCAGCGTCTGGGGCTGGAAACAGAGGCAGGGGAGGTCAGCCAGCAGCCCCGCTGCCCCCGCTCGGGCAGCCTGCAGAGGACAGGAGGGTGACAGTGTGTCACCTGCGTGTGGCACCCACCTGTGGCCGCTCGGTCTGGACACGGCGCAGGCAGTCAGCCCATAGATGACGGTGTTTCAGGGATCACCTCGTAGGTGTTGACATTACAGCAGACCCCGATGATGCAGCCACTCGTCAGGATCACATTCCTGCCAACAAATGCTGCCAGGGAAAGAGAGGGATCCCTGTGAGAGCCATGCCCACAGTGCGGTTAAACCCTGCACCACCAAACAACAGCACCATGAGCTGCTCAGCACCAGGAACCGGAGCCAGCTCCCACCAAGGCAGCAACACAGGTGGGTTCTGTGTGAAAATCCCAGCTTCGTGGCAAGCTGCAGTTTGGCCTCAGCTACAGCAAGGCACCAACACGCAATCCTCCGCTACTCCCAGCATCTGCAAGAGCAAAACCTCACCAGGGCCACGATGATGAGCCAAGACTTACCTTTGGATTCAATGACGTTGTTATCTCCCACCTTCATTGCTTGGGAATCTACACGTCTGTGTTAAAGAAAACTGTAAAGTGTTTTGCTTCTATTCCAAAAGGTAAACCCTGGCACCGTTTCCAACCACCACCCTGCACCCAAAAAAGCCCTGGGCTGTTCTGGCAGAGCCCCCCGTGTGCCTGCCCCCATACCGATCCCCAGGCACGGTGTATCGGGCGTTCCACCTCCCTGCGCCGCAAGGATGCAACACCCAACCTCAAAAACATTGTTGGTGCCAATGACCATTGGCTTGGGCTCCACCTCCTCCGCTTCGGGTGTAATATTCTCTGGATACCTGTGGAAGATGGAAGAATACATTTCAGGTTTTGAGATGACAAAGACACCGTCCTGCTTGGCAGCTCAGCTGTGTGAGCAGCTGAAGTCACTGATATCCCATCCCATCCAGTGAGAGCATCAGGTTTTTGGGATTAGGATCCTTCTAGAGATCTGAGAAGGATTCAGAGGGGGTGTACTTCTCCCCTAGCCACAGTGCCACACATAAAAGCAGGAAAAGTTTGGGTTTTCTGTTTTAAATTCGGCCTCCCCAGAGATTTTTAAGCTTGGAAAGCGGTGAGCACAAGGGCAGGTCCGACAGGAGGGATGGAGGGTCTCCACCTCGGGACACCCAGGAAACACCACACCGCAAACACAAGCGCAGCCAGCCCCCTGCAGGGACCCCTGCCCACCCGCCGGGCTCCGGGGGACACGGATGGTGGCTGCCCCCTCCCCCCCCTTCCCTGAGACGGCGGCCGGGGGTGACCCCCGTGGGGAGCCCCGTGGGGACACCCCCCGCCTGCCGACCGACCCATTGATGATGAGCGCCTGCTCCTCGATCAAGTTGCCCTCCCCGATGACGATCGGTCCCGCCTCGGCGATGATCCTGGCCTTGGGGTGGATCACCGTGCGGGGTCCTGCGGGGAGCGGCGTGGGGTTACCCCGCGGCCGCCCCCCGCCGCCCCCCCCCCCGCCCCGGCCGCCCCTTACCGATGGTCACGTCCCCGCGGATCTCGCTCTCCACGCACACCACGGCCCCCGGCGCGATCTTCACGCTGTGGGAATGGATGGGGGGTGTGAGGGGAACGGCTGAGGGGAGGGAGCGGGCGGGGGCCGGCCAGCACTCACCTCTTCTGCACCTTCTCCGCCATGACAGCACCGGGCCGCGCCTGCGCGGGGCCGCCCCCGCCGCCGCCATCTTACCACCCCACCCCACCCGCGGCAGGGCGGGGGTCCGGTCTCCCCCCCCCCCCTCCGTGAGGTGGCGGCGCTGCAGCCGGGAGCCCCCGGCGCTCGGAGCCGCCACCCGGCCCAGGTGAGGAGGGCAGCGGCCGGGCCGGGGCTCGCAGCCGGGGCCGGGGAGGCCTCCGAGGCGCGGGGGCTCGGGGCGGCGGGGCCGGGCCGGGCCGGGCCCTGCGGGGCGCTGGGGCTCGGGCCCGTCCGGCCGCTGCTCTGGCTGCGGAGCAGGGCCCGGGCCCGGCGGCTTTGGAGCCGGGCTGCGCCGGCCGGTCCCAGGGCTCGGGGTGGGGACTCGACCCGCGGGGTGTGCGGGGGGCTGCGGCCGGGCGGTGGGGCCGGGTCAGCCCGGGGCCCGCGGAGCGCAGGGCCCGGCCCGTGCGGGCAGCCCGAGCCCCCGGCCCCGTGTGTGTGTGGGGTGTCTGGGCCCCGGCCCCGTGGGGTGCAGCCCGGCGAGGGCGGCTCGTTCGGTCGCTGCTGGGGCCCGGGAGCGATCCCCCGGCCCCGCCGCTGCCCCCGGTGCAGCCCGGACGCCCGTTCCCCGCTCTGGTGGAGGCCGGGCCCGGGGCTGCGGGGGCTCGGGAGCGGCCGGGCGGGTTTCGAGGGTCCCTGGGGGGGTCTCAGCAGCGCGGGCCGGGCGTTTCCCGGGGCTGAGAACGGGGCCGGGGCGGGGGGGGACGGACAGGTGTGCGGGGGCCCCCCCGGAGGAAGGGTCCGGTCGCTGGGTCCCCGCAGCATGGGGGGGCGATGGACGCTGGGTCCAGCTCGGCCTCTGCGGTGGGCGAGAGGCGCTTTTCACAACGTCCTTGTGTGTCCAGCTCTTTATTCAAGGTGTGTGCAGCTGCCGGAATCGTTAATAAACACAAACTGATCAGTGAGTGTGTGTACAACTATGACATTTAATATTCATATTCGAGTTATGACTGATTGATTTATGACCTGGCCAAAAGCCAAGATCATTTTAACAAGCACAAGCTGTAATGAGCCACAGGGCAGCCAGGCCAAAACAGGCTGGTGCTGAAAATGAGCTGGAAGTGAAGAGGAGCTGGAGCTGCAAACCAGAACCATCCACAAACTGGAGCCAAAACTGAGCTGGACCAGAAACAAACAGGAGCAGCAGATCAGCTGGAGCCACCTGTGAGCTGCATGGAAATGACCTGGAGCCATCTACGAGCTGGATCTGAAGCCAGATCAGAAAAACTGGTACAGAAACAGACAGGAACCAAAAGTGAACTGGGGCTGAAATGAACTGGACCTGCAAACTAAACTGGAGCCATCATCAGCAGGACCTGAAATAAACGGGGCCAGAAACAAACAAACAGGAGCCTGAACCGGGCTTAAGCTGTGAACTGAGCTGGACCAGAAACAAACAGGAGCCCAAACAAATGGGACCCATAAATGGAGCTGGGCCTCAACCAAATGGGGGCCCAAACCACTGACCTGGAGGCATGTAGTCCATGCCGGGAGCAGGGCCATGCACAGGGCACCCAGCTTCTTCCTGGGGCTCCTCTGTCCGTCCATCTGTCTGTCCCTGCTCAAAGAGAGACATGGGACAGTCGGAGCTCCCGACAGCATTGCACAGCCTGGCCCAGAGAGCCCCAGAGCTGCTGGTCCCGCAAACCCTGCCTGCCTCCTGGGCATGGGCAGCTCTGCCTGGCCACTCACCGGCGCTTTTGGCAGCAGCTGGCCAGTGCCACGTACCTGCATGGGAGGGAGAGATCAGGATGGGACACCAGTAACATCCCATTTCTCCCTGGGAGAGTGGGTGAGATCCTGGATCTGGCCAAAAAACCCATGCTGCAGCGGCACAAACGTAACAACCAGCAGCCACAGGGCCAGCAGCACACCAGTGCCTGTGGCATCTGGGCTGGTCACTGTTAGCTCACTCCTGCTGCCCCAAACATGCAGCACCAACATGCCTGACCCTGGCTCTCACCGGCAGGGCTGCAGGAGCTCGTGTGGATCCATGAAGTGGCCTCTGCTCCCACCACAGCACGTTTTGAGCTGAAAAAGAAGGTTTTCAGTCGAAGCAGGGCTTTGCACAGGGCCTGCAGCTGCCCCCGGCCCTGCCATGGCAGTGCCTGATGGTGCTGCATCCGCCTGGAAGGATGATGTCAGGCAGGGCCAGCCAAAGGCTGAAGCCCAGTGGAAACCAGTTTGCCCTAGTAGTAGGTCCCACGCTTACCAGTGTGAGGTCTTCCCAGCTTCGGCAGAGCCAGCAGGAGGTTCTGCTCTGCCCACAGTTGCCTTGGGAAAGAGCTGGGTATAAGAAACCAGCCTGTGCCGAGAGGAGGGGTCACCGGCTGCACCAGGAGACCCCCAGCCCTGCTGGGTCCCCGCTTCTCCCAGGTACCGTGTGGGAGACATGACGTGGAGCCCCCACAGCCAGGTGCCAGGTCATGCTTCGAGTCGGGACTGTTCCTATGGCTGAAATGGGGAGCTGCTGGGGACCCCCAGCATCACAGGGTCCTGGGAGGGGACACCACAGGGTAGGTGCTGAAAGCCACCGGTCCCTGCCCGGGCACCTACGGGGTGTCCCGCACCGGGGGTAGGGCAATGAACCGCTCACCCCTGGTTGGCAGGGCAGAGCTCTGCGGCCACAGCAGCCGGGGTCCGGGGACGGCTCCCGCTGCCTGTCGGCAGGGCATAGGCCCGAGCTTCAGGCAGCGGCCAGTGCCGCCGCTCCCGCACCGGAGCCCGACGGCGGGGGAGAGGGAAGGGGACGGTTTCCACAGCCCGGCAGCGGCCACCTCCTGCCGGGACCGCGAAAGCCGTCCCCGGGGTCGCCTCGGGGAGACAGGACAGCCGGGGCAGGCCCGCATGCACCGGTGCCCGCTCGGCCCCTGAGAGGGGAGGCAGGGTGGCGGCACCGGGAGCAGCCGTGGTGGCCCGGCGGGACCCCCGGCAGCGCCCCCGGGACCCCGCGCCCGCCACCGCCGCGGCGGCGGCGCCCCCTGGCGGCAGCGGGGGATGTGAAGCCTCGGGAGCCGCCGTGCACCTGCCCCGGCGCGGCGGCGTCCCCTGGCAGGTACGGGGGTAACACGGCGCGGCGCCCCCTATCGGTTCCGACGCAGCACCGCAGCTCTCCGTTACCGGGGAGACTTTTCCACGCCCGGTTGGCCCGGCCAGGGCTGGGGGCTGTGCGGGACGGGGAAAGGCAGGGCCCCCGCTTGGGGGGGATAAGGCAAAATGGCGGGAAAACATCGCTGGGGGGGGGGCGGGGCTTTGGGGCCTGACCCCCCCCTGATGTGGGGGGCCTGTAAGGACCATGGCGACACGTGGACACCTTTCCGTCACCCCTTTATTCAAGCCGTTGTAAATTTTAGCCCTCGCCCATCGAACCAGCCGGTGCTGCTGTCCAGGACCCGCCTGCAGGTACCTGGTGCTCCTGCAGAGAGAGAGCAGGTCTTTGGCCTCGGTGTCCCCCCAACAACATTGGGGGGTCTCCCGTCACACCAGACTTGGCCGCCCACACCCACCTTCACACGATGCCCGTCTCCAGCACGTCCTCACTTTTGGAAGGCAAATTCTTGTTCAACGTCTCCATCTCTTCCGCCTTTCTCTTCCTACGCTGCTTCCGACAGTGGCTGGAGTTAATTAGTAATTAAAAAGGGGAAAACCAAAAAGGTGGAATGAGGCATGGCAGCAGTGCTGCTCCTCCTCCACCCTCTGCTCTCCTCGTGCAGGAGCCATGCAGGCTGCAGTTTCCAGCCCCGAAGCAATGCCCCGTGCACCTCCCGGCACCCTCTGAGCCTGCACCCCGGCCAGGGCAGCCCACACCTGCCCGAAGCTGGCAGAGGTGGGCAGCATTCCCTCCTAATCCAGAGCTGCCTCTTCCCTTCCCACCCTGTGTCCCCCTCTCCACGTACTGACTGCAGAGGCAGGCGGAGATGATGAGGATGATGAGGGTGACGATGGCAGCGATCAAGGAGATGATCACGATCTGGCCCCGGTCGCCTCTCAGGTAGAAGATGTCCACCCTCTCGCAGCGAGCCCCCGTGTAGCCTCGCTCGCATCTGCCCCGTGGCACAGGGAGGGTCCGAAACACTGCCATGGTCCCCGTGCCACCATCGTCCCGCTCGCCCAGGGCCGACGGGCACAGCACCCCCACCCTGTGCCACCACGTCCCTGCCACCAGTGACTTACACACAAGCTGGTGCGTTCTCAGCCACAAGGAAGCGGCATCTCCCTTTGACGCAGTAGTGACTGTACTCCTCTGGGCACCTGGAGAAGTGACCCTGCCGCCTCAGCTGCGTCACGTTCCCTGGGGGTGACAAGGACAAAGAACCCCCCCATGGGGCGTTACGCTTCTGCTCAGAGACAGCAGCATCCTGGGGTTGGTCCATCCCCACGGCAGGTCTGAGCGCGGCCAGCTGCACCGAGCTGCCAGCACATGTGTCCTTGGCCTTGGCGTCTCCCAGCTCAGTGGGTGCCACACGGCTATGCTAGACAAAACACCCTGCCCCTCCTCCACCCCGTCCCTCTCCCCCACAGTGCCCATCCGACACTGCCAGATCCCTCGAGCATCCTCGCCCCGGTGCCTTACCCGTGCAGCCTTTGGCCGTGTCGCAGGCCAACCCCTCTGTGCCATGGCTGGCGGTGACATTGGTGTCGGCACCCACGCAAGTGAAGAACGCCAAGCCTGGAACGCAGCGGAGGTGGCTCAGAGCAGGGGCCTGGCCACAGCCCCCACCCCCACCCCGGCATCACCGCCACCACCGCCCCACTGCAGCCGCAGGGAGGGGACCGGCAAAGGGCTCCGCAGCTGTGCCCATGGCCCCCCTTCCCTGCCAGCATCAGCTTTTCCCCAGGGATGAGGAGAAGGGAAAGCCGGTCCCCGCCTGCCTCCTCCGCCCAACAAACCAGGGGTCCAGCAGCCAGCGGGGTGGGTGTTGGGGGGCACAGCCCTGCCTGCCAGCAGCCAGCAGCTCCTATGCCCAGGGAGGGATCCCCAGGGATCCCCAGCTTGCTGCGTTGCCCTTTTTGAAAAGCCTGGGTTTCCGAGCTGGGAAAACCACAGCAGCCACAGGAGCGAGGAGATGGCCATGCTGCCAGTCAGCACCCACCAAAGCCCAGCTGTTCCCAGTGTGCGAGCGCTCAATCCCCATCACCACCATCGCTCACCGCTGCACCCGGGCTTGGGATACCTGGCACGAATCGAGCTGGGAAAGCGACAGTCATGCTCGCCGTGGCCACGGGACGAAGCCGAGGAGCTGAGGGCCAGCTCAGCCCTGGCACGCCACGGCGACAGTAACCGGATCGCTGGCATACCAGCACTGACTCAGCACGGCCCGCTCCCAGCCTGGCCCTCCCCAGTGATTTACCCCGCTGGGTGGCACCCAGGGGAGCGGGGACAGGTCCTGCCTGATGGGGCAGGGTGCTGGGTGGCTCCCACGGTGGTGGCACGCTGAAGCCGGGGGGTGTTTCCATCCAGAGTGGGTGCACTTTGCAGCTCGGCCACATCAAGGCCTCCCGGAGAGAGGGAAGTTTGGGCAGCTAAGCCTGAGCAGCCTCATCCCCGGTATGCATTGTCCCACCCTGGCAGCAGCGGGGGGGGGCTGCCTGGCCAAACCTCTGGTGTCCCCCTGTCTCACAGCAGAGCCGTTCCCAGCACACGCATCCCTCCTGGCTATATATAGCCACCGCCACGCTAACGACGTGCTTTGGGTAACAGAGCTACAACCAAGCCAGGGCTGGAACTGCCGGGTCTTCACCAGTGAGCATCCCCTCCCCGGCCCAAAGAGCCCGGTGGGGACAGACAGCCCACCGCCCGGTCTGGGCCAGGCAGCTGGGTGGGAGCTGCCTGGTGGGAGCCAGGGGATGAGCCACGGGGCGGCTGCCCCACTGGGAACCAGCTGCGGGCAGCAGGGACACACACATGGCGGTGCAGGGAGGGAGGCTGACTTCACCCCTGGTGACCGAGTTTGCAGCTCGGTACGGAAAGATCTCCACCAAGATGAGATCCCCACCCTTATTGCAACCAGATGCAGAGCTTTGGCATCCTCCGGGCTGGCAGCCCCTTGGCGAGGACCGCCCCGGCAGCACCGCCAGCTCAGGGGGTGTGGGGTGTGTGTGCCCCCTGACACCCAGATCTCAGCGCCCAGGAACTGCAGGTGCAAACCACTTCATCCTTTTGATGCACGGAGAGCCCGGCTCGGCTATCTAAGGCTGCACCCTTTCCTGAGCTGCTGGAGATAACCCGGGGAAGCATCCCAAACACCGGATTATTTTGCCGTAACACCCTCTGTACTCCCTCGGGCAAGCCTGAAGTGCAGAACAACTTCCCAGGGCATTGCCTTGGCGTGATGGGCACCCCAGCCCCAAAACAGCTTGGCCACCCTTGATTTCCTCCTCCCAGCACAGGTTTGGCAGGTTTTGCCGAGCACTGTCACCAGCCCTGCCAAAATGCCAAACCCGAACTGCTCCCCACAGAAGGGAAGCCCCCCCTAAAAAAACACCCCGAGGGCTGCCGCTCTCTGCTGGGGGGGTGCTGCCAAGCCCGGCTGATAACCTGCGGTTATCTCCTGCCAGCCCGAGCAGGCAGCTGCCTGCTTTGCCCACTGCCCATGCACTATGGAACTAACACTGGGATGCTCACGCACTTGCTGAACAGGTACCGGCTCCCCCCTCCCTGGCATTCCCCCTCCCCAGCATGCCCCATCTGCAGCATCCCCCATCCCCAGTGCTGCCTAGGACAGCCAAACATAGGTGTTCAGGCATCTGTCAGCAGCGTCCCACCAACAGGTGGTAAAAGCATCCCAGCCCTGCTCCAGGGTCCAGCCAGGATACCCCAGCCCCATGCTGGCCCCATAGGGTCCAGGGATTCAGAGCCAAGGTGCCACGACAGAGAGGATGAGATGGTGGGGAGGAGCAGGATGGGACCTGGGGGCACATGGGGGAGCACTGGGATGGGTGCAGGGAAGCATGGGGGAGCACAGGGACAGGAGTGTGTAAATGTCAGGCTGGGCATGGGGGAAGGACTGGGATGGGATTGTCCAGGGGGGACAGGGAGTCACTGGGCTGGGACTGGAGAAAACACTAGGGTGGCCACGGTGAGCACTGGGATGGGACAGGGGCAGCAGCGGGATGGGGTGGGACAGGAGGGATACAGGGGAGCAGCGGGATCAGAGTGGGGAGCAGTGGGATGGGATGGGACAGAGGGGATACAGGGGAGCAGCGGGATGGGATGGGACGGGGGATACAGGGGAGCAGCGGGATGGGATGGGACGGGGTAGATACAGGGGAGCAGTGGGGTGGGACAGGGGAGCAGTAGGATGGGATGGGGGGGATACAGGGGAGCACCAGGATGGGACCGGGGGAGCACCGAGACGGGACGGGGAGGCAGGCGGGGGATCACCAGCTGGGACCGGGCAGCAGCGGGACCAGCCCGGGCTGGGACGGAGAGAGAAGGGGGCCGGGGGTGGCAGCGGGCAGGGCCGGGGGGGGGCAGGGGGCGCAGCCCGGGACCCCCGTGCTTACCGGAGGCGAGGGCCAGGCAGAGCAGCAGGGTACCAGGGCCGCCGCCCGGGGCCGGGGCCGCCGCCGCCTCCTCCATGCGCGCCGCCGCCTGCCCGGTGCCCGGCGGCTGCGGGGCGGGACGGGGCGGCCGCTGCCAGCACCAGCGCCCTCCTCCGCCTCCTCCTCCTCCGCCGCCGCCTCCGCCTGCCCGGCTCCCACCCCGCCGGACACGGCCCCCGGCGGCCTGAGGGTGCCCCCTGCCTCAGCCTCGCTCCCCCACGCGTGTCCCACCCACGCGTGCCCCCTCCCCACGCATCAGCCACCCTGCCAGCGGCAGCGAGCGCAGCGGATGCCGAGCAGACAGGTGCCTTGCCCCAGCATCCCTGGGGATTCGGGGAGCCAGAGGGACCCCCCCATCTTGCTTTCCAGGCGGGGGGGTCCGGGCGTTCCCCTGCCCAAAGGGATAGTGGGCGAGCCTGGCCTCACCTCCCCAGAGCCATTTATCCCTGAGCAGCGTGTTACGGAAAGGGAAATTTATTCCTAGCGAGCTGCTATAAAACACCCTCCAAAGCCCTTAGCGGGGGATGACGGCAGCCACAAATTATTTTGTGAGGGGCTGTGCCTTGGCACAAGCCTCCTGCACGTTGGCCTTGGGGTGGGTATTTTGGCCTTGGGGTGGCTGGGACAGTGTTTCTGGTCCCCCAGGCGATGTCCTGAGGAGCAGGAGAGTCCTGTGGGGTTGAGGGTGTCCCCCAGGATGCTGGCATGTCACCTCCTGGCATCTGGGGATGCTCAGCAGGGATTCAGCGCCGGGAGCTGATGCTGTTCTGGCCCCAAGGAAAGCAAAAGGGCTTTACTGGGCAGAAAGGAGCGCAGGCAGGGAGGGGTGGCGGGGCTGCTGCCTGCTCGGGGGCGTTACAGGCATGAAATAAGGGAGTGGAGGGTTCTGAGGTGGGGGGAAATGAAAGACTGGAAAGAACGGGTGACCTCAAACCGCAAGCTGGCAGCTATTAATGCAGGTGCTGGCAGCCACCCAGCCATGCCATTTGGCCACCGGCCAGGGTGCGAGCGAGCTTCCGTAGCCCCGGCAAGCCAAAAAACTCAGCTGCAAGCTCCGGCGTGCCGGTGCTGCAGATCCCTCGGCTCACGGCTACACCAGCTCCCAGCTGGCCGCAGGGGGAGAGCCCAGCCCTGGCCCCCCAAAAACAGACCATGGGTGCTAAACCATCAGAGCAACGCTGCAAAGCTCCAGTGGGGACAGCAGGGACCTGGGCAAGACTGGGGAGACTGGCAACTGGCACCTGGATGTGACATGGTGCCAGCTAAGAGAAGCTGGCTTCATCCTGGTGGGGCGGGCAAAAGCAAGGAGCTGGATGCTTGTGCCCACCAAAAGAAAATGGTTTCCCTTCAGCATCCTTCATATCTGGACAAAACTGGGGAGAAAAAGCATTTCAAAGGGATTTTAAAAGACCCTGGAGGTGTCACCAGAGGCAATGGGTTCCATTCTCCAGTAGGAGCAGGGAAGGACTGGCAGAAGGTATCTCCAAAAAGGCACCTTTTGCTGGCCCTGTGTCCTCTGCTCTCACTGTCACCATGAGTATCACACCTTCCCTGAGGGAGGCCCAGGGACCTGTGTGGCCAAGTGGGTGTCAACCCCAGATGTGGCCAGGCAGAGCTGGCCTTGCCAATGAGACCAGGCAGAGGTGGCCAGGCAGGTGTGGCCCTCCTGAGGTGTCCATGTTGATGGGTGCAAGTAGAGGTGGCTAAGCAGACATGGCCATGCTGATCAGACCAGGCAGATGTGGCCCTACTGGGGTGGCTATGCAGGGGTGACCATGCCAGTGAGACTAGGCAGAGGTGACCAGGCAGACGTGGCTAAACAGGTGTGACCATGCTGGTGAGATCAGTCAGGTGTGGCCCTGCTGAGGTGGCTGTGCAGAGGTGACCATGCCAGATGAGACCAGACAGTGGTGACCATGCTGATGAGACCAGGCAGAGGTGACCATGCTGAGATGTCCATGTTGATGGGTGCAAGTAGAGATGGCCATGCTGATGAGACCAGGCAGGTGTGACTAGGCAGGTGTGGCCCTACTGAGGTGGCTGTGCAGAGGTAACCATGCCAATGAGACCAGGCAGAGGTGACGATACTGATGAGAGCAGGCAGGGATGACCATGCAGGTGGACACCTCAGCAGAGTCACATGTTGATGAGTGCAGGCAGAGGTGGCCATGCTGATGAGACCAGGCAGGTGTGGCCCTACTGAGGTGGCTGTGCAGAGGTGACCATGCTGAGGTGTCCATGTTGATGTGTGCAAGTAGAGATGGCCATGCTGGTGAGACCAGGCAAGTGTGACTCTACTGAGGTGGCTGTGCAGGGGTGACCATGCCAATGAGACCAGGCAGATATGGCTCTACTGAGGTGGCTGTGCAGAGGTGGCCATGCCAATGAGACCAGGTAGTGGTTACCATGCTGATGAGACCAGGCAGAGGTGACCCATGCTGAGGTGTCCATGTTGATGGGTGCAAGCAGAGGTGACCATGCCAATGAGACCAGGTAGGGGTGACCATGCTGATGAGACCAGACAGAGGTAGCCAGCAGATGGCAGCTGGAGCCCAAGGATGCCTGGCAGGGGCCTTCAAGGCTCACACAGCCCAGCCCTTGGCACCCCAGCACCCCACCCAGGCACCCAGCACCACGGCAGGGGGTGGTGGCTGTGCCCTGTCCTGCCCTCTCCTCGGAAACCTCCTGCTCATGGGAACACGCAGCACCTTCTGCAAAAGAAAGTAAAAAAAAAGCGTGGGAAACCAGGGGCAGGGAAATTGCCACACGGTTCCCATGGCGCCAAGTTCCCGCAGGATAACAGCATTATTTTTCTTCCTCCTAAGCTGAGAAAAGGTTTCAAGGAGACCTGTGATGCTGATGCTGCCCGACGTACAGCAAGGCAGCCGGTATCCTGGCCGCTCCAGAAATGCCAGCAGACTTGGAATTTGTGTCCTGCTGTTTTAGGCCCGGGGCCAGGATCCATCCCGAGAAACTGCCACATGATGCGACAGAATAGATGGCTGCATAACCCCGTTAAAGACAGCCTGGCCGCGGCCTGGGCTTGCTGACATCCTTGTCCATCATGAGCCTGCAAAAGCCTGGAGAAGATGAGCTTGGCCTGAGAACATTCCATCCGCAGCAAAGCGCTTTCCAGAAGGAAAGGCATAAAAAATGGCACTTGTATCTTGCTGTGCCACAGGCATCTCCTGGCTGGGTGCTTCGGGCACCGGGAGCTGCTTTTAGGGAGCCGTTCGTGCCGTGGAAAGGCAGGGCGCTGGCTGCCTGTGTCCCCTTGATGCATGTACCTGGGGTGCCCCCCGGACCCCCTGATGTGATGCTGAGCAGTGAGGGCAGGCAGCGCAACCCCATCCAGCCATGGCAGGAGGGGGCCTCTGTCCCCCGACCCCCGAGAGCAGAGGGATGCCCTGGCAAGGTGCATTAATTTCTTTACAACCGTTAAGTTGTACCCAGGCAGGAGCCGGCGTGGCCCTGGGAAGGCACGGGGCACAGCGGGCACCCGAGCACCCGGCTCCGTGATGCTCCGGTGCGGTGCTCAGCACCCAGCCCCGCTGCTGGGGGCCCAGTTGCCCCCCCCGGGGCAGGCACCCAGCCCCAGTGCCCCCCACCCCGGGGCAGGCACCCAGCCCCAGCGGCCGCCCCAGCCCCTCGCCGCTGCCGCAGCCGCCCCTCCCGCCGGTGCCCGGTGCCGGCAGGTGCCGCTGTCCGCCCGGGGCCGCTGCCGGAGCGGGGCGGCGGCGGGGGCCGGAGCGGGGCCGGCCGGGGCGTCCCTCCCGCCGCGGCTGCCAGCGCCGCCGGCACCATGGGCAGCTGCTGCCGCCTCCTCCTCGCCCTCCTCCTCCTCCCGGCAGGTAAGCGCCCACCGCTGCACCGGGCTGGGGGGGGGGGGGCGGGTGGGGTGTGTACCGGTACCGGGGAGCCCCGCGGGTGGGCTGGGAGCCGTGCGTGGGGGTGGGAGGGCAGACCCCCCCCCTTGCCGGGGACAGCCCGGCTCCCTGGCGGCAGAGGCAGGATGCCCGGGGACGGGCTCCACACAGCCGGCACCCCCACTGCTCCCAACCGCAGCCCCGACACCCGTGGGGCCAGGCGAGAGGGGCTCTGCCCCTCTTTTCCTCGACCCCTGCCCCACAGAGGGGTCCCTGGCTGGCCTGAAGCCGGGGTGCAGCAGGACAACTTCAGGGGACCGCCAGCAGCTCCTTGGTGGCAGCCCCCCACCCGGGCTGGCACAACCCCCCCAGCCTCGCACCCCCCTTCCCAGCACGGTCACTGCTTTGAAGCAGCTTTTATCACTCGCCCCAGCCTTGAGCAGATGCTTCTGCACACCCAGCGCCTGGTGCTTTTCCAACCAGCCAAAGGCATCTCCCTCCACCTGCCCCCCGGCAATTTCATGCCCCCATTTCATAGAAACGCCCCGATTTGACATTTTTCCCCCCACTACAACAGTCAGAGGAGACAGTTCGGTCCCCGGCCAGCCCAACAGTGAGGACTTTCAAATGACAGCAGGCACAGGTTATCCCTCTGTCCAAACTGGGTTTTTAATAAACACCACAAAGAGCTGCTTGATCAGAAACATGAAAAGCACACTTGCATAACCAAGCGACGGGGACGTGCACAAGGAAAAACACACTGGGCAAAGCTGCTGTGAAACTGCCACCAGCATGCAGCAGCGCGAGGGGCAAGGCTGGGCGAGGTTTTGAGCTCCCTGTGGAAACCCACAGCCAGCAGCCGCGGTCCCACACCGGCAGCTGGGGAGGTCACATCTGTGGGGACAGCAAAGCATCATCCTGGACCACATCACCTTGTGGGAGACCTTCCCCTGTTCAGTGACCCCACTGGTGCAAGAGGAGGGAGAACCAGCTAAATCCTTCTCCTTGGGAAAGGGGAGTTTGCCAATATGCTCTTCTTTCTGTACTTTCCAAACAAGCGCATTTGGGAGGGATGGGGATGAACCTACATTTTGCTCCGCAGGGATGCTGGGGATGCTGCTCACCTCCTTTGCGGGCTTCTGCCTGGCCCCAATTCAGCCGCCGCCTTGGCGAGCGGCTCCAGAGCAGCCAGCCGCTGCTGGGAGTCAGCCCTCAGCCACTTTGGGGTTGGGAGGCGGGTTTTTCCCAGTGCCTGGGCCAAACCCAAAGCTGTTCCCACGACCATCCCTCTCTAAAGCACCAATGCTTGGCAGAAAAGCCAGGAAATATTTCCCTGGAGTACAGTCCCGCAGCTCTCGGGCTGCTCCCAAACACCCCCAAAGCCCCAGATCTTTCGGGTACTTTCTACAACTTTTTTGTCCCATCAAAATAACACTTAAAGATATGTATTTATCACCCATGAGAAAAAAAAAAAAAAAGCATGATTTAAATACGTTTCAAGCTCATTCTTTGGGGCTTAGTGATAAAGAGGACGTCACTGGGTAGGAGTAATACAGGGCTGAGCTTTGCCTGGCCACATAATGAAATAATGGCAACTTGCACAAGGAAGTTTTTATCCTGTTATTACTTCTTACTCGGGATGTAAATTCAAACCTGCTTTGCTTTCCTGAAGTGATGCCCAGCCCCATACGCACACCTGGTCGCCGCAGCCCCAAGCCTGCTCTCCCATATAGCAATTCACCCTGCTCCAGTGGCTGAGGCATTTTAACGTCCCTGCAAAAGGGACCTTTCAGCTTTAAAGGCTTTGGGTGCTTCTGCAAGGAGCTTCCAGGGGGGAAAAGCTGCTTTTTGGGGGCACCACAGGCTGTTTTCAGCACTCCTGGCCCCACTCACCTCTATGTGAGCTGGAGCACAGGGGAGATGGGTAGTTAATTATTCACTCCCAGCCTAAACAAGCAAGCAACAGCTTCAGCTTCTAATCCCAAAGGATGCTCAAAACCCCCTCTGCTGAACCCAACTGCTTCCCCTCCTGGGGCAGGCTGGGATGGGGCTGGTGCATGTTTAAAGCTGCACCTAGAAGCCGTAATTAGCAGCCAGCCAGGAAAATTAACTGGTGTTTGTTCACTTGGGCAGAACTGCTGTTTGCAACACACCTGGGCAGCTCAAGAGCCATATCAAAGATATCTGCCCGGGAAAATGCATTTTGAGGGGGTCCTAGCCCAACTGCACAGGCAGGTCTCTCTGCCAGCCTCCCAGCCCAAGGAGCTGACACGGCTCCTCCTCTGGTGGTGCAACATCCCAGGGAAATAAGCACAGCATACGCATATTTGCGCATTTCAGAAATATAACATGTGATATCTAAAGTATTTTTTTATTTATATCAAGCAAAAATAATTTTAGGAAGAAGCTGGTGCTGCAAACTCTTGCTCTTAATAAGGGCAGAAGGCGGCACCAAGAGGAACAGTTCCCACGCTGCCCAGCAGCCTCCTTAGGCCCAGCAATCGGCTAACGCCACCAAGGCAGGTGACCGCCTGCCAGCACACCCCACCCCAAGGGGGACAGAGGGCCCTGCCAGTCAGGGGTTCTCCAGGAACGCAGAGGCCTTCCACCCCAGGTCCTCAGCAGACACCTCTGGCTGCATGGGTTGACCCGTAGCCACAGGTTGCTTTGTCACTCAGCAGGAGAAAAACCTCTGAAGGCTCCTCTTCACCTCCTTCTCTGCTATAATATCATTGCAACTTCAGGATCAAGTGCTTCATGAGTTGAATAATTAAGCAACGCTTAGCTTTGTGGAGGGAAACATCATGTTTTCTTTGCACAGAGGGTGGTGTGGCCACCCAGCCCTGCAGCTGCTGTGAAGGGTAGGTTTGCTGGGCACCCAACAGCCCTTGTTGCTGGGTTTGGCCATGCCGGGAGATGGTTGCCTGAGAAGGACTTGGTCACTCACCCCAGGCAAGGAAGAGCTGGTCATAGGGACCATGCAACATGCAGGCAACTGCCTTTATTTTAAAAGTCAGCATTAGCATTTTTCTCTGGGAAGAGCGGTGACTGCAGGGTGGTGAAGCTGTCCACCTGGTTCCTCAAGAGCCATCTGCTTGCAACAGCTTTCCTCAGGGTTTGAAGAGCGTGCAAGAGTGAGCCAGGGCTCCTCCACACTGGCTCCTTACTCCCATGCAATAGGAGCAGCATCTGCTGCTCCCAAACCAGGTTGTGACCCACCAGCCAGCAAAGACCTCACCTGGAGCCTCTCCTCTCTGGCTTGCCCAAAGCCCCCGCCTTGACGCGTTTGGGCGTGGGGATTTTGCTCTTGCCTTTCACAAGAGGCAGGCCAGGCATCCGCAGGAGATGCTGGTACAGCCCCTACATCCAGGGGGTTGATACAGGTGGATTTGCTCAGTAGCAACTCTCTGGTGGAGGGCTGCATCCTCAAGGAGGGCTGCCAAGGGACATCCCCAGGGTGCCCTGGCCAGCTGCATGTTTGGGACAGCCTCTCCCTCAGGGATGGGGCCTCTGGATGGCGAGGGACACGTGGAGACAGCACAAAGATTTCCATTGCCACGCTGTTCCTCTTAGCTACGGAAAGCTTTAGGCTTCAGAGCAATTAGACCTAGACCACTTAACGACCATGCAAAACCAATCACACAGGAAGCCAGTACAGCTCAGCAGTAAATCAGAGCAACTGCTAATTTATTTGGTCTGACAGCCTTGGCTTCTTTACGCCATTATCAGATAGCTTTGCCTTTTACCTGTTGATGTTTCTGGCCCCTGGTGTTCTCACTTGGGTTCTTCCTCCTCTCGCAACCGGTTTTATACCCTCACCCACACAACCTGCCATCGGAAAGCTGGCAACAGCAGGAGCCAAGCAAGCAGCAGCGCATCACCCAGGGGTGGTCCTGCTAGTATTAGAGGTCACCAGCATGCACATGCAGTGCCGGAGCTTTGCTACAGACCTGGAGCCACCACAGTGGCCCTGGTTTACTTATGGAAGCTTGACAGCAGCCAGACATGTCCCCAGGATTTACCATTTCCCGGTACCAACCCTGCTGGATGTTGCCTCTGGGATGGCGTGGAAAGCTCGTTGGTGTGCAGAGCTGCCCCTAGACCACCCCATCATCCTTATTTATTGGGGATAACACGGCAGGGCTCTGCAACAGTGCCCTAGAAGCACAGAGGCAGAAGCTCAAAGCCCAAGACAACGACCACATCCTCCCTCTTACTTCTGCCATACCAGTACAGAGCTCAATCAGAGCCTTATTTACTGCAGCCAGGGCCCTCCAACCAGCGAAGAGGGAGGTGAACACCAAAGCCTAAATTACATAGCGACAGAAAAGGTGAGGCAGCCCCGTGCTGAGCAGCTTGAAAAACAAGTTGAACCCAAAGCAAAAACCAGTTTTATTTAGCCTCAGCCACAACAAGGAGACCTTTTGCCGTCCACAGTCAGATGCTAGCAGTTCTATTGCTAAGAAGCAACAGCACAATCGCACCTGAGCACGAACAAGGGGGAAGGGAACTGCAGAATAACAGCACAAGGTATGGGAATCCCCAGCTACAGAAACCAAAGCCAAGCCAACAAGGTCATGAACAGGAAGTCCTCACCCTATATTTAAACATAAATTGTTTTACTGCTCTGCATCATTTAACCTGGTAATAAACCAACGCATACTGCAGGACCAGAGCAGGCAGGGATGCTCTATCATCATTACACGGTGAGAAGCAGCATAAGAAATGACCTGTAGAAGGTCAAAGAAGATTGTGCACCATCAAACACATCATCCAGAGTGAGCCACACCAGCTTACCTTAGCCTTTAGGGTCCGGTTACTCCTCTAAAAACGTTGAAAGAGAACCTCACTCCATGCACATGCTTTCCTCCCCTAATACCATCATTTATAAATCATCATCCATAACACTTTTCCCAGCAATACTGTACAGAAAGGACACAGCTCCAGCCACCAGCTTTTATGCTGGAGCCCCAGCTGCGCTAACAGCCCCTGAGCACCCCAACAAGCCTCTCCTGGGACCCCCGATCCACGCACCCTCTGCCGACAGGGTCAGGACCTTCACTGAAGCTCAGGCTTCAGCTTTTTGTCTTAGCTGTCTGGGGGTGGTGGTGTACATACACACATACATACAGGCTGTATGTCCCTGTAGTGCCGGGTGGTACTTAGATCTGTGTTGTGTATAAGTTGTCTCTAACCTGTTCATCTTTAACATTCTGATGCTGCTTCTAATTATCTCCTGTGTTGACCCCAGACAATGTATTTCCTTATCTTGAGCAGAGGATGAGGCTCTATCAGCATCCTTCTTTGCCTACTCTGCCTAGATCTTGTGGGTCTATGGTGAAATTAATAGGGAATTTTGCTTTAAGGAGTAGTATGGTCCTTAGTCTATAGCTTAGGTGTGGCCTTAGTCATATGCCTTTGTTAGTGCCTGCCCCAGAAGCAGCTGCTGAGCTGGCACGGAAAGTGGTACCTGACCTTGCTGCACCAGCACAGCATGCTGTGGGTGCTCCACAGACCTTCTGGTTGCAGTGGCTTAGTCTCCTTCTGTTGCTTTCTCTTGTTCAGAAAGGGTGGTTTGGTTCCTCGTGCAAGTACAGTCAGGGCAAGCTGCTGGGAGGGAGGCAAAAATAATATTCATGGTGCAGAAACTTTTATTATCCCTGAGACCTCGGCTGCTAGAGGAGCATCACCTCCTGCAGCTGGGGTACGGGTGCCTTAGTTAATTCAGGCTGAGAGTAGGCATGTGGCGTGTGGGTGAGGTCATGTGGACCTTCTGGTAGTTACATCAGATGTGATGAGTCATAAAGTGAAGCTCGTTAAAAGCTCCATCTCTGCTTTATCAGTGGATGTTTGTTTGCTGTGGCACGGCTGCTCCATCTGATGTCATTCACTTGGGCTGGAGATGTTCCCTTGGTTTTTATGCCATCTTTCAGCTGGCAGAACAATTTAAAAGGTTGCTGCAATTGCTTCTGGAGTACCTCAGAAATGCATTGCTGGGGAGGCTGCCAGCCAGGTCCGGCAGCTGCTTCCCGAGCAGAGCACGAGTGTTCAACTCCTGCCAGGGTGAGACCCCCACCTCTGTGGTGCTCGCAGAAGCCAGAAGAGCACGCAGGTAGCAGAAGGAGGTAACCCATCAGGTGGGAGCGTCATGCCTTGGGGTGGCAGGTGATCAGGGTTAGTAATCCCTAAGAGTGAGATATTTGAATTATAGGGGTTTGGGTTTTTCTTTTTCTTGGCTGTTTTCCATACTCCTAGGGAAGGCAATCTAGAAGAAGGACCTTTGGAAGCTCCTGTGGGGTGGCAAAGTGTGACACCGCTGTTTTCCTTGTCCTGGCAGTCCCCTGCCTGTCTGCTCTGAGCTGGATTCTAGCAGGGTGCTCAACTGCCTTAAGTGAATTAGATGGGCAAATTCCTCAGGGCTGAGCTATCCTCAGTATCCTTTCACAGCTAACATCCTTTGGTCCCTCTGACAAACCCATGTTTGAAGATTTTTTTAGCCTTTGAAGTCATGTGGTCCTAAAAGAAGTTTTCTAGTGTGGTTTTTTTTTTTGTCCCTTATTCCAGCGCACTGCTCTGGTTCCTGCTCACAGCTGCAACTCCTACAGACCAGGTGCTGGTAAAAGAAGAAAACCCCCACCTTGGCTTTTCTTTTCCTTTCTGGATGTGTTGGTAGATGACTGGGCTTGCTGGGTGCTCTTCTGGCCACCCAGCTCTGCGGGGACAGGCAGCACCCACCTGTGGGGCAGCCTGTCCAGGAGCTGGGTGCAGTGGCGTGAGGATGCGTGGAGCTATCAGCCAAGGGGGTCCTCAGCCATGTCCTTTTTCTCCCCCTCATCCTAACCCGGTTCAGAAGCAGCCTGCGTTGCCTCCAGGGTCCCAGCTGGGCTTTTGCTGTTGCGCGCAGGGGCACAGCCTGTATGTGGGGGGGTGATGTGCTGTGGGTGAGAGCCGGGTCCCAGATAACCTGATGGAGATGGTGGCTCGGGGGGAGGAACAAGAGCATAGCAGAGGGCTGGCACAGGCAGGGCTTGCTAGCGGAGGTTAATGCAGCCCAATCGACCTGGAAACCAAAGCTTGGCTGGCAAAGATGCTGCAGGAGCAGGGGGAGATGGGGAAAGCCAGGGCTGAGCTGAGCAGTGAGCTGCCTTCGGCTGCACTTGCTCCCTTGGGAAATGTTCCTGTGACCTGTGACCTGCTTGGCTGGGAGCGCTCAGCCAGTGGCCAAGGATTGTTCCTGCAGCCGGTTTTGGCTTGCCCTCTGAATGTATACCCTTTAGATATTATCGGAAACTTCCTGACTCATCCCAGCTGGCAGTATAGCCAGCTTTTGAAGGTCCCTGTTGGTTTGCCTCCAAAGTTCAAGCAGATCATGAGCTCTGCTGACCCCAAAGCACAAGCAAGCAATGTGGGGTACCAGGATGGCTTTGCAGAGAGGTGGCAAGCTGCCTGTGTCCCAGAGAGACTGGAAGCACCTACATTTAGAGAGGTAATAAACTGTCCAGGTGCTACCAGCCCTGGGATGCTTCTGCTGTGCTTGATGGAAAGTGCGACACGCTATGGGCTGCAGGCTCTGCTATGTGTTGAAGTGGCACATCTGAGCCAAGGTGTGATGGAGAAAGGGTTATTTTACCAAAATACGTGGGTGTTGCACCCTGATCTGAAGAGCACCAAGGGTGAAGGGATGCTCAGTTGGGGTTTCAGCATTTCTAGTGCCCTCAGTTTCCACATAGCAGCTGATTTCTGCCCTGGATTAGCCATCTCCAGTGCAAACCTCTTAAAACACCCAAGTGTTGTGCTCAGGGCATGCATGAGCTGTGAGCTCCTTTTGGCAATGCCGTGTCAGGTCAGCTGGGCACCTCCCTCACATCGCTGCTGACTGGTGTAGATTGGGGCAGGGGGGGAAATTAGCCCAACATCCGAGGTCAGAAGTGCTGGGCCAGAGTACCTGGGTTCTTCACTCATGCCTTGATATCTACTTGTATTGCTGATACGCCTTTCCATCCATGCATCTCCAAAGCAGACCCTCTGCTCTCTGGCAGAGACCTCTTGCAGAAGGCCCATGGTGTTAAATCTTTGAGAAAGACTCTGTTGCCCGATGTTCCTCATGAATCCAGCCAGGGATTTCATGTCCCACCCTTGGCCATGAAAACCAGCGGGCTGTGCTGTCCTGAGCTTGTGGGTGATGGCACCTTTGGCTCCT
Source organism: Falco rusticolus (assembly GCF_015220075.1). Classification (NCBI taxonomy): domain Eukaryota; kingdom Metazoa; phylum Chordata; class Aves; order Falconiformes; family Falconidae; genus Falco; species Falco rusticolus. Next base: position 103,878,997 of record NC_051187.1, read on the forward strand.
GTGATGGGGGAGGTTGTGGGCTAACGTGCTTGAAGTGGCACTTGTACCTTCTTTCTTTTAAAAAAGGCGATGCAGTTTCAGCAGCCTCCCTTCTTTGTACTCTGCCACTCAAACAAGCGTGTTGGGAAGACTGTATGGGGATACTCCAACCTGGTCAAGAAAGGGCAAGGGGAGGTGTCGGTGTAAAAATGAAAAGGGCACAAATCAACCACATGAACCTCAGTATCATTGAAGAGGCAGGTTCTTGCATCTTGTTTCTGGCCACTGCAAGTGATGTACCAAATGGTGCGGGTCCCTGGAGGGTGCTCTGGTGCTCTGGACGTCCCACCCCCCTGGCATGGGACCTGCCACTTGCTGCCTGTGGTCCATCAGCCTGGAGAGCTATGCAAGAGTATGGAGCAGCACAGGGGGGAATATCTGGTTTTATGGTGTTGCAGTGTCTGAACTGATCGAGGGAGCCACCAGCCTCTGCAGGAGAAAGGGAATGGGATGCATGGGGACCCATCAGGTTTGTCGGATGGAGCCAGTGCTGTGGGCGGGCTTTGTCCTGGGGAGATGCTGTGGGTGAAGCCAAGCTGTGAAAACCAGTGCGTTCATCCGAACTAGCGGCTTTTCAGCTGGGGATTATGACAGTATTGCAGCTCAAGTTCACATGCCAGTAACTCCCAGGTATTCACCAGGAAGCCTGAGATGTAAACATCTTGGGATAAGGAAACCTCAGAGTGCCCTGTTGACAGCAGAAGCTTTGTGGGAGCCTGGTATGTTTTGAAAAGCTGGGAAGGAGGAGATGGGATGCCTGGGTGCTTCCCCGCTGCTGTGGCAGGGCTGGCTATGGAAACCATAGGTGCTGAGCTAGGTGGCTTGTTTGGTAACCAGACTCCAGCTTGTCATCCATCTCCTCTTCCTTATCCCAAGGTCTATCTGCCTTGCGCCTCAGCAGACAGAGAGCCTGAGGAGCATGAAAGTTCCGAGGCATCTCCAGGTGCCTGTTGCTGGGAGAAGAGCACCCATGGCCTCAGTCCCACCTCCTAGACTTTCCTGCCTGGGAAATGGGGTCCATCACAGCAGTATCTACAGTGCCAGGGGGAAAAAATCCTCTGGGTCAAGCATCCGATGGACTTGTGCTCCTAAATGCCTTGGGCTTTAGTAGAAGCCTCCCAGAGCTGGCTTTGAATCCCTGGCCAAGCACGTTAGCAGTGTCTAAACAGAAAATGCCTTCATGATGGATGTGCTGTGCACCCAGCACTTGCTGCAGCCAGCTGGAGGTCCTCAGCTGAGATGTCCCTTCTGCTGTCCTCCTCCACTGAAGGCGTGCAGCCTGAGCAAAGCTGTAGTAGACACCACCAGTCTTCTGTTTACCCTGGCAGCTGAAAACACCCCACACCACCGGTTGGTGAGTCCCTGCTCACCACTGCTTCATCCCACCATTTTTGCACGCGGGTGGTCTTTTCATCTCTCCTTCAGTGTGAGGTGCTGTCCGTGCCCTGGGAGCCTTGTGGCTCTCCTGGGTGCTCAGCAGTGAGGGGCTTTGCTGGAGGAACCCTGTGTTGCACAGCCCTTGCTCCCAAATGTGAGTCCTTCCCGTGCCACTGCTCCTTGGTGCAGCTTTATGCACAATGAAGAGTTGTGTGTGGGGCCAGCAACAGCTCTGTCCCATCTGCACCCATCTCTGGTGCAGGTCTGGTCCTTCCTTGCTCCCTTGGGTGTCACCTCCATGGGTGGCATTTCAGTTAGATGTTGAAGGGACAGCATTAGCTTGGTGGGTGGCTTGGTGATGGGGAGAGAACCTTTATGTACCCACCAGCGATGCCCATACGGTCTGCAAGCTCTGCTCACAAAGACCTACCATGATAGGCATCTGTGCTCTCCGTGTTCTTGTTTCTCACCTAGGTTAGCACCAAACTCCTGTCTCTGGAACAGAAGTGGGAGTTTGGCTTCAGGGTTCCCACAAAACCAGCATTTTCCTGAGGTTTTTTTTGTCCTTAGCACTCACAGAATTAGTTCATTGAGGCTTGTTTGTACTGGAGCAAGTCCTTGCTCTTCCCTATGCTGGGCTTGTGATGTTCTGGGGGTGTAAATAAATGAATGCATGAGAATAAAAATCCATCCCGATGTCACTTAGTGTTGGCATGCTCCTCCCTTGGCCCAGCTGTGCTGAGGGATCTTGCTGCTGGTGCTGGCCCAGTGCAGAGTTTAGCCCTAGAGAGCAGAAGGGGCTGGCAGGGGAGAGAAGAAAAGCCCTAGCAGCCTGCTGGTGGGGACAGGGGAAAAAATGACTCATCTGCATGCTAAGAAATGGAGACAAATGAATGAATGCACAAGGAAACGGGGGGAGAGGAGAAAGAGGCATCTTGTGTTATCATTCCCAGCTGCACGGTGGTGGTTGCTGCCGAGGAGGAGCTTGCTCCCCTGCTGCTTTGCTGGCTGCTGGGAGGAGATGCTGGGAAGATGGAGGGGGTGTTTGGGGACAGGGGGTATCCCAGCCTTGGGAAAAAAAGCTGTTGACCCATGCCAGGGCAACTGGTCTGGTTTAAACCTCACCTCTAGCTACGTATATATATTTCCCATCTCTTCATTTCAGATGGCTCTCAGCATTTTAAAAACGATAAACTTATTCCCAGCTTCATTCCCAAACCCCAAGTTGCCCCAAGGATGTCCCCATTATTAATTCCTCTTTGTCTTGCTCCTAGGACTGGGTGATGAACCCACAGCATCAGTCCTCACCCCTGCCAGGCCCCCCTTCCCCTCCGAGGGGATCCCAGCGGGGCCGGGCTCCAGGGATGCAGCTGTCCCCACGCCAACTCCTGGCCAGCCCTCGCTGCTCATGTCCACGGGACCTGCTGGAGATGGGACGTCTTCTGGGCTGGCAGAGGGAGATGGCCACAATGCCACATCAGCGGCAGCACTGTCCCCTGCTTCTGCTTCTGTCACTGTGAGCTATGCCACCACATCCACCATCACCGCAGCAGACAGCCCACCCGTAGCTTCCAACCCCAGCTTGGTGCCACCAACCTTGGAGACAGCCCCAGGTCTTCGGACAGCAAATACCGCCAGCTTGGCAGGAGGCAGGGTGGATTTGGGGACAACTCCCAGCCCCAGTGGTACAGCTGCATCCTCCTCTTCCTCCTCTTCCCTCTCCACCGGCGACCTGTACTCATCCCCTGGGACAGTCTTGTCCTCACCACCTGTCCTCATGAGCTCTGGCACCACCCAGCCACCGGCACTGACCAAGGATGTCCCTTCCTGGGGGACGCTGGCCATGGCATCAGGCCTGGCCGTGGAGCTGACATCCCCCCCAGTGACTGCAACAAGCCCTCCTGCAGCCGAGGCCACGGCCACCGGCAAAACCACCCTCTCCACTGGCATCACCATGGAAGAGGTCCCACGCGCCTTGAGCGCAGGTGAGCACCACCGCTCTCCATATGCATATGTAGAAATAATGTCAACCTCAAGGTGCTTATCTAAGAGGGGAAGACCCCCCAGATGGGAAGGGAAGAGGTAGGCAGCTTTCTGAGAGCACCATTCAGCAAAAGCTGAGCTTCCCTGGAGAAGCCTGCACCATCTGTTCCACCAGTGGAGACAGGGAGTCCTAGATCCCAAACCTCAGTTGCCCGGAGGCGTGAATAAAATCCTTAGCTGTAAATTTGAGCTGAAACATTTAAGGATGAGAGGAAACAAGTGCCTGGATGGTGGGTGCAGCCTGAGCTAGGAAGATGTAGGTTTTGCTTCTCCCTCCTGGAGACCTCATTAAGCTGATGCCAGCTTTCTCCTGTCCTCTTCCGCAAGCTCAGGTAGCTCCGAAGTGCTTCATAAGGCCAGAAAAGGGAGGGATCTGGAGGTTTTTCTGGCCTTGGCTCAGCACTAAATGCTGCCTGGTGCTGAGAGAGCATCAAGGAGCCAGGCCATAGTCCGCAAGCAAAGCCCAGCTATGGTTTATCCCAGTCCTCCTGCCCTGCCTTTACGGGAAGGGGGTTGTTACAAAAAATATAGGGATGCCCAGCATCCTCCGGAGGAGCTTTGGGAAGCGGTGAGGGAATATTCCCCCCAGGCAGAGACGGCTGGTACAGGTGTACCAGGACAGGCCGGGGTGTGGGGCTGAGACTGGGGGGGCTGAGTGCTGCCCTTTCTGTTGGACCCTCTGCAGGGAGCATCGTGGCCATAACTGTGACGGTCATCGTGGTGGTGGTGCTGGTTTTCGGGGCAGCAGCGTACCTCAAGATCAGGTAAGGCTGTTTTGGGGGCAGGGTCCTTGAGCTGTGCCCCACACCTCACCCCCCCACCTCCCCGAGGCTGCATCCCCTCTCACCACCTCAAGGGTGATGCTCAGGGGCAAAGCCCTGGGGAAATGCTGTCCCTAAGCCCAGCAGGGTGATGTGCAGACCCCAGCAAGGTTGTATTTTCTACCACGTTATATTGAAAAGCAGAATTTTTCTCCCTCATTTTACAACAGCCTCACTCAAATGCCAGAGACGCTGTTCAGCATAGTCATAACCAGTAATTATCCCTAGGGCAAGCTGCTACCACGGGTCTCACCGTGACTTAGACAATAAACAGCAGCAAGGCCCAGTGCTGAGCATCTTTAATGAGGCTTTGACAACAACTAAGATGAGCAAAGGTCTTGTTTTTAATTCCTTGACATGTCCCAGTGTGGTTTAATAGGGGCAAAATCCTGCCTGGGCTTATTTGCTGTCCTGATGCTTCCTGCTAAAATATCCCAAACCTAGTACATGCTTTTTTTTTTTGCCTTTTTTTTTTTTTTCTTCACCCCACAGTAAAATAAGTCATAAAGCACCAAAGCAAGCAGTAATGCTGGGTGGTTTGCTTTCCTCTGGCAGGCACTCCTCCTACGGCAGGCTTTTGGATGACCACGACTACGGCTCCTGGGGCAACTACAACAACCCCCTCTATGACGACTCCTAGCAGGGATGAGGAGGGAAAAAAAAAAAAAATTCCTTAATTTATAACCGCTTCTGCAGCAGAACATCCGCTGTCGAGGAGATGCCTGGGCACTGAGCCACCGCTGCGGGCAGGATCATGGTGGGTCCGGTGGATGACAGGCAACTGGAGGGCGGGCGGGTGTGCAGCACCCACAATAAACATGAATTTTGGCCTTTGCGTAGGAAATTCTGGGTCCTGGGACATGTTGGCCACTTGGTTTGTAGGCAAGGGAACCCAAATTCCCCAGGGGGAAGGGTGGGGGGAGGATGGAGGTTCAGCCAGTCCCATGGCATCCTTTGAAATGCCTCTGCCCCACGGCTCGGGGGGGACACAGTGGGTGCTGAGCCAGGACCAGCAGTGTGCAGCAGTCTCCCGTGCTTTCACATGCCCCTTCCTCCAAAATCACCTCCCTCCATCACCCCACTACAAAATCCTTTGCCTTGCCAGGGGCCATGAGCAGTTACGGGGCTGCTCCATTGCTGCTCCCTTGCTTTTCCTGCAGGTGCTTCTGTGCAGAAGATCGTAGTTTCATTTTTTTCCATTTAATTGTGGTTTTTTCCCTCCAAACGCAGCCTGGGAGCCTGTGGGAAGATGCATTGACCACCCACACTCCTGGGTCGAGAGGTGCCCCATTTCACACATGTGGGTGCTTGCTCTGCAGCTTTATTTTTAAAACTTGGCTGCTAAAACACAGCAACGTGGGTTTTTTCATCCCCAATTTCTGCATTCAGCTACTAGAAGCAGAGGGGTGGCTGATGGCAGGGTTGGTTTGGGGAGGGGATGCTCACCCTGGCCCACATCCCCCTGCTCAGCCACTTCTGCCTCTGGCTAAATCCCCTGTCAGCGAAGAGCAAAGCCCTCTCAGTGTGGCCTTAATAAATAAATCAGCACTAAACGACACTGCAAAGGTTTGGGGCATCCCAGCAGCCCCCAGAGCTGGTCACCATCACCCCAGGGGTTGTGGACAGGCTGCTTCTCGCAGACCCTCAGCAAGATGATGGCACCACCGAGTTTCTGGAGGGGTTTTGGGGAAGGCAGCATCATCCCTGCACAGGTTGGGATGCACCAGTTTGCAACGTTTTACACCCCTGTTCTCCGTTACCAACTGTTTTCTTGCATGGGGAGGGCATGAGGTTCACTGGGCATCCTCCAAGCTACTCTTTGCTGAAGGCCTGAAGCAGCAGGGCACTGCCCGCTATAGGGAGGGCAGCCGAGAAGAAGCTGCTGTTCCCTATGGGGCGCAAGCAGACAAGGCAGGAGAGGCTCAGGCCATCTCACCTGAAACGCAGGTGTCTGCTTCAGCTTATTTGGCATTGGCTGCACAGGCTGGGAAACAGGCTCTGCCGTTTGCCCTGGCTGCTAAGCGAAGTGTCCCCGGGAACATCAAAGCTTGGGGCATTTGCATGATTGCTTCCTGCAACAGATGCATCATCTCTTGATTTTCATCAAGCGAGTGTAATAAACCCAGCTGGCACCTAATAGCCACCTGAAAAGGTCAGGAGAAATGAGGACACCTCTTCCAGCTCTGCTTCCCAAAGGGAAATGCCATCATTATCCATTTCCCTTTGCCTTCTGAGCCTTGTTTAGCCTCTTCAGTAGCCCATCCTCTTGCTTCCCTTTCCATGTTAGCGCTGGTCGGGTGGCTGGACAGCAAGATGTCTGCACAGGCTTTGCCAGCACCAAGGCCACCTGCTAAGCCGTGGGTGTTGAGCTGCTCCTCCCCCGCTTCTAGTTCAAACGGTAGAAACAGAGAATAAAGAGCATTATTAGATATCATATATAAAGAACAGTCATTGCACCCTCAAACCACCAGCAGCCCGGGGAACTGCTGGGGCTGGGAGTGTATATGGGGTGAAATTTATGGCTCTGTATCCCACTCGCCTTCTTCCCTGGGATAGCAACCTGCCAGCTGCTCGCTGTTCCAGCCAGGCTCCGGAGAGATGGGATGTGTTTAGGGAGGCAGGGGGAGAGAAGGGAGCATGATGCTGAGGCATCACAGCAGTGGCACAGGCTCTGAGGGTGCTCGGGGTGAGCAAAACTCCCTCCTACCTTTCTGGCAGCCAAGAAGCAGCAAATTAGGCCACCTTGGCTAATAAAAACCACAAACTGAATAAAAAAAACCCCACTCTTCTTCTGTTTTAATAAATTTGATGGTACGGTGCTGTATTTGCCCTCCCCGAAGCCACACAGAAAAGGCTATCCCTTGCCCCTGCTGGCAAGAAGTGGTCCACCGGGGAGCCCCTCTGCTTTGCTTGGCTTTAAAACCCTCCTGAGCTACAGCTCAATATTGTCCAGCAACAGCAAAGAGCAGGCATTAAAAAAACAAAACCATCCCAAAAGTATTAAAATGTCACTCACTTTGCTCAGATGCTGCTGCATAAGTGAGGGAATAAAGGGAGAGGAAAAGCCATCACCGTTACTTAAAAAAAAAAAAAATCCCCAGGGGAATCAATTCCTTTTTCACAAAGGAGAACAGAAATCCAGTGTCATCTAATGCAGGACACTGAGTTTCTAGGAGGAAGGTTTGGCCAAGAAACTAAGCCAGCCCTCGTCAGCATGGGCTGATGGCACATGCAAATTCACACTTCATCCTGGCACCAGCGGTGACAACCAGAGATGCCACCTTGTCCCCAGCGCCACGCAGCTGCGGGTCCACAAGACTGACACACAGGGTCCGCTTTCCTGCTCAGCCCTACGCCCGGATTGCTTAAAATGAATGAATCTCTCTTTGCCTTCAATGCGAGGAAGAATGTGTACATATTTGGGGGGATATCCTGGGGTGAAAAGAGGTTCTGCGCTTCCTGCAAGAGCCTGGGACCAGAACCCATCCCAGTGCCTTCTCTTTGCTCCTCGGTGTGGCGTAAGCAGCAAGGCAAAGCCTCTACCCTATGGCGCTCAGCTGGTGGGTCAGGTGAAGCAAGAAAGGATGGAGATGGACATCCCACCATGGGCATGGCTCCAACCTCCCACCCATCACCCTGGCCTCAAGCCCGGGGAAGGGAAGGCACACCGGGTGGGAGTGGTGACCCTCACTGGGGTGCCCTCTCCCCTTCCTAAAGGCATTTACACGGCACCAGAGCTCCAGCCTTACCTCCCCCCCTGGTGAAAAGGAGCTTTTTGCCAAACCACTTGTGTGTTTTAATGGCACTCACTGCTGGGGGTGGAGAGGAAGGCGCGAGGCTCTTACCAGCTGGCTCCGAGCAGCAGATTGTCAATGAATACATCACGTTTGTTCCCACAGTTTGGAAATGGAGCCAGAAACAGCAGGCTGGGATACGTCAGCAGGCTGGGATACATGCTGTGGTACCACCCCTGCAACTCAGAGCATCCTCCTTAAAATGAAAGGGGTAAAGGAAGCTGAGCCAGGCTCCCAGCTCGGGGCCAAAAATAGCTGGGGAAGGGCTTGCCAGGCTGAGTACTGTGGGATACAGCCCATAAAGCTCCAAGGCATTGCTGGGTGAAACCCAGCATCAGCCTCAGATAAAAACTGTGAGGACAGAGGCAGGGACCGTGAGCGAGGTGCAGAGATGCCCTGACTCTGCCCACATGGGGATGGTGCAAGTCAGTCCACTGCACAGTGGCAGGGTTGTTAAATACATTGTTTTGTGAAGAATAAAGAGGGGGGAGTTATTTCAGCTAACCCCAGGTCAAGCCAGGGCTGTCCCCAAGCCTCTGCAAGGCGGAACTCGAACAGCCCCATCACAGCCTGTCTGCCCAGAAACCACACAGCCCAGTTCAGATGCCTGCTGGATTTGGGAATTTCAGGGTTACCAGGTGACGGGGGTCTGCTGGAGGAAGGATGCTGTACTGGCAGCTCTGATATGGGGCAGAGGGAACCAGTGCCAAGACCGCACCAAAGGGCTTTCCTGGGTGACCACACCACAGACGCACGGGGCTTTGCACCTTATTTACTCATAATGCACCTGCCCTGCGATATGGATAATGTGTTGGTGCCTACAGCACTGGGGCCAAGGTGGAAGGCAGACTAACAAATACCAGATGCACTTGTCAAGTGGAAAAAAACACTTTGATACCGGGGAAGAATGTCTGTGTTCAAGGTGATGGCTACAAACACCCCTCCCACATTCCCACCTCATACCCTCCAGCTTGCCCAGGGACTTCTGTGCTCCTCGCACTACTATGGCAGGGAGGAAAGGAAAAAAAAACAAACAGCCAGGACATGCCATGATAATTATAATAATAATAAATCACCCTTTTTTTTCTCCTTTCCTTCTTTTTTTAAAAAAGATAAGTAACTCCCTGCCATGAGCTTGTTTTATTTACGAAAATAGTAAACTCCCATTTTTTCCCAAAGGCTTCCCACCTCCCCCACGTTGGCTCACTTTCATCTCAGAGATATTTTATTTATATATAAAAAATAGTTCACGTAGCTCTGTGTGGAACATCCTATTCCCTCAGCCTCTCGGGCAGCAGCAGGGTCTGGCAGCCGCACTGCAGATGACGTGATCCCTCTCCAGGTCTCAGAGGCAGCCCTTGGTTGTAGCCTCCAGGAGCAATAAAGCTCATTAGGTGAGCTAATTGCCTGCCAGGTGAGAGCATGGCATGTTAAGCACACTGCAGCTCGGACCAGAGCTGAGGGTATCACCCTGTCCTTGCAGCCCACGTCCCTACAGCTCCAGCTTCCAACAGGTGACTTCCCACCAAAAACCCATCACAAAGTTTGCAACACAAGGACCAAACATCCCCGAATCTGCCTCCGCAGCCCACTCAGCAGGCGCCGCTGGCTTGCGGTGCTCTTTGGCTGCTGCTCCTATTCAAAGGTTGTTTCTCAAGTACCAGGCAGCTCAGGGAGACCCTCACCTTCCTCTCTCGTGGCTCACCACCACCTCCAATAAAACCACTTGGCCTTCAGCCCACCCAACTTATCTTCCTGGATGCTACAGCAAGATTTGTGCATTTTTATTTTTAGCCCTTTATTTATTTTTACTACCCCTCCGGATTGGTTGAGCAGAGGTGATGCTGCAGTTCTCAGTGTTTAAACAGAGATAAATCTATTATCTATTTCCCAATCCCAGAAAAAATAAGCAAACACCTTGTCAGCAAATCACCTTCGCCCTCTCCTGCTATACCTTGTGCCAGAGGGTTTGGAGCTCACACCAGAGCCCCACTGAGCGCCTGGGGGTGTCTGCCAGCCCACCAGGGCCACAGCGAGGAGCCTGGAGCTACTTCCCCCATGGACCTCAAAAGGGAACATCCAAGCTGGACTAGAGAGCCCTCACTCCAGAAAAAGCTTGCTGCAAACCCTTGTTGTAAGCCTCTCGAGGCAGAGATGAAGCCAGCTCAGTGTCAGCAGCCAAGAGCAGCCTCAGGTGCCCAACACAAGGTAAGACCCCGCTGGGGAGGTTTTCTGCTCCCCAGCATCCCAGTGCAGCCAGGGCAGGGTGAAGGTCTGAGCTCTGGCAAGCAAACAGCACCTCTGCCTGGGCTGAGGGGCACAACCAAGAGCCATCAGCCTCTGGTGGGAGGTCACCCTTGGAGCAACCTCCTAAGGGTGTACTGGAGCCCACCCACCATCCTGCCACCTCCCTTCCTATAAAGAGCCAGGAGCTCCAGGTACTTCATTTCTTTATCTTGCCAACAAAGCTATTTGCAAGCAGAGCCAGAAAAGTAAGTGTTGAAGGCCTAGCCATTTCTCACAAGTCTTCAGATAATCCATCATTTTGCAATTATTTCCACAGGTTTTTTCCTGTGAAAAAGGAAGGGTGGTTTTTTTCCACAGAGCACCCAGACTTCTTCCACTCACCCTATCCCACCTGCTCAGCCCAGCACCAGCTATATTACAGGGACCTGGATTTGCAACTCCACCAACCCTGAGGGACTCCCATCCTGAAAAGCTGTAGGAGATGAGCGAGAGGAGGAAAGCAGGGGGGACCAGCACCTCAAGGTCCCTGCAAGGCTCTGCTCCAGCCTCTGCCACCCAGACCAGAGCCAGCTCCTTGCAGATGACACAGGAATCGGTCCAGGCAACAGAGAGCAATTATTTCACCACAGTGTGAAGTGACAAGTTCCAAGTCCCATATGCAAACTGCCCCGCAGCTCCAACTGGGACCATCAAGGAGAAAAAGCAAGAAAATCAACCCGTTCCTAATACGAGGGCCCTGGCACACCCCTGGGCTGAGCCAGCCCTGCTTGGAGCTGGAGAAACAGATGCTCTGCTAGCCCTCCGAGTTATAAATAGCACGGCATGACGAGCCTTCCCCTAATTGTGTTCCTTCCAGTTGGAAAGTAAAAAACAGATGGTTTCTCTGCAGCTGGGCAGGGGCAAGACATCAGCCTCGGCCCCAGGGAAGCCAGGACTCTTCTGCTGTGGGACAAGGGGTTTTAAGCGTGCACAAGCAAGGAGGAGCCTGCACAGCTTCAGGGAAGGTTCTTTCTCCCACCACCGGAGTGCTCCCTGCCTTTCCCCAAGCCCTCCTAGGGATGCAGATCGAAAACACACTGCTGCTGCTTCAGCAGAGCTCAGGGTTGGGTTGCAGAGCTGCTGCCACCAGCTGAGCATCTGCCAGCGCTGGGGTACCACCCCAGCACCCATCCAGCTCCAGCCTTGCACCCACACACCCACCCCCAGGCACACAGCCAGCTTGAGAGGAGCCCACGGGAGGGGAAGGCTGTACAGGAGGTTTAATATGCAATAGCCCTACTTCCCCCTGCCCCCCCCAGCAAATAAAGTTATTGGACCCAAGGCCACCAGACCATACTTAACTGCTTTCTGCCAGCAAGCCAAAAACCACACCAGCATCATTAAAACCATCCTTCCAGCTCAGAATTGGGGATCCCCTTTCCCCACTGCTCCTGAGCCGTTGCCCTGCACCTTCCCGCAGGGATGGAGGGCTCAGCTGAGCCTCCTGGTCCAGCATCGCTTCACTTGTTGGCTTCACGAGTCCCTCTCCCAAGTTTTGCACACTCCAGCAGGCCCTGGCTGTATTAATAGCTCCGCTCACCTTATTTGCACCCGCAGCCCTTGCACCTGCTAAAACACTACATATTTCCCCACAAGGCAGCGATAATCCCATCTGCTCCTGATTTTCCCTACACCGGCGACCAAGGCTTGATTTCAGGTGGCAGGAACTTGCTGCCATGCCCTGCAGCATTAAGACAGCTTTGCAACAGCTCCCTTAGCCGGCAGGCAGCCCTGGCCCAGCCACCACGCTGCCTTCATCCCAGGACCATCACACGCCTCTGATCCAAGCATCCTTCCCACTCCTGGCAGCACTTGTCTGCTTGGACACATTTGAACTCAGGCAACACACAGTAGGATGGAGATGAGTGGCACTGTGCCCGCCCCAGGGAAACACCCAAGGTCAATACCACGTCTCTCCCCTTGATGCCAGCCCACAGCAAGGATGGAAAGCAGCACCAGCTCACCCTTACACAAATCACGGGTCTGACTGCCCCACCACCTGTCCCACATTCCCTGTGCAGAGGCTGAGCAGACCCTGCTGCTCTGTTAAAGCAGAGGGACCAGGATGCAGGGCACCAGCCTCCCCAGATGCACCAGTCCCTGGGAGGATGGGACTGAACCCCAGGGACGTGGGAATGAAGCCCACTTGGCACAACAGCACTGCTCCTGTGCCACTCTACAGGACTCCCTCCCCGCAAAAGGGGACCATATCCAGCACGTCCACGGGCCGGGGCAGCAAAGCTCGGTGCAGCACCTTCCATCCCATATACCAGCTCCTTGCCTGTCTTCATCCACTGTATCGATCTTTATCACCTCGGAAAGACGTTCGTTTTTCTGCCATGCAATGCAATTTATTTCCCTGGCAAAGGGAGTGAAGGGCTTGGTGCCAAGCTAAATGCACGATACAGCGGTTCAGCTGGTGGCATCGGGTTCTCCAGCTGCCTGCCTTGCTTTGCAAGAGGCAAATACCAAAAGCAGGAGAGCAAAAGGTCAGAATCAGCTGGATGCCACCCCCAAAACCATTTTCCTTCTCAACCCAATACAAAAGTCCAGCTGGGGAGGGAGCTGCTCTTCCCAAGCTCAGCTCAGCTAAGGGTTTTCTTTCAGCCTCCTCTTGTGGTTGGAACCCAAATGGAATTATTTCCAGCTGGGATAAAATTATCTCACCATTTAGCATCAAATCTGTTTGGTTGCGGACTTGACCAGCAGGGTTTTACAATTAGCAACACAGTCAAAGGCTACTTCGCTATTGAGTTGGCTTCCCAGCTGCACCATGATATTATCAGCTAAACGAACTGACAAAACTATTGCAGGGGGAAGAAAAGAAAAAAAAAAAAAGAAAAAAACAGAAAAAAAAAGAAAAAAAGAAAAAAACCCCAAACCACACTAAAAACCCACATCACAAACAGGAAACGATTTGCTTGTAATGAGCAGAGCGCTCTGGAAAAGATAAGAAGATGCACAGAAATTCAGCCTTGACCTTTGGCAGCTGCGAGCTGTCCTTCTGTGCTCCCCCGCAGCAATACCCGCTGTACATACGTCCTTCGACCCTAACTCATCCACTCCTCTGTTAATTGTCCCCACCTGCAAGGCCACGACCTCAGCAGCAACCCTGGAATAGCATATGTCTCTTAAATATATATTGCATCGAGTTAACGAACAAGTTGCTGCATCTGTTTCTCCCCAGCAGCTGCTCGCAGGGAGAATTTGCCTGCTCTGGATTTTGTTTTTTAATTAAGGCTGGGCTGTATCTAGCTGTGCCCGGCAACATCTTCTGGCTGAAGAGATTGATGTCCTGCATGGCCTACCATCACCAGCAGTGCTCAGGCTTCATGGGCGCAGTGCTCCTTTTGGAAGGAGAAGGCATGCCAGGAAGAACCATGAGGTCCATGGGACCTGGTAGGATAACAGCATCCTCACTCAAAGGCTCACCAGCACAGGCACTGGGGTGGCAATGCAGCCCGCAGTTAGGGTGGGCAAGCCCAGCCTTTCCCAAGGAGGTGGTGTGGACCTCCCAGTCTCCATTTCTCCACTGGCCAGCACAAATTTTTAGAGACATGTAAAAGACAAGTTACTACCCGTGTGTCCTCCACCTCCAGCAGCACTTCAGATGTGCTCAGCATCTCACCACCTTCTGAAGGCAACAGCTGCTGGGTGCCACTGAGGCCAGGCTTGAGCCCCATCCACACAGGGAGCACAGGTGGTACCTACGACAACCCTGCGTCACACAAGACTTGCTTGTGAGGAACCCAAAAGGGTTTTACCACCTGTTTACAGAGCAGCAGAAGGTGGGGGCACCTCTGCCATCAACCCAGAGCACTCATTGCCTCGCCAGGGACACTGCCACACTCACCTGCAGAGACAGCCCACCCTGATTTCGGAGCCCACGAGGGCTAGACACAGCTCTCCACCCTTCTTCTGAGCTCTGAGCATCCGTTCACTAGCGGCTTTTTTAATAGAAAAATGAATTTGTTGTTTGCTCCTTCTCCTAGCGATGCTGTACACCCTCGGTGTATCTCCACACCATTTCTGCTGCTCCACCCACCACCCAAATCCCAGCTGATGGTGGGAAACAGTGTCTGACCCAACGTTTCCCATCAGTGGGCTTCTCAGGTGTCAACCAAGAGTGTGGTCAAGGGATTTTTTTCCCTCCCTTGCCCTTCTTTTTGGGAGGAGAAGGACTATAACTTCATTAATAATACAGAACAAACAACATTCCTCAGATTAATCTCAAAACCATCAGCTGTCATCACATTTTAATCCCTTTTACAGCCCATCTAGCCCTGCCTGTCCTTTTAAAGGCAAAAAGAAGTTGCTTCTCAAGCAGTAACAGTCAAGCAAGAGAAGAACCTTGAAAACATTGAGGTGGCATCACCTGAACCTTTTTTTGTCCTGCTTCTGGGCAGCCAAAACCACCACGCCGAGCTGCTGGCAGCCACCACGGGGCTGGAGCTGTTCGGGCAGCAGGGGCCCGGTGCCCCCAGCCATACCCTGCAGCCCCTGGGGGCAGCAGTGGTGGTGGTGGGATCCAAATCCCCCTGCCACACACCCAGGGCTGCTGTTTCCTCCCGGTTAAAAAAAACCTCTGCCTGGCCCGGTTGCCTGAGCTGGGCATCTCCCTACAAGACCACAGAGCTCTGAGATGAGGTGATGTGAGCTCCAGTGGCCCTCAGGGCTTACCTGGGAGCAGGTCTCCATCCAGGGAAGGCAGTGAGGTCACCCGGTGATAGCACACCTTTGGAGGGTGCTCCAAAGCAGCAGGGAGTCTTGCTGGCAGCTTCAATGGAGGGACCACAAGCAAAAGGCGAGTCCTTCTTACCATCTACAGGAGCTTCGAGCCAAGCGAAGCTGCCAGCACCACGGGAATATCTCCCTCAGTAGGCCTGTGGCAGCAGGGACTCACAGCCCCGTAGCTGAAGCAGCCCCTTCCCCGGGGCACAGCCCCTCAGGAAGATGCTCGCCATGATAGCCAGCCCCACCCCCCACTCACGCAAGGATGGAGGGGACAGCAAGGAGCCAAGCCACGCTCCTTCTGCACTTCCAACTTCTGAAGACAACACAGCCCTGCCCAGCTTCCTGCATTCTAACAGCAGCCCCCAGGGGAAACCACCGCTTGGAGCCCAGCACAGCCCAGAGCCCCCCAGCTTCTCCAAAAAGCACTTTCCCTAGAAGCACCCCCAAAGGTAGGGAGCTGCTCCGGCACAACCGGGAAAGGAAACCTTCCCTGCCCCCTCACCAGCACCCTGCTCCCCCCCAGCACAGCCCCAAGACGATTTATGGGCGCTGGGTGAGCCAGTGCAGCCCACCTGGCCCCACACATGGTTCCCCACCACGGGACTCACCTGGACTGGAGGGTGGAGAAAGCCGGCCTCAACCCGGAGCGCCTGCTCTGCTGCACGTGTGGCTACGGCCAGCCATGGCCCCGGCACCGCAGTCTGGAAGGGGCAGGACAGCCAGGGCAGGTTTGGGGTGGGAAAGCGGAGACGTGGGCTGGGACCTTAAGAAATGGGGTTTTGACAGCTGCCGGGCTCCTGGCACAGCTCACTGGGACTGGAGCAGTGTCACGGTTATTTATGGGGGCCTCCCCTCCAGCACGCGGCACGGCTAACCCACCACCAGCCCGGAAAGCGTCGCCGTGAAGGAGCAAGGAGACAAGCGGCTCAGTGCTGTCCTGGGCAGAGGTGCTCCTGCTCTTGCCGGAGAGGTTCCGTGATGCAGGAGGGGCTTTGTTGTTGGATTTAAATATTTATGCAAAAATTTAAGTCTCCCACGTGAAGGGCAGGTAACATGACCTCCCCGCAGCAGGTCACAAGCAGAGTGTGCGTGACTGATGGCATCACGTCCAAGCTGCTGCTCAGAGCCAGCCCTAGCCGAGCCTGCAGGCCTGATCCAGCACCTGCCCACCGGCACCACACCATCTTCCATCTTCCCTCCCATCCTGCTGCTGGACTTGCTCCAGCTCATCCCAGTCCTCCAGTACTGGGGAAGCCCAGACCGGGACCAGTCCCTGCCGCACCAAGGGGAAGAACACCCACCACCCACAGAAACATGGAAATACAGGGGCTGTTCAGATCCCTGTTTTCATAACCCAGGGGCCAGCCCTCCAGGCATCCAACCCTCTTTCTTTTTTCAGCATTGAATCATAGTTTAAACTCAGCTGGGAATTTCCAGAGTACATGTGTGAAAGGAGAGACACACATAGTGTCATTTGTTTTAATAGAGATGTTATTTTACATTTATTTATAGCAGTGAGAAAAGTGCTTCAGAAAAAACACAATACCCCAGTAAAAGGCAGGCTACAGTAAGACTACCACCCGAGTCCTAGTATTTCAGACATAAAGGGGCAGTCGGATTAAGAAAAGCTGTCGTTTTACAGAGGAGTAACACAAAAGCAAGTAGTTGTATGGTGAACAATAAAGCCCCAAAGCCCAGTTAAGTACTTTCATTATTGGAGACTATTTGCACTGAAACTAAGAACTTTCACACTTAGACTGCAAAACACCTTATATGAAAAGGGCGAGGTTTGTTGGGGTTGGTTTTTTTTTTTTTTAAAAAGCACTCCTCTGTTCTCTCCCCCCAGTGAAATCAGATACCATTAAAAAAACCCCAAAACACAACAAATTGGTCCCTGCACTACCTGAGTGCCTCTATGAGCTGCTGGTACTTTAACAAACATCTTGGGCTCAGCCCAACCCACTGGCCCGCTGTCCATCCTGACAAGACAATTGTATGTGCTTCACTTATCAGAACATCAAGCTACGTAAGCGTCTAAAACCCTACGACACCTCAGCCTTTGTACGTAAATAAAACAAGGAACGAGCGGGTGTGAACGCAACTGTAGCTGGCAAAGGCATCCAAGTGAAGAGATGGCAGGTCAGATGGGTGGCCGGGGCAGAAAGGCAGCCTTGCAGCTTGGTTTTTAGGCCGTTCACCACACCTACGCAGGCAGGCCAGCCTTGTTTCAAAGCAAATTCTGCATGTGCTTCCAGAAATTCATGCATCCAGAAATCAAGCCAAAGGATGCAATTTCTGCAAGCTCACACCCTCTCCAGCCACTCACACCGATGGCTCCAAGGCCCTAGAACAAACACGTCATTTAAAAGGAACAAAAAGTACTTACATAAAAAACTTTGCAGATGTCAACTTTATGTAAAAAGGCCACTCTCAAACCTATAAATTTTCCCCAACAGCTGCAACCAGAATGGCTGCTATACCTCCAACTCCTGTTAGCTCACAACCTTCAGCTGCCCCAAAACATCTTCTGCTGTGTCAGCTGCTTATCACTTCTCATTTTGCATCTCATTAGTTATTCTTCTAGGCTGTCTCTTCTCTGACACAGTAAATGGCTCTTTTGAAGGGTGCTGTTCTCTCCAGACACCAACCTCCTTCGGGCACTGCGCTGCTCGACAGGGAAATATCCTCAAGGGCCTGACTGCACCATGCCCCAGGTACTAGGGAGGGGTGTGTGATTAGCAAAACTCCTTTGCACCAGAATTAATTAAATCTTGTAACTGTTTCACCAGTGCTGTGACAACTTTGAATAAGTTTTTACCGACAAGTTTGGTGGTTGGGTTTTTTTTTTAACGTGGTGTCTTTCACAGCAGGGTCCTCCTCATCCAGCCAAATGCAGCATGTATCTCGGTCACTGCTCCTCCAAAGGCAGCTGACATCTTCCATCTTGGGCAGTATTGTATGACTCACAGTTTTTGCACTTCATGCCTAGGAGATGGAACTGCACTGTAGACCGGGCATTGCAGTCATTGCAAAGGATCTACACACAGAAATGAGAGGGAGGTTTCAGCATCAGCAGGAACACTCAGCAATATACTACAACCATGATTCTAGCAACCACTGAACTGGTTTGCCATCAGGGGACGAAGCAGCAACTATCTTTCTTTTCAAGACAGCAGGACCGATTTAACTTTTCCATTTGTAATACTTAGGTCACATTGCATAATCTTGGAGAATTTACTTTTAGTATGGCAAGGTGACTCCCTGGGTAAGTCGCGTATAGGCACGCTTTGGCTTCTCCTCTTGATGAAGCAAACCACCAGAGAAACCATTCAAGTGAAAACCGAGAGCAGATCAACAGAGCTAGCAGCATTAGCCAGCCTGCTGTGCAAGACAGGCAAGCGACCATTCTTCTCAAAATAGACAGTAAGGAGATTTTTTCCAAACACCCTGACTCCCAGAGCTGGCAGGATGGTTGTCTAAACTGTAACAGATGCAACTAAAACATCAATGACCAGTGCTGTTCAATTTGGTGTTACCTGCAAACAGCAACCAGTCTCACAGTTCTGTGTTAACACGAAGAAACAGAGAAAATAGAAGTTGCCTCTGTGAGCCAGCCTTGATCAGTAGCTGAATATTTTTGCTGAAAAGCTGCCATGTTTAGTGTGGAACATGAAGGTCTGAACTGTTAACAAACAAACGTTCCTGCTTTTTGCTATGACAGCACCTAACACAACTGGAGAAAGCAAGATATCGCCGAAGATCAAGCCATTTCTTCACTGTGTGATACTACACCACCAAGAGGTTGTGGTTTTGGGGTTGGGTTTTTTTTAATTATTTTTTGAGTGCAGGTGGGGGGTGCTTTCTTTTTGTGTGTTTGCATTACTCCCTAACCAGCAGGCTGACTTCTGATGCAGTACAAGTGCCTAGTGCCCTCTACTGCCGGCATTGCAAAGGCACAGATCTGCCACGAATGGAGACATCGGTGCAAGTCGCATCTCTTACCTCGACCATCATGTTCTGATACTCTGTGGGCATAGGAGTCTGTGCTACTTCGTCATCCAGCTGACGCCAGTACCTTGTCATATCTAAAGCTGAGTGCATGCACAAAGGACACCTGTAACCTCTGGCAGAAAGGAAAAAAACAACAAAAAGTCTAAATCAGAAGACGGAGTGGGGCCATGAAACAAGTCCAGCCAAAAGGACAACTTTAATATCATACCAGTCAAAGAGAAACACCACGAATCAAGAAGTTCTTGCAAACAGAACTGGAAATTCTAAGTCCCTTATCCCTTTAAGAGTTGGCTTTAAGTTATTTGGTACAGGACTGGCATCATTATCTTTGCCTCTTGAAGGAATCTGTTCGGACTACAACAACATTAAGAGGTGTTTAGAAATACTTACTCCTTTAGCATGTCCTCGTAACATGTTCTGAAAAGAAAACACAATGAGAAGTTCAGCAAGAAGAACGCTATTACTAACTGGTAACACATTTGGACTGAAAAAATGGAAAAGGCACACCACTATCCCCACATCAGAAGTTAAAAAAATATTCAGAGTCCAAGTGAGAAGAAAGCTTCCCAGCAAGACCACCAGGTACTTGGGCAAAAATCCAGAGACAAAGCACATTTGATTCCATTCCAAGGTCTTCTAACCTAACACAAGACTCAATACAATGACAAGGATTCTGTGGTTCAAGTTAGCTGAAAATATAGAGAGTGATCATCACAAAGTAAGTTTAAGAAGGACAGGAGCTGAAAGAAGATTCAGTCTGGACAGACTTGTGTCAAACACACAGGCCGTTTAGCATACAGAGACAACGGCGCAAGGAAAATGAGAGCCAACAGAGTAACAAAAAGCTACGTCTGTAACACAAGACAGAAAGGGCAAATGGAAAGGAAACATGTGGCAATTGTTCCTCCAATGGCACCCAACGCTATACATCACTTCAAAATCCCAATAGAGATGGCAGTTTTTGTAGTGCAAGAGTGCTCCACTGGAAGTCTTGGAGGGCTGTCTTAAGGAAACAATCTAAAACTGAACTGATGAGCTGCCACCAACCCCTTAAAACCACGGTGCAACTGCTTTATGCACCAAGGAGGGACCTCGCTACAAGATTCTTGAAACTTCCAAGTACTAACAGAAGGAAATTCAGCATGAACAGTACACAGGTCCCTCCGCCACCACCTAAATTTACTGCGGAAGGAAGACAGCCTTTCTAAAGAAACTATTTCCTCATTAAACAGAGACTATCCCCTGCCATGTGGGCCCCTTAGAAACCAGCTCCCAGTAGCTGATACAGACTAACCAGGCCTGTAGTGATGCTGAATAAACACCACGCACAAGGCAGGGGCTACTGCCTGTTCTCAAGTATCTGCAGTGCTTTACCTGTGCAGAAGATGACCACATGGCAGAACATGAGCTCCAACACGAGATGTGTGAATATCCTGTTTCGAGGCAAGTATCAGACAAAAGACAAGAAAATTAATTCAAAGACAGTCAAAAATACAGCCACACAGAAATCTAAGAGATGAAAAGATGCAGCTCACCTCCAAACATATCGGACAGTCCTGCCTGGAGACGTTTTCAATACACTTTGCAAAAACAAAAAAAAAAAACCAAAAAAGGTTATTTTACCGCATGGATATTTGCATTTTTCTGAATTCTAAAATTTCTTTAGAATGGTAAGAAAAGATGTATGAAACATTACAGATTGCATTTAGTTTTGAAGTTCTGAGAATTAATGGGTGGCTAAGCATATTAAAAAACAAACAGCTTGGAAGTATACATAAGCAAAGGGCTCCCAGAACGCCCACAGCGGCAAGCAGCTTAGCTTTTCCTACACTGCACCAGGAACGGGAGCTCAAACTTAAGCTGGCAGATCTGCAATCAACAGCTCCTTCTAGAAGAGGAGACTAAGATGTTTATTTCCTATAGCTTCAACTGCTAGCAAAGCCAGCCCAGAAACACTCTGCAGTGCTGTTAGGTGCACTTAGAGAGAGAGAACCTGCTGCTCTCACCGTCCCTACGGCCTTAGATGGAGCTGTTGCCTCAAGTCCTTAATTACCAAACTGATTCAGACGTTAAACAAATCTGTGCACAAAGCTTAGGCCAAGCTGGCTCTCTAAAGTTGTTAAAAGTAACAAATGAAAGGATTTCTAATCAAGGGAGTCAGCCTTGGGAAGGATGAGAATGGATGGTGAAAAGAACACCATTATTAAGTTATGCAGAAAAAAGACTCCAAGTGAGGAAGTTCTGGCTGCAAGAGGAGACAAGTTGATAAAGTGTTGCAATTCACAGAAACCTGGTTAAAAGTAGGAAAAAAGGTAATTGCGGCATTGGCAGATTGTGACCTCCCACTCAAAGAGCCCCCTCAAAAGAGGGCAAACCCCAGCCTGGGGAGCATGTGTAGCTGGCAAAAAATTTCAACAGCGCTATCTGAGGATATGTACTAGTTTGCATTAGAAGCAAGAAACTTGTAACCAAGCCTGTGCATGAATGAAAATGAATATGTAACACACAGTGAGTGTACAAGTACTCTACTGTATGTAACATGTACCCTCGAGTAACTTGGTGTGCACATTGGGTGGAGCTATCCCCCATGCCTCCAGCACTGTAGGTAAAGAAAACACCTGATTCTTAATGTTACATTGGTGTGAAGAGGTTTACTCTTCACAGCTTTTGATGACAGAGCTGAGGCACTATCAGCTTCCATTTTCAAGGGTTTTTTTTAAGCTATGGAGTGAACTGGTGTATTCTTACCTTGTGCTTTCCTTGAAGACTCAAGCTTAGGCATAAATTGCATTTTGAACAGTGGAAAAAATCCTCCTTTGGCCCGATCCTGAGGAGAAAAGCAGCAGGCCAAAGCTGATTCGCTCCGTTCCATACCACCCTGCCACCCTCCCATCCCAAGTGGGGCTGGGGCCGGGATGGGGAGCCCACCTGCCTTTCAGACAGACCACCCCTCCACCTCAGGCTGGCCATCCACACCCCCCCCCCGCTTCAGTCACCTGCAGATGCCGCACTCGGCGCAGTGGTACTGCTTCTTGTCGCGGTCGAAGAGGTGGCAGATACCGCAGTAGTACTCGCCGAAGAGGTTGTGGCAGCCCTCGCAGCGCTGCTGGGCCTGCCGCGGCGGGGAGGAACAGAGTAGAGGGCCATTAGGCGCGCCGCCGGCGCCCCACACAACATGGCGGCGCCACCCCCCAAAATGGCGGCGCCCTCCGGCCCCCACCACCGGACCCACCTTCTGCAGAAGGCGGCAGCGGGTGCACTGCACCTCGGCCACGCGGAAGCGGTCCAGCCGGTGCCCCTCGGCGCCGTCGTGGCACAGCCGGCAGGCGTACAGCTTCCCGCAGCACGGCGCCTGCGAACGGCACGACCTCAGCGAACGGCCCCGGCCCCCCGCCACCTGCCCCCCGGCCCGGCCCGCCACCGCCTCACCCGCAGCAGGCAGCCACGCCGGTAGTGCTCGCAGCCCTCCTCCTCCCCGCCCGCCGCCATGGCCGCCGCCCCCGCCTCCCCCGCACCCAACCGGCCGCCCCGTCGTTTCCGCTTCCGCTTCCGCCCCGCCGGGAGCTGGGCGCCGGGCAGGCAGCTGGCAGCAGGGTGCAGCTCCCCCTCCCCGAACCTTCCTTCCCCCCCCCGCCATAATAAAGCCCAGACTCTTGGCCGTGCGATGCAGCGCAGGGGAAGGCAGCCCTTAGCTGGGCAGCCCGGAGGTCCCCCCCCCGGCATTTCCCAGGAGGGGCTGGTTGCCGTTTCACTGCCCGCGGGTGCTGAGGCCGAGCATCTCTGCTGGCGCTGGGAGAGGCACCTGGCCCCGGCTGGAGCTGTGGGGAACTTCAGGCAAGTAGCTCGGCTGCATTTGCCCACGGCTAGCTAAATGACTGCTACGGCCAGCTGAGAGCATTTGCTGTGGGCTACCGTGGAGCATTTTATAGTTAGTGGCAAAGAAAAAGCAGGGCAACGGGAACATCACCAGGCTATCGCCCAGTCAGCCAGCCAAGCTGGGAAGGTCAAGAGCACATTGGATAAGCATGGTCAGCAACATGCTGTCCAGATGCTGCTGAGGGACATTAGGAACCTGCACTTGTAAATGGTTGCAATAAACTCGATGTCAACTATTAAATAACTAAGTCAAAAGTCCTATTTTTCAATGCCAGATTTCAGCACTTATTTTTCAATGCCAAACTTTTTCAAATGCCACCAATACAAATCAGCAGGTATAACACCAAGTCCAGGGAAAGCCACGTGAGCACACACTAGTAGCAAGAAATTTGGAATTTGAATCCCTTTTATTTACAAATTTTAATGTACATGTCAAAACACAGCATAGCCACAAAGCTCTAAATCCAATGATACCCATACTGTATTTCGCCATGATACATTGATAGGAAAGGCCATGTTTTGTGGAAAGACAAATTCCAAAATTAACTACACTGTACAGGGGTGTGATCTGCGACAGAAGCCTCGAGCTGCCAGAAAACAGAGTTGTGAGGAACGCAGGGACACCATAGAACTGACTACAGCCAACCTGAGGGCAGTTAAGCAAAAATGGTGTAACAGTCCCAAGATAAAAGCGATGCCACCCTTCTCTCCCCACAAGCCACTGTTGAGTTTTACACTTATGTGTCCCATTCCCCACAGGGACCTAAAGGACTGATGACTTAAGCCAGTTACTGAGCGCTCACAGAAGCCATTTCACATGCCATCCACATCACAGCTTGGTATTTTACACCAATATTCTTCCTTCACCAGTAACAGCAGCCAGACATTCACCCAGTGTGGCCAGACCACTGGCCCAGTTAAACACCCCAAAGACAACTGCCCAAAGACAGGGATGAAAGCAGAGGGGAAAAAGGAACCTAATGCAAGGTCATGCATGCTGCTGAACATTAGTAAGGGTTTCAAAGGAATAGCTGGGAACATTTACGCATTTAGAAATTGTATTTCTTGCACAAATGTTTTCTTCACTGATGTTTTTGTCAAGGCAAAAGCGTTTGCCAATGCAGATCAGGTAGCCCACCAAAATATGGCAAATTCAGCAGCTATCTACTCTCTTCGCTATTCCTTTAAAAAGAAATCCCTCCAGAGGGCAGCAGTTAGACAAAAGAAACCCCAGATTCCTTCAAAATCCTCCCAACCAGCATCTGCCCTTGTCACACACCAACAACCGCCATTCTTTTCTGAGCAACCTCAGACAACACTTGGCCTTAGGCCAAAAAGTCAACATTTCAGGAGCTGTTTTTGCATGCAAGAAATCCAGCAGCAATGGCGGTGCGGGCTCTGTCCTCAGACTGGACCTCAGTCACTTCCCACGACAGCCTGCTGCACTAACGAGAGACTATGGGATCTTCCTCTCTCCTGCAGAGACCTTGCACCTTTAGCACCTGGAAACTCCGATGGATTGTTCCCACTGTTTCAGCCACCTGCATCAAGAGGACAAAAGAATGATGTCGCAGACAGGCTAAGAAGATCACAGAGGTACTCCCTGATGAGGTCTTTCCTTTATTTTGATTTATTACACATCCTTACCTTGCTAAAGCTGTGCACTTACACCTCTGTGCTTCACAGATGAGACTACTTTAGTAAGGTTTCTTCCCTCCCACCCCAATTCTATTAATCAGGATTGCTTCCCATCCCAATGTTTTTTCTTCTTTCTTCCTAGTAGCATGTGAGCCATCACATCATGTGAATATAAGTGACAAATACACTCATACAGGTTAAGAGCCTGTGCAGCATTGGTGCAGAGATTTCAATCAGCAGTTGCTCCCTCTCCTAAAAAAGGAAACACCAGAGCCCAAAAGAACAAAACAAGATGCACAGTTTGCAGCCTGCATGTTAGCAGTATTACCACAACATGCTTGTGGCTATCTGCAACTAACACCGAGTAAGAGCGGAGGGAGTCTGCAGTGCCTGGTGGTCCCTGCAACCACAGGGAGTATCCCCAGAGGGGCAGGTGTGTGATCATGTCCAGGCCGGCAGAGCCAGTGTACCCAGAGCACTGAGTAAAGCCCATGTATGTGGGATGGAAGGTTCCAATAGAGCTGGTGAGATTTCAGAGCACAGCCTCTGAAGACCCTTCCAAAGCACCTTGTTTATTCTCCCCAGCTTCTGCTCCCTCCAGAAGATGCAGTCCTTCTGCCCAACCTCAGTGAGGAAAGAGGGGTGATCATGAGAGTAAAAACCCTCAGCTAAGCACTGCAGTTCTTGCTTTCAAGAGGATAAGACCGACTCCAACACTTACAGCAGGCTCCCTGGAAGATGCTGAGCAATGAGAGGTAAAAATACCCCAATACAAAAAAAGCAAAACAATTTTTTCCATGAGTTTTCTTTCAGACAAAATTACTTATTTATGGAACTGCATGTCTCTCAACGGGCAAGATGAGAAACCATTAAAACCACATTTAAAAGCCTCTCAACCTCGAATGATGAGATGCAATGCTAAGTGAAAGTGCAACTAGAGTGGCAGAGTTTAAACTTGGTACTTCAATCTTAAGACTACAAGTCAATGACACAGACAGCACTTTTCCTAAGCAGCCTTCTCTCCCAGACTCCTGTCTCATGCTTGCAGAGCACTGAGGTTATCAACAGCTACATTAAATAAATATAGATTGCATGATATAGTTACTAAAATTTTCCCTAGTGTTAAGCTTGACAAGCTCCCCAAAACATTTCTCTCCCTTCTTGCAAGAAAGTCCATTTTCTGTGATGCACTTGACAGTGCTGTGCATACAACCCATCTTTTCCACTCCTCATGTGAAGGCAGCCAGTTTCCCCTTTTTGTTATTCTATCAGTTTGCTCAACCCCCAACTTCATGAGCTGCTTAATTTCTGATACCAATGTCCAGCACCTTAGCTCAGGAAAACTATTTACCTGGCACAGCCAACTTCAATATCCATAAAGAAACCTGTGCACTGCCCTCACTAAGAGGTCTGTCGTAGCTAGGTGTCCTGAGAATGTGAAGGGTAAAAAGATTTTTCTGTTGCACCTCCCCACTAGGTAAGCATTCATGAAACTATCCATTTGAAAGCCACCAGAAGACCACGCAGCAGAAATTAAAGCCTACCTTTTACAGGCAAGTGTGATCTTCTCCTTAAGGCTAGTGCTCAACTCTGGGGAAGCTGGCTTCTGATGTATCAGGCATCAAGGTCCCTGACAACTGTAAATTGGGAAAGAAAGAAAAAAGAATGTCCATTTCCAAGTGTAGTATAAATAGAACAATCAGAAACCACCTTCTAGGGACATATGCAATGCCAACATGTAACTTGATACAAATCTGTTCTTTGATAATTAGACTTCAAAAATGCTTTCCCCTGCCCCTCTCCCCCCCCCATATAGTCTGCTGCATCTCAGCTGTAAGCAAAGTGGCCAAAGTGACTGCCTACGGAATTACTTCCTCTCAAACTACATTTCAATGTTACTGAGGAACTAATCTTAAAGACAGCTGCAAGATATCCCCTTCTCTCCCTATGCCTGACTCCTATGCTTTCTCCCTCCCTACTGCACTCAGCCCCCCAACATCTAACATAGCCAGAACAGTTCTCCTCACAGGACACATCCCTCCTGGCCTCTCTTCAACTCTGGTAAATCAGGCTTAATTCCACCTTGATCCAGCCAGCTGAAATAGCAACAATTCATGTTTTCTGTCTTAGCAGTGAGAATCTAGTGTTCAGTTAACCTCAGAGAGATAAATAGAGCCCCGTGTTTCATCCATGACCCCTCTCTTTGCCCCCAGCATAAGGCCTCAGGTCCTTTTACTTAGTTAAGAAACCAAGTTCTGCTTCTGTTAGAGTCACACTTCAAATTTTTTGGTCAAGCTGTTCAGAAAGTCTTGAACCAAACGAATACAGAGCAGCACAAACTCTTTCATTGTTTTGTTACCTGCTGTGAGGCCAGACTTGGGTTATGGAGGTCAATAGCAGCAAGGGAGGGGACACGGGACTCCGAAACTGTTTTGTTTTCCTTTTTCAGAAATCTGGGATGCCACGCTGCAAAACACAACCAAGGCATACAATGTTAAGGAAGTAAGAGCTTACTGCCGTAATGCACACTACTTCCTGCCACTTAATTAGTTTCTAGGTTTTATTTAGAAGGCATCAAGGCTCATACCTTCCACTCCTCTCAGTTCAGGGAGATGATTTAGTTCTGGCAAACGTACATCTGTCTTGGAATATTCCCATTTTTTCCTATTTGCCTGAATGACGTTTTTTTCATTAGTAACCTGTAATCAAGGGCATAAGTACAAGCTCATGAAAACACAGAAAAAACAAAGCCGTTCTCAAGGCTAAAAATGTGTCAATGCAGCAATGTTCTGCTGTAGTTGGAACTTGTGCAAGAAGAAAAGAAGACTCTAATGTGTGTGAAAGAATCCATTCTGCTCAACTGTCATTTATACATTATGCAATGGAACATCCACAGCAAAAACCCACCAAATTATCTAAGCGAGACTGCTTTCAGAGAGACAAAATGCAGCACTTGGAGAATGGCTCGGATTAGTTACCTGTAAACAGGCAAATGTTCCTGCTGTCACGGAAAGAATATTGCCTAGGTAGTGAGTGCAATGGAAAGCTTTCCATCTCACTTGTTTTCATTATCAATTTTTAATGCATTTCAGACATGACTAAGTAAGGGCCTGACCATGTTAAATCCAAATCCTCAATTCTGCTTCAATAGCACAGCACACATGGTCTACTTTTCCTGGCCAGGCAGGAGGCCATGGATATATTCCAAGTCTCACAGATACACTGTGTTGGGCTGCTCCCCTCATTTAAAATTGTCCTCTGACACAAAATATGTTTCATATAGAAGATAACTACTAGCAAAGGACAACAAATGACACACCTGTAGGAAGTGGTTTGGTGGAGGCTGCAACAGATGGGATTCTTGACAATAAAACACACACTTGAGTTCAGAATTTATTTTTGCTTTGCCAAGAAGGAAAGACATACGACTTACTGATGTCAAGCTTACAGTGTAATGGCCTGCTGGAGAATACTTCCGTTGCTTTAGAAATGGGTTCAGGTATTTTTTACTCTTTTCATCAACTCTGCAATCAAAAATGCCCCAAACTTTGCATTAACTGGGGTAAGATGGTGAGTATAAGAAGAACAAATGCAAGACATCCAGAAACACTGTCATTAAATGCTTAGAAAGAAGGCTCACGGGGAGAATATCCTTTGTGAGCTTAGTTAACAGAGAAGTTTGGTCCCAACGACAAGCCATGACTCAAAGAAAGGACAGTGTCACAGCAGCTGGCAAACTGCTGCTGTTCAGTAGAGCTCTGCCAAATGCAGAAACACAGGGACCCTATGCCTGTGTGGACATGCACAGCTATTCGAGGTGAAGCTGAGCTTTCCAATCCCCATACAATCCTCCACCCAAATGCTGTTCCTAGCTGTGTCCTGTCCCAAACCCACATCTCACATTCCCATATCAACACCCTGCACCTCTCTCAGGACATTACAGCTCCTCAGCAACAGGGATGATGGATACAACCTCTTTCAGGTCTTTTCCCATACCTGTAATTAAGGTTCCCAGGCACAGGACGCATCCCAGCTGCAGTGGGAGAAAAGTTCTGGTTGATGGGAGGGATAACTATGCTTGCATTCTTGGCATACTCCAAGCTGCCGCTGGAATCTTTTAGGCTGGTTTGAGGGCTTATTTTAAATGGGTTGATCGCACTGTCATAGAGGGAGCTCAGGTTGGAGGATCGGTCTGTTTTCTCTGCATCAGCTTTAGAGTGCTTCGCCTTTAATAGCTTTGCATCTCTGCTCTTTGGGTCAATGCTGAAATCCTGTTTGGGAAGATAAGCATTGTCTTTCTCTTACAGCCATGTTTAAAGAGTAGCTTAGAGGAACGCATGGGGGGAAAAAAAAAGTCAAAAGCCTAAACCCGCGTGATCCTGCAAGGATCTGATGGAGATGGAATTGTTTTTAGTAGAAAACCTCTGTTTTCCATCAGACAGGAGGAGACTTGTCAGGGTTCCAGCACCCTCTGTAAATAAGTCACCTTAGAATGAGATCAGAAATGATGGCGGAAGAACAGCCGTATCCTGTGTCACTTCCAAAGAAATTAAATAAGAACTGAGCCTAATGTCACCTCGAAGTCACTCTGAAGCCTCTACTCCTTAGTATCTGATTGAAACCAAAATATGTAATTTTGGAGATAGGGTTTGACAAGGGTAAACAGCAGCACACAAGCACATTTTTGTGATTTAGGATGACTTATGCTTCCCAACTGACTCTCCCTTCAGCTCTGTATTTGCCCATAACTGCATCACTATGTAGTTTACCTGCAAGGGACTGGCCAAATAGCCACTTGCAGACTGCCAAGCTGAGCGCTAAAGAACCCTTGTAGCAGCCAAACAGAATCAAAGGCACAGACCTTTCACACAATAGTGTGCGGATTGCATTGCACCAAGTGTCACAGCTGTGGGCACAGAGGCCTCATGAACTGCCTTGAATCAGGCAACAAGGTCTTCAGCACTGTTTAGACTCAGAGTGGCTTACAAAGGTGAGCTTCTCTGAGACAGCACACTTATCTAGTCTTTTTTTAAAAAAATGAAATTGACAATAATGCTTCTATTTTTGCTATGAACTTAAAACTGCAGCACATACTTACTTAGTGATTTTAAAACATGAAAGAAAAACAAGCAACCAAGTTTGAAAAATAAAGATGGACTAACCCGGACACCAAGCATTTTTCTTTCTTCTAAAACATCATCTTTGTCCCTTTTGCTGATTTTTGATTTTTTTTGTAATTGATGGTCTCTGGCATCTTTCTGAATCTTTAATTTAAGCTCCTGAGCAAATCTACATCGGAGATGGGGAGGGAAAAAAAAAAAAAAAAAAAAAGGCTTCTGTTAATCTCAACATCACCATTAGAGCCCAGGCTCCTATAGACTTCTAAGCAATCAAACAAACCATGCCTTTAACTAATGAGAAGCCAACCAAATATGATGTATCCATTAAAGTAAATAAAATCATACAAGCACATGCTTTTCCATTACAGCAATAAAAGTGTTTGTATCCCAGCCTGGCCTAGATGCATAAAGTGAATACAGTGTAAGACTATGCTACCCAAGACAGTGTGACTCCAGGCATGCACAGCAATGAATTAACATCATGACAAGGTAAGGAGGCAAACATGCCACTGCAATGCATTCCCTTTCAACTGTTCTCCTATTTCCAGGAAGGCTAAAACCAAACAAACCCAAGATATTCCAGTGGCTGTCAGCTCTACAAATCCAGCATGCAATCTTCCAGCACAACTGCTTAATGTCCTTCTAATATCAGCATTCTCTGAGCAAGAAATGAACTGTTTACCTTTCAGCAAATCCATCCTTGTTAAAGAAATCGCACTGCAAGAGTTCAGCACAAGATGGTCTTTTGTCTGGATCAATTTGCAAACACTTCTGTCAAATAAACATACACAGTAGAAGGCAAATACATTAGAGATGAAACAAAGGCTTTAGTGTTTCCAAGTGAAGTCAAGAAAAGAGCTGCAAAACTCTCCCTTCTAGGGCCTGTTATATTGAGATGAACCCAAGAGACACCACTGTCAAAAACGTTTAATGTTTGCCGACTGCTTCCATTCTAATTACCAATGCTCACAAAGACTCATTGCACAGGGAATACCTGTCATACAAATAGATCGCTCTGCTCTCAGTAAACCTCCCTTGTTTTCAGTTACATTTGTTTGGCTATGGCTTTAGAATCTGTTTTGAACATCAGGCATTTCAGATACAGCCATGTTGTTTTTAGGTTGTTTTAGTTACCCAACATATCGGTGCTCCAGACTACTGTATGAAAGCACAGAAAACACTCCCTGGAAGGATTGTCCAGAATCTAGTACGAAGTTGTAGGCTTCCTAACTCCCACATAGCAGATATACAGCTCCAAGAGCAAAGGACACGTTTGGATGCCATCTCATCCAAACCTATCTGCTTGCAGTACCTCCACCAGCAGGTAAAGGGAGGGCTGGCAGACAACCCCATATCCACACAGCTCTGCTAGCAAGGAAGAATTAAGGGGCTGGCCATTATCTACAAAGCATCCACTTAGGTAGCAGCTAAGGGGCAAAGCTTCTTGGGAGACCTTTCAAAAGATCAACTGATGCAGTGAGGCATACAGGGGATGCTTTCAACATGTGAAGCTCTTCTTCACCTTCCAAGTCTCCTTAGAAAACTTAATCAGTGGGGCACTAGATGCTACAAATCCTCCCCGGAGGGTATACAGTGACCATTTTGGCTCTGGAGATGACTGGCTTAGGCTCCTCTGTCACCCCAAATGGTAGCTGTTGTATCCTTGCAGCCCTCACTAAGCTACAAACCCAAGCAGTAGCTCATTGCATGGGCAGTCAAGGCAAAGCCAGTTTAACAGCCCCAGCCCTTTCTGTAGGCTGTATTCAGCTCCCCAAAGTGAAGGACAAATAAATACAGAAACGTTCACAGCAAATGATCAGTTAATCACCTTGGCTAAATCTAGCACTGCAGCAGAGAGCTTGGGATAGCGTTTGTCCAGAGATTCGGCCTCTTTCACTTCAGGCAACCTCATGCCAGCGAAGAGGGGATTTTTATAGAATAACTCTTGGTGTCTTGGAATTAAGTTACCTGGAATCACACAAGCAAAGCAACCACATGGAAGAAACACAGAACAGTTCCATGAAACATTTGAGAGGCTGAAATCCCAGGTGAGAACTACTATAATTGCTACAGTCTGGGTCATTCTCTTTCTATCTGGGCATCAAGAGTAGATACTGTACTCACAAGCTCCTAGCTCCCCTTTTGTAAAAGGCACTAAGAGTATGTGTGCTCAGAAACAGTTCAGCACAGCTTTTCTCTTCACACCCTCCTCCCCCTGTCAAAATATTTTTGACCCCTTCATTAGTAAGCAAGCACTAGGAGCCTGACAGGTTGCTCTTACCCAGGCACTTGGTGATATGGTAGAGCTGGTCAATGTCTGAATCTCCAGGGAAAAGGGGTTCTCCTGTGAGCATTTCTGTTATCAGAGAGCCAATAGCCCACACGTCCACAGCCCTGGGAAAAAATGAACAAACAAAACACCACCCCAGCTCAGCATGGCTTCATTTGTCTCTGATCTCCAGGCTGAGCCAGGCCAGTGCACAGCACTTCTTCAGCTGGTTACAAGGCCTGAAGGCAGCTCTGCCCCCCTAAACAGCAAGACAGCTGTTTTCCAAGCTTACAAGTGCTCTGATGAAGGGCAAAGATTCAGCTCCTGAAGCAGACAACTGCTAGCAGAAGTCTGACAGATGTAAAATCAGGTTCCAAAATCCAGTGCTTTAAAAACAGTCATACAACATAACATATTAGTCGAATCTTGCACTTTAAAGAGCGCAAAGGTAAGCAGCTCCTCTTTCTGCAGGCATCTGCCCCTCAGGCAAGTTTACTGAAAATTAATTTAAGTAATTCAGGCACATACAGAAACCTGCATGATTGTACTGACAGACCTGTGAATTATATAGTTTAAGTTCTGACCTGGTTTTGCAGCACTGCGGATCCCAGTAAGAAAAAACGCATTCATCCCACCTCCTCACTCCTGAAACCTCTGTCTAGAATTGTTTGGAGGGATTTGTCTGGCTTCCCTCCACGCCCCCATCTGTACAGGAGGGAGATCTATCATAGCCTCCCCCAATACTAACATTGGCAGCTGAAAAGCTCCTATAGACACCGGACCAGGAACTCTGAAGACTCTCCTTGGCTTTTGAGCCAGGAAAACTTGCAGTAGTTAGCTGCAGACTGGGAAAGAGAACAGGAAGGCTTAAACTTTTACAAATGAATAATCAGGGAATGCTGAACAGCATTCTCTTTAACCTGTTTGCCAAGCAATAGTCCCCTGCCTCCCAAAAAAGCAGAGCAACCCTTTCCATACTCCCCACAAGCCCACAACCCTTCTGCAGCCTCACATGTCAGTCTTACTTGCCATATTTGATATCTCCCACCAGCAGCTCTGGAGCTCTGTACCATCGGGTTGCCACATAGTCTGTGTAAGCTTCCCCAGAAGCTGCTAAAGTACGGGCAAATCCGAAGTCACATAGTTTTACAACTCCCGACTGGGAGACTAGTATGTTCTCTGGCTTAATATCTCGATGTATGATCTGCACAGAGAAAAGCAAGTCAAGACAATTAAACTCCCTGTTTCTACAGAGTAAATTGACTGGCTCACCAAAAATAGTGGCTTCCTCACATCCAGGTAGAAAATTACATTTTTGCAGGCATGGGAAACACACAGAGTCTGTAAAATACAGCTACGTACACACAGTCAATGAACAAGCACTGACCCAAGTGCACAGGTAAACACAGAACCTCTAATTTTTTGCACACATAAATGTTTATTTCATGTATCTCTTTGCAGCTGTATGTATGTTCTACAGCTGTATTTACTGCAGGTATTTTAACAGGCACAATTTATTATGCTTGAAAATCTGGCCTTGACCACAAGTTTAAAAGCTGTATTGCAAGGGCCATCGGCATGTCCTGCAGTTAAATGTGAAGAGTATTTCAGGAATCCATGAAACACATTTTCCTAGACATAAAAATACACAAATGCGTGTGTGTTTATGTATACAGTTACACAACTAGGATTAAATTGGCAGACATGTTAGAAATCACTTGAGAACAAAAACCTAAAAATACTGAAGAGAAGAAGCAAGCCTACATGTTTACATTGACACTATCAGAACAAAACTTCTGAAGGAGAAACAATCTCCCTTTGCAAGATAAGCCATCCTACTATAAGGTGCCACCAAGTACTGAATTCCTGTGGAGCTCTGGACCCTTCCTTTGAAACACTCACAGATACCGAGACAGACTGATTAGCTGACATCAAGCTCTGACATTTTCTATGGAATTCAGTCCAGGCCTTCTGCTCTGCCTCTTTCTTTTCAGCCAAAGCTTTATTTCTCTAAATTTTAATATATATCAACAATACACGCTTCTGTATCTATTCATTCAAGGTTAACTGCAGAGCTGACTACTTGTGCATACTTACATTATGACTGTGACAAAATGCTATTCCTCTCATAATCTGAAATAAATATTTCCGAACCCTGCTGTAGTCTAGTCCATTCGGAAATGCCTCAAGGTCATCAAGCACCGTGTGATCCACAAATTCAAACACCAGATACCATCGTTTCTTCTTTTTATATACTTCCAGGAGGTTCACGAGATTCTCATGCCTGAGTTGCTGTTATAAAACAGGAAATATTTTGTGAGAGCTTGACAGCATATAATGGGTAAACTGCAACCAGATACTTTTAACTGCAACCCAGCCAGTGCACTGCCCTGGAATGCTCCCCTTGTCATGGCACTCACATTCATTTATTCTTAAAATCAGCTCACTGATATTTTAGAATAGGTTTTATTTTTCCGATTTTATTTTAGTTTTTTAACATTATCTGGAGGATTTCCACCACCTCATATATGCAGGCACCTGGTTTTGTAACGTAAAAATAGATAAAACACTAAGGACATTTCTTCTTAATGGGGATGCCCAAAATACACTGTTCTGTTGTTGGAAAATCTCATGTGTTCTGCTTCTTACAATACTCTCCTCACGTAAGAGGCAATGATAACTCGTGCCCTGATTGTGACAAGCTTTAGAGCAAGCTTATGTTCCACATAAGAGAAATCTTGAGGAAGTCAAGAAGAATTCCAGAGGAGCATGTGTTACATGAGAGACAGCGGGCACCTAACAGCATCTCCCACAAAGACTTGCCGTAGCAAAGGAAAATCCACAGGTCCCTGAGCTAGCAGGAAAGACAAAGCAAGATGGTTTATACTGTAAAGTTCAGCATGCTGCCAAGTACGTCTCTGACCACCGCAAGAAGAATAACAGGGCATTTAACCATGACTGGTGAGCTGCACAGACTCCTCGCTAGTTTTGCTTACAAACAGCTCAAGCAGCAATAAACACAGCTTGTTCCTGTAAAATGTTGGGCTGTATCTGTGGCTAAAACACAGCTTGTTCCTGTAACGTTGGGCTGGATCTGTGGCTCAAACTCCTTCAGGAGATACTCTCATCAAGGTGACCAAGTAACACTGTGCCACCCTGCCTGGTCCCTCAGAGCACGGCATGAAGAGCAACACTAGCTAGCTACCCTTTCCAGTCAGGATTCAAAGGATTGCTGAAGACAGCTCTTAATTTTCTTAAAACAAAACACTTTTTGCCCTTCCCAACAACCCAAAGCTGATTAATCTCTTTTCTCCCGCATTTTTTCCAGGAAGTTTTATTCCTCTCTGTTACTCCTTTCTCCAGGGTGTCGCCTTAAAAATATCGTTCACCCCGATGTAAAAGCAAAGCAAAGGCAGCTGCAATACCTCTCAGTTCTACCTCGCTGCCAATTCATCACCAACTACTCAGTGTCTGCATCTTAATTTTTTCTAGTAAGGCCAACAGAAGACTTTACTTTTAAGCTCCTACCATACCCAAAGCATTTCTGTTGGCACTGCCAGCTTATACATATTTACAGCAACTAAAATGTGCCACAATAAAAGCACAGTAAATAGATAAAAGGAATGTTTAGCATTCTTACCTGTAATAGTGTTAACAATTAAACAGCCTCTATTAAACTGTGTCTAGTGGATTCACAGTGAAAACTGACCAGTCAAGGATTTGAAGAAATTTTTTTTCCCCAGTATTATGCAGAGGGGAATGCTGAATATAGTTTAGAGAGAGAGAAAAAAAAAAAAAAGCAGCTGTATTTTCTAGCGACTTTGTCATCACATTCTGACCAGACAAGAATCCACCTCCAACTGGTTACACATTTGTAACACCAGTTTATGACACACCACTGCAACAAAACAGACCATGCTACAATGCCCAGTTATTTATTAGCTTGGAGCCTAGCAGGGAAACATTGGAGGCTGCCTGAAGGCTGCACCATAGCCCAGGGATCACAACACACACAGGAAAATGCAAAAGGACTGCAGACTGTCCAAAGCAGGAAATTGTAGGGGAAATGCTCTGTCAGTGCAGTGGAAGTGCCAGCCAACCTGCGCCTGGATCTGTCAAAGACCCAGATTTCTTAGAAGGTCTAAAAAGTGAAGATTTTAGAAAAGATGTTCAATGAGCAAAAAAGCTCTTTTCTCAAGAATAACTTCTTCCCAGCACAGGACACCTGATGAGGTTTTGCTGTTTTCAGCCACAATTAAATTTCTCCCCAACTCCAGAACAGGAGAAAAGAAAAATAAATTAAAAAAGGAAATAATAATAAAAAGAAAAAGAAAAAAAAAGATTCATAGGAAGCATGCAAGTGAAGAAACTACCAAAAGATTAAATGTCTAGATACTTATTTTCACTGAGGCCACACTGACTGAGGTATACATGGAAATGGGAACTTGGCAAGTTCCCATTCACCCAGGAAAACACATCAGTTCCCACCACCACCTGGGAGGTGGTACACGCTCTGACTCAATAACTAAGCAAGC
This sequence comes from Falco rusticolus, assembly GCF_015220075.1. NCBI lineage: Eukaryota > Metazoa > Chordata > Aves > Falconiformes > Falconidae > Falco > Falco rusticolus. Next base: position 103,915,540 of record NC_051187.1, read on the forward strand.
TTGGCCAACAGATCAGGTACAATCCAGACTCACACACATCTGCTTCAATACAGTTGAGGGGACAACACTCAGCTGCTGGCTGCCTCTCAAGCTCCAGCATGTACATTTTTATGAACTCTAAGGGTCCGTAGCTCTTGCAGTGATGGCAGAGATCACTTCCCCCCAGGGAAGCACAGGGACTATAGTCTGGCAGACTTGCAAAGAGACACTTGTGGCAGCCAAGAGGAGAAAGATGGGTCTTCATGTATTTCCCATCTCTAGAACATCCCACATCAGAGGAAAAGCCTAGATGCATTCCAACTTGTAATAAGACTTTCCTTCATCTCTTCACCAGACACATCACCTGTGTCCCAATGCTCAAAGCTACCACGTGCTCACGCACAGAGACAAGCACCCTTCTGTGCATACCACCTGTGGGACAAGGGAAGAAGGAAAATGCTGCAACTACTGCTACTAAACACAGGAGCTGAAGGTGGTCAAAAAAGCAAAAGGAACAAAGGATGTATGTCTTGGCACAAAATGCCACCCTGCATTCTTAGCATCCTATTCACAAAGACATGCAGCAGAAAAAAAAATGGCAGTAAAACAGTTTAGGAACTTGCAACAAAGACAAGACAGGAAGCAGAAAGACCACATGACAGAACACTGAAGAGCATACACACAAAATTCTGTTTATCTACAGCTCCTGGGTATTTTCCCAGAGTATCTACAGCCCATGAAGAGAAGCACTTCTAACAAACCAACCCATGCAATGAGGCTACACCACATAACATTGCTGATAAGAAGCCAACAGGCTAAAGGGTGACTGGACATTTAGGTGAGTATAGAGCATCCACAACTGATACCTGGCAAATCATGCACTCAAACAGCAGAGGACATCATGCCAGCTGGCACTGAATTTGATACACAACACAGAGGGGGACAATTACTACTAGCAAGCAGTAGAGACCTTGGGCCTCCCTTCCTTGTACCTTTCCCTGCTGAATACAGGGCACATAAGCAGGTTTCTGTGCAAGTCAGGTTTAACAAGGCAACTCAAGCACAGCACTCAGCCAAAGGGAAAATGCAGCTCTGCAAGGTTACAACTCAAAGACTAAATGAACCGTTGCTCATGGAAATACAAACAGGGCCCAACTGAGTCTTCTTTCATTTTGACTTAGTTAAACTTCATAAATCATGGTCAGATTTACACAGGAAGCTGTGTTTCCTTCTCAAAATGATCCAATGGCTTAAATTGACACCTATCCTACAACTTCACCAAATAAACACCACTCCTTAAAGGACCACTAAGGAGTCACAAGAGGCAGTTTCCTCCCAAGAGCCCATGAAGTCCCTACAGGTAGATCTCACCCATACCAGCTAGCACCTTTACTGCAAGAAAAACCTCCGACCACAGACATGAAGGTTACTGTTCTGCTTGAAGGAGTCATTTGCCTTCACAAAGGTATTTAAACACCTGAATAGGTTTCAAAATAGTGCCATGAGGAGGTACCTCGAGCCCAGCAGAGACTGGACTGACACACCGCTGCTCTCTCTCCCCAGAGAACACCCATGCTGGGCTGCACCATTCCCCTTGCCTGAAGCAAGGTGGGTTGCTGGAGTAGTAACTGCAGGAGCTTCACAATAAAAAAAGTCACGCTCTGTATTAACAACCCGGTGCAGCGGCTCATGGCGGATGCTGTACTGCAACATAAACGTCTCCCAGCTGAACGAGGAGCTACGAATTTAAACACAAGGCCACCAAAAAGCCATTGCTTTGGTCAGACTTTGCTGGCAAATGCAGGCCGGCTCCCCTCAGCCGCTCTCACAGTCCCCTGCTCACCTTCAGCAGCTTGATTTCCCTCACGGCGATCTTCCTCACCACCGCGTCATCCTCGCTTTCCAAGAACTTCTTGACGGCAACGATCTGCCCGCTCTCCTTGTTTCTGCACTTGGTCACCACCCCGTAGCTGCCTTCCCCCACCAGGCCCAGCACCTGGTACTTCTCCATGACCAGTTTTCTCCCTGGGGGAGGCCGGGGACGGTGAAAGCTCCGCTAGGTACACCGTTGGGGCGGGCTGAAGGCGCCGGGACGGGCTGAAGGGACCGGGGATTTACCGAGCGCTGCTAGACAGCAGCAGGCCTGGACCCAAGGCACCGTCACCATAACAACCGCCCGCCGTAAAGCGCAGCCGTCGCGCACACCCCACCTGTCACGATAGCCGCCGGGCGGGCGGCTGGGCGGAGAAGGCGAGCTGCCGCAACCGGCGGTACCGGGGAGCGGCCCGCAGCCCCGCCGTGGCGGGAGGAGGAGGAGGGTGGGTTGGCCCCGTGAGGGAGGCAGGGCTGAGGGGGGTCGCGGGGGCGAGGTTCCGGAGGTACCTCGTGTCCCCGTCGCGACGAGGGGCTGCGGCCCGGTCGTGGGGGCCCGGCGCGGTTTATTCGTTTATTTCTTGACGGGCCCGCCTCGTGTGTGTTTGTGCCAGCGCCAAAGGCTGTAGCCCTGATATTTTACGCTTTTCTTACAAAAAGATTGTTAAGTTCGATGCCTCTTCTAAGGCAAACCCACATGGTACTGGTGTCGGCTGTACGAGATTCCTTGGCTACTAATGAATCGATACACTGTATCAAAACAGATCGGTTTTCTTTAAACACAACAGCCTGCAAATCCTGTACTAAAATTTTACAAAACCAGTGGAGCCCAGTGAAGCCCTCAGGAAGCCTTGTCTGTCAGCTGTCTCCCCAAGTAAATGCAAAAAAAGGTACTGAGCACACAAATGAATGTCTACTGATTTGATGTAAAAAAACCTGCCCCTGTAGACAAGGGTAATTATGTTCATTAATTAAAAGGTTTAAGACCAGATTCTTGTCAGAAGAAGGGGACAACATTTTGTACGCAGCAGTGACTGCACACAAGGATTTGCACCGCTGGACTGTGAGGCCCTTTCGGGAGCCCTTTGGTCATGCCGTGACCTCACCATCCACAATTACAACAGCATCACATTCCTCAAGGCCTGTTGCTCCCAAACTTGCCTCCTTTGCCTTGAAGACCTTTGCATCCCCATCCCCTCCGTCTAGGACTGCTATTCAGTCTTGGGCCAAGGTATTAGGAAAACAGGAACAGCCAGGAGCCAAATTTGTGGAGCTGATGGCACAAGAGATGCCAGACTCCTTCCTAACAAAGCCAGCCTAAGCCAGTGTCCAAGACCTGCTGGAGATCTACTTGGCTATAACAAGTAAAAAGGCCTTATAAAACATTTTCCCCTGAGGTTCTCTTCTTAAAGCCATTAAGATACATAAAGAACAAATGACTAAGCAACCTTATTGTGGCATGAAAACGTGTGGTGGGCAGAGTGCCACAATAAAAAAATGCTATGAAATCATTTAATGAATATTCTGTTCCTGAGCAGCTGTGTGCTGTTACGAGGCAGCTTATGTTGCTAAGAATGTGGCGATGATAAAGGTGGAATAATAGGCTTTAAAATGGGTGTCTGTCAGTGCCCTTGCTGTGCATTTTATTTTAAAAACAGTTTCTGGATGTTATGTGCAACTTCACACCTTAACAGCATGAAGGTAACCGATCTCCTTCAACAGGGGCTGCTTCTAGCAAAGTTGAAGCATGCACGTGGGTTTACTGATTGAGACTTCATCCAACACACCCTTGCTCTCTCCACTGCACACTGGTGACAGCAACTGATGGAGCAACCCTTGACAGCTTTTTTCTCACACTGACTTGTCTTGCTCTGGACATGGACACCAGTGGCATGGCAGGATGCGTGCAGGAGAAAGCAATCAGAAACTGCAACTACAGAAACAAAGACATTCTGTGTGGATATTCCTGAAAGGTGCTATGTTACAGATTGGGGTGGGTGGGGGGTGGGAGGGGAGGGGGTGTGTGTGCGGGAAAGAAGAGATTAAAGCAATGGAAAGGAAGTGGAGACCAGCTATGTCTGTTCCAAGGACTGCAAAGCTGCGTAACTCCTGCCCTGCCACGTTGCTACGAGAATGTCACACCCCATGGCCATCATGCACTTTTCCGCTTCTGTTTTTACCAGTCAATTCCTAGACATTTATCTTCTCAGTTTTGTGGCCTATATTTCATAGTCTAGGGTATTGTAGAAGAAATTTCTCTGAAGAAATTTATGAACACCTGTCAGGTTTAGCTACTGAAACATTTCTCTTTGGGAGAGGAGCAGTGTACACCTTGCCAAAATGCCCAATTCCCTGGAAAATAGCATCATGAAGCATCAATATTCCAATAATGCTTTCTGAAACCTTTCTCCTATTTCTCTTCAGTCATGTCGATAATGTGTCACCTTCTGTAATTCATTTCTATTTTTTTTTTTTATTTCTCCTTCATCCTTATTCCCACTTCCTATATGCAATCACTGTAATGCACCTTTCAAGGCTGACCTTACATTTCCAGGAAAAAAAATTGCAGCTCAGTTGTCATTAATTTATTATATTCCTCCCAGCTTCTGCTGCTCATCATTATTGTAGCAAGTGCCTTCTCTGGGTCCTGGCATTTGTTCAGCACTGCTAATAGATAGCTAACTTGGCAACCAATTAACTCTTCCATTGCTTAAGATACCAATTTTGGCTTGTTTAAACAAAAGGCACAAAACACAGGCTTCAAAAACTCACTCTCAGTGCAGATGGTTCTTGAATTTTATTTTAATTGTAGCAAACAATATGGGAAACCAGCCTTTCTTGTTTACGGACGGTGCCCCATCTCAATGGGATCTCTATTAATCAGAGATTCTAGCCGCCCCACTGCTGTGTGAGTAATGCTGGCTTTTACCATCAGCAACTAACTTAAAGATGACAATTCCTTTTGGCTATAGGTTGCTTTGAGGTTTGTATTTTGAGTGATCTTTATTTTTATATAGATAACGTCACTGTTAATTTCCAATGATTTGTGTCAGTGTGGTGCTGTAATTTAAAGCCACAGAGACTGAAGGTGGTGAAGAATAAATGAGGTATTTTGTTAAATCATATAGTACCCCCGCTCCAGGTATGTCTGACAGTCTGTTGGTATCTCAACAGCATTGACCAAATTCAGACTCGATAATGTGAAAGAAACCATGTTTTTTCTCTCATAATGTGATGCCTGTAGCCAATGGGGACCTTGACTCCATTCCTTTCCTCAAAAGTGTGGCTGCTGGCGATGCTTCTTCATACTGGCCTTTGGAACCCTGGAATATTTTTTTTTCTTTTAAATGCAGGCTACCATGAGCTCTTCTGATCTTCCATGACCATAGGAAAGGACATCTCCCAGGTTAATGTGAAAGGGGCAAAAGAGTTTTAAAGTCAATAGCTAGAAGAGCTTTCTTTTTCTGAGAATTAAATTGGTAGTCTTACAGTCAACACAGCCAATGAAATACTAAACCAATGAAATACTGCATAGTTTTATTTTCTAAGTACCTACAGTATAAGTTAGACATTTTCAGTATTCTGAGCTGACTGCAACTGATACAATTTGTCAGTCTGGATTCTGGATCCTTTGAATGTGGGGCAATGGCATTTCTTTTATATATTGTTTAGCTTTTCATACTAAAAAATATGTGGCTGTGCTGTGTGCCTTCCGCATCATGCTTGTCTTGCTGTAGCTCTCTGAAACATTCATCTTGAGAATGTCAATGTGGTGTCAGTTCTGATTTTTGTTTTTTATTTTGCTTGCCAGAAATTTTCAGACATCATGGTATCTGCTAGAATCACCCATCACAGTTCTTGTTGTTGCACTTCAGGAAGACAAACAGCTAGTTATTTAATATTTTTGATAATGAAGTATCCAACAACAGACAAGTCAGGGATGAAGTGGTCAGGTGCCCCAAATGATCTTTTAGGGCTGAAATTACAGCAGTGGGGTTTGGCTTTTTTACTTCAGGAACTTTTGTTCACACACAGAGTACAAGATGTTATGAACATATGCCAAGATGCAGGATTTCACATTATACCCTATTTCTCTTCATTCCACAAAATGGAGGGGAATAAAGTACATTTAGAAAGAAAAATCACACCCGTGGCATGCGGTGGTGATGAGACAGTTGATCATGAGATGTCACTGACTTCTTTCCAAGGCAGTTTTGTAGTAAACCGGCTTATTTTTTTTCACCCATCCTGTTTTCCCCGATGACAAAGCTCCATCGCTTTGGTTTGGCGCCGGGCCTTTCCTCCCCAGCTCCCACCCGCAGCAGGCAACTCAAGCCCTCACCCACCCTTTCTTCCCATAAGACAACACCTGGAGGGGAAATAAATACCTTCGGCGCTGACCCTTAAGGTGAAGAGCCTTCGAAATGCCCATGTTTGCCGCGACGCAGCACCACCCTCTCGCCGCGCCGGGCGGTTTGGCGTGGTTTGGCGCCCCCTCAGCGCCAGGGCGGGGGCGGGGCGGCCGCCGGGGGCGGGGCCAGCGCTCGGGGCATGCGGCGTCCGCCTCTGCGCAGCGGCCGCGGCCATGAGGCTGTGGGCGCGGAGCCGCCGCCCGGCGCCCGGCCCTTTGTTCCTCGGGGCCAGCGGCTGCCCGTCCTCTCCGCCCTCCTCTCTCCCCCGCCGCCCTTGATGGCAGGGGCGGTTTGAACCCGCCCGAAGGGAGGAGGAGCCGCCGTTCGCCGCCGCTGCCCAGAATGCGATGGGGAACTGCTGGGCGCAGTGGTGCTGCGGGCTCTTCTTCCGGAGGGAAGCCGGCCGGCTCCAGCGAGGCGGAGGGTAAGCAGGCAGCGCGGCTACCCCTTTCCCCTCCCCGGGGCGGGGAGGTGCTGAAGCCCGCCCGGCTCCGCCTTCCGTCTTCCCACTCCTCGGCGGGAGGTGAGGCGAGGCGGTCGGCCCCTGAGGCGGCCGGCCCTTGAGGCGGCGGCTTCGACTGCGGGACGAGGGTTGCCTTGGGGTGGGCGGGGGACTGAGGAGGCCGGGGAGCCGTGGCGCTGCCCGGTGGGGTGGGTCGGGGGGTGGGGAGGCCGGGGGGCCGTTGGGGTGCCCGGTGAGGTGGGTCGGGGGGTGAGGAGGCTGGTGGGGTGGATGAGGAGACTGGGGGGCCATTGCGGTGCCTGGTGGGGTGGGGCAGGGGGTGAGGTGGGCAACTGGCACCTCAGGCAGGGCGTGGGTACACCGGTCTGCAGGCTGTCCCTTCGCCCCCTCCCCGTAGGGCGGGCAGGTTGAAGAGGGGAGAGAGAAAGAAAACGTGTGTATAGCGTCTGCCTTGACAGCTCGAGCTGATGAAATGCCGTTGAAAGGCTGCTCGGCGTTGTGTGTTTGGAGGGTTGATGGTAACACGCTTCCAGGGATGGCTTGGGTGAACCGGCTGCGGGGATGTTCATACTCCTTTAGCCCTCTTCCAGGGTTGTTTTTCTGGAAGAAGTGGCTTAGAAGGGTTTTTCATGTCAGTTGCCCAAATCTGTGCAGGCTACCATGTTTGTGTGAAGGTGGAGAAACACCATATTTTCTGGAATATGATCAGTCAGAGGCAGAGACTGTTGGGATAAAGAGGGACTATTACAGAAGGTCAGGAGCAGAATGGTTCAAATAAACTTTCGTATATCTTGTAAATGTGTAATCTGCATTTTGTTCTGCAACAACCAGCCTATGGAAAAGTAGTGTACAAATGGGAATGATACACCACCTATACAAGAACTTGGTTTTCTTCCATATAATTACCAATATTTGATACTTACAGATCTTGCTTTGGACTGATGTATTAGGACTGAAATCATCCTAGATGGATACGCTGAGCATTTTACATGTTGCAAACTCATAGCCTTTTATTTCACATCAGCTCTAGCAGGCAAGTCTGCTTGTCCCAACCAAAGACCTTTTAGGAATATTTTTCAGAGAAATGGGGGAAAGTCCAGGACAGTGTGTGTGTATGACATCTGCTTGTATTCTTAAGACTCTCTAGCAGAGGGTATGAGAACATCTGAAATGCCTTGACAGCTGGCACTTAAATATCCATTTCTTGTGCTGTATCCTGAGAAAAATGGGTAATACTTGAAAGGTCTTTGCTTAGCATGTGTTTTTTGCTGAGTCTTCACTCATAGGATAATACCCATTTTTTTAGCAGTCGGTGGGGGAGTGAAAATTAGTCTCCAGTAACATGTACTTACCCTCTGAATTTCCTTTGGTTGTGGGGTCTCTTTGGTCTTCTATTCCACCCCCCACCCCCCGACTGCTTATAAGTCAGTTAAGAGCACTGGATAGGTGCCAGAATCCAAAAAGGCACAAGATAGTCTTGGCTATAACAGCAAATTCTAAACACATGGTTGTCTTTCTGTCTGGTCTAAAGTGACTATTACCTCTCTTTTTTTGTTTGGTTGGCTTTTTCCCCCTTGTATTCTTCTGTTCTTGTATGTTTGCAAAAAATTTGTTATCCTTTTGTATATTAAGTGGTGTTTGCCTGTCATCTGTTCTAGTACTTGGTTTTGGTGGATGTTGGATTTGGGAAGTATAGTTTGTTAGCTTCTTGCCACACCATCTCATAGTCTCCAACTTGTTTTTTTAGCAGACAGTTGCTGAAGTTAGGGGCTTATTGGCTAAAGGGAGAAATGAAGCAGCAAAACCTCCTTTAGTGTTGTATAAGTTTTTGACTTTCTGTAAAAACACAAACTTCCAGTGGTAATTTTTTATTATTTTTTTAATGAAGTGTCCTTATACTTCAGCTGAAATAGTTTTGCTCAAAGTACTACAAGCTGCAGGAATAACTAGAAAGTAGGTCATAGCTAATTTGTCGCTAAATTCAACCATAAGAATTCCTCTGGACTCCTAGAGGAGTGTTTAAAAGAAGAAAAAAACCTGAATAAACCACAAACAAACAAAAAAAGAAAAAATGAATTTAATTTGTCTCTGGGTTATTTGCTTGGTTAGTTTGGGAGGGGTTATCATGTAGCAAAACTGAAACAATGCTTTTTGTCACTGGTGTCGGAAAAGTAATTTTAATTCATGCCCTGGTTTTAATAGATTAAAAGTTCATTTTTAGTGACTTCTTTCTCACACATAGTCTGTATAAGTTGATTGGGTTTTTATAAAGTTAAAGATGATGACATGACTTTGCATAAAAGGAGAATAAAGCATATATATGTATGGAGTGCTGAAAAGTTAGTCTTTGACAGCTTTAGATCTTTGAAGATGGATCTGGCAGTTTTTAGAAAGTCTTGTGGCCTATTAGCTGAACTGTTTTCTCTAGTACCTGTCAAACCTAAAAGTTTCTCAAGCCTGTTTTAGAAGATAATGAAACACTAGGGCTTAAAAGAGGATAATAACAGCTGTAAGCATTTTAATAGGTTACTATTTTATTTCAATTGAAGTTGTTGTGTATGGGGGTGAAGTTGATGAGTCTTCCATTTCTGTTGCTAATTACCTCAGTCTTCCATAGTTGCTCTGGTAATTAGGGGCTCAAACTTTGGCACTGAACTAGGTCTACTGTTACTGAGTCCCTGTCCAGCAGATGGGAGAAAGCGTAGATCTTCCTTGAAATATTGTTGCTATTGGGCTATTTGTAATTACATTTAGTAGGCTTGCACTGCATTGTCTTAGTTTTCTGTAAGCTCACTCACTGTTCAATTCTTGCAACTAATCTGACTGCAGCTCGCGTGTTTGTAAAGTTGAGCGTGACTTAGTTAGCACGTGATGCTATAACTGAAATTATGCTTTTGTTAACAACATATAGCCCTGAAACAATTTCCTGTAACAGTTTTATTGAATTAGATTCTTAATAGTATTGGCTCCTGCACACCAAAATGTTACTATGAAATTACTTTTAAGTGTTTGTGCCACATGTCCCAGTTATACTTGCAATGTAGTGCATGAATTAAAGTGGCCTTTCATCCCTGGTTTCATAGCAATGAGTCAACTGGAAACCGTTCTGTAGTGGCAGCTGTGCACTGCAAGGTACGCTGCTGTACAGAAGGAAAGGTTGTGCAACAAGTTGCCATGGGAGACGTATCATAACTGACTTCCATAGAAAAATATTTCAGGCTTTGGCTGGTGTGTTGCTTTTAGCATAGTAGAAGTCTGTGTTCATTGCAAGTACAGAATGATCTTCTGTACAAGCATAGAGATGCCTGACGTGCTGGCTATACTCCTGATATCAGCCAGCACTTGCAACTGAAAACTCTGGTTTTTAAAATAGTTCAATGAAATGGATGTTGTACTGAAACACCAGTATACATTTGATTATTCTTTTGGGTGATAGCCAAACCTCTTCCACTGGGTAAAAAGGTATTCAGGTAACTTAATACTGTGGGTTTTTTTTTTATAGAGGACAGTGTTAAGATGAACAATCTCACAGGAGAGACTGATATCCTGTATAAAATTACAGACTGGAAATACTGTTTTTGTAGTTGAAAAGTATTGTCGTGACCTCTTCGTAGATGTTTTTCTCTGAGGTTCAACCTTCTAGCAGTGCCTAGTGTCAAGAACAAATGTATTGATGTTGTACAAGATACTATGCTAGTAAAGAGTTAAGTGCCGTGATGAGCAACGCTGTTTTCAGGAATTGCTTGAAATAATGTCTTTCAAAAAAAATGTATTAAAGGTATTGCAGAACACTCTAAATGTCTGTAAAAGTCAAGTCCAGCATCCTGGTAAGTGATTTCTTCTCACTTCAGGGTGTTTGTTGTTTCTCCAGTTCTGTATAAGATGTTTACACAGTTTCACCTCTTTCCGCTGTGGCAGCGATGCAGAGCACAGGTTAACAAGTAAATGTGTTTAATACATGAAGATTTTATGCTTATTTTATACATACTTAACATATTTCAAAAACTATTTAAAGTTGTCGGGCTTGTTTTCCTTCTGTTGTGAATTGAAGACTATTCTGTAGTGTAATTGTAGACTTACTTTTCCAGATCAAAGTATTTTAGAACATGTTCAACAGGAGAACACTTCACTATAGAGGTGAGTGCTTCCATTTCTAGTGATTTCAAAAAAGAAAAAGTGGAAAAGCTGAAATCCTGCAATGCCTTTAACAATTTTTGCAGTTTATCTGCACTGACATACTCTGGGTTATTTCAGACTAAATGAATGCTGCACTGGGTGGCAAGATAGTGGTTCTTACAGTACCTCGGAACATTAATATGTCACCTAGCTTTAATCTATTATTTGGGAAGAAGAGAAGTATCTGTTATGTTCTGATACTCAGCACTAGAGAATTCTGAAGTCTGCCTATTGCATCTTTCATCACTGCTGTGTTGGGAGTGATTTTTCTGTTGGTATAAGTACAGGACATCTAGTCATGAGTCTGACTTCACAAAAAGCTAGAATCTGATGAGGTTACTTTATAGTTAGTGATGTGTGTAGTCCACCTTGCTCACTACAGCAGTACATTCTTGTCCACCAAATACCCTTTTTGCCAAGGGTAGTGTAAGGTTAATTTGTGTAAGTTAAGATTCTCAGAATAACCTGGTTTACTTTTTTTGAGTGTTCCTTATGGTCTAAATGTCCTAGACTGTTCAGATTGCCCCTGTTACTGAGAATAACTTTAATAACTGTAATCACTGCTTTGGCTTTCAAGAAAGGGGGCAGATGTATATGGTAGGGGTGATATATTTTTTTTTACCTTTTTTTTTTTTTAGTGCACAACTTCCAGTTGTGTGGTATCTCCACAGCAGAAATATATGGTAGGGGAAATAAGGTTCTGTCCTCCTCCCAGATTGTTATTCATATTCTGCTTACAGCAATTAGTCGATAAGAAGTCTTGCTGTAGGTACTGACCTCCATGTTTGATGTATTTGCTACATGGAAGGTGTGTATTCAGTGAAAATAGTACAGAGAATTTCCATTTCCTTTGGGTTTTTTGTGATAGTTGAACTTCTGCTGGATGAGTTTGTGCCGCTTAGAATGCTCCATGTATTCTTACCCAGTTTGCATTGCTTTTGGCTTCCTATCATTAAGCTTTACATTGCCTTTATTGACCTTTAGTTTCTTATGTGCAGAGCTGGGAGGGGGGGTGGTTGTTGCTTGCTTTTTTTAGAATTCTGTGTAGAAAGTAACTCCATGTTTTCTGTAAGTTAAATACATCTTCAAAAACTCCTTAAGCATCATGATTGCTGTGTGAGGTAGAGGTTACAGGCACTATAACCCTTATATCTTCTATAGTTTTAAATTAAGTGGGTGCTTTGGTGTATGTCAGAGCCATACCATTGCTTCCACTGCTTGTATTATAATGCTTCAGATATGCAGAACTATTAGCAATCTCAGAAGCTAGTAAGATTTCATTTTTATTAGGGCCGTCACGTAAGTTGTAGTGAAATACATTAGTTTTTTACTTTTGACTCTTCTGCTTTTAGGGCAATGTAATGTTTAAGAAAAACTTTGGTAAGAAGATAGATCCTACTATAAAAGTAATACTGTCTCTAAAAGTAGGGGCCTTCATTAATGGTATTACAGTCCCAGTGGTGTTGTTGCAGTAGTGCTTTTACAAGGCAGATTAAATATGAAAATTGTATTTGCTGTATGTGTTTAGTGACTTGTTATATTGAATTATAAAGATTGTTTACTACTTTTTCTTTGCAGTTTGAGAACCTAGTGGAAAGTGATGAGGTAAGTACCTGGATTATAATGTGAAACCTGCTAGTACAACCCTTAAAAATGGTTGCAAGACCAGTATCTTCCTCCCACTATGTTACAGACTTAAATCACAGGGTTTTTTTTAATTTTAAGTTTTGCTTGGTCTAAGAATGAGTATTTAACACTTTGGGAGAGATGAAGACCTAAGAGAAGAGAAAACTACTTGGGGAGAGTATGGGAAGTAATCATTTCAGGAAGACAGCACTATGGACATTAGGAAGGCAAAAAGGAAAGAAGAAAAAGATGGGTGGTGGAAAATGTGTGTGGGGGGGGAAGACTTGAAGGAGAACTTGCTCCTGGTGTAACTCTTACATAGGATACAACAAATGCTCTCTGTTTGAAAACATTAATGGACCTGGGTTGCTTCGCTAAGGAAAGTTTTGGGAGTCCTCTGCCATTACAATTATGGGTAAACTGGCTGAATAGTACTTCAGAAAAATAGAAGTTGGCCTTAAAACTTTAGTCTTACAGATTTAATACAGGTTGATAAGGGGAGGACACCCCCCACGTTTTCAGTACGCTGCCCTGTATTTAAAAAATATGAGAACTAATAGTTTGATTCCTGAAATACACTGCTGGAATATTTATTTTTGGTTTGAAGTACTTATTTGTTTTAGTGACTCAGCCACAGTTGACTGCGTAACAAGATTTTTTTGAAATTCCAAGTTAAAACAAGCGATTTCCCCGTCCCTCCCTGCTCCCACCCCCAATTGTAAAACCAATATATGGGAGAAACTATTATTTCATATTGGTTTTTTCCCCCCATCTTAAGATTGACTTGACTGCTGAGATTCTCAAACACTGACTCGTTTTTTTGTTGTTTTTGTTTTTGGTTTTTTTTAAATTTAACAGGGGGATAGCCCAGGAAGCAGTCACAGGTAAGACTTCGAAATTCAGGACCTCTTCTTAGCTCTGTTCTCTCACTGTGACTTAAACTTTTCAGAGTTCCTGTCAAAACCCTCTCTGTCTTATTAGTCATCACGTACATGGGAAGAGTAGATGTCAAACTAACCTTCATGCTTAACCACATCAAAACAGTTTAGATGATAATGCACCATGCAAAAACTATATATGACACTTAAGACTCTTTGCAACATACTGTTTTTATTCTTGTTTCCAGAGTCTGTATTTAAAGTTACACAGGGTGTTAGTGCTACAACACCAGTGAATTTTTTGTGAACGTGTTAGCATTTATGTAAGCAGTAGAAACCTGGAGGCCTGCTCTATAGGAAACATACGAAGGCACCAAAGTGTACGTGTTGCTTGTCTAATTCTAGACATTTTGCATTATGTAAGTTTGACAGTTCCCAAAATGATGTTCCCTGTGAATGGTTCAAAAGAAGTGATATAGCAAACATTATAATAATGCTTTTGCAGTCTTGCTTGTTAGATACATATAAGTAGACATAAAGTAGATGACAGATGAAAGGGGAACAATTTACAATTAGGGGATTAAAAAGAAGTAAAAGAAAGTGAGATTTACACTGCAATGATATCAACTGTTCTATTGCAAGTAGTTCTGTTAGCAAATAATGTTTTGAAAATATACTTTATAGAAAGAGACAAAAAATGCTTTGTAAGAGTAAGGAGAGACAGTGTTGTCTTGAGTAAACTGGAACTTTGGAACTCTGTTCTTGGGAGGAGCTGGCCAAAAGCACCCCTTGTTGAATTTGCATTAAAGAGCCAGTCAAGAAAGACTGTATGGATATGTTTGTGCAACTTAAGGTTGTCATGCGTAAATAATAGATGGAGTGTTTTTGTGTTTCCCCCATACTTTTAGACCTCTGACTGAGGAAGAAATTGCTGACTTGAAAGACAGACATTATGACTCCATTGCTGAAAAGCAGAGAGCTGTTGATTTGAAACTTCAGTCAGAGGTAAGCAGTCACGATTGGATAGCTTTTCTGTTAAAGTAGTTTAGATCTCAATTACGAACGCAAGGAGATTCCATTTGCTTGAACGAAACAGTTGGAGTTCATCGGTATTTTTCAGTCTGCAAGATACACAAAGAGATTGCTGCGCAACTTAAGTTTGTATCTGAGATTGCTTCTTTTTAAATAGCCTCATAGTAAAAAATTGAGTGAATAGGCTGGCTTTCAAACTTGAGATCTGATAAATTGGAATTTTTTGTCAAAGACAAAATGGGGAGTATACTTGATTCAGCTTTACTTGTGCGCAGTTTTTTCCAGAGCTTTTCTTAAGAAAAAAAGCCCATAATTTGTCATTTTTAGTGCGTGTCAGCAGTTAATGGAATACTATGTGGAATACAATGTAGAAATTGAGAATGATTTTCAATAAAGTACCAATGAAATATGCAACTGAAAAGATTTAAGTCTTTCACTGTGCAGTTCATAATAAAATGCAACATGCATTTAAAGGGATTCGCTAGTAATGATGTTTATTCAATAGGGTAATGTTTAATTACCTACATTTATTGGGGTGTTTGGTGGGGGGGGAAGCTGTTAGATTCAGTTAATGAGGAAAAATGTTTTAGCTATAGTCTATTTTATTTTACTTTTATTTTCTAGTAGCTCTTCTTTTGTTTTATTGAACTTACGGCTTTATTCATAGGAAGATAGATAGGTTCTGCTTTTGTTAACCATTACTGTTTTGTTCATATACAGTTAGCCTTACAAGAGGAGAAGTTAAGAATAGAAGAGGAGGCTTTATATGCTGCACAACGTGAAGCAGCCAGGGCAGCAAAGCAGAAAAAGCTCTTGGAGGTGAGGGGAAAAAGACCCCAATATATATCAGAGCTTCTGTTCTGTTTCTATGTATGCAGACTTTCCTAATATCCTTTACATCTCAGGAAATGTAATGAGGAAATTGCTTTGGCTTGTAAATTCTAGCAGAGAAAGAAATACACAATTTTAAACTACAGCTGACTGGAGCAGCTGAAAATCGTCAGAATTGTTTGAAACTGCTTATGTCACCAAGTATAGATTTTGAATGAGATGTATAATTTTCATCTATAATTAGCTTGACAGACTTCTTACATTATATAGTAGTTACCGATCTTTAATAGAAAGTGATCTGTGATGGGTTTCTAGTACCCACCCCCCCGAAATTAAGCACACTTTATGGCATTATGTAGATTTGTACAATGTACTTAATATATTTGTGCACTTAATTGTTCCTTATGTCTGTGGTTTGTGTTAACATGAAGATATGTATTTCCAAGTCATCTGAATTTGTTGACCCGGCTTTGAGCAGGAGGTTGGACTAGATGACCTTTTGAGGTCCCTTCCAACCTGAGTTGTTCTATCACTTTGTGATTTGTATGTGTAGTAGCCAAAGTCTAGTAATGACTTAACAGCAGTCTTTTTTTAATAACTCTGTGCCTACTTTCAGATGTCTGGTGTCCATTCTTTTGGAGCTTGGTTGAGCAAAACAAAAGCCACATTATGTTTTCCTGCTTTTTTGAAAACTGATGCTGTTCTGTATCCCGATAACGTTTGTTACTCATGGTTTGCATCTTGCAGTTTGAAGAGTTACATATCCGTGCATTTAATATTTTTGCCATCTTAATAAGCTATTAAAGCATGTGTTTTCACAACATCGACAAATTTCAGGTTGCCAAAGTGTGTATGTTAAAAAGAACATTTTCACTTTGTGCTATCTGTTCATCTGTAATGTGTGTGGCTGCAGTTGTAACGTGTTCAAGGAAATAGTCCACTAGGCATGTGATGTGTGTTGTGTTTGATTAGAAACAAATTTTCAGAAGTTAGGTTTTAGACAAATTGAAAAAGTCTGAAATCTACAATAAGTATAGGGGAGATGTTTAACCCTAATGTATTGTCTATGTTCAGAAGAGTGAATTGAAAATTGTTATTTCCAGCCTGATAGTAATGAGTGAGTGTTCATCTAACACTTGTTGTGAAGTATAGGTCTCATTTCACATTCTTCTTTCTATTCTCTTGTCGTTTGTTATGGGAGGGTTAATACTTTCTGATGGTTTTTGCCTGTAGCTTTTTTTTTAACACTTCTGGTCTATATGGAGTCAGCAGAAGTATTGTTTTATGGCGTTAACTGTTTTTTTTAGAAGTTCTGTGCAAGAAATGCTATTTTTCTTGTCCTTCAGTATTTTTAATCTGCACCTCTTTTAGTCGGGACCTAAGATAGAATGCGTTATAGAGATTTTAATTTCCTCCTCCCTTAAAATTAGTACCACTTACCTTCTTTACAAACAACTCCCCCCAAACCCCACAAAGATTATAAGGATTTCTAAGGGTGTGCTTTTTTTTATAGATACAGATCAAGCATTTAGCCTTTCTAAATAAACTAAAGCCTTTTTTGAATACACAGCTCACCTCTTTGCTGTTTGTGGGCAGAAGTCTTCTAAACGAGAAAAAATGGCTTTTCCATGGGAAGTATGGCATCCCTTTAAAACTAATTTGGCTTGCTAATGTTGCCCTACTAAATGTCAGGGTTTGTAAGAGAAGAGAATTTTAAAATGTGTATCCTGGAACCTACAGTGTTAAATATTTGTATGTGACCTGGCAAAATAGGTAGATAATTGAAATTGGTTATTATGTGGGTATATGAATCTTAAAAGAAAATTGTTGCATGTGTCAGTAATTGAATTTTACAGACTTGTTAACTATATTGGTACCAAATTTCTGTCTCTTTCTCCCTGCATACTTAAGTCGTCTTGCCTACAACCACTGTTACGTGGTATTTCTTTTACTTCTACGCTTCCCATTTCCTTATTGATTGCAATCTGCTTATTCTGATACTTATATAAATATCAGAGATGGAAAATGTGCCAAGAAACGGAGCCATCATCATCTTGGGATTAAAAAATACTAGCTTATCTGATGCATTTTTCTCACCAGCAAAGAGAGATTCTTAGATGAAGTTAAAGTTGACAGTAAAAAACTCTGGCTTATTTCCCCCTGCTTTTCTTTTGCAGGGACAGATCTGTTAAGACTGAGAATAGACTTTTCAGAAAATACAGTAGCTAGATACTAAAATGAACTGGTTCATTTTTATCTTAGTCTTTGTCATAATCAGGACAACACTCTTTCTAATGTCTCAGTTAAGGGAATGCTGGTGTACTGAGTGTATTGCTCTGAGTGATTGCATTCAGCTTTTTCAACAGTTTGCTTCTTTCCATAGCAACGTAGACAGCAAAGGATAACACAGAGAGCGCATGCTGCTAATAATGGAGAACATCAGAGGTAAGACACAATTTTATTAGTGATTATCGAAGACTGACTGTTTTTACTCCTATTCCTCATTCCCCCACACACCCCCCCAAAAAAATTCCACATTCTCCAAATGTAACATTGGCAGTATTTCTAAATTAGAGCTGTTATCATTTGTTGCAGTTTTTTCCACACCAAATAGTTACTGAATGCGAGCTGGTTACTGTTAATCTGCGAAATGAGAGGCTAGATTGCATTCATTCTGGTTTTCACTGTGGTTATTAGACTGATGCATACAAAACTGAACATACTGTCAGCTACTAAAGTATATACACATACACAATCTAGTGGTTTTGTATTAAAAAGATTTCTATATATAAAATCTCAACTAATATAAAAATATTTTTATTATTCGGAACCCTGTTTGAAATGCCCAGTAAAATACACACTAATCAAATGTGGAATTGAATGTTTATATAGTCTGCCTGTTTATTAATATTATTAATTTAATTCTCTTCAATCCCATGTTCTGTGTTCAGTGTTTGGGGGGAAGAAACACCTCACACACACACACACACAAAAAAAAATCCTATGGAATGGTATTTGAGTTTAGAGAAGGGTCTAAAATCAAACACCTATTTTTGAATGGAGGAGAAGTGGAATAGGAAGAATTTTCAGTTAGGGAAGTACAGATAGAAAAGGAGCTGTGAAAACTGAGGTTTTATGGTATGAGTAGGAACTAGCCATATTTTAGAAATGAAGGACTGCAGTAGCAGGATTTGAATTCTTAGTTAAAAAAGGAATTGAAATGAAGGAGGCATTTTATAAAGTGAAAAAGTATGAAGGGAAGAGTTGTTTTGTTACAGAAGTTCATTAATCTCTTAACTGAAAATATTACTAAAAATTGAGCAGCTCAGACTGGGAGAGGAGGTGAGTAGGAATGCAAAGGCATTTTGTAGATAATTTCATAAAAGCTTTAAGTTTACGATTTATGTGCTTTGTAGCATAAAACTGGGGGGCATGTGGATTAATGTATCTTTTATGGCATCCCTAGGGGTTTATAATGCTAAAAAAACATGCATTGTTCTTACAGCTCTGTGGCAGAGGAAGATTTTGATTCTTTCTTAAGAAATACAAAATTCCATTATGAAGCTTTCCGAAGTAGTAGTAAGTCTTTCTTTTCTTATGCATGTCTTTAAAGGTTAAGTGAGTCTGAGGAGCACAGGGTGCTTTTTTTCTAGGTGAACATTATTTATTTATTTTTATATATATACATACTTACATATATAGAATGTGTATATGTATATTTGTATTAAAAAATCTCATAGAAACTTCTTTTTCTCTCTAATACCTGATGCTTCAACTGTTTGAATGGCTGTAGCACAAGTTGCATATGCTGTGTTTTTCCAGTTGTCAAAAGCAAGTTCTGTAAGCAAATAAGTCCTGTGCATGGATTTTATTTTACTTACGTTTTCCAGCCATCTTTGTGCAGGCAATGTCAATGCTGTGAACTTTTCTTGTAAAACCACACTGTGTATCAAAGATGTGAATGCATGTATATAGTTTTTTGAAATAGTCTCAGCAAAATAATTAGTCATACTAATGTTTAATTTTTTTCTAATGAAGTGCAAGAGAGGATACTAACAGTTTAGAGAAAAATAATTTTAAACATATATCCCTAGGGAATTTGTGACAGTATGTGATAGTCACTGAGAAGCTGGAGGGCTGATGGTAATTCTTGGGAAACACTGCCTGTAACTTGGTGGTTTTTGAGGGGGAGGTTTGGTGTTTGGTTTGTGTTTGTTGTTTTTTCTTTTAAGTCTTCACATAAGTCCAGCTCACAGCTTATTAAATTGCCCTATAGTTTTCATTAGGCAGTATTGCTAAATGTCCTCTTGTAATATCTTAGTGATGTTGACTATTAAAAAGCTGCTGTATGCTCTTTGAAGTGATGGATGGGGTGCTTTTCCAAATGTTCCTGAGGCTTGAAGGCCACAAAGCACAAAAAAACTTTTGAAAGTTTAGTTTTTCATATTGAACCTTAAATTCAAGTATGTTTAAAAATTAAAAAAAAAAAAATTTTTATATGTAGGACTTTCATCTGATGCTACAGTGCTGACGCCCAACACAGAAAGCAGTTGTGACTTAATGACCAAAACAAAATCTATGAGTGGAAATGATGACAGCACTTCATTAGATTTAGAGTGGGAAGATGAAGAAGGTATTTATGTTACCATTCAGTTTCATTCTTAATTTACAAGTTTAAAAGGCTGACTGTTCTAATTATGTCAATTTGTAGTTTGCAAAAGGGAAGGTGTATTAAAACTTAATTCTGATGCAATTTCTGTTAAATATGTAATGCTTAAATTGTAAATTACTTTTACCTAGAAAATTGCATATTTTGATAAATGTGGTTATCTAATAATTGAATTAATTTCCTTGGATCCTTCAGTAAACTGTCTTTTCCTGCATTTTGAGGAACTGACTTGTAAACTCACAACTAATCGTAAAGAAATGCTGCCCTCTTGTGAGCCAGTAGCAGAAGGAACAGCTTGTTCTTTGTTTTAAATGTGGAAGCTGGTCAGGAGTAAAGTATTTTGGGAAGTATTGTTTCTTTAAACCCTAATTACTTTTATTGTAACTTCTACGGGAAACTTAGGTCTGTTCCAGATGAGTATCCCAGCTATTCTGGTTGCTGCTGCTGTTTGTTGTAGATCTTTTCTGTTCTCTTTAGTAAATCAGCAAAAGCTCTTGTCTTAGTTTCAAAAGAAATGAAAAAATCTGAGACCTTGACTCTTGAAAAGCTCATAAAAATAACCCAGAATTTCTTTTAGCCAATACATAGCAAATATTTTTTTTTTCTTTAGTAGGCTGGCTTTTGACAATCTGTGTGCACTTTAAAAGTTCAGCACTGTCAAGAGCACTAAAATGTTTAATTCAGAAACTTGTTGTGAAATACTTAACTTTGACAGGTTTACCCAGAAATACCCAGCATCTTTTTTTAGCTAGGGTGTGCAAGAGCTATTAGTGTTCTAGAGGAACTGAAGCTAGGGCAGGGTCACGTATGTTGAAGTGCACTGGATTTTATGTTTAGAGCAATTAGCACCAGTGCAGAACAGCCTTCTGGGAACTCTATTCTACGCCATGCTTAAGAAATGCAACAATTGCATTCTTTGCTTTTTTTTTACAGATTGAATTGTTCTTCCACTCTTAGGTGTTAGCTTAAGTTACTTTCTAAGTAACTATTGAAAACCAGATGAGAGCAAGGTTCAGTCTTTACCAGGCATACCTGCATGCAAAAGTATCTTGTTTGTTTGACAGGTTGAGGGTCTTGTTACATATGGTCTTGTATTATCCTCACTGTTGGGAAATTTAATTCTGTATATAGAATTAACAATCTGATGTTTGCTCTTCATTGTTCTCTTATCACTGTCACACTGTAAGTATTTATCTAGTTTAGAGGTAACTGAATAGTAAGTGCTGAGAAGTGCCAAAAACTGCCTAAAACCAGAACAACATTACTGCATTGCTCCATTTCGGATTCCTACTAGCCTGTGCTCTACAGAGTAATTATTTTTGAGAGCTAGTCGTTGTGATGGTAGCGCATCTCTTCTGCTCAAGATTTGAGGTTACTAGGAAGAAGAGATGGTGTGATAACCCATGGAGGATTGCGTATGCTTGAGAAAGTGACTTGTTTTCATGGCTGCAAAGGAAGGAATGTGGTTACTTGAAAGAAGCACTAGTCAATATTGCAAGGACTTTGAGTAGTTTTTAGCATGTTCTTGGTAGATCTTAAGTTTATTACAGCCATCTCCCTGAAGGGGTTGACTGCTTGCTGGGGATAAGAAGTTTAGTTACTGTGTGTGCTGTCAAAATCTACTGTGGAGACTGGACAGATCCAAAAAAGTAAGTGTGTGTGTGTGTTTGGTGAACTGGGATATTAATTTATGGTCTAGTCACACATTTTTATTGTTAATAGACAAAGTTGTATGGGGGCTGAACACAGAGTAGAGAAGGACCAGTGTTTTGAAAGGATATTAGCCTTTAAAAAAACAACTCAGAATAGTAACAAAAGATGACATTGCTTGACTGAAAAGTTGCTGGATTAGGAGGTTCTGAACAGGGAATAATGCCTAGATCTTGAATTAGGCATGATTATGTACTACTAATAGTAGTATATAATGGCTGTGTAATGGTAGTACTGAAATGGGGTTGTGGACTGGAGCAGTCTGAGCACAGCAGATGCCTAGTTTGTGCCCTGCAATGCTATAGTTTTATAAAGAGCATTATACAGAAAGACAAAGGTTGTGAAGAGAAACTGGAAACAGTAACTTTCCTGGATTAAACAGATTTTTTTTTTATACAGTGATTCTATTTTCATTCTTTGGTGTCACGTTCAAGTAATAGACAAGGGCCTTGTAGCACTAATATTGTATTGGTGTTTTCAGCAGTGTATCTTGAGATGGGCAGCAGCTTCAAGTGAGCCGTTGGTACCAAAGGAATAATTCTGTTGAAAATCGTGATGTTTTGAAAGGTCCATGAACCATTAACATACAATCTATCAATTGAGTCTGAGGAAGGGAACAATTTACCTTTTAAGTATTTTTTTCCTGTGAAGCCTCCCCCCTACAAGAGTTGTGTGTTTCATTTGTAATATGTAACTTTTTAATTATAATTAACTAGTTAGCTAGTTCTCCAAGTTTAGAAGGGGAGTTTATTTAAGAATGTACAAGGAGTCCAGTGAATAAGAAGAGTATTGTAAATCCTCTCCTTTAGCCTTTCCAGTGGCGTGGGAGGGTTTTGATACACCATGAGAAAGTCTGATTACTGACAAAATAAATGGCATCTCTGCTGTTGTGCAGTTTTCTGACCCGTATTTTGCCTTATTTTGTGTGAAATGAATGACGCCTTTTTGAAATAAACTAAAGACCTTTCCTAAACAAATGCACCCAATATCTAGCTAAATTTTAGCTGCTGTTTAAAATGTTTCACGTGCTTGTCAGTAAGTTACAGGAATGTTGCAGGATTGTCCAGACATTTAGCTTTTCTGGAAGTAGCACAGTACCAAAAATCTTCCGCTATTTACGTGCCCATAATGTAGGGCAGCAGGCTGCATATATAGGAGAAATAAACACTGCTAGTAAGTTGTTTCACTAGGTTGTCTTCATTAGAACTCTGTAAAACATCATCACTGTCTGTTGTGTTCATCTGGGCCAAAACTGACTGCAAAGTATGTATTTCATGTGAACAGCAGCACCAGAGAAAGTACGGTGATGCTCAGGAGTGGAATTACGAGAGTCTTGATCTCTAAAGGATTCTTGCTGTTTCTTCTGATGTTCTAACACAAACGTGAAGGTACTTCCCTCAAAATTACGTCTGTCCTTAAAAACATGTCTTAAATCACAGGCATAAACAGATTGATTCCAATGAGAGAACGCTCCAAAACAGAAGAAGATATACTGCGGGCGGCACTGAAATGTAATAGCAAGAAGACGGGAAGTAATCCAGCTTCAGCCTCTGACGATTCTAATGGATTGGAGTGGGAGAATGACTTTGTTAGTGCTGAAATGGATGACAATGGCAATTCAGAATATGCCGGATTTGTAAATCCTGTACTAGATTTGTCTGCATCAGATGTAAGGATATCCGATTCTGATCGTCAAGACAGATAGTGAAACTGTGTGGCCCTTGTTTATGACCAAATGTTGGAAAGTGAAATAGAATGTACAAAGCCAATTTGCTCTTTTATAATGTTGGTTCCCTTTTTCTTATTAATTGATCAGCAAGGAATGGGAATGACTTGCTCTCTGAATTAATTCAGAATTAAGTGCAATTTTATTGTCTACCTTCTAAACTTTTATGAAAACTGGGGTGATTTTATTGTGTATATTTCTGGGTATCTGGATTTAATATAAAGTTATCTGCACTAATTTAAGCTTCATAGCTTGACATGTCTATATTTTAATGAGCTTTTTTTTTTTCCTGGATGATGTTTCTACTGGTTTTGTTTTTAAAATTCATCACTGGCCTAACGTTTATCTCAGAAACAGTCTTATACAATTTATCTAATACTTGAATATAGGAAAATAATTTTAAAAAAACTTCATTTCTGATATGTGCTTTTTGACTCATTCTGTGGCTATTTAGAGGGTGTACTTAGCCAGCTGCAAAACAAATTTCATACATGGTAAATTGCACGTTTTCCCTGTCTAGTTTACAGTCTTCCTAGTTTTGTGTTGTCCTTTTTGTTTGTTTTTATTGCTTTATGCTAAGCACAGTTAACCTCAACAAACAGTACAAATCATCAGGTTAGGTAAGATGTCTTGTTTAACATGCCAGACTTAGTAAGTGTGTGCTATATAGAAAACCAACTATAAAGATTTTTTTATGTGTCAAACTCTAATTTTTAACCAGTATCTAGTGGAGAACTGGGAGGACCAAAGTCTTGATTTCTCTGCCCCCCCCCCCCAGACAGACCAACATCTGTTACTACACGGTCCTTAAAATTCTTTAGTTGTGGAAAACTTAAGATTCAACTTAACTGGAACAATTACTGAAAAGAACATTCTCTGAGCAAGCTGGGGGAGGGATGATTGCTCTGCTGTTGGGGTGGGAAGAACAAGTACCTAAAGACTGAATTTCTATATCTGCATTTTTAAAAGGAAAAAAAAAAAAGTTCAGGTTACAAAACAGTGTGTTTTAGTGCTCTAGCTTTCCTGTGCCTCTAAACTGGATGGGTAATACTGCTAATACAAACTGAAATTCAAGGAGGTGTTCAGTTACTACAGATCTGGTGTAATGTATTGTGTGGTCTCCCCCGATACTTAATGTAAGTTATACTTCAAAAAGAAAAAAAAGGGAAAAAAGCTCATTGAAGAGAATGTGCAAAACACTTGTAGATCTCAAGCTTTCCCCAAAGTTTCAGTAAAGCCATGCTACTCTACTGTTATTTTGTGTAGCCGTCTTGTTTTTCCTTGAACAAAGGGGCAAGGGCTCTAACTTCATTGTGGAGTAGAAGCAACATGCTGTGTTAAGCAGTAAATATGCATCATTGGAAGACCAGGTCTTCCAATTTGTCAGTGAAAGCTGTGTCGCTGTTTTAGATCATCTGAGCCTATGTATAATATTAGGGTCACTAGAGTGTGGTCCTTTTCATGATAACTTGAACAAAAATACTGCACACTTGGATTAAGTATGTACAAATATTAACACTACTGAACAGCTAAATCTTGTTGATAACATTCCATTTAATTTAAACCATAGCTATGTCATTGAAAATATTTTAATGTAATTATCTACATTTGCAATGCCTGTAATCTTTAAAAATTTGTACACATCAAATGTATATTTTTGGTTTGGCATAAGCTACTACTGTGTAACTTCTCCTGAACATTTATTTGTATAATATATTCCTATGGAAACAAAGGCAACTTTCTCAACATGTAAATAACAAGTTTTTTACCTGCTGAAACCATAACTTTACCCTGCAGTAGTCACTACTTTTCCTGACGAGTGAACATGACGTTTATTTGTCCTGACCATGCTTGGAGGAAGTAAACTAGCTGATATTCCTGCTTGTAGAATGGACAAGCACTTGGGAAAAAGGAAGCTAGCTCCAGCTGAAGGCTTTTACCGTGATGAGCATGTTCTGTAGCCATGGTTAATAGCATTCCGCTTTTCAAGAGTTCAGTGCACCACCACACTGAGCGACTTGAGAAATTTTGGTCAATATTTGTGGAAATCTAAGAAACTGAAAGATTATACACATGTGAAAGAATTCAACAGTACTGGAAAATACGTATCTGTATAAATTTAGAAGTCATTAAAATTTTCAGTCAGTCTTAAGTTTTTGGCAGTTTAATCTGTTGCTGGTTTTGTGGCTGCTGTGCCATACATAGTGAAAGCAGCGTGTAAAGTTGAATTGTTAGAACATGACACAAAATTACCTATGTGTCAGCTAACTAAGGAAGATTTTAATAAATAATTAGCTGTGTCTTTAACTACTGAATTCCATAGCATCCCTTCTTGAGACCTGTCTACACAAGCTATGATAATGGAGGACTTGAGGAACTTGGAGCATGGAGCCCTTCTTCCATCAGTAATGAGTAGCTGTACCCTCTTACTTAAAGGTAAGATAATCTTCCTTGCGTAATGTGAAGATGGAAACTGCTCTCAGTCTGAGCTAGTGCCTAGCTGATTGTGCCTGTATATAGGAAATACAGTGTTTGTAACAAGAAACTATTATTTTTATATTCCAGGGAAGTGTTGTACTAAGTTGTTAACCTACCAGTTATACGTGTTTCTATGCTAAAGTTGAGCCACTGTCGAATAGAGATCATTTGATGTGACTATTTGGGCAATCTGGTCAGTTACTTGGTTAAGTATGAAATTGGTGTTTCAGCATTGTCTTCTAGTATTTCACTGTTGAGAGTACTAGGACAGCTAAGCCAAGCAAAAGCTTACAAAAAATGTTAGCTGCCTTTGTGTGTGTAGTATTTCTCACAATTAAGTTAGCAGTATATACTAACGGCAGCCTCAGGGTGGGTGGAGGTGGAAGCAGAATCTGTTTCTGGTGAACAAAGTATGCTCTAGTATGCCTGTACTGAAAGAATATCTTCAGTCGAGCTAATTTCTGCTAGTCAAGTCAACACAGCAATAGGATCCTCCTAGGAGGGGATTAATTTTTTAATGTGTTTTGGGGTTGATTCTTACCCCAGGTAAATACAGTTGGAGAAATGATTAGTGTTTGGAAGTGATTAAATTGCTGGGGTTTTTTACATTCCCAAGATTTTCTCCTGGTTCCTGGAGATGTGCCCAAGGAATGCTGTGCTCTGGATCTGTGGATATTTGTAGGGCCCTGCTGTACAGAATGAATAAAAAATCTGCTGAGATACAGCACTCGGCTCTGCAGACCAGACTGAAGACTTTTCTCTGGTAAGTGTTGTTTGTAGGTGCTTCCGTTTATATATTGCGCTTGAAAATCTGAGACGGGGGTTGTCACTTTTTCTTTAGAAAATATCCCAGGAAGTGTAAGCAATTAATAGGATCAGTGCCATAGGTTAATGCCCTACATGATGGAGCCAGTGAATAGAAATTGGGTAACAACGATATTTCTTAGTGGTAGTAATAGTAACCTGGTTTTTAAGCCCGAAGCAGTACAAAACAAGAACTTGTATGTAATCGGCAGGAAGAGAACTGTTTACTGGGAATGCAAAACTAATGCTCCCTCCTCCCTCACACAAAAGCCAAATTGGCGAATGTAAGAAATCCCATGCATTTTATATGAGAGACTGATTGCACGTAAAAGCTTTTATATGTAAGAGCTTGTTTCAGGTTATATTGGCATCTTGCTCTCTTATTCAAGACAGCTTGTATTTGCAGGCATGGCCACGCTGTCTAATTAAAGAGTAGGAAGACTTGGGTCAAGAGCCTATAAAAGCTGAGCAGCCAACAACTATTGGAAAGCTGCAACCAGTAGCCCTGTGTCCAATGACGCAGTGATACCTGTTCAGGTTGGTTTTGTTAAGCTGAGGTGCTGGGTGTGTGCCAGAGGCACTTGTGCCAAGATGGTGACTGAACTGTATGTCTAGGCCAAAGACTGTAAAAGTACCAGCGCCTAGCTCAAAGAGTAGAAAACATGGGAACAAAGTATTTTTGGCAAGGATGAGATGAATAAACGAATAAAATTCTATATAAGCCTGTGTCTGATTTTCTTGGCCTCTCTGTAATTTTCCCTTGCTTGTGATTGTTTGCCTTAATCTCAGGTTACGTTGTGTAATTCCGCTGTTCTCCCCTCAGTTACAATTCTGGTTTTCTTGTAATGATTAATGCTGAAATGCATCCTTAATGTTTAAGGATGGTAAGATGGGTAACTTAGGTATGCTCTGTTCTGATTCTTTCCAGTGTGTCTTTCAAGCAAACTAAAATACTTGGGTTTTTGTGAAGTATCAATGAAAAATGAGCCCCTAGCAAAGAAAAACTTAATTGAAACAATCTGAGAAATACTTGAATGCAAACAAAACTATAAGAGAACTTGGGATGGGGGGTAGAGGTAGAAAAGTTGCTGAAAGTATTTTAGCCAACTCTTATCTTGGAGCAATACTGCTTTTAGAAAGAAATTTTCACTGGCAGTATTCTGGGCTTATCTGGATTGTCCTGGAAATAATTTTATTCACCATTAAGTGCTTTTAGACTGCAGTTGTAGAAGACAGCAAATCCTTATGAGGTAACCAAATGCTTTTATTACAAAATTTATCTGGATTTTTACATACAGTGATCACTGATACTCCATATTTATTTACATTCACAAGCAAAAGGAGTTAATTGAAAAAAATTGTTTTAAAAATAGAAGAAAAATCTCACTGCAAAGTTAAAAATTAACTTTAAAGGACTATGCTAAGTATTTCTAAGCTGCAAAATCTGGGAAGTTATAACCTAGGCTTGAAAACATTTTGCAATTTCACATCAAAAGCAAAGCACAAAGTATAACACATGCGGTGAGACTTTACATCCTTACTTAGCTAGTCAGAGCAGGGGCTCAAACACTGTTCTGTGTGCTCCATGTTAATGCCTGTTGAATATACCTTCAAGGCATGTGCTCAGAGTTCTTGAATCTGCTGCAATGGATTTGTGTGACCCTCTGTCTCCTACATGTTTGTGGCAAACAGTGGCAATCGGAGCACATGTGTCCTGGTGAAGATGGTGGCAGGAATCTGTTACTGTTGAATAAAGTATGTTCTGGTGTGCCTATTCTGAAAACAACAACAAGAAGACTGATGTGCAGCAGTGAGAACCATCAAGAACAGTGGACTGAGATGACAGCCTTCAATTTTGGAAGTTGTGCAGGTTTCAAATTATCAAAATCGGATCCGGCCTCCTCCTCCTCCTCCCCACTAGCATGACTCATTTTCATCAATCTCTATGGGGCTTTTGCCTTGGGAAGGAAACGAAGAAGAAATGCCATTCTCCTGTACAGGTTGCAGGGATGGCACACATCTTTCTTGTAAGATTGGCACTTCAGCCATGTGTAAGTGAGTCTCAAAATAATCCACGGACTCCCCTTCTTGAATCTCTGCTAAAATCTGGTAGTCCCCAAAACATATGATGCACTTGCATGGCAGGTCGATTTTGTTCAAGTAACCCAGTTCTGTTTGGTCCACAATCAGTTTTGTTTTCTTGCTCATGTTCTTTATCTCAAAACAAAGTTCTGAGCTGTTCAGTTTTCTGTAAAACTGCAGTGAAAACTGAATCCGAGAAACGCGAGTATCTATTAAATTATAACGGCAGATGCTAGAATCACGGCCAAACTTGGCCATTTCATCTGCCCTGACCTGTTCTCGTTTACGGAAATTCAAGCAACGAAACATCATCTTGTTGTCTTGGCAAGGATGGTAAAAGGTCATGTGGAGACACGTTACTGTTTCTTCAGTTTCAGCTTCTTCAAAAGAGCTCATGATGAAAGGCGTCCTTGGAACTACAAGAAAAAAAGTCAAATACTAGCATGAAATCACTGTAGTACCAAAAAACCTGGATCAGTGTAGCATTCAGTTACCTCATATACTATTGTATAGTGACCATATGTAATTTATAGCAAAATGGTTGACAGTAAATGTAATGAAATCACTGGAATGAAGAACCGGGAGTCAAAGCTACTTAGTCCAAGACAACCATCATTTTCCACCACTTCACCAGAGATTCCTTTGGTGACCACAGCTAAGTGACACATTGCTCTGTGCTGAACTCTTGCTGTCAGTCAATCTCGCATCTGTTGCAATGACTGTGTTAGCACTTCAGAACTCTCGAAAACACCCTTGACTGTAAATTGCTGCCAGCTAGCTCTTCATGAGAATCTTTCAGTTAAGACTTATCTTTGGAAGAAATATGTTACTTCACAGTGACAGTAAGATTTACTTTATGGACTTAAAATGGAGCATTAACTAGTATTATCTAGACCTGCGTGTTCTGTTTTACAGTGTAGTCCTTTGACTAGAAGCTATCAGATAAATGACTGTAGGCAGTAATGGTTCAAATGTGTATCAAGCACTCTTTTGGCTCTTTAGTCAGAATTTGCCTCTTGTATGAAACAAAATACAGTTTTTTAGAAATGACTGATGTGACAGTACGTAAAAGGAATGCAAAAGCTGGAATATCAGTGATGCCTTGCAGAAGGATTTGTCACCAGCTCTAAGTATTTCCCCACTGCCTATTGGAACATCCCAGCTATCTGCTGCAGAAATACTTAACTAGGCACTAAAAATAACTTTTGTTGCATTTTGGGTTTTGGTGGTTTAAGCTTCTCACATGCAGCACAGAGATGCTTGCTTATGAACTTAAATTCTATTCCACAGTCTGAGTGACTGCAATGCATCCACATAAAACCTATGAGACACCTTAGGAAACACTCTGATCTCGTCCTCTATACAAGCAAGGCCAGTATTTTCCTGCATTGAAACTTAGTCTAAAGAAAGAAAAGGTTGGGTACTTAAAATAGGAACCAGAGAATGAGTTCTCCATTACTCAACAGAGAAACATGTGAGCAGCCATTTAACGGGGATCATACAGTGCAGATGTTTGTCATGTTTCTCCTAGATTGTAGTTAAATTTCCAACATGTCACATGCCACATGCCAATCGTGAGCTTTCTCACCAGCTCTGTTCAGTGAATGACACTGAAAAGCAGCTTACAATTTAATTTTTTTTATGGGTAGTTGAATCATCACTGCAGTTTTCTGACTCGTGGTGTTTTTTTAAGACTAAATTATACCACTGTGCATAAACTCCAAGCACAGTGAATGGCTGTATATCGGTGCATCACTCTCTGGGTGAAACCTCACAATCGTTTCCTTATACTTTCAACGTAATAACAGCACCAGTTCTGACGCAGTAGTTTAGCAAACTCAGCTTGCTTACTGGAGTAGGCTGTAACAGTGCTAAGCTTAGATGCTTCGAGAAATCAAAGAGCTTGCTTTAAAACAAACTAGAAAATATCATCTGTGCTTTTGACAGAAGTACAGAAAGACGCTCTGATGGCAGGCTATTCCTTTGCTATCTGTACGACAAGCTGCGGTGGCATTGGCATCCATCCCACCTCCTCCTAGTATGCCTCAGCTCTGGAGAGCTGGAAGCAGCTCTGTGAACAGGAATGTGGATGTCTCTTCCTGTGCTTAGTTCTGCCTGTTGCTCTTTTGCACTAGTAAGAGGATGTGAGATGTTACACAGGGTCATCTTTAGTTTAAGGGGAAAACCAAGTCATTTCACTTAGTTTGCAGATCTGCCTACAGAGAGAGTTTTCGGCCTCAAGACTTGGGCTGAATTTGGTACCAACTTAAAAGCATGTTCTGCTTCCATTAGTATCTTCCCTTAAATTGCTTTCTGAAGTGTATCAGGACGGGGCAAAACACAGGAATAGAAAGAAATATATTTTGAGAAAGCTGCAGCGTATACAGATGTATCAGATCAATGATAAAATGGTTTTAGTCACATGTTCATGAATTTTACAAATGGCTACGTGTATTAATTAGGGAAGGGGAAGAACGGCCACTAATTACTTAAGCAGTGCCCATGGAACCTGGATTTCAGCAGCTCTCACAGACCCTGCTGTCTATTCATGATCTGCTTGTGTGCCACCTCAGGCAGGCCCAACTTAGTAGCTGAGTCCTGCATTAAAGGTTTATCAAGGTTAGACTGAACATAATTCCACATAAATACTGAAAGAGTTTCTGTTTACTAGATTATATTGGACAGGAGAAAAATTTCAGAGAACTCCAACTGCAGAAGGAAACTTCCTGCAGTTAAGTCCAGAATTCTGCAACTGTAAGGTAGCCCACTGCACTGCTATTGGCTGTTCGTTAATTTGCAAACAAATTGTGATCTTGCCTCTTTCCCTTCTCCCGACATTGTGTGCATCATTATCCCCATTTTTAGAGACAGGAGAATGACACAGAGCATTAAGAACAAGAAACAAGAACAAAGGACACACCAGAAGAAACACTTTCTAGTTGAGTGTTTAACAAGAGCTTAACTCAACCTACAGTGTATTGCTCAGAGCTCTCTGCCAATTTGCTTTTGCAGATCAAAATGCAAGTGTTCAACCTGTGTATTGGGAAAAAGAATAACATCTGTTTTTTTAACTTAACTTACATTCTAAAAATGACCATGAACTTTGAGGCAGAGGCAGTGCAGAATACAGTCCAGGTTCAGTGGGTGCTGCTGAAGCAACCAGCGGCTGTTTTTCCCCTTCTCTAATTAATAAATGTAGCCATGTGTAAAATAATTTTCAGGCACATTACACAAGGACAATTGTCCTTTTTGTCTCCCCAGATTGCCATGCTATGGTCACTAGCATATCTTTCGCCCTAAGCCAGCGATCATGCAGGAGGCTGGCAGACCCCTGCGGGCATCCCGAGGCAGCGTGTCCCAGGCGCGTCCTGACAGCTCTGGGCCTGGGAGTGCAACCTCTGCTTTGCTTAAAAACATCATCTTTGCTGGCATCACGTGAGAATATTCTAACGGGGCGTATTTAGGGTCTGGGGCACAAGGCTGATGGGCGGCTGGGGGGGGTCAGCCTGGAGAGGGGCTGGGGGGGCCTGACCGCTCCCCACAGCTGCCTGACAGGGGCTGTGAGGGGGGGTCGGTCTCTGCTCCCAGGGAACAAGCGACAGGACAAGAGGGAACGGCCCCAGGCTGCGCCAGGGCAGGTTTAGGCTGGATATCGGGAAAAATGTCTTCAGGGAAAGGGTGGCCCGGCACGGGCACAGGCTGCCCGGGGAGGGGGCGGCGTCACCACCCGGGGGGGTTTAACACACACACAGATGCGGCGCTTGGGGCCATGGTCAGCGGTGGCCTCGCTGGGCTTACAGCTCCTTCCCAACAGACATGACGCCGCGGTTCTAACTGTTGCCCACCCGTGGACACCCGGACTGGCCGGCGGGGCTCTGCGCCGCCGGCCGCAGCAGGGTCGGGGGCGGGAGCTCCCGAAAGCCCTCGCCGCCTCAGCCGCCGCCTAGCGAAGAAAGCCCGGTCCGCCCTGTGCCCGTACCCGCGGCGGCGGCCCTCGGCCCGGCCTCCCCCTCACCTGTCAGCAGGCGGGCGGGGGCGCCTCTGGCTGCCGTCCGTCCTGCGGGGCGCGGACCTCGGCGCCTGCCGGGGGTCCGCGGGGGCGGCCGCCTCACCGCCCGGTATGCGCCTCCTCACCGTCCGGTACCTCAGCGCGGCGGCGGGCGGGAAAGGCCCGGCGGGCGGGGCGGGGGCTGGCGCTGAGGGGAGGCGGGGGCTGCCGGGCGGCCGAAGGGTGAACTTGAGGTGTTTTTCTGCACGGTGTACCAGCTCTCCTTTTATTGTAGTGAGTAAACCGGGAAGAAATTAAAAAAAAAAAAAAAGTAGGTGCAGCTCTGTCAGGGATTTTATGTGGGCATCTCAAGCGTCGTGCATGTAAGTGCCGTACCCAAACCAGCGATCATAGCCCTGTCAGGGACGGATCCAGACTGCAGGGTCAGTAGTTCACTGAAATCATTCCTGTTTCAGCCCCGCACCCGCAGCTTAACGCTTTGAAGAGTGAAATATAAGCAGCGTAGCAGGTGACTGACGATGTTCTTAAATCGAGTAGTTAAAAATGCTGGGTTATTCGCTTTAAGCAGCGGTAGTTCAGCTTCGTTGTGCTGCCTTTGGGGAAAAAACTAATCTTTCTTTGGCTGGTGATCTAAACTGGGCTGAAAACTTTCTATTTGCTAGAAACCCTGAGGCAGCCCTGCCATCTGGCCGGAAAAAAAGGAGTAATTCTCTCTCATCCAGCTGCATAATTTTTCTTATTAACCAAGGTTCCTCCCAAGCACAGGGCAAGAGGCAGGGTGCAGAAAAAACCTGTTCCACCTTGGCCTGAACCCTGCTCGGTGTTCTCCCTTACCTGGGTTTGTATAGCCTCGTGAGTAACGAGCTGCTGTGCCTCCCTGAGTCCTGTAGGTTTAATTGCTTTGGCACGGGCAGTGAGATACTCTGTTTGTTCATATAAACTTATTTTCATTTGTGGTTTCCTTTTATTTATTCAACAAACAGGTAAATTACTTGTGGGTTGATAAGTTCCTTTGTAGATCTTCAGAATACATTTGTATCTGTACACAGGCTAATATGTCTGCTGCGTGTGCTCTTTCCCCTCACATCAGAAAAAATAAAAAGGAGGTTAGACTGTGTTTTGCAAGAAGTCACGTTGAAAAGCAGAGAAGGAAAACAGATTCTTCCAAGTTTTTTCCTTAGAATAATGCCTTTCCCGCAGCAGGCAGGGCTGGGTGTATGGGCTCAGACAAAAGCACTTTGCTGCCTTCTGGAAAAGCCAGAGTTGTGCAACCCTGCTAAT
Source organism: Falco rusticolus (assembly GCF_015220075.1). NCBI lineage: Eukaryota > Metazoa > Chordata > Aves > Falconiformes > Falconidae > Falco > Falco rusticolus. The sequence goes on from NC_051187.1 coordinate 103,949,568, forward strand.
TATTGCATCTCTTTATGGTTGCAATTCCTGTCAGCCCTTCAGTTCCGGAAACAGCCTACTTCTCACGTCACAAGAGAGCTTTTCTGATAGGATTATTTCAATACTTGTACCTATTGAGGTACCCTTCCTTTATTCCTAGTATTATGTAACCTCATATTAACTGCATATTCCTTATTGTTTTATGATTTAAATACAGCTCTGCATGTTTTCGTAGAGGGGAGCACAAGAACTGGATTTTCTTCTCCTCTTTTCCGTAAGTTTCTAACTGGTTGGAATCCTGCCAGCTTGAGGAAAACAACTCCAGGTTTGTCCGGTATGACAGGAATTCATGCACTCTTTGCTTGTGGTTTTTTTGGATGATCTTCCTGCTGAAATGGTTATGTGGTTTACTAGAGTTCATTCCTGTACTACAGTAACTTCTTTTTTTAATCAAAATTTCTTTGCTCAAAAGCAAAACTGCAAGTAAATGTGTAAAGCTCTGTAGGGCTGAGCTGCACTGCATGGTGAACAAGCTGCTGGGACCTGGGCCAGAGGAGCTGATGTCAGTGTTAACCTAGTAGCTCTTGCTGCTGTCCTGTTTTGTGTTGTCTGCACAATCCCTTCCTCACCTGGGGTTGCGGTTTTCCCCAGAAATGCTTTCCTTTCTGGAGTGTGAATCTATTCTCGCATCCCTGAAGTTATCCAATGGATAATTGAGGTGATGGAAATTTGAGCCTTCCCATGGTGGACTGCAGAGCTGGTGGCACATGAAGTTCCCCTGGATTGCAAAGACAGCGTGGGATATGGAAACAAAGGTGGAGAAGAACCATGCTGTCCTTTCAAGCTGCTTCCAGCTGGTTGGTTTTCAGATACCTGTATTTGTTGCCTTGCTAATCCCTAGAGGTTGCCTTGCTAATCCCTAGAGAGGAGGAAGGCCTAGGAGAAGGCATGCTCATTACTTTAAATGGATGTTTCCTGCTTACATATGCCCTGTGTAATTATCGGTGGCACATTATTGATGCTAGCTGCTTGGGCTAATTAAGTATTTGTAATGTGTAGGCTGAAAGACTAAGGTGGTTTTGGCTCGGCTGTGGTAGTGTATTGTTTTTCTAACAACAGATTCATAAGGATTCGGATAACTCTGGAGCCTAAATAAGCAAATCTGGAAAATGGAGAAATACTAAGAAGTCTTACATTGCTTTTGGTCACTATTGGCTTTGAAAATCTCTGCGTCAGTGAGGGCAAATATGTTTGTTTCTCTTTCTGGGAAGGTCAGAAGAGTAATAGAAAGTGTATGCTGTCTTAGTGAGTGGAAGGACTGTTTTTGGATACCTGTGTTCCAGCTAATTCTTTCTAAATGACTTGATGTGAAACCTTCCTTCCCAAGCTTCCTCCCTATGCTTTAACATGCTGTGAGAAACCTTACCAGAACATCCCTGGGTCTTTTTTGAGTGCTCTGGCACATGGTGCAGTTGGCATGACTGTTAGTGGTCTGCCTGGCTGGTCACGAGCTGGGAAGCTGTGATAACTGTTCTTGGACACTCAGGAATCACTTGGGAATTATGTCCTTTATAGTTCTCTCTCTCTTACTGTGTAAAAGCTGTTCTGGAAACATTTGAGGCAAGACAAGAGACTAGCTGTAGTCTGGACCAGTTTGAAACTTTCTATTTCTCTCTGCTATTTAAATTAACATAATGAAAGTATCCTTATCCTGTTGGATCAACAGCAAGCCTGACCTGATTTCAGTGGTACTGAGTTTTCACCATGCTTCTGTCCTTTCCTCCTAAGGCCAGGTTTTACGTGTGGTTATCAAAACTGCTGATGCAGTGCTTGGGTTTGCCAGCTGTGTGACAGGATGGATGCAAGTGTAAAGGGTGCACTTGTAAATGTTGAGTATGTAAACGTAAAAGTATGATTTCTGTGGTTTTCTGGTGGCCCTTTTTTTTTTCATTACTGGCTTTCACACTCACTGGTACAGCTTGTGAGTGGTGTAATCATGTGAATAGTGAAGCAGATACTGTGACCTAGTGAGACCTCTTATGTCAAACTTCGCATTAGAAATACTTGAAGTGGATTTCAATGCACTAGGGGTTGGTTCATGTAGAGCTGCCGTTTTTCTGCAGGGTTGGCCTCTTGCCACAAGGGGACATAAGCAATGCACTTGTGTTTCGATGTCTCGTCTGTGACAGATATGAAGTGCAGCCTCTTAGATGAGGTTAGCAGGAAGCCTGTAAGAGCACAATAGGTGAGCGAGTTACCCCCCACCGCCAGCCTCTCCGTATTCCCCTGGTTTGTGCAGTCCCATGGGCACAGCTCCCAAGGTATGTGGGCTCCGTTTGCTGAATTTCCCTCGCTCTTGTCTTGCTGCAGCAGGTGCCTGTCTTATGGGCCTGGGCATGATGGGTGACAGGGGGCACACTGCCGTGGTACCTCCCCTGTCCCAGGGCTTGCTGTCCTGGTGTGGCACAGGGGTGACCTGAAATTGTCCTTCACTTGTTCAGGGATGTAGAGAGACACAGAGAAGGAGGCTGGTGAGAACTGATTGCTGCTTTAGAGCCATAAAATCCAGGCTGGTGGATGTGTTTGCTTGTGTGTAGGTAATGCTAAGTTATAATAAATTTACTGCTTACACCTGTAATATGCATGTTGGGTTCAAATACCAATCTGTGCCCTCCTGCTGCTCTTCCCCTCTGCTTCACAGCCTGTTCCTTGATCCACCTCAGCACTGCTGAGGGTGTAGGGGTGGGAGCCAGTAGGTGGCAATGTGTGACCAGACATGGGCAGCCATCATGTTTTATGATTTTTGGTGTTTTGTGGGGTTTGTTTTGTTTTGAAGCCAGAAACTTCATTTTGATATTGCGAGAGCTGTTGTGGTACTTGTAAGTTGCTGGTAATAATGGCAGTGGTAACTTCTAAGAGTTCATTTGGGAAAGGTATAACAGAGTACAAAAGGACCTATAGCTAGGTTCTGCAATGTGTTATTATTGCCATACAGGAACCAATGCCTCACATTTAGACCGAAAAGAAATAGGCCCTTCTCAAAGACACATGTGTTCCAAAAATAAAGCAAGATATTCAGCTGGATCTCAGTGTGAGAGGGAAGAGAGATGCATGGAAAGGAGCTGTATTCACTGAATGTTTAGATCCCAGTGCAAAGAACAGTTCTACTCCCTGAAGCAGAGAGGAGGTCTTCCAAGGGAAGAAAAGAGAGCACAGTTCCCTCAATGTTTATTTACTTCTTTGTTCCTTGTTTACTCAGGAAAAAGAACTCTTCTGCATCAGTTTATTCAGATGAGATAGGAAATAGAAGCTCCCCTTGACTACTGAAGATAACTGTTTCTTACAAGATGGACTTTGTTTATGCCAGTCTCCAAGTTCTCATTTTCTTTCTTTTTCTACATCACTGTCTGCCCTTGGTCATCCTGAACCACTCTGGCCCCTCCCCTTTGCGTCATTCTTGCCTGCCTGCTGTTGCAGTTTCTCTTCCATCTTCCTTTCCCCCTTGCTGTCTGTTGTTCTTACCTCTCACCATCCTCCTGATTGTTTTTTCTACCCCCTCTGTTGCTTCCTCCACCCTCTGTTTGTTTTTTCTCTGGGGCCTTTCTCCCTCTGTCTGGATTCTCTCCCTTTCATCCATCCCACTGCCCTTATTTCCGCTTTCTCCCCACTCTGCTTTTGTTGCTCAGGACTAGACACCTGTGGAGTGACTTACAGGACAAGTGAAACCAGGCAGTCATGGGGCAGCAAGGAAATAAACACTGGGAAGAGACTGGGAGGTGGAACAGACTGATCTGTCTGTTGACATCACGCAGCAAGACCCAGTAGTGGGTCCTCAGCATATCCCTCCTTATTCTGTTGAAAAGTTGGCTGCCCTCTCTGTAAATAGCTGGTAGAGGTCTAGGGCTAGAAGAAGAAAGCACAGTAGGGACACTGTGGAAAGAGGTGGCGATGTTACTTATGACTAGGAGCTCCTTCTTATTGACAGCTGTCTTTGGAGGAAGGTTTGTGCAGCTTGGTGGGAGAGAAGCTCTTGTAATTCCAGCTTTTATGGAACAAGAAGTAGAAAAAGAAGAGTAAGGGAGGTTCAGTGCCATAGAGCAGGTGCTTGCTTCTTGCTCAGAATTAAAAATAAATCATCTTTAAGCCCTGATACAGGAGAAAAATTGTCAGCTCTTCCTTGTTATCTTTTTTTTTTTGAAGTTGGAACGAAGCCTGCAGTCTTAAGTGTGCTGAAGCATCACGTTTCTGAGAGACGAGTGACTTAATGAATTTCAGTAGAGCTGAAAATGAAAAAATAATTTGTGCAACTTAGAGGCATATCGGGGATGAGTAGTCTATGCACAGCTGCTCATTGTAGCTGTGGTCACAGGATTCCCCTGTGTCTGGGGTTTTTGTTGGTGAGCCCCTGCTGGAGTTCTCTTTATTTACCAATAACTGAGTCCAGCTTTCAGTTATGTGGTGGTCATCTCATGTCTTTGTATGTGGAGGTGATTTACCAAGTGAAGTTTTACTCCCCTAGTTGTATGTGACTACATTTCTAGCTGGCATAGGCATCTCCCTACATTTGTTATTTTGTGGAACTTCTCTTCAAACTAGAAAGACAAAACTCTTGGCACACAGATAAGGCTTCTTCTTCTCTAATAGCTTCCAAGAAGTCCACAATTGATTTTTTTCCCCTACAGATACCCTTGAACTTGCTACATATGACCTATGACATCTTCATGGTATCTCGGTTTTAGACCTTGTTCAGTAGCTATGTGAGACTGAACCTTATCAAAGCTTGAGAGAAGTCCGTGTTGCTGTGGGTAGCCCAGCAACAGCGCACAGCCTTGACTTGAGTTCTGTGTGACAGAGGGTATGCCAGGAAGTAGAAGCTCCACCTTTCACATCAACTCTCGCATAGAAGATCGGAACAAGAAGAGGCTTGAACTGGTGTATTACAGCCAATGAGTGAAGGTTTATCAACTTTTTTAATCTCAGTGATCAGCTGTGACCATTAAGAGACCAACAGCATTCTTTGCAAGAACTGGAACAACCGTCCAGGTTTCCTACAGATTACAGTAGAAGTAAGTGTGTTCTCCCTAGGCCATAACCCTTGCGTTTCAGTTTGGTGTTCTCTGTTCTTTGCTATTTCCTCTTCTAAAGAACTAAACTGAGGTAGCTGCATTTTCTCGAAGTGGCCAGATACCAGCAGTAATCAAAGGCATCACAATACGTAGTTTGGCTAGTGGCAAGTATTTTAAATACTATATTGGGAATTGATAGATTTTATTCATTGTTAGAACCTTATTTACTGTATTAAAAAAAATAATCTGTTTCCTCTTGCTCTGAAGAAAATCCACTGGAGTGTAAAAACTGTGACAATTGATATAGACTCCAGTGAAATGGTTTGGCTGAAAGCAGAAGATTCATGACTTCAGCGCACTTTGGAATAGCCTCCAAAACACCATTTCTGTACTTCTTTACATTCGCCACATGAGGGACAATGTGGTCGTGTCTCCTAGGTACACAGTAGCAATTCTAAATCTGTTGGATTATCCACACTTTGGATGAGATACTATTTTGATAGCAAGGAGTTTAAACATTGCCTTCTCAGGGACCGAGATTTTACTGTAGAGACTGATTCTGCTCACTCTGTCTGGTTTGATGGGTACAATGCAGACTGAACAGAACCAGCCTTTCCAGCTCCCTTCAAAAACAGTGATTGAACAAAGAAAGTTATTTTGAAGAATTAAAGATAAGCACTAAAAGAAACCATCTTTTTCTGATACGTAGTAGGACCAATAAATATAGCATTTTGTAGGCTGGGTTTTTTTCCCTTTGAATTTGTATAGATGTTAAGGTGTTAAAGATTCCACATTCTGTGTTGTGTGACAATAAAAACTCTATTCCATTATCTCAGTTCGTAGTGTTTAAGGGCACCCAGCTGTGAGAGATGCAGCCTGCCTTGGAGGTACATGACCCTTTTTTTCTTTTTTTCTTTAAAGATATATATGATTGTGTCCTAAAATACTCTACCTGTGATGCCTTTATGTTGTGGAGCTTACTGGTACAATACAACACTTACCTGTTTTCCTCGGATGTAGGCTTTAATTGTAGTTTCTAGTAAATCATTTTGGTATTGCCCTTACTTTCTAGCTGGCATCCTAAAACTAAGTGACCAAAAAGTAGACCTGAAATAAATGTGAACCTCGCTGAAATAAATGTGAGCCTTTCCACAGAAAGGGCTCTAAGGTGGAATAGAGGTGGGAAGAGAAGACAGGAGGGAACCACGTTTCAATAAATATGCTCACTTTGGCATTTTCCATCTCACTCTGGGTTATGTTGACTTCTGCCCTTTCAGATTTGAGCCATTGTAACCTGCTGTATTTCAGAAGCCTTGCTGGACTGTGAGAGAGAGGATTTGGCCAGGGAAGCAGGTGCCTTGTTCATCTTTACCTTTTATTGTTCTGGCAACCCTCTCACGGAGCAGTTGCTGTCTGATGATGTTTAGAAACAAGGTGGTTTTATTACTGTAGGCATATAGGCTCTGGTTGGAAATTGGCATTGAGAGGTGGTGAAGGCAACTGTGCATCTCTTCCCTCTTGTGCAGCCCCTTGCTTGGGTCTAGGGAGGGTCTGTCCCTTGCAGAAATGCTTGGCGATGAAAACAGGATTTCACAGCACAGGGAGCATTGGTTTATGGCTCTGTGTATAGTCTCACAAGGGAACACTGTTCAATAGGCTTCAAAGTGATTCAGCCATGGCATAACCGTGGCTGTGGCCACATGTAATATAGCCTGTAGCTCTTTAAAGAGGATTAGCCTTAGATCAGGGACAGCATTCATTGCTGGATTTCATGTAAAGTAGAATATGCTAATGAAATGGAAATGTCTACAGCAAACATTGCGTAATATTGTAAACCTCAAAATTGAGCATTGTGTCTTGATATCTCTGCTGGAAGTCAAACATTCGTATTCTGTTTGTTACTTGAGGAAAAACTGAAGTTTGTAATATCATCAGAAGCTCTCTAGGGTAAATTAAGATCTAGTTTGCAGTTTCACAAGCAAAGTTAAAAAGATAACAAACATTTGAAGGTAGATTTCACACGCTGTTGAATGCTTTAATGATGTCATAGCTCTCCAACACAGACAAAATCCACCACATCTTAAAATATCTTCATTTGGGTTTTCTGCAACAGGCATAGGCTTGGTTTGATCCTGTGTTCCCTCCCTGGCTGTCCTTGTGTTGCTTTAAACACCATGTTTGGGCTTACAATAGTTTCAGCACCAGTCCTGCAGAGACACAGTATTTCTAACGTGTTTCTGAGCCATTTCATCTTTTTAAGGCACTTTCTGTCTGTACATCACCCTCAGTTGGCAGTCCAGTAGGCTTGATCTGGCTCTCCTATTTCAGTTTTACACCAGCCTTTTGAATGCTTGAAGTTTAATATTGTATATATGTAAGAAAAGCTCCCATACTTCAAGGGAACCTGCGATTCAAACTGTCTGACTTGAGATGATGTCAAAGATTTTATTTGCAGAAGGTCATGAATGTCTCTCAGAAAATTGTTTTAGTGGGAGCACTGGGAAATCACTGGCCACTTCTGAAAGTCTGTTTTGTTGTTGCATGTAAAGGGACATGTTCTTACTGTATTAATGCACTGTAGGTAGTTTATTAAACCTAGAATCATCTTTATTTTTAATGTCATGTCTTTGTAAGCTTCACAGGGAATTTGTTACACTGATACAAAGCTGACTCAGTGCCTGAACTTGAAACCTTTGCCCGTGGAAGCATTTAGAACTGCTATGGGTGCTTTCCTTCTCACACAAGTAAGCAGGCATTCATGTGAGGCTCTGTCTTACCAGCCCAGCGGTGTGTATTTGTGGCCTGGGGTTTGATGCCCACGCAGCACATTCAGACAAATGCTAGATATAAAATACATTGAAAGACATTATATACCCTGATGGGCCATTTTGCTTTTGTGTACTTACAAGTGATGACTTGAAGTGCCTCATCCCAGTCTGCTGGGGGATAAAAGTCCAAAGAAAACCTTTGGGAAGAAGATCCTTCTGGCCCTGTTTTCAAAATGTGTGCTTTCATTACTTAGTAGTTTTTTCTCTCCCCACAGCTCTGTGTCTTAGAATTTTGTTGTTCTGGGATTTATTTTTTATGGTGGAGGATAGGATGGTTTTGTTGTGGTTTTTTTTTTATTTTGCCGTTTGGAAGGGTATTTTTCTGTAGACATGGAGGGTGGTGTTACATATTCATGAAAGAGAAGTCTTTCCAGCCCCTGCTCACAATGACAAAGACTTAGCTGTTTCACACAGCAAGCTGACTGGAATTGTGTGGGGCCTGCCTGACCAGATTAGAGCAAACAGCAAGCTTATTCCTCAAGTCGTCAAGCCTCCCCTTCCTAACAATTTCCCCAATTGTCATTTTGACAAGGCTGTCATTAGGTGATGGCTTCTTTTGGCCATTTTCAGATAAAGATAATTTCCTTAACTTCCATTTTATTTGACAACAAGTAGTTTGGGAGAGAAAGGAAGTGCTTCAGTAGTTTATGGATTAAGGGTTTGTCACTTCAAAGGCATCTTTGATCTAAAAATATGTGCTGTACCAAATTCATTATGTCTTTTTTTTTTTTTAAGAACTTTCTAATTTATTGATCTGCCCCTCAATTATTCCCTTTTTTGCATCCCCTAGTAGTACATAAGATAGCAATGGCGAGGGGAAGGCACCCAAATGGCCTCTCTGAAAAGTCATGACCAGGGCAAAACAACAGGTGCTTTTGTTTGGCACCCGGTGCTGGCTCTGTCGCAGATTGGTTTTAGCCAGAGGTCCTGCCTGCTCTTCCCATGGGAGGGGTATACAGCTGGGTGTAGGGCTCGGTTAAGAACTGGGGGACAGAGAATACGTTTCCTAAGGAGTGGCTTATTTCATGTTTTGTATTTGTCTGGGTCACTCCTCTGGTATAAATGAATGGCCTAAAACCACGGATCTAGGGCAGTGAGCATTTAGCAAACTGGAGATGGGTTTTGATTCCCCAGTACCCTCTTCTGCCAGCTCCATGTGGCAGTTGTCATGGGTTTATATGGCTTTCTGTGGGTTATGTCTCCCCTCACCTGCTGCCCCGCTGGGACCCTACACCCTGACTGCTCCCTACAAAAATGCTGACAAACGACTTTTTCTGATTAAGGGTAGTTTTGAAGTCAAACTCTGGAGCTCCTTTTTTTTTTTTAATAGGAGTATAGGGGTAACTTTACTGAAGCTCTGTTTTGTGTCTGTGCTGTACTAAGAAATCGCAAACCTCATTCTAACAAACAAAACCAGAAAAGTGCTTTTCCTGGTCTGTTTCCGACTTAAATGCTCTTCCAGAAAGCACTTAGCTCAGCTTTGGAGCAGGCAGGTGCAGTGGCTGTTGAGTATTTTGCTTACCTGACCCCATGTACCCGAGGAGGCATGCTCAGAGATGGACTTGATGATCCTTATGGGTCCCTTGCAGCTTAAGATATTCTATGATTGCTAAGTGCAGGTCTGCCGGCCAGTTTCTCTTTGGCGCTTGTTTGCAGTGTTGCAGGGAGAGCAGGATGTGGTGGGGGTTTGAATATGGATCAAGAGCTGGGCTTTTGCAATGTCTGCCTTAGCTGTGTCAGGCACTGGGCTTCATTTTGACCCCCTCCTCTGCTTTTTAGGACTGACAAAACTCTGTTCTTTGCTACAGCAGTGTAAATCTGTTGCGTAAGCCCATTACACTAGCCTTATGCAGGCTTAGCTGATGCTAGGATTTGTTCTGAATTAATATTAATATCTGTTCTACCTAATTACTTCAGCTTTTTCTGTAATGTTACCTCCATATTATACCCAGCCGGCTAACCACCTTCTTGCTGCTGGAGGCTGTTCTTGATCCCATTTCTAAACAGAAGCACTTCTGCTTCAGCTCTGGCTGGGGTAGCTGTGCAGAGGCTGGCTTTTTTTTTCCCCCTTTTGCCTGCTAATTGGCTGAGACCACCAGAATTTGGAGGACACAGATGTCACTGATAGTTTGCCTAGGGAGCACATTCATGCCCATCTGTTGCAGTCTAGAAGGCTGTTCATATATCCACAAGGCCTTCATTTAATTCTTGTCAGAAAGTAATGTAAATCCAGTTTACCTCAGAGGTCACAGCCAAGATTTATGCCAATGAGCCCCCTGCAATTTACACACACTGTAGTTGTATAGGATGAAAAGAAAGCCTTTCATGTTGGTGCATATTAACAAGAAAGCTTGCCTTAGGAGAAGCTTTTTGATTGAGGTTCTTCCTTATTTTAATACAGCCAATGCCAGTTGGTATATCCAGCTTTACCAAAAGAAAACATCTAATCTTTAAGCCAGGGAAGTAAACGAAATGAATAAATAAATAAATAAAGCCCCTAGCAAATCAATTTTTTTCTTTTAAAACATCTTTTCTCTTTCATGTGGCAAAGCCTCTGCGTACTGAAAAGAAGGGTAAATGCTGTAGGAAAACATAAGCATGTGTGCATTGAAATAGGAAACTGAATTTGCTTTCAGTAGAAGATGATAGTAACTCAATCACTGAAACATTTGCTAAATTGTTGTAAGCATGTTTTCTTTTTCTGGTGGTTTTTTTCCCCTCCCCCTCAAGCTGCCAAGTCTGAAAATAAAGTTTAACCTGTTATTTTTGACACATCTAATGGGGAGGACTCCAGAAGCTTTATGTGCAAATCCACAGGAGGGAGAGCAGCTGAAGATGCTGTGCGATGTGCATGTTCCCTGTTACCTACTGAAGAAACAAATGCCAGCTTCAATGTTCGTTCACTTTTCTAGGGACAGTCTTTTGCAAATTTTTCAGTCTCCCTGCAGAAGGCAAGGGGACACAAAATACCATAACAGGGAGTGAAGATGACACCATAACTCAATCAGCTTCAGGAGGTGGTTGCAGCTAGAATAGGTCCAGCACTACCTCTGTGTTTCACCCCTGTCCTCCTTGTTTGTCAGGAGACTACACCATCTTAAAGAGCCCCCCTAAAAACCAGTCTGGCTTCGTTGACCTTAGTGAAGCCATGTGTAGATAGGCCACAGTGCAGCATGAGAGTTCTTTATTAGAACAAGAAAACTGGATTTCACAGAGTCGGAGGCAAGGGTTCCTACCTCAGCATACACAAAAAATGCTGACCCACCACATGGTGTTGGCGTGGCTAAAGTGTATGGGAAAGCCTGTTGAATTAGGCTGGAGGGAAAATCTAGAACTGCAAGTGGTGCAGATACTTGAATTGAAAAATAGCTGTTAAAAAAGAAATGCTTTTAAGTACTTTGGTTATTAAAGTTGCTTGTAAGAGCAGGTGCTGAAAAGTAGCACACAAAGATTGATCAGGATGTGCCAACAAGATTACAAGGGGGTTTCAGTGTTGGGCACCTCTGCTTTTTGAGGCCCAGTGTAGTTTGAGAGTTTCCTTTCATTTATACCAGCTCTGCTCAGAGGGATCCTCCTCCCTTTTCCTCCTTCCTTTTCCCTAGTTTGTCAGGCTGGTGGATTTTACTGTGGCAAACACGTTCAAATGTTACAGGCATGAAAGTCAGTATCATTTGCCTGGGTTCATAATGACCGGAGTGGTTTGGGATTAGGAGGGAGGAGAGCAAGGCATCGAAATGAAAACAGGGCCCAGATTCTAAGTTCCAGTGTAGCACTTAAAATAATTAAAATGTTTATTTGAAAGTCAAAACAGCCTCAGTCATAAATAACTATCCATTCCTTGATTGATTGTGTCGAGTCCCAACTGAGAGCTCTGGGAATAAGGTTTATTTGCTCCCTGTTGGGATTAATCCATAAATGTAGTCTCCACATGGAACTCATCAGGTCTTTGCTTCCTCTTCATTAGTCTCCCTGGAACTGGAGGGTAGCTTGAATAAGATGAAAATTAGGATAATATATTTTCAGAGAGAAAAGGTCTGGTGATCTCTAATTTGTGTTTCAGGACCATAATGCTGTGGAAAATTTCACAAATGATGTTCTCTGAGAAACCAATGCTTGTTATGCTTGCCATATTTGAAGTTTGAATGCAGCCATTACATCTTCTTTTTCTAAAAGCCTCCAAAGCTAATTGCAGTCTTAAACTAGCTAGATTGACTCCCAGGCTTCCTTCTATCCACAGTAGAACTTACAATTCCTTTCTCTTGACAGATCTTTTGGTCTGCTAGCCCAAGGGCTCTGAAATGTCACAGTATGGCCCATTTCTTATTAAAGAGATCATTTCACTGTAGCCCACCCAATTCCTCCCTCCCTCCCTCCCACTTGTTCTGAACCCCAACCCTGACTAGAAAGCAACCACAAAAATATATTTTCTCATCCCCTGAGACCTCTGTACATTTTTTTTCATCATATTTGATGCAAGAAGTTATTTTAATCCAGGCTCCAACCAGAAATGGTACAGATAGTTTTTCATCATTTCTGTTTTAAAGTATCTGATGATTACATCAACCATAAAAAACCTACTCTGTGTCCAAAGCTGGTGTAAAGGAGCTTTCCTGTCACTAAAAAATGCTTGTCTTCAATCTGATGCAAAATTGGTTTTATTATGTTTTGAAAGTGGTAGCTACAGCATTTGTTTGTGTGCCCTTAGAAAGCATTTTTGCCTAGATTGTTTTGCAGCATATCAAGCTGCAATTTTTATCACTTCAAAACTGTAGTCTCCTTAAAGTACCATTTGTTAGGATTTTACGGTACTTTAAGCAAGCTAATTAGCAAGCATTAAGAGGGTTCTAAAGGCCTCTAGAAGTTTTTGCTAGTTCTGCTGTTTGGCTTTAGTCTCAGGTCCTGCATTTGCCCCAGGTCCGTAAGCTGTGTGCTTGGTTATTTTCACATCCCAGCTGTCATTCAGTGCTACAGCTGTCACAAAACACAACTTAGAAAGTGACATCTGTGTAAAGGATGCTGCTATAGTTTAAAGCTCTTTGGTGCATTTTAAGCTGATTTTATGATGCGAGTCATTGTCCCTAGTGATGGGTCTCAAAAGGCTACCTTCCTTCTGAGTGCTAATGTACAGTTTATTGCACTTTTCTGTATGGTTCCAGCACTTTGTTGCTGCTGCTGTTGTAAATCATTATTTATTACTTTAGGTGTCCTTGCTGTTTATTCAGTTCTTTGGAAAAATGTACTTGAAGAAAAAATTATTGCTTGCTGACATTCATATATCACTGTTACAGATCTGGCAGTTTCCCGGTGAGTTAAATCTTTACAATCCTAGGAAGCCAAGTGCTGTACTTCTACACTAATTTAAGCTACCCCACTAAGCCCCGTCAGTTCTTTGTGAAACTGGCAGTCTGTGTGGCTCACAAAGCCACGGGGCCCTCCTGCTTACAGTAAAGACCCAATGTGATCTTCCAGTCTGTAGCACTGCAGCCTTCCAGCCTTTCCATGAGCTGGGTTAAAAGACTATTTTTGGGCTCTGGACTGCAACATAGATAAGTTGGAACATGTCTGTAAGCTCCCTTGGGTGCTTTCAATGCCATGTTATTTTTTGTAAAGGCAAGTATCTCAGCACTTGTTTGCTTTAGAGCATCTTCATAGAAAATTGTATTTGTGAGCACATCTTTACCAGGGCTGTGAGGTGGCAGTAGAACACAGGCTTCTTCCAACATGGATCTGCGTGCTCGTGAAGCAGTCTCCTCCACTCAGTCGGACTAATGTTTGCAGTGAATCTGAGATATGTGTGTATGTGCTCAGTGGTTACCGGAGAGGACTCCCTAGAAAACGAGATTTTTAAGAAATCAATTACACAAAGGAATGAGTCAGGGCCAGATGGCAGGGATGCTCCATCCCAACCTGGGAGGTACTCATGGGATGGCCGCACACTCATTCCCACAGGGCTGGGTAATCAGATAAATCAATTAGCAGATGTCAGTGCAGTTAACAGAGCAAGCAACACGACCATAGGTGTGTTACTGTGGTTATAACAGTGGGGGCTGCTTTTCTTTTCCTCAATGGATAACCAGCAATGGGATCAGCTTTTCTAGACCTGGCAGGGTAGGAGGAGAGGACTCTGCTTTTCCTGAGAGTCTGCTTTCTGGGTGTTGTCACCAGGTTCAGATGTCTGTCCTTGCTGATCCAAGGTCTTAGGGAGAGGGGACTTCTGTGAACTAGGATGTGGACTAGGACCTTGTACTGCAATTACAGTACACCTATCAGTATGGTGGCCTTCTTCTGGAATGATCTTTGTCATTGACAGATAGTTCAGCTGTATCTCCTGGGAGGACCTGGACTATGCTGTAGCTGTGTCTCCAACCCTGTCTCTGGCCCCATCTCTTTTTACTCCTGATGGAAGCCCCTAAACGGGCCCTGTGCCTGGTCCATCCCTTTGCCATGCGGGGGGTGATCCCAGCACCCCATTACAAGCACCCAGCTACATTCACGTGGCTCAAACCCTGTGGAGCGATGCTCTCTGTGGTGTGGTCCTGCTCGCTCTTACTTGGAGCTTACATAGACTTGGAGCTTACATAGATGGAGAACCCTTTCTGGGTTTTCCTTCTGCTTTGTTTCTCAATGTCCTGTACCAGGGTGGGGGGAAGAATGCTAGGAGAGGTCTTCAGCTATAAATTCCGCATTTGTGGTTTTCTTTTAACTTTGCCATGCTTAGGAGTTATGTTCTTGGACTGTGTTGAGACCTGCATGTACACCTGTTTTCTGGAAGCAGCTCTAAATCCTCTCAGAGGAAGGCATTTGTAATACAAAAGTGATTGGAGAAAAGGAAGGTAGAAATACCGACTTGGGCAGAGATATGAAGGGGAGGAAAAACAGCAGAAATGCTACCTCAGTGTTGGGGGGATGGGAACTGAACCTGAGTGCAGACTTTAACCTGCTCTCCTTAGAAGAACCCTGACCTGTATTGTATATTTTATTTGATTGTTCTTCCTGGTGAGTTAATGTTTTAACAGTTGGTAGGCTGAGAGTTGTAACCACAGCAATGAAACCTGTGCTGTTCCTCAGAGCACTTTGTCACTATATGGGCTTCTTATTTATTCATATGGTGGACATCTCACAGGCCCTGACAAAGTTGACTTCACAGCACCTCAGGTTTCTAGCTGTCCATTGGGAGGCCCAGACAAAAGGCCCAATCTCAGATGGCATCTCTGTTGCTCTCTCATGTGTCTGACAAGGAGAAATGAGGCACGGCATACATGACTTAGCGTTGCCAGGACATCAACAGCAGACCTAAGAACTGAAGCTAGCTCCTCTGTATCTCAGTCTGGTGCTGTACTCTAGAGACTCCCTACATAGGGAGTTGGACTTGATGATCCGTAGGGGGTCCCTTCCAGCTCAAGATATTTTATGATTCTATTCTGGGATTCCAGTTCTTAACAGAGGATGGTTTGTACCCTCCAGAACATGAAGGCTACAATCTGCTTTTGCATCTAATTGAATACTGTGCCAGGACCTTTTTGTGCTGCGCTTCGGAGTGCGTCTGGAGTAGAAGGAAGCCCTGCCAAGGTGCTCCATGGTGTGGATTGCAGAGAAAGAATTGACACCAGCAAAACACCACTGCAGTGACAAATCCTAAGCCTCAGATGCTAGGAAATGTTGAGCATTTAACAGTGTTAGTCTAGCTGATCTTTTGCTTGTCCACCCTGCTCTCCAGTTGCTCTTTATGTGCCTGTGTTCCTGCCCTCAGTCTCCCCGTTATGGCTGCTTTTTAAATTTCTTCTTTCTCTGATATTTGTCTGCAGAGTCAGTCACGGCCCTACTGACGAGCTCCTGCCTCCAGGCTCTTCACTGATGAATCCCATCTTTTGCCCTGCTCCACCTGCCCTTCCATGGCAGGCTCTCTGATCCTCTCTGCTTTCGCATGAGTGCATCTCTTTTGCCCTCTGCTTTTCAATCTGGCAGCTTGCTCTTACTTGGTGCCATTGAGAACACAGGCTGTCTGCCACCAGCTCTGGGATCCAATGATCCCAGAGCTGCAACAGAAAGGAAAAAGACTGTTTGGAAGTTTAGCTGCTGAAACGTAAGCCATTTCTAACAGAGAAAACTGTGTCTGTATATGTGTTCCTTTGTACTTCCCTTCCTATTTCATAGCCTTACTGTTTCCCCAATTTTAGAAATGTTTTCACAGAAGCTGTGTTTCTGACTACGTTGCTTCAAACTGTGGGGGTAGTTTTCTAAGTGAGACCATCACCAAACTGGTGGAAAAAACCTCCATTGTTTATTTTGTGCCTCATTTTTGAAAGCTGCTTGACTGTTTTGGCAGATGCTGAGACGGATACCTGGGATGGAAACTGTAGGTTTTTTTCCTGCATTGCCTTTGGCAATGTCCTAAGCACCTGAAGGACTTGCAGTGGAAAAAGTATGGCAGGCCAGACACCTGGATGAATGTAGAGAGCTAGCCTTGGATAGAAGCAGTCCAAGCAGACGATGGCAGACTTCTGCTACTAGGGACTTTCCCCAGAATTACTGCAGTAACTAGAATGGGTTTGGTGTTAGTACCTCACACATCATGTGCAAGTTGCTCTACAGTGTATGCAGAGCCTGTGCCTGGCTACTGCCTGCTGACCTCCTCAGTCCTGAGCTGCGGGTGTTCGTGGGTGACCCTGCCCCAAAGGGTGCTCAGCAGCACCCAGGCAATGCCGGTGTCAGCAGGGCTTCCCGAGGGTGGGGGCATGAGGTGGGCAGCCTGGGGAGGCGGAGGGACGATGTTGATGCGGGAGGTGGGAAGGAGAGGTTATCAGGTTTGGAAAGGCTCCTGAGAGCTGATCTGATTGTGGGAGACCTGGCTGTGACAAAAAAAACCCCACACTTGTGTATGTTTGGTAAGATGGTCGAAAGCCCCAGACCCTTCTGTCTGTCACAGAGCTGGTGAAGCTGTCATCAGCTCCAGTGCTCGTCCTGTGGGCCTGTGGCTTTGTGAGGTGAGCTCCTGCTGCATGCTGCAGCATCAGTAAAAAGACTTTTCATTCTGGTGGGTTCCTTCAAAGACCATTTTTGCTCCACTATCTCAACCAAACCGTGGTAGGATGCCGTATTATTGTGGCACGAGTGGGGCTAGTAGTGTGAAAGGAGGTGAAAGTAATGTGCTCCCTTGCCCCGGGGTAAAAGACCCTGTGGTCTGGTAAATGCATGCAGCATCCTCCATGAGTTCAGAGCGTGCACGGCTCTGCCATTCAGTCCTGGCTAACAGTGTGCGACAGCCTGAGCCTCCAAGGTGCAGGGGGCTTCTGCCCAGCCTGGTTAGTCACTTTCCTGCTTGGGGTTTCACAGCTCCATTGAAGAGCCCATCCTTTCTCTCTGGTACCTCAGAGATGCTCGCCTCACACAGTTTGTCACTGAGACCCTGCAGTAATTTCACACACTCCTCTAATAAAGTCCTCCGAGGCTGTCATGTATTTTCATGTATTTCCCCTATTATTTCTCCCTGCTTGAGCCTTTCAGATAATTGATGATACTTTAGTTAATCATTTTCCCCCTCCTTTGTTCGCCAGGTACCTCAGCCTTGAAGGGATCCTTTTCATTTAGAATCCGTGTCTTCTCTTAAGTAATTGATCACTGTGCACCCGGGGACACCCAATTCACAGCCGAGTGGGATCAGCCTTCATGAATAACCAAAATGCCGTGGCCATGCTGCTGCAGGAGTGCAAGGGAGCTCTGGACGCGCTCCTGTCGGCAAAGGCTGACGCGGGCGAGGAAGTCGAGCGAGAATACCGGAGGTGCCAAGGTGAGGTCCCCAGGAGAGGCAGCAGGACCACGGCAGCAGCCACCGGTCCTCAGCCCTGCCCTATTTTTCTTCTCCCGGCAGATGAGTGTTTAAGAGATGCCTGGATTTCGAGGCCATGAATGGGATGTGGGCTACAGGCAGGCAGGGAAAGAAGTCCACTTTGTTGCAGTGAATTGCTGTCAGTTCTAATTTTAGGCTTCAGTAAACATGAGGCTGTAAGGAACAGTTTAGTTTGGGAAGAACAATGCCCAAAAGTTTGCTGATGCACATAAATTTCAGTTATTAAAAAAAAAAAAGAAAGGAAAAAAAGGATGCAACTTCTGAATAAGGGCACATATTTCCTTTCCTTTCATAGGAACTGGGGGAGGGCCTTTTCTGTTTGTCAGCTTCTCCTAATATATTAAAGAGCTCATTGCCTGAATCTTTATCTTGTAAAATGTGTGTGACCTCTATAAGTGGTGTCCAAAGGAAAAAAAAAACCTTGCAATATCCCTCCTGAAAGGAAAATCTATGCCGGCTAATGGCTGGAATAAATAACCGGGAAAGGAAGCAGTAGTTAGCGAGAGCTGTAATAGAAAGGTTCTTCATTTGTTTTAATGCTAGCATTACCTGCTGGAAACCAGCATTTATTTTGGTATTGTCATGGTGCTTTGAGAGTGGTTTGTAAAAAAAAATATTATTCCTTAATTCCAGTGGAAATCCAGTTCATGTCAATCATGAAAGGATAAATAGAATTGGTTTAGTTTTCTCTAGATTCAGACTTTGAGGGCTACATAACTTCATTGCCACAGCCTTTCTATTCATGAAATAAACACTGCATTTGAATTGCTGAACTTGTTCAAATTACATCTTTTCTGTACAGGATAGGGAGTTATGTACTTCTTTCTGCCACACAGAAAAATAACTTCAGCAAGTACAGAAGAATATAGTAAAGGATGAAGGTGAAATTTCTAGAGGGAAGAACAAAGGCATTAGCAAAAAACTACGAAAAAATCTGTTTATGTACAGGTTTTCCTTTGCGTGACACATCTGCAGTACTGTCCGTTTTCCAGTTTAGTGTTAATAATGTTTAGTTTTGCTTTGCATGAATGACTCGGCCATAATGTTAATTTGATCTTTAAAATCCTTTGTTTGTCTCGGAGCACAGAGCCGTTGAGAATATGTTTTTCCAACCATCCTTGTTCTTGCTGGGAGGTCAGCTGCCTTTTTCTGAAGCACCTAAGTCTGTTTGCGGTGGAGGGTGGTGTATAGGTTTCTGTTATGGATACTGGAAGATTTTTCTCTTCTTTTTTTGTTTTCAACAAAGGGTACTTTGTTTCCTCATCACAAATTCTTTTAAGTTTTATTATGGCTCCTTAGAATAGGCTCTTGAACTCCTAATCAGGTAGTGCTTTTTTCCCCTCATCCTCCTCCCTCCTTTTCTCCTATTAAATACCACAGAGTATGAGAAATAATCAGTTTAGTTCCAGATAAGGTAAATCAGTGGCCTTATAATCACTCAATTAGACATGGTCCTTCAGGTAAACTGCTTTAGGAAAT
Source organism: Falco rusticolus (assembly GCF_015220075.1). Taxonomy (NCBI): domain Eukaryota; kingdom Metazoa; phylum Chordata; class Aves; order Falconiformes; family Falconidae; genus Falco; species Falco rusticolus. The sequence continues at coordinate 103,968,767 of NC_051187.1, forward strand.
GAACGATCAGAGCCTGAAGTGATGCTCAGACTTTTCCGAGGACCGTGTTCCCATCAGCTGAAAGAAAAATACCCAGCAGCAGGGTGGTGACAGCAACATTAATAACTGCTGGGGCTCTCTACCCAGGGATGGCAGGGCCTCGCAGGTCGGCAGCTCTCTGCTTCGGGGAGACCCTCCCAGCACAGAGGTGGAGGGGGTTTCTTCGCCCCCCTCTCCTCCTTTGTTTGCCCCAGCTTTCTCAGACCAGGCGCAGGAGGAACTGAAAGTCAAATATGTATAAATGGTGGGGAGAGGAGGAGGAGTGCTTCTTTATCTCGCTTTAATAGAGGGGCTAGAATGGGTGTTAGATGGGTCTGGATTGGTTTTTTATTTCTTTTTAGGCTAGAAATCATTCCAATCAACTTCTGTGCCAGTTCAACCTTCATTAATTAATGAATTTATATTGCCTGTGGTGAGAACAGTTACCTTACAAGCTCTCTGTTACAACTCTTGTCCTGGGAGTTGGATTTTAGCTGAAAACCGCACGACTGTTCATAGGAGCTCCCCAACTGTTTAGTGTGGTTCTAGTGGATATTCTTGCAATACAACATCATTTTATTGTCATTATCACACTAACTGTGTTTGTTTCCATGCGGTGACAACTAGACATCACAGCAAGGCTCAAAGTGGTATCCTGCTAGGTTTGCACAAATATCCGATGCCAAAGATGACTGAAGGCTCCTAGATTGCCCAACCCTTCTGAAGATGTTGCCCTGGTTTCCTTTTCTAACCAGCTTTGTGGCAGTGACCACTGAAGATGCCTCTTTAAAAATCAAAGTTCAATATTAAATAATTTGGATGTATTCTTTATTCTATAGTGCATCAAGTAGAAGGGGCATTAATGTTATTTAAGGATAACATGGAAACAGGAACAAGAGGACAGCAGTAATACTTTTATGCTTTAGCAAGAATACCAATGTCTATGTTATCTCACTGGTTATTTTCATAGTTGCTGTCACTACTATTTTTCCTGTTTTAGTGTTATATAAGTAAGTGTGACTTCATGTGGAAAAGACAGAAGATGAAGGTAGAGAAAGAGACAGAAAGGCTGTCTGTGTAAGCATCCTGTTTCTCTAGATCCCTCCCCAAAACGTCAGTCCTGTGGGATCATATGGGGAAACATGTACTTGCTCTGACTGCCTTCAGGCTCCCCATCTTCCTTTGGAAAAGATTTTGGGAAGCTCAGTCTTCCTCGGTCTACACAGGGGCATGAATCCCTCTGTCCATCATTTTGTCCCCCTCATGTTGAGGTGGGTGTCCCTGCTGCTGTGCTGATTTTGCAGTAAAAGGTGTGAGGGTGGGAGCGTGACCTCCTCTCCCCTCCAGCTCTGCCACCTGGCCACCTTGCAACAACACAGAGAGCTGAGCCCCTCCAGACACAGCTTCAGAAGGACTGGGAAACGTGGCTGTGTGTGAAACTGGGATGTGTAATGGGAACGTGTGTCCAGAGCTGCAGCAACAAGTGAGAAAATGTGGGTTGGAAAAAGTGGTATCTTTTTAGAGGTGACCTTTTGGCAAAAGGGCCCTACATGTCCAACTTTCCACTTTTTCCTAGAAAAAAAATACCAGTAAATGCACTGTAATATGAGCATGAAATAGACTTTTTATGTAGTGCATGTTCTACAGTCATCCATAAAGGACTGATTAAAAAATATGTAGTAATACATTATTGCATTGCCTTGTTAAAGCAATGATGGTCCATTTCTGAGCAGGGCTTTTTCTGGGGATTAATGACCAGAAGGGGCTAGATCTGCAGCTGATGATCACCATTAACCCCATCTGGTCAATAATCCTTGTTAATCCACTTTTATTGGCCAGAGAGTCTGTCCAGCCAAGTGGTTAGCACAGCACAGCACACTCAGGCTGCAGCTTCATCCCTGCTTCAAGGAAAATTAAAATGTGGGCTGCAGCTGAAAGGAAGGGACAAATCCAAGCCCAGATCTCTAGCTGAGTGCTCCTACTAGCAGTTGCATCCTTAGTCGGTTCAGGTTGGAGACCTAACTGAAGCTGATGGTTATGTGGGAGGCGAAGGGCTGGCCCGGGGAGGGAGCAGGGCACGGGCCAAACTGTGCTCTTGCCTTGCAAGCTCTGGCACATTGCTGGAGGTTCAGGGGCCAGGTGTGGGAGATGGGAGTACTTTGCCCTCATTAAAAAAAATAAAATCTGTCTTTTGACTCCTTTGTGCTTGGCCTTTCCAGCTGGGAGGGAAGCTGTACTTTGGGTAGGATTTGGAAACCCTTGGGTGAAAGGTGTGAGGACTGGGGTTCCCATACGGCTCTGTACTGGCTGTGCCCGAGTAGGACCCATGCCTGGATGAAGGGCATCTTCTCCTCCTAGCTTATTTTTTAACTTCTGTTGCAAACTGCAAGAGAAGTACAAGAGCTCAGGCCAGCTCCTCAACTAGTGTGAATTACTTGGCTAAGCTGGCTTCAAAGAAGATGCATCAGCTTTGAACAGGGAATCTCATAGCCAGGCTTCAGCTGCTTTCTGCCACGCATCCATGGGCACTGCCATGTTAATAGCAGTTCCCAGGCACGTGGCTTAAACCATTTTGCCTTGCTATAGCAGTGAGCTCTCTTGTGTTGAGAGAAAGTGTCCTGTAGTCTACAGCTACTGCTCTGAGAGCATGTTGAGTAACTCAAGCCAACAACCTTTTTTTTACTGAATTATCTGTCAAATAATTATTCTCAAGAGCATATGCTGGTTATTCATTATATACCTTTAGATCTTTGTCTAATTGCTTTATGTAGTCTGGGTTTATCTCCCTGTTTGAATGTGGCTTTTTGGGCTGGCTCTGCCACCGTCAACAGCAAGCTCTCAGTAAGAGGGACAGGTCTTCTGTGCCGTTGGCCCCATTTGCTCTGCCAGGAGCCCTCTCCTCAATCAGGGAACAGATTTCCTCCTGTCTCTTGAGTAGCTCTTCACGCCCAGCCAGCCACCAGCTGGTATGACTTCCTGCTAAAAGCCTTTTTAATGGCTGATAGCTCCCATTTACCTGGAGGGCAGAGCAGTCAAGGGTAACAGATGACAGGCAAGCCTGAGGCTGGTGGCAAGAGCTAAGAGCTGGTAACAACTGGGAGAAGGTCTGTGAGGGAGGGGAGGTATGCTTTTTGCAGAGTATGTGCTCTGTTGTAAGTGTTGCGGCTGAACCCACTGCAATATCTTTACCTGCTCTTTGACCTTTTCAGCTTTGCTTCCTGAGGACTTGAGGACCCTTCTGGAGGAGGCAAAGGAAATGAAGTGGCCCTTTGTGCCAGAGAAGTGGCAATACAAACAAGACCTCAGCCCAGAAGACAAAACAAACCTGCAAGATATGATCAGCGCGAGGCTCCCTGATTTGCTGGTATGAACTACAACACACCTGTTGCATAAAACATCCCACTGAGGTGTTGAGGGTATGCAGAACCCTGGCAGGTAGTATCACCTGTGGGTTCAGGGGCTGGTTTTTTCTGCCTGGTGGCAGCAGCAGGTGAGGAACTGCTTGGCAAGCAGAGGTGAGCGGGTCCGTGTTGGGATGGGGTCGCTCACAAAGGCCAAAGGGCCAAAGTAGAGATGTGACTTCTATTTGTTGCAGTCCTCAGACGAGAGGGACCCAGAAGCTACACATAGTTTCCAGTTTTTTTTATTACAGTTGCTATGAAGCAACATGTGTGAATCAGTTTCCTTCTCCTTGTGAGACAGCTCATTTCCATGTCACCACTGCATCTTCCAAGGGAAGGAAAGTCCTGCCCTCTGCTGTCACTGCAACCAAGCTAAGGTTGTGAGATCAGTGGGAGCTCTGCCTCGGTGTTAGGCTTCTGGTCTGTCTGTTGGCTGTGCAGCTCGTGACGATGGGTGTGCCACACCATGCAAGGCTCTTTATTTGAGGTCTTGCTGGTACCTGCAGCTTTATGTGCTCTCCCAGCGCAGGGAAGATAAAATGGATTCAAGCGATAACATCTTGAGTGTGTCCAGGCGTTTGGCTGCTGCTGTGCAAGGAATAAAAGTGCCTAGATAGTAATCACAGAGACATCGCAGAGCAGAGGGCACTGCCTCTGCCTTGTCTAGACGTGACCCCAGAAGGTAAATAGGGATTGTCGGTGCACTGAGCACCTTGGAGAACAACCTTATTCATTGAAACATGCAGCGATGACTGCGACTGCATTTACATTGTTTCTGCTCACTGTCGTGCTCAGCCTGTGCTAGTCTGGGCACATGCTTTGTCCGTTCCTCTGCTTTCACAGGGCAGTTCTGTTTCTGTTTCCACTAAGGTAACGTTTACCTCTTCCCTGAAGAACTGGAATTATAAAAAACTAAAATGCCAAATGTTTACATAACATTAAAAAAAAACACCATGAATTTGAAAAGACTGCTGTGCCTTGTTTAATTCAGCACTACTAGGAGGCAATGAGGATTATTCACTTTAGTAGGGCTTGCACAATTCATCACCTACCTTTCTTTTTTCAAGAAAATTACTTTACAGGATCCCTTTGAGGACCAAAGCTGGCCAAAACCTAGGCAGGAAAGGCAAGAACTTAATGTGACTTCTCCTGTGAGTAAAGGATACTTGGCTGTGTGAGGAGTTGCAGGATCCAATAGGTGCTTGGGGATCCCATCATGTAAGGTGATGAATTTGAGTGTAAAGATTAGAAAGCAGCAAGAAATACGGTTGCTTTTTGATTTTCTCAGAGGTGTGTCAGACATGACTTGTAGCAAATAGAGGACTGCCTTTTCAACAGTAAAGGTAACATCTAGGCTAGTTATCCCTTTGGCAGGGCAGACAGAAAGTAAGGATGTGGTTTGTGAGGTTTTGGGTGTTTTTTTTTTACTTGCTGTAGTGCATGTCTGAAGCCAACACAGTCCTATTCCTCACGGGAAGGGGCAGTCTGGCCTGAAAATCTAGGGTTTGGGGCAGGGAGGTCTGGCCCTGCTGAAATCCTAGCTACAAAACTGCTGTTAACTCCAGGGTGGCCAAGAGATTTCACCTGCTTCAGAGAGAACCCTGCCCAAATAAAGCCAGCAAGTTTTGTTTGAGGAGGACAATTACATTGAAGAGCACTGAGCAATGAGAAGCTCAGAAAAGCCAACTGCAGGGCTGGGAGGTGTCAGCCGCAGCATCCCTTCGCCAGCATCCCACATTGCAGGGATCCTCATTTTCCTTGGGGAGGACAGGGAGTGGCTGCTTCTTGGGTATTTATTTTCTTTTTCTCTTTGGTGTGTGTGGCCTTAGACAGAAATTTATGGCAGAGGTTGACCTCCTTTACAATCCCCACACAGCTCTCTAACTTTGGAGCATTTGTCTGCTCTCTCTCAGGATAAACACCTGCAGTAAACTCCCTGAGAGACCTGGCTAGATGGGAGATTAATGTGGCTGTAATAGTGGAGCAGTGTTTGCAGCATTATGCCCTCTCCCCAGGTAGATGGATCTTTTCTGAGATGATACCAATTATTTATTGCTGAAACATCTGTTGATAACTGCAGCTGCCCTTGTTAAACAAAGCATATCATGGGGTCATAGACTATAGGGACCTAAAATCCTACTGCATGCTAGTTTTAGACTATTCACCAACACCCCCTGAAGTCCATTGGTTACCGTTGTCTTCAATGTTTTATCCTGCAGTTGAAAATACTTTGTAAACGTTGTGCTGCCTTTCCCCATGTGCTTTGAAGTATTATTTCATCTTCATCGGTAATTTATATTCCAGTGCCATTGTACCATGGGAAAAAGGGAAAACCTTTTTTGTTTTCCATTTAATTGTAGATAGACTGACATTTTGACCTGTATTATTAGTATTAGTCAGGAAAAGGGATTTTTCCCCCCCCTTCATCCATTCCTTTCCCCTCCACCCCCACCCCTTTTTTTAAAAAATAAAATTTCAAGGCAGAGCAAAGGCTTCTTCAGTTCTTTGAATAAAAAGCTGGGGGGGAAATGAGGCTGAAGAGAAGTGATTACAGTGTGATGAGGAAAGATAAAAGTCTGAGCAACTTTTTTTTTTTTTTTGGGGGGGGGAGTGGGGGCATGAAGGACAGAAGGATAATTTAATTCCCTAGAGGAAGAAAAAAAATAAGTCTTTGTCAATTTATTGTTCAGGAAAACTTTTAAAATTTTTCATCTCTGTTTATTTTAATTTGCCATTCTTAGAATAAGCCCATAAACCCTAATTCATTACATTTAAAAAGTGCTTTAAGATCCATGAATGAGAGGCGCTTCATTACCATAACACACTGGTGGTGTTAGGAGGAGACAGAGCTGGCTACCAGGGCTCACCACGAGGATGTTTTACTCTGCGAGTAGGCTGAAAAGCTCCATAAGACCAGCACAGTGAGTAAGCGGATTAGGCTTTGGCTTCAAGAGTTTGCCTTAGTGTTGCACTTTAAAAAGTGGGATACCCATTGCTGGCGGCTGCATGCTTGTTTGACACATCAAGAAGGCAAAGCCACCTGCACCTGCAGACTTTTAAAGTGCTCTTCTTTGCCTTTGCTGTGGGATGATTATTGCTTCTGCACACTGGCTGAAGGAGTAGGAAGGCATGGCAAAACCAGCTTGGTGGGGCAGGGGTTAGCGACGAGCCAGGCTTTCCTTGGCACACTCTCACTGCAGCATCAGTTCAATGGGAACCATGCTACTGCCAGAGCACGGCTCAGGACAGATTTTGGCAGTATATGCAAACTTTTCTATTACCACCCTGCCCCCCCCCCCCCCTCCTCCTTGCTCCACTATATGAAGTTACTGAACCTCCCTTGGGATTTAAAGGCAGCAAATTTACTGTAAACTTGAGGCAAACCGGCACTTCTGGTTTTACAAAATCTTTGCATCTTCTAGAAGATGGTTGGGGTTTTTTTGTTTGGGTTGGCTTTTTTTCTTTTCTCTGTTGGGGATTCCCCAACCAATACAAAGGCCTGCCCAGTTCAACAAGCTCAAAATTCTGTTTTCCATGTTTTCCTAAGAGGTTTTAAGAGAGCTTCCCTGCTAGCAAACCAAGCCATCCCGCAGCCCCCATCTCAGCCTAAATGCCCCTTTAGTGGGAAAGCCAACATCTGTATCCAAAGCAAGCACTGAGGTCTTTGTTTTTAACAAATCAAAGCAAAATCAGAATTGTAACAGCATCCTTGCTGACCAGCATAAATAAGGAGGGATTACTTTTTCTCTCTAAATACCACATGCGTTGTAGGGTTGGGACTGGGGCTGCAGATCCAAAAGGGAGGCTGCCAGGGGTTACTCTTCCTGCAGATCTTCGCTGTCCCAAGGGATGGAAATAGCCTTATGCTTGGTGACCAGCCAATAGAGGGCAACATGCCTGTATACACATAGGCTTTGATCCCACAAACTGTGTTGTAGGTTTTAGGTTTTGTTGAAGGACAACACTATGCGCACAAGTAGTTCTCTTGTGGGATGACTCATGCCATGTTAATATTTTTATTACTTTTTTGCAAGATTAGAGCCTGTTTGCAAACCTATCATAATGATGTGGGCCTTTACTTCATTTTTATTATACATATCAATAGTTCCTGCATCCAGGCTTAGGCGTTCAGCCACGGACCAGGATTGTACCTGGGATAGGTACAATGAGAATATGTGGGGAAAATCCCTCAAGAGCAGGGCTAGGGCCAGTCTCTGCACCTGCTGTAGGGAACAGTGCAGGCTGACCCCATGCTCCTTGCTGTGGCTGGGGCAGCACAAATCCTGACTCTGCTGGTGCAGAATCTCATGAGAGCTAAAGGGAATATTGAAAAGAGTAGAAAATAAGGCCCAGCAGCCCTTTCCTGGGCCTTGGCTAATTACATGCTGATGGATTGCCATTAGGGAAACCATTCTGAGGAACATGCCCTAACTACCCTTAGGTGTGTGTGTGGCACTTAAGAGCTGGGAGCCTTTGAAAAAGAACTAAAGAGGGGGCTGAGGATTTAGTTTTCTCCTCCTTCTAACTGTTGATGTGGTAACAGGAGAATTAAAGCCCTAAATCGTAGCCCTGGGATCTTGGTTGTTCAGGCTGACCTTTTGCTACCTGCCTCATAAGAGCTCTTCTTGGGTGATCCCAGTGAAACAGAGAGTGACGTAAGGGAGAGCTGTGGCTGTGGGCTGATTTCAGCCTAGGAGGGAATCCGTGGCACCCCAGCCTCCCTTAGGCTGCACAATCCCAGACGCTTTGTAAGTGAGAAGTATCAAAGATCAGGTGCAGGCAGGAAAGCTTCAGCTGTCCAGGGTGGCCTCCCTGATGCTGCCAGCGTGCAATGCTGCAAAGCACTCAGTCTTCTGCTGCCCGTGTGGGAAAACTACAGCAGAGTTTATGTGCAGCACCAAATCAAAAATGGGAAGTCTGATCCTGAGTACCTGTAGGGCTGTTCAATTTGCTTATGGGTAGGATTTCCTCTTCTCAGACACAGCTTCATGGAGGAGTATTTCCTCCCTGGAAAAGATCTTAAATGTTGTATTACTGAGATTGCTGTGTTGTATTTTCATTCCAAATTAAACTACCTCTCAAATTAATTGAGGACACAGATTTAGGACAGAGACTGTTGGATTTTTGGCTGGCTATAATGCTCTTGATGCCACCTTCTTGGTGGGGTTCTGTCACTGGCACTTAGCTATTTTTAAGTATTAAAATATCCCCTTCAATATAGTATCTTGATGTACCACAGGGAATCACCACACTAGTTTATAAATAGTCTAGAGCTCGAGCACAGCAGAACAAATAAGGACTACAAAATTATTGTTGCACCTGTCCTTAGTAATAATTAAGAATAGGTACTCCTGCAGATGACTGTGGTCCTCCAGACCCCTGCTGCCTTGTCAGATATGAGGTCCACAGGAACTACCCCTCAAGGAGCTTCCTTAGCACTTTAAAGGGTTCTGCTTCTGTCCTCATCCCAAAATGCCACTGTTCAGCAGCCTGAGCTGCCTGTGGCTTTCCTCCCTCCTGCGACTGCTCACGTTCATCACACAGATGATTCTACCACTTGCCCCTTCAGGTAGCTGCAGTCCCTTCATTACTGCTACCCAGTGCTGAGAGCACATGCCAACAGCAGCTTGATCAGGGATGGTGCCTTCTCTGCTCAGTCTTGATGGGATGCCCTCTCCATCCTGCAAGGGAGGGAGCTGGTCCTGCCTGCAGGAATCTCCAGGCACTGCTCTACTGGAACTCTGCTTCCTGCAAACAGCAGTGGCTCTCAGATAGAGTGGAAGCTGAGAGCAGCACGTGGAACATCCCAATAGCAGTAAAATGAAATCAGTGGCAAGTGCAATTGCAGAAAACCAGGAGTTATTCTCACTCTAGTACTTTCTCAGTTGGTGAAGCAAGATGTGGTTGGTTGTAAAAAAATGACCCGTTCTGTGGTGTTTTGAACTGCTAATAATGGACCTAATGCTGCTTCCATTGAATAAACACCCAACACTCCATTGCCTTCAGGATGAATAACTTGAGCTAATTAACAGCCTCGGAAGCTCAAGCCATGAAACAGGGTTCTCTGCTGCTCTGAGCAGAGAGGAAAGTGTCCAAGAGCTTCTCATTCCTCAGACTGCAGCTATTTTCTGCGTGACTGGACTGTCCTGTGTTTCAAGTGTATCCATCTGCACCTCATGGACATGCTTTCTTCTGCCCATCACAGAAGTGGTAGGAGGCTTAATTCCTTGTTATTTGTCAAGTGGGCTCTGATTGCCAGCTGAAAGGCAGAGATTGATAGAGAAGTCCCATGCGGTGACAGCAGCTTTGGTCTGTTGGAAAGACAGGCTTTGCTAAGAGCGCATGGGGTAAAAGAGTGAAAGACTTCAGCCAGATCCATTGGTGTTGTGACTCTGTGTTTAATCTGACAGGGGACGAACGTAAGGGGAAAGAAAACTGAGCAATTTGTTAGGGTTCAGTGAAGTGCTAACTAGGAGCAGGTCTTGCGAAAGAATTAAAGCACCTGGAAGTACGTGCCACTGGAACTCCTGCCTTGTGCACAGAATTAGAAATTCTTTGTTGACTGCTCTTGGTTTTGTTTTGGGGTTTTTTTGAAGATTTTAAACCTCAGCTGCAGTTACAAATGCAACAAAGACTGAAACACTCTGAGGTGAATGGATATAAGTGAAAACAGAAATCCAGAGCGTCTGCAAAACTGTGGGGACACCCTGAAAATGAAGTTATTCCTGCCCCTGCTTTCTAACCTTGCCGTGTGCAGTGGTGTTTTACCAGAGGGGACCCTCCCGAGCACACAGGCTGGAGCAGGGGGGCTTGCCTCCAGGATCTTTGCTTTATAGAGAGAACATAGAGAGTGGATTAAATCAATATTTCATTTATTTGGGCTTGTAATTCCGCTTACATCAGCTGCCACATGAAGATTTTCTCCTATTTTCTTCCCCTCCTCCTCGTCCTCATTTACTATGCACCAATAATTTCCCTTTGACGCTTTCCTGCCAGTCCTAGTGCCAGATGGCCCCGGTTCTGAGCTTCTCCCCTCTCTTGGGAGCGGCCCCCATTGTCAATGCAAAGGAGGCGTCGTGGCTTTGAACCCAAAGCTGGGACCCAAACTTCAGCCCCGGCATGAGGAGGAGCTAACCCACTAATGCAGGAAACCATGCAAACAGCACACCCTCCCACTCATCGCCATTAAGGAAAAAACCCTTCACTAAAGGCTGTTTTGCATTTTCCCCAATGGTCCATGTATAGAAATCTGGTGCAAATTTAATTCTCTCACCACCTGATTCCACTTCCCAGCCGCAAGGTTCCCTTTGTGTCATAAACTCAATTAGACATATGCATTTCACGTCATGGACACAGATGTGAAAACAAAGTGTGCACATACCTCGCTCTTTCTCCCTCCCTCCCTCTCTCTCTCTCTCTGTAGATGCGCCTACATCAGCTTTAAAGTGATAAAGAAAGTGAGTAAATCTGTTCAGGGCGCTAGCCCCCTATGCAGAACAAAGTGTCTGGCTGTGGCGAGCGGCGCTGGGTTTCTGATTGTGTGGGGATAGGCTGTGACATCTTGGAAGTCAATAGGGTTACCCTGGGTCTGGGCTGGGTGACAGGGAGCTGCTGCCCCATTTCATTTCGGAGTGGCATGGGGAGGGTCTTTGTGCATGGTTTGGGTGCGTGCCCAGCGCGCCGGTGCATTAGCTGTAGGTGCTGAGGAATTTTCCAGCCACACGAGTTGGCAGGGAATGAAAGGAGCGGGTATTAATTTCTCAGAACAGGGGGGAACGTAATTGCAAAGACTGACACCGAACCGTGTTTCTGTGTGCCACACAGCATGCAGCCCTGCCTTTTTTTTAAAAAAAAGCAGAGTTTCTCTCCCTGGCTTGACTTTTCTACATTTTGCGTCCATTTGGGTTTGGAGAGGGACACGAGAGGTTTTGGCATTGAGCAGAGAGTTAAATTATGCAGCTGCAAGACTGCCAGGCCCTTCAGAATAGGATGCTTCGTTTAGATTTTCCACAATGCTATTGAAGTGCTTATTTTCCTCCTGAAGAGACACAAACAGATGCAAACTTCTGTAAACACTTTAGAAATGAATTCAGTGAGTTTGGCCTCTCAGCAGTGCTCAATAGCTGACAGAAAAATGTCTAATTAGTGCAAGTGGAAATAATAGGGCCACTTGGATTCCTTCCATCCTCCTCCAAGTCTACTTTTCCTAGGAACTCAAAGGCCCTTTTGTTTGATAGGTCACCCTCTCTCAGGCTTTTGTGCTCCGATCTATTAAAGGAAGAAGGGGAGGAAAAAAAAATAGATTAGGCGATGCTCTGTGCTTAAATATATGGCCTGTTGATGAGCATTTCGAATGGCTGGTTTGCAGTGTCAGTTTACAGGTGCTTGGAGAGGGGGATTCCTCCATTGTTGGCCGGCACAAGCGGAGTTGTGCGTGCCCGACTCCAGGAATCCTTTTCAAGTGCCATCCTCTTAGAAAATCCAACCCGAGCTCAGGAGAAAAAAGGAAATTTGTACAAACCCTCCTCGCTGAAGTGCAAACAAGCTAGCAAATACTCACAACAGATTGGTGCTGCAAGCCGGCTTTCATGCCATATACCGCAGGGACTTCTCCAGATGGTTTGACGTGGGCTTTCTTGCACACCTCAGACGGTGGTTCTGCTACTCAAAATCAAGAATGAGTCTGGCTGTCAGAGTGTAAGGCTCTGAGCTAAAAGGAAAAAGAGTAGAAATAAGGCTGGGGAGGAATCTAAGAAGCTTGAGCCGTGTCTGAAGCAGTTCGTGGACCATTCTCTGGCTCTGCCTGTGCATTCACACAAGGAAGGCAAGGGAAGGAGGCTGGTGCTAAGACAGAAATGGGAGATAGCTGCCAAACTTGATGTTGTAGCAGGGATTTGGACACAGTTTTCTTGGCAGTCTCTCATCCTCTGATGGTGCCGTGGGGCCTGATCCTCCCTCCTCTGTGTTGCTTTTACTCTGTCATGAGTGGAGTTACTCACTGACATGAATGACATGAGAAACACATCCTTCTTGTTGGCCTCCTGTCCTCTTAGCAGCATGCTATCTCAGGAGCTCTGGCTGATTCCTCATGTCAGTGTGATGGCTCAACCACTGTGGGGAATCCCAGAGAGTTCATACAAACTTAGTAATCATTAAAGATGACCTGCAGGTGAAAAACATGGGATTCCTGCCCTGTTCGCTTGTTTGTGGTGTACAAAGCAGTGGATGGCTTGAGTTCCATCTGGGGCAATGCCTATAGTGACCATTTCCAGTCTTTCCAGACTCATGTTCCCCTTTTAAACTGTTATTACTGCTAGTAATCAGTTGGGCATGATTTAAATTCATTAACAGGCCATCAAATGATGTGGTTCCAAATACTAAACAACAATTAGAAAGACAAAAAAAAAAAATAATCAGGAATGATATCTATGCCGCAAACAAAAAAACAGCTGGATCCTTCCTACCTTAAAAATGAAAATATGTTCAGGAATAGTCATAGTAAATCCTATCTGGTCACTGACACAAAGACTTTCTCCATTATGTCAGTGCCTAGGAAGGTAAAGATTATGAGGTGAGTAGAAATTCTGAGACAGCCTTTTAATTGCTAGTGAATACTTGCTTCTTGTAATGTTCAATACTTCTTTTGCTGTAAAACTGTGTAGCCACCTTACAGAAAATAACTAAGGATATCCCATCTGTTCTAAAATGGTACGTAGGCAGCACTGTTAGGGAGAGAGTTACTAAAGCAGAACATTTTTTTAGACAGTCCACTGAGCCTTTGCGAGGTAAGTTTCTCCAAGGCTGCCCCATGGCACTGGTGTTCTTTTCAGGTTTATTTGAAAGCCTCCATCATGGTCAAGGACTGTGTAACCGCAGCTGCTATTGTGTTCCTGATTGACCGGTTCCTGTATTGGATTGATGCCTCCAGCAAACTTCTTCAGATTGCCAAAGGTCTGCACAGGCTGCAGCCTACCACGCCGATCAGTCCTCAGGTGCTCATCCGCCAAGCTCGCCTCTCTGTCAACACAGGTACCGCTCCATTTTCTCAGCTCAAGCCCAATAAGAAACTACTTGACTTTGAAGAAGACACTTTGTCCCTCGCTGCGGATGACATGCTTACAGCCCCGGTGCCATCTTTTCAAACGCACAGCCCACCCCCAGCCCCCTTGAGCCCTCCCAGCTCCTCTCACTAGCACAAAGGGGCTGGTATAAAAGGTTTCAGAGCCAAAAGCAGGAGAGAGAATTGTGAAAGGGTGTGGAAAATACTAATTGGAGCTTTTGTTCATTAACAAATCTTCCCTGCTGGTTTCAAACAGGGATATCTGAATTGCTATATTTCTGACCAAGGGGCTTTAAAAAGTAAATTAGAATCCTGGCATTTTCTCTGCACTGTCCCAGCTGCTTTTTTTTTTTTTTTTTCCAGTGGGACCCCTTGACTATGCAAACAATGCAGCTTAGAGGACAAACTGATTTTAAAAAAAAGATAAATTCCATCATTCCTATAACATTGGTAACACCTGAAGGATTTTTAATGCATCTTCTCACTGTCCTACTAGGGAGAAGGAAACAAAGCCAGACAAACTTGCTCTGAAACGCCCAACTAAGGAATATTTTATTTGCAGAAAAAAGAACTAAAGGTTCCCTGTGTAGCCGGTTTCATTTGTGGCTGTGGACTTCTCATGCTCCTATTGCCATGGTGTCTGGGTACTGGCACACTCCAACTGATGAACTAGTTCAGCCAACACTTACACTGCTTCTCTGGCTGGAGCAGCCTTCTTGAATTCAGCCAGACAACTGAGACAAAAAGCAAGGTTCAACATGAATCAAGCTGATCAAATTAGACCTTAAGGCCTCTCCTGCAGCCCGTCAAGCCTGCCACGGGTGACTCTGGCCATGCAACAAAACCTCTGAGCCATATGACAGGGGGCTGATAGGCAGAATCTCCACTTTGTGTTGCATTCTGCATCCTTTCTCTGTATGTTTTTGGCTATATAATCTGTGCTTAAGATGGTTCTTAAAAGCTATATAGAGAATGACAGGGAGGCAGCATAGCCTGTGGCTATGATTTCTGTGGCAGGACGTCAGGTCAGCTGGCTCTGAGGTGCATCTGCAGAGCTTCCCCCCCTGGTGAAGCTCCCCAGTGAGACCAAAATGGGTTTCCAAAACCCGTGTTTCCCTGGGACAGAGACTGGCAGCTCTGTTGGTGAAGGAAGCAGGCTGAATTACTTTGTTTTGGAAGAGAAAGAAGAGCAGGGAAACCCAACGGGTGGGGTGGCCATCAGCTCAGTGCCCAGTCTTGTTGCCACCTCCCCTGCTATGACTCCTGCAGCAGCCCAAGGCATGGGAAGGAGCAGAGCGAGAAATGAGTGCCTGGAGCCACCTGCCTACACTGCAGGGCTTGGATTTACTCTAAACCCAACGTGCAGCCTTAGCCTCCCCTGTAATGAAGAGAGATTTATTGTTTTCTCCTTGCGGTTGGTTTACTGAAGCTGTGCTGTAGAACATAGACAGCATGCACAGAAATTCAACAGAAATATCAGAGTTTGACTTGAGGAAGACTTTCTCACATTCTAAGATTAAGCAATCTTCCGGGAATGGATAATATGTTAAGTAAAGAAGATATATACATCATTTTATCTTACTGTGCAACCACGTTATAGAATGTAATGCATGTACATTTATGACTATTGACAGCAGCAAATGTATATGCAGGTGATAATGGGATCTATCAGGTTAAATATCACATAGCTTCTCGATGAGATTTTCCAAAGCAAGTGCATTGCTAGAAACCGTTGTCTCATCAGTGTTTTCTGCAATATTTGTTGTACATATAATATAGCCAGTGTCAAAGAGATTCCTGAGCGTGAAGCAGAATCTGCGGCACATATTTAATTGGAAAGTTAAGTCTAACCGTGGACACACTGACAGTGCTGGGAAGAAGAGTACAATTTGCAGAGGCTTTCAGTGATGAGTATTTTTGTTCACTTCATATCACATGATATATTTTTATATTAATTTTCTATCTTTTTTTAAATTTTATTTTCAATCAGGTAAACTTTTAAAAGCTGAATATATCCTAAGCAGCCTTATTAATGACAAAGGAGCAACAGGTATGTATATCTTTCTTTTCCAATTTCATAGTTGCTATTTTGTGGGATTTTTTAATACTAGTTTTAATCACATGAGCTTCAAATACAGCCAGTCTGACCTCAGTAATGACTCCTTACATCATGTGTCTCTTTTCTGCACCATTCTTTGCTAAAATGTGGAAACTGCGACCTTTTTTTAAAAAAAAAATTCCGTAATTCATCCTTGTATGTTTTCAAATGGGTGGGAAAATATTCTGGATTGGCAGCCTTCCTACTGATTTCTCTGCCTAGAGAATTTTAAAATGTGGATCAACTAGGACAACTCCCTCCCCTTGAAAAAATCCAGATTGTTAGAGTAATGCTTATCCTCCAAATTCACACTGTTTCTATGGACTAAATGAATTCTTTATTCTAGACCTGAAACAGACTGCAGGGCAATTATTTAGTATCTTTTGGGGTTAACTAAAAAAAAGGGAGTGAGTCCTGGTTCTTACAGCACTTTCTTTTATTGCTGAATAGATGTGCAGAACTGTAAAAATGGGACCATTCCTTAATGCATGATGACGTTTGTAGAAATTAGTTGGGTTTTTTTTCCTTTCTGTCAAATGACTATACTGCTGGTCGTGTGGCTTGTTTCAGATCTGAAGGGATGTGTAGTATTTCCAATGATAGGAATTAATTAATTTTGACAGACATCCATAATTATTATTTAGTCATGGTTTTGAGACAATGTATTTCAGGGGTTTATATCTGTTCTCCATTTTCTTAGCCTTCAGGGTTTATTTAGTCAATACATTCAGGTTTCTCTACAACCATGTAACTCTGGCAATTTAAGAAGCCTGTTTTGGGTCTTGTTGGTTTGTGAAACTGAGGTCCTCATACAAGAAAGGCCTTCATGTGAGAGGGCTTTAAACAAAACACCAGCTATCACTAGTAGAGTGGAACTGGCTATGCAAAACATTGCATTTCACCTTCCTTGGGATTATGCTTTTCTTTTAAGATTATTTTCATAGTATTCAATTATAATGCTTGTTTGTTTAACATTGGAGATGTGTTGTTGAACAGATAATTCATGCTGAGAATTGCAGTGAAATGTT
This sequence comes from Falco rusticolus, assembly GCF_015220075.1. Classification (NCBI taxonomy): domain Eukaryota; kingdom Metazoa; phylum Chordata; class Aves; order Falconiformes; family Falconidae; genus Falco; species Falco rusticolus. The sequence goes on from NC_051187.1 coordinate 103,985,372, forward strand.
CACAATGCTTAGGAAAACTTAGTGATTTTATTTCATATTCTGTTCTGAAATCCAGTATAGATTTGAGAATGAAAGACTTTGAGTAACTAATCGTGCTGTGTTAACACAAAAACTTTTATTTTATTTTTCATGAGATACTGATACCTGAAAAGAAAACATATTTTGCCAATCATTAAAAGTATTTTGCTCTGCTGTATGTATATATTGATGGCAACAAAGATATGCCATATTAATAGTTTTGACTGGGTTTTAGTGGAACTCTGTACAATGTTTATATAAAATGACTTTTTCATTACTTCACAGAAGACAGGCACCTTCCACTTTTTAGATTGTTTTTATGCTCTATAGCTGTCACTCAAGCTACATACCCATACAGCTGTCTACTTATATTCCTTAACACGCTGCCACTTTGTAATCTATCTTAACTGTAAGTCCTGACTCAGACCAGCTGAATTCAACGAGGAGAACCCTGGCAATTTACTGGGATTTAGGTTACCCTCAGAGGCTTAAAATGATGGCAACATTTTTCATTCTTTACTGAGTTTTTTCGTTCTTTCTGCAGGTACCTGGAAATATGCTAAGGAAAGCGACAGGATTCTCGTTCAGTCAGTCTGCTTACAAATCAGAGGACAGATTCTGCTAAAGCTTGGTAAGGGTTTTTTTTTCTATAAATGTCTGCTCAAGGTTTTTCCTTATTTTTTCTTTGCAGTCAAGCTTTAAGATGGTACATTTGGCATACGTCAGAGTTTTGGCTTGTGTGGAACACCTGCTATGTCCATATGTCCATAACACAGCCACAGAGGTTGAGTTGTACACCCCTCTGCAGCCAAGACTTAGAGCCATGTACCAAGCAAATGCATTTTAGAAATTATCATTTTATTACTAATCTGACCAGCAGTTGAGGAGCATTCTGAAATGTTGTTCCTTTTTCCCTGTGCTACTCCGCGTTTGCTGATGCTTTTCCCAAATTGACTGTTCTCAAAGGCATGCAGTAGTTTATCACAGGTACATCACAGAAATTTTCTCTCTTAGGACAAGAAAATCCCTAGTTTTCAGCATGATGGGCTTCTGTATTCAGGGATTGGTACTTGAGGCTAACAGCCTGAATTTTGTCGGTTTGATGTGACCTTTCATCTTCCATGACTGTTGAGCTGAAGTCTTTTATGAGCATAAAATGTGCATGTTTATGCACAGCCAAAAGCTAAAGGAAAACAATAAAAGTTCAGTGTCACCGAAGCAAAAAGTGCTTGTGGTATGGTTTTATACTATTTTGAGGGCTCCTGACTCAAAGAGATGTAAAATAAACTATGGAAAGTCATCTGTAGCTGTAATCTGACTATTTTTCTGATTTATTTCAGGGATGTGGTATGAGGCAGCAGAGTTGATTTGGGCTTCAGTTGTGGGTTATTCCAAACTTCCTCAACCAGATAAAAAGGTACAATTTCCTTTTCACTCTGGATGTCCTTGCCAATCTAATAATCGTTCCAGATTAGCTTTTATTTACTTCAGAAAAGTCTTTTAGCAATAATATTTCAATTATGCACCTCAGACAAAGTTAACATGCAGGACAAACATTCTGGCCGAAGTCTGTATTGCACATTGTTTCCGCATGCATGCACAGACTTAGGGACACCTTTTTTCCTGCAGGGGAATGAAAGTAATAGTTTTCATTAAGCAGAATCATCTGAAGTGAACCATTCACCTAGGATGTCACAGGTGCCTCTGACAAGGACAGACTAATCCCAGAATGCAGCCATAGATTTTATTTATCTATTAGGACTAAGGCTAATTTTTTTTTTCGCGACAGCTACCGTATCTGTCTTTAACACCTTTGTGAGGCTTGGCTGCACTAATCTCCCACTGTAGAGGAAGCAACAGTCACACCATGTGTCCGTAGCTAAACAGGAATGTGAACCTAAGTCCTGCAGGTCCTAGGGTGGTGCTTTAAGAAGTTTTGTAATTGTACTCCGGCGTAAGATACACCACAAAGCCAGACCTTGTCACCTCTCCTCTACCATACCTTAAAGCTTGACCTCAAGCTCAGAATGTTTCTATAGGAGCAAAGATGTGCAGTGAATTTTGCGGAGAGCGTACAGATACTTCCCACCATTCTTAACTATTTAGCTGGACAGACCCTTAGCTAGCACATATAGATTAACTCTTCCAGAGAGACACAATTAGCAAGTTCATAGATCTATATGTTACATGTTCATGGCTCATTTTTTAATTGGTTCTGTAGAACCAATTACAAATTACAAAAACCAACCTAATTATATCAACACCAAGAACTCTTCACTTTTGTCCAACTCTTGTTTGTTTGTTTTTTAAACAGTGCAATAAGCTCAGGAAGTGTGTTAAAAAAGATGCTTATTTTCTTAGGCTATGAGTGATGAGCATTTATTACTTCTATCATCTCTCTAGACACCTTCACCTTGGATTTTTTAGAAAGACTGGGATCAACCGGCCAGTTCTTAAACATAATTTTTGGGTTTCTGTGGTCTTTTCTGAAAAGCAATGGTAAACCAGATTGAGTCTTTTTTCAGATATAGTTCACCAAGGGCTTTTGGTGATACCACGAGACTTTGCTTTTGCTGTCACAAACAGCACCTTGGGAAAATGCAGTGCTGTTTAAGTTGAAACCTAGAGTTAGTGGTAATAGGGATAGCTGCCATTCATGGAAACTCATATATATCCACCAGGCTACACTTTCTGCAGGTTGGAATTAATAAAACCCTACCAAGATGTTGTCTTTGAATTTCTTAGCAGTGCTTCACTTTGGATCTTATTTGTTTGTTTTGGGTTTTTTTGTTATGTTCTACACAGAACCTACTTTATTGTGAGCAGCAAAATTCAAAACACAAAGGGAAAACCACTATGATAATTTTCCATTTCTCTTTCAGGGAATTGCTACTTCCTTGGGTATTATGGCAGACATCTTTGCTTCCATGAATGAGAAGGATTATGTACGTTTTAAAACCAATGCCAATATTGACCTGGTAAGACTTGGTTTGGTATTTGTGTGTGTAGATTCTTCAGATGGACTATGTATGGTTGTTCCAAATTCACCTGCACTTTGTTTTTCCTCCAGTTCCTCTCCTGTGCTGAGAGGGCTGAAGAAACTTCCATTGCTCTGGGTGAAAAAGTTCATTGGCGCCTAGAAAGAAGGATGCCTTGCTTCAGGAAAAAGAAAACATTAATAGTATTTACAGAGTATGTAGTCTGTGTAATATATAGAATATTTATAGGTCAAAAAGTGACATGTCAATGGTAAATCTGAGCAAAAAGGCTCCTGCAGAAACAGACCTGGCTGCTGTTGTTTAAGATATGATGTCCCGCTCTATCAAGACTCAAGGGTCGCAGAGAGCTCAGGGAACCTACAACAGTCAAGAAAAAAATGCTGTGCTGTCTTTCTTCAGTCTAACAGCATGGCTTACCAGGTAGACCCATCTCTTTGAAAAGAAAGCTTTTGAGGTGAGGTTTCCCTCTTGTTTTTCTCATTTCACTAGAGCCTTCTCCGAGAGTTCAATCATCGCTTGCTATCAGCTGCTGAGGCCTGCAAACTAGCAGCAGCCTACAGCCAGTACACCCCGCTGTTCGTCCTCACAGCCGTGGTAAGCATTGGTTTTAATTCTGAAAATATTATTTGTATAAGACAAGAGTCCAGGCTATTAAATTTGGCTCTAATCCGGCTTTCAAACATTGCATCATACAGGGTGTTTTGTCTGTGTTGTGGGTGTGATGCTGTATGTTGCTCAGAACTCCAGTTGGGAGCTAAGCAGATGGGTGAGAAGCAGTATCTGTCCACAGAGCGAGGATGGACTTTCAAGCCCTTCTGGTAGTGCTGCTTCTCATATAACTGCAGCTATATTTCAAAAGAAAAAGAGCAAGATTATTTCCTCCAGGAAACACAGCAGCGGCAGTTAGAGCTGATGTTTGCTTCAAATTGTAAAAGGGAAAGAAACATATTTCCCCCCCCTTTATTTAGCTCTGACCTGTGGTCCAGGCTTTTAATTCCTTCATTCCTCTTTCATCCCCTCCCAGAACATCCGTGGGGTGTGTTTGCTGTCCTATAGTCACTCCAAGGACTGTCCCCCAGAAAAGAGAAAATTCTACTTGTCTGAAGCCAAAGAATCCTTTGAGATCGGCCTTCTCACCAAGAATGATCAGAGTCCTGTCACCAGCAAGCAGGAGCTCCATAGTTTCATTAAAGCTGCTTTCTGCCTCACAACTGTGCATCGGTGGCTCTATGGGGAGAGCGAGAAACTCGGTGAGGTAAGTCAACTCTGTAGAGAAGCCATGGGAAAACTGCACTCATACAGCACTTCCGTTACAGAAGAGGAAGAGAAAGGAATGCTTGCCAAAGAGATCATGGCTCTGATCACAACTGTGAAGAAGCTCCTGGAGGTGGAAAGCTTCCCTAATTCTGATGCCAGGTCTTATGTTCCAGACAGTTACAAAGGCACAGTGGAAAAACCTATCCTGCAAGGGGAAGCCAACTTTGAGAAAATCCTTGCCATGCATTCTCAGCATCATCTGTCAGTGTGTGAAGTGTTTGAAAATACTTGCAGGAGTCATAAAACCACAACAGGAGGAACTCAAGTGGGAGCTTGTATCACAACCTTAAGAACAGAAACCAAAAACATAGACACTATGTGTACTGCTGAAGAAATAGTGTACCAGAGGAAAGGCGCTATGGAAATGCTGAATTCACCAACAGCAGGAATTATCTCAGAGAGACTCAGTGGCCAGAGAGATAAATGTATTGGTTCTGATGTGATGAAAATTTCCATCACTGAAGGGATTGAGCCATTAGAAGTAGAAATAAATGATGAAAACAGTGTTTTCAGCAGATGGCGAAACAGGAGTCAAACCACTACTTCAGAGAGCTCTTGGTGCAAGCTGTCAAAATCAAGTCACTCTTCCAGCTGGGAGGAACTAAACCGTAATAGCAGTAATGAGTCTCCCAGGGAAGGGCAGCAGCAGGAAAAGGGCTCAGCAGAGGAGCAATCGTGTACAAAAGAGTCCAATGAAAATGGTCAAGCTGCATACTTGCACTCATTGCCTCCCAGAGCCTGGCATTCTTCTCCTCCAGAGCCTCTGCGTAGCTGTGGAAGATCTCCTCAGCCTTCCTTAGCGGTAGATACATCTCTAGCTGGGAGATTTGTGGAAAAGGCATCTCTTTGCAGAGAAGAGCTGTGGGAGGAAAGACACCAAGGAAGCAGCTCTTTAGAAAAGAAAGCAAGGGAGGTGAGCAACATGGTTACGTCACTTTCCACCCCTTACTCTGTTGCTACCAGGCCCGAGGAGGAGGAAGAGAAGGCCTCCTCCTGGGTGGAGCTGGACTGCAGGAGCAAGGACAGCAGCAGGGAGGGCAGCGATGGCAACACTGCATCCCGACCCCAGGGCCCGTGTGCGTGGGTCCACCCAGAAGGAGAAACTGCAGACAGAACAGATGATTCCTCGTTTGACGCACATCTCCGAACAAATGGAGGTGCTTCAGTACTATCGACGAGCATTGAGTTGAAAAGGGCCAGCGATTCCTTTGTGCATGACAGGCTGAGGAATTCTGCCGTGGTGAGACATGGATCTTTCAAAGTGCCTGAAGTTGATGCCCAGGCAGAAACTGCAGATTACACTGAATTTGATTTAATCAGTACTGGAGATTCAGGAAACAACTATCCTGCGGCATCTGTTCCAAAGTATCAATCAACTCCCAGTACACCTGCAGCTTTGCCCTTGCGTAGAAAGATACCCATAACCAAGCACTTTGACTCTGCCACTACTGAAGAAGATGAAGAAAAGTCTCAGGACATGGTGAGCAGCAAGAGACAATCCAGTTCATCTCTGAGTTCATCATACAAATCAGCACAGGTGCCCAAGAGTTCCCCTGAAAGTTCATTTCTGAACTCAAGGGGGAGTGGTTTTGTCTTCATTCCTGGCAGAACGAATGAAGAAATCCTTGATGCTCGATTTCTGAGGGATGATGATTACATGCAGCTTCTGGCAGGAGTAGAACATAATTGGCTTGTCCAGAGACTGACGCCTACTGGATTTTTTAAGTCTAAACAGCTTCGTAAAGCATACTGTAAGTTTCCACACAGCAATGGGCATTTTCACACAGCAACAGGTACTCCCACAGAGAACAGTCTTGACTTAGGCTTTTTAACACAATGTTTCAGTCATCATCTTAATTTTTTGTTGTTTTATGGGGGTTTGTATAAGGATTTTAGCAATGGAAGAACACTTCCTTGAACCATTTTCTCCTGTTCTTAAACTTACACATTAGTGACAGCTTCATGGAGGTGGGCTCCATCTCCATGCCTGCTTAGTCTCTCCTGCTTCAGTCCCTTCGTGCAAGAGGTAACTTAGGTTGCCTGAACTCCCTGTGCCAGTTCATCAAGCCTTTTCTACCCCGTTACTTGGGTCTCTGGCTTTGTTGCCCATTTAGATTCCACATTTCATCCCTAAAAACTGTGTATTTAAGATAATGATTATTAAGTTAATCATAAATAACAGCCATACCTTAATATGCAGACACTTGATCAATATACTAAGAAATACAGAAGGTAGGAGCCACACCACTGTGGGCTTGCCTCATTGAGCTCATTAAGTAAAACCCACTTAGGGCTCATCCCATCTTGCATGTCTCAAGCCTGTTTAGCAATTTTTTGTCCTTAATGTATAATATCCAACTCTACACCTAGATACATCTTAGCGTATCTTTTGTAGCCCCATAGTTTGCTTTCAGAGAAGCCTGGATATCCTATCTCCTGGGTGCTAATTATTTTGTCCCTTAGCACAGGTTTAGAGCAGCCCTGTGGGATTGTCCATTCTACTTGTGTTGTTTTCTTTTTGTAGCTGCTCTTCTTTTAAAGTACTCGAAGAAATCAGGTCTCTGGACAGGCCAAGAAACGGCTGTATTCATCGGGGACTACCTGAATGTGGCAAAGGAAGGCAAACAGAGAAGTGCGTTTTGGATACAGTTCCTGCACCAAGAAGAAATCCTGGGAAGGTATTGACCAAACCAATTTCTGAAATAAAACGTATATCCATGCTACTTCTGTGTAAATATGAATGAAAATTGTGTGATAAGATTAATCTTATACCTATGATTCAGCTAGTCTAATGCCTTGTTAGACAGTAGATTTTACCAAGTATTTTCAGAAGGCAGTACGACTTTTTACTTGGATATCTACAGAAATCATAGTCATAACAGGAGAAGATTGTTTCTTTAGTCTGTTTCAACCTAGTTTACATTTGGTTAGATTTTGGCTGATTTTCTGTGGCAAGAATGCTTTCCCAAATCTTTTGGGCATTTTGTCAATCCTTGCCATCACTCAGTGCAACCCTCTACTCTAATTTCTGGGAAGAAAAAGCTACTTCACTGTTGTCTTCTAACTGCCATGTTAGTGTTCATTTGCTCATGACAACTCTTAGGCCTGACTTCACCTTTGTGCTGGGATAATCTCATGGGAGCTTAAATGTTGCTTCCTCTTTATGTGACTTCCGGCTTTCCATTAGAGATTTTGCTCTCTCTCACACACACACACAACACTTACAGGCAGAAAGGTGTTTCAGTTGCTTTTCTTTAATTTTAGCAGCACGTTTATGCAATCAGTGCATCTGCTCTGAAAGCAGGATTAAAATCACCTATTTGCTTCATAAAGGCCTCTGCACCAGAAGAGCTCTGCTAACTGCACATTTTGGATTGTTATTAGAAGTAGCTTTTGAATTATAATGGATTAAGAACAGTATTTTAAGCACCTCTGAGTTGGGTCTCCCTTCAGAGTCAAGAGTTGACTTTAAAGATTCCCATGTTACGAAACCCCCATCCTGAGATTTGATTCATCAGTATAGCATTTTACACCTATAAGAGCTATAAAAGAAAAACCCCACAACTTTAGTCACCACCGTTTTAAATGCAACACCGACAGCTGGCTTTTCTCCTCAACAGCCAAGCTCTGCTTTGTAGTTGTTTCTATATTGCAAACAGGGCTTCCCAAGTGCAGTCTGCTGCAAACTTGACTATGGCAAACACTTCTCTTTCTGTTTAGGTATGTTGGGAAAGAATACAAAGATGAAAAAGGACTTCTTCATCATTTCAGTGATGTGGAACGGCAAATGACTGCCCAGTACTACGTGACAGAATTCAACAAAAGGCTGTATGAGCAAAAGGTTCCTACCCAAATCTTTTATATCCCATCTGCAGTACTCCTGGTAAGAACTGTATTTGGATTTTAAAATGCTAACAGTTAGGCCACTGTAGCTGACACGCTGTCATTCATGTGATCTTACCTGGTAGCTGCATTGGCTCATTTCAGGACAGAAGACATCTACCCGCAGAGCTACAAGTTCGTGGGTGCACTGGCAGAATAGATGCCATGTACTGTTAAAAGTCAGAAACTCACTTGTCAGTGAAGCCCAGGAGTTACCCAGCCTTTTATATCACCTAACAGTACATGAACGTCTATTTTCAGGGGTAGTTATGAAATCTGAGCAGTGAAGTTGACCCATTTTGAGCACAACAAAACATCTAAACTTCACTAGAACCCAGCAAGTGAGGTTCTTGCAGAAAAGTTGATTCACTGCAGGACAGCTCTGAGGCCTTTTCTGCAGGATGCTGAATTTCAGGAACACAGGAGTCAAAAGTAGCTGCTCGTAACTCATCAGGACCAGTGCCCTGATATCACAGGCAGCAACACTGCGTAATCCCTTTTTATGCTCATTAAGCCCTATCTTAAAAGCAGCTGTGGGGTTTTTTTGTGTTTTAACCTTCATGAATTCCAAAAAGAAATCATTCCAGAGCTGCTCTCTTGGTGTCTGGAAACTTTCTGCTATTTTTTAACTTAAAATCAGTCAATTTATGTTTATTGTCTTTCTCACAACTTCTTTGAGGCCTAGATTTAAGGAAGGAGCAGCAACAACATCCCCTCGTAGCCTCTGTTCTCCAGGCTAGGGAAGCCAAGCTCATTTTAGTGTCACCTCAAGACACAGGTCTCTCTTCCCTGTTCATCCATGAAGCCCTGAGCCTGCTTTACGTTGAATTACCATTTCCTAAGTATTAATGACAGAATTGCACCATGTTCCCCCAAGACTCTTCCACAGCTTTTGCAGGGGCAATAGGAGTCCTTACCCTTAGCGAGACCTGCATTTTTCATCACCGTATCACACTGACAGCTCAGTCATCCTTCAAGTGGCCATCACAAAAAGCTCTTTTCCTCAATAACAACCCCTTAGCATAGAACAGGCCACCTTTAAACCAGGTTCAATTAACTTGTTGACACAACCTCACTACCAATCCAATGCCCTATAGCCCGCTCCATTTCCGCTTGTCCCTGATGGCACAACCAGTATCTCTCTCTCCAACTGTGTGGACTGTACTCAGTCACGAGAAGGAAATGCCCGTGCAGGAGCCCTGTCTGGGTGACCTGGCACAGAGGTTAATGCTGACATCCAGTCCCCAGTGGGGAAGTAAAGGATCTTTTCTTTATTCTTACACTTAACTTTCAATTTGACTTGTGTTTCAAATACGGAGAGCTACCCTCTATGGTACAGAGCTGAATTTGCTGTTTCATTATGAGTAGGTATATGATAGCATGCTATGGATATTAATATTTCTGTTAGCCATTCTGACACTGGGTATGGCTCTATGCCACTCGCTAATAAGACCTAATGAGAGTCTGGCATCAGTACTTACAAATCTGACTAAAACAGCCCTCAAAACCTCCCCCTTGTTATTTACACACTGAAGAAGGACCAGGTGCAGGTTTAGCCAAATCTTTTCAGCTTTCTAGCTTATTCTTTAGACACAGTCTCCTGAAAGAAGTTTCCTATTTGCTGGACAGGCTAGATATTTATAGAACTCACTGCCCATGTAGTTTGGCCAGTCAGGCTGATGTTGTATTGAATCTTGTTCCACCCTTTGTTCTAGCTAAATATGAGCTCCTCATCTAAACAGCCTGTGTTTTGAATCACCAGTGAGTTAACATGGACACTCCTTCCATCTGTCTTATGACGGAAAGTTATAGGAGGAAAACCAAGACTTCAGTTAGAGGAGCTTTAGCACCCTTGTTTTTACATCCCTGCTTGCATGACTCTCATTAACACGCTCTTTTCAGATACTGGAAGACAGAACTATAAAAGGATGTGTGAGCGTGGAGCCCTACATCCTTGGGGAGTTTGTGAAGCTGTCCAATAACACAAGGGTTGTAAAGAATGAGTACAAAGCCACAGAGTACGGTCTGGCCTACGGCCATTTCACCTATGAGTTCTCCAATGGAACAGATGTTGTTGTTGATCTGCAAGGTTTGTATTACAGGAAACTTCATTTCTCGTGTGTCCTCTCATGTTGCAGAATATGCTATATAAAAGACGTACTGACTCTAAATGACATAAAGGGAGGGAGGGATGTGCAAGTATATTTTTGCCTTGAGCAGTACTCTTGCTCTCCGCTGCATCACAGCAAGAGCACGCAAGCCGCCTGCTCCCTGGTGTGCCACAGCTTCATGCCATGGAGTACTCTGCATCCCATTACACTAAAACCAGTCTGCAAAGACGTGTCTTGTGGAACCATCTAAAGGAGAACCACTGAAAGAGGCTGTGGGTTTTGTCACGCTTCCCCCTTCCTAAAACTGGGAAGCCTAAGAAAAGGTCCCGTATTCAGCTAATGGCTAATTGAGCTCTTTGGTTAAGAGTTAAAAGACTCAACCTTTAGCATACAGGTATCTTTGGGATATTAATTTCATTAAATAATCATTATGTGCCTCTTAGGGTTCTGCTTTTGCTGACATAGGGTCAAACTGGGAATCACTGCAGTGACAGTAACAGAGCATGGGCTGTGCCAAGCAGGCAGTCCCGAGTACGGTCTGTCTCAGGCTGTGATATGCAATACCAAGATGTGTCCTTTCTTCCACAGGCTGGGTGACAGGTAATGGGAAAGGCCTCATCTACCTCACAGACCCCCAGATTCATTCTCTTAATAGCAAGGATGTTTCACACTCCAACTTTGGGAAGAAAGGAATATTTTACTTCTTTAATGATCAACATGTGAAGTGCAACGAAATCTGTCGCTGCCTTTCTTTGACAAGACCCTCGGTAGAGCTGACAACGTAGACTTGCACAGGACAGTCACACAAAGAATGGTGCAGAAGCTGGGCAGTATATTATCCTACACACCTTTAGGAGCATATTGTCTCCATGAGAACAGAGACACTGAGACAATACCCATGTGAGTTGGGTCAGTCATTATCTCCACAAGTTTGGCAAGTTCTGGCCTTTGCATCCAGGCTGGTAATACCATGTTACCAACTTGTGTACCATCTGAACCTTGTGCACTTATAGCCGTCTGTAATAATTAACAGAAGAATGTAAGAAGAGCAAGAAAACAGGCTCCCAAATTCAGCTAGAAGTGTACTACAGGACTGTATGAACTTCTAATCTATTCAGACCCAGTAAGGGGAATAGGCACCATCTGCTCTTTGGAAATGGAATATGAGATAGAGTGAGACAGAAGCAGGGAGTTGTATTTCAACCATCTGTAGAATTTTCAAAAACTTCTCTAAATGCTTCAGGGAGCAAATGGTAATGTTTTGATTTGCTTAAAAAAATAACAGTTCTTTCAGGGGTGTGTGTGTGTATGTGCATACGTGACCACACAATATCTAAACAGTTGGAAATATGGTTTTAACTTTAACAGCCAAGAAAGCTGTGCTGCTCTGCAAGGGACAAATAGTGTTCTTGAACCAAGAGATGCTTTACACGAATAATTTAGGACTGCTACATTTCACAAACTCTCTGAAGACTTTCTCAAAGAGAAGAACAGTTCTCACTTAAGGACAGCACATCTCTTCTGCCTGTAATGAAACTGTGAGCACCGCAGATTTGGTGAGCAATTCCATAACTGATTCCCACAGATAATCTTACGGGACATGAGTGTAGCTGCTTGTACAAAGGAGCATTTCTGGGGGGAGTCCAGCATCTAGTAAGCCCAGAGAAAGCAGCCTCAGTGCCAGTTTTGGTTCCAGCTGGGCAGGCAAATCACCCCCCTGCCTCCCTTTGAGCCTCTGTCATCCAGCCTCAGAGAGCTGTGAGGTAGAAGATGTTCACAAACGAGGGGTGCCTTTCTCAGCCGAATTTCCAGCAGAAGCAGACAGCAGGAGACTTGCAGTTCACTGCCAGTGGCAAGGACGACGCATCCGATGGGTTGTGCCTCAGTGGTGGTGGAGGCACAGCCCGCAGAGCTTCCAAGCTGCTGAACATCCCAGAAAATACATTAATGAGAGTAAAACAGATGCCCAGTAATACTGAAGCGATACTTACACACTTCCCCTACCAACAACCCACACCAAGATCCTGATCCTCCCACCCCACCCCACTCATAGAGCCAAAGACTACAAATTTGTACTTCCATGACGGGAGGTTTTCTTGACAACTCTGCCTGTGCTGGGAACACACTTTACTATCACACGTGCAAACAGCTGCACATAGTCCATGAACTCCAAATTTTAGCAGTATTTTTGTTATTCTTTGTGCTTGTTCTTGAGCACACTTGGAGAGCCCCTGATTTTTAACACCAGGACCAAACAGCCTGTGGTGTGTATGCTGGCCACATGCTTCGGTAGTGCCTGCCTGGGTTAGAGGCAGCTGCAGCCTTTTACTTTTTATGAAACAATCTTCTTTTTTTTTTTTTTTTTTTTTTTTTTTGGCGGGGGGTGTGTTGTTTTGTTATTTGGGTTGGGTTTTTTTTAACCACAGCTTGCAATTCATTCACGTGACCTACATGTGACACCTGCAGCAATTCACGTACCGATAAGCGCTCGGCCACTTCCAAGAGACCTAACTGCTGTTCTGCCACAGCAAATTTCAGAAACATGTAGAGGAAAGCAATGCCCTCCCAACTTTGTGAATTCTAGATGAATAGTTGAAATCTTTTTTTTTTGCCCTGCACACTCTGGCTAGCTGAAAAGAGTAAAACCTTCTGGCCTGGTCAGATGACATATACATGCACTGTGAAGAAAACAGCCATAAAAAAAGAGGGGATGGAAGCTCCTCATTCTAATGCTGTGCCCCTTTTAATGCTGAATTAAGCCAGGTGGGACGTCTGGTTGAAAAAAAAAGCCACCAAACCCAAAACCTATTGGCAATATTACCCAAATTCAGACTATGATGAAAGAAGCATGTTAGAATAGGCGGACTAATGCATTTTAGTCCTAAAAAATTCAACTGCCCATTTTACATCTGCTGCGGACAGACTTCCAATGAGTTACTTGGCCAGGATAAGCAGCCTTCAACCTTCATTTCCAATGGGTGGTTAACCTGCGTGGGCTTCCAGGAAAACGCTTGTTTCAGCCTCTGTCAGGGATGCAGCGCAGATTTTGTTTAAAAGCAGAGGGCATGTCTTTGCATTTACAGGTTGCAGTGATCTTACGTTCTTCCAGCACACCTTTACTAGTGTTACTAGCCTAACCGGCAGGAGAAAAACTATGAGAAAGTTCAAGCAACGGTTATACGTATTCCCCTTAATAGTGCCACGTAGGACTGGAATAACACAGAACTGGAGCTAACATTTGTCTCTGCCTCTCCAGCAAAAAGAAACTATCAGAAGACCTAGAGTTTACTCTTCCAAGACCATGGCAGCACCTCCAGAATGTGTGTGTGCGCACGCATATGCGTGTGCACTCCCATGTGTATTATGTTTGAAAAATGGTAAGCAGCTTTCCCACTCCATCAGCAGTGAAAAGTTGCCTTAATTTCAAATTCTCCTCTTCTCCTCCAAAGCCCTGATGTGCCACTGCCCCTGTGCTCAAAGGCTGGGATCGTTTCTTTGGGGAGATTTTCTTGATGAGAAAAGGAACACAGCATCAAACTTCCACAAAAAGATGGGTCCCCAACAGAGAGTTAGCTTTAACAAAACCATCCGCTTTTGTTTCTGCAGCCAGCAGAGTTTTTTTAGGCTTTTGTTCCTGCTTTTTAGCAATGCTATTGTTTTCTAGGTGATGTTTTTGCCGAGTTGTTTGGAAAGATGCCCTATCACTGCACCGACCGATTAGAACTAGGTGTAAAGAGGGAGAAGCAAGAGAAGAAAAAAAAAATTAAATCTCTTTATTATGGTGCATAAACCTTCAGTGTTGGGGATCTGGGCAGCTGCGCAGGAAGAAAAATGCATTCAAAAATATAATGCTAGTGTGAATAATCCTTTCTCGAATGCTGCTTGCAGACTGCGTCAGCTTTGTCAGGTGAACTTGAACTGGGCCATCAGATTTGCTGCCGTTCCCATTGCACACTGTCTATCACCCCGGGGCATTCACCATCTTGACTGTTGTTAAAAGCGAGCAAACAATCCATCATTGAGCCGGGGAGTCACTCGCTCATAGAAAAGTGAAATCGGCATGTGACGGTACACTCGGCCCCAGTGTTTTGCAGATTAAAGTGATACATGAAAACTCACGTGTTACTGGGAAGATTAAGTCCGTTATCTTGTTCTGCAGCCAATAAAGGACGGCCTTGTCCGCAGCAGTGGGGAAATGCTGGCTTTAACCAAGTGACAAACGCTGTGCGTGCATAGCTTCATGCTCCGGCAAAAGGGAGCACCGAGCTCTAAAGGGGAAACAAAGCTAGTTAGCAAGATCTCGGGAATTAATAGGCAGCGGAGATGCTGTGTTAAAGCCTCTCTGCAGAGGCTTTCCCTTCTCTATAGAGACAATTAAAAGCAAAACAAAACCTCCCGGACAATCTCCGCAGAACAAAGTGTGCTAATGCGCTGCCAACAGCTAGCCCCGCAGTGTCTGCTCTAACAGCACATGCAGTTTCAAGACCCCTGAAAAGTGATGCCTTTTCCAGCGTGTGCCTCTTGTTCAAAGAAAGAAAAGAAATATGTATTGAGATACGCTCCTGAATAAATCCATCTGTGGGATTTTGTAATATTTTGATTTCTTCCTAGTATTTGCATTTAGCAGCTGATTTCTTTTGCAGCCTACACTTTACTAAAGTTATGGTTACTCACAGTTATAAGTTAGTATCAAGTGTCAGCTTGTCCAGTTCGCTGTTAAAGCAGATATCATCATATTTAACCCCGTAGCTTCTACTGGTCCTACTCTTTACAGGCTTGGGCACAAAATCAGGGGTATCAGTCCTTCACAAATGCAGGCACTCTGTCTTCATCCGGGCTTGGATACTAGAAATCCTGGATCAATGTGCTCTATAACCTCATTGCCTGAAGAACTTAGATGCATGCGTGGCCTGAAACACACCGAACTTAAATTATTGGTTCGTATTTGTGGTATAAACAGGTGATTATTGGGCAAGATAGATAGTTGACTCAGACTGATGGTGGAGCATTTAATATTGTAGCTGGAAATTTCATCTTAGAGCTACTGACTGAAAAAATGGTGTTCTGATATTTTCTCTGATTTCAGAAGAAAGTAATTTGAACCAGTGAAGACGTAGGGAATACTTTTTGCTTTTTTCCTTTTTTTTTTTTTTTTTTAGGAATTCAGTGGTTTATATTAAGTAACATTCTACCAAGGGTGCTTTTGCATCTTGATTAATCATAACACACTCCAAAGTCCAACATAAGAGCTCAGTATGACCATTAAGAGCCAGTTGCCCTGTCCTTGCTACAAAATGAGCAAAACTATATTGTGCTGGTACAGCAAAATATTATTATCTGTAGGGACATGAAGTCTGAAGAAACATTTCCTCCTCTCAGCTAAAGCACTTGAGTTTACACCCAGTGCAAGCGCTACAGTAAGTCGGGCACAAAAACGTCCCGCTCTTGACAAGGCGATGACACACTTTCCTGTCCTTCGGGGAAGATACTTGGTGAAAAGAGTTTTTTCCCGCTCACCTTTCTGCAGGCATCCAGGTAAAAAGCAGAGAGGTCTTGTTTGCTGTGTGTCATGCATTTGTGCACAAAAGTTAGTAAATTTGATATCAAGAGGGAATGAATTGATGCAACCAAAGCCCGTTAACCACAGGCAGAATGATTTTCTCACTCTTTTGCCGATACCTAACATCACTACGAAGCACTTCAGGGAACTTCTCTTACAGAAGACCCAGTGTAAAAGGGAGACCCTTGGTTACTGCGACAATGCAAGGCTGAGCCAGGCTTGCTGTGTCCCTCTCCCTTCGAGGCAGCAGCATCCTGGGCCATTCAACCCAGTGGAGAGCGGGCGCGGGGTGACCCCTCCAGCTGTGAGGCAGCTCTTGCACGTGAGGCAGCATGTCCCCACTGCCATAAACCTGACATCAGCTGCCCCGAGAGCCCAGCTGCTGGATTTAGGCATCAGTCCTTTACTAGAAAGAGCTTTTCATGGGTACTGAGGGGAAAGCTTCACGTGAGCAAGCTCAGAAAGACAGCCTGCGCTGCCAAATCGCTTCTGCTTGGCAAAACTCAGCGCCAATACTGAACACGGCAGCACCAGCCTCCTCAGCGATCTCCTTCCCACCATACAGATTGTTAGCAGGGGTGGGATTGCTCTTCCAGGCGTGGGACTGGCACCCAGCACGGGACTTGTCCCAGCCCATCCTGCCCCCCGGCCAGCAGACCTGAGCACGCAGAGCTGTATCTCTAGGCATCGCATACGTGTTGGGACAAGCGCACTACTTACAGGTGGTGTGATGCACTGTTGTAACCGCTGCTCCCTTGAAACAACCGGAATGGGGATATTTACAATAACGTGTTGACCAATAACTGCCACTGTCACCTGCTGCCTTGGACAGAAGCACCTGGGTGCCTTCCCCAGCAGCCTCTCCTGGAACGGCACACACCATCCTCCTTTTTTCCACTTGGATGACATCACCTCCGTGTCCCTCTGCAGGGAGCAGATGGGGCTATGGGCCCCCACTGCCACCCGCTGCCCTGGCTCCTGTGAGCCCGTGGTGCCCCCAGCCCCGCCGGCCTGCCCGTGGCCGCCCTCCAAACGGAACTTCATCCCGTTCTTTAACCAGGACATCTCGCTGCCAAGCTATTTTTAAGATGCAGCATGTCTTTCATCAAAAGATACCGACTTACTCATGATTCAGTGATTGCCTCTGCTCGCAGCAGCGTGTGCTGCAGGACTGGAGCACCCGCAGCACTAAGGGGAGTGCACGGGTCTCGTAGAGGCAGGTGCAGCACCCCGCTCCCCCTCCCCCCCGAGGGGGTGCCCATGCAGCACGGCCAGCACCCAGGGGTGCCCTGGCAGCACGGCGATGACAGGCAGGGTCACCCTGGCTGGCACCGGCTGCCTTTCCTCCCTCGGTAACAGCCAAGTGAAGCCCAAACGGCCGTGCCGGCTACTGGGGCTGCCGTCCCCTCGGAGCAGGCCATCACGTTAATAGAGGTTGATTTGCAAACGGCGTCACCCCCCCAGTGCCCCCCTTTGCCTGACTCCCGCTTTTCTGCTCAATGGCACAGATGCTGCTTTGTGCTGCCCAGGACCAAGCAGCTATTAGCAGCAAATCCAGCGAGGGAAATTAATGAAGGCGACTACTAATAAAAGACAGCTCAGGACAGCCATACCAACTTGCTCCAAGCAGTAATTAACTTTTTTTAAAACTCATGAAGGTAAATATGCCATCAGCTTTGGTCCAGTCTCTCTTCTTTTTAATAAAAGAAGGGGGAGGGGAGGCGAGGGAAAGGGGATGGCTGTGTGTTGCAGCCGCCCCAGCAGCATCCGTATTCCCTCCCCGCACGCTGCTGGCCGCTGCAAAGCGCTGAACAACCCTCCGTTGCAGGCAGCAGTCCAAAGAATTTTTTTATCCAATCAATTTTTGAAGGCTTTATTTTAAATCTTAGCATCACAAGAGTATTAGCTCTCTTCAACCATAAACCTGACTTCGGCTCAAGGAGTCACAGGGATGAGAAGGTTGCCAGAAGGTTGCCAGACCCGCACAAATGTGGCAGCACCATAGGCTGAAGGCAGGATATATCCTTCAGTCAAAGGTATCAGTTAGCTTGTTGCTCTGTTGCTCTGCAAGAGTCTTAAGCTTTAAGACGTAAGATTTGGCCCCATAGTCAGACAAAAACCTACACCAGGTTAAAAAAGAACGAATCCCACCAGGATTTCTGTTCATGCAAGCGGGCTGCAGCACTGCGATTGCTGTATAAAAGATGGGTGCTGGAGATTTTGCCTGTATGGTATGGGAATCGGGTCTGCATGGGCCAAATCCACACATAATGGAGGCAAAATGTGTGAAGTACAAGCCCTTAAGGATTTGGGGTGTGTGATTCACACCCTCCAGGTGATGAATTCCAACCCCTGCCCCCATTCCTATGCCTCTGCAAAGCCCTGCAAAATATCTGGCGGCTCTTGACCCTACGGGCAGCCTGGCACTTCACAAGATCCTGAATTGCCACTTCACATTCACTGGGACACCTGCCTTTATCCCAAACACTGGTCTGCAAGGGCAAGCCCGCGCTGCCACCCGGGCAGCTCACGCTGCTTGGTTCCCTGCTGATGCGATGGGCTGAGGCCAAGTAGCTCCTTTCCACCGTGGACCAGCTTGGAGGTGCCACTGGGTGCAGCTGCCGAGCCGCTTGCTGCCGAGGCGGGCTCGCCTGCTAAGCTTTCTAGCCTGCCTTGAAAAACACCGGCTTAGATTCATGTCACCGTTAGCCTTGCTCCTGGCGCACTTTTATTCCTTCACGCTGAGTTTATCTGATTACTTCAGCCAAGGGAAACAGACGGCCTGTTGACATCCCCAGAGAATGCTCAAAATGCCCCCTCCCCAGGCAGAGAGCGGCCTGCAGGACAGGCGGGAGGGGGGGCAGCAAGTCGCAAGGGCTTGATGGCTGCCAGGCAAAGCAACACCCCAAATAGCAGCAGAAATACTGCAAAGCCGGGGGCCCAGGGCGCTGGCTGCAAAGCTGGGGGTCCAAGCGCTCCCATTGTCTAGGAGGGCTGGGATCTGGGATCTGGTTCTGGTCCTTTCCCGAAATCAAACTGGGAAAGAGGGCTTTGCCAGGCTTCCGCAGCAGCTGAGCGCCTCAGGGCTGGAGTTGTGACTGTGTGAGGCTGGGATGCGCTCCTGCTGGCAGTGCCGGGAGCGCTGGCATCCCCTACCAACGTGCGGCCTTCTCAGCAAGGCCAGGCCGACCTCATCCCTTCCCCCACCAGGGCCGTGCCCCTCTCCACCACCCCCTAACTCGCACCACTTCTGCCACCCATGTCCTCTGGTGCCTGGAGGACACGTGCCCTGTCCCATGAGAGCATGGCAGGGAGAGCAAGCCGGGCACAAACCCAGACATCCCCAGCCACCTGCAGCCCCCCGGGCAGCACGGCCGGCATCCCCCCCCACCCCCGGGGGGCTCCTGGCCCCCCAGGACCTCCCCTCACCCCATGGCTGGAGCAGCAGCTGCCACTCGTGGCTCATGCCCCCGGGGTGCCAGTCCCCTTCCCTGACATGTAGCCCCACTGCCAGCTCCCCGAGCCCCCAGGTACCGAACCCCCTCCCCAACTCATTGTAACCCCTGCACTGGTCGGGGCTCTGCGAGGTGGCTGCGGAGAGGGGACGTGTGATAAAAACATGGCAGAGAGTGCAAGGGTGGGCAACAGGACCCTCGGAGGCTGGAGGAGCTCGGCTGTGATGGGAACTGAGATGGTGATGGCCCTTCCCCCAGCAGCTGCTCTGAAATACTTCTGAAACATCATCAAAATGAAAAGGTGATATTTTTTTTGGAGAGATCTGCTTAAAAGCTTTCGCTGTCTTTCGGCATTAAATCAGTTTAGGGAGAAGAGACTATGAAATTCCCATCTGAGGAGTATGAGCCCGAAATTTGAGGACTAGCCCCACTATGTACAAAGCAAGCAAATGAAACCAGTGAAAGGCCAAGTCCCCGAGGAGAAAGTAGTGAATTGCAAAAAAAAAAACAAAACAACACCAACCCAACCCCAGCCTGTGGGGAAAGGCAGAGCCTGAGGCGAGGCAGTGGGAAGGTGTGTGCCCCACCGACTTCTCCAGCCTGAAATGATGAAAGGCAAAACTTGCCTTGTCGGCAATGGAAATGAGAGGGTTGGGGGGGAGTTAAAGGGCAGCCGGGGGATGGAGCAGAGCGCTGCCAGGCTGGGGACCGCCAGGGGACTGTCTGTCCCAAGGCTGAAGGTGGCAATGCGAAGATTGCGTGGGGTCTTGCTTTTCATCTGCAGAGAAACATGCACAAAAATAAATTTTACAAATATTTTGGGGTGGGCTCTCATTAAATCTCCTTGACGGGCGTACGCACTTTCCTAGAGGAAGCAAGAAAAGATGTATCTGTTTAATATCCCAGATGACCAGTCCTTTCAATTACAGCAACATTAGGCGATAACTGATGTACCCAGTGTCAAAAAAACAGCCAGTGTGTGCTTAATTACTTAATGTCATACACATTTCAATAACAGAGTCATTAGGGAGCACCACAGGATGGCCCGTAGCAGGTGAACCCTCATCTGGTTCTTTCCCAGCATAACGGCATTACCTCTTCACCATCAGGATACCCAAGTATCACTGTGGCAACAAAATGATCGAACCAATAAAACCCGAGGAGCAATGGACCCTGAACCCCAGCCCGAGGCACCTGAATAAGGGTTTAGGAAATTTGCTTCTTTAGTGAGACCCTTCATGCTGAGCCTCACTGTCTTCAGCTTTACTGAGAAAACTCCCTAAGTTGAATTTTCAGCCCTCCCAGGTCTTCTGCCTTCATTTTGAATCTCAGTGAGCATCAGCGAGGTGCCCGAGCCCGAGTGGCCAGCTCTCTGCCTTGGCTTGTAGCATTCGCCTAGGAGGGAGGGCGAAAGCTGTGCTTCAGAGCCGCCAGCCAGATGAGGGCTGTGTCAGGGGCGCTCTTTTTAATTATGGCAATACGCTGAAAGATTTATGTCTGACATGAAAGCAAGCAAGCGCAAGCCCTTGGGGTGCGGCTGCTGTCACACCGGCACTAGTTTGGCTTCTTGTCGCTATTCTTATGCCAAGGAGGGCTGTAAACCCCCTCGGGGGCCATAGAGCTGCCCCTCCAGTGCTGACGGCACAGAGAAGCTTTTATGCCAAAATACAACACACAGAAGGATCATAAACACGTGTTATTATGGCAAGGTGCTGCCATGGAAACCACCTCCAGGTTTTCCACTTCATCTGAAGAGATGCTTTCCCATCCTTCATCCCCTGGTCCACTTCCAGGTTGGCTGCGATTGTCTCTGCAGCCACGGGCTGATTTCCCGATGCTCTGGGGAGCCACAGCTCTGGTCAGGGCAGGATCTCCCACCACCTCCAAAAATCAGTCTTCAGAAAGAAAAGAGGGAAATAAAAGAAAAAAAGGGAAGAGGGAAATAAACTCCTTCAGGTTTAGAGGGAAGCAAGAGGGGAATAAACTCTTTTGGCCACAGTCAAAGTTAAAACTGGGACGTGGGTGAATGGGAACGCGGCCTCTCCAGCTGACCCTTGGCCAGAACTGCCTCCGCCTCCCGTCTCCTCCAAGGGCATCTCCAGCCGTGCTGGCAGCCCTGCCCAGGGACCAGGAAAGTTTGGCTTGCATGGCTCCCACCCTAAACCCCGCACTCAGCCGCAGAACATCCCTCTCCTGGCCCTCACGCCCCATCCTCCCACGCTACTTGTGCTTTTTCCCATGGTGGTTCCTGTTGCCGTGGCCCTGGCAGGATGGGTAATGCTCCTGCTAACAGGGTCTGTACCTGGGATGGAAGGAAATACCTCCAAGGATGCTGAAACGGGCAAGACCCGGCGTCCCTCCCTGGGGACTGTTGGAGAGAGCATCCTGGTGCTGAGCCACCCGAGCCGTCCCTCCGGCTCCTGCCTGGCTCTGGCTCGCCACCAAGGGAGCAGAAGCACGTCCCATCCCTCCCGGCCTTTGAAGAGCCGAAGGCACCTACTCCAGCGCCTCTTAAAAGCACGAGAGAAACGGGGAAGGACAATGAGACCCGACCAGAAAAGACGGAGAGGGCGAGCGAGGCACTAGCCTTCTTTTTGGCATTCCTGGAGTTTAATCATTAAAAGGGGTCGTTAAAAGAGAGCGAGAGTGAAAAACCCGCTCCCGACGGGCTGCCCCACACACTGCCAGCGGATTGAAAGGCTCCCTCTTGTTTTGTTCCTTCTGGCCCGTGGCAGATTTGGGGGACACAGCTTCATCTTGCTGGCCACATCAAAGCAGTGATTATGCAAATGCGCCCACTTTTTTTTAAGGAATTATTTATCACACAATAACCCCCCTGCCAGGGGGGGAAACAATAGATCAGGCTAGATAGCGCTGCTCGCCCGAGGCTGCGGGGCTGGGGGGAGGCCGAACCCCCGCACGTTTTATTGGCCTAACCTAATTTCACTAATTCTCTTTTCACACGTTTGTGGGGGTTTTTTCTCCCCCCTCCACCCACCCACCCCCACCCCTTTCTGGGACGTTGCTCCCAGGATCCAGGGGGCACCGGGTGGGATTCATGTGCTGCACATTTTATTTAATTAATACATTCAGGCGCCTCTGCCGGTTTTTAATGATTTCCAGGTGTTTGTACCCAGAAGTCACAAAGTGCTCCCGGGCGCATGGGGGCAATGATTGAGGGGCCGTGGCGGCCTCCAGCATCTCTCCCCCCCCAAGTCGTGACATCCCTGGCCATGTGCTGTTGGTACCCACGCTGAGCACGGCTGCCTGCCATGACCGAACTCAACCCCCTGGACTTGCCTGTGCCTTGAGTTTCATCCACCCCTCAGAGAGACAGAGAAACTGTTCCTCTTTAAACCCATGCTGCTTTTTTTTTCTTGACTCAGTAACATTTCTTTCCTACAGCCTTGTCTGTGAAATCCAGGAGCCATCAGCCTGAGGTGCAGTGAGCAGTTTATCCATCCATCCATCCATCCATCCAGTGTTTGCTGTGCAGTGTCTTCTGTACAAAGAGGCACAAGTGACACTGTCGGTAAACTTCCACCAGACTGACTTTATATATATATATATATACACACACACACACTGTGCTACCAGCCACATGAGGAACCCAAGACCAGGAATGAAACGCCACGACAAGAGGCAGCGACTGAGCCATGTGCATCTTTCTGATGGTGCCCATCCCCTCTAAAGCCAGCCTGCGGCTCCACTTGGCTGGAAACCCAGGAGATTTTCCTTGGTTCGGATCCACTTCTCTCCCTGCTCCACCCCCACCCCAGTGGTGAGCTGCCATCCCCAAGAGCTCAGTCTTACTCTTACTCTGCAGAAAAAAGGGGGGTTCTTTTAAGAAGTCAAAGGAAATTTCCAGAATTGAACTGCCCGTCAGTCAGCCTGCTGGGGCCACAGCAGCTCCGGTGGCCCTGAGCGCTGCCATGGTTCTGCCTGCAGAGGTGGCTGTCACCAGCTACCTGCTGGGGGGGGGGGCATTTGTCACCCCAAGGCCCTGCGAGCTCCTGCCACATCCTGGCTTTCACCAGGGGCAAGGATGGGTGCCGGCCACCGGCACGTAAAGCAGCAAAAGCAACGACCCGAAAGTTATGAAAATTAGAGATTTTTATTTATATTTTATCACAAGAACAATCCCTTTGCTCTTCAGTTGTAAATACATACTGGAATAAACTCTGTAAATTATACAAAAAAATACATCTTTTCCATGAAATCTGTCTTTACAATAAATAAATGTGAACACGTGTGTGGCTGATCGCTGTAATGTTCCGTGTCTGTTTAGGTTTTCAGTCTGTTGATTTATTTTTAATCTCCTGAAAGAAGGGGGGAGTTCCTCGTCCCCTAAAGGTCGAAATAAATAATGCATGAGGGGGTCCCCCCCCTCCCCATGCCCCGGCCCCCCCCCGCCTTTCCTCTACGGTTTTTTTTTTTTCTTTTGATAGAGAGTTCAGCCTAAATTTCCACGCTTGCATTCAGCCCTCACAAAGCCTACAAATTATACAATGACTTCTAACCCGGACCCCTAGCAAAACAATTTATTTTTTTCCCCCCTTCCCACCCCCTCCCCGCCTATAAATCATAAGGGACAGATGGCACGGGGGGGGGGCGAGGGGATGGGGGACACAAAAGCCCCGGTGACAGATCTGGGAAACGGGACAAAGTGCACATCGGCGAGAGCAAGCAGGTTTGCTTTGGCAGGTGCCGCCGCCCCGGCCGCCCTGGGAAGCGGGCAGATGGGGAGCCCCGGGGGGAGCCCCGGCACCGCCGGGCCGGGCTACAGGCAGCGCCGGGGCGGCGGGGCGGGGGCGAAGCGGCCCGGCCAGTGCTCGGCGTCCGAGGCGGAGCCGGCGGGGCTGGCGGGCGATAAAGTGCAGGCGTAGGGGGAGGCGGAGGGTGCGGGGCTGGCGGCCCCCCCGCTCCAGGAGGAGGCGGGCGAGGGGCTGCCCTCGACGGGGCCACCCCCCCCCGGCCCCGCCGCCGCCTCGGGGCCGAGCCGCGCCGCCCCTGCCAGCCGCAGGGTCTCGGTGAGCGCCCAGATGTAGTTGTGGGCGAAGCGCAGCGTCTCGATCTTGGTGAGCTTGGCGTCCTCGGGGAAGGTGGGCAGCACGTCGCGGAGGGCGTCCAGCGCCGCGTTCAGGTTGTGCATGCGGTTGCGCTCCCGGTTGTTGGCCTTCAGCCGCCGGCTCCGCTTGATGCGCTGCGCCGTCTCCGCCGTGCGGGCCGGCCGCGGGGCCCCGCGGGACCGCCCCGCCCGCCGCTTCCCCTCCGCCCGCCGCAGCCCCGGCGCCTCCACTGGCCGCGCCGGCGAGGCGGCCCGCAGCGCCCGCAGCTGCTGCTCCTCCTCCTCCTCCTCCTCCTCCTCCTCCTCCTCCGCGCTGGACGGCAGCGAGGGCGAGGGGGCGGGCGAGGCCAGGCCCAGCAGCAGCAGCTCGTCTTCGGCCGGTGGCGCCAGGCTCTCCGCCTTCACCAGCATCCTGCCGCCGGTCGGCACCCCTCGCCCGGCCGGCCCGGCCGCGGTTTAACGGTTCGACGGGGCGGGCGGGAGAAGGGGAGGGGTGGCGGGGGGGGAGGGGAAGGGAGGGAGGGGGGGGCGCGGCGCTGGCACGCGCCCCGGGGCGGCGGCGGCAGCGGCGGAGCTGCCCGGGGCCCGGCGGCTGCGTGTCTGGCACACGACCCTCCTTAACACCCCTTATATACCCCGCGGGGAACAATCAAACCTGCCCCCGGGGCCCCCGCGCCCCGCCCGCGCCGCCCGCGCCTCAATGGAGGGCGCCGGGGGCCCCCCCGGGGCCGGGGCCGCGCCATTGGTGCCTCGCGCTCGGCTGGAGCGTGCCGCTAATTTCTTAATGAATGGCGGGGGGGGGTCGCGAGGCGCAGCTGGCCAATCAGGGTGCCTCGCGCGCCACGCGCGCCGGAGCCGGCTCCCTTTCAGCCTCTCATTGAGGGGCGGCGGCGGCACCTCCCGCCCCGGTGTGTGTGTGTGGCGGGAGCGGGGGGGTGTCCCCAACGCCGGACCCCGCTCCCTGGGGGGCTGCGGCTTTTTTGGGGGGGGCCGTGGGGAATAACGGGCCGTGCTAGGAGCGCTGCGCTCGCGGCACCGCAGCCCCACGCCGCGCTGCGGGCCGGGGGCCGGGGAGCTGCCCGGCGGGACGGGACCGGGGGCGCGGCTGATGCCGGCTGGGCGTGAGCCAGCGGCGTGCCCGGGTGGCCGGCAGCGGCCTGGCTTGTGCCAGAGCCAGCGTGGCCAGCAGGGCCGGGACAGGGACCGTGCCCTGTGCTCGGCACCGGGGGCTGCACCTCGCACCCTGCGCTCGGCCCCTCGCTGCACGGGGGACACTGAGGGGCTGCAGCGTGCCCAGGGATGGGCAGGGGGCTGGGGAAGGGGCTGGGGCACAAGGCTGCTGGGGGGTGGCTGGGGGTGCTTAGCCTGGAGTGGGGGCAGCTCGGGGGGCCTGACCGCTCCCCACAGCTGCCTGACAGGGGCTGTGAGGGGGGGTCGGTCTCTGCTCCCAGGGAACAAGCGACAGGACAAGAGGGAACGGCCCCAGGCTGTGCCAGGGCAGGTTTAGGCTGGATATCGGGGAAAAAAGTCTTCAGGGAAAGGGTGGCCCGGCACGGGCACAGGCTGCCCGGGGAGGGGGCGGCGTCACCACCCGGGGGGGTTTAACACACACACAGATGCGGCGCTTGGGGCCATGGTCAGCAGTGGGCTCGCTGGGCTCACAGCTCCTTCCCAACAGACATGACGCCGCGCTTCTCTGAGCGCATCTGCCATGGTTTGCAGCCCTGGGGGATGGCAGAGGTGGGTGCTGGAGGGAGACCCCTGCGGGGACAGGGACAGCAGAGGAGCTTTGGACGGCACACAATGAATACACAACTTTTCCAGGGTGGGGGGAAGCTGCCTTTGTGGCTGCCAGCAGTGGTACCGCTCTGCCCTGGAGGCAGCGTGCCCCTGGGATGCATCTGCTCCCCAAGGCCGGGTGCTGAGGCACAGCCCTGGGCTGCCCTTGCCCCTTCCCCTCTGTTTGCAGCAGGTTCTGTGAGGAGCAGAACAAGCCTGAGGGGAGAACAAGCCATGTCCCTCCGTGGTTTGGCAGTCGGGAGAGCCGTGGTCCCAGCACATGGGCTGCGGTCCTTGCTCAGAGCTGTCAAACGCAACTCTTGGACACAACATAGGCTCAAGAAGACTTTAAAAAAAAACAACAACACAACTTGTCAATCCACCGGGAAAGCCTTCCCCACCCCCCTCCCCACTTCTCTTCCAGACCACCCTCTGGGGCAGAAAGCCCCAGTGAATAGCTGGGCCTGGCGACATGCCCCTGGGGTCAGCAGGCTCACTCTGTCTGATAGACCCACGGGGAAGGAACGACGGGGAAGGAATGACGGCGAGGATGTACAAAACAAAAACCGGAGGGTGGAGTGGTGTCCTCCCCGTGTGGGAACTCCCTCACTGAGGCACTTTCGGGGAGTCGGGTTTTGAAACAGAATTTTAGTGGTGAAAAAAGCCCAAAATAGACGAAAGAGTTAAAATCTCAGCCAACTTCTCGCCCTGCACTCTGCAAACACGCACATGGCTCAGTCCCTTGCTTGTGCTGAGTTTGTGGCCTGTCTCACTCCCCACGAGAGCGATCGCAGCCGGGCGGCTGCCTCGAATGGTGCTCGGTGTACTCAAGGGTTGGCTTTCACAGCCTGGCTCCGTGTGCTGCCGTTCTACAGCCAAGGACTGTGACTGGATACGTCCTCCTCTAACATCAGTGGCTGCCCACTACGATGATTTAGCCGATCTATTAGAAAATCTCTGTGAGTCTACTCTCGCCTCCTTTTGAAAAATGGAAGATCTGTAGGTCCCCCCGACATCCTGGCAGAGTGACACAAAGGGACATTCTTTCATTTTCAGCATCTTAAAGCGCGGAGCAGAGTCACCTGTGACTGGGCCGGCCTGGCCCTCTGCCCCCACCCCGATTACTGAGATTTCTGTCCTTCTGTCACCCCTGTGAAAGCGATGGAGACGTTAGGCGGAGGCGGCAAAGCAGTGGGGAAAGCGGCCGCGGTGCTGGGGGGCAGCAGGAGGGCACAAGCCCAGCTTTTTCCAGACCCGGGGCGTGTAACCCATTGGGTTACACCTTTTTGGGTGTTACAAGCCTTTTTGGGGTTCAGCCCAATTCCTGCCGCCAGCCTGCCGCGGTGCAGTGGTTTTCTCCGCAGGGCTGAGCACAAGGTAACTGAGGATCAGTTGGCTACTGAGTCCTCACAACCCTCCCAGTGCAGCAGGTCCAAGAGGCGCTTGTGTGGTCTGCGGCCGGCCCCAGCGGAGTGAGGGTCGAGCTGCTCCGCCGAGAGCCACGGGGCTGGGAGCAGCGGGGGGAGCGGGAGTGCTGCTGCTGCTGCTGCTGCCCACTGCCTGAACTGTCCTCCAAGGGTCAAACTGTTCAACTTCAGCCCCTTTGCCAGACTCAATCCTACTTTACGGGAACAAAAGCCCAAAGTAGGCGACGATCAAGAAATGGGAGCACAATGATTTAAGCTTATCACACAGCCCAGAAATAAAGGACACTGAGCTTGTGTGCGGGAGAGGGGGAGACCTTCAGAAAGGCTTTGTTTGCTGTAAGAAGATTGAACTCTGAGGCGACCCAATAGCCCTAAAAGTTTAGGGTCTGTGTTGCTGAGAGACCTTTGGATACAGCCCATCCACACTTCGACCTCACAAGTCGTGAGCCAGCATTAATGGCTTGCCTGCCCCAGGTGAACGGGGGCGTGACACCCCCGGGGGAAAGGCAGGGGACAGTGCTGCAGGGGTGGGATGGCCTGACCCCTCCCAGTGCTGTCTCGCTCACACCCACTTGTGGGTCTCCTGCGGGTTGGGGGGGACCAGAGCTGCCCACACCAGGGTCCCCCCTGCACCCTGAATTCTGGGGGGACCAGCCTATGGCAGCACCCACAAACCTCGCGAGAGGTTAAACTGGGGGTCAGAATATGCCCCCACACAGCAGGGTACCAGGGTGCTCTGTGGAGGGGAGAAATCAGGCTGTTGTGGGGTTGTGTCCCCGCCTTCGCCCCAAGCCGGGTCCTTCCTGACCCCCCTGTGCACACTGCAGCGAAAAGGGCTGCAGGGAGGGGCAGGAACCAGCCCCCCGACTCCCAAGCCACATTAGCAAATCTGGAGTTTGTTTTGGGATCAAGGTGAGGAGGGGTCTCTCCCTCAGAGCGCTGCCCCAGCATCCTTCCCTAGCACCCCCCTGCCCTGGGCAGACAAGCCCCTTGTCGGGGGCCGATTGTTCCTGGCAGATTTGCATGGCAGGTGCAGGCCTGTGGAGCGATTTTGCCGTCCCGAGTCTTGCCTGGTCCCCCCCCCCCAAGAGGGTTTGCCTCCCCCCCCTTGTGAAAAAAGGCTGCCGATGCCTTCCTTTCCCATGAAGAAGAGAAGAAGCTTGAGGATCGCGTGAACACGCTTCAGTTTTCTTATTCTTTTCTATAGATGTGGGGAAAAGAACAGCCGATTGTGTGAAAAACCCAGTGCCTGCAAAAAGGGACATTGGCCATCCAGGCGAAGGTGCGCGAGGGAGAGCACTAATCGCTGAACCAGGAGACAAATACGATTACCAGCTCCGAGCCTTGAGTCAGAAAGTCTCATAGACTTTAAGATGTTAATCCCCAACATAATCCTTCCTTTGGCGTGTAGGAATAGTGCAGCCACAAGAGTTGTTTTGTTATTTATATTGGCGTTTAATAAAACTCAGCCAGTGGTGAATGGGCTGCCCACTCTCCAATGGTAATTAATTCCCTATTTCAGTGACCCAATTGTGCTGGGATAGAGCAGTGGGACAGTCCTACTGCCCCAACCCGCCTTTGTGCAGCTACACAGCTCTCGTGCTTCAACAGCTATGGAAACTCATTCTTTTGATGTCATTCAATGAGTTTTCCTTGGGCATCTTCTAAACTTCAAGGACCCTTTTCTTTCTCGAACGCCTGAAAAGCAGGACTAGCTTGACCACCTCTGTAGAATTTAATGATTTGGTGAAAGGGCCTTTTTGGGGGTTTGTGTAAGGAAAGAGAGAAAGAAAATTTGGCAGGCTGCTATCAAACAGGGGGCTATCCAAACTCGAGCGCACTGAACTCATTCAGCTCCTAATTTATACAGGTCTTAAAAGCCACTCTTCCTCACGCAGAATACTTCGGGGCTTCTCTTAGTCAAGGCATTTCTAGAAGGGATTTGCTAGTAAGCAGATAACTGCTTCACACACACCACAGATTCAAACGGGACTGCGGATGAGTACGGACAAAACAAATCACGTTTTGAGGCGGCATTTCCATCCACCAAAAGGAAAAAGAACAAGATCCCCAGAATGGGTCATGCTGCCGTTAAAAAGCACGCCCGAGGCTTGCACCTTTTGGCTCTTGGGTGGAGCGGGAGCGGTGAAGTTGCTACAGAAGGAGTGTGTGAAATGAACACGTGAAGAACATGTAGTAACCCTGCAAAGCCTCTCCGGTACGGGCAGCCTCTTCTATGTCTTTATACACACTTCCAAAAAAAAAAAAAAAAAAAAAACCCTTCGCAAGTCACAAACAATTCAGGATTCAACTAAGAAAACACAGAGTGAACCATATGGCCGGGGTGGCTCGAGTTGGCTGCATTTTCCCCCAGACAAAGAAGGGATTGAGAGTTGAAGGAAAGGAGAAAAAAACCAACTTTCCGGCTGATGAAGCTGTTGTCTGGAGGCAATGATCCCAAATCTCAAGGCTTTATTCCAGGCTCCGACTGAGACGTGATATGTCATATGATTAGCATCTTTCATATTTACAAGAGTAGTACGGGCTGCCAGTCTTTAGAGAAAAGCGAGAGAAAGAAGGGGCATATGCTGAAATGGATTTAGCATTTGAAAGAGAGAAAAGAGAGCGGATAAATACACTTAAACGAGGATTTAGTTTTACTCCCGTTGAGTTCTAATGGGTTGTTGATTGAGATTTTAGGGAGCTGGAACAGAGGTGTCAGCAGTAATTTAAAGGCGCTATTCAACCCTCCGTTGCTCCTTCTTTTTCCCCGCTTCGCTCCTACGCGCCTCTCACCCCACTGCGCACCCAAGCGCCCACGGTTCTCCCGAATGAGGAGTGATGCCCCGCGCCCGGGGTCCCTTGCGGTGCCTCTGTCTCCTCCTGGTGCCGGGTCCCCCCTGGTGCGCGGGGTCCCTGCGGGTGCCGGGTCCTCCCCGGTGCCCCTGGTCCCTCCCGTGCCCGTGGTCTCCCCCGGTGCCGGTACCGCATCCCTGCCGGTGCCCCAGGTCCCAGCGCAGGCTCCACCGGGCGGGCGGCGCCACCTAGCGGCGGCGGCGGCGCACCGGTAGCCCCCGCTCCCCTCACCCCCCCTCCCCCTGTACCCCGAGCGGATCAGTCACCTGGCAATGTCAAATACCATTTGGCAGCGCTCGATGAGGTTTTTCACCCGCCGGCAGGGACACCTTCAACGAGACCCGGGTTGCTCAGAGCCCTCTCGAACCGGACCCTGAACGCTGCTGGGCTGGGGCATCGCTTTGCTGGGTGGAACATTTATTCCGCGTATCTAGCCTGAATCTGCCCCTTTTTTAGTTAAAACCAGTCACCCTTGTCCTGTCGCTACAGGCCATAATACGTCTGTCCCCATCTATTTTACAAGCCCCCTAAAGTACTGAAAGGCCACCAGAAGGGCACCCTGGAGCCTTCCCTGGGCTGAGTGACCCCACTGCTCCCAGCAGAGACCGGTTCTGTGGCCTCCTCTGGACCCTCTCCAACAGCTCCATGTCTTTCCCATGCAGAGGATCCCAGAGCTGGACACAACCCCTGGTCAGGTCTATCCAACGTGGAACAGAAGGGTGGAATCACCTCCCTCGGCCTGCTGCTGGCCACGCTGCTTTGGATGCAGCCCAGGATACAGCTGGCTTTCTTTTAGTAACAGTTTTTCTAATAAAATAGGAGGGTGAAGCAGCAGGCTCCATGTCTCAGTGGCAGCCTCTGGAAAAGCACCTGGGCAGGAGCCTGAAAGAGCCGTCAGGGTGACAGCTAAGGCGGATGCTAAACCATACGTTTTGCCTTTGTTTCCAGGCGCAGCAGCGAGGTGGCTCAGGGTTTTCACGCACCCGCTAGCCGCTGCGGGTGGCAGGTCTCAAACGGGTGCAGAGAAGCAGGCATGCACAGTCCGCTCGCGCCTGCGGCTGAGGGTTTACGTGTGGGTTGGTGGGACTTGCTGTCCAGCGCGAGCTGTGACTTCTCAGGGACAGGAACACTGGGTTACAGCTCATTTCAAAGGGTAAATGCCACCCTGGGGAAGGCAAGTTCTGTAAGAACCGTGGCCTTTCTGGCAAGCAATGGGTCAGTTTATGGCTAGAATAGACTTGCATATTACAGGCATAAACTACTTCTTTTTTTCTCCAGGATAGGTACCGATGAATCCCTCGGAAACAGCAACTGCCCAGGATAATACCATAACCTATCTAAAATCCAGTACCCTCTTGCTCAGCTGAGAACCATCAAAACACTGTGAGAAGAAACAATTGAGACACTCCACCAGAGGATGTATAACTGTCCCTCAGCAAGGCCGTTCCCCGCCCCCTGCAGTGAGGCAGTGGTAGCCATCAATGTCCTTCCCAAAGGCTGCTGGACTACAGCACTGACCCTCACCTTCAGTGACCCAGGGCAGCTAAATAAGATTCCTGGTCCAATTCACTGACTGATCCGCTCCCAACGCACACACGCTTACTTACATAGCAAGAACCTCAATTACTGTCCTTACAGAGAAGCTTTCCCCTCTTTATCCCTTCTTACATCGTCCCTGGCTAACCAGTCCCATCATCAGCTCACATGTTGCAAGTATTCTGAAGTTCAGCATTTCCCACAATCCTGATTTCTTTCCAGGGACATCTGCATCACTGACTGCAATAAGCTTCTCACCAAGCGGTTCATTTCAAAGCTGCATAAAAAGAAAGTAGAAAATTACTTCAAAGAACTTCAGTGCTACGAGGATGCCTGCTCTACAGCAGGCTCCCTGGAGTGCCTCAGTCTTCTCTGGAAGAAATTTAACAGTGTGGCAGCATCTAGAAGTTTTATGATGTCCATGCTTTTCCCACTTCTCCCCACCATTTGTACACTAATCGCTGAGCCTCTTCTATGCACTTTGACACAGCCTACAAAAATTTTTGCCATGTTAAAGATGATGAACATGTTTTCTTGTCATAGTGTTTCTGACACAATAACAGTCTTTTTCTAAACCAAAATCATTCAGCTTTTTTGTAGTTTTGAAACACAGCTGACTGATCTTATCCTAAAACCTGTAAAAAAATCTAGATACAGGTCATTGGTTCTCATTTCTTTTTGTTGACATCCAAACCTTTCACAGACCAAGGACATGTAATATTACTCTGTGTTAATTTATCTTTTTCATTGTTTCAGCTACAGTCTTTCTTAGATGTGACTGATTTGTAAATATACAAGATGACAAGAATTGCTCTATGATATGATGTTACATGTATCTAATCTGAAGAATAATGAAACACTAAGAATACAATTAGGTACCTTGTAAGCATAAAAAGGATTTCAATTATCAAGCAGATAAGAGTCAACTTTATTTATTTTTAGTCACAAAAGAGGGGTCAAAACAGAAGTATCAGTGCCCTGAGATACAAACAAAAAGTTATTACATTTATTATAAATACTAGATTTGCAATCATTCCAGTAATTGTTATAGACACACAATTTATTTTTTCTTCAGAAAACGGCCATACATTTTAATTTTTCTGTGCTTCTTCCTCCCGTTTCTCCAAGTAACATGTAAGAATTTCGTTTAGCTGCTGCTCACACTGGCTTGCATGTTGCAATCCATTTTCCCATCCTAAAAGCAACATAAACAGGGTAATTATATCTCACTTTACAGCATTTATCATGTAATTAGTCTTTGGTGATGCAAACATCTATTTCCCCAAGCCTGTCAAATGGCTATAATATTTCTACTTTGAAAACTGTTCTTCAGAGTGCAACTGTTAATGAGATGCCTCCTTCGAAGGAGGTCAACCAAGTAGGTAAATAAAATAATTACTCTTCTGGTACCTATTCTTGCAGTAATTCACTACCAGTTGCTTTAGAGACTGAGCACTCCCTTTGTACTATCTGCTAAGATAAGGGCCCACCTGCTCCAAAAAGGGATGTGCCTCTTAATGAGGGAGCCTCCGTGAGTACTGGGGAGTCAGATCCAGCCAGAGTTTATTGAATGTACTTCAAGGAGTTGGACACTATTCCATCTCTCCCTTCTCTACGTCAAAGGAAACCTCCATGGAAGAATTTATGGTTAAATGTAACTAATGCTTTGAGATACAAACTGCCCATTTCAAAGCGGACTAATTCAAGTGCTAATGAAGCTGGAAACTCGTAAGAGAGAGATGCACACAACTTTGGGGCTGTTCAGGCATTGTAAACACTTTCTAGCAAAATTGCAAGGGGCGGAGACTGGCACCATAAGGTGTTTGTTTGTTTGTTTGGGGGGGGGGGTGTGTGTGTTTATTTTTTTTAAGCAGGATTCGCTTTCAAACATAAATACTCCATTACAGTAATCTTCACAGCAAAGATGTAGAAACTGTAAAAAACTGATTTTCAAAAACTCTTATTTCCCTCTGTGGTCCAATAAAACACACATATTCACCAGACCTGTAAACAAAGCAATCAGAAATTACTTTGTAGAGTTAGCTGATCTCCAATAGGATTGTTTTTTTTTTTTTCCTAGCAGCTCAAAATTTATCTTCCAAAACTGGTAAGCCCCTATTGCAAAAAGGTGTTACGCATTTTTCTTTCCTATATTTAAGTACTATCCATTCAGAAATACTGCTGTATAGAAGAATTTTTTTATAACTTGTTTTGCCTGGGTCTACTATGTAAAAGCAAACTGGGCAAGGACTAGAAATGCAGCAGTGGGCTTTAACTCTCCATACGAGTGTGCTCTTTGTGTAGCTAGCTGATGGCATCGAACAAAGAAGTCTCATTACTGATTAACAAATACCCTTGAAGTATAAAACCAGTCTGCAGAAAAAATTGCAAACATGCAGCTTGCACACTTGAAAATGCTTGCATTTTCCTGCAGTATACTATATTTTATATATAATAAATGTACTGGTTTATATAGTATGCATACTATATAGACTATGTAGTATATATACACTGTAAAGTGTATTATGCGTAGTTTAATTAAAGAAGATGAGCTGCAGGGTTTCAAAAATACAGGAAAAGAAAGTACTACCTTTGCAGTGATGAATTACTCTTCCCCACAGTCTGTTCCTACTTAAACAGGCCAGATTTCCAACAATCAACAGGTGCCTCTTTGCTCTCGTCAGTGCAACGTTCATCCTCTTTTCTGAGTCGATGAACCCAATTTGTCTTGTTCTTACACACGACAGAACAATGATCTCCTTCTCAGCTCCTTGGAATGCATCTACAGTGGACACCTGGACAGCTTTAAGTTCAAAAGCCTCAGAGTGTATGTCGCTAAGCAAATTCTGAGTCTGTAGACAAATGAATATGGATGGTGATGAGTTATGCTACTCACAGTCAATAACTCGTCTCGAGTGAACACACTTAAGTTTGAGTCTGCACTAGATGTGAACTAAGAAACTAGCGACTGCAACGACAGTAAAGCCTCAGCTAATCACAGGAAAATACATGCAGTGAACCTGGATTTGACAAAATACTGGTGCATTCAGTGTGGCAACCAGCGCTTTCGCTTACTTATCCCAGCAGCCCACGTCATGCCTTGGATGACTAGGTGAGGTACAGCTGCAGCCTTGCTAAGCAGATGCCTCTGCTACCTGTCCTTGTAACACATACCAGTTTGTAACACCCCCTAATTCATTGATGAAAATTAATTTGCCAGTTTTCCAAGAAGGTGGAATGCATGTGGAAGGAAAACAAATGAAAAGATATATTTTTTTTTAATCATGTTTGGATTAAAAGATTTTGACTAATTTTAAAGGAAAAAACAGATATTTTTTTTTTTTAAGTATCTAGTCTACCTATCCAGCATTTGTTTCTCACTTCTACTTGACTCCTCCTAGTTGAAATGGAGCCTTTGTTTAGAATAAACAAATACACTTAAGAAAACTGTTGTATTGATGGTACATTATACAAACCTTACACATCTGTGATTTATAAAGAGTAATCAGACCAATTGCAGATCCTTTTATTCCACTTGCAACTAGAGCCTGGATGAGCTTGACTGCAAAATGAACTTCTGCCATGTTATAAAAGCTGTTGTCTCTTTCAATCTGGAAACAGGGAAGATTATTTTCAACTTAATTAGCTCTAACAAACAGCAGAATGCAAGAAAGAAATAGTATGGAGGAAAAACTACAGCATTGACTTTTTTTATACAAGAAGTGTTTAAAAACTTACTTGCTCTACCCCGTTAACATTATAAAAACATAGTGTTGGAAGCCAATCCAATAAAGGACTTCTATCTTTCTCGGAAACACCATCTATCAGATTTCCTTCGTAGAACAGCTCGTTGGCTATGGCACTAATAGCAGGGTGACATCGGTACTGTGTCCGAAGAAGTATTGTTTTATGTCCCTAAAAAATTATGATATAGAAAGTGTGACTAGAAAAAATAATTACTAAATATTTTACAATGAAAGCTAGGTCAAACAAGAAAGTGGAAAAAATTCCTGCAGTAAGCTGGCTTAACCTTCATACAATCACTTCAACAGAAGCTAGAACAAATACATAGCCTCTGATTCTTCTACCTGAATTGAAAACTGCACAAAAAGATCAGAAGGCAGAATCTGTCACTGTTTTTCAGTCCATTCTTGGTTTACATTTGTTATGCTTAAATTTCCATGCACTGTGAAAATGACATTTACAGAGAAATGCACTAGAATGGAATCTGCTGGTCCTCCGATATCTAAACCAGAACTCTTCCAGTGACTTCAGTGACCTGCAGTTTCACCCTCCATCTTTACTAAAAACATAGTGAGTAGTACATACCATTAAGCAAAGCCGGTCAAAGAGAGTCTGCTCCAATCCCTTTTCATGAACACTCTCAGACCCTTGAATAGTTGGTGGTAATTGCTTAGGGTCTCCAACAAGGACTAGCTTTTCACACTGAAACCTAAATAAGAATGTTAAGGGGGGGGGGGGGGGAGAAAAAAAAAGTTCTAAAGATGATGTTCCATTGGGCTCCCTTCTCCATCACCATCTTTCCACAGGTAAAATAACATGGTATCTCAAGGAAGGCACCGAAGAGCAGGCCTCAATTAAAAATTGAGACCTTGGACTTCATGGTCTTAAAAAGATGTGTAAGTTTGGCAGTTATTGGAGGTTGCATCATTGCTAACTGAAAGTTTCTCTGCTGAAACACAAAAGGAAGGCTGTACCTTGCAATAGGAAGGAGAGAAGCAGGTTCGGTTATCTGACTGCACTCATCCAGCATCACTACAGGAAACTTAAGAGCATTCAGACAAGGGAACGGGCAGGCAGCACAGGTCACTCCAACCACTTTTACCTTTGTTATTAGTGAGGGGAAAATGGGTAGACAAAAAGTTAAGATCATTTAATAGTTCATCTCTGTGCAGTACACAACTATAGATACCTTTGACCATAGAATACACCTAAATTAATTTCTAGCAGTTCTACTGCATGCTGTGTAGTAGACTCACTGGATCTCAAAAAATTATATTCTGATTTCCAGTTAAAAGGCACTGTGTATGTATAGAGATCAACCCAGAGTTACCATTTCTTATGCTCAGGGTGTTTACACATTAGAATCACTCACAGATTCATGTATTTTATACCTAGATCTGGTCTGGTACAGAGAGAGCTCAGATCAAACAATTCGTCAAAACTTCTGAGCCCCAGCAGCAAAAGCAGCCACAATGACCACTAGGAAAAAATCACAAGAAACTCAGATTGCTCAGATCTGCTTTGTTACGACTGCTCTACAACAAGCTGGGATTTTTTGAGTTTAGGTCTAAGGAGAAAAGACAAAACTGGAAAGACAGAAATTGAGAAGGTTTTTCTACAGGAAGTCTTAAATCTTAAAAGGTAATAGTTGGATGAAAAGTTACTTAAAATACATTTGAAGTTTTCTTGGCAGTTGATACTCAACTCTAGGACAGGTTTAGCTCAGTCCTTATCTTTTACCTTTATGACAACACAGATTTGTTTCAGGATGACAGCTACAGAGTCGCTGTGCTCAGAATTTTTACTCTCCCCCTCTTGTAAACTAGGATTGGTAATATTAAATCAGATTACAATAAAGTTCAAAAAGGGTTTCTGTCTCCTATTACTAAACAGGAACTGCATGTTCAACTCAGAAGTCATACACAGCTAAGACACTAAGCTATACCTGTAGAGTCAAACCCATCCTAGTCCCAATATTAATTTTATTTTTCAGAACTAGGAGCTTGGCAAGTGTGAGAGGGGATTCCCAGCTTCCGTTTGCTGGGCCCTGTGGATAAGACACAGCGAATCCCCACTTTCCCATCCCGTCACTTTGACTGTACCTGTTGCAGTATAGTTTTATTGGTCCCCAGTTTATGTTGCTCGATACTCTTCCTTACATACATTTTTTCAGTTGGAGTTAAATCTTCTTTCATGAGAGCAAGCAGCTCTTTTAACTGCTCATTATCGTTTCCTGAGCCAGCATGTAAACTTCAGAAAGATTTTGAAACATGCATTACAAGGATTAAAAATAGTAGTGCTTTCAGCACCCAATACAGAAAAATAATCACAATGTATCCACACCAGTACTTTACAACAACGTACTAACCTATTCTGAATCCAGCTGAGACAGACTAGTATAATCCCTGTTTTAAACCAGGTATTAAAAGTTTAATTAAATGAAGTAAAGATAACTTTATCCCATCAGCTCAAACCCTACCATCCCAACCAGAGACATATATGTAATACATGACTTCTCCAAGTACACAGCTGACTTGAGAGTGGAGTAGAACTATGGGAAATTTTTCATTCTTATACCCTTGGTATGCTACCGACACCCAGGAATGGAAACTTTACCTTTATTCATCTTGAACTTAACTTTGTTCTCTCAAATTGTGTTTGAGAGTACTATGTAGATTGCTTACTTTTAGTAAGTAGTTTGTCTGTAGTTAACAGACAAACCCCAGAACACTGTAACAAAGATAACTTGGATAAGTAGTACAGAACTCATGAGTTGTTACCATTAATTCTCTGAACATTAAATTTGTGATTACTTCCTCCTAGTTCTTATCACTACAGCAGTATGTATCTATTTCAAGGCTGTCCGTTTTGCTTTTCCTCCTTGTGTAAACTCCCAAATCTGTAACTGACATTATTTGTTCTCCTCTACTCCTTCCTGTTTAAAAGCATTAGCTCTATTCTGCTACAAGTGACATTCCCAAATCAAGGTAAAAATTTCCACTGTGCGGGGCACTGGGAACTCTGAGATACGCCTATTACAGTCACATTTTCAATGACTTCAAAACAGTAATTTTACAGCATGCATACTATCATGAATCTTAGAATTGCTTCACATCCCTCGAAGAATAAGATTCTTACCTATGGGGAAGAATTGCTTTGGTGATTTTCCTAATACTTCCCACTCTGATAAAATCCTCAAATCCAAGATCAAGTAGACTTTGAAGAAAGAGAGGTGATACACATTATAGAAATGTAAAAAGAAACTTTGAAAAATTTAAGCTTGGTTCTAAAAAGGCTAACGGACACACCAAAGAATACAAACTTCTGCGATTAACCAGATGAAGTAACTCAGGCCACAATTCAAGTAAATCAAAGTAAATTACCTCATCATGATTAGTCTCAAAAATGCTTAATGCTTTTATGATTCTCCTCTCATAAACAGTCTTCCATTTGTACTTTCCCTTCCCTCCTCTATCATTCCAAACCACGAGTTACTTCATGTTAGCTTCATGCTGAAGCTTCCCAAGTCTGACTCAGTGTCTCCCTCCAGCCCCTCCTTTCCCTGCCCCTACTACTAATACCTAAAGATTCCTGAGCAATACTATTTCTGCCATGATGGATTTTAATAGTAAATCTGATGAGAGTAGAGCCCAATATTAGTCTCTGTAAGGCTAGCTGCATGAATTTACATGTCTTTTAACATGTGTGCTGTGCAGAGGAGCAAGGGTAAAATTAAAGCCCGTGTGGGACACTTTCTAGGGAAAGAACGCAATCCTTTTTAAGTGTTATACCGGAAATATCAACAAAATTATCTTTATCATATAAATGCACTATTGTTTTTGGAACAGTCTGTAAAAATCTCAGTAACCTACCCCTGCAGTATCCTGTCTATGGCAACATTAGTGGAAGAAGCAATCAGAAGTTTCCACTGAGCTGGCCTTGGACCCTTGGTAGCTTCACTACTTTCAAAGAGCTGTACTAAGAACAAAATCACAACAGACAGCAGATAGCTCTTGCCAGCTCCAAAAACACCTGGTATTTTGGAAGAAAAAGACAAAGGTACAAGTGAAATTTTTCTAGAAAGTACAGTTTTAATCAATTGTTGTAACCCAAGTTTATCTTATGAAATAGTATGCTGATTCCTGCCTAAACATTGCCATGTGCTTGCTTCAGCAGCACTAAGTATTCAGGGACAACCAGCTGCCTTACACTTCGCATTTAATGCCTGCAGTGAATTTACAAAAAAATACAGAGGAGGGAAAGCTAAATTCCAAAATTTTCTGGTTGAATACATGCATTACTTGCTAAGGAGTCTCATCAATACATTAAAATAATACAAGTATCTGCATGCACATCCCTCAATACCATGTCTGCGGGTGAATAAGGAATCTGAGAGTATTATTTTGGAACGACTATAATTTAAACTAGATTAATATGCCTGATAACCTAACAAAAGCTCAGACAATTTAAGTCTAGTGGTAGCTGTACTAAAAGTATCATTACTGTCAACGTGTTTACTTTGACAGGATCTGAAAACTTATGTTTGTATGGTAACTGCTTTTCAATACTGTTTAAAAAAAATAAATCTTTGAACTAAGATGTTACTAGCCTTTTTCTACATGTTGAAAAGGGATAAAACAAAGAGAAAATGAAGTATTAACCAGCAAGGAATAATGCGTAACAGAAAAAAATTTATATGATAATTTAGCAAAGCTGATACGTGACAAAAAGTGGGTTTAATATTAAAAAAATAAGGAGAAGACACTAAGTAACTCTAATATTTTGTATTGATTGTGCTAGGAAAGAACTCCATATTTATGTGAAATTCTGCAAAAGGCAGAATGCAAAATCAAGGATCAAAAGCTCTGGGCTGATAGAATGGATGTTATAACATCATGGCCATTATCAGAGGGGCCTCATCCAAGAAACGAATTTTCAGGAAATGCACAAAGTAGGTGAGGACAGCAGCAGTACAGAAGAGTTTAAAAGTATATTCCATACACAGAAGCAGCTTATTCAAGCTCATCTTTTGCACGGCATTTAAAATAAGTCAGCATTTACCTAGACATAAGAATCTCCCCTTAAGTCTGCCTGGAACTGTGAATGTATGATTAAGGAAAGACGTTTACTATTTCATCACTGATAGAATTCAGGGGTATTCCACTAACACTGGCATTACATATTAACTAGCATTTTTGCAAAGATACAACAACAGCAAATTTCACAATTATTTACTATATACCATGTATAATTGTGATAGGCAAGATCTGGTGTTCTTCCACTGGTTTGAGATTTTCACATGAGGTCATCATCTGAGCTATCCGAATCAGTGATGTAGCTTGATCTGGGTTCAACAAGAACGTTTGGATCATCTTTTTAGCTAGTTCCATTGCCACTTCAGTGCTGACGGGTCCATACGTCATTGTGCGTTTCAGGTTGATGGCAGGTGGAATAAATTTTCTTTTGTTGACTCTATTAGTAGCATTTTCAGAACGAAAATTCCTAAGAAAAATACAACGGTCAAAAGCTGTGGTATAATACTGCATTATGTATAATTTTCCTCTCATGGTTCTGATATTCCTACTTGCCTGACACTGAAATGCTGAGGCTTTATGATTAACAGCTGAAAATTAAAAGTTCCTGCCCCCTGCACCCTGCCATATACCTGGGCTGTATGTTCCTACCCTTTATTACTTCCCTGGGTGAAAGCTGGACCATACAAAACAGGCTTTTGGGGTTTATCGTTCTTGCTGTATGTTAACGCTTTCAATCTGACCGACTTCAACGCCACGATACTGACAGAATTAAGAGTGGTAGAAGAATGTAGTCAGAGGTAGCAGGGATTCACTTAATTACTTTTTTTATACAGTGAATCATAAGCAGTCTTGGAAATATCCCTATATTGCTCTGATTCTCCAAGAACATCTTTTATTTTTAGGTGTTATGTCAAACTACTCTAAAATTTGGGAAGGAAAACCAGTTCCACTGAAGCCCTGTGAAACATATACATTAATACAGATCACTGAGTGACTGTGCTAGCAGCCTAATCGTCATCATAATAGCCAAAATAAATCTGTAGGTTGTAAAATGTGGGCTGCAGGTTAAGTTTTAAGAACGAACCTTACAATCAAGTTAGAGTTAAGCAAGTGATATATTTTCATTTCCACATAAATGAAAACTGCATTGTCAGCAGTTCATGCCTTGTACTTTTTCTGATCTACTTTTTAATAGGACAAACTCAAAAGTATTTCTGTGGGGCTTTCTTCTGTACCTATTGACATACTATATGCTCACAGTATCACTGAAAGAGTAACTTACATCTTTAATAGATATGGCATTAGTGGTAACGTAGATGGATTGAAGTGCTCCTCCATATTCCTTAAAGCTGTAAGCTCACCACTAGCATTACAAACCAGCAAGGCATGAACAATCACTGAAAAGGCCACAGAAAAATAAAATTAGGAAAAAATGAAATCAGCCAAAATTTCAGATCAGCTAGATAAATTAACTACACAATGCCAAAAGAGTAATTAGCCTCCTGTAACAGAAACCAAGTTAACCCTGTTACCATGTCTGACTAAATATAATAGATGAGGAGAGACCTATTAGCCCTTCTTTTAAAGGTGTGTTATTTTGAAGTATTTCTGACTCCGACATTAGGAACCTTCTGGGAAGGAAGCTTAAATAAATAAAAATCCTTACTCATTTTAGAAACACTTGAGATGTTTAAAAAGCTTTGGAATTTAG
Organism: Falco rusticolus; assembly: GCF_015220075.1. Taxonomy (NCBI): domain Eukaryota; kingdom Metazoa; phylum Chordata; class Aves; order Falconiformes; family Falconidae; genus Falco; species Falco rusticolus. The sequence continues at coordinate 104,027,871 of NC_051187.1, forward strand.
GAAGTGAATTTTCTATGTATACCATCTGTATCACAATAGCTAAGCAAATGTTTTCTTAAAAAAAGACAAGAACATAAGAACACCTCCAATGGGCCAGACTCAAGTTCCATCTAGCCTGTTTCCCAGCTGTACAGAGGTGGATGCCTAGGGGAGAGTATAAGAACAGAACAAGTATTCAATTATATTTTTCTGAATTCACTCCCAGTTTTCTAAGGTTCCGGGACTCGGGCATTACTTCAGTAACAGGTTTCTGATATGTTTACTAACCCACCTACCTCTATTTTGCTGTTATCACTGCCAACAACCAAACATTACTTAAAGCTTTATTATCATACAGCTTATGGGTTTAGTTTTGCAATCGTTATAGAATTATGAAATAATTTGTATTTATGAACACAGAGAAAGTTAGGACCAAAATTTATTAAGAAAAAACAAAATTCCTTGAATTCAACAGCATTGACTGAAAAGCTGTGTACTAACTCTTCCAGACTGACTGCTCGAGAGATCCAGTCCTGCAACTAACATTCAGGGAACAAACAAAACCACCTCCAATTGTATTTGAAGTCCATGATTTTGATAGCATGTATGCCCACAAAGAACTTGCATCGTCCTGTATTATTTTTTTCGTAGCTTTTGGTCTTCTGAATGTAATTCAGAACAGGAGTTTAATGTAGGCTCACTGAATTCTGCCTTGCAGGAACTCTCTCCCTAAGGAGTACACAGAAAGCCTAAAAAGACTTAATTTGTTAACTTAAAACACTCAATTCACCTGCCTTTTGTGATCAAAGCACACAATTTTCACATTGCATTAAAAAAAAATGTAAGCAAAGGTATATTGTTACTAGCTTCAGAATGACTACATAAGACATTCTTTATCTCCTTCTTTTACAGCAACAACAAAAGACAAGACAAAGCCAGGACTTCAGCTCAATTCACCAGCAAAAATAAACTTTTGCATCATGTTTGGCAGCAGATTTGTCATTTTTCTGTGGCATCTATAGCAGAGCCACACTGTTTCTCTCTGCACTAACCTTACTGTTTGCAAAGCACTGATGACAAAATATCACAAAATTACCCCCGAATGAACATGTTAAAAACAAAAAGAAGGACAGCTGCAACTTAGTTGGGAACAGCTTCCTAAAGAATAAAAAAATCAGCAGCTCTTTAAAAACCATCAGTGCTAGGTTTAGTAATATTTTCTTTTTAAAATACAATATTGAAAAAACCTAAAACTAGACAAATTTGGTTTTTCTGAATTCTGAAAGACCAAAATTTTAGTCATTCTAGACTATAGCAACAAAGGCACAGAAAGGAAGGTTGGGAAAGCCAAGTCACAGATTTAATAGATGGATTTTTATATAAACATAAATTTTCCATGGTGAGTTGTTTGGGATTTCTGTTTGTTTTTCAAGGACAGTAACAACATATTCGTGCTACCTATGCTATGACAGTCAACTTGCATTCTACAGTGTATTATTTACTACATTATTTATATTATCTTCATTTCTTATCACCCATTTAGAATTTCTTACTAGATACTTTACAGGCTTAATTGCATTAAGTACTGTATTCAAATCACATATTCAACAATACAAGGAAAAGAATACTGTGACTAAAAGCATGTATTAGATTTCAGAAATTCTAATCTCATCCTTCATTGCTGGCCAAATTTTTCCCTCGACAGTTGTTTCCTGCAATTCTGAATCATTTGGTGCAGAACTCACTATTTGATCGCCAGTTTGAGGGACAGTAGCCTTTCAGTGGTAGTAATTCCACTTCATTGTTGGAGGATGGTCCAAAGAAAGCACTACTTGCAATGAAAGTATCAAGAGGATCAAAATTCAAAGTCTTCGAAATAACCCAAATATCATCTGTCAAAAAAATATAGAGTCTCATAAGCTTCCTCTACTGCTGTCTTTCAAAGAAAATCAAGCTGGACAAAATTGCTCAGCATTTACTATGCTGCAAATTAATCCACTGCTAATATGAAAGCAGGGGCTATTGCAAAGCCCTAAAGAAGCCTTAGTTCAGCTCTAAAAGAATGAATAAATAATTTGCAATTCTTCCAGCATTTACTGTCTGATATTGAGGGTAACTGTAAAGTTCTCTCCTGGTGCACTTAGCAGTGTTTGACTTCTGACAAATCTGAAGCATTATCAATTTCGAGAGTATTTTGAACAAATCACTGAAGTATACTACAAATCTAGTTAACCAGACTTGCCAAAGAATAACAAGTACTGAAATAAATGTACATTTTCCCTTCCCTGTCAAGACCAACACATACTGAAGCGTGCAAATGTTCCATTTTATTTGGCATATCTGATGAAGCTAAAGCTTGCTACACTATTCCTATATCTTAAATTGCAGAGCACAGCACGGGAGATTTCTAAGTTAGGAGCAATAATGGTGCATATATCTTTGCCTGTAACAAAAACAATAAAAAAAAAATATCATACACAAGTAAAAGTTTTGCCCATGCAGAGCTTCAGAACTTGAAGTTACAACCCCCTGATGTCTTAGAACATTTCAGTCTGAACATAAACTGTGCACAAACACATTTGTTTCTGCCTGATTTCCTTCGTATAATTTTCAACAGCAAAGTGAACAAACTATGACCATATGGATATGAATTAAAAAATTACTGAAGTGAAACAAACTATTGAGACTATCTGGATCAAATCACTGAATGTCCAACTTTGTGACATTTTGATAGTTTAGAAGAGGTATGCAACAACTACTGAAATACCAATTTTTACATCAAGTTTTCCTTAAATATCGTCTATTTGAATATTGGGCTTTCTCAAAAGTTCATGATTCATCGATTTAATATACTCTAAACCCAAGGATGTAGAATTTACATTTTTCTAAGATAGTTTAACATTTACAATAAAAGACTAATTAATAAGATACTTTGTTGCTCTTCTAAAATGAGAATTGAATTATCAGGGTTGTCAAGAGTTTAAAAATAGGATTCAGTTTTTCTCTTTAGATTACAACATGACATGGACAATTCTGATGCTTAAGGTTTGCTTACCTTTGCTATAGAAAGAATAATGCTCCTTTCTACTTAGTTTGAGGTACAACTTTTTTTTGGAATCACCATCAAATCTATCAGGTGTATTCATAAATTTCTTGAACTTACTACACCGTTGTGCTTGAACTTCAAAGGCTTTCCTGTTAAATTATAATTTTAAGAAGGAGTATGTAAATGATTGGCACATTTTGGATTCATCATCAAAAGAAGAAAGCTCCACAGATTGGACCAAACTATACGGCGCAGATCTTGGTGGCTGTTCATCATCTTACATTACCAAGTTTTAAATGCAGTTATCCTGAATACAAAATACTGCTCTCATATTCAGCCATAATTCAATTGCTTCCCCTACAGTTAAGCCACATAGGATTTTTAACATTAAAATTAGAATCACTAAAAGAACAAATCAAATACTCTTACAAAAGATTAAAAGAGCAGTAATTCAAATGCAACAATTCTAAGGGATTTCATCAAGCAATTGCTCAAGTTGCTGGTAAGCAGTTTTGCTTCTTGCTGAAGAATGCCAACCTGAAATGCCATTGGCGTGAATATTATTCCTTCACTAATCAGGCTTTCACATTTCTACACAGAACTGTGGCCTCTTTAAACATTGTTAGTGAAAGTGTCTGTTAAATGCTACTGAAATCCAGAGCTACTGGACTGTTTATAAATCCTGTAATTCACACAGCATTTGTGGAAAGCACATAGTGTTTCAGAATACCTCACCAAGAGCTGGCATCCCTCATAGAGAGCAATATTTTGACTTCTGAGGTATGTCCCAACACTTTTCATATCATGAAGCACTGCACTAGGTCTGGATTTTATCTGCGAGGGGTTCACATCTTCTATCCACTTGAAAAACAAACACTGCTCAGATTTTGGGGCATCACAGGTATAGAACAAACGACCCTGGGAAAAAGCAAACAAACAAGCAAACAAAAAAAGACCATTAGCACATTAAAACAAACAAGGAGAAACAAAAAAGTAAAGCAACGGACCAATACTCACTGCCACAGAAATAATCAGATAAACACCTGTGTTTTCATTGTGTTTGGCTGCAAAATACAAATGTGTTCCCAGGACTTGCCATCTGAAGACAGCGTGTGTATTCATACCTTACAGAAATCCCATATAACCTAGAAAATTATAAATTCAGGTCTTTCTCTCTACATACATAAAGCTGTTTCTGCATGGAGAAAACTATTACATCAACAATTCTGGACACTAGTGGATACTACAACTGATCTTAAGTGATCTCTGGAACACATCACTTGAACCTGCAATTGTAAATCATACAGAATTACCCTGTAATTGTTTGCACAATGCAGTCTATAACCCAAATGAACACCCAAAACTGTAAACAAATGAGGAATGAACAGCACCTTGTTTTGACCTTCTTTTTTAACCATAACAAGCTTAGCAGGACGCATGTGACTGCAGAGTGGAACGCAGCTTTCTTTGCTCATGCTTTGCCCATCTTTCAGTGATGTGTAAAATGATACATCCACTTTTGAAAGAGCTTTGTGTAATCTTTGTGACAACCCAAATAGCATTATGTTTAATTGCTCTTAACATAGAAAGGAGAATAAAAAAATAATTAGTACAACCTTAAAATGGTCACACAAGCATACAACATTAAATACATTTTCACTTGAACCTTTCAATCCCAAATCTAAATCAAAAATTTAAAGAGCCCCAAAATAAACTATGACTTGCAAAATTCAAATATTGCACATGCAATTAATTTGTTCTAACTGCCCTACTTTCATTCCAATCACATTTAAGTATATCCAAACACTAAATATATGTTAAAAAATGAAAAGCTTAGATAGGAATCTAAAGACCGCTAAACAGTCGCAAGGTTACATAGTTGTACAGAAATGTACTGGTTTGTCTTAGCATTTGGGTATAGACTAAATATATTTCAGCATATATGTCCAAAACCAAATGCACAGAGTTGTTCCAACAGATGATGTTGATGATCTCTCTCCCTCTCATCCTGCTTTGTGAAGCTTCAGTTTAAAAATGACAGCATTTTACATGTCATGGTCTTTAGACATACCTGTCAGAGCAGCTTTAAAAATCTGTTTGTAGTGAACATGAGACTCAAAAACAGTTGGTATGGAAATCTTTCTTTTAGGAAGATCAGCATATTTTACTTTATCCACATTAGGAAAAGACAACTCAGAAATTGTTATGTCCTATAAAGCAGAAAAATAAACCCTTTAAAACTTGCAAAACCCTGAATGAGACAACATTTGATAAACAGCTACTATGCAGATACACCAAAACCTATTCATTTTCCTTCTCTTTTTCTTTTGCTTTTATATACTGTGCTCTCATTAGTAAGTACAACTAAATAGAAAACAATTTGGAGCCTCATTCTGCAACCAGAAGCTTCAACATGAAGATTGTCAATGAAGAATCAGTTTTCTAAAAGCAAAATACAAAATCCCTTCACCACAAATGTTTGCAGATTTTGTTAACTGTAAATACAGGAGCATAATTCAACTGGACTGCCAATAGGAGTAAAATTAAGCATACCAGGAGCTACAGTATAGAGCTCGGACTGCCATTTGGGATGTACCATGAAGTTAAAATCTGCTCCTTGACAAACAGCCTGCATTTACACTAACACAGGTAATACTTTCAAAGGCTTTAGAGTAAATTATATAATTCAAAATCACGTTTTGAGCACTGGACACAGGGAAGGAGCACACAAACCCTGTTTCTAACACTATTTCTGCACAGAAATAAATTAATCAGATGAGACTGTAGCAAAGGTAGTACAAGGCTATGGAAGGAAGAACCAGACTAGAGAGCTTTGGGGAAAGTGTGCCTACCACAAGCTATCCCTGTGCCTGCCATCGAGCTAGTTCTTCCACCTATCAATGCTGCAGGGGGCATCATAACGATAACTCTCTTCATAAGCTTTTTAAAATCCAGTATATACAGTTAATATATATTCTAATTACATATATATACATAATGTGTATACTAGTGTCTATATGAAATACACTATTTGTTTCCACATATTTCACATGAATATTTTACTGTACAGTTTTAAAGAACTAGAAAACACAGCATTCTAAGTTTGTGTCAAAAAAATAAAGAGGAGAAATCTAATATTTGCATTAACTCTCAAACACAATCATTTAACAACTTTTAAAACTACATGTGGTTGGTATGGTGGGTTTTTTTTCCGATTTACTCCATTTGTTTAAGACAGTCTACTGGTCATAATCAGTCGTGCTAATTTTTTAGGTGCTTATTCAATGCCATAACTTACTTTACCACAGTTAAAACAGAAGAAATTTAAAATATTTTAAAATCAGAGATAATTAAAACAATGTCGATTTCACAATTAAGAAAAACAGTTCTTGAAAACACGTTCTGACCAACTATAGATGACAAAACAGCCCAACAGCTGATTTCATCCTCCTGCTATCAACGTTCAGATTAAAAATCTGCATCTGGCACTGTATGCAATACACATTAACAGCTGCTGTTCCGCAGCTAAGACTCTCTTGAGTTACTAGGTATGCAGAAACATTTCATCCAATCATACTGATAGTATCTTGCAGAAAATCAGGTAAAAGCAGTTACTTTGTCCAGAAAAATGTGTTTCTGTCACTTGTAACTGTATTTGCTTGAACAGTTACACACCTGGCCGTATCCTGTTACAGTGTAGCAGCTCAGATGACTTAACACCTTTTGTGTTGCTTCAGCCAAAGGTGTCTGACTTAAGTGCAGAGAAAGTAACTTCCTCTCTGAAATGAAATCTTCCTTGCTGGTATTTGCACAGCATTTATCAAGCATGCTCTTTGCTGTCAGTAGACATGCAGAGCCGGGAGCGCTTTTATTCACGGCACTGCTCTCTCCTGTATCACCCAGCAGCATTCCAAGGACATTCTCAGCACAGATGTCATCAGTCACTTCGCTATCATCACTATTTTGAGCTATCAAGTCACACTGAGCCATGTTTTGATATTTTAGCCACTTGCTTTGTCTATATTGTGAAGTCAAATTAGGGAATACTGATTGTACAAACTCCCTTTGTTCATCTTCCGTATACTCTCCAAACACAGAGGTTTCATAATTTCTGTCCCCAGGGCCAAAAGCACTAATAGGAAATACCGCTGACTCGTTGCATAAATTGACTACTGAAGACTCAAAAGATTGCTGGACCTCCTCACTGTCAGTTGGATAAACTGCATCGGGAACCTTCTCAGTGGCAGGAAGACTGACAAACGGAACTCGAGCTCGTGTTTTAACTGGGCGTTTGAATCTTGAGAGGTTGCATTCCCCTGGATAGCTGGATTTCTCCTGTGCTGTAGGGCAAATACATCTTACAAGCAACTTGTAGAAGTATGGATGGTACATTAAACTTCAGACGTACAAAAAACTAAGACAAGGAAAGAATTCTAAATTCTCTTTTACATCCTGTCTTCTAATTGGCAATGTCTTTGTATCATGCCTGCGCAGCACCACACTAAATTTCCATACCACATGAGCAATTTAAACTGTGATTCTTTCAATATACTTAAATCCCTGTATTCGGAACACATTTCTAAGCACTCTATTTGTATAAAAGAAAACATTTGGTAGAAATTATTTAAATGTTACTGTATTTTAGAGGTCATAAATCTGACATTCTTGGCAGATCAGTGACAGCTGCCAGTTGGAAAACAGCCAGCTTCACATTTGCTCCTTGTTCCAAGATCACCCACAAAACTGTGTTTGACTAAGTTCACTATAGATAAGACAGTCATTGATAGGTGTCAACTGAAAGTGGGCCAGATGACAGCTGAATATGGAAGAAAACTAAAAGCAGGTAAATAACTGAAAACACTAATATAAACTAAAAGTTTAGCTTACAGCCTTCACCCCCACCCCCAAACTAGAAGCTGGTTTTTCTTTGTAAAATTAAAATCGCTCTCTTCCAGGAGAATATAATTGGGGAAGGGGGAGTGGAACATGGAATTCAAGGCTATTTCAGCTGATTTGGAAAACGCTGTTTAAAATTGTGCTTAAAAATGTAACACACCCCTCTATGAAAAACGTGTGACAAGCACAAATCAAACTCCAGTTACCCAGACACACCTCAGCATATTTCAGCAACGAAGCAGCCAGGGCAACTGTCTATTATAGTGCAACTCACTATGCTTCAAAACCCTCAGAGATTTTCCAGAAAAAAATATTGTGAAGTGCAATTATAAACTATAATTTCTTACTGAAAAAAAACCCCCAACCAAATCTCGAAGTTCTGACTCACTTGGCAACATCCTGTGTATCAGAGGCTCTTGCATATCTCCAATAGTTTCCCCACTTCCTGAAGCTGGAGAAAATGTAGAGTCTGGATTAAGCGGGGAAGTCAGTTCCACTGATGATATCACCTACAGATGAAGAATTAACATGTCAAGTGAATGACTGGAAAAAAACCCTTGATTATAGCTCTTTTGTCACTGCATTCTGTCACTGTTTTAAACAACTGAAATGTCTCTCAGAGTTGAGACCAAACAGTTTCAAAAATAAGGAATTGCTACCATGAACACACAGGAAATAAAACCACAAAAAGATCTAGAAGAAACAGTTAGTTCACACCTTGTCAGGTTCCCATGAAGTCCACTGTGTTTGTCTCAAATCAGAATGTGAAATTGAGTCTGACACTGTCCGTGGTAGAACTTCAGAATACATATTCAATGCCAACGCTAGGAAAAATACAGGAAGGACAGGAGTCATGCAGAACATTGTTGTGAGGCCAGTTGCTGTCATTCTACTTTCACTTACGGGACTGATCTATTCTTGACTCTTCAATAACATTAGACTGCTTTTCAAAATTCTCTTCTCTGATATCACCCTCATGAGGACTTCTTGAACCTGGAGACTTGACCAAAAAAGTACATTCAAAAACTTGTGAGAAATTAAACTGTTCATCCTCTATATAAATTTTACCTTTATGTGAATCTTACTCCTAAATATCATCTTATTCCTAAACATCATTCTTCAGTATCTAAATATCATTCTTCAGTATTTCTAGCCCATTCTGGAAATAAAAAAATGAAAAATCTGTTTTCTTCCATTATTTGAAATACTGAAATATAGAAAACTGCATTAGAAAAAAAATATTCTATTTCATGTTACATGCCATGTTTCTTTGTGTCCAGGAGGAACAGAATCATAATCCAGGGAAGGAAATTTTAACCCTTGCTTTGGAACTCTCTAACAATTTTATGCCAAATTTCAAATTCGGATGAGGTGAATATTACACTGTTAACACTAGGAAGCAATCATTATAAAAGCTTTCTGCCACTTTTCTCTAGAAGAAATCTCTCTGTTTACTCTCACACAGTATGGCAATGTACATTTTTCAAAGTGAAAAAAAAAGTTACAAATGCACAGTCCTATGGCGAAGAAAAGTAAAAATAAGTAAAAATAATTGTCTAACTCAAGTTTTAACCACAAAGCACTATGTTCAGTTCTTAGCAATTTTGATATGATTGTGGTATTCTAAAAATGAACTCTCTTTCATACTACATAGACAGGGTACTTTCTTGCACTAATGTTAGTAAAAGTAACTTTGAAAAAATTGTTTTACCTCTCTGAAGTCAGACAAGACATAATTGCTTGAAAACAGGGGTGACAAAAATCTCTCAGCTGCAAACTCTGTATTATCTTGGTACTGCTGCCATCCTAGCTGGGAGCAGGGAGCTCTCAACATTATCTCACTAGCTGCTGATCCTTTTACTTGGTGCCCTTGAAACACAACAGGCTACACAATATGATGGAATTATCATTAACTGAAAATAAGTACTGTTCTGAAACTATCTACAGTCAATGAAGGTGCTTTTCATGCATACAACAAAAAAAATTTGTTGGAAAGTGCAGAAAAGAAAAAAAAACCACACTTTTTTCTTTCTCTTGCACTCCTGCAACTCAGCAGCAATAGTTTTTGCACAAATCTGTGAACAGAAAAATGATGTTCTGATGTAGTATGTTGAGTCTTCTTTTTTGTACTGTAAAATTTGAGTTTAAAACTCTCAGTGGAAAACCTCCCATAGAAAAATGTACTAAAAAGTGATAAGAAGCCCATTATGAGATTGCTTAAATATCTATTAAGCTTTATTGTAACACAATGCAAATAGTAAACCACTGAATTGAAATTTAAGAAACACTATTATTTATATTTCAGTTCCACAGAAATCATACTTTTAGTTGGCAGTCAGATGTCCAAGGCTGTCTTTGGGCTGCTGCTGGTAGAATACATGCCTCTGTTTTCTGTAATAAATTGTCCACACAGTTGGGCTACATACAGAAGTATCAAAAGCTAATTAGTCTAGTAATTCAATAACCATTTAAAATTAAGCTAAAAAATATCTTGTATTTATACAAGGGAAAGCATTTTAAATTACAGCCTTTTTGTTTGAAAGCCAGAACAATCCATAATAGGATAAGAAATTACATTTGCTTTTCACATGGGTCAGGAAAAAGAGAATTAAATCTTCTTTCACTTTGACAGATTGAAAGAAGAAGACTGTTAATAGCACTGGACAAAAATCATCAGATACAAACAGATTTGCCAGCATATTTCAACTCAAGTGCTAAAATTCCTAGAAAGCCTACAGTCAAAAAGATAATGAAAGAAAAAGGAATGGTAAAAGATGATGGGGTAGGGAAGAAGCACCACCACACTATTAATGTGATATTAAACATAACTAAATATTACAATTTGCATTGAGTTTGTCATACATCAGGCCTCCTGAACATTTATTGGCAATAGGGTCCACAAGAGGACATCTTCCGTTTTCTATCAACTTCCTTGTCAATGCCTCTAAGCAATTACTAGCTCAACCTCTATAGTTTCATAAACCATTAATTTTATTCAATAAGCCTGGTAGAAAATGAATTTATCTTGTACAGATAGATATGTAATCAAAAATTGGTTACCATAAGGCCAGAAGAATCAAAGTATGAACCGGAAGATGCCTGTATACTTTCTGAGTAAGGTATTTCCGTAAACTGTTTTATAGCTACAAAAGATGGAAAGGCACAGTAAGTTACAGTTATAGTATTCTTTTTACATGCAAACATCTGAATATTTACTGGGCTTGCAAACCTTACCCATGCAAATAATTGCATAGTTAGGATTTAACTGAACTAAAGCAAGCAAAGACACAGACTTGAAGGCTGCATTGTTGCTTTAAATACTAAAAACTGCATGATGGAACCTTCATAATGCATCACTCCAAAAGTACAATTTTTGAACAGAAATTGCCTAGCAGGAGAGATAAGAGTACAGTCAAACAGATAAAGTCATACAGAATTCACTTCAAAATAGAAGCTGACCTAACCTTTAGCCTTCACAAGGTGTTCAAATATCTCTTTAGAAGTCTCTGCTTCATATAATGTGCTATTATTTTCCTCAATCTTTTGTAAGCTTTCTAATGCTGTGCTATGTTGAGTCAAAGCTCTTAGAAGAGTGATATTGTTTACCAAATCAGGAAGATCTGATGAATTGTCAGCCATTGCCATGCATTTCAGGCAATCCGTTCCTATTCTTTCACCTTTGCAGGCTTCCTGAGAGGCATTTATGCTCTCTAAACTTTCAAAGTCATTTTCATCTATTTCTGTTTCGTGTAGAGATGAATGGCCTTTTCCTAAAGGACAGACAGAACTTCTGGAAATTAAAGCATCTTCCCTATGTGAAACACCAAACACGTCTTGGTGGTCTGCAATATATTGGAATGAGCCATAGCTAGGATCTAAGTTTTGTGACAAAGCCAGCAAAGGACTACCTGGTTTAATGTCATCAGTCTTAGTACCCCAGAAGCGCTCTAAATCAACATCTGGGGATTTCAGGCATCCAAGCTGTATAACATCATCTTCGGTCTTTTTGTCCACTGCAGAAGTTATTCTGCTGGTAGAAATACATGAAATACTTCCAGTTTTCTCAAACGTACTCAGTTTAGGGTGACATTCATTAACATTTACGTCTCCAGGAAAGAGATCAGAGTGCTTGCTTTTTATCTGTGACATGCCATTAACGGTACACACTGCACAGCCATCAAGATCCTTCTTGTTTGTGCCTTCAGTATTTAATTGGCCTTCATTAATTTCTTTTATGTTGCATCCATCATCCAAAAGTTCCACTTCAAATCTGGTCTGGTTTGCAGAGTCTTCTGCAATTGTCCCTGTATCTCCGACATCGCTGTCGCAAAGCTGAGATGGCATAACCCCAGCGCAGGGATTTCCATCATTCTCTCCATCAGATGTTGAACATTTGACTTCTCCATTTTTACTGTGCGTCACTACTTGACAGCAAGAATGAAGCCTCAGTGCAGCATTTTGTGCTACATCATCTTCTGTTAAGCAATCTGGACTTTGTGAAAGCATGCCTCCTTCAGTGAGTTTACTCACATCTCTTTCACACAGGTCTTCATTGTTGGTGTCATTAAAATCAAAAGCCTCCAGTAGACTGAAGTTAACCTCCATCATCTGTTCACCCAGACCACAGTCTTTGCCATGTGTACTTAATTCCTCCTTTACAATTCCAGTTTCAGTCAATGTTAAGTCCTCAGAGAGCTGCAGATCACTAGGCTCTCCTGGATTTTGTCTGGGCTGAAGCTCACTTTGCAACTTCACAGATGAATCCTCCTTAGGACTGCTAGTCACTGAACGTCCTCTGTATCTGGAGTGTTTTTTTTCAGAGGTGATTGGACTTGCTGAACATGAAACGTCACCTGAGGATAGGACAAACTGACTGTCACTCATTCTACTTACAATGGATTCAGGTAGGAAGCAACTATTTGTATTGCAGGGATCTTGTAAGTCGTGACTTAAATTATCTGCCTCTTTGTCATGTCTTGTGACTTCTTTAACACAAGGTTGTTCAGATGAATTTAGAAGCATTTCAGCATTCCATTCCTTTTTATCATTTACAGTTCCCTTCGTAAAAGGCAGGTCCTGAATATTTTGCATGAGTCTTTTGGCACTGTTGCCTGAAAAACCATGCAGGATTGTGCTCTTATGTAAGCTACCTGTGTTTCCTGATGCCTGAAACCTAGAAAGGCATTCTGTGACTGCGGGTGTTTGCTCTCTGCATCCTTGCGTTGGTTTAGACTTCAAAAGAGCAATTATCTGTGCTGTGCTCCTTATGTTGCCTGATGCTGCCCTGTGACCAGCTGTCTGACTACTAGATTTGGTGTCCCCAGTAATTTGAGAAGGTTCTGGCTTCACAATGGACTGATCAGAGTTTTGCTTCTCTGCCTTCTCACATCTGTCAAGAAATGGAGCAGAAAGCAGTGAGGAGACAGACATGTGCTCTGTATCGTTACCCATACACACATCTTCATGAAAGTCTGCAAACATATTTGTTTCTGTATCCTTCTTAGAAACTGTAGAAAATAATGGAGAGGTAACATAAAACTTGGATGACAAAGTACCCTGACACTGCTTAGATAAAGGTAACGTCATTGATTTTAATCCGTCTTCCATTGCTAGTATTTTCTTTCCAACTTGGCGTGGCCCTTGGAAACCCTAGGAGAGAAACTTTAAATTAATTTATTTGGAAATCAACTTCACATTTTCACATAATCAACACATAATCAAATGTTGACAATAGGGCACACTTCATAAAATATATTCTAGTCATGTAGCACATGACTGTTCCACAGATGGATAGAAATAATCTCACGCCTTTGTGATTTTCAGTGCAACCTCTGCAACAGCAGTCCTGCTAAATCAAACAGACTTAGTAAACTTCAAGAAAAATAGCTACTGGTAACACGTTCCGGCTTACAGTTCCAAAAATACAGGAAGACTATTTATATATTTACCATTCATTAAAAGATGTGCCCCTTGTCTTTTAAAATGCATGTTAATATCAGATATAACTTTGGAAACAAAGACTTACTGTAAACTTCCTTTTCAAGCCAACAGACAGATGTCGTGGAGGCAGAACACCAGGTTTTACACCATTTCTATCCACTGCTGGAGCTTCTGCTTTCCTTGGCTGATCTTCAAAAGATTTTTCATTCAATTTTACTGCTTCCACTGTGATCAAATATCGTTCACCTTCTAAATTATCTCCAGCATTCACCTAGAAAAGAGAAAGCCGCAGTGTGTATGTGAGTGTTACATAAGAAAAAATAACAATCAAATACACAGTCTTCTAAATACTTACATATAAAAAATTCAGAAATGTATACCCAGTATATCACAGCTGCCATATAAATAATCAGATTAAAAGATACAAAATACTAGAAAGCATTAGCACTTAGTTTCAAGTTATACTTATTTAATATATCACGGTAACACACTGCTTTTACCCAATAGGAATAAAATTCCATAAAACCTCTACACGGGTTCTGGAAAAAGGCCTATCAATAAATAGCAAAAAATAAATTTTTGTTTTCCATTATTTGCATTGCAGCAGACTTTCATATACACAATAAGAAAAAGTATTACCTTAGCTACCAAATGAGTTTGAAACGCTTCTTGAAACACAAACCACAATCACGCATAAAAACAAAACTCCAAACAAAACGTACCTGAGATTTCACAAAAATACTCTCCAAACATTGTCCTTTATCATCAAACAAGATAGCCTGCAATGAAAAAATATAACTTTAAATAACTAATTTTATTTTGCAGATCTACTAGACTGCCACTGACAGTCCAGCAGTGGCAGATAATATTGAATCAAACAGTATTAAATCCAGGTTGTTCACCTTATTTCTGCCAGTTGTAATCCTCAGAATTCCATCTTGCCACGTTTTTGATTTTTTCATTTTTTGGTGAGTATATAACACCTGTTTTAAATGTGTAAAATGTTGAAATAATAGTAAGAAAGACAATGTTTAAATAATACAGCAGCTACAGCATCTTTTAGTTTATTTCTACTTAATCGTACACAGCATTAAGACTCACAGTAAATTCTTGAGAAGCCATTGCTTTGGCAAAACAGTCATCCAACAGCTTATTTCACAAATATTCACATCTTCATACAGCCTGAGAGACAGGGAAACATTCAGGAACCACCACAGTTGTGAAGAAAATTTGAAGAAAAAAAAATAGATGTCCATTCACTGTTGGGTTTTTGTCTCCTCAAAAGAAGAGTGCTAGATGCAAGACAATGTCAAAACAATGGGGTATAGCTGATGTGGGCATTTTAAAGAGAAACCTTGAAAATAAGCTAAGAGAAAGACTACTGGTAAAAAATTACATATTCTCTGTCAGGGGAATTAGTTTATTTAAATGAACAGCTGGCAACGCTCAAACTCCAGTGATCACATTGGTATTCAGAATTAACAAATTATCCTACATGTTTACTTGCAGCAAAAAAAAATACCACAGAAGCTACTAACAGAATATTTTTGTCACAAGCTTATTGACTCTGGACCTAATCATGCATGCTTAATTCATCTTAAAGATAACTGACTCTCAAACCTAGTTACCCATGAAATCAAGCCTCTTCCATTATTTAAAGTTGGATCACAAGAACCTTTAATATAACCTTTGGCAATGAAACTGGGAACAAATCATTATGAAAACAACACATCTCCAGAAGCTGTGACTTACTGCTGTACATACAGTCTTATAATATTTGATCAGTACTGTGATTTGTATTTGCACTTGGAGATCTGCGCTTGCGGCCTCAGTTCAATCCATTAACAGCACTGCAATGGAAAGTATCGCGGGGAGACAAGGTAAGACTGTGCACTACTCTTAAGACAGTGAATTAGTAAAAAACAGTTTATATTAAGAAAGGAGAGAGATTCACACCGTTTCTTACGGCTGCCACCTTCTTGGCAGTTCCCGGGTGTTTAGCAAGGTGCAAACCCTTGGAAAAAGACACCCTTAAAGGTCACAGAATTGCTCCTTTAGCTATTAGAAGCAGCTGGAAGAATGCGAACGCTTACTTTAACTGAAAACGGAATGCCATGGGAACGGGGATGAACAAGAGCGCCGCTAGCACATTCATACGGATGTGCAAAACCCGCTTTCTCCACATAGCCGAGGCAGGCCCGGTAAGCCGTTTTCAGCCCACCAGCCATAAGCTTTTCCTTCAGCACGGCGGTGTTTGACGCAGGGCCGCACCCCCATAAGTTTCGCTGACCTGGAGCGAGCCCAGCCGCAGAAGCTCGCCCCTCCCGGCGTGGACACCCACCGCCGTTAGCAACCCCCCAATCCCGGGGATCGTCTCTTGCGTTGAAGGGACCCAACAGACAGCCGAGTCTTACTCACCTACCCGGGGCAGAGGCGCAGGACAATGGCGGCCGCCGCGTCCCCTTCCTCCTTTCGAAACTTCCCGCCTCAGCGCGCGTGACGTCACAGCGCCGCGACGCTCGCAGGCCACGGCGCGCCCTGTGCCGCGCTGCGCATGCGGGGGCGCTGCCGCGGGGCCGCGATCGTTCCAGGGGCCGTGTGTCGCGCAGCGAGTGACGACGACGACGACGACGGCGGCGGCGGGAGGGGGCGGGGGCAGGGCCCCGCTGCGAGAGGCGGGCGCGGACGGCTGGGCCCGGTGTCCCTGCGGTGACGTCGCTTGGTGAGTCCCTCCGGGCGCGGCGGCAGGTCAGTGGGACGAGGTGGGGGGCAGGCGTGTGCGGCGGCGGCGGCGCAGGCAGGGGGCGCTGCGGACCCCCCGCCACACACTGGCACAGACAGATACACACACACACCCCCACACCCGGGCGCATGCGCCGCGGCGGCCGTTGGGCTGAGGGGGCTGCGCGTGCTGGGGCGGCGGGTCGCGCCCATCAGGCGGAGGGCGGGAACGGTGCGGTCAGGGCAGCGTCGTTCCCTTGTGGGTGCCCGACGGGGAGCGCCACTCGTGCCTCGTCACCTGCGGCGGCCCTCAGCGCCCCCCTGTGCCCGTCTCCTGGGCATCCTTCCCTCCCTCCCTCCCTCCCTCCCTCCCGGTGCCCGCTTCTCCCGGTGCGTGTGGCGCCTCCCTCAGGCTTTCTAACCGCCCCTGTCCCTCGGCGCCTCCCGGGGGCTCTGTGGTGACTTTGCCTCAGGTGAAGCAAAGGCGGCGGTGCTGGCTGGGCTGCCTTCGCACGGCGCATGACCTGCCGCCTCGTGTGGGGAGGGGCGGGTCCCGTGCTGAGGGGAGACGTGGGGAGGGGCTGGCTTTGGGCCAGCCGATGTGTGCTTATTTTGCTATTTTCTGTATGCAAGGTCCATAAGCAATGGCAGCGGCAGTACTGAAACCTGCAGTGGTCAGTACTGGTGCGGCTGGCAAAATGTATGGTGGGCAGCCTTCTGGGGAGCAGACATTTGGCTAGTTGTTGGGCTGGCAAAGGTTAAGTCGAGGTTAGAAAAATCTGTTTCGCATTCTGCGTTTCCCCTTCGAAGTGTAAAGAAGATGTTCTCCCACAGTTGTGCAGTGCTTCTGGGACAGTCTGAGTGCAGCTGCTAATAGGCAGCAGAATGTCTTGCTTTTGTACCCCTCCCATCCTGCTCCCAAGTGCATATTCCTGCTGCTTCCTTCATCACCTCTGCTGCTTATTCAGCTCCTTATTGAGTTGGTTTACCTTATTCATCCAGCAGGAGAGGACCAGAAAATGGCAACTTCTCAGGTCAGAGTTGAACTGGTTCACAGAGTGAAGTTACAAGGCAGGATAGGAACTTAAACTTCTGCAGCTTTGCCTGTGTAAATATTAGAGTAAGAATACCCAAGGTGGAGTACAGAATGTGTCTTTGAAAGTAGTTTCAGGCTTGCTAAATACTTGCCTTCATTTTGGAGTAAATGTCTAGGAGAGGATGTGTTGCCATTGACCGTATGGAATAATTTTCATAGTGTAAAAAGTATTTTGAATGATTCTTTCTCCCATACATTGCCCCATTTTGCTATTTAAAAAGTCCAAAGCAAGCAAGCATTTGCACCAATGCTTAATATCAAAAAGGATATTTTATAGCTGGAACCCTGTTTCTTCCAGAGCCTAGCTTACAGTTAAATTTGGTTATGTTTTTCTAGATCTTTTTAACAGTAGAAGTTGGTTTGGGAGCTTGGCTGTGTACAATGTGTTAAAGTTTACCTTTTAAAGAGTATAGATACTATAGATTGCGTGAACCTGCATTATTTAATTTAAATTATCTTTGCTTTCTTAGGGTTCCCTCCCCCTGCTTAATTGTCCCCCTTTTTCCTGGTTTCACATAGAGGCACTGTGACTTTACTTCATTTGAGGAAAGCTAAGACATGTCAGCTGTTTTGCTTTAAGAGAGTGGTTTTGACCCAGGTTTTGCTTTCTGCTGATTTTAGTTGTTTATCAGAATGGTGCTTGCAGTTGCGAGGCTGGCGGTGTAAGAGCTGACAATTCAAAAATACAGACTGTCTTATGCCTTGGCATTGCAGCTTTCATTGATGAGTTGAGATTTGCAAGAGTGATTACAAATTAAGAAAAAAACAACTGAAAAAGCAAACACTATGAGTTATTGACATGGTTACTTAAAAACAGTATTTTCTTAAATCTTGAGTTTTAATTTAGTGTTGTCTCAGGAATGAGCATTTCAGTACTAAATGTAAGATTGTGTACAGATTCTAATGATAGATTCATAGCTGACAGTTTCTCTGACTCTGTATTTCCAAGCTCCTCCAAAGTAATGTTCCCAACGCTTCATCTTTAAAGCAAGTAACACAAAGTGAGAGGTGGGGGGGAAGCCCAGAATACAGCTTGCAACTGTTTTTCTTAAGCTTGAATGAGAACCTTTCTCCTGGGAAGGAAGCTTCAAGGCTAAGTGGCTCAAAATGTGTGCAACACTGAGATGGCTGCTTAAAATATAGCTTTACTTTACATAAGCCACAGCTATTATATGTCAGTGTGGTCATTTAATGCTGTTCAGCCACTAAAAGTATCCCATAATGATCCTTTACTTTTAGTGGTGCAACTCACTATAACCCTCAGCTAAGTAGCATATTGTTCTGCTGATTATTGATATCAGTACCCTGCTGAAGGGCTTGAATGGAGCCTGAACTTCTGCTGCAGTTGCGAGTTTTACCTGGCTTATCTTTTGAAGGTAGTTGTTGACCTTTGGCTGTCTTGAGTGGTCAGCTCACAGCAGGGAGAGAAACTGATATCCGGCTAAGAAAGCCTGATTTGCACAATAATTTGAAGACCATTTCCATTTTTGTCATCCTCTTGTAGAGGTGGGCTTCCTCTCTCATGACTGCACATCGCAATTCTTTCGATGTTACCTTGGCAGAGAGCTGAGAAGTCTTTCATATGATGATTGCTACATTAATTACTTTAATTTTTGTGTTAATTTCATTTTCGAGAAGCTGTCTGCTTTTGGCAGTATTGCTTTGTTTTGCTCATGTAAAATGAGGTATTGTGGTGACTGACAGTTTTCAAGGAGGACTGACTGGCTACACTGAACGGAAATGTGTACAAATAAAGACGAATTGATGCGTTGAAAAGGTTTTATATTTTTCAAGGTAAACCTGTACATTTAAGTCACTTCTGTTGAGTTAGTCCCTAAATTCTAGGGTCCTGATTCTGAGGTACTAACAACTTGGGTTTGCCATTAAAATCAGTGACAGCTGATGGAAGAACCCTAATCAAAGAAAGGAAAAAAATCTCTTTTAAGGGTAGCACATACTGATTGCTACAGGGACTTGTGAGTAAAACTGTGCTAGAACATATTAAAAGGCAGGATTGGAAGATTTTTTTAATTACTGTGCTTTGGTAGGGCCTTGGCAATTAATAGTGGTTTGCATTTTTGACATAACAAAGACAATTTTAAAAAACAAACTTACTATTATCAGACCTGCTATGTATGTCAGCTATGTCTTTACAAGGATTAATATCTGCTTCTCATTTAGAGATTTTACCATAAATTTTTGCGACAAGCTCTTCAGCTGCTGTATGTGTGTCAGTGTAACCTGTTTGCAGCCATTGGATTTAGGATATATGCTTGCTGAGCATGGTTCTTTGGCCAGCCTTTACAGAATTCGTCTATATAATCCACCTTTCCCCCCCACCCCGCTTTGCCTTCTGTAGAAAAGGGTAATTTCTGAAGTGTATAGTTCTCTGGGGTTTTTGTGTTTTCTTTCTAATGGTTTGTACTGGGAGATACAGGGGGTGGAGAACAAATTTTCTGACTTTTTTTCAAGTCTGAGACAATGTGTTGATGAGGAAGGAAATTGTATGCTTTTTAGATTTAGTTTTTTGTAGGCTCTCTTTAGCAAATAGCTTGCTTTTCTGTTAACAGGGAAGTTATGTATTACTAACACAATTTGTGACCTGCACAAGTGCCTTAAAGAATTCACTTAGGGGTGTGTGTATATATATATGTATATATTTTTTTTTAATAGCACTGCTTGTCTGATAACTTGCAAAAGCAATTGGAACTGTGAATCCTATGACTGCTGCTGAAGTTTGAAAGCTGATATTAGAAATCTAATGCAGAGGGCAGACTGTTCATTAGGCATTCTGAATTAACACGATTGTACGAATTTTAAAAGAAAAGCCTGCGGTTTGGTACCACCTTACCTCCAGTGAATCTCTGTGGCTAAAGGGCACTACTATGTTCCATGAGGCATGAATTCCAGCTTAGTCTTCACTGCAGTTATTGTGTGACCTAATGTTCCTCATGATCTCTATGCTTTTTTCTACATTTTCTATGCTACAATATGGTAAAATAATGAATGGCATGTAGTCTCACAGGGGATGCATGAAGTATTTAATAAAAAATAAAACAAGAACGTTTACTCCTTGAAATAAGAATATTTTGATTTTTCTCAAAGGTTGTATTCAACTTGACAGAATGACAGGAATGGAGACTGAAACTGCAAGAGACAAAGCCATGGAAGAAGAAAGCACTGAACAGAAAAAGGAGAGAGAAAAAAAGAAGAGGTCGAGGGTTAAACAGGTGCTTGCAGATATAGCAAAACAAGTGGATTTCTGGTTTGGTGATGTTAATCTCCATAAAGACAGATTTCTCCGAGAACAAATAGAAAAGTCCAGAGATGGCTGTAAGTTTATATTCAGTATATTTCAATAGATAGAAAGTTTTGCTTTCTTCTTCACTGTGTTGCTGGTGACAGTTACAAGTTGTTTTGAAGTGCATGTCCACTCCTGGGGAAGACAGTAATTTCATGCTGGACGCCAGCATTAGGATTAGCACCTCAGGAAGCAGAGCTTGGTACCAGTTTTTAGAAATTGTATTTCGTGTTTCTCTTTTCCTTTCTTTTACTATTAACCATAAGTTTCAGGCATCTACCAGAGTAGAAATGACAGGGAGACACAATTTTGTCTTTTGAACTGTATAATTTTAAGAGTAAGCAAACAAACGGGTCATTTTGCCCTTGGAGGTACAGTACTTTACTTGTAGGTTACATATATGCAGAAATTAAAACATCACTTGGATTTGTGGTTAAAGATACTGGGGTTTTGTGTTTTCTGCACAACTTTGGTGTGTGAGAAATGGTGTATTTGCATGTAGGGCTACTGTGGGTCTCTTTCCTTTAGACGATTTTTGACATGGTTGATCTGACTTCAGAGTAGGAAATTGAGCTTGGTTCTGAAACTGCCAGTTTCTGGAGAAATTTAATTTACACGTGAGCTGCAGTGACTAGTATGCTTTTGCTTTTAAAAACAGTACATGTGTGGTAAATGCAGTCTATCCATATAATTGTTCAGTTAACTGTGTTATGCTGGATGAACTCTAGACATACCTCTAGTATGGTATGTCTGTAAAAAGAGGTGGCCATTTTCCATCAGAAAAAAAAAATAGCAATTTCCAAAAGTGTGTACTTATTTTTGTTTTCTTAAGGATTCCATATTTATTTGAAGTATAAATCATTCGTTCAGTTGCATTGTGTGAAAAGTGTACCTTCTAATTGCTTGTTATAGTCCTCAATTATATTGAACTTCAAGCAAAGTTTAAAAACACAGCCTTCAGAGGGATAAGATTTACCCTACGTTTTCTGAAGATACTAGAGCTCGGATATCTTGTAACTTTTTTTATTAAAACTAATACTGCATAGTCTTCTGTCAAGCAGCATGACTCATGGCAACTGAAGTGCAACCAGGGACTCTTTTGTGTTGGGAAGACTGGGCTAAACACTTATTGGGTACTTGGAGAGGCATGTTTTCAATGCAAATTGGTTTTGTATTGTAAAACTACATCAGAAAGGGGGTTTTCTTCCTTTCTTTGCAAAGACAATAGTTATCAGTGGGGAGGTAAAAGAACAAAATTCCTTTGATAAGGGTTAGCACAAAAGACAACTAAATGTGGGTTTCCTTGAAGCTTTAATTTTTACAGCAAAAGTTTTCTGTAAATCCTTGGCAGCATAGTTGCATACTGCACTTATGACTTGCAGATTGTCTCACAAAAATACTAGCAGAGCATTAATGTTCGATTAGAACACATAACTAATGCTTTCTAGAGTACCATGATTTCATCATTTGCACTTTTTTTTTTTAATCCCTAGATGTTGACATATCGCTTCTTGTTTCTTTCAATAAAATGAAAAAATTGACTACCGATGGAAAATTGATAGCTCGAGCAGTTAAAAGTTCATCTGTTGTAGAGGTATTTAATATTTTACTTTTGTAGTTCTGATGCTGGAGTAATAATGACAAGGGTACCGAAGTAGGTGATAACTTATGGAAAATGCTTGTTTATTTCTTATTACTTTCAGTTGGATTTAGAAGGAACTAGGATCAGAAGACGCCAGCCACTGGGTGAGCAACCAAAGGATGTGGATAGTCGTACAGTCTATGTGGTAAGGTTTTACTTGTATACACCTCGTGTCTGGCAGAGTGCCTTACTTCTAACTGTGGAAACTAACTTTGTTGCTTTTAATTCCTTAAGAGTGCAAAACCTGCTCTGTGTTGTCTGACAATCTAATTGCATAGTCTTATTTACGGTTATTAAAAGCAATAAAACCAATATAAAGCGGCCACATAGTTTTACCAGAATTAGAAGGTAGATTTTCTTTGAGAACATCTACAAGAAACTTTTACATAAATTATAAAAGCTAATAGAATTTTATTGTCTTTTTTTTTTAACCGAAAGGGGGCGACAGTGCGAAGGAGGGAAATGCATTATAGGTCTACTGAACTTGTAATGCTAAGGCCCATGGAGTGGGGTTAAAGTACAGTAAATATTTTTTTTTATCGGAAGTGTACTTGTGCATCAGTATTCTTCTTAACACAGGGAGAAAGTGGGCAGGTGGCTGTTTGCTGTTGGTTGTGCAGTGTACGTAAGGAAAATAAATTAAGTAAAGGCAGGTGAGCGCTGGCAGTCGCCATGCAAGAAAGGGATTATTTTGGTACACTGATGTCTTGTACCAGTTTAAATAAGTAAACGCTGAGCAAAGAGCTGCTTCACATGCTGTAAGAAAAAACACACTTTCATTTAGCTATTACTGCTTTTCACTGGGCTTTTCTAGTTAATGCCATTAGAGGACCAGCACTGGTACCAAAAAATATTTACAAATTATGTTAATGTAGTCAAACCTTTATAATAATAATATTAGTTTTATCAAACAAGATCTGGCAGAGTTTGCAAGATCATCAGGGGTACTTTAGAAAGTACGATCTGTTAAATAATGCTGTTACTGCAAGTGCCTTTGGTTTTGTAACACACAAACATCATCCTTTTAAAGGCAGAATTTACCTAAATGAGCTAGTCTTATTTGAGACTTTAAAAAAAAAAAAAGAATCTTCCCAATAGCACACTGTCCTGTCGCTACCTTGATAATGAAATGATTCATTAATTGAAATGAAAATAGCTCTGCTGCTGGAAAAACTTCCCATCCCAACATGACATTTCAAATGTGTCAAACAGTTTATTATCATATTGTTAAGCCACTTAAGTGGTAGCATGGGAAGAGATCTGATGGTTCAACTGTCACTTATTTAAAATTCTATGCTGTTTTTTTTTTTAATAGAATTGAAGCCAATGTGGAATTCCCATTCTCTGTAAAGAAAGTTTTTCATGACTAATGTCAATTTAGGTATATACCTGTAGCTGTTTAGCAGCTGAATTAGTAATTTCAAACAGGCACTAAGCTTTCTGTGATGAGGATACATAATAATCCTGACCAAAATGCCAGCCCATTCAAGTAAAGAGAAGGTGGATTACTCCGATCATTATATTCTTTAACAAAAGCCCAGGAAAGGTTATTAGTTTGGGGGTTTTTTAAGTAAAATGTGCCAGGCATAGTATTTCCCCAACATGATTAAAGGGACTGCTTAGACAAAATATTTGAGGTGTTCCGTATAATTTTTGGAAAAGATATTCTAAATTTAATGAGCCACATAGTCTATTCGTAGCTAAAGTACATAGCTAAATGGTTTTTAATATTAAGTTATTCTGTAAGACCGAAATAGATAACTGGTGTGTTTTTGTAGGTTACTGAATTCATAGAGATCTTATTTAGAGAATGTGTAGCAACCTCTTACCTTGCTGCTACCAAAAAGGGTGGGGTTTTTTGTTTTTGAAGACCAGTGTATGAGTTGTCTGCTCTTCAAACTGCAATTACAGAAATGTTAAGTTGTGTTAAAGGACTGGTATGTAGCAGTGGGGGGGAGCAGAAGCAGTCCAACTGTTGGTAAGCTTTGTTTCACTACGGAGTAGGTGAAAGATTCCTATGTTGGATTAATTAATTAGCTAACTGAATACTATGACCTCTCAACAGGAATGCTTGCTGAAATAAAGTTTCTCAGCATTGTCGCCCCAAACTTGGATGCATTTTGTTGTGACAGCTTTTTAATTGGGTGATAGAGCAAACTATCCAATACAATAGTAACATAGTATTGAGAAAATGACATTTCTTTCTTTTTTTTCTTGTTTTTAGGAGCTGCTTCCCAAAAATGTCAATCACAGTTGGATTGAGCGGGTATTTGGAAAGTGTGGTAATGTCGTTTATGTCAGTATACCCCGGTATAAAACAAGTGGTGATCCAAAGGGATTTGCTTTTGTTGAATTTGAAACTAAAGAGCAAGCAGAGAAAGCTATTGAGGTGAGTAATGGTGCCTCTGGTCTGTTAACATTCTTCGTGATTGTCACTTTGTGTTGTGGTGTTATCTTTACTAGTTCATCTACTGAATTCTTAAAATATCATAATTTAAAAACTTAACTTAGCAGGATTTATTTTCCTGTTTACTACCCCCAGACCTCCAATCAATTCCACAGTTCTTTAAAAGTGTAATTCTGTTAGTAACCTTAGTAGACTTAGTAGAAGCATCGTGGGTATTTTTTGGAATAGTTTGTCAGCCACTTTTGGCATTCTCTGCAGAAAGAGAGATCTGTGTGTGTGCAACAGTACAATGGCTATTAAATTTCATCAGACAGGCATGATCTTACCTAATTTTCTGTATTTAAATGTGATTTGAAAGTCAGAAAACATCTGTATCACAATGTTAACATGTTTAAAGATATCACACTAATAATATGAATCATTTAAAAAGTAAACCCCAATAAACCCACAAAACCCACACCACTGAAAGGACAATTTATGCCTCTCGAGTCCTGAGGAGGGACTATGTCTTTCTTCAGTGAATGTAGGACTGTTGATCTGAACTTTGATGGAAATTCTTCAAAAAAAGAAAATGTGCTTTTTTTAGTAGTGGTGTGGGGACTTGAAATTGCTGCTACTTTTTTTTTTTTTTTTAAGTTTTTGAATAATCCACCAGAAGAAGCACCACGAAAACCGGGGATTTTCCCCAAAACAGTAAAGAATAAGCCTGTTCCTGCCCTGAATACAAGTAACAGCAGTGTAGTAGGTAAGTGTGATGAAGTTACGTTTTGTGCCTCAGCTTCTGAAGAGAGAATTTTGAACTGCTGTGTTAATGCAGTCTTATTTCATGTTTCTTAAAAACTCTGTAAAAAGGCACATTGCTGATTGGCCAGTGTAGGCTTAAGAATGAAAGTGTGTAAACCTAAAATACAGTAAACTTCTGCCTTTTTGTTTTCCTGCTTGATAAAGCACCTTAATTTCTTTTCATCTGCCACCATTAGTCATTGTTAGGCTGGCAGAGCAGCTTTCAGACTGCACAATAAATCATTATCTAAGCATTTAGTATTAGCAAAAATCAAATCTGATAGATTGTTCTAAAAATACTTAGTATTGAAGGGAAATATACAGGCAAGAGCAAAATTATATTTAAAATGGTAGTGCTGTCTTCAGATGGGTTTGTGATTAGCTGACAGTGATCAGTGTTTCAGAGCAAACCTTGCAGTGTTCTCAGCTGAAACTTGCTGTGAGAGAAGTACAAAAATGGTGTTTTGCTTTTCTTCCTCTTTGCAACTCTTGCTATGTGAGCAGAGCAGTCTATAGCAGAATTAACTTTTCACAGTATATTTACAATTCGACTTTACATGATTCATAATTACTCAAAAAACCCTGGAGGGTATTTCTGAGAAAATAATCTCAGATTCACAGTTAAGCATGTTTCCAATAAATACAATCTACTATAACTCACAAAGCATCACAGAATTTTACAACTTTAATCACTGAAACATTTTTCCTTGTTTCTGATTTCCCAGACATCTTCCCAGTTTCTTCATAAGGATAATGATGAAGAATCATATGTTGCATTCCTCACTATCATTCTTTGTTTCATCAGTAACTGATTTTTTTGGTTTAATAGTTACTAAGAAGCAGCCTGCTTTTTGAACCATGTTTTAACCTAACCCCACTTAAGATGCTCTGTATTGCTTCATACTGCATCCTGCCTGTTGCAACTTAGAAGCAAGCAGATAGTATTGAAAATAGTTTGGTTTTTTTCAGATTGGTTAAGTTAATGTTCTTTAGCAGGGAAATAGTTGTTCATTACATAGTTCATTGGGAGAGTATCTCCTTTTATTCTCAGAATTCAAATTGGCAGTCTTTTTTTTTATTTTCTTGTCTTTGTTGTTTGCCTGTAATGAGGAAGATATCTCTTCTCAAAGAGAAATAAGGGATGACATAACAAAATCTGCATTTGTTAAGGACAAGCAAAGTCTAGCTCATTTCTTTTTAGTTTGAGAGTAAAGTACTTCAGGAATCCTGTAGTCAAGCTGCCCTTGTGACCCAGAGGTCACTTTGTGAGACCGAGAGTCTTATCTATGGCGGTTTTTTCCTCCTCTGCTTAAAATGCCTAGGAAGAAATTTGGGACAAAGTATTGCATCTCTTCTGTAGTTAGAGATGGCAGAGACAGGCATTTCGTTTAACATCCCAGATTATCATGACGCGTGATACTGTGATTGTTTACTTAGGTCACTATCTACTTTTTAATCATTGGCAGTTTTAAATATTGTAATTTTTAATGCAGAAGAGAAGAAAAAGAAGAAAAAAAAGAAATCCAAAGTCAAGAAAGAGAGCAGCGCACAGGCAGCTGTAGAGACAAAGGAATCAAACACTAATACTTCAACAGAGCAAGTACCCAAGTCTAAAAGACATAGGACTTCATCAGAGTGTTCAGAAATGGAAGGAACTGAGACTCACAGGCAGCCCTCAAAGAGAGAGAAAAGAAAATGGGACAGAACAGAAAGCTCAGAGGTACCTTGGGAAAGCAGGCCAGGGAAGAGAAAAAGAACCAGCTCTGGAGATGGTGAGACATCAACTCCAAAAGTAAAGATGACTGTTCAGAAGGATGAAGTAGGTCCTGTAAAAGAAGAATCAGAAGCCCCGAAAGATTCCAACGGTAAGGTTTCTTGCATCTCTTTTTAGTATTGTTTATATGCATGAATTAAATGGCACACATATCCCTTACAGATGACAAATGGTAGGCTTAGTAATGAGGGAGAAGTCTAAATAAGGATAAAAGCTTGGGTTAAAAAAAAATCACATTATTTGCAATTAAAATTGTATTTGTAGCTACCCAAGTTAAATAAATAGGAACCTTGATATGCTAGGAGGTAACAAAGAAAGAGGGTTGCAAAAAATATGTAAGAAGTGCAATCTGTGTGATACAGATGCATTAGTGAACTGCCCTTTTTGGCGGCCAGTAGGTTTATTACACTGTAAAAGCACTGGTGAAAGATTAAAATTTCTGTCTTTGAAAGACTGAAAACTTTGTTCTGCTTGGGTCAGTAAGTGAAAAATGGTTGATAAGGTGGAGGCACAACAAGGTCAGTTAAGGAATATGTAGTGTTCCTTGCAGTTAAATTTAAACCTGGGAATGAGTCATTCCAAGGAGATAAGTTACATGGAGAATAGGGCAGAAACTTTTTAACTCTGAAAAAAGAGCCTCACTTAAGCAAAGTATGCATTAAATGGTCAGGCTAGGCAAATGGTGACAGTATAGAAATCTGGACAACTTGATTCCCAGTTTCCTTATATAAGGAAAAAAAAAGCTAATTGATGGGATTAAAAGCTGTGTTTAAATCACATTCGGGTTCAAAAAAAATCAAGGTAGTTGAGCAAATGACCTAGAAATAGGCAGCATTTTTTTCTTGATATGGCATAGCGATATTTACTTTCAGGCTGTATTTTATACGTTACCCATATATTTTTATCAATTAGATCATTAACATTTATTTATTTTACTTTTGGACTTTTTTTAATGTAGACATTTCTGCAGAAGATGACAAAGATAAAAAAGACACATCCCTTTCAAAATCTAAAAGGAAACACAAGAAAAAACACAAAGAAAGACACAAAATGGGTGAAGAAGTCATTCCGCTCAGAGTACTCTCCAAGTAGGTTATGTAACATAACTGACTAGCTTATGGGGTGGCTAATGCGTGGGGGAGTGTTGTATTTGTATATATAGGAGAGCATTTGACCGTCCAGTTTCTGAGCAAACTGCAGGCAGTTTCTCAAGTATTGGGTAGGTGGGTGGGCTAGCTTATTTTTCAGTAATGAATTTTTACTGTCCCACTAACGATCCCCAGCTTGTTACATTTGATTGATCCACAGATTAGGCAGGCTGGGTGGGCTCAGCTTGCTTGGCTTTTAGGCTGCAAGAGTCTTGCAGTACAATTTTGCCCATTTGTCCTTCATTTTTTGCAAGCTAGTCACCTATGTCTTTTCTGCAAAAGACTTAGGCATTCGGAACATTTTTAGTCTTGCTGCTTTATTTAAGGTGTTTGTGTGGAGTTTGTTTTAAGAGTGCAGTTATATGAATTCAGTTACAGCAAACTTCTCCCCCCAGGTCAAAAAATCTTGAGTTTATTATAGTCATACAATGGTTTCAAAATGTTTCAAATTTTCAAGAATTTAAATCGAGACTTTTTAAATCATTGTTTTGTCTTACAGTCCATCACCATTGCTAAAGTGCAATTCCAGGTTTTGAGCAACAGAGTTGCATGTTAGCAACAGTATTAGCCTGTAGCTGAAGGTTAATCAAGTACCAGTAACTGTAAATCACACCTGGTTTCTTTGAAGTAACGGGGAACAAAAAGTGCAGCAAAGTTGAAATATTCACGTCTCTGTTGGGGTCTTAGGAGTCACCACAACTAAAACATGGAAGCACTTACTTTTTTAGTCATCCAGCAAGTACCTCCATGTTAAAGTAGAGGGGGTCCTTGCCATTTCTTTGCCATCTTGTGCTCAGTGATGCAACTGTGTACGTTTTAACTTGTGGAGGCCACGTGTGCAGTGCAAATACATCTTTTGTTTCAGATTTTTTTTTATTACAAAGTGTTAAGTTGAGAAAAAAGGATCCACCATCACCAAAACATGGAAGCACTTACTATTGAGGAACAAAGCAAGTACATCCACATTTAAGTTGTGGAGGTCCTTAAGGGGAGACAAATGGTAACAAAATACACAAAACCAGAAATCAAAAAACAAGGCATACACAGAATTATGATAACACAGGTGTAATACTGTAAGTAGGCTTCTTTGAACTGTAGCAGTTTCTAGTAATGTGTTCAAAAAAAATCAGGATCCACCGCCACTGAAACATGGAAGCACTTACTTTTTTAGGCAGCAGGTACCTCCATGTTAAAGCGAAGGGAGTCCTTCAAAATTGAAAAAAAAATACTTCAAATTTAGAACATGCAGGGCACTGAAAAAATTCATCTTGTTCGGTAAAACTTGTTGGATCTTGTTGGAGAAGCATGCCTTCCATCAGCTTATGGGCAAAATTCTTCTTTTCCGGATGTAAAAATCTAGCTGCAACCGAAGTAAAATCCTGGATGGTACTTCAGTATTGCGATCAAGATTCACCTCTACTAAAACATGGAAGCACTTACTTTTTTTAAATCACAGAAAGCACCTCCATGTTAAAGTAAAAGGGGTCCACAAAAAGCGGTAGTTATCAACGAAGATTGTCCCCTTCTGCCGAGATTTTGAGACTGCTGCATCAAATAGTTAAATTAAATTTTAGTTAACTGTACTAAAGGGCAGGGGAAACAAAAGTTTTAAAGAAGCATAAGACATCGCAAATACTTGCCTGACTCTCATTCCACATGGTCTCCTCTTCCTTCGACTCAAGTTAACAAGTACCTCCTTGAGCTTGTATTTATACCATACCTTCCTATGGAATGGTGTTGCCTTTTTATCTCGAAGAATCATTACGTGGGTCTTTTGTTATTTTAATGTCTTTGCTCTGTTGAGAATGTATGATCCTGGGTGAGTCTGGATGCTTTTTTGAAGTATACAGTTGTCAATGTTAACAGCTAAAACCATTACCACAAGATATCCTCCTCTTTAAAAATCCTCTATCAGCTTGTTTGATAGCACAGATTAGGGTAACAATGAGTCATTCTCACAGTGGCACTATAGGCATTGTGTTTCTTTGGAGCAAAGCTCTAGCTGTTTGCAGAAACATCTCCATGTTAAATGTATGTAAATATATAAATTGCTTCCATGTGGTGGTATTTTTTAACCAAAATGCATTTGAATAGTAAGGAATGTTCTTGTCTCGCTAGGTTTTTGGCAAGTTTAACCAGTTGTTGATTTTCCATCAATGATTTCGCTAGAAAATAAGTGACTGATTCTTAAAATAGTAGCAGGAGTGGGTTCACTGAACTAATTCAGTGAATGAAGAGTTCACTGTCTCTGAATTAACTCTTAATTTAGTACCTATTCTCCGTGTAATTTTAGCAGAAAACACAGTTTGCCAAGCTGTTCTGTATGCCCTCTGAATACATAAACCGAATTTGGGAGTCACTTTATTCACATAATAGCTTGATCTTGTTAGAACTTGCCTAGAATATGAAAAGCTAAAGCTAAATAATAAAAATGCAGGTAGTGGCAAGGCTTTATTTGGTGTAAGTGCAGGAAGATGGTAAGACACTGCTCACCAAGTTCAGCTTAAGCTATTTGTAAACTGTTTTGTCTTAAGTTATCATTGACTTTCTAAACACTGTTTTCTTGTTTACAACTGACATCCTGTGCCTGTGTTGCTGCTTATAGGACCGAGTGGATGGATTTGAAGCAAGAATATTTGGCCCTTCAAAAAGCCAGTATGGCCTCCTTAAAGAAAACAATGTCTCAAATCAAACCTGAGCCTGTGGGAGAGATGGAAACAGAATCTTGTGCACAGAAAAAGTCTCAGTCTCAAAATAACAAATGTAATCCTGTTTGTGATGTTTTTTGCGTTTTTCATTCATGATTCTAGTACGCAAACGTGATTTTTAGGCTCTGGTCTTCCAGAAACACTGCAAAATGGTTTTATTTTTCATAATGCTGGTCCTTTCTCTGAATGCAAAATACTGTTGAAAGCAACCCCGCCTTCATTTAGATAGATGGGGACTAAGGAATTTTATAAGTAAAGACTAAACAAGTCATTTCAGCCTATTCCAGTAGCACTTTTTAAGTTCAAGCAGCTTTTAAGAGAATCGTAGTTATAAAAGATTCAGAGAGAGTGGTCAGGATTGAGCTTTTTTGGTGATGTAATTTGGACATGATTTAATTAGTCTTAACTATACCTGCAGTGATTTGAAAAATAATTTAAGTCAAGTCATTCAAACCCAATCGCAAGCTATTTTTTTACGGGCTTTATGGTTAAAAGTAGCTTTGTAAATATGCCCTCTTAGTTAAATTTCTGCATTTTTCAGAGTTAGTTTTTTGCTCTGGATCCTCTTTACTTCACTAACTTCAAAACTGACATTTCAGTACCTGTCTGCTGATTTTTAATCGGTTTAGATCTGACGGTTCAACTAGTAACTGTAGTCAATAGAATATAAAATATTGTTATAAGATGATCCTGTAGGCTGTGAAAACTTCTTTAAGATTCCTTACTTGGAGCTGTTTGCTTCCCCCACCACCACCCACCACCACTTACATTGACTTTGCCTTTTAAAGTCATGACCCTAGATAAAAAAACAAAACCAAAACGGCCGAACAATATTTGATGCCCCTTGGTTCGTTTCATGTGTACATCATGTTGCTTATGTGCTTTCATAGCACCTTTCGTTTATCAAACTAATGTATGTAAAAAACTTTCTTATTTTTCACCTGTTTTTAAATGGAACAGCCAGCAGTGGAGATTCTGCCCCTCCAGCCAAGGCTAACACAATGGGGCCTCAGTTCGTCAGCGGAGTAATTGTGAAGATCGTTAGCGCTGAGCCCCTGCCGGGCAGGAAGCAGATCAAGGTAATGCCTTTGTAACCTCAGGGTAGCTGTTAGCCTTTCCTCTTGCAGTGCCCCACAAATGTTTGAATATGGAATACCATTTAAACAAGTCTTACAGATTTTCTTTTGTTTTTTTTAATTTGTTTGGGCACTAGCTGTGTCCAGATTCTTCTCTAGTACCTGTTAATGGCAGATTTTACAACGGCAAAATAGGGTAAAGAGGGTGTTTCAAAGCAAAAATCAGCCTTTAGAGTGCTTTGAGCAATGTCAAGTTTATAATGAAAATAATGCTCTAGAGGGTGAGTCGTTCTTTCCAGTTTAAAAAGAGACTTTGAAGACAAAGTGGGGTGTACTGCTCTGTATTTGTCATTGGGCCAGTCATTCTGGCACAATCCAGGTAAAGAAATCTGTAGAAGTATATTGGAGTTTTTACCCTTAAGAGGAATTTGAGGGCAAGAAAATGCTCTCTGCATGAGAAAAAATGTCTTGTTTTTTAGTAAAAAAATTACAATTACAGAAACTCCATCTCAGTGAGAGTGACAGCAGTAGATCTTGTCCAGTAATTCATTCACTCATTTCTTTTTTTTTTCCTCCTCTATGGCAAGTGCTCTTTTTTCTCAATTTTTAAAAAAAGTGTTTCAGATAGGTTTGGTTTCTTGTCTTGATATGAAAGTAACACGTGTTAAAATATTCTCTTTTAAGGAAAATAGCAGTTTTAATGTGCATCCTTTTGAAATGAAAATATTAAGCTTTCTAAAGGAAATAATTAGCTTTTTCCAGATATTCACCAGTTGGGTGAATTAACAACTGGAATTCTAACAACTTAAACTCATGTTGGAATAAATATTCAGATTACTTAGGACAGTGAGGGTTTAGTTCAAAATGTGAGTTCTGAGAGGACTTGGCAAACCGTATTTATTTATAATGTAGTGCATTTGAAGTCACTGGCTCCTTGCAAGTCTGTGAAGTTTAGTGTGTGCATGAATCTAAGCAAGATGAGAGACCATCTCTCTCACTGAAAACAAACTGATGATAGGGTTTCAATTTAATCAGTCTTATCTGCCTGGGTATATTTGTAGTCAGTTGTCTGAGTGCTGGAGGCACTGAGAGAATGTAGTAGTTGTCACTGTTAAAGTTTGAGGGCCCAATTGACTGTAGCATACATCTATCTTACAGTGTTAAGTTCGTGTCACAACGTATTGTGCTTGGGGGGTAAGCTTACTGTTCCCACAACAGCTGAAAATCCAGGTATTCCTAGTTATGCTTTTGGTTTAGTTTTAGGGAAGTGTTTCAGGGAAGTGTTTCAGGGAAGACACACTTTATGAAAGGTTAGGTTGGCCTTTGTCATTATTGATCATGTCTTTGGTTCCCATAATAAGTAGATAAGCAAAATAGCTTACAAAGTGTTACCATACAAATGAAGCAGCGTTTTTAGAGAGACATGCAATTGCAGAATACAACTGTAGTTGGAAGAAGCAATAATTGTTGTAGTGCAGCAGTTCTTTTTTGGGTCAGCAGTGGAAGCTGCAAACTACTCTCAATACTTACTGGATTTTTCTGGCCATACTAGTTGCTTTAATGGAAGGTGCAACTCTTTGACAAAATCTTGTTTCTTCTGTGTTCTGGACTGTCACAGTTACAGCAAACACTGCCACAAGGCAATGCATCTAGGATTTTTCTCTTAATAAACTTCCAGAATTGATTTCTGATTCTGTGGCAGGCTTAATTACTTCTGCACACTGAAAAGGTCTTTACAGGCCAATTTTATTATAATTTTGATGGGTTGATTTCTTCACTGCTTTTTTTATTTTGCTTTTAAGATGCTTGTCAGAGATTGTAACATTTGCCAATTCCAGTACACTGTTTGTGTCGTTGCTGTTTCCACGTAAGCATGACTTTGGGGTACCAGAATTAAGAGTGAAAAACAGCTTTGGTTGGCTCTCAAATGATCTTAACAGTATTGGCACTTAATTTTTGTTTTGTTTTAAGGCTGTCCTTGGTAGTGGAGGGTTAAAACCAATGTGCAATTCTTGAATAGAGGCATCTTCCTTGAGCTGCCTGCTGTGAAAAAAATTGACTAGGAATGTGTGGTGGCAGTTAATTTCCCTAACAGCAGGTATTACAAGTGAAGTACTTCATCTGAAAGAGAATGTGTGACTCTTCCTCCTTCAGCTGTCAGTGAAAATTTTCAGGCAGAGGTCATTTCATAAAGATAGGAAGGGTTGGTTTACTACTACTCATTTCACATAATCTGCAGTGAATGAGCTTGCTTTTATATATTTTGTGCATAGAATGAAATTACTTTTCTGTTGGACTGGCATATATCAGTGTTATAGTACACAAATAATTCTAAAAAAAAAAAAAGTCCATGCAGATACGGTATTTAAATAAATAGGTAATTACTGGTGCTCCATTAGTAAAGTTATTCTTACGTAAAAAAAATAGCAACTTCAGTATTTACTGCTTTGAATTGTTCTTGGAGGGCAGGATGAAAGATAAACAGATGTTGTAGAGTCATAAATCAGAATTCAGTTATAACCTTCTCAGGAAGATATATTCAAAAGTATTTCACAAGAGATTCATTGATTAAATGTAAAAGTTCATTTACTGGCTTTTGTTTCATTTTTTTGAAAATATCAGTGACCTACAAATTGAATGGTCAAAAACTCACTCTCTTGATATTCTATTTTTTAAAGTCTGTTTATGGTCTGTGTTATCTCACATGCTTTGATAGGATGCTTTGGCAGTGCTGGCTGACGTTGCTTATGTTGACATGCTGGAGGGAGACACAGAATGTCATGTCCGTTTCAACACTCCTGAAGATGCCCAGATTGTCATGAGATCATACAAAGAAATACAGATCAAAAACAACTGGAAATTCGAAGTTCTTACTGGTAAGACTTCTTTTTTTAATGCTAGTATGAGAGAAGACTTTAAGTGCTGTGAGATGGATTCTGTCGCAAGGTAGCTTTAGGAGTATGTTTAGATGTCTTGGTTGCAGAAAAGACTGCTTTTATTTTTTTTCCCGTGAGTCGTCTTATTTTGCTTATTTTACAAACACCAAAATTATTTATTATTTATTATTCTTACAAAGTAGCAAAATGGGTTTTTATGCCACTGTTCTGCAGAAAATATTTTGCTTTTTTATCAGGTTAGTTGTGTTGTTTTGAGATTAACTTTTTAATGTTGCTTTTAGTGGCAATGAACTGTAGAATTTAATTCACATTTCAGCTTTATGAATACAACATTCTGATGATACCAAAGAACTTTAAATTAAGATTTTCTTGAAAATACTGAACTTACATGTGAAATAACAGGGCAAGGATCTAACAGCATGGGTACACTTACAGAGGTTTTAGCACTTGCCTTCTAAATAATCTTCCTTTTTTTTCAGGAAATTGAGTAACTTATGCCAAAGTATACCTTTTTAAGATTGTATTTACACGAAAATTTTTACTGACTGGTGTTGGAACAGCATCCTAATGTGTGGGTTGGTTTTTGGGTTGTTTGTTTCGTTGGTTTTTTTTTTTTCTGAAATTACTCTGTGTTCTACATTCATATCTTGCATTAGATTGGACTAGTCTTCCAAGTTTAGAGAAACCTCTTTATGGAAGTGAGGGGCTGAAGAAGCAGGGAGAAGGGAAGTCTCTCAAACTTTGTTACTGTATTCATAAAACTTTTACATTCTAGACATACACTAAAAATCCTAAATGTGTGAAAGAACAGGTAAAATGGTCTAGGTGAGATTCTCTTCATCTGTGGATTTAAATATTTTAACACACTCCTGCACAGATCCTCACATAGGGCCCCATACCATGCATGCAGGAATGTTAACCCCTGTAAATGTCGATTAAGGATTGCAGAAGGAAGAGAATAATGGAAGAATTAACCTTCATGATAATCTCAAAGTTAATTGAAGTTTGAGACTCACTGAATGCTGCTAATGTCATTTGGAGATAGATATGTCTCCAGAGTGTTCTGTGTTCCAGAGATCCAGAAGCAACTTGAAATATGCCATTTTACAGCTCTGTGCTCTGTGTGTAGTGTGTATTTTTCTCTCATTTTGTATCCTCATATAGAAGAGTGTAGTAGTAGATTAGGAGTAAGTACTACATTGTAGGAGCATTCCATTCATAGTTTTAAGATTATTTTTTTCTCTAACTGGTTCATTGAAATGAGAATGGAAAGGCTTCTAAAGAACGCAGGAGTGACTCACGGTAAAGATTTCAGCTTCTCTTGGTGGCAGAGGTGAGAGAGAAAGAACCTTTAATGCTCCCTACTGCAGGGACTAGAGCTTTCCCAGTAATATTTTACTTTTTAGGACTTGACTTTGACTAAATGTCCTCAGATTTTCATCTGACAATATAGTAAGCATCTGTGATAATGTTTAGTAGGTGTTACTGTGGTTGAATGAATAAATAAATCTGTTAAAATGTGTTCAAAATCGGTTCTTAGAATTATTCCATAACTTCTGTGGGAATCTTTTCCAAGATCACTTGGAAACTTTCCTGTAACTGAGGATTTCCCATGAGACTGTACAACATTACATCACATAATTCCCGTCATGATAGTTATAGCACAGACTAGAAGAAACGGTGGCAAACTGCTTCTTACTGCAAAACAGCTTCTGAAAAAACCTGCAAATTTATTTCCTCTCATATTGCCCTCCACGTTTAAATATTCCCAACTGCCCATTAAGTTCCCAGAGTTTGCTTCTGACAATGGTTTTGATAAAACAAAACAATCACAGTCATTCTTAGAGTAATTTTTTTTTTTTTAATGTTTGATTTGTTTAAAATAAAGAAGAGGTTGAGTACATAGTAAATCAAAGGACCTCCAAGTGCTATGGTGAAACCTTAGCTGAAACTGAGCTCCTGCTAATTACATGTAGGGAGCGATGTTTGCGTATTTCCTCAGTTCTTCTTGTTAAGTTTGTGAAACTCCTTGCTCAGGAAAATTTAGTACTGGATAGCCAGGGTTTGTAACTGAAGAGGTAATAAAATGCATAGGCCCTCAATTCAGGTCCTGTCCAACTCGTACAGGACAGAGACCTTGGCATCAGCTTTAAGCTGATTTTAAGTTTTTCCTTTCTTTATTCACCTTGGTGGGTGTTGGTCAGATGTTGCAATGCTGTGTGACTTCTCTGACTGGGAAATTTAAGACTGATGGAAATACCTGTTAGGGAAACCTAAAAAGTATTTTCACCTGTGTAAAGATTCCTTCTCATAGCTGAAAACACTGCATCCACTTGCATTTAATACTTTTATTCATGTACTGTAATGTTAATTCATTTTTCAAGGTGATCATGAACAACGTTACTGGCAGAAGATTTTAGTGGACAGACAAGCTAAACTTAACCAGCCTCGAGAAAAGAAACGGGGTACTGAGAAGGTAAACTGCAAGTCACTTTTTTTTTTCCCTTTACAGCCATGGTTGAAAATACAACTCTGTTTCTGTGTAGGTCTGCATTTCTTTGATACTTTAGTGTTTGGGTCCTTATTTAATCCAGTTAAATCACTTTCTACTGACTTTGCAGGAGGGTTTTACAGCCACAAAATAACGTCTGGCTGTCCTGGTCCTGTTGCCAAATGCAAGGCTTGTCTTTATGGAGACAATCAGAGGAAGTTGTCCACGACTAAAGGCATGAAGTTAATTTGTAAGCTGGATTTCCTTTAAAATTCTGTCTTGATGAGCTCCTTAAAAATTAAGTATTTTCATTTGCTGTAGTGTAGTAAAAGTCTAGTGCTGCGGTCTTAATTCTCTAGTATGATTGAGAAAATGGTTGTCTTCAGAGTTAATCTCTCTTTCTCACAATTTACACAAACGCATAGTTCCATGCTATGGTGAGCAAGGCTGTGTTCCTAGTTTAGTCAAGAGTCTATGCACTAGTGTGTCTGTGTTCTGATCCAGAAAAATCTGATTGCTGCTGTGAGCATCCGTAGCTGAGCAGCTTCCAGACCAAAACTGGCTCACATCTAGTGCAGTTTCCTTCCAGCCTTGGGAAGCCTCTCAGGCCACAGTGTAGACAAGAGTGTTGCAATGAACTTGCAGGCTGTCGTCTCCATGCCTGCCCCAGAAGATCCTTCCAGGCGTGCAATGAACTTGCAGGCTGTCGTCTCCATGCCTGCCCCAGAAGATCCTTCCAGGCGTGAGGCGTTCTTGATTAAGTCAGGCAGATCCTTTACTTGACAGAGAGGAGCCAAAGAGTATTTCACAGACATTTTATTGCTAGATTTACTTCACAAACATTGCAGATAAGGCTTCTGAGTTTGCTTTAGCCTGAATCTTTATGCTGTTGCTTGCAAAACTTCAAAATCATCTGACCTTAGTTATTTGCTGGTGACTTTTGAGACTTACTGTTTCCTAGATGCTGCAGTGATGCACGCAATAGTGAACATTTCCTAGTTGTTCCGTGTATAATTGACAAATATTACATGGACCTAAAGGAACAGTAATTGTACAGCTCAAAACTTGTCTTGCACAAGGCATATTTTCATATATCGTCTTGTTTGTCAAAATGTTCTTTCAGCGATCACATAGACAAATGAATCTAGTTCTGTGCAAAAAAAAATTCCCCAAATGACTGATTTAATTTTCTTAAAAGCACAAAAATGGCATTGGCTTTAGCTGTTATTCTTTAATATAAGCAGTAAGGGAATGTGAAAACTGTACAGCTGTAGAGCCTTTTACAGAGTGCTGCCAGGTTTTTTTCAGTTTTTTTAATGTATTTTACTTTTTTTAACAGAAGGTGCCAGTGACACCTTTGAGGCCAGTTTGGACTGTAGGTGTCCTGCTCTCAAGTGTCTGTTCTTCATCTTTTGAAGAATGGTATTTGTTGACCAAACTGGTGTAAATTGTCCAGTAATATACCTCATATAGGCTTGCAAATATAAACCGTCTCACTTCTGCCTAACAATAGCAGCAGCTAGGGTGCAAACTCCTGCTCCTCCCCCTTACCCATCACCTTGCAACTCTGGAGGTGTTAACTTCAAAGCTTCGGGAATACTATTTAAATGCTAACGTTGTTAAGCAAAACGTCAAGAAAAGAATGCCTTGCTGTTTAACCCTTCCATTACTTTTTTACAGCCTGCATTCCAGAACTATAGACTAATAATGAGAAAAAGTTTCTTCTTCTGTTCATTAATATTAATTATAATCTTCTATTTGAAATTTATTCCAAAGTACTCACAAGTGGACTTCATTTGAAGGTCACATTAAAAGGAAGGAGGAAAGTAATATAATGATTTCTAATTAAACATGTGCGGTTGAATATGCTATTAGTATATCTTTCTTGTAAAGATCTTTTCTGTTAAAGGTTTTTAAATCCCTTACAAGATCTCTTTTTGAAGATGAGCATTTGCCTATTAGGTGGTTTATATTTATAGTAAAGACGGCATCTTATACTTTTTCAGTTAGTGTTTAAATGTAGGCTTAAAAGTTACATTCATGTAAGCTCTTATAGCTGCATTGATGTCAATGTGAGTATTTATAGTAATACTTAACATATTGTTGCATGGATGCATCCCATTACAGGCACGATACAGTAACAGAGCACAGAGATGCTTTTGATTGTAACCTAAGCAGTTTGAGATTCCTCTTTTTCCTTGTGTTCTAAAAAGTATAGGCTTACTTGGCTGTCCTACAGTGGGTCCTGTGGCACACCAGAGTAAGGGTTAATGGTAACTTCAGCAGAGGGTTTCTGGCTAATGCCTTCCCCCGCGCCCTCCCCCCCCCCCCAAAAAAAAAAAAAAAAAACAAGTGGTAGAGATTTTACTTTCTCTGGCATAGTACTTATAATAAACTAAATGCCCCAAAACCACTATATATGCCAAGTTCCCTAGAATTTGTGGCTAATGCCTAGCCATCCTTTGGAGTTAAAAAAGTGTCAGTGTCTGGCAGTTTCCCCATGGCTGGTCGTTCATTGTCAAGTGTGTGGTCCCCCCTTTCCAAATCCATGTCCTCTTTAATCTGTTTTGCAACTGTGTGATAAAAAAAACTTTAGCGATGTAGTGATACAGATTAAAAACCTTCCTGCCAGAAATGTTTCTTCAGGGTAGTGCCAGTTTATGGAGACCTAAAGCAATTCCTCAGTTTGTAGCCTTAAAGTCTCCAGACTGATTAAAGTCTGCTGTTCACAAAGTGAAGGCCTGTGTGCCTGCAAGCTTTCCATTTGGGTACTTGTCTTCTGGGGGAGGTGCTGCTGAACCTAGTTTACACCTTATACACCCCCTTACACAGAAGGAAAGGAGGAAGTTTAAGGGGGTGGGGGTGAGAAGTGAGAGGCATTTGGTGAGCAAGTGAGAATAGGGTATTTGTGAAGGGTAAAATAATTTGCAAAATGTAAGGGAAAGGAGGGTAGTGGGAATGCCTGGGCACAGCCCACACTATTCTCTCCTGATTATGCCTGGGGCTCGGGGCCTGTGTCCTTGCAGGACTGACCAGTTCCCTGTCTGTGTGCCGGTGGGGAGAGCACAAATAAGCCCCTTTCCCTGATTCTCTGAAGTGGCTGACAAAGGAGGGGCTGGGTACCTGTTTGGAGACATGCGTAGTGGTGTGCTTAAAAAGAGGTGCTGATAATGGATTCACTAGCTGAAAATGGGAATCCATGAGGCCTGTTGCAAATTCTGATGTGCTGGTATAGAAACATTCACTGGTATGAACCAGGCAGTTCATGTATTAGAGCTTTCCTTGCAGTGTTTGTGATTGTCCATCCCTTATGTTAAACGAATGAGCCACCATTGCTTCTTTTTAGAGTTCAACATTTTAAATCCCTTTTTCAGATACCAGAGAGTAAAGGTAACTCTTACATATTTAGATCGGTTTTACTTCTGGAGAATGGTTGAGAAAGTAATTTACCAGAATTTATGGCCCGATGCTGTTGAGAACACATGAAGGATTGCAATCAAGTTAAATGCTGGGGGGTGCAGGGGGACCTACAGGTAAAGCTGGCAGTGTACTTACATTGCAGCACAGCAAACAATACATCCACGCAACATCAGTGCAGAGCGTAATTCCTGATGGCATTAATCAGTGCAGCAGGATTCCTTGGGCTTCCCTGCTGTGTACAAGATGCAATGTGTACAGGACATAGCTGTGGCTAGCCATATGGATAAATAGCAAATAATTTGATTTATGTGGGACTCTTTTTACGTCTTAGCAAATTCTTTACTGGACTGTCTGGTGAGCAAGTGCCCCTTTACTTAAGCACCAGCTAATAAGTTTTAGTAGTCTCCATCAGAGAAATTAATGTGGCTTTATACTGATGTTACAGATGTGCCTAGATTAATAGGAGTTTCCTGCTTTCTCACTTTTTGTTCAGATTAAAAAGCCTGCCTTGTTACTTGCATTTTGGGTTTTTGTGGTTGTTTTGTTTTGTTGGTTTGTTTTGGGTTCTTTTGTTTGTTTGAAATCTTACTCATTTAACAGTTACCTCATGAGCTCATAAGGAATCTTGGTGGGGCAGTGCGGTAACAAAGCTTGTACCTTTGCTTTGGGTATTAGTATGACTTTGTTGCAGTGCTGTGGTTGAATCTGTGAATGTCCTACTATTATGGAGCTTTAAAAACAAGTATGCTTTCAATGTTATTCTCAGTGTTTTGTTTTCTGCCTGAAGACACAGTCCACAGAAACTGAAAATTTCCAGGTTAGTTATGTTCCACAAGAGTGTTTCTCCTACCTCTGTACTGGGAGCAGCTAACCCAGGTACCCTAGTAATTTAGGCAATCTCCCTAAAATGCAACTGGAAACAAATCCCTGGTCAGACAGGGTTTTGAATCAGGGATTCCTAGCATCAGTGTTCCTCCAAACTGCACCGTTATTTCTTGAGATTAATTCTCAGCACGGTTGTGATATGTATTGTGCTGTTTTCCTGTCCTGAGGGATAGTCCCCATCTGGATTTCAGTGGTTTTGTTTCTTTGCTAACTGAGTGTAGAAAATGACGTAATATTCATACAGTGGTTTTGTTATGGGCTGACCTTGTTTTTCTTACATCAGTAACAATGCAAATCTAATAGAAGGGTAGGGGCTTTTTTAACCTGCTGTGGGAGACTGTGTTTTGGGATTTTTTTGAAATTGTAATTTTGTTGTCTTCAACCATGTTGGGAGGAAGAAGGGATGAAATGAAAGGTGCTGCACTGCCCAGAGGCTGAAGAGTGCCTTACTATTTTTGACGGTTCAGAGGCAATGCTGAAATGAATTATAGCGGGGCTGCTTTTAACTATTTTTTTTTTCTCAAATGTATGGGTTAGCTCAGCTGTTCAAAGGTAAGCTGCTTCTTATGAAGTTTGGTAAATCAGTGAATAGTATGTTCATTAGTGTAAGATAAAATTGTAGCAATATAATTTTCCTCTAATCTTTTCTACAATATTTTTCCTGTTTGCAGTTAATCGCTAAAGCTGAAAGAATGAGACTTGAAAAGACGCAGCAAACAAGTAAACATATTCGCTTCACTGAAGATAACTAACCAAGACGGATTGTGATATTGGAAGTGAACTAGTTTTTTTAAAAAAAAAAAACCACAAAACACAACCGAAAATAAATCTCACAAACACCACGGCTTATAGCAACTAAATAATTTCTAAGAAACCGTCAAAACCTGGTCCATGTGATTCGTAATTCTGCAGGCTGCAAGTATAAAGACTGTTGTGAATCCCATTTTTAAGTAGGCTGAATGTTTACTGCTTCTGAGCCTTTACATAAAGCTTTCTGGAAAAAATGTATTATGAGATCTTGCTTTAGCTCACTTCTGGTTTTGGGGTTTTTTTTGTATGTTGAAGTTTTATACAATAGGTTATGGAATAAAATGCTCAAGAAATTTTCTGTTGTGCATCTCTAATTCTTTGGTCTGCTTTATGACGCTGTAAGTAGTAAAACTGGTTTGTGCTAAGTAAACCTCTCTAGGCCTCTGTTCAGTCCATTAGACTTGAAAAGTACAGTAGAATGACTATATAATCTTCCATGTATTTTAAAGTGGCTAGGACTGTCAGAAAATCTGAGAAGTCTGGAAGAAAATTACATTCATGAAGTGCACACAAAACTGAATTTAGCTACTTTTTTTTTAGAAGAATCCTCAGGGGAAGAAATAACAAAGCCTTTGTTGTATCTGGTAACTCTAGCTGCAGAAATAATTCTCACTTACAGATGCATGTTAAAAGTTGTCTAATTCACAAGTTAAGATGGTGACCTTAATGTGCTTTAAAGTGTTTCTTTGTAGACTGGCAATATTTAAAAACCTAAAAACTAAACATAAAATTGGAATGATACAAAAGGTGCAGTTTATGTATGACTAAGACTACTGTTAAATGTGACTTTACATTAATGAAGAGCTTTATTTGTGATACTGTTTTACTGAATTCTATTGCAGGGCAAATAAGACACTAATACATTGGTTTTTAAGTGTGAAACTTGCTTACAAATAGGATGAGCAAGTTATTTTGAAACTGAAGTACATTCCTAAAATACCATCGGAGTCTCTTGAAGGAAACTGTCAATGACACTAGGCATTTTTGCAGCTACAGATTTTGCTGGCAAGACAGGTTAACATTTCTAAATTCTATGCTATCAAATTACTGGAGCAGTGTAGGTAGTTTAATGATACATGTTATAATAGAGCAAAGGTCGGTGACACTGCTGTGTTTTTGCTATCGAACAATACAATGTGTGTTATTTCTACTGAATTACTGAAAGTAGCACGGGTCTAATACCCACAGTGGCCTTGCAGTCAGCGAGAACAGAAGGCAAAGGAGGGAAAAAAAGGGAAAAAAATACTCAAGATGTTATACTAAAGCATATTATCTCAGATAGCTTGAGTAGAGTTAAGAATAGTGTAGGGAAGCAGCACAGTAAGAGTGAAGGAATGTTTAGGGAGCACCATTTATGTGCTGCTACTTGTGATGTAGCCCAATGCAGCGGCAGTGGGAAATATTTACTTGTACAGTCCGTAGGCTCAAGTACCACCAGTGAAGTCTTCATCCTTGACACCCACAAGACTTGCATTAGCATCTGACCTCCCAGCATCCCTCCGGCATGCCTCTTAGGTGGGGAGTGAGAGGATTATCACAAAGCAGTGGAGAGGGGATAGCAGTGATCAGACTAAAGATAGCAGAAGTACAGAGGGGAAAAGTGCGAGATAAGAGACAAAAACTTTGGGGTGTGGAGGGGAAGAACTTGCTAATGGTTCTTGGAAATTGCTGCCATGGGACTGCAGGGGAACTGTGGGGGGAAGGCTGGGAACAAACCTGTGTGACAGGCGCTCCTGTGTCGGTGTCAGCAGTATTCAGCTGTTTAGTCCAGTTGCAGGAATTATTATTTATTGTTGTTATTGTTACTATTATTTATTATTTAGTCTTTGACTTACCTGTTATGCTACGTGGGTAAGCT
Organism: Falco rusticolus; assembly: GCF_015220075.1. Lineage (NCBI taxonomy): Eukaryota > Metazoa > Chordata > Aves > Falconiformes > Falconidae > Falco > Falco rusticolus. The sequence continues at coordinate 104,072,749 of NC_051187.1, forward strand.
ATTTGGTGACACAATAGAGAGAACAGAGATACCTAGCTATGAAAAGAATTGATCAATGAAGGTCTTCTAGGCATCCTGCCTTCCAGGCAAGAGATTCTATTTTTTTTTTTTTTTTCAATTTCTGTGATGTGAAGGGGAAAAAAACCCCAACAGGCTACCCTGGGTTAGGTAATGAAATTAATTTACGTCAAAAATTCATCCATGTTATAAATTATGCATATAATAAATTATTCAGACTTTTTATGTTTTCTGGACAGTTGAGCAGAATTGCAATAAGCTTTGGAGTTTTGCTCTTTCAGTAATAATTCCTGACTTAAACACATAGCTTCTGTTCCTTTCCAGATTTATATAGGTTAAGTCTTTACAATTAAACATCAGGTTTTTTCCTTTTTCAAACCAGTGCAAAAATCTGCTTTAGCAGGGAAGGGTGGCATTTAGTACTTGTTGAAGAAGTTAACAATAGAATTTTTGCCTCTTACTCTCCATATGTGACTTCTGAAGTACTGTCTGTATGCATTTACAAAAGACGCTTGGATTTTTAAGTATGCCAGCATGGTTTGTTTATGTAGGGGGGTTTTTTTGTCTTTATCTGCTGCTGTTATCCCTCCTCATCAAACATATGCCAGGACGGCTAGGAAGAGCCGTCCATTTATTGAATTTTACTTTGGCAAGAGTTGCATCTGTAAACGTACTTTGTATTTCACCTTACTGATGGAGGATGCCTGTAGCGAAGTCTGGCACATCCAACTGCAGTGGGTTAGTTCCTGGCTTACAATTAAACTTCCTGCTCTACTGTTTTTCTCTAGGTTCATCCATTCCCAGGAAGAGTGACTTTTTAACTTTCCCCCTCTTTCCAAGAAATACCATATTTTACTTAAAAAATCAGGACGATACAGTAAAATTACAGGAATTTATAACCTTGGACTGCTCATTTGTTTGCCGATTTTTCTGTCTTCCTTAACTGAATGTTTTGAAAGAATGTCATTACACATGTATCTGCCTGGAGCAAAAACCAGCATTGATTCTGCTCTTCATGACCCAGCATAGGGCTGAATCTGAAATTATTTTTAGTGCTCATATCTCTACCTCTCTTCCACTGTTCGCAGACTCTGCGTGGCAGCAGCAGGACTGTAACTCTGTCCTGTGTGAGGCCTTTGGTGCCAGCAGAACATTTATTAATTTGGGTGAATAATTATTATTAATAATAATAATAATAATAAGTTCTATATTTAAAAAACCAGCAAGTAACGGTTATGTTTGATGATTGTAGATCTCGTTGTCTATGACCTTGTGCCTCTGAAGGCTGCTTTGATTACTCCTCTGGTCCAATGTTTCTAAGCTTAGAGGCTGACCTGGTAAGTACTGCTGTCTTCTAGCATGGACTGTTGCTGTCATCTCAGAGGTGCCAACGTGCTGTTGGACTTTGTACAGATAAATTCCTCAGAAGTAAGAGCAACATGAGGAAGAGGGGGAAGAGGATGGGAATGGAAGTGTGCAGTGGTTGGTATGATGGCAGCAGAGAGTCACTTGTAATGAACGAGTGGAGGAAGTCAGTGCTGCAGAAAGAGAGCAGCAGGGCCTCCTGGCTGCCAGCTGCAGAGCCACTGCAAGCCTCTAAGGGACACTTGTGCTACCCCTCAGCTGCATATACGTGTCCTCCCATGTTTGTGAATGGCTCCCACAAGCTGTGTTAGTGCACTTTGTGCTGGAAGGAAGAATGTGGTTTTGGTAAAACACCTGTGCTCAAAGGCAGCGGCCTGATCACTCGGTGATTGCCGGATCCTGCGGGTTTTCAGTAGGCGGCAGTCTGCACTCAGTGCAGGGTCCTGCTTGCCACATGATGCTTGTGCCCCGCTGCCCTTTCTACCTTCCCTGCAGCATGGAAAAGCTGTTTTACCTTTGGTTTGGCAGCTTGTTAATTTGTAATTCTTGTTTGACTGTTCTCATCTTACTGTCACCTGGAGCAGGCAAAAAGTCGGGGAAAAAAAAGAAATCCTAAAGCAAACTTGCACTGAATTACAGTTCCCACAGGAAACTTGGGATACCTTGAGATGCTGAATTGCTCATGTCTGGGGGATAGGTGTTTGCAGTGAGAGAACTTCCTAAATCTTTATCTGCCTCCGCTGTTGACATGCTGTATTCCCAAAGACTATGCCCTTTTCTTTGCTTCTCTTTGGTAATGGTAACTAATTCTTTTGCTTTTTTATGATGTCTGACGAAGTCTGATTTAACATTGCGTGTTCTACCTGTTTTATCTTACACAGCTAATACTAGTGTTCTGTGTGTCCTTTTTTTTTTTTTTTTTCTCTTCCACACCCCCCTCCGATGTATTATGTATCCTGGTTTAAATCAGACTTTAAGACAGTCTTTGAAAGCTAGCTGGTAAGTAAATTATCTTTTTCTAGAGAGGCTCTAAATCAAATCAGAAAATTACCCTCTGATAGATGACAAAGGCACTTGCCTGCTCAGGTCTCTTAGAACATGGGTCAGTGTTGTAATGCTTACTTAATGGCTCCATAGTGTCTAATGATCTCAGTCGGGATTAAATCATGGGAATAGTGTTGCATAATGCTGTAAAAAATAATTAGATAAGGCATGCTTGGGTGACTTTGAAATGTGCCTGAGTGGGGAAGTAATATGGTTATGTTACCTACAAGCAATTAAGTTTCTGTAGGTGGTGTTGGGGAAGTTGCTGTCTACTAAGAGTGGAATATTCTTCCTGAAGTTAAATATGCTCTATTTACGTCAGTTGTAGCTCTGCAATGGAGGAATATGGCTTGCGTTCCTGTGATGTTCTGAGTGTGAGCTAGCTCCATTTGTACCAATGGTATTAAAGCATTATATTCCAGCTGCGTTTCCCTCTTGTAGCAGGTTAGAAGCCTGGTCCTGCAAGTACTGAAGAGCATTTATTTAAATGCAAGTGCACAGCTGTCGTCTTCCAGGTTTTTACTTTTCTTTTTAAATATGCCAGTAGGTGTTTTGTCAGCATGTTAGAGAAATGGCTGGGAGAACATACTTGATTAATTTTACAAAGGAAAAAAAAAATAGTTCTAGCTGCTTTTTGTTGTGTTGTGAAGATGGGATTATCAGTCCCATCATCAGATAGGCAGTGACACTGGCCTAGGAGTTTGTCCCGGCTGTCACTGCGGGCCGCTCACACCTGCCCTGAGCCCACAGGTCCTGCTGTGCAGCACTCCGTGGAGCCTGCTGTGCAATGTGCGACCCTGAGGATCTGGGAAAATAATGATGGGAAATTTTAAGCTGACTTCATTGCTGAGGAAGACATAATGTGTAAGCACACCTTGAGTGCCTGGCTTAAGTACCCACGCTTGGCGTACTTGCCAGGCGTTAACCAGAAGTGCTGCAAAGGAGTACTAGCTGCACTGTGTAGTACTTGGGCTTTGCAGAAAGTCGCCTTGTCCAGAATCATTAAAGTGCAGATACCAGTTGAACGTGTAACAGAGCCAACCATACAGATCTTCTAACAGTGCCTTCATTCTCAAAGGGTCACTCTGGTGGAGCTGTAAGCGACAGAGAGCTGCAGCGCTGGGGCTCTTGGACTTTTCCTTCAAAGTGAGCGGGCACTGTTACAGTGGTAGGCAAGGCCTTCGAACTCGGGAGCTGCCAGTGCCGAGCGATTCTCCAGGGTACTTGGCAACCCACGGGTTTTTGTTAGTTTATGAGCGGAGCCAGGCCAGCTCTCCTATTCATGCCTCCGTTAGCCGGAGCCCGTGCTGACCGCATACTTAGCATGCGGAGCAGTTACCCAAGTCACACCGGTCCCTGCAACACCCGGAGAGTGGGGAGAGCTTTGCTTCCCGTTGCCAAGGCGACTCCTTTTCAGCTAGATAAACACTTGCTCGTCACTGCTGCCGTTTTGTTGCCTTGCGGTGTTTGAAGTGGAACCAAACACCCGAAGGTGAAAAGAAGTGGGAGAAAGGTAAAGGGAAGGGACAAACCAGCCCTGGCACTTGGAAGCGAGCGAGGGCTGCGTGGGCAGGAGGGCTGCTTGTGTTTCTGCAGCGGCGTTTCTGTTCCCAACATGTAACAGCGCCCTGACCCCATGCACCCCTTGGCAGTAGCTGGCTGCCAGTAACGCCGTTTGCAAATGTCTAATTACAGTGTTCAAAACTAATGATTTGTGGGTAAAAAAAAAAAAAAAAAAAAAAAAAAAGGACCTGGAATATAGAGAGGAGTGTGATGAGTCTGATGGGAAAAGCCTTCCAGTATGGTGTGGTTTTACTTGACATTTAACCTACCTGATTTCTCTCTCACCTTTTGCAGGGCTGGGGCAGAGGTTGCGGCTCCATCAAATTTAGAGGGTTTTAATCAACAATTCTTGGTTTTTTTGTTTGTTTCTTTCTTTCTTTCTTTTCCCCTAGAATTTTAGGTGTGGTCATTCCCAGTGACAGATCACTACCCACTAGCTGAAAACTCACCAAGTCTCTTGCTGTGTCTAACCCTTGTGTTGCCGGCATGGGGAAGGATGGGGACAGGAGGGGTGGCAGCCCACGGGGCAGGGGGCTCCTGCCTGGGGCTGGGCTGTGGGGCGCCCCTGGGACCGACCCCACGGAGGCTGTGGCCAGCAGAGGGCAAAGCTGCTACGTGCTGTCCTGCGCTGCAGGCACAAGGCAAAGCTTCGGGTGCCTTTGCTATGCATTATGCCCCAGCTGATCATATAGATGAAGCTATATATGTAATTTCTGGGGGAAGAAAAGTCCCCCAGGGATCCTGTGAGCTGGCCAGGTGCGGGGATGCAGGGTTTCCAGTTGCACCAGCCACCAGCCCTGGCTCTCATCCATCTGCCTGTGATGGACTAGAAGGATGCTTTTTTAGTACGTTTGAGAGAGATTTTCATCAAGCTGGGAAAATACTTCTCTGAGGGTAGCTAAAACTACTTGCATCTGGGTTGAATACCCCTGCAGCCTCAGGCAGCAGAGCTATCCACAGAGAAATTTGGGTACTTTGGCACTGAATTACTCTTCACAGTCAGAACCAGATAAATGCGTAAATTTAATCAGTGCAGAGATCTCTACTAACTGGTGGTGGGAACATATATTGTGATTCGTGGGGTGCAGGCTATATGCATTCTGCCTTGTTGTCAAAAGCAAAAAAGCACAATGAGTATAAAAGCAGGAAGCTCCCTAGCTCCTTGTCTCTGTGTAGGGAGTTTGTTCGAGTTCTCCCACCCTCTGAATAATTTATGTGGAGCAGACATGGTTGAATACCTTTTACCTTCACGCTTTATGCAGTTTTCTCATTTTGTTTTTGTTTTTGTTTTTTTTCCCCACCATGGCTGGTATTTCTATTTGCTTCCCTTTCTCTTAGCTGCTGCACACTGAAATGTGGTTTTGTTGTGAAAAGCAGCTTTTTGTTACCTAGTGTTTTGTGTAGTATTAGTTTGGTATTTTGGCAATACAGCTGCTCTCTCAGATCTTGCCCATCATATCTGGTGCCTCAGTAGAGAGCATCTTGCAAGGTTTAGCCTAGAAGACCTCTTCCAGGTGCACAAATGCAAAGTGTACTTGACCTGTTGGCTCAGTTTAGTCGGACTAATAAAACCTTGGTTCAGAAATAGGTTATGCTGTCTGGTCTGAACTTCACACTCATCAAAAGAGTATAATTTTAAATCCCAAAGCCCTGAATTTAATCCTTTATGGCAAGTAATATATATCAGTTAGTCTCATGTAACCGAAATTCAATCTTATTACAAGGTAACTTACAGGGTGGCAATTTTCTCTCACTGATTATAAGCTAAAGTCTTTATAGTGGCTTGTACCTGGCGTAGCCTCAAGAAAATGAGGCATTTTTCCAGTGCAGATAAGTTCTTATTCAGGGAGGAGGCATGCGAAGGTGAGCTCGGTCATGCTGTGTGCTTGCTTCAGGGGCATCATCCACTGCTGTAAGAGCAAGGTGATTCAGTCAGCGCGAGAAGGGCCCTTCCTTTTGCCTCATTTCCCTATCAGTGCAGCGTGTGAATGGCAGCCCATGTTTGAGCAGGGCTCCAAAAACAATGTTACGTTGCTGTTAAGGGAGAAGCCAGTTCCACCAGCGCCCTTCTATGTTCCATTTTTCTTTGTTATTCTCCATGTTGTCAGCAGTAGACTGTCTTGCTTCTGGTATCTTACACTATGGCAGATACCGAAACATCTATCCATTAACTTGGCTAAAGTTTCAGGCATAATTAATCTCTTCCATACCATGCTGCTTTGATATTATAATTTTTTTTGTTGTTGTTATTCTGACATTTACATTCTCAAAACTGAAAGCGGAATTTTGAATCCACTGAAATTCCTTGACTTGCACTGAAACATCCACTGCAAAGCTTATTCTGTATGCCACTGCAATCCATCATCAAATAATTTTCCCCCATCTTCTCCCAGCAATAGCTCTGAGGTGTCTTCTGGTCTGTGTTGGGCTCACCTCGTGTGCCAGATTTGAAAAGGTAGATTAAACTCTGCGCCTGGAGCAACGGAGAGAGTATGAAGCAACCGCATCTCCTGGATTTTCTACTTGACTTGGCGGCGAGCTATTTTGCTCTCAGATGAGCCAGGTGATTGAGGTAAGCAGATCTACTCAGTGCTTTATGCTTTTTCCTGAGGGTTGGTCTTCAAGGTGGTGGTGCGGGTCTCAGGCTGGCAGCTCCAGCCCATGCCCTGGCCCCGCTCCCTGCCCATGGCCACCCAGCTGGGCACCCAGTGTCTGTGTTTAACACCACAGCTGCTCTTACACCAAAAATCACAACTGTGGAAAAAACACCTTGAGTCTCTTGAAAACTTTAAGCAAGAGGGAATAATTTCCCTTTTCCTATTGATTCACATAACCTTCTTTTTACTTTCTTGTCTTTGGTGCCTGTTCCTTCTCCCTTTGTCACTGTTTTCCTGGATGCCAGGATTAAAGGTGAACCCCTTTCCCTCTTAACGCTTTCACCTCCTTACTGCAAGTGTGTCTATAAACCCTCCTGCTTTCTGTCAAGTGTGTTGCCACGCTCTTATACTGATGGAAAAAATGGAATAATACAATTTGAATCAGGGGCAAAATATTTAAAGTTATTTGGGTGTCAAAAATGCAGCTGTGCAGCCTAATTGGGTTTAGGCTATATATATAGTTCTATAGCCATATATATCTCTCTCTGTGCATCTATATATAGATACAGCTGCCATGGCAAAATGGATCATCTGCAGCTTCCAGCAGGGAGAGACACATGGAGTCATTTTGCAGTTTTTAAGCCTGTTTGGCACCATCCCCTGTCTCAGATGCCCTGATTACGGCTCCTGTGCTGTATTTTATATCCCATTTGTTGTCGATGGCTGGGGACACGTTGCTTGCGGCTGGGTTGGACCCTTTCCTTTAGGGAGTCCTGACAATGTGGCTCACTCCTTTTAACTCATATTTTCTTCCTTTGTTGGTCAGATATACCATGTTTATTTTGTCCTAAATTGTGTATACTCACCTCTGATGTGCAAAAGCAACAATTTTAAGGAATGTTAAAATAGATTAAAGGAAGTGGTAGCTGGTAGGTGTTGGAACTGTGCGTGCAGAAGAGGATGCCCTTCCTTAGGGAGATTCCTGAGGAGTATGCATCGGAAAGGAATGGCTAGAGCTTTCACAACGGGAAGGTATGGCTGTGTTGGCTAACACTGAGTGTGGTCACATCGTTTATGGAGACGGTAACTTGGCCTTTGGATGCAAGGTGGCAGTTTGTGTGGGGAAATGGAGCTACTCCTGCTGAAGCTGGTGGCAGGCCAGGCTGAGAGAAGGGTAGTGTTTTCTGCAATGTTAGACTGGCATCCTGTGCTGGAAAAAGACAGCTTGCCTGCCTGAAAAAAAATGTTATTTCTCTCCACTAGCCCGATGTGAAGGCTGCTGGATGGCAAACAATGTGTCCCACTGTGTGGGCAGATGTTAATCAAACTGTCTGCGCCAGTTGTTCTGCTATCAGCAATCACCACCTTTCCAGATGGTGATGGCTGTCTTGTCCGCTGCTTCGCCCCTTTAGAAAAGGCATGAAACAGGCTTGGAAAGAGGCACGCTGGTGTCACGCTGCCTGTGGCTGAATGGAGTTGGAGTCAAGCCGTGAAAAAATGAAACAGAAGCAGAGGGTTTACAATGAAAAGTTGAAGCACCTGGTTTGAAACATTTTTAAAATATAACAGCTTTTGCTGTCTCAGTGAAAGAGGTAGGAGAACAGATGCTGGTGCATGTTGTATACAGGTGGAGTCCCAAACACTCCAGGCAGCATCACGTACGAGTTGAACCTGGCAGTTGCAGGAGCAGGAAGGATGAGGAGACGGGAGCTGCCAGCTGGCTGCAGACAGGAGGGTGGAAGCTGTTCCAGGGATGCTACCAGGAGGGCCCAAGCCAGGTTCAAAGGGTTAATTTAAAAAAAAAAAAATTCCCCTGTGTCTCAGCACTGTCTTCTTTTAGCTGAGAAGGGAATTAGAAGTGACAGCATACCTCAGGGGAGCTGTTCTCGTGGGGTTTGGATCACGCCTGAAGCTAGATGTACCAAAAACCTCCTGAGAGAGGCTTGGTCTGACAGACCCTTGGACGATCGGCTGCCACCAGCCACAGTTTGGCCGAGCATCTTGGCTTCCCAAGTGAAAGGAGCTTTCCAGTTTTTTGGCATTCACCTCTCTTAGCTTACCAAGATGTTTTCTGAACCAGACATGATGCAGAGGGGCGAGCTGGTGCGATAGGCCCTGCTTTGTCCTGGCAGAGGCAGTACAATCCCTTCCTCCCTCACTGTCATCTCCTTGGAGAAATGCAGGGAAGGCATGATTCCTGGGGGAGTGCTGGCACAGGTTTTTGTGGTCTCTGCAGCATTCCAGCTCCAAGGGAGCCCTATGTGAAGTAGTGCCTGTGGATGAGGACAGTGACTCAAAGCAGCCCTGCGACACCACGCAACTAGAGACGGCAACATGTGGTGATGCGAAAAACAAGAATTACACATATAGAATAGTAATACCACCAAAAAAGCCCAATAGCTAATGCCCAGCAAATATATTCCTCACGGTACTGTACTTCCCCTTTTTTCTGATATTCTTCTAGATCTACCTACCCTGCAAAAGAGGTGTGAGCATCCTTAAGGAGAGAGAGGCAACCTGGGATTCACGGCTGCGAGGTTCTGAGTGATGAGAGCTGCACCTGGCTCCTTGCACTGGGCAGGACAGACCCTTCTGTGGGGGCTGTACAAGCGGCTGTGGGTCATGGAGAAACTGAATAATGTTCTTGGCCTCAGGAGACCCAGTTGTGTGACTGCAGCTTGGAAATGTCCTGTGGAAAAGGCAAGGAGTAATTTTGTCAGAAAGTAAAGACGTTATTTTTCAGTGACATTGCTCTACTGTAGGTGCTGACAGAATAGCTTGCAGGGATCTCTGGGACTGAACAGAAATGTTAAATGCATTGCAATGGCCAAATACAAACAGATATTTTCAAAGTAATGTGGCTATTAGATAAAATAGCAATCTAAGAAGCACACATGACAAAAACCTAGTGAGACCAAATACTTGTTTTGGTAAAAATTTGAGGTTTTGATGTGATTTTAAATGCAGTGATTCAAAAAGCTTTTCTGTGCTGCAGAGAAGTCTCTCTTGCTATTTTGAAGTTTACCACAGAAACCTGCTAGAGACACAGAAATATAGGTGCAACTTCTTAAGTCTATCTTCTGCATATCAAAATGAGGATCCTGACATTAGGACAAGACACTGTGTCTTTCAATATCAAAATACAAAGCCCAGCATCACCTGACACTGTGCAATATCATGGGCAGCTTGAGGCTCATCAGGTCCATCTGATGAGGTTCTGCCACCATCCCATCTGTTTTGTATTCACCTGTCACTGAGACTTGGAGCCACTGGAGAGGAAAAAGAACTGGCAATGTCAATGTAGTGGCTTTTTGACATCAATACAAGCAGTGTGGGAATTGATAGACTTTGTTTCCTGGTACTTATCATGGGCATCAAAATGTAACATGAGGGAAACCCCACGAATTCTACAAATACCACATCACCTCCCACTTACGAGTAAATACAATTGTCATTTTTCAAATTTTCTAGACCGAAAGCTACAGTTACACCATGTTTCAGCTGTTCCCTAACAGAAGGAGACCACGTGTGTCTGAGCTGACACATTGGCTTCTTACTGGTACAGTCAGAATCCTCCTGTAGGCTCCACTACAACCACCAGCGAAACAGGTACAGTGTGGACTCTGTTAGCTGAAGTGAGCTGGTATTACTCCATACGGTTGTCCTAAAACAAATTAGGCGAAGATTTGGCCAACAGCAAATGTTAAAAGGAAGAAGAAATAAGAGCAGCCATACACCTGGTGGGACTGAGGTTTCCTTTAGCTCAGCACCCCGTCTCCAGCACCACCCAAAGTCAGTACCCAGGGAAGAGGAAAACACTGGATAAACTGATGCTGAAACAGCCCCTGAGCCTCTAGAGTGCAAAGTACTCCTTTTAACTCCTACTTTATTATCCCTTTTAGTAGGCTGTTTTTCAGTTCTCAGTGACACATAGTAAAGAGTAACTGCTCCTTCTATTTCCTGCAGGCTGCCCTACTTTACATCATCACCTTGGAGACAGAAAACACAATTCTGTGCAAAATCAGTATCTGCTTGTCCCGATTCCTGATTTGTTTTCTTTATTGGAGGTGAGGAAGTGGAATGCTGACCCCACTGAAATCCCTGGGCATGTTCTGTTCGGTGCGGTGGGGGCTGTGGCTTTGGGAGCCGAACGCAAGGCAGAGCGAAGGACTTTGGGCATTCCTCACAGGTCATGGCACAGCTCATTGTTTCTGCCCTTTCTGCAGCCCCTTTGTTCTCGAGCAGTTTCCATGGTGCCCCTGCGTTGTGTGCAGACCTGTCTGCAGGCAGCACTCTTCTCCAACACGCCACACAAGATGATTTTATGGGGCGGTGCATCACATCGTATGGCTGCACTGCAAAGCTGTAGCACAGGCTACCAGGCATCAGCTGCCACAAATATCTTGCCAGCTGTCTCACAGCTCTGTCTTTAGAAAGTATGGATTGGTGTTTTTTAACTGAAGGGATTGATACAGATGATGCTACCTAAGAATCCAGCTCAGCCTTTTGCCAGTCATGTCTGGGAAATTAAAATTACAAGAGGAGAGCTCTTACCCAAAGGGATTGTTGCTGGCAATGTAGCGTTGCTGTAAGAAAAAAAAAAAAAAGCAATAGAATGCATAACAAGAAAGAGCAGCCATGCTGCTTGCTGCAGCACTCTGCAAATTTTACCTTCATCTGACATGGGTGTGAAAGTAGACAATCTGTATGTGTAACACAGCATCACTCCCCTCTCATAGAGACTGGCAAGGATGAAGTCAGGTTCATTTATCTGTTATTCAGCTGTTAGTTCCCCGCTAACTGCTCTGATACCGGAGTGCTGACCCCCTGAACTGCTGCGGCAGGTGACAGGGAGGACCTCGGGGTCCTCCTGTCAGGTACAAGGTCAAAAGGGCTGAGTAACCTGGCCCCTGCTTTTCATGCCCAGGAATAATATCCCTGGAGAAACCCTGAGCTTTGAGGGGCAAAGGCTGTTCAAAGGATAATGATAGAGTGCTTATGGCCCAGTACTAGAAATATCTCAGCAAGAAAACTGGTTATATGAATCTTATAGACTGTTGATCCCAAAAGAACTGGAGTGTAAAATCACTGCCTAAGTGAGAAAGCGGGCAAAAGGGCAAAGCTGTGCTAATGGGGGATTTTAACTCCGGGGCACAGCAGAGGGTACATTAAACAGTGGAAATAAGGCTGGAGGTCTGTTAGCAGGCTGTGTACAGGGATGCCATTTAATCCAGGACCTGCAGATATCAATAAGAAATGGCACAATATTAGAGTTATCATCAAAGTATGGAGAGAATATAACTGAGGATGCAAGGGCAGCTTAGAAAAGAGACATCCTAGTCACCAAAACTGAATACTCTGAGCAGAAAAGAGGCTGTCTTGATTAAGGTGAAACCTGTACTGTGTGTTGGGATAGAACAGGCTGCTCTCCAAAGTTGGGCATGAAAATCAACGGTTTCTAAGTCTTGGCAGAGGTTTTCAAAGACACCTAGAAAGTTATAATGCCCAATTAAATAGGAATCAGTCATCAAAATCCCTTAGGAGGTCCTGAAAATCACCACCACTCTGCACTGCATCTAATTTTCAGTCAGATTTTTCCCCTCTGCTTCTCTCTGTCTCCTTGTGCAGCACCATCCCCAGCTGCCCCGGGCACAGACCTCCAGCTGAAGCCTAAGCCAAGTAGCAGGGCTTTGGAACACAGCATTTGAGCAGCCTCGATGGAGACAGGAGAGAGGATGGTCCGTCCCTGCTAAGGCCACCCAAAACTGATTCTATGGCAGCTGTTAGACACGAGCCGACTGCTGTTTTTCTGCCAGACACGTCCCACCTTTTTGGCCTGTTTTTGTGCCTCTGGTGTGGAAACGCGAAGCCAGATCAGCAGTGAAAAAGCAGGCTGTGCTCCAGTGAAGTTAAGTGTGAGATCTAGTTTCAATGGGGTTTTTTTATTGGTGGCTGATGGCTGGCGTCTCACATGCACATACTGTGCACCTGACCTGTTTGGGCTACAGCTTCTGTGCTGTGTGTCAAGGCTGGTGGCGATGATGGGGGGCGTATGTCCTCCAAGCTGAAGGACGCTTTGCGAAGGAGTGTTAGGCAAAGGACAGGGTGTGCTGAGCACGTCCTGTAGAGCAGGGCATGTGACACAGAAGGTGGGACTATAGAGAGGCAAGTCCCCAGCAGACATGATCCTATGCTGCAGAGAGGTCCCCAAAGAGCTTTAATTGACGTAGATGAATGTCATCTTTTTGTGCTCTCCTCAATTATTCCAAGCTGAGCAGCACTGAATCACTACCTGCTTCAGTATCGGTCCTCCTCTTCAAGCAGGGCACAGGCTGGCTGGGAAGCCATGCCCAAAGTGCTGTCTCTATAAGACAGACAACAGTGGAATTGAGAAAATTGGATCATTCTTTATATATCTGTATTATTTCACCCTGTACGCTGGGGCCTTGCACCACTCACCAGCAGGGCACCGGCTGGTTTCCTCCTCCCTTCCTTGCTGCCGGGAGGCACTAACTGGCTACCAGAGCTGCTTCTTTTTTGCTTCTGACTGAAAAGTTTGTTGCAACTACAGAAACAAAATTATGACAGGGTGCCTTGGGCTCTTCAGGGCTGTGCCCGTGCCCAACATTGAATTTCTCTGTATTGTTTGGGGTTAGGAGAGAGATTTTTCCACAGTCAACCAGTACTATGGGCTGTATCAGTAAAAGACCATCGGGAGCTTCTCTGCACCACATTAACTACCTAGGAGCCCCTGGGAATTTTACTACATCATCGATTTTCCCCACCTGCTCGCAGCAACTCCAGACTGGAAATGGCCTGTACCTGAGTGCAGAGGTGAGGGAAATCCTCCCCCGGCAAAGGCTTGGGAGATAGGAAAGGAGAAGAAAAGCCTCATTATTTTGGGGACAAGTGGTAAGACAGACTTGCAAGAAAACAGGAGGGAAAATGCTCTGAATGTGGACAGGATCGTTGGTGCCATCTAAGACAGGAACAGTGTCACAAGCTTCCCTTGGAGCCACCCTCCAGCAGCACCTTTAAATGCCACAGGCAACAAACTGAAACTTAGTCATGGCCAGAGCACTGCTACCCTTTCACCTGTGTCTTGGTTTTCCACTAATTCCCTCTGCTCCACCCTTCTTGACTAAGTATCCACCTACTACCAGTTATTACTGCTTCTCAGCCCTCCTTATCCTCCGGATCCATCCAGGCTATCTGTGGCCCTGGAGTTGCTGAACTCCTCAGCTGCGTTGCCAGCCTGCAGCAGGCTGGAAAGGTGCTGGCAGTTCCCAGGAATAAACCTGTTTGACGTGCGTGAGGCATTGTGGCACCGGGCACCCTGGCAGGATCCGAGGTGGAGACGTACCCTTGCATGATGGAGGTGACACAGGCAGGTATTGCTTCTGGAAATGATAGATGGAGAGCGGTAATGGAAGAAATACAGGTAAGCAGGATGAAAGCTCTTGTAGTGAACAGAAAGGTGTATCTTGCAGTTGGTTTTGGCTTGAGTTTTATGCTACTCTAAGCCTGAACTTTCTTTTGTATGTGTTTGTAAAAATGTCATATGCACCTGCAACATTCCAGAAGTAATAGCTTTCCCCATCAAACAGCCAGTGTGTCTTGTTCAGTAAAGACATGCCACATGTTACAAAAAGCTGTGGTGGTCCTTTCAAATCTGTGTGAACCGTTTCCACTCTGCTCTGAAACACAGACTCTTTCAGTCTTTGTTGGGTCCTTGGTAAAATTTAAGTGAAGATTATGGCACAGAGTTACAGCCTATGGGCTAGGTAAAAATTAACAATGACTGAAGTCAATGTAATATGCATGCTGATTATGGGAGAAATATACATGGAGTGAGTGCCAGCTCTCCAAGCTGGTGGGAAGACATATATTTCTTTATTTGTAGTTGTGACAGAAGGGGCTGTGCTCTGCCTCATTGGCTGTGCAGCACCTTCACACCTAGTAAGATGTGATAATAATCTGAAATTTCCGTTCAAAGGGAGGTTTTATTCTCCCTCTGTCCCGGGCTCCCACTGCTCGCCCTGGGCTGGCACCAGCATGTGCTCCCGCAGCAAGGGCCAGGAGGTCCCTCGGGGCAGCTGGCAAACAGTCCTCTGGAGAACATCAGCCTGCAGCTGGATCCGGCTGACCACCCAGCTGCTGAAGTGTCAGCAAGGAAGGGATGTAGGGATATGAGGCTGGAGGTGGGGCTAAAGGTATTGGCTAAATCCCCACGCAAACAAGACTAAGTAGTTTCCAAATCAATTAGCTGGTAGGAGTAAATTTAGCATCTCTCTAATGCAATAGAAATCATGGCGGTTTTTGAGTCTGTACTTTCAAAGACTGATTTTAGCTGACAGCACTCGAAAGCAGGAGGGCTGGTAAGACGACATGAACTGGAGCAGGGTTTTGAGCCTGGGGCAGGGCTGGAGTCCAGGTTTGCAGAGGAATGCTTTTGATTGACAGTTTTCCTCCACCTTGTATTAAAGAACCAAGCGAGTTTTGAGAAGAAACTTGAGTGAAGCCGCAAATTTCTTTTCTGCTGAATAAGGGGATTTTTTTTTTTTTTTTTAGTATGCTAGCAGGCAGATCACTGTATCACTAGACAGGTGTTTTGGTGAGGATTTGTGACGTGGTGCCTCACTTAAATGTGAGTGAGCAAAGGTTTCCTCAGCCAGGCAGGCAGGCAGGCAGGCAGGGGTGTAGCAAACTCCTGTGGCTAAAATCTGGAGATAAGTGAGTATAATTAACTGTTGGAACCACTCGCCTAGAGATATAATGTTATTCATTCATTTTAACTCTACGATTTCAAATTGTCTTTCTGACATGTATTTTGTAGCTCCATCGGCTGTTTGGGATTTGCCATAGGAGCCACTGAGGGAAATGGTATTGCCAGAAATTCCTGTCTTATGCAGGAGATCAGACTCTGATTATAGGCTCCCTGGTGACCTTAAAATATCTGAATGTAGGCAGTGGGGAAGAATTCTTCCCCCTTCACGTTCCATCCAGATAAAGGCCAAAAGGTGCTCAGCAACCTCAACCCCTGCGTGGGTTTCCATGCCGTCGACTGGCGGTAAGCACACCTGAACATCCCCGCATCGCTCTAAACCCCTCAGCCTGCAGTTTTATTCCTGTATGTTGAAACTAAGCCTTGCCCGGGAAGGTCTAATCAGATATTTGAATTCAGAACAAAGCCTCGGGTGGGTTCGGATGCTGCGGCCACCCGCTGGCCTCTGGGCTGGGTCTTGGCGGGGGGGGGTGCGGGTGGGAGGAGGGCTGCGGACAGCGCCGGGGAGCGTGTCGGGGGTGTGTGTGCGATGGATGTACGCGTGTGTGTCGGGGGGGGTGCGGGGACGAGGCGGGTCCTCCCCCCCTCCGCGGCGCCGCCCGCTCGCCGCCAGCCGCGGAGCTGTCCATGAGCTCATCGCAGCCCGGCCGCCGGGGCACCCCGCCGCGCCGCGCCGGCCCCCCGCACCGCCGCGCACCCCCCGCGCAGGGGCCGCGCCGCAGCACAGCCCGGGCGGCGGCGGCACCGCCAAGGTCACCCCCCCCCCCAGCCCCCTCCCCCCCCCCAGCCCCGCGGCAGGGTCCGGGCCGTGGGCCCCGGCATGGTGGCAGCCGCGGGGTGCCGCCGGCCGCGGGGCTGAGGAGAGGCGGGCGGCGGCGGGAAGGAGCCGCGGGGCGAGAAGATGGCTTCCCCCGCGCCCCCCGCGCCGGGAGGCGGGCCCTCGCCCCCCGCCGGCCCGCCGCGCCTTCGCCAGGTGGGTCCGTGCCCCGCGCGGGGGCGCGCCTGCGCGGGTGGCAAGTGCGGGGCGGGGGGGGGCTGTCGCCGGGGCGCGGGGGCCAGCGGGACCCCGCTGCGGGGCGGCGGGTCAGGCGGGGCCGGCCCCGGGGAGGGGGATGGCCGAGCCGGCTGGGCGGGGCGGGGGGGCAAGTATTGGGCCTCGAGCGCCCCACAGTACCCTGGCAGCGAACGGGCGGTGGACGCCATTCCGTTCTGCTCGCCAGTCAATCCAAAAACCCCCATAAAATAACAGAAAAAACCCAGCCAGCCCAAAATGGTTTGAGGCAGCGCACCTGCGCAGGTGTGCCCGGGCACTCACACGCACGGGGAAAGGTGTGCGTGCACACACACGCGTGTGTCACTGTCCAGGGTTGTGAGCAATGGTGGTGCAGCGCGGTGCATCTCGTGGTGCATTACTGCTGTAGCAGAGCGAATCGAAAGGCATGAAAAAATCTTAATTAACGTAACGCAGCAATTTTCAAGCAGCTTTTCCCGCTCTCGCTGTACGCAACGCTTCTCTGATTACGCCTGTCTCCTTGCAAGAAGAGAGCTGTGGTTTGCAGCAGCTGCTGCATGAATTTACATTTGGCGCGGTGAAGTTGGTCGCAGGAGTTGTTTGGCGTTCTCTGTCCAGCTGGGTCAGTGCGGCCGAGGAGCGGCACAGCGCTGGGGGTCCTGGGGGGGTTCGTGCCACTGGCACTCCTTGTCTCCTGAAAGTGGGAGAGGCAGAAATGGAGGGACGCGGTGCTGGTGTGTTCAATTTGCTCTTCCCTGCTAAGGCTGTAATGTTCCTGTGGTTATTAATAAAGGAAAAAAACCCAATAAAGAAAAAGCTGTTTCAAAGGAGGATTCCCGAAGAGTAATCAGATTAGCGTAGTACATATGTATGCAAACATAAATCCAAATATAAATCCCATCTTGCTCTTTTTTTTTTTCTTTTTTTTTTTTTTTCCATTTTCACTAAGATGCTGGTGGTACTGTTGACAAGGAAATCTCAGGGGTCTGCAGCTGGGACAGGCACCTGAAAATTGGAGAAGTAGCTAAACTTGTCAACCCCCTTACATGCTGGAAGTTTGTCCGGGGGACTTAAGCAAAAAGGTCTTTGTGTGGATTTGCTTCTGACCCCGGCTGGAAATGCCACAAGAACAGCCGTCCCCTCACCCTCATGTTTTTTGGCACTTCCTGTTCCCTTCCCTGCTGGGAACTGGAAGAAAAAAAAAAGTATCTGATTTTACTAGTTAACTGATTTTGGGAGGGAGGAAAATGAGCAGGGATCTCTCCAGTCTCTTGGCAATCTGTACTAGGTGCCATCAGCGGTACCGGTAGGACAGATGAAAAGCATCAGAGAGGGGAAAGAAGTTCCAGGTAGTAAAGGAAAGGCTGGGTGATAAAGACCCCAGGCACCAGGGATCCTCACGAAATCTGACTTCTGTTTTCATGTCGCTTACTCCCCACGTTTACTGCAGCATATTGACTTCTCCTGGGGTTGTTCATTTCACGTGAGAATGAAATGGCAGTGTAATATCCTGAATTAGTATGCAGAAATCCCTCATGAAAAAAAATGACTACTACAGTTGTTTTACTGTCTTCCTATGCATTTTGTCCACTCTATATTTAGAGCTATTTTTAATTGCATGTAGAAAGAAATCACATTTCCGAACTGTGGCTGTGGTAGAGTCTAGTATTTATTTGCTGCCCTTCAGTAAGGTGGCATATGTACAGCTTATTGGGTGACCTTCAGAGGAATTTAAAAGCCCATGAATAAATGCACAAAGCCACTCAAGACCAAGGTAAAGAGCACAACAGTGGCTGAAGTCAATCAATTTTTCTATAAAACACTGCCAGCCTCCCACTTTACCAAGCATCTTTTGCATCCTTAGGAGGGAAGGAGAGTAGACTCCGGAGAGTACAAAACGAAAGGGAAGCGAACACATCTGCTTGAAACCATCATACTGACTGTTCTGCTATCATAACAGCTCTCTTGATGAGAACTGAAATCAGCTACGAGCTGAATTCCCTCTGCACCGGGGCCTCGCAGGGGTCCTTGAGGCTACTCTTGTATTGCACCTTGATGGCGAAAGTCACTGAAGAAGCTGTTTCCACTGAAGTTATATTTGTGGAATTTTTACTGTCTTTTAGTTAATTTAAGAGATCTTTGAATCTGTCCTTCATGTTAAATATATATTTGGGGGCACTTGCAGACCTGAGGCCATTATTTGTATCTGTTAGCTGTAAACCTGTTTTAGCAAGAACTGTATTTTACTTTAAACACCTGAGTTGTACCATTTCAGTTATGCTTTAAGTACACCTTGCCGAGTCAAATACTGCAGTCAGATACCAGTGCAATTCATTATGTAAAGCTTAAGAATACCAAACCAAAAGCCAAACTATTCTTAATTACACCATTGGAGACCGTCATGTTTGGAATAGGACGGATGTTGTTTCTCTTGTTAGCAGTCAGGAGTTAATTTCCACTTCTTTCCTTCTGGTGGTCAAGGATGTACTTCTGTTGTCAAAGGAAAGTTTAAATACTTATCCTCATATTAAGAAATACAAACATATTAATAAAATTGGCAAACCAAACACTAAGCATCTTGCATCAGAGCACCTGATCTGTAGAAGAAACAAAGCAACAAAAGTAGTATCAAAGGGAAAGACCGGCATGCTAGGTTGGTGTTGTAACATGGATCTGTGATTAAATGAACCCTTTTATGGATTTCCCGTTGCCCGTTTGGCAGGCAGGTCCCTTCTTCCAGCCTCTGTGGAAGCTATTCCAATGTTTGAACTCCACATTGAACTCCAGGCTACACTGGGCTACCCTCTTCCGCCACCACAAGTGTATCAGCGAGGTGCATGGCCATTTCTGGGGACACTCCACAATGTAAAAATCAAGTTGGCTTCAGAGGAACAGAATCAGGTGACTGTATAAGGACCTGACTGATGGATTAAAAGTTGTTCAGAGTAAGAAAGAAGTGACTGAGGGTACAAAAAGATAAGATCATACCAGCATTCGGTTCTGGTCCTTCGAACAGCCAAAAGATTTCAGCGAGGAATCCTGTTTAATTTGGCATTGTGATTTTATGTGAGTGTGTTTCTATGCGTAAAATAAAGGAAACAGTGATAAACCCCTCTCCTACTAACTGTTCCTGAGGAAAGGTTTTTAATCCATTGAAATTGCAAGCTGCGTAATTCATTAGCAAGAAAAATTTACAATAATAATTGCTCTGTTTATGGGGGCAACATAAAATGAAGGTAATTTAGTGCTTTGGACCTGAACTGAGTCTATGTCTGGTTAAACAGAAACAGGCCAGTAATGCTAAAACTTGTGAATACTGTATTAGAAAATACTAGTTTTATGATGTAGCGAAGAATCTAAAGAGCACCTTTACAAGAAGAGATGGAATTGTCCTCTCACTAACCTTTCAGATGCTTTGAAGGGCTGCATCTAGTGATCAGTTAGTGACTAGTCACTGTCTAGTGACTTTGCATTTTAAAGGGAAAAGTGAAAACTAAACTGAGGTACAGGTATCTGAATATATTATACTGTGCCAGCAGTTCAGTGTATAGATAGCTTAGAAATGGCGTCAGCCATAGAAATAAAGTCAATAGTAGAGCTAGGCAAGAAAGAGTTCTTCAGTTTTGTGAAGGTATTAGGCACTCCAGAGTTTTGCTGCATCACACTAGGACAAACATTTCAACATTTTAATGAAGTAAAGTGGAAGATGCATAAACAGGTGTTGTCCATCTTTCCTGGGTGGCGAGATGTGCGGCTGTAGACACCCATTCTGCCTTCTTTGGAGTAAGAGGCTGAGAGTGGGATTCCCACATCACAAAGCCTTATACTGCTCTGGGGTCATTGTTTGAGAACCAGTTCTCCTGTTCTAAGTGTCCTACATGGTGTTATCTCCCATGGTACTTAGGTACTACTGTTCTACTGTGCCTCTGAGCATGCATTAATAAATTGATGATCTTAATCCATTATCTGATATGAAAAGGAAGTGTGCAGGAGTGTCTCACTGTGATTTAACTGATCTCAGTCAAAGTTGCTTGTCATCCAGCAACATACGCAATGACAGCAACAGCAATCACACGGTAATTTTCATTATTGATCCCCCAGAAATCCCTTTATTCCATATAATTCTCGTTTGGTAAAAGACCTGTCTGTAAAACAATGCCTAGAACTGAAAGTCCTCCTTTTCCTATTCAAGCTTTTAAAAATTATTTATTTATTTGAAAATATAGTTGGACGTATTTGGAAATCCAAATACGTCCAAAAGGACATAAAGGATTCTGGAGTGCCAAACTCATGGCTTGGAGCGAGAACCAAAACTGGAGAGAGAATACCAACCATGTCATTCAGAAGAAGAGTGCTGGTGTGGATGTGGGAAGATGCAGAACAGAGCTCCTGTCATTCTGTTTCTCCGGGGATGTTTCCACAGCAGAATTGTCCTGTATTGCAAATCCATGAGGGCAGGACATTCGCTTGAGTATTTCAGAGAGTGGAATACGAGACCTTTGGATTTTACCCGATACCTCATTACTAGGAGAGCCAAAGTCACCACAAGCAGTTGAGATTGCCAGCCTTGTATGTCTGGCCTTGTGTATTGTGCCAAATGTGACTCTTGCACGCAACGGCAATTCATCTCTGTGCTCAAATTATACAGTTTTTCAGCTTGTCAGATTACATAAACTCTAACAGATGTGGTCTGATCTGTATGAGGTCTCCATCTAAGGCTTGACAAAAATCTGTTACAGTCGGTGTGTGGGACTGCAGGAGCTAGTTTTCTTCTTTTTTATTTTCTTTTCTCAGGGAGTTTCCCCCTCTATCTGGACCATTCATACTACTGACTATTCATATACTACTGGTGTGCTTTGGTGCTGCCTTTTCTAGCCCACTGTTCTTTATCCCACTCCTCAGGCTTTTCCTACTGCAAGATGTTCTTTGTTCCCTACTAACAGCTGGTGGGATTTGAGGATATTTGAAGCTTCTCTTCCAAGGGTGGTTTAGACTGATGGCTCTCCCAGCCCACCCTTGCAGTAGCCTTGCTTTGGACAGTATGTTGTTTGCCTTCACCTCTTTGCAGGCATGGATTCTAGTTCCATAATTTCCCAAATTAGATTGGTTTGAATTCCCCATTTTCAAGGTTTCTTTGAACTTCAGTTTGAATCAAGCTTATTTTTAATTTTACCTTCTGCTACTGGGAAGGATTAGAAGTAATTTGTTCAAAACTAGAATGACTTGAAAATCAGCATAGTGAAGTACTTGCTTAGCCGTCACAGCACTGAGCAAAGAGAATGTCTATCAAAATGAACATTTCTATTTCAGTGAACTGAACCATGCATGCCATATCAAAGGGAAGAGGGTGTTAGAAAATGTCTTCTCACTGATTTGAAATGATGAAACATAATGCATAATGAACCTGTTGCATAATAGATGTAGGGTAATGTAGGAAAAAAGTAATTGCAGTTAGTTCATGAAATGACTACATGTATCTAGATTACATATAAAAAATTACTACGCTGTGGTGTTACTTAGGTTGCAAAATCAAGCACTTAATAGTTACAAACTAATAGAATTAAGGACTGTGCAATCTTAATTCTGTCCCCTTCTGCATCTGTCCTTTGCACTGAACCAGGCTCTGGAAAAAAACGCTTAAGTGATCATAAAATTAGAAACTGAATCATGATATATGATAACACACAGTAGGATAACAAACACACTTCTGCCTCACTGCCAGTGTTTTTAGGCTCACAATCAAGAAAAGGGAAATGGTAATTTTGGAAAGCTTGCTTCCCAGCCAAATGTGAAGGGAATTTGCCTGCAGAGATTAAAGGTACAGCTCCAGCTCCAGGTCTTTACCCTGGCAAAGTTCTCCTATCACCTGGGGGCTGGGCATTGGCATATGGCTGGACTGTGTGAAGACTATCTAATCCCCAGAGGAGAAGACTGTATATATAAGGGGGGTGGAAGCTTTTGAAATGCTTTTCTCTGTAGCATTCAGCCAGGGAATCACAGATGATCATGGTAGGAAGAGGTATGTTGCAATGGATCGCACACAAAGCACATGGCAGGGGGGACAGATGGGAAGAACAACTGAAGTAATTGCTGGTGCTGTGTAAAGCTGACGTTTGGTGTGGAGAAAGGCTAAGGGGGACACTTTCTAAGAGCAAATGTAACCTCAGCTAGAAGGCTAGCCCACAGCTTAACAGTTCAGCTTAGGATTTGTGTTTAAGTCACCTGAATAAATGGTCTCAAGGCAGGCAACAGAGATACTGGAGCTTTTTACAAACATAGCAAGAATTCTCCATAATAAAAATCTCATATACGCAAAATTACAGCCAATCCTTGGTATTTGGTCCTGTTTCCATCTCATACAGTGACTGAAACGTAGGGCTCACGAGACTGTCTGGCTGTGGGTTGGTTGTGTTTAGTCAAAAGGAGTGCTCTAAAATCTTGGAAATTAGCAGATCCTTTCGGTCACACACCAGAGTCTGAAATGAAGGAACTACAGTAAACTGTCCCAGTTTATGCAGAAAAACACGTGCAAAGATTTACCACTGCCATGAAAGCCACTTTAGTTTGAGCTACCATTTTTAGCCCACTGTGGAGGGCAAGAATTACAGGCTTAAAATCCATTCACATTCCAATTAGGCCTTTTCTCCCTTTGTAGAAAAGAGCGTGGAAAAGCAAAACAAAGAAAGGGAAAAAGTAAAGCAAGTTGTAGAACATTGTCTCACTGGGCATTAAACAGGTTCCCAGGTGGAGTTAATTCAGTAAATACTGTCAGGTGCCCTGATATAATACAGAAGTATGTAAACCAGGTGGAAAGGAAAATAGACAAGGTGGTATTCACATATTATGATCTACTCCCTAAGCATATAAAACCAAATCAATGATTTTATATGTATCAAAGGGACAGTGCTTCCTCAGGGAGGCCCTCCCTAGGGGCCCTGGCTGCAAGCCTGCCAGGGCTGGGACATCCCCAAAAATAAACCCAGTAGGAGGCTGTTTGCTGCTGAACTGAGTTTTATGCTGGAAAGCAAATCCACTGAAACCCCAACCATGATGCTGCTAAAATGCAGGTGGGGAGGGCTTTGAAGGGAAGGTGTTCCTGGAGGGTAATGGGCTCAGGGTCGCCCGGCTGCAGGCAGGCAGCCCTCGGGGGCCGCCAAGTCTCACTCTGCTCTACTAAAAATCAATATACTGAAAAAGATTATTCTCTGTGTTTACAACTGGCTCAGATGTTTAGGGACATAAAAAGGGACTAGCTAGTGACCACACAGGAGGATCACTGACTGCAAGGGACACCCTTCCATCCTAAAGTCCTTAATGTCTTTAATTTCCTTAATCTCCTCCATCTTTTATTACCTTCAGTTAACCTGTCCTCTCACCCCTTACAGCTGCTAACAGAGCTGTGGGGATAGCTGTGTGACAGCCTCCTCCAGCCCAGGAGCCTGCTTAAAGGCTGTGGTAATTATTCCCAGCTGGTGTTAATTGTGAAGCAGGTACTGTAATTTACCTGGTAACCTCATGCAATAGTCAGGTAGAAAGTATCAGAAACAGCAGAAATCTTTACCTGAGCAGGGAGGCTGTTCCAGGCTATCACAGAGGTACTGTCTTATTTTCTTTTTAATATTGATGCTTAAGAAATGGGAATTTAACTAAGGGTTGTCATTTGATAGTTATTTTTGTGTCAGTACTAGATCTACTGTGTTTCTGATGCTCAGTGGTTGTGAAGTTTTTTTGCGTGCTACTGAGTTTATATGCATATATTCTATGAAAAGAGTAGAGTGTTTAGGAGAGTCTTGGGTTTTGTTTATTTGGGAGGGACTTTTTTTTTTTTTCCCTGTGGGAGTTTGTGTTTTGTTGTTGTTGGTTTGGTTTTGGATTTTCTTTGGTTTGGTTGTTTTTTTTTTTCTTTGTGTTTCCTCCTTACAATAATTGTACATATCAGTGTTACTGAAGGCTGAATTCTGGCTGGTTGGTTAAGTTTTTGTTGAGGGAGCTGGTGGGGCTGCCCCTCGCTTCAGGGGCTTCCCGCCAATTTGTGGGGCTCTGTGGCAAGGCTGCAGCTGCTTCATCTGACTGCTGTGCATGAGGATGGGAATCAATACCACAGCTTGTTTTCAAAAAAGCAGCTACTACATGCCTTGTGTCTGAGATTATTTTCCTCTGAACTCACTTGTTGAATACTGAAGGAATAGTACTTCTTACCAGTCAATAAGTAAAAAAAATGAAAGCAAACAGAAAACTCCACAACCTACCACCCCTCCAAAAAAACCCCTCCCACTTTAGCACAAACTCTGTGAGTCTTTCAGTGCTAAATACTGACGGCTACATATGTGTAGTAGCAACACAACTTGTTGTTCTTAATATCTGTAGCTTTGTTGCCTCCCGAGGTTACATCTTTGTATAGTAATCCTTGCTGTGAAACATCAAAATGGTCATGGTGAACATGCTGCATCTGTGTTTAGATTTTATTATGAAGTATTTATTGTGAGGCTTTCTTTGTATGGGAGTTTAGGCATGATATTAAGGTGACTTGTGTGATGTTCCCTCAGAAACCCTGATGAAGGTACTCTCCACAGCTGTGTGTCTCCCTCTGAGGAGGTGGGTGTGGGAGGGTGCTGGGGCCAGTGAGGGCTGTGTGGACCCACTGATATGCATGTCTTGATGACTGCTGCGGCACTTACCAGCTATGGCTGGGCTACTTCAGCCTCTTTGGGCTGTCTTCCTCACATGGCCATCTTCCTCTGAGGAACTGAACAGCTCCACCTCACTGGGTCACCGTACTGTGTTGTTATCGTGGTAAGCTGTGATATATTGCTGCATGTGATGACCCTCTGTGGTGTGATAAGTGAAAAGGCTGATGTTATAGCAACAGAGAAGTAACTTTGGCATTTACCCTCAGGCATCAGTCTCGAGCTAGCATCACTGAGAATACACCCCTTGAGTAGTAAATAGGCTCTGCCGGTGATCAGAGAGCTTAGCTGGGGCCTCCTCACTTCCTGCTCGTGCGTGTTTGTGTTCGGAGTAATCTTTCCTACATTTACAAACAGTAACTGCTAAATGAGCTTCAGAAGTCTCCTAGTTAACTGTCAATACAGAACTGACTAACACAGTGGGGGAATTACTTGACTAAATACAATATGTTCTGTTCTGATGGCCATCCTTTCTCCTTTTATCCTTTTTCTTCAGTGCCTGATTGGCCTTACTGGGATGATGAGTCAGCTGGGAACTCAGAAATGACTGTGGTATCTGGCAGGATGTAGGCTTCAAGATGTCACTGTGTTTTGCACTCTTTATTTACATTCTTCAAAAAATAAAAACACTTAAGTAAAGGGAGGGAGTTGAACTAGAAATAGCTGTTCATTACCATGTGGAGGTCTATGAACTTGGGTGGGGAAAACAGGCCGTATTTGGAATCTGTTGTTGATGAATAGAGATTTTTAGAGCAATGCAAGTGAGCAGCTGGCTGAAACAATCTGACAAAATTTCTGTCAGAAAGCTTTAGAGCTGAAAACTGGGCCTTACTCACTAAAAGAGTCAGGAGTAATACCATACAGAAAATGGGTTAGAAGTGCAATGCTGCAGGTTTTTGGAGCTGAGAATGTATTGAGATGGAATTTTTCTCTTAGTTTAGCAAACATAATACATTAAAACTATGATTAGAAAAAAAAATTATGATGAAGTAACGTGGAGTGCTTGATGTCCTGACATTCTCCTGATAATTGGCTGAACGTGCAAACTAGGCTAGTGGTTGCTAAACCCTCAATGGACAGAGAGCAGCAGCAGTAGTATGGCAGCTTTGCTAATGAGATTACGGCAGCAATGTCAGTCACGCTTCTCTCTCCCCCTGCCTCAGAACACAACTGCAAATCTGAGAGCTGAAGTGTTTGCAAAAGTCACTTTGAGGAATACTAAATACATACTTTCTGTAAGTTGCCTGATAATATTCTAGAATAATATTTGTATCTGTTTTCCCTTGTTCTGTACCATAACTGCTGGTATCAATTATGTGCAACTGCTCTGCATTTTTAGATTTAATCAAGTTAAAGCTCTGGTCAAGCTTCTGAGATTCCCAACATAAAACAAAATGGACTGTGTTGAGCTGTGGGACTGCACAGTACTTGCAGCACAGCTATTTGTTGCCTCTGTGCAGTTTTTGGTTTTGTTTTTTGTTTTGTTTTTTACTGTCTAGTCTTGAAGTATTTTGATTTATCTGCAGAATTTTATTGGTCCTATAGAGTATTAAGAGTACAGTATGTAATGGGGCAATTACTTGAGACTTCCTATATTAAATGAATCTTTGTTTGTGCAACAAGGATTCATTCAGCGCACACACTGCAAAACATTTTGGGAAAGTGTTTGCCTTATTAACTCCTTATATTCAGTTCTACTGGTGTATATAAAATGACAACTACAGGAAAATAAGTTGCAGGCCTGTCCCTTTTGGGGGTACTCTTTCATAGGTGTTTTGGCCATTGATAACTGAGGTGAGTTTCCACATGTTAGATGCTCTCTTCGGTATTCAAGTTGTGCTTGCTGAAAACTGATACCCCTTCCTTAGTTTGATATTTACTTATAAGTTGCTTTATTAAGATAATCTGGGTGTTTTGAGATTATGTACCTGGGGTAGGAAGAAGAGTATGGCCAAGGGGCCTCTGTCCTTCTGTGGAGTTTACACATCTCCTTCAATGGAAGTGACTGGTTCCTGCATGTGGAGCTGCTAGCACTAAGTTCCAAGTTGGTAATGGCATAACCATCATAATGTTCTTAATTGCTTTTAATATTTGTACTTCTTTAGGCATCCAGTTTTGCTGAAATCCTTGCATCAGGTATTACGTTCACTATCGTTTAAATGTGTTAAAAATAATGAATTAAGTAAAAATGGTAGATGTATTTCACAAGAGACTAAACTGGAGGAGGATTTGATCACTTTAGTGATTGCTCTTTGCAAAGGTGAGTTGAATGTACGGGTGAATATATTCATGTGACTGTCATGAGCGGCATAAGTTTGTGTGAGGCAGGTTCACGTAAAGAAATGGTGTGTGACATGAAGTCCTGGCAATCTTGCAAAAGGTGTGAAAGGTCTTGATGTAAATTTTATGTCCTGTTGGAGAACTTCCATCTCATGGGATGTCTCCAAACATCAGACAGATAGGAATGTATTGCTAGCATTCAGACTGGCTGGATTCAAGCTAGTGTAGCAGTGCTGTAAATACCATTACTATTCGTGTTAAATCTAACTGTAAGGTAGTTTTATGAGCTCACCGCTGAAAAGATTGAGGACATCTAGACTTACTTCGTCTTCTCCTGCAGTCTTTCTAAAGGTTGCAGTGTTGTGGTTTTTCATTTATTTATTTATCTAAAAGTAATTATAGATATCTTACCTACATCTATATATTTAGAAAATATCAAACTAGGGGCAATTTCCATTTTACAGCTCCTACGTTCCATTAGAAATAACACACACCCAAAACCTTTTGTTTAAAACAAAACAATACAAACACCCCCTGCCCCAAATGCACCCCCTGCATATGCAGCTCCAAGAGGAGAAAATAAACTTTGCATTAATTCTGAATTAGGGTGTTTTGTATATGATCTAATCTAGTAACTGGCTGTCAGATCATGTGATCAGAACTCTTCCGAAGTGTCCTTTGTATGCTGTTTTAGCGTGCTACGGCTACATGAATCCTCTGAGACATTTTTGTTTATTATTTTATCTTTCTAAAATCTAGCTTTCCCTCCTCCTCCTGGTGTGGAGTGACTGCCAATACTTGGTCATCTATGACCCTCAGCTGCTGCTGCTGTCAGGAATGCGTGTTTCGTTCCAGCAGCAGTGGATGACTGGGGCTGCGGTTCCCTCTGATGTGTAGTGTGCATGTATGTGTGGGTGGCGCAGGAGCTGGCAGGGAAAGGGGCAGGACTTTGTCATGAGTAGAACTCTCTCATGACTGTGCAAGAGCTTTCTGGGAACTTGAACTTGCTCAGGCAGGATGCTAATAGCCTGGCTTTGATTCAAGACGGTATTTTAGTTCTTGCCGAGAGCAGCAGCTGGTCAGTGTACAGAAGCCAAAGTCTGTTGGTTTGCCTAGCATAACAGACGGGGGCATCACATGCTGCATGTACATCTCTTGTAACACTGTAAAGTTTGACAATTTTTAGATCCAGGTCACGTCAACAATAATTTAGTCTTAGATTTCCTACAAATAGCTTCTTCTATCTGAACCTGCCTTTTAACAAGACAGTTTCTGAGAATTATTTCTGTAGCAGTTGGAGATTTGTACTGGAAATGCTCTACCTTGAATCATTGCTGGGTTCATTGTTGTCTTGGTAGGCATTCTTTTCTTTCTGCTGCTATTTGACAAGGTGGATGTTGCAAGCAATTTCAGGACTCTCCAATATGGACAAGGTTGGAGTATACGTGAAAACCAGAAAATAAGGCTGACACCCTTCCTCCTGGTCTGAATTTTTTTAACTTTAGTCTCTCATCAGGGACTGAGGCACACGTGATTTTCCCGGTAACAATAATTGATGAAAAGATGCCATTGCAGTCCTATTTTTAACCCTCCCCCCAAGTGAGTATGTGTCAGCTTCTTCAGACTTTACTGAGAGCAAGAACGGGCTGTTCCTGAGGACCATAGTGTGCTGGAAATAATGGGTAATAGACTCTCCCTCTGCTAGGTCAAAACCTTGCATGAACAAAGTGTAATTTCAAGGCTGAAAGTTTCAGAATAGCTCATTTGAGTTGCCAGATAAAATTCTCTTGTGTATCAATTTGCAAAAAGCCATATAATCTTAGGGTTTTAGAGTAAGAGCCCACATTCCTGCTATTTGAGCACTTGTTGTCTCATTCATGTTACAGGAATACTGACCTGTTATGTGTGTCATCTCGCCGTTAAAGGAGGAAAATTTATGTTCAGCAAACCTTTGCTTCATATTAATCATCACAATGGATCACTTGCTGAAACAAAACAATAAACTTCTTTCTAGTAATTCTTTAATGGTAATAAACAAAGTCTAAGGATGCAGTTGGAGAAAATTATTTGCTCATAAATAAAGGACAAAACCAACAGAGGACCTTAAGTTTCTGTGGCACTAAAATGCAAAAGGAGGAAGCCTTGTGGTTCTCGTAATGATGGCTGGGTAAGTCAAAGCAAGTAATGAGCAAGAAGAGTTTGATATAAATATTTGGAAGTACAAGTACCTCTGCAAAACTCCTGTTGGCTCTAGTGGCTGCTAGTTCCCCTTCAGGTTGTTCAGCTTGAAGAAGGCAGTCTATATTTGATAAAGCAAATGTGTGTGAAATCTATATAAAAGCATTTTGTCTGACACATTTTGGATTTGTACTTGAGACCTGGTAAGTCGATGGGCAGGCACCGTAGAAAATCGATTGATACTCTATTTTTATAATATGAAATTACTTACTTGGCATGAGCTAATGAGTGGTAACCTCTTGTCACCCAGACTAATACTGCTCCTGGCAGGTAACTTATTTGCTTCTGGTTTTGGCACCTGTGTCTGAATCGTGCTATTGCAGCTCCTTTGAGGTTAAGTTTAAAGGCCCTAACTTCTCAAGGTCATTGACCTCGGTCTTAGCATCTTTCTGAGGACTCTTAAGAGCACTGTACTTGGAGGGCTTGGGAAAACCTTTGTAGGGCAGGGGCAGAGAGTGGCTCTTACTGTGTTCTTCTGGCAATGTCTCTGGATGCTTTGCCTGATGTTTCTATGGCAGCACATGCATGCAGCAAGGCATGAGTTGATGTGTTCCACCAGACAACCCAGAGTGGTGTGTAGTGCCGTGTTCCCCTGTCAGTTCAGGGCTCCGTGGCTCAGGCAGCTAAGGCCCCCTCATGGGCTGGGCTTGCCTCTGCAATTTTCTAGTCATCTTTTCAGGTGACAACCAGGTGTACTAATGGATTCAAAAGTGTAAGAAGTCCCTGTCAAGGTTTTGTATTATTGGCTGCACTTGATGAAACTGGGGTCGTCTTTGTCTGTAATGGTATTTTTAAGAAATACCGATTTGCCTGAGAGCCTACTAATAATATGATACAGAGGTGGATGCAAAGGTTTGCAATTCACAGGTGTGGTGGTGGGGCTGCTAGAAAGCTCTAGTTATCTGTAATGTGACCTGACACAGCCTTCACTGCAACTAAACATAGTTTGGTATTCTCTGCACCTGTCGGTCTGCTTGTTACTGGCTCATCTTGGAGGGGTGCATCTAAACTTAGACTTTTACCTGGAGTTAGCTTCCACAAAAACATGCTGAGTCTTAATTAATTATACTTTGTATTATGGTATTTGCATTTAACAACCGGAGGTTGACTGTGCCATGCACTGACTTCCAAAAAGGAGTAAATGAAGGACATGGCAGTGCTAGGTTAATGGTTGGACTCTATGATCCTGGAGTCTTTTTCATCCTAAATGATGCTATGGTGCTCTGTATGAAAGGTAATTGTTTCTCTTTTTAAGTTTGGCTAATGTAAAATCATTGAAGCCTCTTGGAGGATCTGTACTTTGAGGCTTTTGGACTTTGAGGAGATAGCTAACCTCTACTTCTTCTGCTGCCCCATTGAGCTTTAATTTGACTAGTGCCTGTGGGAGCTGTTGGCATTGAGATTTACTGGTGCATCACCAACATGCAACAATAATACAGCATATACATCCCTTCTCCATAACACTTTCCATTGAAAGTATGGGTGTATTGCATCTGTGATTTTTTTTCTTTTTTTCTTTTCATTGGAGTTTTGCAGAGTTAGTATAGAGATTGATTCCAGTCATAGAAAATTGCTGAGCAAACAGCATCATGGTTTTTCTTTTTTTGAGATGGATAATAGAATGTCATGATGACTCTGATGCTAATTATGATCTATCATTTTGAAATACTAGAAATGTCTTGTACTGTAAAAACAAGCACCAAGTCAACTCTCCAGCTTCCTACAATGCTATTGCTATGACAAACAAACAGCAGAATGTAAAACAATTATCTATCCAATCCTGCTGCTGTTTAACAAGGAATTGAGGAAATAGGTCACCTTAGTTTCAGGTACAGTTTAAATTCCCTTTTTAGTGTGTGTTGCTTCTGCAGAAGCAACAAAACGTCAGTATTCACTTAAAGGCAGCAAATTTCAAGGCTGCATAAAGAATGTGTTACTAATCTTTTTTGGTTGGTTCTACTTGCGGAATACACTGCCTATGATTACTTGGAGTAAGTGGTGTGAGCTTACATTGTAAAACACGTCTTGATGTAAACTGAATCTATGTGAGAGGCTGGAGAGATAATAGTACATCAAAATTAATTTTGTACTGAATTCTAATTCAGCTGGATTTAAAATGGAGTTTCTAAGGTTTGTAAGTACGACCTGAAGAATTAATTTGTAAGTGTGCAGAGTGGCTCGTTGTTGCAGAATATGTAGTGTCTTTGTTAAACAGTTCCCGAGAGAAATTATTTTGTAATAATATCTGATCTGAAGCTGGCTACTTAAAACAATGGCTCTGCTGTAGAATATATACTGTTGTACAATAAAACCAAATCAATTCTGATTCAAAAGAGCATAATGCTTTTAGTTGAAAGACAAATGAAGGTTTACTTGCTGTCTATTCTTTTGCTTTTGTAATAGGTATTTTTAAAGATCTAATAGGAAGCATATGTACCAAAGACTTTGTACTTTATAAGGAAATTTCAGTGAACTGTCTAGACTTACTGTTCTAGTGAAGTAGCTAGAGTAGTATGCAATGATACGTTTATCTGGAAGAAAAAAACCTAGAAAATACTCCCTTAAGGTACATTATAAAGAGACTCTTTTCATATTGTAAGAAGCTGAAAGGATTAAAGCAGGAAAAGCAAAGAATTAAAAGTATTGTGAAATGAAAGACAATAAAAACTTCCTACTAAATCACCTACTAAATGGGTGATTTCTTGAATTTTTGTTTTAAAGTCTTATTATTTATGGTTGTCATAATGACCATAGTTGTCAAAATAATCCAAACCTAAATGTAATTACAAAGATAGATGTCTTTTCAGAAGTGCACTTTGGTACAGCAGTGAAAATTTAAATCTTCTTATTTAGAGATGACACAAATATGTATTTTTGGCCCCTGTTTGTAGAAAGATGGAATTATGTACAGCGGAACACTTACCATGGTAACATAGGTTATGATAACTGAGCTATTGACAACTTTATGCTTAAGATGCAGTGGAAGCCATGGAATAACTAAAAATGGTGACATTTCTATTGCATTTTTATGTTGACAACTTTATATTTAACTCAAAGGCCATTTAAAGTTTAATTAAAATAGTATTTTTAATGCAATCTAAGTATCAAACTTAGAAGAACATACATATGCATATAGAAATCAGTAGGCATTTGGCGAAATCTCTCTTCTAACATTTAATTAGTGAAGAGTGGTTTGCACAGGGTGTTTTGTGTTAAGTTTGACATACCTTCTGTAGATGGAAAACCTATACAAACCTAACTGGTGATACAATGTACCCCTTGACTGTAATTAAATGGCTCTGTTGAGGATTATGTTCTGCCAAAAGTGAAAGCAGTCTTGCATCTAGATGTATATTACTTACTTTAAACTGGTCATTAGATGGAAGACGTTTTTCCCACCTCCACCATGCAGCTGTAAAACTGATGTGAAAATTTTACACTGGTGACTAGAACAGTTGGAAAGAAGGAATTGGGAAAGATGGGAATCTTCTCTCCTCTTTTCTAAGCCAAAATGAAATGTTGTGAGTCACAGGTGAGCTTAATTTTTGTCTTGGTTTAGGCAGTTTGAATGTGTTAAGCATTTTATTTGTATCACCCACAACAGAGGGTACAACAAATGCTACTTCTTAAAGGGCAGATCAGCATCTATGTCAGTTTGAAAGAAAGTATTTGAAGATGCATGCTTCAATTTTTTGAGATGAGGTTCATCAGTCATGATTCTCTGCCTGACAAAAACTCATGTCTCGCCTCCTTGAAGATGGAACATTCAGTAATTTTGTTTTACCTGACAGCTGATCAGCTCAGCTGGCATCAAGCTGCTGCTCGGAAGAGAACAGTGAGCTAGATGTCAAAACCAGCCCTGAAATGTGGCTGAGAGCAGCAGGTGTGTCATCTGCTACCCAAATGCAAGCTCCACAGAGTTGTGTGGCTTTAGTTCACTTAACTTAAAAACTGCAGCAATAAGAGACTAATCAGTGTTCTGAATACAGGGGTAAAAAACTATTCAATACATGCCACCCTCCCCCCAGTGCTTGGTGTTGATACCAGAACCCATTGTTTTGATTGTGTTGCCAGACAAAAATACTATTGAAAACTGGTTACTGGTACAAATGATTTGACAAGACAAATGCTTCACTTCTGATTCCAAATTGACATTGATTGGGATTACTCATGAGGAATTTGGACACTGGTAGACATGGGAAATGGTTATGTTTACAAAGATGCATGAACTTCAGGAGAAAAGCCATATAAGCCAGCTAGCCAAATATTTGAACAGTGTACACATTTCGGATGTCCTGTGTATAAATGTGCTTCTATGTTATAGACTGTCTTCTGTGCTTTGCTCAGGTTTTTACCTGCCCTTGCAAAAGAAGGACTATAGTTAAACAGCTGTGTTGCATGAAGAACCCTCCAGGCACATATATAGGATTACCTTTTTCATGTAGTTGGACAGTCTCTGAAGAGATAATAGGAAAAAACCCACAGTGTTCAGCCACTGATCTGCAGAACTATTTCATTTGGCCCTAAGAGATTTTTAATTTGATTTGTTTTGTATTTCCTAAGCTTTTTCATGTATTGGGTATCTCTACGGGAAGAGAAGTCTTCATTTACTGTAGCTTTGCCAGAGCTATCAAAAATTGAACCTATTAAACCTGTATGAGAAGACTGCTCAGATAACGAGACCTTGAAATTAGTGGCATGTTCTTCGTTGTTGTTTGTTTCTTTTTTCAGTCTTATGAGAGGTTGATTTTACAGCTATCAGAGACTAGATCTTGATTTTGTATCTCTCTGCAAAACCTTGTCAGTAGTCTTCTGTTCTCTCATGCAGATAAAAATTGCTGTAGCTGAGGTAAGAATATAGCTTTTGCTTTCGAACATCTACATCTTGGCTGTGCCACTCCCGAGCATGTCAGTTTGTATCCTTTTCGCCTCTGGGTGTATTATCAACCATTTGCAGGTACGGTTGTATTGGAAACATGGTTGACTTTCATGTGCCACTTGTGAGATGAAAGCATGGGATTAAAAAAATTGAGTTTTTAATCCTTCTATGCATGTAAGTAACTGCAATAGAGGAGTAGTTTTAAACTAGTAATGTAGAATTTTATTATAAAATTGAGGGAAAACATAAATATGTAGCTTCCAAAAGGTTGGTAGCATCATTTTCATGCTAGTTGCCCTGCTGGACCATTGCTATTCTATAGCTTTTGTGTATTGCTAGACATAACTGTGCAATGTGCTATATTGCTTGATGATTACAAAACCTGAATGTTCAAACATTTAAAGTAAAACAAAATTAGGCAGTGATTGAGAATTTTGGTGGTAAGTCCCAAGCAAGATTATTTTGGATGACTGATTTCCCCCACAGAGGAAGAAACAAACAAAATGCTTGACTGAGTGGGTCCTAAAACCAAACCTGATTGTGTCAGCTATTCAGCTTCATGTTTTGAATAACTGTGGTTGTCTATTTATTCTATTTACCACATATGTTAGGACAGTGTTAGTGGTTGTTATGTAAATGTATCCAGAGGGTAAACTTTTATTTAACTGCAGATACTTCCAGTAATAGTCTTGTTTTCTTGGAAGTGCCTGTCTGGCTGTTTTTTATAGGCTGGCTCTTAAATGGCTTATCAGATAAATCAAAACAATTTTTGAAAAATGTGCTTGAACTGTAGGCCATGCCTCCATACATCCTTCCCGGCTTTCAGTTAGAATATAAGCAGAGAATCTGATCAAAGCACATTCATCTTGAAATATTTGATATTGTGAAGGATTAAATAGAAAACTTCTGAAAGGGAATTATTATCAACTAGTAAGAACTGCTGGGAGAGCAGAGCATATTGTAACTCTTGACCTTAGTCTAAAGGGAATCTATGGGAACAAGAGTCTCTTGATGCACTTACTGTGGGAAACAGTTTACTTGGAGTTTTCTCTTTATTAGAGAAATTCATTCTAACCTAAGAATTCATTTCGGACAATGTTTTTTCCCTGTATGGATTCTCTTTAGACTAGAGAGATGAACTCATGTTGCAACTTGAATGTAATTCAAATAATTCAGGCAGCTCCTAGAGCAATTCCAGTGGCTGCAGAACTGTATTTCTTCCTCTCATTTCCTTTTAATGCTTTAGCAGTGTGGGTTGTGAGGTGCTTTCTGTTGGGGCACAGCCTTATGAGTCATGCCAGGTCAAGATGCTGATGTATTCAGACAGCCTGGTTTCTCAAAATGTTTGCTTCTTCCAACTGATATTAAAACAAACCTGACTTTTGTGTGCATCAGCATAGGAAGCCCAAATTGAAGGATTAGGGATTTAGAAGATGTCATCACACTTACGTTTTGCAGAAGGAATCGACTCCTATTTGGAAAGTAGCACCTTTTGCAATGCTGGTATTGTGGTCTGGCAGGTGACTGTTTTGATGTGCCTGTAAAAGCATCCAAGATCTCCCACACTCTTATCTCTTTCTGGCATCGCCAGAGGACAGGGAATTTGCAATGTAAAAAACATCTGATTATCTCCAAAATGAGACTTCTGATGGGGCAGCCTGTTAACTTGTTCACCAATGTAAGATAGAAATCTAGGACTTGAGGTGCTTTGAGAACCAATTTGGTGGTATTTGCAGATCTTATACAAGTCCAAATCCTATGAAATTCTTGTTTAAAATAAAAAGTATCGGGTAATTTTTTTTCTGGTTTCTTTTTGTACAACCATGTGTGTTAAGATGTTACTTAATGATGAAGGCTTACTCTGTAAAGAGGGAGCCATCTGTAAAAACTGTATTTAACTTGGAGCTGTAGCAAAAGCAAGAGAGGATAACCTTTACATAGGGAAGCTGGGGAAGTTTTGTTTTTGAAGGAATTGAAAGAAACACGAGGGGAGAGAGAGAAGAGGAAACCAAAACTGATAGAGAGTGGGAAAGAATCAGAGGCAAGACAATGGAACGCATAAAAGAAATTGGAAATGAAAGCAGAAAACTTTCAGTTTTGTTAATGATTTACAAATTAGAGCCCAAAATACCTTTCCCATATGTGAAAACACAAACATTTAAAATATGCTGTTCTTTAATAAAATAAATGTCTGGAGCTGATACTTCCCTAATGAACAAATATATGAGAATCAGTGGCTGATTTTATTTGCAAAAAGATTTCCTTGAATGATTTTTCTTTGATGCAGAGCAAATGAAATTGTGTTTCAATGGGTGTGCTCTCATTCAGTCTTTAAAATCTGTACTCTTAATGCATACTGTAGCATGAACCTTGCAGATTTTGGAAAAAAAAGCATAAGTGTTAATTTAGTGGGAAATCTTTATCTTAAGCCTCTCCTACTATACCTCCAAATGACAAACAGAGATGGCTCAGGAGAAAGTCAGATTTGTGAGGAGGTTAGGAATTGCTAGCCCTTGTTTATTTCCTTAATGTAAATAGCACGTGTTTTCAATCTTTGCTGTGGCTTAATATAGACTTTCTGGCTGGGAATACAGAAGTAAAATAAATCAGATGTGTGAAATGTTTACTGATACAGAAAGCATTTTCCCAGGGATGTGCAAAGCTGACTCTGTTCGACTGCTTGCCTTTCCTGCCAGGTTCCTACATTGATGAGCTTTGAACACATCCATATCTTTAGCGACAGAGTTTTACCTTTGAGTTTGTGTAAATCTTCACTCTTGGTGATGTGCTTGGTGTGCCTTTAAGAGACACATGAGAGAGTTTGCTCCTACAGTGCACTGTGTGCATTCTCACTGCTTCATTTCAAGTCTCTCGAACAATTAAGAGCCCAACAGTAAGTGCAGTGGAGAGGGGAAAATCTGAGATTTATTGTGGAGTCTGAGTTTCTGTTTTCCCAAAACAGGAGCTTTCTTTTAGTGGTATTCAGCAAGTTCCCTTTCTCACAGGAACTGTGCCAGAAGATGGCATTGCTGTACGCAGAGCACTCATCTCCATTGCAACAAGTCATTAAGAGGAGTGGAAAAACTGCAGCTTCAAAGTCCATTAGATTGAGTCAGGCTGACAGGAAACAAATTTGCCTTCATATCACACGTCAAGGATGGTTCCATTAAAATATATAATGTGCTGAGGAGGTTGGGTTTTTTTTTTAAATTGTTGCTGTTTAACGAGAAACTTGTGTTTAAAAGTACAGATTAATCTGTAGGCTGTGGGGGTGTATCTCAATACTGAGAACTTTTTTTTTTTTCCCAAATGGAAACAGAAGATGCTGTAAGATTCCCCCTGTTCCGCTCACACCACCTCCTGCCAGCATCTTACTCTTTGGCTTCAAGATCTGCACGTTTTTCTCAAAACGCTTTTTCCCAGCCATCCCTCAGATGCAGTGGAAAAGGTATTGTAAATCAATTCTGGTGGTTTGGTTTTGCTGTGGTCTCTATGCAAGGGCAAGTAGCACTTGGCACGCTTCAAAGGTGTCTGCAGTGAGTTTAATCCCAAAAGAGTAAGCTGCCCTTTGGTGTAGGTGAAAGCCTGAGGAAAAGTTGTACTCAATCAGCAGAAACGTGGTTTTCTCCTACTTTGTACTTTATACAAAGTTCTGTTCTCTCAGGGAGAGCGAGAGCATGAATGCTGATTTCCAGTCTGTAGGATGAATTGATGTGATAACATGTGATAGCTTTTATTGGAAAAAAAATTGGAATAAAAGTTTTGCTGGGTGTATCATAGAGTAGATCCAGTCTGTGTGGATCTGTGCATTTGTAAGGATTACAGTGTAGTCATCTCTGGGCATGCTGATGGAAGCTACCTGCTGTGTTCTGGCTCTCCAGGGAATTGTTAGGTTTGTTTGAAAGCTGCTTGTTCCTGTCGTGAGGTTTGGAAAATCTTTAGGTTGGCTCATGCTGGTGGCTGAACTGTAGGATCCACCTCCTTCAATTATGTCCCAAACACTAAACAGAGATGCACAGAAATTTAATTAGGAAGACATGATGCTAGAAAATTAACAAATACCAGAGCACTTCCTTTTGCCTACACTGTAAATGAAGCTAGATTCCCTTACCAGTAAGCTTTGAGGGGGATGAAAGGGAAGGCAAACAACAGTGAAGAGGAATGGAGAAGAGTGTAGAACAATTCTTTGAAGTTATCTTTCAATCAGAAAGAGAGTACCTAGCATCTTTCACTTGTTAATCTGGCCATAATATGTTTCCTGATCCTTCTGCCTTGAAAACCACCAGGTTTTGGAAAGAAGTAGTCAAGGACAAAAGTGCCATGCTTTTTCTTTGCTTTTCTGATGAAAAGCACCATCACCTGATGAAAGTGACTCCATGGGATTTGTTTTGGGGTTGGTAATGGATAGGTAAGGTAGGGACAGAATTGGCACCGGGAAACAGATAATGCTTGTGGTGGTGTTTTTTTGAGTGGGCTAGGACCCAAATGGGTGGGTAGGTGTCATCTTGATCTTTCTACAGGTGGACACTCCCCTGGGAAGAATAGGGATCTGCTTTTCATATAAAATTTCTCTTTGATCCTTTTAGCAGCAGTTCCTTTTGAGAGGGATCTCCAGGCTTGCTGTTGCTGTTATCTTCAAGAAGTAACTTTCATGAAGAATGGAACTTAAAAAAAAAATCCCAAACTAACAAACCTGCCTGTGAAATACCCAAGGCTCTGATCTACAGTAATGCAAAGCTGTTATGTAGACCTGGGCTAATGTACATTTGGCAAGTGCTTCTCTCAGTCTGTGGCTTGCTGTGCCAGGAAGGTGAAAATTGTCCCTCGTTCAGTGGTTTAGGAGATAGCACATGAAGGGATTTTGTCGGAGTTGGCGTTTGTTAGCTTATTTCTGAAGAGAATAGTGCTGGAGAGAAATATTTTGCTTTGCTTTAGTAGTGTGTTACTATGCAGAAGAGAACTCTTTTGGTGAAACCCTCTAAGCATTCTCTAGCAGGAGAAAACTACTCATTCTGCTGGTTGGTGGCAGGTTGGTTTGGCCACCTCTTTCTGTTAGATATGTTGTAAGGAAGACTAACTTGATGGAAAGAGCACTCTAAATTCAGGGGGTATCAGTGTCCTCCTTGAAGTGTGTTTTTGGGTAGTAACCTATTGGTTTAGTCTTTTGGGTTGTGTGTGTTTGGTTTTTTTTTTTATAATTATTTTGTTACTGAGGCAAGTCGCAAGTTATCAGCCTCAAAAGCACAGCCTGTGGCTTGAGCTCAATGGCATATTCCGTTCTGCCCCTGGCAAGGCCTCGGTAACTGAGGGAGACTGGACTGCTCAAATGTCAGAAAATGAAGTGTGGAAGAGCAGCTTTAACTAGTGAAGTGGCTTGTTCCCCCCTGCCAAGAGGAGAGTCTCTTAACTTTAGCTGCTTTGACACCCAACAGTCCACTAAGCAGCACTGAAACATTGTTGCTTTCTCCATCCTTTTCAGAGTCCCAATGTATGTGTAGATAGAGGTATTTACTTAAAAAAAAAACCCAAAACCTATCCGGCTATGCTGGGCCTGCTCCAGCATTTCTTATACGCTTGGGATTTGCTCCTGTTTAATTCCGGAAGGGGTTAGATTTGAAAGGGGTGCAGCATTATGCTGAACTCTTTATGTACTCAGAGCTAAAAGCATTATCGATTTCATTTGCTATGAATGAAACAACTTAGATGTATCTGGAAAATGAGAGAAGGAGGAATAGGGAAAAACAAATGAATGTTTCATGCCGCATATTTTGATGCAGCAGTTTCCTAGCTTTCTTTATTCCTGGCTTCCTTTTTGTTAGACTTGGTGCATGTTTTGTGCTGCAGGATTCAAAAATACCCTGTCTCATCAGGCTGCACAAAGAATACTGCCACTTGCGTTGGTCTCAGAATGAAGTTGTAGGTCACTTTAGTCATTTTATGTCAGTGGTGTGGAAGCACAAGACAATTAATTTAGAGGAGGGGGAAGTATGGAAAAGGATATGCTAAAATAAAGGACAAAATATTGCAACATAACTATCTTAAATTCATTTACAGTTTTAATGGGAGGAATGTTGAGAACTGTTAAAGCTTCCTCAGAATTAGTTCCAGATAACACTGACCAGCGCTAATGCATACAGCGTCACAGAACAAGTTTCTTTCTATTTTTGCATTTCTTCATACTTCCTGTTCTCTTTAACCCTTGCTCCAATCTTCTGATTTTAATAGCACATCAAAGTATATCTTCTGTTACTTTTTGATGTGTGGGTTAATATTTTCTCACTAACATTATCAGACCTTATGGGCTGAAACTGTTCAGTCTTCAAGATCCATGCTTGCATGGGAAGATTTTGTGTGCTTGATACAGAGCTTTTTCTCTTAGAAAACTACGCAGCTAAGGGAAAATGCCTAGTACCCTTCACTGATAGATCCTATTACTGCACTGAGGAAGCTGTAAAATTGAAGAGCACCAAACTATGTCTGTTCTGTGCTGAAGTGATGGTATGTTAGAAGAAGAATGAGAGGTGCTACCTGTCGCCTTTGAACTTTATTGTAAATGATGGTATTTTCTGAAACCCCTTTAGAAAATAAGTCCTAGACCTATTGCTGACCTAGAGTATTTCCTTCTGTTTGGCAGTGACCTTCACTGCAGCAGTGTGCTCGAAAAGCACAAAAGATGCTCTTGCATCTGGGCTTGTCATATGAAGGATTGCTAGAGTGGCATATTTGTCTGGAAAACCCTGTTAATTGCTGTATGTGTGATTATGAGAGTGTGGTCCTCCATTAAAACAGCAGGAAACTCAATTTTCTTAACTGAGACCAGGTTAGGTCTTGAACTGAAATTGACCTAAATCCTTGTGATTAAATTAGCTTCTGCTTTCTGTATTAAACTTGTTCCTTAAAGCTCTTAAAGTTCATTGGGGGGAAAAAACCCCCAAAGTAATAGACAGAATGGCATGGTGGGGAAAAAATACATGTCTCATTAACGTGGCTTTTTATATCAAGCGACCTTTTTCATACTTTATAAGACTTAGCTCCCTTTTAATCTTGTGATAGTTACCTCTTGAGAAACCAGGCAACCTCCCTGTATAGTCTTATCCAAGTACCACGGTGTTTGGTGCCCTTCACAGTTGCTGCGGCTGAAGACTGCTCTTCAGACCATTTGAACTACCATGTCGAGAAACAGGGTGTGGAGCTGTTGAAGCAGGGCTCTCTGTATCGGGTTGTGTTTCACTGCTGGGGGTGACACACCATCTCCTTTCTGTCAGTCCTGTCCCATGACGTGCCTTTCTTTATGTCCCTAGTTCTCCCAGCTTTTCCTTTCCCAGAGTTTTGCCTTTGGATCTACTTGAGGTGCTGGCTTAGGCTTACTTACTCTAGCTTTACACCTCAAGCATTGTTAATTTAGCAGAGCTCTAGCCACAGAAATGTGTTATAATGCAGCAGTAAAGCAAATGTACATGTCTTTTCAAACCAAACTAGCATCGTTTGTCGGCCAGCCTCCTCGCTGGCTCAGCAAAACTGTTGTGAAACAGCTGCTTTTCTCAGTTTCCCTCTTCTTTGTGCCCCCTCCCAGCTCTGGCACTGTTGCCGTTGGTGCCTTTTTGTAACTCGCCAGCGCCGTTTCAAATGACGTTTTCTGAAGTCAGGGTCGTACCCCCTTACCCGCTGATGGGGGGAGGAGGGGAGCGGGGGAGAAGGAAGCAGCTGTGCCTCTCTGTGGTGTCTATTATAGCCTGTTGGACGCTGCTTTTTCCGCATCGGCGTGGTTCCCCTCCCCTCCCCCCGGTAAGAGCTTGCACCCCAAGAGCCGCGCTCGTCAAACGGGGGCAGAAGCCCGCAGGAACGGGGCCGGCACGTCGGGAAGCCCCACGCGTGTTCGTCTGTCCGGGGGCAGCAGCTCTGCCCCAGCCCCAGCGCCCCGCTGCGGGCGCGCTGTACAGCGGGGGGCCGTGGCCGCGGCACGGGCAGGGAGCCTCCCCCCACGGGAGCCCGGCAGCGCCCCGCGGCCGGCAGCCAGCGCCCGGCCGTCCCCACCGCCCTGCGGCTGGCCGCGGGCTCCCTGCGTGCGCCTGCTTCAGATTTGGCGTGAGGTGGCTTTGACATGCCGGGAGAGGGAGGGAAGAGGGAGGGCTTCCCTGCTCGGCACTGTCACTCGCAGGGACCAGCGGGAGGCGGGCTGGCTGCGCCCGCGGCTTGCGGCAGCCGAGGATCGCCGCTTGCTGTGTAGGGACGCTTCTGAAATG
The DNA here is from genome assembly GCF_015220075.1 of Falco rusticolus. NCBI lineage: Eukaryota > Metazoa > Chordata > Aves > Falconiformes > Falconidae > Falco > Falco rusticolus. The sequence goes on from NC_051187.1 coordinate 104,115,460, forward strand.
CGGCGCTGAGCAAGGAAATACACCCGTGCGTAAGTTATCGGGGTCCCTTTCTGTCTAGGACCGTCGTAAGGGTATTTTGTTGGCTGTGGCTTGGATGATGTGATGATTATATTTTTGGTTTTTTTTTCTTCCCGTTGGTGTTCGCCGATGGCAACCCCAGAACTTGTGCTGTGTAAGAAACTATTGAAATAAATAGCAGAGAGGGTATTCTTTCCCCCACCCCCCCACCCCCAGTAGAAGCAGGAAGTCTGCCTTCTGGCCAAGTAATGTGTCAGGCAGTCGGGGCAGCGGCTAGTGAGCCTCCGTTTGAATCTCTAGATCAGGAGAGATTTTTCTGTGACATCCCGGAGCAGTGAGGAGGTGGTAGGCGTAGGTGCTCTTGCTGCGTCTTTGGAAGAACTGCATGGAAGGGGGGCTTGCCTCAGCCGTGCCAAACTCTGCGTCTCTGCAGTCCCTGGGTAAGAATAATCATCGTGCTGATTGGGAAGATGCAGAGTGAGATCTGTCAATAATTCCTGTATTCTCTGTAAAGAGTTGTCCAGAAGAATTTTCCCCTTAGTGTGATGGGAGGGGGGTGCTAGAGGAGATTGTCAGGGTTTCTGATTCTTCTGCTCATTTAAACGAGGGCTCAAGGGAAGCAAAATGTCCTCAGTTCCTGCGGTTTTCTTCCCTTCCTTTCTTTCTCCTCGAGGAGCCTGAATAATAGACAAACATATTAAGCTTCCTATTTAATTTCCGTCATAATGTGATCAAGCAACACTAGTTAGTGCTTCTGATGTTAAACAGCTGAACGTAGAGGCTATTCATGTGAGGTGCTTTACCAGACGATTTACAGGCTTTGGGCTTCATTGGCAGCAGTATACAGATTCTGACTGTGCAGAAGCTGAGGATGGAGCGTGGAATAAGGCCCTTGGGCGTGTCAGTTGTTGGAAATAACAGATTGTTTTAACTTTTGCTTCTAGCTTCCTATCTTTTTGTACTGGTTGGGGAATTACTGGTGATGTAAATTCATTTTCCCTAATTTAGTCTCAGTTATTTTACTGTGTTTTTACTTGTGGTAGAGTGTTGAAGAGGAAAAACACATTCTAAGAACATGCTTGAACTATTGAATGACTTTACACGGGATTGTGCCTGTGAAATACTCCTGTTGCTGTTTCTTTCTCTCGTTTTTCTGCAAATGGACTTGATCTTTGTGGAGATGTTGCTGGAAGCAAAGTAGCATGTATTAGCTGCTGGAAAATATGTCCATGAGTCTATGTTCCACATGTGCTACCGAAAAAGTGGAGTTTTTTGAGCAAAAGGCAGAAGAGTTGGCTAGTACAGAAAAGCAAGAAAACACATTTTAATAGCTCTTTTGCCATTCTGTGTTCTATGCTACTTTGTTTTTGCATTGTATGTAATTCTTATTTCCACATCTATGTGCTGTCAGAAGGGCAGAGCCATGCAAGGGTTGGCACCGAATGGTAATTATTGCTTGAATTTAAAGGATAAGCCACTACTAGTCAGGCCAGCACTGGTATTCTAGGGCTTGATCTGAAGGCCGCAACAATTGATAAAAACCACTCCATTGACCTGGATAGATTATTATTTTTTTTTTCCATTGGCTCCCTAGCTGCCCATCTGGGTAATTAGTGACTAGATTCCAGCAGGTTGTCTTGGTAACAATGCCTGGACTTGTTTCTAAGCATTTTAAAATAATGATGATAATAATAAAATCATACCTTACCTTTTCCTTATTTCACTACAAACCAGTAAAAGCAAAGTGTGGTTTTATTGTATATCTTGCTTATGGTTTTGTCAGAGTACTTCGTTGCCTTGCAGCAATCTGTTTGCCTTAGCAAGCTGTGGGTAATTCAGTGGTCCAGATACAATCCTTGACTTGTCTTTTCAGCCTGTGCATTAAGCTATACCGATATGGTCAATAAATTATTGCTTCCAGTGCTGCTTGGGTGTTCTGAGTGTAATTAGACCTCTTCTAGGCCTGCTACATTTGTAACTCTATAAAGAAATAAGCAAAGCCTCTTGTTACTGAATGACGTCCTCTCCCACCGAGTGATTTACTCTAATACCTGTATGGCTGTGTGGACTCTGTAATGGGTTCAAACAGCTGAAAGAGCAGAATTTTCAGTGATTTTTTTCCTGTCTTGCTCTCCGGCAGCTAAAATCAAGGGTGGCTTTGCTGTAATCTGCAGTCATGTGGATGCAAGACTGGAGACACGTTAATCCATTTCAGAAGCAGTAGGTGTGGGCTCAGTTTCTAATGCTTTCTGAATCACTTTTTGGTGAAGGTTGTGAATGTAAATCATGACAAGTCCATGACTGGGAAAGAAAAAGGTGACTGTCAGACCATAACACTTTACTAGATAAAGTTTAAATTTTGTATTAGTGGGTAGCTTTAGTCTCATGCTGTAAACTGTTCTGTAAACTCTGTACTTGGGTCTCTTTAATTGGTATCACTTAGGCATAGAGTATAAGCAGATATCTCATATAGTAAACAAAGCAGCAGATTTAAGTTAATGCTAATGTGTTTGCAGTCTGAGCCAAAAGCTTTTCAGGGTTATTATAACATGCTGGGCATACAGCCCATCTATCTAAGTGTCTGAAGGAGACAAAAGTTATGGATTGGCTCATTGTACAAACCAGCTCATCTGAAAGTCAGATTCTGCTATTTGTTGCCATCAGTAATTTAGTTGTATTAAGTACAGCTGAGGACGGATGGCAGTGTGGCCTGAATATTGAGATGGGATTTCTGAGATCCCAGGAGCCATTCCTTGTATCACCATAGATTTCCTGTGTGACCCGGGGCAAGTCATTAAATGTTTCAGTAAACTGGGGTTGAGGATACTTCCTTTTTTTTCATGGGGCGCTGTGAAGATTAATGTGTTACAACCATTTCTAAGAGGACCATATAAATGCAATATCAAACGAAACATTTGGAGAATGCATGCTCTATACATGACTAGAGAATACATGCTTTGTAAACCTACCCTGCAAATATGCTTCATACTACGCTATGCTTACAAGTAAGCATGTGCAGCTAAAGGGACTACGTTTTAAATTTGGCAGTAAACCCTGACTATTCATTTGGGGCAACTACGAGAAAAGCCTTTGTTCATCATCAATTACGAACCAGTATTTGTTAATGTTAACATGTCAAATGACAAAAAAACCTGAATTTTGTTGTGTCTTACCATTGACAAGATAATGCAGACTGTGTGAAGGACTTAACTATGTAATTCCTATGTGTTGGGGACAATGGCATGCAAACTTCTCCTGTGACTGCTGCTGTTGTAACCTGAAATTATTTAGGCATTTAAGTTTTGGAAGGTTTAACTCCTGAACATAGTTCAGTCCCATTCATTGGAAGTGCTTGACCAAGTGGAAGAAATTGGTTATCTTGGACTATATGAACTCTCATATTCAAATTAATACATATATACAAAGTTCCATTTTAAGCTTCATCTCAGCCCACCCTTAGGAGAATAAACTGATAAGGTAGTGTAGGTAGGTGGGACATCTGTCTGCTTGGAAGCAAAATATTTGTTTCGATAGAACAACCTTATCAAGGTTGGTTAATTAAACAGAACAGAAAGTTCTTAAACTCCATGCAGCAACTTTAATTATAAGTTAGGCCTCCTAAATGCGTCATGATGCACAGCAATTAGGCATAGACTATTTAAGATACTTTCTTCTTATTATCTTGTATCTAACATCTTATTGTAAATGGTGTTATTTTTATGATCATAGAAAACCCATACCAGTCATGTAGATGTGGTTCTGTTGTGTGGTGGTGGTAGTTTGTTTTGGTTGGTTGTTTGTTTGTTATAAATCCATTGCTTTTCAGCATGTATTTCCACTATAGTCACAAAGCTCAGCAATGTTGGCTGCAGAGGGAAACCTCACACTTGGAGTGTTAACATGTGCTGGGCATTTTGAGCAGGAGGTGGGAAGGATGTGGTTCTGTCTGTGTGACTGTCACACTCTTGAAGCATGATTGCAGCTCAGGGAGTTCAGCAGCTTGTGCAGTACCCAGCCTCCCTCGGTGGTGCTGGCTTTTTGGTGTCTTCCCCTCCTGACAGGTGTAAACTATCTTCTTTCAGCAGAGTCTGCTATCATCATCATCTGGAATGGGTTTGTTTTTTTGATATGTTCAATTTGAAAGAATATCAGTAATTTGTACATTTGGAGCTTGATGTTTTTACTTGGCTGGCTATGCCATTTTAGCTTTTCAACAGAACACCTGTTCCACTTCCAGAGACAACTTTGCCTTCCCACCTCCCACAACACCTCTTCTCCCTCCCATCTTCAAACTGAGACTTGTCACTTAACTGCCTGTGCTATTTTATTGACCTTCCTTTGGGGCCATAGGTTTAATTTCAGAGGCATTTATGTAATTTGTTTTGCTTTAGGTTGCAGAAGTCTTTACTTATTAAACTAGTGGCCTGCAAATGCTTTCCATGTCGTTTCTAAAACTTGAACTTGCTTTGGAATGTCTTCACTCATTCCCATTATTTTTATTTTTTCATGACAAAAGCTTTCACTTTACACTTTTCCCAGCTTTGCAATGCGGTTTGGAGAACAGAAGCAAATAAGTTTTAAAAATATGTATTTATATATATATATAAAATATATACAAAATACACACATATACATACACATATGTAAATATATATATATACATGTACATATGTATGTAAACTAGAAAATTTGACTCGCTGTCTTTTAGCTCATTGAAAATTAATTTTAGAAAATTAGGGACAGAGAACTTAACACATCTCATCAAAAAAAGGCACTGAATTTTGAGCACTTTCTATAAAATTCAGAAGTCTTGAAAACCTTGTTTATCAAGATGACTACTTTGAATCTAAAGCCATTTTTCGTATGTTAAGAAAAACACAAGATGATGATCCCTTAGGTTTATTTCTTCTATGGTACGCTAATTCAACACACTGTTAAAAATAGTTGAGCTCTATTGTGTTTTTTATTTTGTGGGTGAGCACAGGTTTGAGGCTGTAGTAGTAATATAGTCCTACTCAAGTTCTTGAGATTCATTGCTGGCAGTATATATTTTTTAACTGCATAAGAAACATCTCCACTATGTGTTTTCCCATCTGCTATTTGAAGTTCTAGAGAGACAACCTAACCTAGTGCTATTTCTTCTTGCTTTTCCTGTGAAAAGGCATAAGGCAAGGGTGAGATCTCAGCATGTGCAGATTACTTCAATCAGTTACGGTTTACAATTATAATCTACCTAGAGGGAAGCTACAAAATTAGCTGCAAAGGATTTTTATATATTGTGCCTTACACAGCAAATACAGTTTTCAGGATGCTTTTGATACTAAAAAGGAAGCACCTATTTATAAGAGCTCCTGTTTCTATTTATTTCTTGAACAGAAAGTTGATGATGACTAGAGATAAGCATTTATCAATTTTTAAAAAGATGAATTGATTTGAGTTGGTTTGTAAGCAGAGAAATCAATGTTATGATTTGAGCTGAAGTAAACATGGCATTATGGGCTCTTTTCATTTCTCAGTCTTTTTAAATAGTGACAATGACTTAAAATCTTAACTGCCTGCAGTTAGAGAGGGCTCCTATTTATATGTCTGTGCTCTGACCTGCAGAACAGCTGGGCTGATTCCATACCACAGTTTGCTTTGTGGTTCTGATCTGATGATCATAAAGACAAAAAGGTACAACCAGTTCTGCAGTATGGAGCTTAGTGCTCAGCAGCCAGCTGCTGCCTCTTGTGTACCTGTTTCGGGAAGCCTAGCCACCGCTGGTTCTACATGCTTCCTAGCTGTCACCTCTGGGAGTGATGTGTGCTGGATCAAACTGCCCAACGCTGTGCTGCAGGGACTGGTGTAGGCTGCATGCCTGGAAAGGAAGATGTCAGTTAGGATGCCTTCCAGGACGTTTTTCAGCTTTTATAGATGTGCTGCTTTGGTTCAGAGAGACAGCAGAAATCTTTATAAATACAATTAAATCCATTAATCAGAGTGCTTCTTGCATTGGCGAGACTTGTTTCAGTAAGTCATCTTCACTGGCTCCCTCCTTTGCTCTTTTCTTGCCCTGAGTGCTCACTGCTCCCAGGCATTTGCATGCTTGTCGCTTCCTACAGTTGACACATTAGGTCCTTTATGATACATTGTTTAGGAAGATAAAGCATTTCAGCTCTCTCTTTTGTTCAGTAAAATGGATTTTGAACGATTGATTGAGAGGCAATAGATGGAGTGCATACACTGCTGAAACAAAATTATCCTGTACTATGGAAGAAATTATTGGTTTAATTTTGAAAAATGTTTTTTTTCCAGGAGGTAAGCAGTGTTCAGCTGTTAGCGTTCCATAATAATATGGGGAAATGGTGTACAAGCACTTAAAAAGGTTTCTATTTCTAGTCTTTGAAATGACTCCCTGATTGTATAGAGCTGCAGCTACTGCCATTCCTATGGCACAGTATACGCCACTGTAGGAGATGTTTCCGTTTGCCCCAAGGGGATATGAAAATATCCCGTGTTTTCTACTGAGATTTCTATACAGCTCTGTACCTTGAGGGAGCATAAAGAGTGATCTCTTAAATTACCCCCAAGCCTCCCTGCTGTCAGTCCAGCAGAAAGCACTAAGCGAGCTTGGGATGCCGGGGGCTGAGGGGTGTCCAGTGGTGAAGTGTGTGCAATACAAGAATGACTTTCAAGGTCTTCCTCCTGTCTCTTGCCTCTTTTTGTCTTTCCAAGAGAATGGTTGTTAAGCAGCAAATAAAAATGGTTTTGGATATATTTAATTTTTCCAACAATCTACTGTTTATGTGGTGTGGAGTTTTTTCTGTTTGGTTTTCAGAACTTGAAGCATGTGAACTTTGCTGGGGCCCAGGTGAAGAGGTAGATTCAGTTACACCTGCACATGCTTGAAGCACAGCATACACACAGTCTCACTGATTTGAGCTGGATTTTAGCTTTTTTTAAAGACCTGATTCCTAACATTTTCAACGTCTGATTCTTTATCGTGTCTGGCTAGTTGTGCTGGCTTTTAGACAATCATTCTGTTATGTCCTACTGGTTAACTGCCAATATCTGGGAGTTGTGTATAATCTTCGGTGGTGGTTCTCTGGAAAGCATGTAGCATTGTCCAAGGGTTTTATCTCATGATTTCTCTTGGGGTTTTGCCTCATCAAAGTGGGGACAAAACCATCAAAACATTTGATATGTTGGGTCTTTTCCCCACTTTATCTGTATGGATTTACAGAATGATAATACATCTTATAATTAATTTATTTGAATTTTTAACCTGTGTCTGGGTGGTGCCTGAATGACTATAGATCAAATGACTGCAGTCGTGTTACTGAAACTACTTGTAAGCAATCTCAAGCAAAATGCATTGCGTTGCTAGTTAACATAAGCTATTACATTGGCTATGAAAAAGAGGGCAAACCAGTGAAGAGGTGATGTACGCTTGAGGCCCTTCCACCCCAAGGAAGTGGAAGAAGTGTGAAATGGATAGGAAAGCTTCCAGTTCATTAGATTAGTGACTGCAACAGCCATCTGCTCTAATGGTGTTCAGAATGCTTTAGACTAAATGCATTTTCTTGAAAATTCTCACTAGCTGTTTGGGTTCAAAAGGGAGCTTTTGAAGTCCAGGATGCTCTGGTCTTGATGAAAGGCAGGGAAAAATCTCTCAGCTGTGATTCTATTGATCTCCATTTATTGTATGGAAGCAGAACTTGATTACGTCTGTGCATAGTTGTTGTCTAAAGGGTTTTGGTATCTGATCATTCCTCTACTTGTTATACTTGTCCCGTGGTTGAGACCATCTCAACCACATGTTCATCATCATGTGTCTTATACCTTGGGTCTTAATTACTGCAGCCTAAGGAAAAAGTAGAATGGCTGCAAGATTTACAGGCGATGTGACTGATATCCATCACAGACTTTTTTTTTTTTAATTGGATAGTTAATAATCTCTGGCAGCATATAGGTAGTGTCACTGTTTTCCTGGTTGGCTAAAGCTAGTGTTTTGTTTTGTTTTTAAAGGGCTTTTTCACAGCAGGAATGAGGGGGGAAAAACACATTTGGACAATTTGGTTATAAAATTCTATGGGGAAAAAAAGATGGCATAGAAACATGTTAAAACTAACTGCAAGAATTGCATACTTGTAAACAGGTATCATAAGTGACATGCATTCTTTCACTGCTTGTGGAATGGTAAGCAGAGAGAGTGAATGGATGACAAAGCTGTTCTGTGATAGCTTTCAAGGTTGCAAGACTTGGGTTTATTTTATTTTGGTTTTACTTCTTGGCATTAACTTCAGCTTGATGGCAAAAGCAAGTGCTTGGGAACATATTTGCTGTTACCCTTTAAGGAGTTAAACTACAGTGTCTCCACTTCTCAGGATGGAGAAATATACTTATGTGTGTGTATATACATATTTATATTTAAAAATATTTCCTCTGTGTATATATACATATGGAGCTGCAAGGTGTGAAGGTAGCATTTTATTCCCTTGCCCATTTTTTCTTACCTCCTGTTTGTAAAGTCTTAAAAGAGATTTTATGTACATAATTCATGCTTTTTGTTGCCATAAAGGGAATCTTATTAGATGAATCTGGAATCACCTTTCTCTTACACAGGAGATATTGATGTTGACTACTCTCATATAACCTATTTCTTGGAAATCACTGCTGTGTCATATGTACAGTGTGCAGTCTGTGAGATGTATCCAAATACTAATTTGTGTTGTGCACAAAATTAGTGTTTATAATAAATTCACTTGTATTGAAAAATAACATTATTGTGGCAGCTTTCCATTTTGAGGAAATGAAGGAGAGAAAAGATGAATATAATACAGAATGATATAATGCTATCAGTCCATCTTCCCAAATGTCCTTATGGTTTGAGTGATATGCATGAATTGATGCATTATTTTTTTCTTTGTCGCCTCAGCTTATCTTCATTCTTATTATTGCCACCTGCCTACTCTAAGTGAGCGTTTGATGTGGATGTTAGGATGGCTTCTAAACACAGTGAAGTGAAACTAATCTCAGTTGGTTTACAACTAGAAAGGACTGTATATTTAAATGTATGGGAGTCTTTATTTCATGAAATACTTCTGATGTATGAGAAGTATATGTAAAGTTTTAAGTTACCGTGAAACACCTCTGCAGTGCAAGTTACCATGTAGATATACTGCAAACTATTTGGGGCATAACTATTAAAGATGTGGTTTTGATCATAGGTTCGTGGTCACTTCAGCAGAGAATGCTAAACTGAAAACTCAAAGAACTTGGGAAATACTACAATTCAGGTCTTCGGGGAAAAGAGCAAAGACCTATTTGAAAATGTTTCTAAATTGTTTCTGCTGAAAATTAAAATTACTTCTGTAAAAACTGAACCTATTATTCAGATTAAATTGCTGTCTGGATTTGATCATTCCATGTAAATAGTATTTAATGGAAGCAGTACTGAGTAGAAGGTGAGTATGAAATTAGAAAATGTTTCTTGTTTTCTTTTACTTCAGCTGATTAAAAAACTGAAAAGCAAAACATTGCAACAGTGTCAACACTTGTGATAAACAGAATTTGCTTTTGCTAATCAAATTACTGGCAAATAGCAGTAATTTCTTAAGATTTCACAGCATAGTCTGTTGTTTGTCTATATCCTGATATTTCATGTCCATGTTAATTGAATTCTGATGGACATGTTGGTAATGACCACTGTAGCACAGCATATTCAACTACTCTCCCCCTGTTCCCCTTCTTGTTTTCTGAAAAAAAAAAAAAAAATATCATAGTTTTTCATGCTTTTTTTACCCCCTGTACTTGGATGCTTGTTATTTGCTTTTAAAAGTATTTTATGACTACAAAACACGAGAATATCCTTAAGTATAAAAGAATCTTTAGCCTTTCTTGAGAGCAAAGAAAGTGCAAGCCATCTGAATTCTGTATTAACATGTTTTAGCTACCGTTTCTGTATTTCCTTGCTTCAGTGAGAATTAGCATAGGAACCACTGAAGTCTGGAATCTCTAAAACTTGGTATAAAGCTTTTGCCACTGGTCAACAAAGTGCTCCTAGAGAAAGCCCTAAGTGAGGTGAGGGTGGTTTGACGTCACGGTTTCCAAGCTAGTTGAGACTGTCATGCTTACTTCATCAAACTGCTCAATTCTATGGTCTCTGTTGCAATTTACGGGCTTTAAGCAGGGTTGATGTGTTCTGCTTTAAACTGTGACCCATAGACAGCTGAAATATCAATAATGGAACTTAAATTGGATAAAAGGAAGAATTCCTAATTAAGCCTGTGTTGTTTGTAAGACTAATAAAGTCAGTGCACTGACAAAGTTTTGTGAGAAGGAGCAATATCTGCACGGTGTTTTGAACATTAATGTTTTGGCTTCTAAATGTACTAAGCTGCTATTACAACTTTAACTGGATTTTTCCAGGCTTTTTTAAGCCTTCTAGTTGACTGTTAGGATGTACAGCATCTAAAGTCTTCAAATGTGCCTTTAAGAGCTGTGCAGTGACAATTATATTAACATGTCATATGTTTAGGTCTTGTGAAATAAAATAACTTTAATTATTTCCATGTGAAAGTAATCACTGGTTAAATGATAACCTTGATATTTCAGAAATGTAGTCCAAATAATTTTTTTCAACTAAAAATGTGTTGGGCTTTTAATAAATATTTTTCCAACTTTTTTTTAAAATGTCTGTTCTCAGCTCTCCATTGTACCTGTCTGTGAAAAAATATAGATAGTTAGAACCATTTATGGCAATATAAAGGATTGTTTTAAATTAAATATTTGAACAGGTGTATTTATTTTTGAAGATACAGGGCTGTTTGTATGTAAACAAACAACACTGGCTGCACCAATTACTTTAATATCACAGGAAGAACTTTGCACCTGCTTTACTGTATGGTCTCAGCCATTTATGGATCCACCTTCCTTAAATCAGTCTGAATGGCAGCACTACTACTCCTCTGTTGCTTCTTTGGCAGCTTTTAAAGACCTTTAAAAAAGAGGGAGAGGGACAGGGCTGAAAAAGATATTGCTATCTGATGAGAGCAAACATGCATTTCAGAAACTTGTCTTTCATTTGCTTTATCTAGGTTGTACATCTGTTTTGCAGATGAAAGATCATAAGCAGAAAGGGAAAGTAAGTAGTTAAGTGTTATAGCTTATGTGGAAATGAGACAGTTTTTAAATTTTATTGTGTTTGCTTGTCTGTAAAACTTTGTCGCAAAAGTGAATGTACTGTACAGGGAAGCTTTTTTTCTGTGGGTAGAAAAAAAAGGACAATTGTAACATCTTCAAAAAATGCTCACTTTGCTTTGAGAAGTCTTTCCATTGTACATCAGAGATAATATGTTATCGATTTATTACTCTAAACTTACTACTCTTAAACTGGGAGAATCTTTCATAGAATAATGAAGTATTCAAAATTGCTTATGAGATTCAGACATGCAATTTCTATTAATTTAAATGGGAGCTGTGTGGGCTCTTTAATAACTTAAGTAGCTTTGAAAAAACTCATCCTTAATGTATTATTTCTCTGCAGTAGTCAATGTTTATAGTCGGCTTTGTACAAGATTAAAAATTCCTTTTCATTGTACTGAGAGCACACCTGAGAGCGTAGAATTGAAATTTTGTACTTAACAACAGAAGTGTTATGAAAAATTACTGTATTCTTTAAAATCAGCATGAAATATTCATCTAAAAATGTTGATAAATTTTCACATTACCTTTAAATATTTCATGCTTTTTAAAGAGTAAAAAATAATTAAAAGGTTGCAAGGACTAAACTGTTATCCTTAATGGAAGAGTTGTACTAATATCTGTGAAATTTGAGTCAGATTTTTTGTTCAAATTGGTGAAAATACAGAAAGATGTGGTGACTTCTTATTAACCCCTCAATTTCTGTAACCTGGGCTTAGGACACTAGTTTAAGATGTGGAAGACCCAGAGTTGCTTATCTCCTCTGGTAGAATGGAAACTCCTTTTGTTTCTGTGATTGTGGTCTCTCATGTGTTAACCGATGTTCATATCGGGACTCTCCTTTTGAGTAAAGACCTGTGTTTGGGCAGAATGCAGGGATGCTATCACAGTTCTGTCCTTCGGTGGAGGAGGGATGGGTTATGACCCTACCCAAACCCAAATGCTGGAGGTCTTACAGTTGCTGGAAAACAGCTTTGTCATCCTTTTCCAGTCAGGGCTGGTTTGGGGGGGTGAGCTGGGGAGAGAATAGTCTGCTTTTATTTATGAACCTATGTTCCTTTGGATATATGGGCCGTATATGGGAGTCACTGTGAGAAGGGGAATAAGGAACCTCCTGAATATGTGGAAAGCTTGGGGGCAGGTTTTCTGTTATTATACTTGCTTGCCAGTGGAAAGCTACAGATAAGACTGCAAGTGACCTTGTTTATTTTTGTGACCTGGTTTATATTTAGGTAGTATCTTACTTTATGATTTGCTCTTGGACAGCATAAGACTTGTGATCACATTTGAATTTTGGTTGTGTTTCAATACAACTTGTGCGTAAGCCATTCACATGCCTTTTGTGTCCTGTTCTGTCACCTGCATCAAAGTGATGAAATATTCAGAGTGCAGGGGTTTGCTATTTTAAACTAATGTTTTGCATTGTATCGTATTAGTGCTTTAGGGCCTGCAATGACTACTAAGTATCTTTAGAGAAATATTTTGAAGTAGAAATATCCAGCATGGACTGGAAAGGTTCCTTCTGAGGGCAGAGGTGCCTGTGTATCCTCGGTGACGTTCACATGCACAATGGTACCACATGGCAGAACAGTAAGAGACTTTGGGGGAGTAGCATTGGATACCAGAACACCTGCCATGCTGGCCAAGTACTACTTCTGGGGTTTGTAAAGGCTGAAAGACAAGAGAGGAGAGGGATGTGGGGAGAGGCCTATCACTTATTAAACAAACTTGTAAGGTTAAAAAAATGCTCACGAGCTTCGTCCTCTTGTCCAATCAACAGTGAGCTGAAAATATTTATGTAGAGACAGCTTCCATCCTGGGTGCCGCTATGGCAAACTCTTGTCCTGCAGTAACCTTGTAGAACACAACTCTTCTGAAGTTAATATATATTTTTTGAGCTCAGTTTTGGCCTTCTAATATTAAAACCATTAAAGACCATATGCCTAATAAACAGATTTTGAAATTTACTCTTTTACACCAATTAAATAGAAGGGGTAAAAAAGCCCTGAACAACAGTGGCAGAGATACAGGGAGGAAAGTGTATCTGCTAAGGCTTGGTGTGTGAGATAATGAGGGATAGATCTGGATAAGGAATGTGTTGGTTTTGTGGTTTGGTTTTTTTGTGTGGGTTTTTTTGGGTTTTTTTTGTGACCTAAAAAATAAGTCTTTGAACCAGTTGTTGAAGAGCAATGCAGAAGAGACCCTGGAGACATTCCAGAGAAGCAAATAAAGGTGAAAATTAATATTCTGCACAAACAACTAGAGTAACTGTTTTACTAAGTTGCCTTTTTCTCTGTTTTGAATGGATGCAACCATTCCAAGCCTGTTGCGAAGGACTTATCAAAACTGAAGAAGGAGATGAAGATCTGCTAGTTTTAACCAGTATGAGTTTTCCAACTATTTAGTGGGAAAATTCTTGACCAGCTAATGGAAGCTGCTTCTTAATGAACACAGAACATTGTTTAAGAAAGTTACTTTAAATCGAAAAGTAAAGCCATTGTCTGATGCGTGAGATTAGTGCTTCCCTTTACTGATCATGAGGAGATTATCGAAAAGAGATGTTTGAGAGATGTAGGTGTGTGTGTTCTTTCTACGTAACTACAGGCACCCTTTTGAAAGCCAATTGCACTTACTATTTTGTGGTAGCCTGCTATTCCCTTCTATTTGCAATAAGAAATAACTTTTATTTCAAATGGGAAAAGAATATTTTTGCATGGCAAGTTGTGATATGCAGGGAAGCCTACAGAAGGTGCAAAACCCCTATACACTGGAAAAGGAATCCGACATTTTGACAACAGTATGTATCTGGTGCAACCTGATAGACTCTTGCAGCTTTTCAGAAATGAAGTCCTCATATTTTATTAGCTTGTGCCCCTGAGAAGGACATAAAAATGCATGTGGTCTTTGCATGCATTTGTAAGATTTTTCAGAAGTACGCAGTGCTGCTTTTATTGCTTGCTGGAATCAATAACGATTTTTTGGAATTGGGAGGAGAGCAATGCTCAGGACTTCGGAACTAAAACTCCTCTAAGCTGCTGTTTCCTTCCTGGGTATCAGGACTTAGTAAACAAAGAGAAATTGCATTTTGTTTAACTGAAAATTAATGTTGTGGTGAAGAAAAATATAATTAAGGAATTTAAGGAAAGAGGCGTGTCTGAGAAGACAACCAAACAGTCATTCTTGTGTTCATTGTGTTTCTCTTGACTAGATAAAGATGAAATTTGATTGCACAGGTTTCTGTGCCAATACAGATAGGAAGTTTAATTTCTGAAACACAAGTCCCAGTTGTTTTCATAGTGCTGAAAAAAATATATAAAAGGAACTGAAGAATAAATACTGGGGGAATGGGGAATGAGTTTTAGAGGAATATTCTTCCTTCTGTTTTTCTAAAAATCTATTCTGCAATTGCATTGTCAGTTATATTTTTGTCTGCAGTTAGTTTGAGACAAGATTCATTAAGATTTATTCTGCATAGGTACTCAAAAGATTTTTAAAGTGTGAAGTAAATGGTGCAGTTTTGGGTGGGGGGAATGGAAAATAAAACATCTGACACAAACAAGTTTGGAGGCGTGCATGCCTGCTTGGCAAGGAAAGCACGCGGTTCTCTTGTTGCTGCAGTTGGTGCAGCTGGTGACCTAGGTGGAATTTCTCCTGGGTTTCATTTCTTGAGGTGAAACAAAACATTGCAGCTTTATCTCATCATGGCTTTTTTGGCCCAATACTGTTCTTCCTCTCTGGCCGCCTTTGCTCCTTGATTGCCATCTTTGCTTTCAGTCTCCCTTCACATCACTGTCCTCTGAGATACCCCAGGGGCTGGCCCTGGGGTTTTGGCTACCCTTCTGAAGGGGTTTCTGAAATTCTGGTGTTAAGTCTAGAAAACCTGACCTGCTTGCAAATATTTAAATTACTGAAAGAAGGAATGTAAAATGCATCTTGTATGTTAAGGAGGGATGTGGTTGTAGTAGTTATTATCTTACTGATACTACTCCTGCTGTCATTGCATCCCATGTGTTGGTCTATAAGGTGTTTAGGAGTGATCCTACTTTTTTGGTACTGATGCCAATTCACTGATGATAGAAAACATCTGAAGGAAATTCAGCTTCAGTTTTAGTTTTTTTTCTTTGCACTAGGCTGGCTGTTATTGTCTTCTGGAAAAAAGCTCACTTTCAGAAGCATAAAAGTTCATTAATAATTTAAGAACTTTAATTTCTATCAAGTTGAAAAAGAGGCTTACAAACAAGCATTGGTTTATACTGCTGTGGAAGTGAAGTCTACTGTTCAAATACCAGTTCAGCCAACCAAGCCACGAAAACTTATCTTAGTCGAAATGGTTTGTTTTAATGTTCTGTATTTGTGATGTAAAATTTGACAGTGCTAATTTTATTGACCAGTTATTAGTTTTCTGTACTTTAAGGTATGATAATTTGCCTTAATGTTCAAATACAGCATGATATCTTAACTTAATTACAAAACGGCAATGCAAAACAGCAAAGAAATTATGTTTTAAGTCTGTTTTGCAACGTGTCTTTTTTGGGCGTGAAGTTGTTACTGCAAGTGTAAAGATCAATTAGATGTGAAACCAAATTGATTTTTCAATCTGAAGGCATTGAAATTAATTATGATAATCTTAACACAATTTTCTGAGTGCCCTAAATAAAAGTAGTGGTTTGTGTACTCTGCTAATTTTTGTAGAATGCTGCTTAATTAGAATGGTAGATCCAGAAATGGTGATGCAGGAGGGGATGCTTCTGGTGACAAGAGAATGCTTACTGAACAGTGGTGAAGGGTTTCACCTGCTTCAGCAGGCAATAAAGACAGCAGGAAATACTCCACTGACAGCGTTAGCAACAAGAGGATCAGACCCTCGGGCCTGTGCTACTGATCTCCTGACTTGCCTGCTGTGCAGCTGAAATCAGAGAGACATGTGGCACTGTACAACCAGAAGCACAGCAAGTGTTTTCCTTGGACGCAAATAAAGCATACCATGGTTATGGTGTCGCACAAGAATGCAGACATCTGATTTCCACTTTTTCTAAGTTAATTTTAAAAATATCAGATTTTAGGTGGCTTTCTGGCCACTCAGGATAAATTAAATGGCAAGGCATTTCTGAAGTGGTTCTGACGTCTTCTAAAATTAATTTTCTCTAGTTTGGAATCAAGAATAAATGTATAAAAGTTGCTGGGCCTGTTGCCTTATAACAGTGAGCACTCTTTTGGTGGGGCTGGGGTCAGAGCCGGATGGTCTGCAGGTGCAGTGAGGTTTCAAACACTTAAATGTTGTATTGAGGCGTTTACAACAGATTTTTAAATGCATGCTTTCTGTGTACTTGAAGATGTGACCCAGTATCTGTGAAAGTAAGTTAAGTCTCTTAAAATTCATCAGCTCCCATTAACTGTTGCATCTCCTGGATGAAGGACTAGATTAAGTCTAGATGGATAGTGGTGCCTGTAGGTTGTCAAGTTACAAAAATGTTGTAAAACTCATCTAACATTAGTAAATAGTGTCCTGCTTACAACTTGATTCTCAGAGGTAAGGGTTATCTTCTGAGCCGATCAAAATATTCCATACCTCCCCCTGACTTAGCAGGACTTGAGGACACGCTGCACCTTTCAAAAGGCTGTGCTTTGTTCCAGTGGCTCTCTAATTGGCGGAAAAAAGCAAATGGGAAATTCCTTTAGCACAGTTGGAGTGAATGTTGAAACACTTCATGCAGGGCTGAACTCCAATTCATTAATGTACTGTAGGCAGCTTTCAATATAGTAATGCCAAAAACTGGGCTCGTTGTGCCAAAGAACCAGCTATACCAGCACGCTCTAAACAAAATCCAGGCACCTCTTTCTCTGACCTTTGGCAGCAAGTTAATTAAACGTTGGGGAGATTTAAACTGTCATTTTAAAATAATGCAAGAGAGTATCAAGGCAACTCTGTTGGTGTCCACTCTCTTGCTAACTATAAATGTTTGGTTTCCTGTTCTGTCTCTGATGTGGATGTAACAGGCTGAATCTTCACACGGAAGATTAGATAATCTTCACATAGACTATTAATTTGGATGCCTTGTTTTTCAAGTTGTCTTACGGTCTAATTTTAAGACAAGTTGTGTTTCTAGTCCTTCCCTCCATCCCAATTTGTAGCAGGACAGAACCACAGTCTGACTTCTAAAATCATATTAGTTGTGGGGCTTCTTCCTTTTGCACCAACATCCTCTTAGCAAGGTAGAACTTTGTGATGAGACTGTATTAGTCTGATGTAAATCAGCAAAGCTCCTAAGTCGGAGCTGTGGGTTTTTTCACTCGCTATTGGGAGTTTGAAATGCTTCAAGCCTTCAACTTGATTTTTGCACGTTTATTTTTATTTATTATTTTTCTTCTGAGCCTAAGTTATGTGTGTAAATGTTCTGGAATGACTCTATCACCCAAAAGGATACAGAGAGGAAGAAATACTATCTTGGTGGCTATGCAAAACGATGAAGACTTCCTTTCTTTGAGTGGAGTGTTGGTTTGTGGGGTATTTTTTTGTTTTGTTTGGCGGTTGTTTTTTTAGGTGGTCACTGACATTGGCTAGAAGAGGTACAATGTGTTTGTTAAGTCTTCTAAGGAATTTGAAGTTCTAATGGAATACGTTGGAGGACCATTTCTGCAGTTTGGGGATGGCCATCCATTGTGATTAACTGTTTGCACCTTCATTGCAGAATGTGACCGGGTATCAGGTGATGCTTATTATTCTGGAGATATAAATATATATGAATAGAGCATAGGAAGTATCCTCCTCCATCTTAGTAACATTTGAAAGGTGGATGTGAAAGTTCTCTTTATGTTGTCAAAATTCTGACAGTGGTGGCTGTCAGCTGGTAGGAGCATCCTGCCGGTCACTTAAGAACAGTTACTTTCTGACTTAACTGTAATGAAAATTTTCTCCTGCATTCTTTTTCTTCTCCTCTTAAAATTCCCCCTGGTGCCTTCACAAAGATACACTGCTGCTCCCTGCCCAGACTCCCAGAGAGATAAATCCAACTTTTGTTCTACCAAATTCTTTTGGCCTGGCACTGACAACACTAGTGGCCTCATCTGATTAAATCTACTTCACTGCCATGCAACATGACAAATGCTTTTGGTTCAAGTTGAATGGTAAAGCTTTTGCAAACAGGAAAAACAGTTGTCAGCTGTCACTGTTGTGGTACCAAACACGCATTGTGCTAGAACAAGCAGACAAAAAAGCCTATGAGGCGTAGAGCAGATCAAAAGGAAAACCTACTTAGGGTACATCCAGTTCTATTAAGACTTGAGTGTATTTTTATCAAGACTTGTTTAACAACAGAGGGGCAAACATCTGTCAGCAATTCTTAATGTGGAAAAAATAGCGTCTTTTGCTGTCAAGAAAGCCCAGAAATTGCAAATTACATGATGCTGTATCATTTTGAAGATAGGAGTTTTTGAAATCTTAATTTGGTTTGCATACAAATATAGTTTTTTGATGTAACTTCTTACAAAAAAAATTAAGTGTTTAAAAGGAATATGCTGTTTCAAGCAGCTCTGGAGAAAGCTGTTTGGCTACAGAGTGATGGCTCTGCTTCAGAAATTAAGATATGAGAGTGAAATGTGGTTGAAAGGAATACCTGGGTGTTTGGTATAACTTTGGTTATTGAGTTTCTTGTGCAAATGCACACACACGTTTTTAAGATCGTAGACTTATGTAAGCAGATACATTTTTATGGCTAATGCAAATTATTTATTTCTGCAGTGAGTGTAACTCGTGCTTAGTCACACTTTATTACACATTTCTGAAGTTCTGCTGTGGTAGTCAGTGGTGCCATTGTCAAATCAAAGGTCTCTGGGAATATTCCTTACTGTTCCAGGACTCTGGACCAAATCTTTCCAGGTTCTCTCCATTCTTATTCCATGCCCCTCCCCCCCACCCCCCATCCCAAAGAAAAAGTCCAGACATTTTGTTTATTACAGGACATGAGACAAATTGTGATGTTTCTGAGTTATGTTTCTCACTGTGTGTGTTCTCTATTCTTTGTTTTCTTTGAATAGATAAAAGAGAAACAAATACTGGCTTTTTGTTTTTATTAAATGGCTTGCATAAGAATAGGTAACTTTGGAATTAGAGCTTGTTTTGAACTGTTGAATCTGGAAAATTATAGGCCAGTCTCAATGCTATGCCAGATCTATGCTTAATCCTAGATGATATTCAGTTGGGCATTTTATCCTTTGTGCAGCAAATCCCATGCATGGTACAGTATATGTTGACTTTTCCTTTTGGAGCTGTTCTTCTCAGAGGTTATTAATAATCGTTTTTTTTAATTGAATACAAGCAAAGTCCAAATCGATCAACTTCCAATAGAAGTTTCTGTCTTAAACCCAAGTCAAACAGAAAAAACCTTCCCTGTGTGTATTTTCCACCAGATTCTGGATTCAGAAATTTCATATCTGGAAGGCGAGGGGGAGCAGCACCATCCTTGAATTATGGCCTTCACTCTGAATTTGGCCTTCTGAATATAAGCCTGGAAATTATCTGTGTAATTGGTGTGCTAACCACTGTACAGTCAGACTGCGGGCATGTCTGCCTTGCCATTTACGGGCAGACCTGCCTGCTCACTCCATTTTCCAGGCTGGCTGGACAGCAGCCAGTTCTGACCCACAGGCATAATGTGCAAACTAATAAGTGTTGCTGAAAGCAAGGGGTAACCTAATGAATCTGGCAGGGCTTTCAGGGCTGAGCCTGTTCCTGCTGCAGATGTGTCAAAACCAGGGGAGGCAGGCAGAGTGCGGCAGGCACGCTATACCTTTAAACATGACAGCTACTAGGCAGGCTGGCTAATGGTGAACAATAGCTCCTTTTTCTAGAAGACAAAACATAAGAGGAAAACATGTAGTTCAAGCAGAGTGTTCCATTTTTGTTCTAAGAGATGGTTTCGGGTTTTTTCTGAAAGTTTTTCTGGGGGGGAGATGATACAGATGAAGGAGCTGTGTTACTGCTGCTCACTCATTCCTTCCCTTTTGCCCCTATTCTTCCTCCTCGCATCTGTCTTAAGAAGTTTTCATCCTTGTTGTGCTCTTGGAAGAGTGCAAAATGAAAGAGGTACTGCAAGTTTTAATCTGAATTTCTTACCTGTTTGGTTTTTTTTTTCTTATTGAAGGAAATAAGTTATTAGTGTCCTTTTGGGGCCTTTTTTGCCCCTTTTTTTTCTTTCTAACTTGTGTAATGAAAATAATGAATTAAACTACATTGAAAGAAAAATGACTGAGGGTGATTACAATTATTATTTTTAATCTTCGTTTCTGCCCTATGGCACTTGCACTTTATGCCTCCCCAGACTGTAAGAAAACTTTCCTTTACTAGGCTTTTCATACCGAACAAGGAAATGTCATCCTCAAGGTCATAAGTGGCTTAATCTTCAAACTGTGTTGTGTGCCTCCATCCTCATGGCTACATTTTTATAATATGCTAATAGCTTAGTAAGTAGTGAGAGGAGTGAAATACCTATGCCTGTCAGCTAAAGAGCACCGAGTCCCATGTGGTCCTTAATATAGTAAGGGAATATCTTAATGATTGGCATTCCTTCCTCCTCAGCTAGAGAGCTTTGTGACCTTCCATTCAGTTTATTTTCTGTTACAGCTGTTCAGGAATTGCTAGAGCTACCAGTTTTGGGGGAATTGTGTAACTGAATTAAAATAGTAATTTCTGCCATTGTCCCCTTTGCTTCATCGCTCCCTGCTCCCCAGTAATCTCTCATCATAGAGCAGGTGGTAACTTGCAAGTCTAGCAAGACTCAGTAAGGCAGGTTTTTTTCCCAAGCTACACTTTTATTCTGCTTCCTTTTTAAAAAATTAGATCAGCATCTTAATTTTAATTAAATAAAAGGCTGCTAGTTAAAGCCTCTTGAGCACAGAGCACAAAAAATAGGAAGGAAGCCAAACAGAAATGGCTGCTGAGATAATTTCATCTTGCAAGTAGGAGTCTCAACTGTGTGTCCTTCAGCTTCACTTCCTAAACTGTATATTGAAGTCCGAAGCTACTTGGCACCCAGTGAATGTCACAGCAAGCCATGCTGTCACCGTGGAGCTCAGGAGTCCCTTGCGATGCTGTGAGCATGGTCTTTAGAGAGCACCTGTCCTGAGAGACCAGTAAGAAAATCTTGGGTCACATAGCAAGAAAGCTAGTGAAGTGTTTCAGAAAATGTGTCAAAATAAATCAATGCTATAAACTAATTTATCAATAATTTTGAAATGAATTAACAGTCATTCCTGCTAAGAGTTTTTTTCAAATGTTCTCACCATTAATCTCTGTGCTCTCAGTGGAAGCAGTGGTGTATATTTGTGGTGGACGGTTATCTAATTACTGGCTATTAATGAGTATCTGTAGTCTCTGACCTACTGTGACCCTACGGAGAGACATGAGGAATGTCAGATTGATTGATTGTTCCCCCTCTCTCTCCTTTCTCCCTTCTTTAATATTTCGGGCCAAATTTTGCACTACGTACGATAGGCAAGGGAAAAACCCTGTTGCACTTGCTGTTGCTGAAGGTACAGACTTTGAGAGGATCCTGTCTGTGTGGGACTTGTTTTCTGCTGTGACCGCTCAGGTGCTAAACTGGCCTTGTGCCAGCTGCTGCTCCTCTGTCAGGGCTGAAAGTCAGCACACTGGGTCAGGACTTGAGCAGGAGAGGGAGGCAGAGGCAGTTTTTGCTACTGCTCATTGATACTGCCCTGTCTTCTGTGACGGGGTGGCTTTGCGGAAATCCTCATTTGGCTTCATGTTCCAATCGTTATTAACTTTGATGCAGTGATGAATGAGACCTCTCTCTCTCTGAAATGTCACTGTCAGAGAGAAAATGGCAGGTTTCGGGATTTAATATTTCAAAGGAAAAAGATCTAGTGGTCTGAGGAATAGCTGTCAGTTTTATGTAGTCATCTTTCAAAACTGAGTATTACGTAATGTGGAGACCTAAAAAGTATGGAAAACATTGAGATATTTACAATGTTGAGTCTGTAGTCCAAATTGAAATACATCCTAGCCACTTCTAGACACCTTGTCTCTGTATTTGGATCGTCATGTTGACATGAACGCAGCAGAGCTTTCTGCCTTTCCTCTTTAACGCTTCCACTCTTGATTATTTTTTTTTCCTTTCCCTGCAGTAACTCAGTTATGCCTGTAATTTAAGGACATCTTGCATTAAGGGTAGGCGTATGTCCCTGTAGGTATGCCTCTTCTAGTATCAGTCGGGACTTAGATGGGTTTAATCCAGTTACATGAATAGAACCCGAGTGCTCTGGGTTTTTCTTGCAGGGCATTTTTGGCATGTGGCTTTCTGGAGCATCCTCACAGCTCTTGTTCAAGTTTTTATTACAGTGATGAATGCAGTGGCTGTCTTTGCCAAAAATAAGGCTTTTGGTGTAGTGTGAAAGTGAAGTGTTAATGTGAAACTAACTTTATTATTTTGTTTTAACTTCTACTGGCTCCATTTTTTCCTCTGGCATGGAATATAATGGGTATCAATTTCAGAGTTCTCCAGAGCTTCTTCCCTCCCCACTTCTTCAAAACACCACCCTTTGTTTACTAATAAACTGTTGATTTCTCTCTCTAATCAGATCTTAATATGAATTTACAATATTCATTGCCCTTCAAACAGAAGCTTACAAGTGTTTGCCTTCTGCTTTCCTTGTATGCAGAGACATGCAAAGCAATTTTTAATTGATTTTTTATTTTTTTGGCCAGCATTCTTCTGATGATGTTTTACCATGGTTTCTGTGGAGCATGCTTCTTAGTGAGTATGTTTTATAATACTGTGTGTTCAGTCTCTGTTCATTTGTTACGAAGAGGCACTGTTCAACATAATTTCCTTGTACTTTGCTCTCACTGTCCTGGATTCCAGTCTTCTGGAGCTGTGTCTGTGTGGGGCAGGATGATATGTTGGTCTTCAAATAGAACTTCTGGTGCAATGCTTGCAGAAATAGGATCAACTCTAGTAAGTCTTTTCTATTGCATTAGAAAAAAACCTCAAACCTGAACAAACAAACCAAAAACCCTTAAAGATTGTGATTGTAGGGGTGACATGAAGGTGTCTTGCCCAATGATCTCCTTGAGGTCTCTGAAATAATTTGTCTTGGCACAGGAAAAATAAGAAGTACTTCAGAACATTTTGTCAACTTCCAAAAGGGAGCTCTGGAGGTGAGGTGTTTCAGAGCTACCTGGTAGCAAGCATGTGATCGTTAGCTAGCCTGAAGAAATAATGGGTACCATCCCGTCACTAACGAAAGGTTAAGCTGAAGTGGAACCACATCATACAACTGTACTGCTAGTAACATTACCTCTACTTGCATCAAAACAAAAGTAGCATTAAACCAGATGTCTCAGAATGGTTGACATCAGTATAGCATTTAGTAAATGGTTTCTATGTTTTCCCATGAAATCTCTTTTGCTCAATCTATAGATTTCATTAAGCAAAACTGGAATTAAGTACCATTCTATGTGAGGAGCACAAATTTGAAATGAGTTTTTCATATATCAGTTGCAAAAAGATGGTATGGCAGGAGAATTCAGTAGAGTTTTTCTGGAAAGATTATGAGCTCTTCTCTCTTGCTTGTTCTTTTTTGTGTTGGAGGAGCAGAAATATTCTGTCTCCCTTTCCCTAAAGGATTAAATAGATTACTTTGCAGCTAATGCCTAGATTTACTTCGGTAGGTACCATGGATCCATATATTAGACTCTTGCACGTTAGTGCTTTCAAGAAGAACGCTGTAATCACAGTAAATGAAACCAAATATAAAATACTGTGTTATAGCTTTATATAGATAGTGTGTGTATATATATATAAAAGTATATTGGGTTGCTACCCCACTTTCAAGATTTAACTGGAATTTGCAAGATGTCTGAGTTTCTGTTAATAGAAAACTTAGTCGTTCTCTACAGTAGACAGCTATAAGTACACGGTGGATTTAAACTATTTAAACACTTTAAAAATATCCTTGGTGCTGCTTAGGGTTAGGAGGAAGAGAGAATAAATTACTATTTTGATGCTGTTGTTCTTGTAAATAATACAGATGTCTTCAAAGGGTTTGCAGAATTGGGCTGTAGTGTTAAAGCTCCAGTTACACGCAAGCGATCTTTTTTTTTTTTTTTTTTAGGATTATTTTAAACTGAAAATATCGAGAAGAGCTTTGGGCTTTGAAGGCCTGTGCCAAAGTGAAGGAGTTCATGCTACTGGTGCTTTGAATATCAGGCATACTGTACAATTGATGTCCCTGACAGTATTGTATCTGTGAGCCGAGTTCTCGCTGCCTTCCAAGGAACCTGCACAAAGGCAGTGTTTGTTCTCCTTCTCTGTGACCCTGGTGACTCAGTGCCCTGCCAGGGCACTGAAACAGTTTGCTACAGGAACAAAAAAGAAGCTGGCTGTAGAGCTCTTGAAGAGGAAGATGCAGAGGCATTTAGTTTGAAAGTGCTTTAGCAGAAATACAAGCAAATTCATTTTAATGCATCACTTTTAACATTTTAGGCAGTGTATAAAGGTCTCGAGGATACAAATTAAGATTTGTATTCAATGGTTACTACGCTCTAGGGTGTAATATTTCACTTCCTGTGTTAAAATCCACCCCTAGTTACCATTTCTAACCACTATGAGTGGGTAAAGAACTGAGCAATACTAAGTTAAATCTCAGTGGCCATGTTTTTGGTTGGAAAATAGGAAGCTAAGGTTCTGACAGCACCGCTACTCCTATGCATCTGGTACCTATAGGAAAAGTCCCCCATGCAAGAAGTTCACCAAGGACTATCTATTCAGTATCAGGATGCTATATGTAAATTAAGATTACTCTGTCTTCTCGTAGGCTGTTGTTCTGGCTTGCAACTTGCTCTGTGTTAATGGTTCTTTAAAGTGAGTCAAATGCGCCTCACTGGAGTTAAAAGTAAGATGAACTGAGCAAGTACATGATTCTTGTAGTAGCTTTCAAGTTTTGCTTGATGTGATCTTAGTGGTTTGACAGGATTCATACAACTTCCTGATGCATAATTGTTGGTGTTACTGTCATCGCGATAGTCCTGCAGTTTCTTTCTTGCTTCTTGCCTTTCCTGTTGACCCCTGCAGCTATCTAAAAATCTGAAATCAAAGCAGTAGTACAGATTTTGACTCTATGAACTGACAGTGCTGTGATGGAGCTTGGTCTAAATGTGTTAAAAGCACATCCCCATTCCAAGCTTGAGTTCATATGAAGCTACGCCATCCTTCAGAAGTCAGTATACCAGGATTGTTCCTGTTGGTTGGGGGCAAACGCCTCTTTCTCCACAGAATAATTGTTTTTACCTTAATTTTGTTTTCTCCCAAAGCTTGCATGTCTCAAAATGTCTCAAAAGCTGAAAACTCCAAAGAGATACAGGAAGATGTGAGGCTTCAATTTCTTGTTTGATATGCACTTTTTGGTGCCTTTCCTGCACAGAAAGGACAAGAGTGAAACCAACCCAGCTGGAGGGCACAGGGCAGTGATGTCTGAGCGTAGTGAATGCATGTGACGTGAATTCCTGGGCCCTCTGCACTGTCCTCCACAGCCTCTCCCACACCCTGCCCATCCTGCCTATTCCTGCTGGCCTTCTCTCTCCCTGGCACCTGCTTTCTCTTCTCTTCATAGGAAGCCTGTGCTGATAATTAGTTCTCTGTGCAGCTTTGGAGAGAAATATGTGTAAAGGAATCCCACGTAGTAGTGCGCTAGTATGTTATCTCATGTAGTGATTGCTTGCACATCCTTAACTCCTGTTCCTCAGAACATTTCATTCTTGGGTTTTCTTGACCTTTTTTCTTATGCCTCTCGTCCCCATAAAGCTTCTTCTGTGCCGTCTTCACTCTCTTGCTTGGATACCTCTGTCCTAAGTTTCCTTTTCCAGGCTTGCTTTTTGCCTAGGCCATGACACTGACATCTTTTAAAGCAGGAAAACACTACTAGGCTGGGTGTCTGCTTCTCCCCGTCATCTGTCCTCTCTGTCCTGGTGGCCAATATGTAGAAAGTTAGGGTTTTAACCTCAAAGACCCTGCTTATAGAAACATACCTAGAGAGATGCAGATATGCCAGGGGATATCAGTAGCTGGAGACTGTTTCTGAAATGATGTAGGAATCTTCACACGGCCTTGTTTTTCACATGGAAAATCTCCTGTGAATCTGAAATAAACCCCAAGCCCCTACCAAACCCCAAAACCCAACCCTGTAGGGAACACAGTTCTGCTTCATCCCCTCTCTTTCAAGCACCTAGGCAGTCACAGAGCTTTTTTTTCCAAGGTAAAACAATTTTTACCTCCTTTATATAGGAGAAGCACAATTATTCAGACAGATGATAGTGGGAAATACCTTCTGTTTACTTTCCTTCCACACAGGAATGCTGAGGGTGAGTGCTATTGTTGTGCTAAGTGTGGTATGTTTAGTACCGGAGGAATATGAAATCTGATTAATAGAGCTTTTCTCATGCGCTTCCTCAGTGAGCTGCAGGTATCAGGATAAGCAAGTAAAGGTATCGAGGAACAAAAGTAAGGGAAGG
The DNA here is from genome assembly GCF_015220075.1 of Falco rusticolus. Classification (NCBI taxonomy): domain Eukaryota; kingdom Metazoa; phylum Chordata; class Aves; order Falconiformes; family Falconidae; genus Falco; species Falco rusticolus. The sequence continues at coordinate 104,142,185 of NC_051187.1, forward strand.
CAGATAAATTGTTGCAGAAACTAACACTGAATTTCTTAAAAGATGAGTTAAAAATAAGATTTTTAAACACAACATATGTTACAGTGAAGGATAAAAGTGACTAGGTTGGAAGAATGTGTTTTTTAATCACATTCTAATTTAAAAAGCAAAACAAACCACAGTGTGTGCTTCTTGCATAAGGTACTCTGATTTCCATACCAGGTTCTTGCATCTGCTTAAAGAGCATGACTATTTGGTGGACGTGGGATGAGCCAAAACAGACAACATGGGGGTCACTGTATAACAGTAGTGCTTTACCAGTCACTGCTAACTCTTGGTACGAATACTTTGAAGGTAAGGCAGCTTTTAGTTTGTCTGATCTTGGTGGACACAGATCCTGAGTGAAGGAGATTTGTCAGGGTTTCACAAAGCAGATGGCAGTACACAGACTTGGACTAAACTATTTTCATTTAAAGTCCTCTGCAGTAGTAGGAGAAATAGGACTTCAGCCTCGTAGCTATATTTATGTCTGTAATTGCTGGTTAATACAATTCTGGTCAGAGTGTTTGAAGGATCGTTTCTAATTGTTAGACAGACAAAAGACAGCATCATCCAGTAGCACAAATGCTATTTCACCAGAAGCTCAATGCTTAAGCTGTATACTGGTTTTCTCCCTGTTTCATAGTAACTATTGCATCTTTATCCTCCGTTAAAATTGGAGGAAGGTGAGGCTTGGAGCCTCATGGATGAAAGTGGTATTATGACACCTGCTGCTAATGTGGTCATTGTTTCTCTCTCTACAGTGGATATCATATTTCTCTTCAAAAAATAATATTAGAGAAGAAAACCATGCTTATTGTGTATGGTAATGTTTCTGGCAGTCTGTGCTGTTGTTTGTAATATGCTGGTATTGAGAAAGAGGAAAGGAGGGAGTGTGAAAAAGACAATCAGCTCTTCGTACAAATGGTGCAGCCAGCCTTGAAGATTAGTCATTTTAACATTTTATCGGTACTGCTAGATTCACTTCAAATGCCTAAGGAAACAGTAATGTAGTTTTTAATGGCTCATCAATTACTCTGATTTCTTCAATGCTTTATGACACACTTTATGCGTCCTCTTTCCCCAACCCAATAAATATTTAACTATACAAAGTGGAGCAGCTTTACAGAAGAAGCTGAGATGCCTGTCCAGTGTAACTCAGAGCTTGGGGATCAGGAAGGATTCTTGCATGGTGTGTTGGCATCATAAGCTCAAATGCTTGTTTTACCTGATTCAGAGCAGGATCTTAAACATAATCCACCCCCAACCTTGAGCCTACAGCATAATCTAAGTATGAAATCTATATTTGGCTAGTTTAGATACAGAATGCTACCCGTGACCAAATAAATCTCTTTTTTTCTGTTTGTTTTTTTTTTTTTTCTTGTTGGAAGGTGTAGGAGGGAGTGGTGGAAGGAATGAGGGAACTCTTCAAGACTTTTAAAGTGTTCTTGAAACAAATCTGTGGGGATCTGCTGCACACTTTGGCACTAGCAGAGTTACTGAGAGATAGTTCTTCTGTGGGATAATGCCCACAACAAATTTTTAGAACTTTGTTGGTCGAGTATGTGCTTAACTGCTTTCTTGAACAGGAGGAGGTTCAAACCATGTCTATATCCCATTTAATCATGTGCTTAAGTGCACAGAACTGGCATACTTTAACAAGTTAAGCTCTTTGGCTATTGTTGTCAACTACAAGCAGTGACAATTGCAAACCCTGGTAATAGCAGAGATAGAAGAACCTAGGAGCAGTGAGCAACACCTGTTCTCAAGCAAGTGTGCCTTCAGCTTGACCTTGGCTTGGTGTTCCTTGAAGGAAGCAGCTGAGATGCCAAATGAAGTCTAACAGCTCACTTATTATATCTGCACTAAACTGATTCCTGAATCAGTACAGTCTCAGATGACTTGGGTTGTGAAGGTGCAAAATGAAGGATGTTACATGAAAGAAAAGGTATGGGATTCATTATTTGCGTATGACTCGCCTCGTTTGGAGTCTGTCTGATGGTGGTTTCCTGCATAACTACTTTTCGCTGATAAAAGAGAAATGTACACCTCATCTGAGTGGAATGCTTGTGATCTGCAGCTAGAATGCACAAAAGACAGCTGAAGTATGTGCATTCTTGATGATTACTCTTAATGCACAACAAGGGATGCTTGTCTTGATTTCATCTCTTCTGGTATAAGCTCCAGGCAATTGAATCAGCGTAATGCTTGCCAAATAGCAAAGGACAAAAATATTTTTTCCCACAGAAATAAGCTTTAGCTGTATTACTTGAAGTTCAATGTGTACTTTTTGTATGGGGCTTCCCATCTTTTTAAATTGCAAAGACAACGCTGCAAAAAAAGTCACTGAGGTCTTTATTATCACTTAAAATTGCCTGTGGAATGGATGTATGGGTATTAATTACAAACAACTGCAGGAAAACTAGCAGTGAGAGTGCCTGTGGTAAACAGGATTCACTTGTTTTCTTGCTAATCTTGAGAAGTATGCTTCCTCTTAAAAGGGGAAGGGGTAAAAAAAAAAGATCAAACCTAAAAATTGTCATGCTTAAGCAGATAGTTCTAGTCAGATGGCAATAATAGCATTGAGTTGTCATTTTAAGAATAAAAATATGTAATAGTACATTTTAAATCCAGCTAAGTATATCTTGTAGTTAAAGCACAATAGTGTTATACATTCTGAAATGGGCTTGTACCCTGGCAAAGTATGAATTGTAGCTGGCAGTTAATTTCTCTTAAAAAAGGTTAAACATGTACATGCATTTGGACTAGAGAACCAAAATTTTCTGCTTTAGAAGAGGATTATGATATGTATTCTGCCAGGGGAAAAAAAGTGTTCATTCAGAGGCATCAGAGAGTAGGCTGACAGGAGGTGGGAGTAGCAGAACTTGTGCAGTAGATGTCTGAATTTGGCAGTGATCTAAAATTCAGTCTAAAATAAAGTTAGTTGAGTACAGACAGAATTAATGTTGAGCCTGTACACTCTGTTCAGTGTGAGCACATAATGTGAAAAAGTAAAATTTCCATCTGAAATTTTTCAGAAAGCTTGGGCAAGCATAATGCTGCAAAGTATGGTGTTATGATTCAAAGAAATTCAGATGAGTTTTTGATTGAATATGAAAGCTATTTAGTTGTTATGGGTTTCACCTATGTTTCTTATAATTTTCAAATTGTGGTATCAGTTAAGAAAAGATCTGAAAAGCCAACATATGGCAAAAGTGGTGGTATGGATGCCATATAAAATATTTTTCTTTTCAGAATCAGTGCTTGTAAGGATGTATTTTGAGTAGTTTAAGGCTCATCTAAGAAAATCCTACTTTTTGTAGTGTTGTAAACTTTAAAAATTATTTTCGGTTTCAGTATATAAAAGAAGTAGCAATAAATGCAATGCAATCACAGAAGAGTGATAGATGATGTGTGGATGGGAGAAATGAGTTGCAATTCATTTGAGATTTGCAGATGTTGTGACACTTGGCCCCTGCTATGGGGTATGGAGAAGAACAGGTGCCACCACCTAGATTTGAGCAAAGATACTTCTGCCTGCACAATTGTGATGGGCACCTGAGGCCAGTTCCAGGCTGTGCTGATGTGTTTCCCATCTGGGTCCTCAGCCTCTGGGCAAGTGCTTCTGGGTGAGAAGGGGAGGACGGGAGCTCTAGGAGGTTCTGAACTCATGGCTACCTGGTCTAGAAAGAAGGGTTTTGTTGAAGACAGATGCAGTGTATAACAACATAGAAAACCATATTTCTGTGGAAGAGGACTGTGATCTTGTCACGCATACACTGCTCTCGCTGCTCTCACTGCTCCTGACCAGATGGTGTAGATTTGTTACCGGTTTTGGGAGCTTACATGTACTGTTGCTCCAATGTCCTCAAGATAAAACTTGAATTTAGAACTCTTTGCTGGGATTTCACCTAACAATTGGTAAAACCCTTACAGCTCTTCCTCCCAGGAATATATGCTTATATGACTGTTTCAGGTTTTGATTTTCAGATGTGATTTTAGTCCTTTTCCCTTAAGCAAAAAGCCTGAAAGACATGAGCCTCATAAAGCAAGGCAGCAAACAAAATTTTAAAACAAAGAAATTCAAGCCTCTTTATACTAACACCAGCTTTATGAGTTTGTGAACCAACTCACCATTTTGACTTGTTGGAGGCAGGAGCCTGGTGGGATTCCTGCTTAGCAAATTATGTGTGCTGGACAATCTGTCTTTGTCATTGTTGTTATATATTGCTTGCTAGTGTTGCCAAGTACATTTTGAAAGCTCTCTGTTCTGTTACAGAAATTGTGCTTTAACTTGCAGTCATCTCTAAAAGTGCTTTAGGATGGTAATTAATGCTCTAAGTAACCAAAACTGTTTCTATACAGTGCAGGGAATTACAGGACTGCAAAATGGATCATTTGTTGTATCATTTGGACAGATATGAAGTACAGATCTAATCCCTTGTGATATCCTCAATTTAATCCCTTAAGGATTACAAATTTTGGCTGTTTCTGGGTGTTTAGTTGGTTATTGTTAAGAATTTGAAGTTTGGATGTGAAAAGCCATGAATGCAACCGTTCCTTTCTAAAAAGCACAGTAAAAGCAAGAAAAGAGCATCAGCTCATGAAATGGTTTTGATGGCTTGAGAGGAAAGCCGGGGGGGGGGGGGGGGGGGGCGCGGGAGGAGAGTAAACAAGATGAAATTATGGAGTAGTGAATTAATAAAGACGCAAGCATTGTTGACAGCAAGCTTTTATCTACTTTCTCGTTAGTAACTAGTTCCTCAGAAAGGCAGTGGTACCTGCTGTTACAGGGCATTGTTTAATCTCTAAAGCCATGAGAGACTAATGACAGAACTGAGAAGGAACTGAGTGTTTAAAATATGGATGGATCCTGTGGAGATTGGCAGGAAAGCTGTACCTGAGTTCATAGAACTATTCTCACTAAAGTCTTATGGCTTGCTGTCCTCTGTTCTGTCTGCTCAAATACCTTTTCTTGCTAGTAGCTGTTAGGAAGTTGCACAAATTTCTGTACTGAAGACCACGCTGGGGTACTTGTGTTGAATGTTTTATATTTCCATTACTGCAACTGCAATTATGACTTTTCCCAGAGTAAATACAGAAAATGTGGAAATCTAATTATTGAGGGCATCAAGTAGCTTTTATTTGAAAATCATTTACTGGGGAGGAAAAAAGCAATAATAAGAAAAAAATCCTTAAATTCAATTACTGAATGCTTAGCTGAAGCAAAGTGGAAACATGTCATCTAAACAAATAATATAACCAAAACACATTACCTTACTAGCCTTACCTAATTTATAAGTACTGAAAACTTACTGGAGTGGAGACCAAGGTATGTATTCATGATAGATTTGAGAACATGGGAAATTAATGTATTTTTCCTTTTCTTTTTAGGTAAGTAACTGAAGGGGACATGAAGAATTGACATTTAAATGGCCAGCATGTTGCAAAAGGTATTTCACTTTAGATTGAAGAGGAATGCACGAGTAATTCATTTGAGTAAATATTTAATGAATATTTTCCTCTAAAAAAATTGATTAAAGCTTTTGTTCACGGAATGATTGAAAGAAGTAAAAATCAGCAAGATTGTTGGTGTTCATGCTATCCTTGACATCAGCATCTAATGGGAAACTGGATACCATTCTCTTTGCTTTTTATCAATGTAACCCATGCCAGCTGACCAAATACCAACCTGTGTGAGTCTTTCTACCTCTCTGGTTCGCAGTGGTGCTATTGAGCATGCAGGTAAAGTGTTTGTGGTGCTTTGCTTGCAGGTCACAGGTTATTTCAAGTTAACACACGCTGCACCATGCAGTAGTGGAAAGCAGCTGTGGGCAGGGGCTGTTGAGCTCTGCTTGCTGTCCCTATACGGAGGTGTAATCCTCCTTCACTATCGAACAACATCTGGACTGGCAGGAGGTCCTCACAGTGTCATTGTAGGGAAAAGAACCTGTTTTTAGCTAATTGGCTAAAACTATTTTATTTACTATAAAAGTATAAGAAATATTAACATGATAAATAGAATATGTAAGTATCATGCTTGGAATCTTTATCTGCCTCAGAATTTTCCTGAGTCAGATGAGATATTGCTAATTTTGCTGTCGGTCACTAGAAAGTTCGTTTTAGATGCTGATCATAAACTTGATAGATGGTGTCACATCTGATTTTTAAGAGATGATGTCGTCATGTAACTTTGAGAAAGCTAAACCAGTATCCGATCTCTAAACAGCCACTTCCTTGCCAGCCAGATGGTTATGTAGGTATGCAAGGGCTTATCGTGCACTGGGAACCAGTATCTGTAAATATGCTGCTAACAAAACTCTTGAGCTTCTGCTGGTGACACCCACACATAAGCTTCAAAGCACACCCTGCTGTATTTTCTTTACAATAGTTGTCCTACCAATTTTTTTTTTTCTTTTTTAAATTACTGATGATCAATTATAATTTTATGGAATGTTTGTTGTCAAATGTGGTAGTCTGTGAAATCCATCAGAATAGTACAGGCTGATGGGAAAGCAATGGTTACATGGAGTAATTGCAGTTAATATCTGTTAGGGATGGTAATGCAGAATTATTTGGAAGAATCTTCAGAAAAGCTGGTTAAAAGAAAAAGAATTCTGTCTTATAAAAATACCAGTGTTTCCTAATTATTCCCATTTGAATGAAAGCTATACTACTAAATATTTTTGACAGAAGAGTGGAAAGAGGAAGACAGGCCTTTGGATTAAGGAGTATGTCTAGGATACAGAAGATAAACTCAATTTCTGATTTCACTAAGGCAGAACTGAGGTTTAACTCTGAATTTCCTATTTCTGAAAAGATTATGGAAACTACTGGGTTTTTGGTTGTTCTCCTTCCCTAGATTTTGAGTTAAAAACCCCAAAACTATATTGGATGCAAAAAATTAAGTGTTGTCTGGCAAGATTTTCAGCTGAAAAATTCTGACTGGCTTTGCCTGTTGTAGACTTTCCATTATTGGCTGCATGTAACTTTATAATCTTTTTCTGCTGCTCTTGCTGATATTTCTTTCTCTCTGCTGGGATTTTACTGACACAGAAATGTCATGGAGAAACAAAGCCTCACCTGAAGCTGATTCAGTTAACTGGAGTTTGGGAATATTTAATCTTAAAAAAAAATAAATAGAATCTCTACAACTTAAACTTTGATTGCACTTTAAGTGTGAAGTATTTTGAAAGATGGGGTATAAATGTGTTGCAGCTAAGCAAGGAAATAAATCAACCCTTTCCTTTCCTGAAACTTACTGTAGTTTTACTAGTTCAGAGACCCTTCTGAGCAGAAGTGGATAAATCAACATGTGAAAGGTAGTAATGGTAGAGCCCTGCTTATTATCAGTGAATAAATGCCTTTGTGGGAACTAAAATTTCTTTTAAGTCCCCAGAGAATGCCACAACATTGTTTTAGTCCTTTAAGAGGAATCGCTTGGCTAGCATTAAAACAAAATCCTGCTAATTGTGGCTGCTTTAGAATTATTTTTCAATTTGAGCAGCTAAACATTAAGGAAACCTCCAGTTATGAATCAGAAGCAAACTTTCAGTAACTTGGGAGCGATGGGTGGAGCCTGCAGGTCAGTGTAGTTGTTTCTTTCTGAAAGTGGTGATCTGATCTCCCCAAATCATTCCCTTATTCTTGACATATTCTTCTCCAGTGTAGGGATGCTGATGTAAGGCCTGAGTGCATGAGTGTTTAAAACTGGTTTCAGGCTGTGAAAGAGCTAGAGTTTCCTCTTCAGAGTTGATCCTTTTGGTAGGCTGAAATGCATCCCACTTAAGGCAGTGGTTCCCCTTTAGTCCGTGACGGGAGCTTAGGATTCATAGTATAGCAGACACACAACTGCATGAAAAATACAGTGGAGCACAACTTTTGCATTACTGGGATTTTTCTTAAGCAGTTACTTGGAACTAATAAGATCTATGTAAAAAACAGCATTAATTACTTGCTCGCTGGTTTTATGTATCAAACAAAAATATTGGATCTGATGCAATGCTTACAGGAGTACCTCATGTATTTGGTAAGCATAAAATTAATACAAGTTTGTCCCATATAGATTTATGTCTCATGAGTTACATTAGGATATGTGTGGGGAAACAGGTATCATTATATAAAAAGATGAAATTAGAGTGATTTGTTTCAGGCAATTTAGTTTATTACATTTGACATGTTAGGTCTCTGAAACATAACTAGAAGGTTCCTCTTGGAAACATGTCAACTCCTGTCTGTCTTGATGATCATCTGCATGTGTTATTACTCCTTCATTTTAACTATGTGCATTATGTCAGAAGCCAGCAGAGACTCTGCTGCTGAGGAATACAGAATTCCTTTATTTTTTATGGGAATAATAATCCAATTTTGTATTATGTCTTTGAAAGTTTTCAGAGGTCACCTCAGTAAACCAGGCATTGTTCTGTGAGCTGCATCATCACCATCCCAAGCAATCTCCCATATGGGTTCTTGAAGTATAGATGCACTTCCTGCTCCACCCCATTTTTGTCTGTTATGTTATATTTTTGTCAAGCCATATACATAAGTTTGAGCTCTCAGTAAAAGATTTTAAACATGATAGGGAGATAATACAGTTCATTTAGGTTATTGCCAAACAACATGCTAAGATAAGGGATTCTCAAAAGTAGGTCAAAATCCTCTAAGATTTCAGAGTGTCAGTGTTCTGTGGTGATTTTGCCTTGCCTTTTTAAAAACACAAAGTTTCTAGTTTGTATGATTGTAGAGGTACCAGTGGAAATAAGAACTGTGTTCGTATGGATTTACCCAGTGCTCCACTGAGTGTTTGTACTGCCTGAAATGAGAGGTAGGTGTTCTTGTCTTCTTTCTCAGAACACTAAAGACTCAGCCATCAGACCTCTCTGTGTGTATATAAATTTTATATCACAGAACAAAATGTGTTTATTTGTCATTGGCAGGTAACAAGGTGGCCAGTGTTGTGCTATGCAGCAGGGAAATGCTGCTCTGTCTTTTACCCTTCAAGCTTCTGATAAATGGCAGTTAGTGGGCATGTGGTACGTGCTCTGTCTGCCCAGCTTTCCATGGAGCCAGGCAGCAGAACAGACATCACCCTTTCTTTCCTTTTTTTGTCTCTGGCTTGGCTGTTAACAGCCACATTTTTTTTCTCATTGGTGATCTTGAAAGAAGCAGTTGCTACAGCACCTGATAAAATAATGAGAGATGTAGTAATTGTATTTTTAAACTGAGTCAACTGGTGGGGTGGTCAACATACAGCTTCACAAGAGAGTCTGCCTGGAATCTCTTAATGATCATCCTGACGATTTTTCAACATTAGGAAACCAAAAACCTGTATGGATAGTAGCTGAATGGCAAAATCTGCCAGATCTCCTAACTGGGAGATGTTTATTGTGTCTTACTATTTAGATATGATAAAAGAATCTCTTTGCAACAGACTCAAAACAGTTATTCTTTCCAAGTGATGTGGTTTTGTATGTGATATATGTCCAGATAGAAACCGTTACACTGCATTTCTGTTATTCAGGGGCCTATGAAGCTGTTTTTTGAACTTCTCTGAGGAAATAAAACTTATTTTTAGTACCATATGTTTAGAAAATGCAGGAATCAATAGTTCTCCACTTCTTCATTAGTAAGCTTACACAGGAGTATTGGTATGCAGAGGGGCTACTGTGAGACAAAGAAAAAATATAGAGTTCTGATGAACTCTAAAAGTGGTCAACAGGACAGCAGATCTCACTGGGGTGGCTTTCTGTCTGCTCTACAGGCAAATACTGAGCTCAAGATGCTGAGGAGAACCTGTGGAGTCTACCCTCTGACTTCAAAGTGAAGTAAAGGCAATGTATCGCTTTGAAAACTGGTTTCTAGTTAGGGGCACGAGGGGCAAGCATTTATTCTGGTGAGCAGGAAAAACAAGAGTGGAAAAAACCCCTGTATGTATTTCCAAACTGGCTTATATTTTTTTATACAAATCTGTTGAAGAGTGCTGCAATATAATTATTTGCATTTGCAAATAATGTTCATAAAGCCAAGCAGTGACACTGAAGAACAGGTGAATTCCTGGACAGGATTTACCTTAATTAGTTTTAACTTTTTTTTCCAGATCCACAGCTAGGCAGTAAGAGTTTTCCTGCAGAATGACTTTACAAGATAAATATGAAAGACAACATTTTTTTGCTGTCTTTACATTAAAACTGTTGCCCCTGCCCTGTTTCTTTTTTTTCTTGTTAGGCTGCTTTTATGAATGTATGTATTCCTTTATGAACTAATGCACTATACATATGTTAGTGTGCGACTTCTACATGCTAAGCTTATTCAGCCACTATGATTTTTATACCACATTAATACCATATTTTCCAGTGGGTGAAGAGATTATGGTATTAAAAATCTGAGTCAGACAGACCTAGTGGGGAAGGAAAAATCATCCGTGCAGTTTGATGTTGCAATATATGGGTACAGATTTGCTGGGTCAGCAGTAGTGCAAAGTTCCTGTCAGTGGAATTTATCTGCTGAAAGATCTGTCCTGGGTTCCTAAAGAGACAAGGTACACCTGTGTTTGCTGTGTCTTTTTGTTTTTTGAAACATCTGGCAAATTCTGTAGCTTAGCAGTATACTGTTTGCATTTGTGCCAGTAAACTTTTAAAGAGTGATTCAGTGATTGCAAGACTCGCTGGAGCTTTGAGATATTTGGGAATTTACTTTTGTTTAATGCTAAGAATATTAAAGAATATGAGGTTACTACAGCAGTAGTCAGTCAGTATTGATCACTGTAAGCAATGTAGTATCATTTTTTGGGGAAAACTCCATGCTTGTTAGATTCAGTTTCTGTGGAACAAAGACTATAATTCTACATGCTAAATTCAGCTAATGTCAATGGAGAGGAGTCAAGTTTTGGAATGGAGCAAAGGGCGAATTTAATTTTGTTTTCTGATGTGTGTCTGTCTGACTTAAAAGAGTTGGGAAGGAGCTGCGTAATACCTAATCAGTTTAAAACTAACTCATTGGTTAGTCCTGATAACTGGACTTAGAAGCATTGGGAAAGATTTGGTTTACTGGAACAAATACAGAATTGGATCCTACGCTTTGTTTTGGAGAGTTGAGAATTGTCCATGTTCTACAGCCTGGTTTCATCTGGAGAATTGTGTTGATTAACTGTAGTCTATAATGGGGTGCTTCATATTTTATTTGTCTTTGTTGGAAGGTTTGATTCATAAAGACTCAGTAACAAACGCAACCCTGCTTTTCCTCTTTACTTCAACAAATAGCAAAGATCAATTGTTTTACACCACTCAGTTGCTTACTGGGACTGGTGTTGTATCAGGTAATGGTGATCTGTAGTTGTCTGAGGAAAGGAAACTCATTTTTCCACACTGTGAACAATTGATCATCTTACCAAGTATTTGTGAGCCTGAGATGACTTCTAATCCAAACTGATTCCGAGTACTGTGTCACACACTCTACTGGTGGTATTTTCCTTTAGATAACTTCATTGTCATTTTACTGAAAAAGGCTGTAAGCGGAGGACATGTATTCATTTATTAAGATTTTTCCAGTGAGCAATGGATGTTTTGGAACTGTCGGAAGGGTCTTGCATCTGAACCTTACCTTTATTTTATAGTTTTTTTCCTCCTTAAAAAGTGGATGAGCGCTTCAGGAGTTTTTTTTTTCTTTGTTAGCATACATTAGAAGTTAAATCGCATCTTCTGATGTCTGTCTTAAATGCTTTTGTGCACAAATACAAAGCATGATGGCAGGGGTGTTGGACTAGATGATTTTTGAAAGCTGCTTCCAGCCCAAACCATTCTATGAATCTCTGAAAAGTCATAGTTTTTGCTGTACTCCTTTCCAGCTGTGTTGCTGTAGCTTAGTATTTATGTTTGTATTATGTTTAAAAATGGTAGAAAATGTTTATCTTTAAATTCTGTGTAGATATACAGTGACTTTAAGTTGTAACTATTATCTGCCTGTTTGAATTTTCGAAGGAACAGATACCTACATCTGAAAATAACAGCACAGCATTTCACGTTAAATGCTACTTTTGTTGGCAGCTTCAGGGGACATGAAAGTTTAAATGGGCATAATGAATAAATTACCCTTTGACTTCAGAGTTCCTTCAAAACAAGAATGAAATGGTATATGGTGAGTTTGTACTGCTTTTTGCCACCTTGTATTTCTTTGGAGGTATGCAAGAGGCTCATTTTCGTCATGATTAATCCATTGTGATCAGGCCTGTGTTGCAGAATGCAAGTAAAAGCATTTTTTTTTTTTTTGTCGCAACCAAAATGAGCAGAGAGAAGTCATGGTTATATTTTTTTTTTTTTATCTTCTTGGGATCTGTGACTACAAAACGGGAAAAATTCCAGAGTCTTTACAAAGACCTAAAAATATTTCACTCTTGCTATTGATTTTTACGTGAAATGCTTTCAGATGCTGGGGCAATTAGCAGCTAAGCTAAATACAACCAAAGAGGGACTGCTCTATCAGAAATTGAAGCTAATGGGCTGTAAAGGCACATGGGATAATTCAAGTGTCCAGCACTAGGTTTGAACCTAGACTGCCACCAGAAGGAGTGGGGAAGCTCGATACATTGGCCCAAGGCTGACTGATGCACTGTGAATGAGTATTAGCTGTTTTAAGACGTTGTGTAGCCATGCTTGAAAATAGAGCTTTCAGTTTAGTAGCTGGGAAGAAAATGGATGCGGAAAGCATCTCTTGCTTGAAGCAGTTACTGTTTAACCAGCAGATTGTACATGGTGTTTCTGTGGCTTATTCTCTTCTGATTTGTTTTCTTCTTTTTTCCTTGGGCATAAAAATAGAAGGAAGGAGCAACTTCAAATAGCTAAGATCTCCCAAAGCAGCTTTGCTTTATTTAAAAAAGAGCCCAAACTATAAATACTAAGGAGGTGTCTGATGAGGTCCTAAACCTTTCCATGGCTCGTTTTCCAGACATAAAGTAAAACCTGCCATGTGAAGTATTGACTGCAAAGAACAACAGGTTGGCTGCCAGTTTTTGGGTTTTTAAAATCTGTCTTAGCCTTTCTGCCAAAATCTTATTTATTGTCTTTTAGTACAAGCATGGCAGTGAAAAGGACCTTATGTTTTTCCAGTGAAAGAATGGGCAGTTCTTATCAGCCAAATTTTTTACATTCTGTTTATAAACATATGCTGAGAAAACACTTCATACTAATGCAGTTTTTGCAGTTTCCTTATTGTGCCAGAAGAGATGAAAACATAGGTCTGGCCACTTCGCAGAGCTACTTTTAAAAGATATTCTCCTTGTTTTAATGTTTCAGATAATTATTGGTTGCTTTACCTCCCCTCCCTTCAATTTGTAAATCCTTTCATGTATGCCAGTGTACGTCAGGGCATGTTGCTATTTTTTAAAAATGTTTGTAAATGGGCAGTTTTGGATGAGGCTTTGTGTTAAGAGGTAAGTAAGAATGGGAAACTGTAAATTTTCTCCAAATAGCCTGACAAATTAATCAGATACCAGTAGGTCTTTGGCATTATGAATTTCCTTAATGTTCAAACAACAGCAGAGAGCTACCTTGACAACCGGTTCTGCAATTGTACCATAATGCTTATCTAGCAGCATGACAAATTGATGTACCTGTAGCACTGAACAGGTAAGCTCAGAAAATCAAGAAAAGATAACACCTGGTGTCTTTTGGAAGTTGCAATGCAACTGTTTTGTGCTGTTCTTGTCTCCAATTGGTCCCCTCTCTGGTTAGACAAAACCTTCTAGGAGGCAATGCCACCTCATCTACCCAGTATATTAACTGTTGGCTGGGAGTAAAAGCTGGAACTTGGGTAGTAACATTCTTAAATGAAACATAAATGGAGAGTATTGTTGCCTCTGCTTTTCTCCCTCCATCTTCCTGCACTATTTCAGGCACAGCTAGAGACTGAGGATGGGTTCAAGTTATACAACTTTGTCAGGGTTTCAAACATCACCAAAGATTTGGGGGTGTCGAAAGGCATCCTTTTAAGCTTGTACCTACCTTTTAAGTATATTTGTACACTGCAGAAAATTTACTCTTCAGTTTTGAAGTGCCACTTAAAAATGCGCATCTAATCTTCTGTAAATCTGAGTGCTTCATGCATGTTCTCTTCTCTCCAAAGATTGTTTCATTGGCTGAATTCAGACAAAATCAATTAGAAGTGGGGTTTGTCTTGGATGTAAGTGCTGATGGTAGAATGTTTCCGTTGATACATTTAAGGGTGAACTAGGTCAGTCTTATTACTCTTTTTGCTGTAATGGATAGGCTAGGTATTTTCCTTCAGAAAGTATTAGTGGCATGTAGTTAACAATAAATCATTGGCTTCCCTAGACTAATTTTAAATGGCATGAAATAAAAACTAAAAAAAAAACCAAACCACAAACCTCCAATCTTTTAATGTTTTAACACTGAACAAGCTGAGGTAAGAAAATATTGCCCCCAATGTATATTTTTGGTTAGGAATGCAAAGGTTTTAATCAGCTGTTATATAAGCAATCTGTTTACTCCCTCACAAAATCTATTCTCCATATTTTTTTGGGTATAGAGGAAAGAGGGAAAGGGGTAACATGGTGTATATTTTAGTGAATGCAAACCTACCCCACAGTTTTTTTACTGTAACGCCTATGGTTCAGAGCCCCGCATCACTGCAAAGGTGGAGGAAGTAGTTTTTATTTCCTTTGTGTACTCCGAGCCTTTTAGCTAAAGAAGCTGATGAAAGCTGGCTGCCTCATTGTCTGCTCTTGTTTTGCTCAGACTGTAATGTCACAGCAATTTGTCTCATTAATTTGTAGCCATGAGAACAAATTATGATCTGCTGTAACAGTAATTATATTAACTATAAAGGTCATAAAAATGATAGAGAGGAAGCTATGTATTCTAAATATCAAAGCTGTGCAATTAGTATTTTTCCCAAATATTTTTAATTAAAAAGCTGTGTGTATATGTTATATATGTGTGTGTGTATATATATATATGCATGTGAGTGGCTATAGAATGTGGAAGTGTACGTTAAATAGAACAAAGACCATATTCATGGTTTGAGATTACCAAACCTTAATGAATTTCTATGAATTCTCACGGGGGAGTCACCTGATGCAGTTGAGTTAAAGCACCGGGATAAAATCCTGCACAGTAGTAGGTAATAGACACTTTCTGTTACATTTTAATTCTTTTCTTTAGCACTTAAACATCCATTTTTCAGATGGGGAACTGGGTACTTTCTGAAGACTCTGTTAAGCTTTGTTTGGAAGAGATTTTCAAGTGAGTGCAAATAGTGGAATTAAAGCAAAACAACCTTTTGAGCAATGTAAAACTTAGGTCAGTGGTTGTGAAGTTGCTGAGAACCTACAGCTGCGCCTTCTGATCACTTGCAGATGAATGTGAGGTAATGTGCAGTAGAAGTTGCTGGGGTCCACATTTAGTAACCGCTCAAGGAAAGCAGTCAATGATTTTTGGACCAGCCCATTAGACTTCGAAAACTTTGAAATGGAGTAGGAGCTGGAAAACCTGGGTTTTGCCTTGTGTTAAGAATTGGACTGAAACAAAAAGTCTGATGTAGGATCCTTTATAAATAATGTTCAACACTGGACAGCTGTTCTAAAATGTTTCAGAAACAGAGTAACAGAAACTGGCCGAGGAAGGTTAGCACCATCCAGGAGAGCACAGGTGGTGGTTTTGGAGAAGGAAGGAATGATCCTGCCATTTAGGAAAAGGTTAACACCAGAGTATGTGACGGTTTTATTTACATTTCCCTGTTAGGAGGGTTAGCTGGGAGCTGCCATTTGCTCTGTATCTTCTCACAACTGCAACAGGAATTTGTCTGTCTGAAGATTATGACCTCTGATGCGGCCAGAAATTTACAAAACATGCTACTTTGTTCTCATTCCTCTTTCTGTTTTATTAGCTGCTGGTTTTAAAATCACTTTAGTTGTAGTGATAGCCTTGAAACTGTAAATACACTATTAATTATGAACTGTTGCTTGCTTTATTCTTCAGACAGTCTGAAAGCACACAATCTAATAAACTTTGTCAGGGTGTTCAGATCTTAACCGCATTTGTCATCTGAGAGAGCTGTGTTTCAAGATGAGACCCAAGGGTCTGTGTTTCTCAGTGTCGTCTTCTCAATAATATCCACAACTTGCTGCTTGGGGAAGAGTAAGAGCAGGGCAAGCATATCTGATACTTCCCCTGAATAATCTCCCAGCCTCCAGCTGTTTTTGGCTCAGGGGATTTCCTGAGCTGGATATTGTCTCTGTGTATTTAATAACCCTCAGTAGTTATCTCTTTCACAAACTTATGCCTCATTGAGCTGAGGTAAACCCCTTCCATCTTGCTAAATGAAGGGAAATTCCTGCCACCACCTCTGTTCCCACCGTTGGGCTGGGACATGCAAAGCCTACTGTCTTAGAATATAGGATGTGTTCTTAAATTCAGGGAGGGGAAATACAAAGTTTAAAAAGAAAAATAGTGATTTTAAAGAATATGGGTAGTTATTGCTGCAGTTGAAGTATTGTGCTGAATACAGGCATATGATCAAGAACAAAACCAGAACGCTAAAAAAACCCACCATATACCAAAACCAGAAATCATTGTACAAATGACTAGGCATTCCAGTCTTTGCAGTAGCCGACTGTCTTGTCAGTTCTCTTGCTCTTGTAAGTATGGCTTTATTTATAAAATATTAGCTTTCAAAAGGAACCCATCAGGAAATGAATAGCTTTGTAGTCGCAGCTGGGTTTAAAAAGTGAAGATAAAATAGGAAGCTCTTACTGAGGCGCTCCATCCATTTTTCTGTGCTGAATGATGTGGGAGTTTTGTGAAAAACTCTTATTGATTCAGTAACACAAGAAATTAATCTATTTTCTGATTTTTGCCATTACATGTTGTTTCCTGTCTTTCATTTCAAATATTGGGAGAAAAAAAAAATTTTGTTGGTAGCTTCCTGATTTTAAAATAACTTTGTTAAACTAAGTAGAAACTTAGAAAATGCTTCAAAAGTGGGGGACAGAACCTCGTGTCACTGGAGCCAAAGCAATTCCCTTTAGGTAGGTTACCTGGCCAGATAGGACTCCTGAGCAGTACAGCACAGCTTTCTTCCATCTGCTCTAACAGTACACCTGGGAGTGCCGGCATGCTTCCACCCAGTCTTTGAGCTGTCTGGGATAAGACAGGAACTGTACACCAGTTTGGGTTGTAGGGGAATGTTTGGTAGCATCTCGGAGTGGATATAACTTATTCCTCTCACTTACTGCCCTGTCCTGGTCCTCACACTTTCCCTGTGCCTTTTTCCCTTTGTTCTCTTCCTCTTCAGCCCTTCACATGCAGGGTGGTCCTGTCCTTTTCTTTGATGTGTAGCACATGGCAGGAGTACTGAGAGACACCATCTTCCTCCTGCCCTCCTCTGCCGGAGCCACGAGAAGCACTTGCCAGCTGTGTGCCCTGCTTGCAAGGGGCAACACGCAGCAACAGTGCAAGTATGGTTCAATAGTTAGCACAGATGATGCCAAATGCAAACTGAATCTTATACAATGTTATTATTAACCTTTAAAAGCCTGTTTAAAGAAGTGGCAAAATGGTGACAAAGTGCTCATTTCAAAGTGTATCCAGAACTAGCGATGAGTAGCGCTATACAGAGGAAAGATCTGTAATGTTAAATGTAACCTGTATTTTTAGAAGCTTGTGTCTTGCTCAGTTTTGGATGAATTTTCATGGAGATAGCTGAAAGCTTTATCCCTGACGTGACAGCCTGTTTTTTAAGTCTGTGCTTCAAAGCATGAATATTCTAGAGGTTTTCAGCAAAATGATAGTAAGAATTTTCTTAAAATAATCTGTTCTGCGCACGCAATTTTTTTTTTTTTTTAATATGGCTAGACTGTCAGCCTGAGAGAGACTCTAAGTACTGAAGGTGTTTTAAGTTTGGTATAATAACAAGCAACTTGCCCTTATACTGTAAATTGTTAGACAGTCTGCAAACATTGCTCTCTGCACCACAGCAATAGCATCTGTTAGTGTAAGAATTTAGTTTGGTTTGTGTAGTTCCTAGTTAGGAACTTCTAAGGTAATGTTTTGTTCTTTAAACAATTTCTGCTTTAATTGCAAGTGGGGAAAAAACATGAAAATGCTGAGAGCTGAACTGATGTACTAACATCATGGCAATTTTAGAAGGAAGCAAAGCACACAGTCCCTTAAGCCTACATCTGGCCTCTGGGCTGCAGCATGTCCTGAACAGTACAGTCCATGTGCAGTAATACAACATTTATCAGTGTATGACATCTGATATTTTCTAGAACTCCTTGGCAGTGCTATAGCAGTGCTAGGAGTTGCTCAAATGCTGCTGTTCATATACACTGTGGAGTCATAATCTCATCTGGCAGAACAACTGGATGCTAGTGTTAGTAAAGGAAAAGACTCATTTAAATAGCTTGGTACATGAAAGTATTATCAATAAATTATTACTATTAAAATAAATATTGCCAGGAGGCATCAGTATAATAACAGGAATTGAATTTGAGTTGTAAGTGGTGGTACCTTTCAAGGCCTGTAGATACAGTAAAATACAAGTCCACATATTTACGTAAGTACCGTGTTGATGTGAAAGTATGCACTTGGCTAAAATGAAGTTTTGTTTACTCTTGCGTGTGTGTTGAATGTAAAAAGTTTTGTCAGGTTTCCTGTTACTGTTCCTTTAAAACTCATGCTATCAATCCTTGAGATATGCTCTCAGAAATAAGCTGCTCTCTCCAAATATATATGCCAATTTATTTTTGTTGTTACATCGTTGGTATAAAATCAGCTTGAAGGTGCTGATTTTTCCAAGGTTTGGGGAGGGAGGGATGATGATTACCAAGTTTATTTTTGGGTGTGTGACAGTCTTTTCATGTCATGTAAGTCAGTTTTAACTCACTGAAGAGATACGGACACAGGGAATTAAGAAAAGTAATGTTTAGGAATTATTAATTCTTTTTCTTTTTTTCTTTTCTTTTTAAGGAAAGACCTTTTTTAAGGTCTTTCAAACCTTTCTTACTTTTTCATTTTGTTTGAATTAGTTTTTGCTGTTTAATCTATTTTATAGTTACTAACCACTAAAGAACAAAATGTATCTTACTCATCATTTCCCTTACACTGGACTCCCATGTTAAGGCAATTATAGCATGTAACAACTGCAGTTAATTCCCAAACTCTGTCCAAGTCCATGTTTCAAGGGGAAGTAAAGTTATTTATATGACACTAAAGTGCAGCATTTCTCTGATAAAGGCCAGTGTTCTGGAATGAGGGTTAAATGGGAGCAACAGTCCCTTGCCAGCCTGTCAGAGAGCTGGGGTCATGTAATGTTGACATGAAGCCAGACAACAAGCCAGGGCAAGAAATAGCTTCTGAATAATTTTATCTGTTCACCAGTCAGGAAGCTGTAGCTGTGACAGTAGAGAAGTTATTTAAAAATATTGTTAATTAAGAGATTGGTAAGTGCTGGTTGCTATGCTATATAGCTTGCCCTTTAATAATTTTTTTAAAAGAATATCCAATATTTAGTTAATAGTTGGTTTCCTTACATTTTAGCTGTTTCATTTTGCTCAAATAAGTTACTCATATTTAAGCAAACTGGACTGTTTTGTTCAGAAAATGTCTACTAATAATTTTATTATTTCCTGGTGAGGGGATCATTGTCCCATGGTTATTATATATTTTTTTTAACCTTCTTAATCTCAGTGGAAGAAGCGTGTGCTATTTGGAAGTGGTTTTCAGCTGTATGATGAGAACATGGCATTGAAATTGCCTATGTATTGAAATGAATAGTATCATCTGACTAACTTGTCGTAACTTCCTGATGCATATTAATTTGGTTTTTTTTAATAGGCATTTTAGTATTTTATTTCATGTAGAGAAAAAAAGAAGCAGAAGATGAAGGTATTTTACAGGTCGATTGCAAAATTGGAAAGCTAGATTCATTCACAAAGAATGAATGTGGAACAATTCTAGGATAAAAAGCTGCTTTGGCCCAAATTTATGGGGCTGTATTGATTTACAGCAGCTGCCTCCAACTTCTCCCCACATTTATCAGAAAATTGGTATGCTAATAAATGAAGTATGATCAGTTAGAAGGGTAACAGTGACTTGATACTGCCATGGGAAAATAGTCTCTGAGGATGCCTTAAGAATGTGCTTTCATGTATTTGTGTGCTCAGTAGTAACAGATTAGCTTGAAATTGTGAGGGAGACGAGCATGTGTTTGGGATGGATGAACATGTGTGTGTGTGGATGTCTGTTCTTGACTTAGTGTTTGAGCAAGCTGAAATTTTAGCTGCTAAGAGATGTTTCTTCAACATTTTAGAAGAACATGTGTGCATGTGCATGCTTAACTATGGCTTTCACGTATGCTCATTTTCCCTCCAATGCTTGTTCTGCATGGCTCATCATGGCATTTAAATGGTCAACTTATAAATTCTGTGTTAATATTAAAACACAGATTCAAAGTTTGCTTTCAGGTATATTATACAGCTGGACACCAATGGGCTTAGAGGTTTAGTCTTTTGAGATCTTAATTGAGGGTCTTGTTCTCTTTGCCACTTCAGTAACTTTTGCTAACATCATATTTAAGCCTGGTAGGCTTCTTGGGATGTTAGATATTTTGACTATATCCATTTGCTTCATGTTGTCGGGTTTTTAAAATCTGATCTTTTACAGTGACACAGAGAAAATTATGTGTCTAGCAATGGATGTGCTTTTTGTGGTGGATGAGCAGTGACCAAAGTCTGCGAATGTATTTATATCTCAGTATTCACACAGCTCTCCACCTGGCGGTGCTGAGGTGCTGATATACATGCAGACCATTAGAGTTGTTGCCAGAAATGTTTACTTAGCCTGTTATAATCACCCCGCAGACGTGAAGGAAGACACTGTTGCTGCCTGCAATGTATCAGTTTCCAGCCTCAGGTGACTGATGGCATGAATGGAGACCTGCCAGTCCCTGATCATGGTCACTGCTAACTGAGCCAGGGAGAATTTCACTAACACTTTGCTTCTCGGTTCCCCTCCGTTTGCTGTTGGGGTAGGAAATTCAGCCACTGCCCCTTCAGGGCTGCTTTCACGTGACCTTCTCATCTTTGGTGATGCTGGCTGGCATGTAGTAACAATGACGTATGTGCAAGGGGAACACCTGTGTAACTAAGATAGACTTCTTGGGTTTCAGCTCCTGGTGCCTGTAATGTTTGACCTTAAACCTAACCAGTTGCTAGGAAGCCGGGTTCTGTGGGGTTTCATTTTGTGTGGTTTACTGGGTAAGACTTGGGCCATTTAAACCCCTGAGGGGCTGGAGCTGTCACTTCGGGCAGAGACTTGCTGTTTGGCGGGCACCAGCTTGGGGCATGCGAGAAAGATTTCTTTTTAATTGCCATGTAATATTAAAAAGAATCTTTATTTCAAGAGATTTGAAACCCAAAAACTTACGCAGAGCTTCAAAATGATAAAATCAAGTGCTTTGAAACTTCAGAAAAAGTTCTAAAGGTTGCAACACTATAGATCAGTGTTTAAAAAAAAGGCTTATCTTTGCTTCCATTATAACACCTGGCATCTTTGAAATGTGTGTGAGATACTGGTAAAAATTATCGATTCTTCTGCCCCCCCCCTGTTTTATCCTGTTGCATTTGTCTAAGTCAGAACCGTGGGGGGAAAAAAAGAGTAATACAAGTTGCCTTCAAGTCGTCATCTCTTTTAAGGCAGTGTGTGATGGCTCTGCTTGCTTCGTGTCCCTTTGGCCGAAAGAGGGAGGTCTCTGCCTGCCTTCCTCCCTCCCTCCCCATCTCCCTCCCTCCCTGAGCCCGGCGGCGCGGCTGGGGGCCGGTCCGCGCCGGGGGGCCGCCCTCCCACCGCTCAACCTGCGGATTTGTGGAGGCGACATCCCCCCTCCTTTAATAATAATAGTAGTAATAGTAGTTTTCTGCCTTTGGTGAAAGGCTGTAAATAAGGAGGCATTTCTGATGAAAAAGGGAATTCAAGATAACCCTTACATATTCGCAAAGACTCTGCAAAGCAGTACAAAATGACGGTTTTGGGTACCGATGGGCTGATGTTTACCAGCTTAACTGCAAACTTCAGATGAGCTTAATTCATGTGTGGTTACCTGGTTAACTGTTAAGTGTTTTAACAAAATATTTTATTCTTCCCAAGACAAAAAATGAAGTTTTCCGTACACTTTTCACCAGTGCTCAAGAGAAAACTTCTTAGAAATGAAGGGGAATGTTACTGTATGAAATGTAACAGCACTTTCTGACTCTAGCTTTAAGGTAAATGCTTAAAATCTAGCTTTTCAACTGGAAGTACATAGCCTTATAATTTTCTATTGACAAGCTGCACAAACCCCCTGTTTTCAGTATTTTACTTATAGATGTAGGGAACTGTGTAGGCAGCATACTGAAGTGGTTAGGAAAGTCTTGTCATTATGTCAGCCATTCAAGGAGAAAGTTACTCTTCTTACACTTACTTTTACCCAGGAGTAACATAGCCATAAGAAATCATGCCTAAATCATATTGCATTTTCACTGGAGATGTATGACCCGTGCATATATGTGTGTTTTGTGGTGACAGCAAGCATTTAATTATGAATAAAATGTATATGGATTTTGATTTGATGCTTTATTGCCACCTTCTGCTCATCCATCTTTCCACCACATACTTGCAATGTAGTAATATGTTGCACTAGGGAACTTGCATGAGATGACATTTGATTATACAGCCTTTCAAGGAAGCAGTGCCAAAAGGAAATGTCAGTTCCTCTTCTGAATTCCTGAATGCAAAGCTCTGTTGAAATAATACAAGGAAAATGTCTTCTGTAGGAAAATGAACGGTAGTTTTCATAATTTTGAAAACTGAGATGTAAGCCGTTTTTCTGACAGAGTAGCTCAGTCTGACTTCAATTAACTTAAAAGCTCACTAATCACAAACTGAAGCAGACTGTATTTGTGTATTGTATTGTGAATTGCAGAATTTATGAGACTAATTTAAACCTCTGAATGTTCTAATAGGGAATAGAAGCAATTGTAGAGGTAGTATTGACTACTTAAAGTGTATTGATTTCTTCTGAAGATTTCTACTTGGTGGTGTTTGGAAAGCATGCCCCTGAATATTTATCCTGTCAACATTCATGAATTACTATATGGCCCAAACATGGACTGTAGCTCCTCCTGCTCCATTAGGCAATCTGTTCAGGCAAAGAGAAATAGAAAATATCAGCTACCTTTTAGATACTACTAGTAAAAATCTATCCTTTCCAAAATGCTGGAAATTATGTGCAATTTAAAATATAGCTGAAAGGTGTATTAATAGTCTAGTAAAATTCACAACAGAGAAGGAACAGATGAAACTTGTTGGTGTTCCTAACAGGTACTTTTAGCCAGGAGAGTTAGGTAGGAAGAGAAGAAGCAGCCTTGAAACTTCACCGATTCAGAGATCCACAGGAGGAATCAGGTGTATCATTACATACTGGTTTGTTCTTCCCCTTTTTGGCATGGCTTCCTTAGAAGCTGCACCAGCAGCAAATTCTTTTTCTCTGAAGCTGCTTAACACCTGCAGTTTGTGAGGATGAGGAATATGAAGTCAGAGTTGTAGGAGGAATAAATCTGGGTAGCTAACAGTGAGTGTACTATGGAGGATAGCGGGTCCCTAATTGCATCCTATTTTACCTGTATTTATAAATAGTGCAAAATAGTTTCTTCACACTTAGAGACGGAAATGAGATGTATCTTGATATAGCTGAATGGCCTTGATGTTAATGACTAGAAAAGAGATATGCTTTATCTGTTACACTATGTTAAAAACTGCTGGCTGCTGAGCTCAGATATATGAGTACCTACAGTAACTTGGACTGAGGTGTGAGAAAACATACAAGTCGTCATTCAATATTTCCTGACAATTTTTTTTTTTCATTTGGCCTTCATCTTTTAAAAATATTTGTATCTCTGATGTTATTTTACCTAAATGAATCTCTAAGCATGAAGGCTTCTGTGCAGAGCAGGGACGGGGTTAAGCATGGTGTCTAACTCCACCTGGCTTTTTATGTGGAGTTGGTGAAATTTTGAACGTGCTTACAGTGTGAGTTCTTTGCCCACTCAGGACCACACTTGCTTTTGCCTGGACCTACAATCCTTGGCCCATATACTGAAAGAGCTGTAATGGGAGTAATGGCGGTTACTGGTCTGCAGTACCTGCCCAGGGACTGCCCAGGCAGGTATTTAGTTGTTTTAATTTGCTTACCGCAGGCTAAGAGAAGGGCACAGTTGCTGGTCTAATACAGATTATAACTCGTTATGTCATAGTAACTTATTCCTCTGCTATAAACTCGATGCAAAGCAGTTTAAAATCTGTGTGGTATCTATTTTAATTTATTAAGCTAAGTAAACTTGTTCAAAAATCGTCTATACAAGCTCCCATATACATGGTCCTGCCTTCTCCTTTGCTCTAGTGAAGGGTGGGTGGACTCAGTCCTACTGGAACTCAAACAAACAGTCTTGGACATGTGGTTCTTACTCACAGTTAATCTCCCACAGGTGGGTTGCTTTTGGGCAGCTACAGAACACTTTTTTTCTGAAATTGATTTATCAAGCAAACGCACTGAGGCACAGTTTAAAGTCATGCTTATCACTGCATACAGTTCACTGAAGTTTTGCTAGTCAAAGGATCCTTTGATAGATGGGACTTGCTGGGTATGTGTCACTTCTTAGTTCAAAGACCAAATCTCTTTAAAATTCAGATAAAGCCACAAAATATTTATTTCTCTGACAGTGAATGTCCATGAGCAACATTACATTGCATCTAAAAATAGCCTAGTTTTACAGTACAGGTGGGATTTTGAAATGTAAGAACTAGTTTAAGAACAAAGGATGCTATAGAATCGGTCTTCAGACAAATGCACCAGCTGTGTGGTTAAACAGACTGTGATGCAGTTACTCATCATCTGCCCTCCTGAGTGGCCACAGTTCAACCCACTTGAGCCTCGCTAATGTCCAGCCACTCTTATCAGAAGGTGGCATCTCACAGACGAAAAGGGCAGTTCAGTTTCAGTGCCTCAGAGGTGGCAGGTGGTGGTGCTTCTTACAATTTTCTTTGATTTGGTACCTGTTCCATAGGAGCTGAACTGACAGGATGAAGGTAGTTCTTAGGCTGCTGGGCATCTCAGCAACGGATTAAGAGCATACTGGCTATATGGTATTTGTATTTTTTCCATTTTTGTGGAATTTTTCCCTCTCTTTCTCCCCCTCCCCCTTTTCACTTTCTATTTTCACTTCAGGAAAAAATTATCTACTGAGCAAAGCATAAATAAATAATATCATCTAAATAATAATTGCACTAATATGAAACAAATAATACTTGTTTTTCAAAAGTTACATGACTACACATTTGATTATTGGGAATTGGTCTTTAGCTTTCTATTATTAGGAATTACTTGGGTTTATGTGTCGTTGTCAAAATATGATAGTAACATTTTTTTCAGGGGTTCCTATTTTGGCTTTCATTGCTTCCCTGCTTGGGAAATTTAAGTTTGGTATTTCTTGGTTTCAACTTTTTGTTGCTTTATTTTTGTTTACAGCACACTAGACAACAACCTCAGAAATATCTGGTCTTTACGGGTAAATTTTATTTTTGAAATGCTGTTCTTAACACTTAAGAATTGTAAATTAGACTGAGGTTGTCAAAATGTAAAATAACTAGGGAATGACAAAGTCATTTCAGTTTCTGTCACAATCTGGATTTTAGTTACATTATGTTTGGGTTTATTTTTGTTACTGTTCTCGTTTTTTAGTATAGTATCAGTAAATATATTAAAGGAGTGACTCTTGCAGCTTTTTTTGGGACACTGTTTCAGAGTATAATGAAATCTTGACATTTAGTCAAGCTTTGACATTTTCTGTTGGACAGGATTAAACCTTCCTTCGTGAAGGTGCATTTCAATAGACCAGAAAATGGCAGTCAGAGGGTCACCTTTCCTTCTGATGTTACTTCTGACTTTTAGGCAACAAAATAACATCACGATTGAACTTAGTCTCTGGAGCTGCAGGATGTGTCAAATGCTTTAATGGACTGAAACTCCAACATGCCCTTTTGCTTTTTGTTTTTGGTGTAAAACTAAGTTCTGACTGAGTCACTTCAGTGAAATAGAAACAGTAATTTAATTATTTGTACCTAATGTTCCCATCAAAGTTATGGAGAGAGCTCTTCAATATCAGTCATGTTTCATTTTATTTGTGTCATTGAATTGACTCAGAAATGAAGGCTTGGGCTATTAGAAAATAGCAGCTGCTTGGGAAGGTAGCTGGGACTTGGCTTTGGGCAAATCTTTACACTATGACAACTGAAATCTTGGATTGACAGCTCTTGGGGTTGCAAGCCCTTCCATTCTTGTATTCTACATAGCTACACAATGGGTAATAACTTCCTTCCCAGGCTCCACATTTTTTATTCTCAAGTTAAGAGAAAGGCTTGAATTTGGAGGCCTCTGAGTTACTTCTGTTGTTTAAAAGGCTGTATGTTAGAAGATGTCTGCTGTGGCTGCTGCAAGTGGACAACCAGTACAAAAAAAAATCCACGAGTATCTGAAATGTAGTATATCTGAGCATTTGAACATCTGTGTGTGACCAGTGATTGTTTCTTGGCCTCCACTGGAACAATCTCTGTTTTGGATCAGTTTAGATCAACCTTTATTGTGTGTACAGAGGTAGCATATTAATATGAATTCAAGCACAACGGCATACTTTGTCCATATAGTTTCTTGGATTTTGCTCTATCTTCTTGTATGTAGCTAGCTTCTGTCTGGGTGTGAAGAATCCCGAGTGTTTTACCTCTTAAAACATAAGAAATATCAGACCATTATCTGCTTCCCTTCAATGCATCAGAGTCTTCTTCATCATTATCTGCAAATTTTATTGTGGTGACTTCTGTGGGCGTGCTGTCTTCTGTTGTGCTCCTGCAAGTGTGATGTTCATGTCAAATTGCTGCATCAAAGTTGTCAGAAAACTAGATGAGGTCTCTTGTCTTCGTTTGCTTGGGCATTTCTGTACGTAATTTTTGAGTGATTCTGGAAAACTCCCTTATGATTATCTAGGCAGAATAAGCAGGGATTTCAACTGATAGAATCTTTTTGCACCATAGAAAAAACCCACCCCAAACCCTATATTAAAAAGAAATTTTACAGACTGTTTCTGAATTTAGGTTTTGTTCAGGAAGCAGAGGAGGTAGGAGAAGCGCTGATGAACTTTTGAAACTGTGTCTCTGGGAACCTGAGTGCAAAGTGATGTATAGAAAATTTGTAATTAATTTTTCTGTCTCGGTGTGTAGGACATTCTTTTGCTGCACAGATAAGCATAACTGGATTCTGCTGTCTTGCTCCCATAAGGAATAGAAGGAGTTAAGTGCATCTGACAAGAATGTTTTCATTCCCTCTTTATGACTGAGAGAGGCTGGATCACAGATGCATTTTTGTGCATAGAAAATCAAAAGGTTGGAGGAGGGCACAGTCTCTTTTTGCCAAAGAAGTGCTTGTGATCTGCAAAACAAGATGGTTGTCTGCTTTTAGTGTGAACTGAAGTAAGGAGCTGCACTGTTAAGAAAAAGATGGCTGTTTAGTGTCCTGGTACTTAACACACTGGGGAGTCAGCATCTAAAAGAAGAAACAGACATGTTGGGTGACTCTTGCCAAGGCTCTTCGGGAAAGCAACAAAGAAAAAGGCAAACAGGCAGAGGATTTGGCACGTTCAGGGGCTGAATTTTCTGGAGCTCTAGATAGTGTCTTAATCCAGTTTTCTCAAATTCCTGGTGATAAAACTGAAGAAAGATGTCAAACTGCCTGCTAGGATTAAATTAATCAATGTAGATGTTCAAATAGATTTATTCTGCATGGAAAGTCTGCTTTGAGCTCTGTGTGTAGCTCTGTCTTTGCCCTGGTTTCCTTGTGGTCACCCACTACCCCAGGCAGTGTAGCCGCCACAGTCTCGATGTGTTGCTTCCTATGCTGATTTACACTGGGTGATGCTCTTCCAATGTGGCTTCCCACATACACATTGAAAAACATTTTTTTTTTTTTCTTTTTCCTTTGGATGATAATACTAGCTTTCATTCTGTTCAACAAGAAAGAATATGTCCCCAGGGTACGGCTCAGAGACAGCATCCTATTGCATGAAACACTTTGGTTGAATTTAAGTCCTCCTGAAGTGAGGGACAGAGCTTTCATAGTAGCAACACTTTTTTTGCTGTGGAAGTGGTAGCAAAAAACAGCAACAGCCTTTGCTCGGGCTTTATTTTAGTGAGCGTTGAGATAATGTTTTCCTTCAGTGGAAACTGTGGAGTATATTCTTGCTGCCAATAAGAAGTGATGCAAGAAACCTTTAAAGGACTGCTCGCCTCTGATGTAGGAAGCTCTGCCAACAGATGGGTTTGAACTGCTGCTTGTTTCCTCTCCGCTGTGCACAGAGTTGCTCATCAAGTCATTGCTGGGTCAGAAGGTAAATGGCTGTGAATGCTTAGGCTGTGTCCTTGAACCTCCCGCTGCGGTTAACTCTTACAGTGCTGTTCTCAGGCACATGAAGGAACAGGCGCGCTTCAGTACAGCCTTGTCCTCTTTTGGCAAAGCCAGCTGTGACAAGTGGATACCTACTTTAGAGTTGTGTGACTTAGGAGCATGGAACTAGGAAATGAACTAATCAAGGAAAAGACAATAATACCAGAAATGGAGGAGGGAAAAGGGATGGGAATGGGGTGGGTGGGAAAGAGTGAGGGCAAGATAGGAGAAAAAGAAAGAAAGGAGAGAAAAAAAAGAGTTGGAGAAGATAGAAAGATGTCAATCTAGGGCTTTCTACCTGAAACACAGTAACATAGTGGAAGGTTGATCAAGGTTTGTCCTGCTTACTAATGCATAGGTCCCTGGGCTAATTGGCTAATTGTATACCTTATTCTTAAATGAGAAACAAAGAGTCTAATCTATACTTTTGAATCATTGAAGATTTGCTGTGGTATCTAGGCTTGCATTTGTTAGAATCTGTTTCAAAGCTTTATCACTGTAATATTTCCTTGAGTGTGGGTCAGTGCATCCCAGTTAAGCCCGTGTCTTTGTTGCAGTAATAAAAAATAAACTTCCAATCTAATATGCATATTTGAGAAATGTGCACTATGGATAATAAATGCAAGAAGGTCAATGGGAAGGTGACCACAGCAAATGCAGCTGCCATCAGCTATTAGAGTGCAAACCTATTCCCTTTATGTTTTAGAACAACCACTCTTCTTTTCCTTCTGTGTGAGGGAAGGTCAAGAAAATGGCTCTCTGTGTTCACAGATGTGACTCCTGGATTGATTGGCAGGATTAAAAATCGTGTCATATGTTCTTCTGGGCAGTTACAGACATCCATTAGGAGGCCCTGCGCCTAACGGTGCTGTGTATGAGTTCTCTTGCTTTTTACAACGTCCCAGTGGTCATCCCATGTGTATACCTGTGAACTTGGTATATTTTCCAGATATTGCAGTTACTGGCAAGTTGAAATAAGTCAGTGTGTGCTATTGCATAGATCTAGTGTCGCTTCAGCCACGTGGGTTGGATTTTTCACTATTGAGCCCTAGAGGGGTTCCCGTGTTGTACTGCTGCTGTCAAAAGCGACGGCAATGAGTCTGCAGCTAACTAAGGATCTGTCGACAGCGGGGGAAGGAAGGAGCTGCATAATTCCATTATCCTTTTTACTTGTAGAAACCAAATGCTTTATAACCTCCTCTCTTCATTGATACTAATGCCTCTGTAATCCCATTGTTATATTAAACATCAGCCAGTTGAGGATATCCCTTTGAGGCTCCAGTGGCTCAAATCTAAGCCTGGCATAGAGCTATACATAATTTCAGGGGTCATAATCCCAACATATCTCTGCTTTTCAATTTCCGTTCAGTTCTAGTCTTTAATTGAAAAGGAAACATTTTATCCCTAATCATATGACTGATGCTATTTCTATCCCATCCAAACCAAGCACAGTTCATTCTTAGCGGTCTCATTTTTTTGCATTAAAAAATGTTTGATGACTCATTCCAGAAACTTAATTTTTAATGATTTTGGAGTTGTTCCTTACACAATAACTTTAGTTGTATAAGCCAAGAACATTGTTTTCTGGGAAGTTGTTTCAAACTCTCTGAAATATCACTCGGACTATCACAAGGAGTCTGGTGAGATGATGGCTTTGTGTCCTGTGGAGACAGTTCTGCAAACAGTGTGGGGTCTGCTCCCACTTCATTTAGGTCAGCAGTAAAATTCCTATGAACTTCAACAGGGTCATTGTGGATTTGTTTTGTGTGGGTTGTGGGATTTTGTTTTTAGTCTTTTTGTGGGTGTGTGTTTTTTCTTAAAGCTTTTCCCACTACTTTTTGCGTAATTTAGCCAATTCTACAAGTGTCAATAAGATATCCACACTTAAGATCTACAAATACACATTTTAAACACTTTACGTGTATATGTCTTACCATAGTGGAATGTAAATGCAGCATCATTGTACTCAAACTGCTCTTTTTACTGCCAGGTGATGCCTGTGTTGGAGTCCAGTGCTGTCCCAGTGAGGTTAACTTGTTGGTAGGTGTACTTGGAGGGACTGTTTAGTTGAAGTCAAGCTGCCTTCTAACAGCCTACTTTCTGAAGAGTGGACTAGGAGAGAGCAGGGTTCTCCCAGCCACCTTGAAGTTTTGGCTGTTGGATTTGCTGGTAGAGCTACTGCTGGTATAAAAAAATGCAGGAGCAAATCCCCACTCCTTCCCCCCTTCCCCCCAAGAAGCTGAGAGATTGCCTTTGTGGGACTCCAGCCCCTTCCCCAACAGGCAGGCAGGCTGCGCAGAGAGGTGAGAGCTGAGTGAGAGAGATGGGACCTTCCAGCATGGAGTAATCTATCCTCCGGATTGGACTTGGTCTGTGTAGCTACGTGCTGTCCCTCACTGAGGGCGAATACTCCAGGAGCCAATGCAGCTCACTGCTTTTATGTAACCGGTAAATAACACGCTGCATACTGTGTGAAACAACTTTGTGGTAGGAAGTGGTGCCATCCAAGAACACTGAATCTTTCACTTGCTTTTTTAATTATGAATAGGCAGTATTGTTGGATTTGAATGGAAACCTTTATGAATATATTTAATTGAAGATACTGGAGGCTTACAGAAATACAGAACATTCTATATATGTTAATTTGTAATTAAAATTCATTATTAATGGAATACTTGTATTAACAAACCACATCTTGATTATTATTTTTTAAAGAGATTATGTTATTAGACTTTAATGAATTTCTGAGTAAACTCTGTGATCAGGAGCTTTCTTGCTTTGTTATCTTTATTAAAGTAAATTTCCTCTAATTAAGATTTTTTTTTTCCTTTCCCCCACTCTCTCTGTTGTGTCTCCTGCCCTCAGTAGTGTCTCAAGTTCTTCTGGGTAAAGAAAGATTTGCTTATTAGGGTTATTCAAGGGCAGTGTAGATTTGATTTTTCTTGGTTTCTGGTTGGGAGCAGGAGACAGCTTAGTAATTTTTCAAGAGGAGCCCTGTGTATATATATAAACCCTGACCCTTTATGATGCTGTCAGCCACTTGATAGAAGGATTTACACATAATATTTTGCACTATAAAGGATGTTGACACATCTTACAAACATTATCTTGGTTTTGTTCTCCACTGCCTGCCAGCTAGTACCTCCAGTTAGCAGGTAAGAAAAGAAGGATGAGGAGCTGTGTCTGTATAGAAAAATATAAGAGCTTTATCATGTAGAATTGGTTTTGTCACAACAGTAATGCCAGTCTTTTTCTCTCTCTGCCCATACACATGCACACATATTAAAGTTCAAGTGTGTATTTTATTCTTGTGTTTCCTAAGTAACGCACGGCATGACTAAGACTAAATTGCAAATTACAGATCAGTGAATCATTTTGTTTGCATTCAGATGTTTCGCTGGTCAAGTTTTAGATGGATAAGATCTGCACACAACAAAGAGGGATGTCCTAAACCCTGGTATTGTTTTCCCTCTGGATGCATGTAGGAGACACTCTGAAGAGAAATTTTTTCAGGGTGCTGGAATTCATTGGTCCCACTCACCGTTTTGTCAGGCTGTACACAGATCTCTTAAAATCACTTGAAGAAGTGACTATAGGAATGACACCACCCACCCCCAATATTTTTTGAAAGATTTAAGTATATCTCAAATATATGAGAATGTTCCAGTTGTATTCAGTATGTGCCAGGAAGAAAAACAGATGCTTTTTTTCTCCTGTGGCAGCTGAGCTGAAGTCAGTGCTGATGTTCTTGTTTACAGCATTGCATCCTAGAAACAGGCTATTCAGAAGATTTCTTGTTTTCTTTCAAGTCTAATATCTGAAGTCTTAATTGTCACATTCTCCTGATTTCCTGGTCTTGAGATAGTGAAATTTAATGCTGACATTGGGTGTTGAGGAGTATGACCCTGAGATACTAATGAA
This sequence comes from Falco rusticolus, assembly GCF_015220075.1. Taxonomy (NCBI): domain Eukaryota; kingdom Metazoa; phylum Chordata; class Aves; order Falconiformes; family Falconidae; genus Falco; species Falco rusticolus. The sequence continues at coordinate 104,174,660 of NC_051187.1, forward strand.
GTCACACACTGTAATTACTGGTTAGAAAATTACATGTGAAGTAGTCACTGACCAGAAAAGTCTGATGTATCACTCATTTTAAAAAGGGGTTATTGTTGCTATTTTTTTTTTTCCCCATGAGCTTTAGATTTGTGTTTTTCAATCCCACTCAGTTTGAACGCAAGCTGCCTGCTGTGGGCGGAGGTAAGGGGAAGAGACAATGGCATCTGCGTTAGTTGCTAATTTTAACCTCTAGCTATCTTTTCTATCAGGATGCACTGTGCAGACAGAAAAGCTTGTAGGCGAATAGAGAGCAAATGATTTTTCCCAAAGTAAACTAATTACGTGTCAGACAGAAATGATTCTGCCAAAATGACTGATCTTCCTTCAAAATCATTCCAGAAGTTTTTTCAGCTTCCAAAATGGAGTAGGAGTCTGGTAGGTAGTAGCTCTGGTCATGCAAGCTCTGGCTGAATCCAACTAAATATGACAGGCCTGAGTCTTTAGTGGGTGTATGTTATGTTAGACAGTGCTAAAGCCACTCTGAACACATCTTTTTATGGGAAGCTGATGTTTTTTATTACTAGATGTTCCATGCTTTTTGGTACTCGTTCCACATAAAAAGTTCCTAAATTGAACTTCTGTTTTGGGACTAGTGAATAAAACAGGGATCTGGTGCTAGGATTCACTGAAGTCTCTTACCTCAGTTCCCAAGTGCCCCCAATTGCATGAGTGATTATAGCTGAGGAAGACAGTTTTCAGTAACAATTTGCTTGATGAATTAGCCTTCTTTCTTGATTGCAGATTGTCTGCAAACAGAGTGCAATTTTAACAAACTTGTTTGCTATTTATAATAATTTTGTGCATAATAATCTTTGTTCCTGAAAATTGCTGTTGGTAGTAAGAATTACTCTGTGGTCCTGAGAGAATGCTGAGAGCAAACTCTTCCCATAAAATGTCCACGATAATCAAACAGAAGATGTGGGAACACAGTTGGAGTAAAATCATACAGAAGTCACTGGGATGTTTGCATATAATTTTTCTCATTATTTGCTCAGCTGTAACAGTAAGTGAAAATTGACACCATCTGATAGCTGTTCAGCAGTCTGTGTAAAATTAGTCTGATGGGCTCTGGGGAGTTCCCGCAGACACATCCCCATCTCTTGGATCACCTCTACAGTTCATATTAATTGACAACCTCATTGCTGCTAGCTGCAGAGAGACCAAATGATGCGTGGCTCTTGAGCCTGAACAGTGTTTTCATGCAGGAGTCAGTTCCTGGAACTCACTGGGGAAATGCTGCTGAAACAATGCAGAAAGGTTTATGATACAACTTTTCCTATTACACCTGCTATTATGTTCCTAAAAATGGTCTGGTTTTCACTAAAATTGGTATGATATCTTTCATTCTTAGCCATTCCTCCACATGCACTGTAATTTTATTTTGATGCCTACCTATTTTCTAGCCAGCAGCAAACTACTATCTTATTTGTTGGGTGTTTGGCAAGGCTGGGAGAGGAAATACCTGTGATTAGAGTAAATTGAACAGCCCTGAAGGTTTATATTCATTAGGACAGCAGATAGCACTGGTACAAACTTCCTAGCTAGCTTTGACTTGGCAAAGCTATTAAAGAAGTGAACAGGCCTTTCAGTTCTTGTCTGATCTTCCTGCATAAGGCTGCTGACAAAGACTGTGTTTGTACTCTTATTTCTTATGACAGTTACTTGTCTTGGAGTAATTAGAAAGAGATCGCCAGCTTGTCACAGAATAATGGCCCTGCATTGCTGAAGGAGCTTTGATCCAGCTATCCTTGTGTGGGTGATCCTATAGCCAGTTACTGATTTATTGAGCTTTTGTGCTTCGTTTTAAAAAATAATAAAAAAATTGTGTTCACATGTGTATGAGAGTTGGATCTGTCCAAAGGTACACTAGGAAATACTTTATTTTACTTACTTCATTCACAGTTTGGGTTGCCATAATAGACAACATGAAATGTAGACTGGAAAGAGGCCAGGGGATCCATCTGCTAAGAAAGAGGTATCTTTCTAATTACAGCCGAGTAGGCAGAGCCTGGGGATAACGCCATACCTTTTCTCCTATGAGTATTTTCATGACCTTTGCCTGTCTCAGGAGATTCCCCCAGTGCTATGCTAAATTGGGTCATTTGTGTGTATACAAAAGAAAAAGACAAAAGATGGGTGTATGTTCCAGTATTACTGCAAAATTGTATCTCCTCACCAATTAAGTAGTAAAAGGATTCTGCTGCAGTTGATGGGCAAAACAGTTGCTGAAGGGCAGGGCATTTTCTGACCTGTGCAGGTATGTGTTTTATTGCTCTGTAAATTGGATCTGAGAAAGGAAGTTTCTTGCTTTGGTTGCTGTTTTTAAGGTTTTCAAAAACTGCATACAAAATCAAAAGTATATTAAAGCATTCTTTCTGAAGTGACCACTATTGTGTCCATCCACTTGTTTATACAGTTCTAATGTGTCCAGCTCAGTATGATCTCTTTGTCATGCTTCAGGCAGTTTCATGGCTAAAAAAAACAAGCATTTGAGTCTTCCTGCATGTTGGAAAACTAGTCCAAATGGAGATATCTATTAAAAATAAATAAAAATGGGTATTGCAGTGCATATATACAGATCATCTCCAAATAAATTTACAACAGTTATTTTTTTCTTTCTCTTTTTGTTCAGGGCAATAAAAATATCTCTAAATATGCATGGTTGCATGCATTCAATAAAAAACAAACAAAAAGAAAAAACCCAACCAATGTAACCTTGCAGTCCTACCCTCTGTGACCTCTTTTTGTTGTAATTCTGACTGCCCTGATTCCCAATGCTCATAAATATTCTACTACATCAGTGGCACAAAAGAAATTCCCTTGTAGCATTTCACATAAAGACCAAGTTTCTTATTAATTTTGCATAAATGATCTTTCTTCTGATGATAAAAACTAAATGTAGTAACTCCTAAGCATGGTGGTTTTGATTGGCTTTGTTGGTTTCCTTGCTTTGTAACAAGCTAATGGTTAACTATAATGGTTCCTCCATGTATTTCTGCATTATTAGCAGCAGTTCTCTATTTACTGCTTTGCATTTTCACTTGCAGCTGATCACTCGGGGATCAGTTAGAACTCAACCCAAAGTTTAAAAATAATCATTAACAAAAATAAAAGGAGGGGATGGAGCCACAGCTGTAGCAAAGCAATTTCTAATCTTTGTGTGCTAATGGATCAGATTCTCTCGATAGAGAATCAAAATGGCTAATTTGCCCTTGCAGCTTGTGTCCTCTTGACACTTGCTGTGTTTGATGGCTCTGTTATGTTCAGATCTGGTCCTGCAAGGTTACTTATGAAAAGTGTTTTGACAGGTTTCTGCTTTTTTGCTCTTCATGCAGAGAACAATTATGTCATTAAAGTATGAATAAAATAAGAAAGTGATTAAAAACACATTTCAGAGACCTACCCTGAACTTTTTATCACTCCAATGCTTGATAGCAGAATTGAAAGAATTTCCATTTCAGCTATTTGACTCTATTTTCATCTTTGTTCTTCTGTGTATATATAATGCTGACACTTTATGTTCTTTTAACTAATGTTGCTTTGGTATTTTATAATGCTGGGTTTTCTATTATGTTATATTTTTGTCTTATTTAGTCATCGTGCTGCAAATTATTATTAAATAAGGAGCTGTTCAATAGGAGGCATTCTAAACTATTTTTAGCTCTTCTGCATTTTGAGCAAGCAGCATTAATTTCAAACTGTAATTGACTTAAACTTTATTATATGCAGTTACATGTTTTTCCTTGCAGAAATGATTAAAGGTGTTTAAGTTACATGTAAGAGATGGTGGTAAGATGCATAAATCGAGGAACTGTCAAGGATAATATAATTAGCAGAAGGGCTCACCTGTGTGAGACCAGTGGCCTAGAGGATTAGTTTTTTTAGCTGATCATGTTCAATAACCTTTCTTCAAGTAAGTAATTCCATTGAAGCCTTTTTGTTGTGGGTTTTTTTTTTTTTACAAACAGTGTTTAGTGTTGATAAGATGTATAGCATCAGGCTCTCTGCATTATAGAAATCACGACCATTTATTGTTTATAAAGAAAATTAAGATGGTGATGACCATTGTGAGTTTTGTGCTGCTTGGTTCCTTTGCTGTCCTTATTGCAAAAATATTTTCCAGTCTGCTTCAATTTTCACCGTTAAAAGTAGTGAACTCTTTAGGGCAGGAAGCACATCTTTGTTTATCCTATAGCTAGTAGCCTGCTTTCAGGTTGTTGTAAGGGGATAGGAAGAGCAGTTAAAGACCTTTCTAGGTGCTTTTGTTTGTATAGAAGACAAATCAGTAGAAATAACAACTTTGGGTGACTAGTTCATTACGCACTGCCATTTTCCAACAGCTGTGTTGAGCAGAGGTTAAGCAAACTCTAAACGTGGTGTAGACTTGCCCTCCTTCTTTAAGAGCAGCCAGCTCTTTGTTTTTCGTCTTTCCCCTGACCACTTAAAAAACCAACCAACCAAAAAACCTAAGCCCAAAGAACCCCCAACCAAACCATCACCAACCCGTGCCTATGGACGTTTGTAAAGAGGCCTCTGCAGCTCCTGGCAGGCTGGGTTTGATGTGAAGAGGCAGCAGTGCCTGTCTGGCACAGACTCTTCTCTTGCCTTGTTGACAGTGGGCAAGACATCTGGACTGGCAGATGGCCGAGTGCTTGCTCTCTGAGCTCTGCCGCTGGAGCAGAAATGCTTCCTTAAGATGAGTGTGTGGCATGGCAACCACTGCATCAGCCTCACTGTTGTTTCACTGGGAACCATCTTAAGAGTAGTAGCTCTGGCCGGTAATGGCCATAATAAGCTGGGTCAGTTACATGCCTGTTCACTGTAGCTGGAATGACAAAACACTGCTATGCAGTTGAAGGGACGTTTGGATGTGTGTGCCGATAACATGTGACAAGCACGTTGTTAGTGAAAAGTCCACGCTGCTGCTGTGCAGCATCGTATTCCTTTGGTTATTAACTTAGTAGATGTCCGTCTTGAACCACAGGGATCTGGGCAGTTCTGTGATTCTGGACCACATCTTGATGACTGACTGAACGACATTTCTATTAATAGAAATGAACAGTTAATAACTGCTGTCTTACTTTTTGAAAAGCCCGCAAGGGCATGCCTCTCTGCTACTCATAACTGTTCTTCTTACCAGTTTTTGTATCTATTTCTTACAATTTTTGGCACTGGCCTCTTCAAAGAGGCCTGCTGCAGTTTCGTGCTGCTGTTGCAGTAAAAGGATACTTGTTCTAGAATGAAATGAGCCCCCTTATCTGCTGAAAACAGGATTGAGTAAGTAAAAATTGCATGTGTTCTAATAGGTCAGTTGTTTGTTAACAGGAAACACATGTTGTCATAAAGAGACTTTGTAGAAATTATATGAAGATTTAAAAAAAGTCAATCTTGCAAGTTGGTTACAATATATCTTTTAACGGTTGAATAACACTTCTTTATTCTGCAATTGATGACCCATGAGACTTCAAATTGTCAATATTCATAGACTAATGCTTTTAAGGAAAAAAGTATGGTGATCTTACAACTTAATGCGATTGTGTCTTGTGTTATAAGTAGTCAAGTTGACAACTGATTGTTCCAGTCCATAATCACAAAGGGAAGAGCATGTGACCATGGATTAGATTAATTTTGTGGTTTGCAAAGTTGAGTTTGTGGGTGTGAGGAAGGTGTAGGAGGATTTGACTGTATGAGTGTGTCCCTCTTGAGAGAGAGTGTTTGTCAACCAGCTTATCTCTTATCTCTGTGGGTCTGTAAAATGGACGTAGTATTAAATTTTTTGTTATTTTAAAGGACAGGGAATCTGTGATGAAATAACTTGTTTGGCATTTCCCATAACCAGTATGGGACGCCAGATGCTCCAGTTGCGTAAAGCAAACCAAGAGCCTCTCTCAGCCCCTCGGTTGTTCAAATTCAGAGGATAGCGGTTTGTGTTTCTGAATTGCCAAAAAGTGACCTAAAATATGAGTTACAGTGAGGATGGCATTGGGTTGAATTCCCTGTTCTATCACTTTAGCAGAGTTGCGGGTTCTTTGGTTTGTGTGTGTTTGTTTGTTTGTTTTATTGGTGTACACAATAAGTAAATGTATGTATTAAAATGGCAATACAGAACAAACAATTGTGCATAAGGGAGAAACTACTTATAACGTTACGGCTTACCTTTCCTACCATAAAAGCCCACCTCTTGAGCTTTTCAGATGCTTGAAGAACAAGATGGTGTGATACTTTTAAATGCCCAGTCTCAGCAGAAAAAAACGCATCTCTGTAAAGCAATGTCTGCCCTGGGAAAAATTAAATCAGTAGAAAGCTCTTAGCTTTACTCAATTTAGCTAGATTTTAATGAGCCACTTTCTACTGTACACTTAGCTGTGCCATGAGGTGACTTGGAGAAAGCGAATATGAGGACAGGGAGCTTTCTGTTTTAATTTAGAACACTACCACAGTCTAACATGTTAAAACTGAGCCCAAGTTTGATAGCCAAGAGAAAAAGATGTGTTAAAAGCAACATGGAATAGCCAGATTGAAGTGTATCAACTCTGACTGCTCCAGAACATATTTGTGTTTTATGCTCGACATTTTTGGAATTAATGTGTGACATAAAGTTTTAGTGTGTGCTCCAATACTAATGTATAAGACAGACATAAACCGGCTTTTTTGGTATTCTGTTTTTACACTTTTGTTAGGTAAATAAAGAATTTGAAAAAAAAAAAAAAGGTAATAAATGTGTCTTTCTATACTGAGACTGAGAAGTCTAATATCATAAAGCATCTCACTGTGGCACTTGTCAGCTTTTGAAGTTATTTAAGCTCCTAGTTGCCATTTGTTTCAACTGTCAATACAGTATGTGCACTGGCACAGATCCAGTAAGTAGAAAGACAAGGCATTGAATTACAAACCAGTAGTTTCTAATGATTTTGTAGCTGAGTGCGTCTATTCTGAGTGATTTATAATAATGCATTACCCTAAACATTAGGTCTGACATGCAGAGTAGAACGAATATTAAGATTGTCTATGAATAATACAGATATCTTTGAATTCAAATTGTGGCATATTGTTAGATTAACATAGTTCAATATTGTTAGTATTAATTAAAATGACAGAAAAATTCTGTCATGTCTCATCTCTTCATTTTTGGTTTGGTAAGACCATCTTTGAATTCACAGAGAATACATGTCAGGAGTCTTTTTATGGGAAATTTTGTTTATTCAGAAAATCTGCTTGAAGTCTAAGGAGCCCTCTGCTACATTCTGTCATCTCACCAAACCAGTTCGGGTCAGTCACTGCACAATGAAATGTGAAAAAGAATCACGATCTTGCTCATTAGCAGTATTTAATCCATAAGCACTACTTGTAATAGATTTTCAGGAACATTTTTGTATTTCTGCATGACACTCTCAAAGCATCACTGAGAACAGGTATCTGTGTGCGTAATTATGCAAAGCTTTGTGTACTGACTGCTTCAGCCCAACAATAAGGAACATTTAAAAAACCCTCCCAAAGAAATATAATACAGTGCAAGGTCAGTATAGACATCATCCCAATGGGGCTTCAGATGGCTTAACCTGCTAATTTTTTTGTCATAGGCATGAGAAATTTGGGTCCAAGTTCTAGCCTGAACCTTGCTGAGTAACTATCTTCTCAGACATAGTACATCTTGTTCCTGGATGGCAAAACAGCTGCTTTATAAGTTTTGCTCCTCGAATCTTACTAGAGCTGCATAGAAGATGGTAGAGTTCATCTCTCCAGTTTGCTCTAACACATTTAGGCTGTGTAAAGCGTGGTGCAGGTACCAGGAGGACTTTGATTCACCCCCACCAGTAGCCTCTGTATCCTTTTTTCTGCTTTGTTGATGGCACGTGGTACTTGGAAACTGGCAGAGAGCAGAGTTGTGTGGTGGTCTGGTACACTCGGTCTCAGCAGCTCACTGTTGAGTAAAGTTCCCTCCACTGACTGCGAGTATCTCCTGCTCTTCCCTCTGAGCAGGTAGCAGGTCAGCATCTGTGTCACCCTTTGGTTGCAGAAGAAGAAAATGGTGTGTGTGAGAGAGAGGAAAAGGGAGGGCCAGAGGGAGCATGTGCACTTCAGGGCCAGCTCTAAGGCAGCTTGCAGGCACTGTACGTGGGACCGTGGGGGACAGTGAGTACCCTGTGGGAATGTTTCACATAGTCTGTGGTACTTCCCCCTAGTTGGCACCAAGCAACTCACCATTTGCATATGCTTTTTGAATTGCCTTTCTGCTATATCTGGATGTGACACAATTATGTGCTAGTTGCTGTAGTGTTGAACCCAGGCTCAGGGGTCACCTGGGCTCAGAGGAGCTTCATTGGAGCTGGCCCCACAGCAGGCAGGCACTGATATGTACCCCACAGGAATAATGGAGGGGAAATGGAATGCATTTTGCTTTATATTTATATATATATAAAGTGCCTATCACCATCTAGATAAACATTCTTTGGAACCACTCTTGACGGCGTTTTGCTACAGGTGATACTTCTCATACAGGAATAATTGCTATGACAAAAGGCTTGATAGTATAGCTTATATTTTCATGGATCTGGCACAAATTTTACTTAAAAAATGTGCAGTTATGCTGGCATAAAGTAAATCTAGGTTAGAAATGCTTACTGGGTATGGAAACCAAATGATGGATATTTAGGCTAGATACTAGATAGCAGTAATGATCAGTGGGAATTTTTTTTGTTTGATGTCATCTGCCTTTATCAGTAGCAGTTACGTGGTTGGAAAGAAAACAACCAAAGCATAGCAGAATGGTGTAGTGCTTAGATGAAAAAACTGAAAGCTTCTCGTCATGCTTTTCTTGCCTTTTTTTCTATTCCTTCAGGTACCCTTACTGCTATTTACAGAGTGGAAAAAATAGGAGAGCCTAATAGCATAATTCTTCTTTCACTGTGTACATATGTAACAGTTCCTGAAGATGGCATTACACTTGCCTTTCTTACAACGTATACTAGATAGTGTCTGCTTTAAGATGGACTTGTCACGCTGCTGTTTTTTTCTTGAGGTCAGTTTTGGAGACTATTGTACCATTTTCTGAATCCAATATGCTTTCTACTGCCATCTCAATCTTCTGAATCCCTTGTGAAAATACAGACAAGAGGAGTCACAGAATTCAGATAAGTGATTTAATTAGTAATGTTGTAGAAGCTAGGCCATGGTTGTTTGAAAGGAATGCTTATGTCAAAACTTGCAATGGCAGCAATTTTAATAATGTGTGGATATTGTGTAGTATTAAGAATCTCCTTGTAAATTCCAAGGAGCCATTCAAAGCACAGTATCAATTTCATTAGGAGGATACATAACAGAGTCTGAAACAAGATGAGTAGCATGTTAGATAAACCACAAGATTTTGTTTCACACGGCTACAGCTGAAGAAATAATCCATGTAACAGAAAGTTGGATTTAAGTATTCTTAATTACAATTAGAAGCACAAATCACCGTATGCCAGTGAGTAGATGGTTGTCCAGGCTTTTGGGAGGTTGGCTCCTCCTGTCTTTTCTAGTTTCAGAGTGAAATACAAGAGTACCTTCCAAGCTCTGTGTAAAGTTATAACATAGGAGTTCTCTTACCCGGGAGGAGGCAGACATTTTCTGATAGGTTTCCAGAATTTCTTCTACCTTAAAGCTGTGGTGTATAGCTCATCCCTGTTACCAGGAGGTTGCATCAGACTGGCTTCTGTTTATAGGCACCTTGTGTTTCTCTCCTTGGCCCTCTGTGAGCACCACGTGTGCTTGGAAAAGCTGAATTGCATGAAGTAGACTGGATGAAAGCTGAGAGGAAAACTTGCTTTCCTGCAGGCTTGCAGGAAAAGCAAAGCGCTGCTTGAGGAGAGAGTGAGAGGGGAGGCTTGCTCTACCTGCCAGTTAAGCTGTCCCATTTTTGGGCTTACATCTTACTGTGCTTTTACTTTGATGTTACGTGCTGTTGATTCTGACCATGAAAAGGAGGAGGGAGCAACTGGCTGAGAAGTTGCTAGGGATTGTAGGTGCTGACAGCTACTTTGGCCTTCAAGGGGAACGTAGCAAAAAGACCACACACATGTGCCCCTAAAAGGTGTGTATCTTTCTGTCCATAGTTACCAAAAGAAAGTACCAAGTGTTCTCTCTTGAGCAGGAGTTTAATTGAGCATCTAGAGAGCACAGAGATGTAGACCAAAAAGCACAAAACAGACAAAATGGTTGTAAGTAAATAAAGTGAGCTTCTCCATGCTTTCTATATTGAAAAAGCTCCCTGCTTCCAAACTCAAAGAACTGGTGTTGTGAGTTACTGGGCATAGCTGACTTGGAAGAAATTTAAAACATTTCAGAGGGACCAGGATGAATGATAATTCTAAGTGGTTTTAGATAATATGTAGGGGCATTGCATAAAAACATTTTTTACTATTTGGTCTTGTTTTTCACAATTTGAAATATTGTCGATCTTACTTTTTCCTATGCTGTACCTTTTTATTTTGTGTGTTGCTATTTTATGGGTTTATTGTCACTACAAACAAGCCTGCTGTTGTTCTCATTTTATTATCTCTGTACAATTGACTTGGACTTGCACGGTCTCTGACAAGCCTTTGAATTTTGGTATTAACAATGCATTATTAATATTCCCAAGGCTTTTGTTGTTCTGGATTTTTTTGAACATTACCTTACTTGCTTTACAGTAATGTTCATCACTTTGGTTTTCTTCCTTTTGAGAGTTCTTAGGGTTGTGAACCTCTTGAAATAAAGACAGAGGAAGAGAAAGGTGTCTCTTCATCCTCGCAGAATAGTTACATTATTATTTTTATATATATATATAATATGTGATTCCAAAACAAATACTCATTTCTGGGAAGCTTGAGCAAACTAAAATCATAACAACTCCTAGTTTACATAATTCTCTAGTTAAAGAAGTCTATTTAAGTACATCCTTTTTTCTGTGCATCAAGTTGATATGGAAATTCACTGGGACTCCTGATATTTGACTGTTTATACATACTCTGTAGTAGGGGGGTTTCCTATGTATGTCTTTTAATGTATTTTCATAGTATTGCTGTTGTGATTTATTTCCCCTCTGCCTTATCAGGTTTTGTTTTCCATTGCATAATGCCCAGAATACTTCCCTCGATCACCAGAAAGCTCTGACAAACTGCTGCAGCCACCTGGAAACAGCAAGTTTGCCTCTGAACAGCTCTGTGTGAGCAAGTCACCAGCAAAGCACCACTGCTGCTTTGGTGGAGGTCTTTGTTTTAATACGGATCCACATCATGAAATCAGCTTTTAGCTGTAAATGTTTTTCAAGTACCATTTTATTGCTTTAGCTATGACAAATACATGCTACTGGAGGTGTTAGAAGAAAGCCTGTCAGTCTCGTTGACTAAGTCACACTCATGTCAGTAGGCCAGAGAAGCAGCAGAATGAGGTTTACTGAAATTGAGAACTAAGTGGTTGGAATTTGTGTGTTAATTAATCCACATCTTAGTGTTTGGTTTTTAAAATGAATGAAAATTATTAGCAATTGAATTGGGTCTGGCTAAGCTCCATAGCAGCCCTCCTAGTGCTGTTGGCACCTGATGTCCAGCTGAGGTCAATCCACCACAGCAGCTTGTACTCATCTATCTTCTTAGGGAGGAAAGAGCCATGGCAAAGCTTGTAGTATTCTGTAATATAGTTAGTTGGGACAATGCCTTAATATTTAGAAGTTGGAATAGGGCATTAATTTTGACTAGTTAATCATTTTTCCAGAATTAATTAGTATTTTTAATATCAACTAAATATTTCCTGAGATTGAACTAGGCTTATGTAGTTTTTTTCACATCATTTACCAACTAGAACCTAGACTCTGTTGCCTGATTTTGATGAGGCTACTTGAGTTGAAAGGCACTACTCAACTGAGTTACAGAATCTTCCTTATAAGCTGTTGCAATAGCCTTTCCCACAGCATTTTCCTGGGGAAACTGGGTGCTCATGGCCTGGATGTGTGTACTCTTTGCTGTGTAAAAGAAACTGGCTGGATGGCCAGGCCCAAACAGTGGTGGTAAATGGAGTGAAATCCAGTTGCCAGCCAGTCACAAGTGGTGTTCCCCAGGGCTTGATACTGGGCCCAGTCCTGTTTAATATCTTTATCATTGGTCTGCACCATCAGTAAGTTTGCTGACAACACCAAGCTGGGCAGGAGTGTTGATCTGCTTGAGGGAAGGAAGGCTCTGCAGAGGGATCTGGACAGGCTGGACCAATGAGCTGGATCAATGAACTGTATGAGATTCAACAAGGCTAAATGCTGGATCTTGCACTTGGGTCACACCAACCCCATGCAATGCTGCAGGCTTGGGTAAGAGTGGTTTGAAAGGTTCCCTGGCAGAAAAGGACCTGGGAATGCTGGTCAACTGAATATGAGCCGGCAGTGTGCCCAGGTGGCCAAGAAGGCCAACAGCATCCTGGCTTGTATCAGAAATAGCGTGGCCAGCAGGATCAGGGCAGTGATCATCCCCTGTACCTGGTGCTGGTCAGGCTGCACCTCAAATCCTGGGTTTGGTGCTAGGCCCCTCACTGCAAGAAAGACATTGAGGTGCTGGAGTGTGTCCAGAGATGGGTAACAAAGGTGGTGAAGGGGCTGGAGCACAAGTCCTATGAGGAGCGGCTGAGGGAACTGGAGAGGAGGAGGTTTGGGGGGGACCTTCTTGCTCTCTACAACTGTCTGACAGGGGTTGTAGGCAGCAGGGGTCAGTCTCTTCTCCCAGGTAACAAGCAGCAGGACAAGAGGGAGCGGCCTCATGTTGTGCCAGTGGAGGTTTAGATTGGATAGTAGGAAAAATTTCTTCACAGAAAGGGTGGTAAGTCATTGGAACAGGCTGCCTATGGAAGTGGTTGAGTCACCATCCCTGGAGGTATTTAAAAGACACATGGAGTGCTTAGGGACATGGGTTAGTGATGGGCTTGGCAGTGCTGCATTAGGAGTTGGATTCTACGATCTTAAAAGTTTTTTCCAGCCTAAACAATTCTATGATTCTATAATTTAAAGGTAAATCAAATTGATTTTGGTGTAAAGCCATAAGGCCATCGGTGGATAACAAAACAGAGAACATTAAAGATGCTGTCTTTTTACAGAAGGGATTTTTCTGGCACTTAGTTCATCTAGTGATCTCAGTTGTATGGTTCTGCTTTGTGAGCAGCTTGGCTTTGGACTCGAAAGGAAATTTCAAAGTCATATTAACTCGAGCTCATACGAGAGCAGAATGACTGAAATAATGTTACTGCTATAGACACTGTCATTTCAAGTAAAAAGTTGGGTGTGAAGATTGTTTACTGCTTTAATAGAGTAATTATAAGTAGGTAAACTATATCCTTGACCTACTACTGTGGAGCAATGCAAATTTCAGTTACACAGTACCTGGTGTGCTGGCAAACTTTAATTGTCAAAGTTTTAGCTTAAAATTGTTAGGCAAAGTGCAGCTAGGTCAGTGTTCAGGTTATTTACATGTAATAGAAGAAGCCGTCCTCTGACAATTGACATGGTAAGGATTGAAGTTTGAAATGAGGGAGTATGTACTGGAGAATTCCTGCCTTTTTGTCAGGAGTTACTCCTTATTTCTGTGATAGCAAAATTTTGCCCTGTGTTTTAACAGCATTTTCTCCCCTGCATTCCCTGCAGCAACTCAGTGGAAAGAATACATAAAAAATGAAAGGAATAACATTAATATGAATCTCTGTCATCTTAAAAAACACCAGGAGTTTCCCATTACTATGCAGATGTCACTCCAAGGGAAATGAAAATCTACTGACGAAATCTTCTGACCCAGAGTCAAATCTCATGTGAACCAAAACTGAATATACTATATCATCCACTCAACTGTATTTTCAATGAGTCTTTTTGATATCTCAGGAGAGTTTAGAGTGGGAAGAGGAAATGGGGGGGAAGGGAAAACAGGGTCCTACACACTTCCTGAATTTCATTATTTCTGCACAGTTTCTTAAAAGAGCAATAATCTTAGGGCAGGGTAAGAAGATGTTTCTTCTCCTGTGGCAGAACTGTGATACCCTTAACCACAATTAATATCTACAAGTAAACTATTTTCACCTCTATTGATTATTGCATTGAGTAATTAGAGTGAATGGGCCTCAGAAAGTCAACTGGTTGAAACTAGTGGATATTTAGTAGAGCCTCTGGTTTGACTGTTTGGTATGGGTCTGGGAGTGAAAGAGGTTTGAAGTGCTGGGACAGGAGGTCCCAGATCCTCCCTCCTTCCTCATGGTCCCAGGGACGCAGCAGTCGGGCCTTTCCTGAGCCATGTCGCTGTGTTGGTTCTGCTAGTCTCTGCCTCTGAAATAACCCTGCAACACGCTGGTGTCTCAGTGGGATGTGCCTGCGGGGCATCAGGCTAAATGAAGCACCAATATTAAAATAACATCAAGATTCACTGGCTTTGTGACAGATTTTATTCTTTTTCTGCTTAAGTTCCAAGTAGAACAGCAGGCAGTTTCCTAGACACAGTAATATAATGTTTATATGATTCATGTTACCACATGATTAGCTATATAATTTATTGTCTAATTTCCCTAAATATGGTATTGCAAATAGTAACTGATTAAGATAATCAGAAACAGGAGCCTAGTATGAAGAAACAACAAATCCATCATGAGGTTTTAGTTGCTGTTAGATTTTTAGGTCGTCTGAGTTACAGCATGCTGACATTAATAATACTGCTATTGAATATTCTCATTATAAAGTATTTTATAGCAACATTTATGTGGCTTTTGCTTGCCTGGCAAAATTTTCCATACAAAGAAGACTAAAGGCAATCCACTTTTGTTCCCTTTAATGTATTTTCTTAATAGTTGGAAGATTTTAAAATATTGCTGAAGTGTGTTGTTGTTTGAATGTTTATATATAGTTACAGTTTAATAAGTGTTGCCAGTATCCTGAGAATACTATATTGTCGTTTCATAACTGGTCTCTTCAGGATTAGTCTTCAAACTTCTTTTTTGCTTTGTAAACACCTCACTACTCCACCCAGATATTTTTGTCTGCTTTTCTTTGTTATTCCAACATTCTTAACCCTTTGCTTCACTCCTGCTCCTGCTGCGGCACTTGATGCTTTGGTTACTCCTTGGTACCAGCCTGCCCCTTTCCAGCTCCTGTGCTGTGGCTGTGAGCCTCCGAGTTCCCAGGCTGTGGGGCCGGGGGCTGCCGTGGGAAGGAGCTGTCACCACGGCAGCCCGGACAGTGGCACCCAGCAGGGCCCTGGCTGTGTGGGGAGCCTGGCCTGGGTGAAGCTGGGGTCGGTGGGACTGTTGCCATTGTGCCCGGACTCGATTTGGGCGGAGATGGTTCCCTGCAAGGCTCCTCTTCAGGGACTCCAGCCCCAGTTCACCTAGCAAGCACAGACATGCGAGAGATGGTAAAACACAGGACTTCCTAGTGTGTTCTGGTGATTGAATTCATTTTACCTCGCATGTCTGTTATCAAGGAGTTTTTAGAGTAACTCGGCTAAATAGGTATAAAATCTTGATCTCTCTCAGCTATATAGGGCATATCCCAAAAGGGTTTTTATAATAACCTTCCTGTATTTGTATATTTACTTTGAGTTAGAGCTCAAGGCTTAGCAGTTGTTGAAGAACTGGTATCTTGAAGAATTAAAATGTGCAGAAAAAACTTTTAAAAAAACCTGGGGAGACCCCTGTCTTTCCTTTAGTTTTTTGTTGTCAGAGAAGTATATTCTCAAAATAGAGTGTTAGTCAGGCACTGTGGGGCAGGGTTTGGTTTTTTGTTGTTGTTTTTCAGTTTGGTGGGTGGTTTTTTTTTTTGCTACCTCACACATTCTGGGCTAACATCACTGTCCCTTGTTTGCACCAAAAGATCCAGTAAGTAGGTCATTTACTGTCTTTTTGCAAACACAGAACTTAAAGAAAATAAATCTCAGGCTTCTGTCCAGTGTAAAAAATGTTATCAAAGTTGTTATTTTATTACAGCTTAAGGTATGGTTGTAGAGATGAGACTTAAAACTCTGTATCTGTTCCTTTCCTAATGAATAACAGATGGAGCTAAAATTGCAAGTGCATCTTCAAAGATAAAAGCACAAATCTACGTGGGTTTGCAGGATCAAGCTCTAAACATGCTCCCAGAATTAGGTAGTGATATTCATGTGCAAAGTGAAATTACGTATGCCCTTCATCTGCCCATAGTTCACAATACATTCTTAAAGTAAAAATGAAAGATTTTTCTTCACGCAAGTGTTACAGTATTACTAGTTTCTGCTTGTGGCTGTTGACTTCAGAGAGGTACAGGTAGTATGGCCCTTGCGCTCTGCCAATGAAGAAAGGGGACTTGTGTCTGATTTAAAGAAATCCAGTACATAAATGAATCTATGTGATTTCTGGGGGAAATTTCATGTAGCGACTACATCTTAATTGCCTGTATTTTTTAACATTAAGGCAACTAGTAGAATTTGAGACTACAAGAGAACACCGCAGAGATGTAATGTGATCAAATAGGTAACATAGACCATGGAGTGCAGTAGTGTGATGCTCACTGTGAGGCCAGTGATTTGTAATTCAATAGACACATATCCTTTACATCATCTTTTCACCACAGTGTGAAGATAAATGCAATAGTTGACTGTCTCTCTTGCAATATTGTATCAACCACTAGTGACCTTTGCGGTTAAAGTATTTCCAGCCTGATTTTTTTTTTTCCAGCACTGATTATGTACACTGTGCACGTGTTCAATGTTAAATTGCACAAACAGCTGGGTTTGCTCGACTCTTATTGAAAAAATTTCCAGATAACCTTTAATAAGAACAGTATGCCTCACTGTATTACGTGTGAATTGCTGAAGGTCTGAGAATCTTCCCTGACTGATTTATGGGAGTTTTTATCTTTTTGCATGAGTAAAATATGCTTTAAAAAACCTTCAGTGGTGTGCAGAATTTTGCCACTGACAAATGTATACTTCTTTCAATGAAGCTTGATGCAATGTCTGTCTTGGAAAACCTGTGTAAGCCTCATTTGCTTGGTTGAGGGGGTTCCAGAAATCAAGTTTACTATTTTGATCATATGACAGGCCAGTACAGTTACTCTGTTTTTTAAATCCGTGAACCTGTTAGTTACAGTGACTTAAAATTAAGGAACCATTGCAAAATCTTTGTCTTTTATCTGTAAACAACAGATTATAAAGAGCAACAAATATTATAGGTTAGAAGAATTAACTTTTTTCTTTGAGATAAGAGTGTCACAATAACCATTCTAGAGTCTGTGCAAGGTTTTCACAGCCAAGGAACTTGGCCATAGATAGATTTATTTATTATTTTTAACATAGTACTCCAGTCAAATCAGTAAAAAGAATCCAATTTACAAGTATCTGAAATGATTTGCCATCTGCTGTCAAGTAAGTTGTGATTTTAAAAACAAACAAATCCAACCAGCCCCCCCAAACAAAAACAAAAAAATAATGCCCCAACCCCCCCAAAAAACCCAACAAAATGAAAAAAAGTCCCAAACTACAAAATGTTTCTGCTGTATTCTCTCTGGTAAGCTAGATAAGACTAAAGCATAGTTTCTTGGTATCTCTCCTTTGCCCCTTTCCAAGCAGTGAGCAATGCAGGCTGATTCTTAATTTCTTATGTTTTGCCATTTGTTTCTTGAACCTCATCTTTGCCATTCGCATAGGAAAAACTTGCCAACATCTTAGTTTTAGGAAAAATAAAAAGGAATAACTGTTGCTCTTTATTTTCTTATGGAGAATCTTCAAGAAAGAATATGTATGTTTTTGATTAGCATGCATTTGCATGTCTGCTTAGAACTTTTGGAGAGGTGAATTTGGGGTTTTGTTTGGGTTTTTTCTTTTTCTTTTCTTTTTTAATTTGTGTTTTGTTTTTGGTTTTGTAATTTGGCCTGAAGAAAATAAGGCTATGATAAGATTGTATTACTGCCTTCAGCTACTTGATAGGGAAGAGATAGCCACGCTGTTCTTAAAGGTGCACAGTGCTTAAGACTAGGACAAGTGGCATTGGGCACAGGCTGCAACACAACAAATCCTGACTATATATAGGGAGAAAATTTTTCATCTTGAGAGTGGTCAAGGACTGGAGAAGTCTGCTTGGAAAGGCTGTGGCCTCTCTGTCCTCAGAGGTGTTCAGTATTTAACTGAATACTGTCCTGAACCCCCTGGCTGAATTGGACCCAAGTGTTGGTGGGTTGAGTTCCACAAGTCTGTCCGAACCTGATTTTTTTTCTATCACTCTGTGGTTCCTTTGGTTTGGGACAAAATTCGCTTTGCCTTCTCTTAGGTCAGAGGCTTAATTTTCCTTTACGTGAACTGCTGGAATAATTAGTTTTAATGAATCTAGAATCTGGCTGGAGATTGTTATGTCAGATCTATACCAGTGAAAAAAGGCTGGAGCTTCTGCCTCTGAAACGGTTGCCATGGTTCATTTATGTTTAACACAGTACAATTTGCATCATTTCAACAACTTTATTTTCAGTTAATTTCTTTCCACTGAACTCTTGCAAACCAGGTATTTGCAGATGTTTTGAAGTTGCTGTACACAAGCTGCATATCAGTTGCAATGAATGGAAAAGAGACAAATTTCCCAGTGTGGTGCTAATGATTTGTGGAATCCATCAGGGTTCTTACAGGAAGGATTGATTTAGAGCTGCTGCATGTGTGCAAATAGCCCTAGGGGTCATACTAATGAGCTCCAAATTTGCCTGAGGAAATTCTCAGGGGCCTTATGCGTGATTTCTCTGTGAGGGTTTCTATTGAAAATAAGCCTTCATGTTATATGTCAGGAGCAAGGGGCTACCTTCTGCTCCCCTGTAAAGTGGAGTAGCCTTGCTGTGCTAACTGCAGCGACCAGCGAAGGCAGAAGAGTCAGGGGGGCCATAGGTAACCTTACTAACCATGCGCAGTGCGATGGAGTCGTGGCAGGCTGTGGGGGAGCTGGGGAAGGAGAATTGCCTGGGAGATGGAAAGTTGCATGGGCACGCTGGGCCAGCAGCGGGTAAGGGCAGAGAGCGGGTGCAGCTGGGAGGCAGACACGCATGGACCGGCTGAAAAGGAGTAACAGCTCTGATGCTGGACAAAGGCACTGTGTTAAAAGAGACAAAAGGAAAGAATAGGGCCAAAAATGGGTGAAGAATAGAGATTGGATGAGGCTTCCCCTAATTACTGTGGGATCTTACTGAAAAAATACCCGATTCTATGGTATTGTGATACACAATATTGAGATACACAAAAGGGCAGTTTTAAACTGTGTCATTTTAGCTTTCCTATTGTTTGAGCTTACAGATTTGCAAGCATCGTGTTCTTTTAGCACTGTTTCTTTCAGTGTGGCATAAGTTTTGTTTAATGCACCATTCGCTGCTAATGGAGAGCTTGTAACATATTTTCACCTTGAAAAATAGAACTCTATAAGGTGATTAGAAAAATAAGGAGGATAAATTGTGTTGGGTAGATGGTAGCATATTCAGGGTTTTTTTTTTTTAATTAAAAACACTTTAAAAAGGTTAAGAAAGGAAAATTTGCTATGTTTAATATGGAATCTTTAAAATGCCTCTTTTCACCTATTCAGAAGGAAGATAACCTGAATAAATTATGTAAAGGTTCCCAACGTGATGGTTCTGCCTCAGCACCATCAAAGTGACATAACTGTGAAAGGTTGTCAATTGGCATTTCTTTGGTCTTTAAAAAAAAAAAAAGCTTTGTGTATATAAATTAGGTACCACAATATATGCAGATTTTGCTCTGGGAACGTGTTAGGCCCAATGGTTAATATGATCTGCTATCTGGATTTTTTTTTTAAAATTTATTTCTGCATTAAATTGCAAATACAATAAATTGGTAACTGACCTGAAGTGCCGGTATTTCAGCATTTCCCTTTTGTTACCTGTACCTAATTTTGGAACAGAAAAGAACAATTGGTAGTAGTCCAGTGTATGGTCAGAGCACCTGCAACTACACGACTGTGCTGCTTGTTCTTTACTGTGGGAGGAGATCTGCAACCAGGTCTTGCAGGCAACTGCTGAGAAGAAATCTGTCAGCTGTGATTTTTCCTTTTCTAGGCTAGGAAGAAAAATAATCAGCTATATTTAGCACACTCGAAAGAAACCACAAAATCTGTCCAAGTAAAAACAGTATAGTTGGGGGATTTGCAATGCCATGTCTTGCATCTTCCCAGGATCCTTGTGAACAGAAGAATGCAGGACATGGAAAAGTAAAGCACTTGCTGATATTTATCAATTTGTCTGCGTATTAGCTAAGCATCTAACAGAATGCTGCTTATTTTGCATCTGATGAAAAGTAGCAAAACTGAAATGTCAGGCCTAAATCTCTATTTTATTTATATATATTGAAACCAAACTAGTATGATTCTGGAAAGCTGATTACAGTTTCCTTTGGTACATGTTGGTATGGGGTCAAGATAGGTTCTTTACCAGGCTGTTTTCTTCTCCTGCTGTGTTTCTTGCAAATTGCAGTTTTCATGGTGTCAAAATAGGGGTGCTTATTAATAATTACAACAGGGAACATTTGGAGGTTTTTGTTTAGGAAGGGAGCCAGAAATTTATCAGGAGCTTTCTTGTCTAGAAACAGTGAAGTACCTTGTTCAGTGACAGCCTTTTATTCCACATGCGTATGTGAACGCATTTTGGACCTTGGTCTTAGTTGAAGTATGCAATTGCTATAGCAATAGAAAAAACTTCAACGTGACATTAAGAACATACTTTCTTGAAAATTGCTGTTATTTGGCTTTTGGAAATAGAGCCAAGAAGATCTTCTATATTGTATTTCTTTGTAGTTTGGTTCTTTTATTTCAGAATGTGCAGTTAGGTAGTATTTTCAGTTCGTTTACTTGCATCTTGCAAACTACCTTTGAACAGACCTCCTTGAAGGTCTACTTCCGTGTGGTTTATGGTTAGTAATGTATTATTTGTTTTGAGCAGATGCAGTGTTTTTCTTTATGGGTCTTGTAAGTGATATTATTTAGTGAGTACCTATCCAGAACAAAGCAGTTGGTCCATCAGGTGTTGTGGTGCAGCTATCTGTCAGTTATGTGCAATCCACTACTCTTGGCACTATCTAGTATTTGTAGTGGTCGCACATCCAGGTTTAGTAGTGGGTAGCGGGTCCAAATCTGTTTTTAAGTAGTGGCCGCTCTATCCATTTCACTTCCCCTTCCCACCTCTACTATGAGTACTATTCTCTATTATTCCTATTTTCATTTCTGCATTAAGTCCATAAAGCTTCACCTGAATGAAGAGGTGTGAATCATTCAGTCATAAATTGAATCAGCATGAAAACGCACTTTTTATTTTGACTCTGGATACTCCTATTTTTTGTCACTGTTGCAGCCAGTGAACAGTGGAGGGAAGCCCAGCCATAAGTAGCAGCAGCAGCACGTGGCCTCCAACAGGAACTGAAGGCGGTTGCCAAACAGAGTACGTGTAGCAGGAGTAGTAACATAGGTAGTGTGGTTTGCTGGTTCCTGATTTATCTTCAGCTGGCTTAGAAGCATGCTTGTTAATACAGTGTGTGTAGCTCTGAGAGGCAGACACAATGGTTAATAGTGTTAATATTTAACTGTTTTATTGAGGTATGCTATAAAACCCGAGATGTCTTGCACGCATCTTGTGATTTCAGCGATGCAACTTCAGATGGACTTTATCTAATGCTGCTTTAGCACAGAGGAATGATAGTGAACTAGGTATGTGCGTAAAAATAATAAGGTGGATTTTTATGGTCTTGGAACTTCACAGACTTTCACTGCTCTCCTGTTTGTGTCCTGAGGATTGAAAATGTTAGCTGAACAGGCACCACATGACTTCTCTTTCCCTTTCTTTGAGGCCATCAGTTAGAACCAGGGAGGTGCTGGCAGCAAAGGTCCTGCTCGTTCAGCTTCACTAGTTAATTGCTCTACAGACCCAGTGTAAAGCGTGTTGAAAAGGGCAATGCTGTACTCCCTCTCTGGTTTGCAGCACTTCCCAGCAAGCTCTGGGGGCTTGCAAGCCCAGTCTAAGGATTGTCCCATTGCTCACCAAAGCATTGCAATTTAGAGAACTGAGGGTAAACACGGGAAGACTCTTCAGCCCTTAAACAAGATATTGTGAAACTGTAGAATAAATGCAATCAAAGAGAAAGTTAAGAAAAAATCTTGTTATATTCATGTAAAACTGGAATTGAATTAGAGGATTAGTAGTAACTAAAAAATATCAAATGTCGTGTCCATCCACCACCTCTCCCACAACAAGCCACCATATTTAATTGGTAATAAATTCAGTCTGCAATTTTGTGTGCAGATAATACACAGTGCAATTCACAATGTTCACCTAATTCATGTAAGAGTTTGAGTTTCATGTAAATGACATCTCTTTGAAGGCACAATGAGACTTAAGATCACTAAGGTATTTCTGGAGAAGCTAAATGTGAACTTATCTTTTCCTGTGCAGTACCCAGAGGCCAAGCTTTCTTTCTGTGTCCTCCCATTTGCAAAATGCACTTTCTACTCACATATTGGATGGCATGCATGGTATTTGCAGAGAAGGCACTTCGTTTTGTGAGCTCATACTACTCTGATCATTCTTCTGGAGATCTGGAAATGAGGTTATGCAGCTCAGCTTTGGAGGAAACCAGGGAATGCTGGGGATGGAGAGTTATGAGCGGTTGCTAAGAATATCAGTTCAGCTGGGATTGCTATGGCAACGGTGTTGCCAGGATGAAAAACTTTCACTGCAATCAATCTGAATTCATAAGTACTGTTGTCTACCTATGTCGCATCAGAAAGTGAACCTAAATTTTCTGATCCAAAGCAAATATCTTCTTAAATCCTTAAGGTTCCATATTCTCTCTTTGCTAAATAGTCTGGTACAGAGAGGAAAGAAAGCATCTGTGTCAAGGCAGAGAGATGTTAAGGGGCCAGGTTGGAGAAAGACATTTACACAGACAACCATATGAATAATCAGATTGCATTTATGTCGTTCATTGGTTTGCTATTTACATTTTTTCATTCTAGGTGATGAGGTGAAGCCTCTTCTCTTTTTGGACAAAAGCTTCTTTATAGCTGCAAATTCCTTCAGGTCTATTTTATGTTCAGTCTCCTTTATTAGTATAACATTGAGATTTGGGTTGTGATCACAGTTGGGGATTATTTAATGAAAATAAGCACACAAATATAAGAAGGCCTGTTATTTCTGCTTGAATTTTACTGCTCACCTTGGTTAACTGTTTTTAATGTAACTGAATTTCACAGACAAAATGCATTCAAGAATATCTGATGCTGTGTTTGCCAAAGGTTGAGTTGCTTTTTCAGGGTCTGATGTTCTTCTTTCTAGGCTAAAGTTAGTCATAGCTGATATTTACTAGTGACTGTCCTTCAGATTAAACAATTACATAACTGGCAAAGTATTTCTCATCTTGTGATCAACGCACTCTTCTAGTTTATGCCAGCGACCACAAACTTACTGACACTTCTGCAGCTCCCATTAACACACTGACATTAAAGAGATCCTCAGGTATCTTGAGTTCAGGGGATGAGTGGATATGCACAGACCAAAAAGGTATTTTCAGGTCAGGTCATTCCACAGAAGTTGACTTGGCTTGTGATATACATCATGTGGATATTAGGCTATCTTTTTTTAAAATAAGCATGTTCATTTACATGGAGATTTAATACTCACCTTCCCATGCATAGACCAAATCCTGTTCTTAGCTTCCAGCGGCAGCTCTGCTCTGATCAGCATTAAAGACCATCATTGCTTTGAAAAAGTACTCTCAGCTGGCTTAAAACTTAAAATTTGCATTACCTGAAATTCTAACGTAGTATCATTCATTGTTATCATGAATTGGCACAAAGTTGCTTTAAAAACAAACTAAGCAAATTAACAGTCCTGTTCTATTTTGATGAATAAAGTTACATTGATTCTTAATTGTGTTCTTAATATAAACTTGAAAGATTATATATACAAGTATACAATATATAATACATACTATATACATATAAAAAATATAAATTTTAAAGCTGTTAAAATTTCACGTTCTTTGCTGATAGTATTATATCTGAATACTGTTATTATTTAAATTCATTCCAAAAAAATGTTTTTGTTTCAACAGATTAGGATTTTCTAAAAACACCCCAAACCATCCCACAAAACAAAACACCTTTTAATCAGAAAACCTCACAGTAATGACTGAGTGAACTTTTCAGCCACACCTACGTATAACACATCTCTATTTCTGCCTCGCACAAAGTAGAAATTTTCATTTTCCAGGTAACTTCTTTTCTAGAAATATCCTTTTCAAATTGTAGATTAGGAACGGGCTGATGGACATCTTGTGTGCAAGTGCAGTCTTTTACTCCTCTAGTTTCTCTTATCATTTACTGGTCCACGTTTTCAAAACGGAGGATGCAGATACATCTCTGATTTGTCATCAAACCACTGATTTTCTTACTGTGGTACTCTTTTTACCCGTTGGAGGTAGCTGCCTTTCCCAGAAAGACAGATTGGTCTGATCTGTCAAGATCTGGTCAGTAAAGCCTGTATGGTACCTGTGTTCTGACCTCAACAGCTGAAAACTGTGAACAAATCAATGATTTGCACCTAATATTGTGGTGATACCTTTCTGTGTAAGCTCACTTATTTTTGTTGCGAGTTGGTCTGTTGTTATATGTCAACCAGAAAGAACTGACAGTCTAAAGAAGAGGTTCAGAATTTATGGTGGGTAGTATTGAAAGCTCTATAGCACATTACAGTTCAGTATATTGCAACCTTAGGTAAGGAATTGCTTGCAGGCAGTTTCAATGAATGTACAGGTAAAGACAAAGATTAGCTGTAGGCTGACTGCTTACTATAGCAGAGTCTTTCATGATATTAGGTTATTTACAGGTGACAGATGAAAACTTGTGTCCTGGGTTGATGAGAGATTTCATAATTCTTTATGAGGTTTCAGTATGTCAAAACGTTAACTAAAAGCATGGCATCTAGCCTGAAATGTAAAACTATTTTTGTTGGTTCTCTAAGGGGTCTGTGTTGTTTCGGTGAGGTACCAAAACCAGCTTTTTGTACAAGTGAATTTTCTTAGGTGAAGAAATTACTTTGTCTTGAATTTGAAATCACTTGATTGTGTATGTTTAGCTTGTTTCAAGCATCCCGTGTTTTGGGAAAAAGAGCAGCTTTCTTTTACTAAGGTGGTATTTTTTGATTAACATGTATAGTTATCACTCTAGGGATTAAAGACAGAAATAACATTGGAAGAATTACAATAAAATATATCTTGTCTGAAAGACATTATTTGTAATGAGATTTTATGTGTCTCTGGGGTTTTTTCCTATTTCTGTCCTTGCGTCTTTCTTATATAAACACATCCAATTATTTACCTATAAAAATTTACAAAAATTGGTTAAAAAGAGTTGCTTTAGCCGTGTTTCATTACCAGTTAGAGAAATTAGTATAATATCAGACAAGACCAGCAAAGATAAATGCAAAAATTTCTGTTCGTTTCCACTGTTCCCTTCTATTGCAGTGCCTGTGGTACTCTGGTGGTTCCAAAAAGTGTCCAAAACCCATTCAGATAGCTTGTAATTTTTCAGAATTCACTATCGGCTTCTAGAATTTGGAGCAATCCTCTCCGCTTATCCACAGCCAGCTGAATTCCTACTCTTGTTTCTTTTCTCTGTTACATGCCCCAGTCCATCAGTTAAACAGGAAGGTGAATTTAACCCCTAGAAAGAGACTGCCCAAATTGTCGCGCGTTGACAGAACAAGTGAGAAAAATGTTGCTCCAAGTATTTCTAGTTTAGTAGGCCTGGCAGCAGGAATAGTAAAACAAATGTGGAAGGGCTCTTGGGAAGGATTGCATTTAGAGTCTTCAGTTAAAAAAAAAAATAAAATCACTGGCACAACTTATTTGTTCATAAGAAAATACAACTATTTTCCTGTATTTGAAGCTTCCCTCAAAGTCTACAACAGAGAATTTCCCTGCCTAAGGTTAAATGTGACTGTGTTGCTGTTGGGTTAGGTGGGTTTCTCAAAGCTGATGTGCATGCATGTGAGATAAAAGGAATCACAGGGATATAGAATAAAAAAAAAATAGGTTGGATATCTTTGGAAAAAATATATTACTTACATTATTTAATTGCAGGGGAAAAAAAGAGAGGGCTGGTGCAGCTATCTATTTTCCCTTATGAGTTCTGACAATGTACCTTTGTTCCTTTTCACAAATTATTTGTGTCTTCACACTCAAGGCACCTTTTGGACACACTTGATGATGAAGTTGTGTTTTTATGTACATGATGAATCAGTAATGTTAAAATATTTTCTCTGCAATATATAAAGCTTGTTATAGTTTTCCCTTGGAAGCCTTGGCTCTAATTAGGGGGGGGAAAAAAACCCCAAAAAGTATTGTGACTTCTTTGGTAGAGAGATGCCTAGGTTCATTGTAACATTAATTCTGTAGGCGCAGCAAGGTTTTCTCCTGCATTTTTGTTTCTTCATTAGATGAGTCATTATTGAAAGGTATCCTAACCATCAATTAATAAAGAGTATAGATTAAACGCTCCCAGGAATTCTTAGTTAACAGTCATTTGACCAGCCCATTAGAAAGCTTGTTTTCACTAAAATACTGAAATTGAAGAAGCAATGATGTAAGCCCTTCAAAGGCTAGAGAATAAAAGGGGATTTTCTGCCCCCCCCCCCCCCCCCCCCCCTAATGAAAAGAAGCTTTTGTTAGTGGAGGCAGAGCTCAGAGTGTCTGGGAGTGGGAACATGCCATTCGTTCCTCTTACTGCCACCCCTCTCCCAGGCTTTGGGTTTCTGTAGTTCTTGCTTGTGTAGCATGGCTTGATTTCCCTGCACCCCCAAAACTGCATATGAAATTTCTGTGAATGTTAACAGGAATCGTGCATATCGCCTAAGAAAAGGGGGTACATCAAGGGGCCTAATGGGAGCGTGTGTGTCGGTGGTTTAGATGACGCTTTGCATGGGGAGAGTGTTTAACAGTCTGTTTTGGCCACTGTTGTGCTCCTCTTGGAGCATGAGAGTCTGCCTTGCACTGCCGTCAGAACTGGTTGTAGATAGACGTGTGCAAACAGTATCTTCCTGAATTTAAAAGAAACCCCAAAAACAAAACCATGGGAAGTTTTTCTGGTGTAGTGGGTATCGTTCTGAGTGGGTGTGTTTTCAACTGCCAGAAGTCACAGGGTAATATTTAGTGGTAGCTGACCTACAGTGAAGATTATCTAGAGTTTGTGTCAAACACAAAGCTCTGCTTTATCAAGTGCTGTTCAATGTATATTCAATGGTCATTGTAATTTTTATCTTAAGGATTTAATAAAGAAGTGAATACACAGAAAGCAAGCATCCAACAATCCAGAAGTGAGAAAACAGAAAACATTAATGAAGTTATTATAATAATTAAGAATGGGGCTCTATGCACTAGGCACTGTACGAATTTAGAACAACAGGCAGTCCTTTTCCTGAAGAGTTTAGTGCCTAAATGGATGATTCACACACAGGGCAACAGAAGGCCTAGAACAAACAAGCTGCAGGAGGGTTGGTAAACAGTCACAGCTTGTTATTATTAAATTTATATATATATTTGGGTTCAATTTAGCTGAAAGGGAAATTACAAAGGGGAGACACAAGAAGATGGAATGAGGCAAAAAAGCCAAGAATTTACAGGGGGAAAACAAGACAAAAATTATACATAGGGTAGGAGGAGTTAGGCAAAAGTCAAAACATTTTAAATGACAAACCTAGGGAGGAATTGCAGCAAACAACAGGGTACTATTATATTTTGGGGAAGAAACATCAAGATGGTTTTCAATCTTCCTGAGAAGATTTTGCTGGCTCCTGCATCCTGCTTTTGCTCCTAGAGCTGCTTCTGTGGCCCCTTCTGGTGAAGGAATTCGTTTAACTTCAATTGCCTGCTTTTTTCTGGAGTCCATGCTTTCAAAATTTACAGGGCTTACAAAAATGTGGTAGGGAAACAACACAGGTTCTAGTTTGCCCTTCTAAATCTCTGCACACTAGTGGGAACCACGTAGCCTCAGCAGACCTCGGTTTTTCCCCTCTGCCCTCAGTGGAGTGATGCCTTCTGAGAGCGTATTTTCTTTCAGGAGTTCTTTCATCTGCTGCATTTCTAAATCCCTGAGTCCGTTCTTTCTAAAACACTAATCTTATGATCAGCTTGACCTCTGCAGCTGTGGGCAGGGAAATATATCTGGTTTATATTCTGAAGCACACTATTGATTGGAGAGTGCCACCAACAAAAAGCATTTCTGGAGGGAAGAAGTCCTGTTTTAATACGGAGCTGGATGTGGGAGAACTGATTTGTCAATGTTTTCTGTGTTAATTCATTCCAGGCCTCTAATAATATCACTAATATTTCAGTCTTTGATGTGGTTAAACTACTGTGTATTAAGATGAGACAGAAATCCACAATAGTAATATTTTAATCTGTATTTTAAGAGTCATTCTGCTTAAGGTGTTCTTAATGAAAGGACTTGAAGCTTAATTTTCCTCTTGTATTGAATGAGAGTCCTTGACCTTGCTCAGGTTGTATAACTTACGAAATCATATGCAACAGTATGAAAAATGCAGAGGCCTTCTTGAACAGACTATGTTCAATATAGGGTTTCCTTAAGAAAAAGGTAAATAAAAACTTCACCAAGGCTATATTTAGTGTTGTTATGCCCCAAAAGGAACTTTATTAAAATATACATTTTCTAAAGTGAGCACTTCTACTCCTGTATTGCAAGCCATATGTGAGATTATTGGGGTTTGCCTGTTGATGTTAATGTACAAGTGGAGTAACGCAGCAGTATGGGTTAAAACCCAAGTTGATTTTATGTTTTGTACTTTACAAATGAAATAAGTTGAATTCTATATTGAGGAATCGTGCTCACCATTTGCTTTTCACCATTTTTTCACCATAGCCTTTATTTTATTCAGATATGTTATCTAGGTTTCATGCCAGTGACAGCAGAGCAAACATTTGAATGAAACTGAGAAATGAAGAGTTAAAAAATTTACTTTCTGCATTTCTTGAATGTTATGAAAACATTGAGTATTTTTCTAACAGTTACTGCAGGGAAGTAATAAAAATCACATTATCAAGCGAAAAATTAATGAAAGCTTTTCTGCTGAAACAAAAATCTATGTGTTTGACATTAGCCTTTCTAATTTCTCTTCTTCATGTTTCAGATAAAATTCTATACCTCTGTGTTTAGAATGTGAAACCAGTTGTCAGTATTGGCATCCTAATAACGTTTGTCTATGCTGTTAGGAAGTGAATACCTCATTTGACAACTGCTGAGGTTTATTAGCTGCGTAGGTGCTTGCATGCAATTGGAAGTAATTTTCTTGTACCAGATTTTCTCATCCCATGTAGTAAAAAGCAAATGTGTTTGTTGAAACAAAGAGTGAAAAACCTGTGTAAGATAAAATTCACATCTGCTGCAATAAGAAATTCATCTTGTGGAGAAACTGGTTCTGACTTTCTGCTAGAAGCAGAACCAAGAAAATCTGAATCATCCAGCCATTAAAAAGATGTCTGGAGTTCTGGAGTGAGCATTGCAACTGTTGGACAAGACTGATATTATTTGGACGCTTTTTTTTTTTTAAGCTAACACATGATTAATGGTCTTTTCCATCCATTGTATGGTGATTTCCGTATTGTGTTGACTATTGTACTTAAAAGTGTGGTTTAGGTCCTTCAAATATGAAATTATGAAATTCATAGCAGGTTTCAAACTATGGCAGAAAGAAATACTGCTGAGTTTTCTTTCCTTTAAAGGCTTTATATCACAAAGGAAATGAAACCCTATGGTTGCCACTATGTGCATTGATTTGCAAAATAACTACAACTGACTGTTTCTCCTGTAACTAACTGTTCCCAGCTGTTGTTTCACATTCCAAATTTTATGAGTATTTTTACTGGCAATGGGGAATATTTTTAAGACTGCAGGATAAGGCATCCATTTATTTTACATAAAATGTTCTGTTTATCTTTTCTGATCATTCTGCATGTGGAAATATTGCATATGTTTCTAAAATGAAAATTTTGCAATTACAGTTGCAGAGAGTGAAAAATAACCATTTTCCGAACTATTGTATTAGTGCTGATATTTAAATCAGATTGGGTTTCAAAATTGTCTTTGTTATTGTAGCTGGTTTTGCAGGAAAGAAATGCTAAAGATATTTTATGTTCTTTCTGTTCACATGAAGAATCCTGACTTTAGTACAGAAGAAAAAGAAGCCCTTATTAATAAATCCATGTCATAAAAATTGAAAAAAGCATATACTAGATGTATGTTGCTTATTTTTCAGTGGAACTTACTCATATTGTAATCCCAGTTTATTGTTACCTGTTGTGCCCTCCTTTAGTTGCACTGAGATATTTCAGGCTTTTTCTCATCCAGCTTGTGTGCGTTGCTGTTTTGCAAGCAAGCCTTTATAACACATAGTTTATAGACAAAATGTCTGTCTACAGAGTTTCCTGGATTCCCTCTAAGATGTGGTTTAACTCATTGATTTCATTAATTTCATTGTGTTTTATCAATTATGTATGAGGGTAGAACTGTCTTTGGGTTAATTTCCTTTCTGTTTTTCTTCCTCTCCATTTCATCTGTTTTCTTTGCACCAGTAGAAGATTTCTTGTTGTGCTTGGACTGACACCAGTACCTTCCACACTCTTGTCTCAAGGTCAAGCGTATCTGAGGTTCTTGTGGCTGCAGCAGAGCTGTCCCTGTGCCGTAAGGCTCTTCAGGTGCCACCTTCCATCCCAGGCTCTGCTTTTAGTGACTTTCCAAGTTGGACTTTTTACCATGTTATAACAACACTGTCAAATACCACCAGAATTGCAGCAAAGTAGTTATTATCCCAAAGTCATATTGAAAGAAAAGTAGCTAGTACTTCACAAGATACAGATGTTTTGGCTTTTTTTTTTTTTTTAATTGACCAAAATACGGTCCATTTACCAAAATACTTCTGGTGAATAGTGTATATTACCCAAAATGTATGGTGGTGTTTTGGGTTTTTTCCACTTGAAAGCTTTTCATAAACGCATTGAGTTTAGCAAACAGTTTTGGAGGAAGAGGAAAAAAATTGGAATATGTTGCACAAAAATAGGGGAAGGAGGTCACCTTTCCTGGTCTTGCACTAATGTAGATTTCAGAAGTTTAACTCTTGCTTCTGTGGGGAAATGTACACTTTCCAGGTGATGGGTGGGTTCAAGCATGGATTTAAACAGAAAACTAAAGTTTTGCTTGGAAGAATACTCCGATAGCATTTTTTTTTCCCCTTGAGTCTGTTACATTGCTGCTACTGTGGAGTGAAAGGGTTTCTATCACATAACTAGTAATTTCTGAAAAGCTTTCCAAGCCTCTTGTCTGAGAACTAACTCTGGTTTTGTACTCTCCTCCATTTCCTATAGTAGGTGTCTCAGACCACAAAGATTTTTTTACTTTTCTTATGGGCAAACTTATCTTACATCTTGTTCACATCTGCGAGATGACCTTAATCTTCCAGAGCTTTGTCAGATTAATATTTCACCAGCACTGGATTTGTATTGTTTTATTTTTTTGGGTTTTTAAACTGAGCTGAGCTCCTGGAGTGCAGCGGAGGAGTCTAACCTGCCTCTGGACCCCGTGCCTATTTTGCAGAACAAGGAAAAGATTTCTTTTGATTGCCAAAATGATCAGATATAGTGAGTTAGGTTTGTCACAATGCATCCGTCTGGAGTGTCTGTGTGGGCAGCAATCATACCAACACAGCTTTTGGGGAGAGCGTTTATTGAGGAAGATGATGTGACAAACCTTTCCAGTTGCTGTGAGTGGCCGCTCCAGACATGGCTGGCTCCCCAGAGTAGGCCTTCACCCTGTGGCATTGGCTCCAGAGTAAACAGTGCTCTGCAGGCTGTCCTTGCTTTTCGCTGCCAAAGTTTCCCTATTGAGACAGGGAGTTAAAAATAAATGCATTCATTTCTTTATATGCTTTGGCTTAAGATACTATAAACAGAAAGATTATTCTAAGATCAAATGTATTTAGGCCGTTCACAGGACAGCATGTGAAGGCAAGGCCTATTTTAAGGCAGAAGAATATTCAGTAGTAGCCATTTTACTTTTTTTTTTTTTTTTCTTCTCTCCTATTGCTAGAATGATTCATCCTGTTATTCACTGTGGGTGTGTTAATTGCCACATTGTAAGAGTAGTGCCATCTCCTTAAGGTGAATCTAAGAGAGTAGGACTGCTACATGCAGGGTATTAGCAATTTCTTGAGAGGAAGTGTCAGCAACAAAAGATAGTCTCTTCCAGTGTGTTTCAAAAGTTGAGCTCTGTAGTGGAAAGTATGTTCTGATGTTAAAACTAGCGTTTATACTTAAGGCTCATCATTGATTTGATTATTAAGTATTATCAACTTGTAAGTTGGTTTATATTGTAGGTAAGTCCTGCCTATCCAGGGAAACTTAGAAAGCTGATGACTGCATTTTTTGACAGAAATGGCAAGACTAGAAAATAAGAAAAAAGCAGTTTAATAAGTGTTTATCGTCTCTAGGAATGAACAGCATTAGTTTCTTGTATATTTGAGAATTTTGACCTAATAAGATTTATTGTTTAGAGGTGATTAAATGAGGTGAAGAACTATGCAGATCTGATTTTTTGGGTTTTTTGTTTTGTTTTACACTTTAATTTGCAGTATAGGTAACATAGCCCACAGGCTGTTACATAAGGTTATTTTATAATTACACCACTCCAGTGTGCATTTTAAGATTATCCCAGTACAGAAAAGCACTTGGATGTGATTAAATGCTTCATTGAATTGAAACTTCACTAGATGTTGTACTCTGAGGACAGAGCTGTAAAAAGGCCATCTGAAACTCAGTTTCTTCTGTGCAATTTGCCAGTGTAGCTCAGAGCAGCCTCTGGGACCTGCGGGTTCTGTTTTGTTGACCGTAGATGACTGAGGCATAGAGAGTGCTGCCTACATCAGTTTGCTACAGCAGCAAAAAATCCCGCCACAGCCTGGGCCAGAGTTTGTCTTCAGTGTAGCAGTCAAGAGCAAAAGTGAGGACCTGTACTTATCTGTGCACCAAATCTTTCGTCTGAACACAAAGTGAACATTTTAAGTGGTACTCTTCCCTAATATTCTGAAAGTAGTTATTCTTAAAATATTTTTTTTGCAAAGTACAATACCTGTGGGTGAAAAAAGGAAGTACTGCTGACTTTTTAAATGTGTATTTCATTGAATACATATTGGTACAGTTCCAAAGAGTATATTTTCTAACAAGATGGGTTTTCAGTAGAAGAGTGTCAGATTGACGTGCTGAAGTGATCTTTTACATTAAGGGAAGAATAAAATCTCTGTTAAATGTTACTCCAGTTTTTGTTGCTAAATATATAGACATGTAGTTTTTCCCTTAAAGTTGGAGGAAGTATTTTTTCACTCAATGCAGGAACTGTCCCAGATATTTTAAGTAAAACACTTCAAAATGGAACATTGTGGCAGGAAAAAAAGGTGTGCGGGAAGATGCTAGTGTAGTCAAGCATGGAGTGGGAGGCTTTTTAGGGGAGAGCTGTCATTCAAGGTCTCAGTATTTTGTGATGCCGTGATTATATCTG
Organism: Falco rusticolus; assembly: GCF_015220075.1. Lineage (NCBI taxonomy): Eukaryota > Metazoa > Chordata > Aves > Falconiformes > Falconidae > Falco > Falco rusticolus. Next base: position 104,208,293 of record NC_051187.1, read on the forward strand.
TTAAGAAAACATCAGGATTTTCTCCTGCAGCTGTTAGCCTTTGGAACTGTGGCTTGGAGGGGGACTCATGGTGAGTGCTCATACACTTTCAGTCCCATTTACCACAGAGGCTTACACAGTATTACTTCCTTGCTCTTGGGCCTGGAGAAACAGGGCTGTGGAATAGCTTGAAGGAATCTATTATGTAACAGTAATAATAATCACTGAAAATAAAATCTCATGAAGAGCAGTAAAATCTTATAAAAGATCAACTGACTTAGCAGATCTCCACTGCTACTCAGAGCTCAGTACTGGAAGTGGCTGCCTTGTGCGTCTGAATTATTTCCTTTCCTTGTGGGTGGACTCAGATTGCTGTTGTGTCCTGTGCTAATAATTCTCTCTTGAGTTCCCAAATTCAGTTTATTATAGGATGCATTTTGTTACATCCCTGTGACAGTGTGGTGTTTTCATGGGGTTGGTGTGTGGAGTTGAGCAACTGGATACAGCTTCTTCACAGCCAGTTGGTAAGCTCCTAGGGCAGGGGTCCTCAAACTTTTTAACCAGGGGCTGGCACGCGGATGAAGTGGCAGGCAGTCATCTGCGGCTGCTTGGTTTCCCCCCCCAACCCCCTGTGGGGTGGGGGTGGGTGGGTTTTGTAAATACCGGGGGGCCGGATTGAGGACCCTGGGGGGCCGTATGTGGCCTGTGGGCTGTAGTTTGAGGACTCCTGTCCTAGGGTGTCAGGGATTTGTTCTAGTAATGATTAATAAAAGCTAGAGGAGCTGGTGTCAGTGTTGGTATTAATCCAGAAGAGCGTGCAGTTCCTCATCTGCCCTGTGGAATATACGTTCAGTTTATTAACCTTTTCTTTTCCTTCTGAAATACTTAGTGCTGGCCCTTTCCTGTTTTGAACAAGTTTCTAATGATGGTTTTGATATCAAGTAAAAGCAATGTACCTAATGTATGAGATCACTGAAAATGGCAGTGACTGTCAAATCAGAATGTCTTGTGCTCTGATCCTGTATTATGTTAGAGTCCTTACAAATTTTTTTCCTATATATATACACACTTAAAAAATACACTGAAAGGACTTAACTGAGAGTGTTGAGTTAGAAGATGCTTTTGCACCCCTTGTTTGACCCAGTCATGTATATACATCATGATACAGTCTTCAATTACACACATCCACAATAATTTGTCCACCAAGTCCTGCTGTATTCAGTGCACAAAATAGATGATCTGCATTTAATGAACAGCTATTCAATAGCTTGTTCCCTTCTTGTTGTTTGATTTGTGGCCCTAGGCCTTATTTACAACATGTTGTTCAAACCTCCCTTTGAAGACAAAATTATTATTCCCTTGGGGGCTCATCTATAGGGCTCATCTATAGTGCTCATCAAAGTAATATCCAGAGTGTTGAAGAAATAATGAATTGTCATTACATTTCTGTTAAGTGAAAAGACACAATTATTTCTATTGAATAGATAGGATGCTGAAAGAGATAAATGATGTGCAAGTTTTTGCTGTGTTTGGAGCCTTAGCTCAGGAAAATGGACACTTCTGTTATTCAGTGTGTTCCAGCTCATGGATTGAAGTTATAAACAGTCCTTCTGACTTTGATTACACCTGGAGTTTTTAACCCTTTGAAGACAAGCTCACAAGATCTCTGATAAGCATCCAGAAAATGAGAAAACTCTCTGTGAACAGCTAGTTTTTAAGCATCTGTCTTGTATGAAGTATGATGTCAGGGACAGATGTAGCAGCATGAACCCTGTTATCTGGTGTGAAGCTCAGTTGCCCTAGCTGTGAAGCCACCATCTTGTTTCTAGTCCTACAGTGCCCTACACCATGTCTTCCAATTTCTCTGAAAACATCTGCAAATCAGGTAACAGATGCCCTCACCCTGTATCTCTTTGATACTGTGGTGTAGTTATCTAAGCCCTGACTGAGCCAGGTGGTTCTAGTGAAATAACAGATATGCAATGATGTGATTAGACTGTGTAATGCATTAATACAGGTAGAATTAAGGTTACACGAGTACTATTGCTATTTACGTTTCCTTACTTCTAGAACAGTAGACAACTATCTGCTCTTTCTTAGTAGTAGCAGCAGTAGCTTCATGCTCTGTAGGTCAGCTGCTACATAATTTGTCTAAAGAGTTTCAAACCATTTGCTGATTATAGACCTTGACATTTTATGTCATCCCTGTTGTGTGTGCCCCCCCAGCCCCACCTTGGAGGACACTAGCCTTTAGGAAGCACTGACTGCTTGGTCTGTTTTTCCCCTTTTCAACTTCACAGTAGTTTCTCTGCTCCTCCTGTGCCACTGGTGCCATTCCCAGATTCGTCCCTGGTTCTGCTGCCCCAGTATTGGCAATCCTGTTACCCTCTTTGTACTTCTTAATCTGAAGCATGTGGATGTTAAATCTTTAACAGCTGAACTCTTTCAGATGAACATTTCAAGTTCATCTTGAGAGACGCTGTATAAAAAAGCCTCCTTAAATCACAAAGGTGGAAATTTGATCAGAATATTTTACAAGAAAATAAAAACAGTACCTAGCAAGAGAAGGCTGTATATAATAATAATAATTACCAGCTATACCTATAATAAGTTCAATTGTAGAGGCTCATTTGAGTACCTGGCAGGAAAAAAACCCATTGTTCTTTATTTTATTACATTCTGTTGAAAATATGACACAGCTCTCTTGCAGTTTGTGCAAGTTAAATGATACAAGATACTGTATTTTATAGAACCCATGACAGAAACATTTATTCTAATTTTCTTCTATAACTGATCTAAGATTTCATTTCTGGTAATCTTTAAGTTGCCAGATGAACACAAAAGCCTCAATTCCTTTACTCCAAAATAAAACATAACTTAAGAATTACCCAAAGAATATAAATTCAAGGCATAGGAGAAGAATGCTTCTAGCTAGAAAGTGTTCATGGTAAGTGTCTGGTTACTATAGCAATCGCCATGGAGCACGTGACCAGCATGATAATTGCAAGGTTCTTAAGAGCCTTTTCTCTTGCATAAGTTTCATGTCCTCTAAACAGAGGTGTTATGTGAGGTCACATACACTCAATTGTAACTACCAGATGGATGGATAATGCAAACGATCAATTTGCAGCTCCCACTGGGCAGAAAATGATGCGTTCAGTTCATAGATTTTAATTGGTTTGATATACAGCATGCTACAAGTGCAGAGAATTTCATCTCCACAGCCTATAACGTTTTTTAAATCTGCATTTTGACCATCAGTTTGTCTGTCAGTCTTTGCTGCGTACATGTTTTATGGAGCGCTTCAAACTATGCAGACAATCACAAGTCTGCAAAACTTGGCTGATAATTATAATGCAGATAATGCTAGAAATACTGTGTACTCCCAGCAAATAGGAGGTGTTAATATTGAAGGACAAAGTAACCTAGTGTTTCATTAAAATAACCAATTGTTTTAAAGTTAAATCTTTTAGACAATTGCTTTATTTTTCTAGTGAGTTTGGTGGCTTGACATGAATGCAGTCTTTCTAGCAAAAAAAAAAAAGATAGTGTCAAATTTGTGTACTTTATTACTTTTTAATGGGTATTTGAATAGGTAGTCTGAGATTTATTCCAGCATATAGCACTGCTGATTTGACTTTCATCAGTATTTAAAGGCTGTTGAGAATCACATCTAGAAAATCTTAAATATTGATAGTTCTTTTGCCACTTCCATGGAATGACACTTTTCTAGAGGATAGAAGCAACAAGGGATAGAGCCAAGTGATTAAAAATATATATATACACACACATTTTAAACACATATACAAGTTGTTGACAGCATCAAACTCAGATGTGAAATTTTCACAATTTGGAAATACCTTTGAAAGAACCACCTTTTCTGTAATACATATTTTCAGTATTACTGTGCATCATCAACTATGGTATATTTGACTGATGATAAGACCTTACTACATGTTGTTGCTTTACACAAGAACACACAGATGGGTATCATCTTTGTTTTGAGATTGCTAACAACAGATACTCAGCTGGGGAAATGAGTCACCCAAGTGTATTTGCTACAGGAATATTTGCTGTCTTTCTGCTGTGTGGAAACCAGCTATGACAGGCGTTTGTGCTGTGCCAGTGTTAGGGGGCTGGAGGAAATGAAGAAAGTGCCTACTCCAACCTGGTGTAGGGAAAGAGGCTTGGTTCTCACTGCTGTCCGCCGCCAGGGTGCTGAAGTCAGAAACAAGGAGTAAAATGGAGCTGGGATTTTTTTATTACTTTATTGGGTTTCCTTTTCAAACACGATTTATTAATAGAATGGAACAAGAAGTCAGATATATTTCTTGGAAGATGGCTTTGTATATCTTGGCCATCTTACTGTCGTGAGAAGATTCCTTACCAGGGCAATTATAACTGTGCAACATAAATCCAGATTAAAGACAGACCACTTTGTCACATATTTGAGATGCAAAATCTGTAACATGCCAATATTTCTTAAACACGGTATAACAGATGATTTTAAATGGAAAACTATGACGCATTGTTGGAGGAATCTGCTTTTTAGGAGGTTACAGCCAGAATTAGTAGAAACAAACAGACCCACGTCTTTGGTCACTGTGCCTTTTTTGTTTGTTGTTTGGTTTGTTTTTTTTTTTTTTAAAAAAAAAAAAACAACAAACCACTTGGTAAGTTATAGTTTGGGCAAGAACCTCAACTTATCATAATGATTGTTCATCTTTTTGTCTTCCTTGGCCCCACCCTCAGCTAGGTAGAAGAAAAAAATAGGGCTGTGTCCAGCATGTTGCTTGAAGTAGCAAACATTTGGAATGGGAGGTTCTGCTCAGGTCCCTTAATGGAGCCGTCTGGATTCTCAGCAGGTTGGGGACCCTCCGGTACTGTACCTCAGGTTTCTGTTTTGAGCCCTACTTGGATTGACTATTGCTGTGTGCCCTCAATCAGACACAGGTAGCCAAGGGTTCATGGCCATACGGTTAATCTGCTCAGGGTCTGTCACCAGTAGTCATTGACAGGTGGCTCAACCATTGGCCTTTCATTGTAGTCCTTCTTCTATGCTGACAATTAGAAGATATGCTGGGGAAGATGAAATTAAAATTGATGTGAATTGACTAGTTAAATAGTTTTATTGTTTCATCCCCTCTGTCAAGAGATTAATCCTTTCATACCAAGGAGCACATAGAATTGAGTGAAGAAATTAGATTGTATCCAGTTTGAATTAAACAAAGTAATAATAATCTTCTGTGGTCTCTGAGTCTAAAGTTTTGCATATTAAAAGCCCTGCCTGCTACTTGCATAAGGACAATTGTTATATTAGTGGGAGATATTTTTGTGTTTAAATGGTAAAGGTTGGCTAGGCTGTATTAAGTTAAAGAACTAATATCAGGGCCAGGATTTCACTCAGAAATTGACACAGAGTAAATTATGGCGGGGGGGGGGGGGGGGGGGGGGAGGGAGTGCCTGCCAGTAAAAAGGAATATTTTGGTTATCTGTTGAGCAGGATAAAAATATTTCTTTTGGTCTTTTTGGTTTTTTCCTTGCTTGCATCTTTGTTTCTCTGCTACTGATTCTGTTTGTGCTCCTTTCATTGAGGAGGAAACAAATAGAGATCAGTTACATAACTGCATAAAAAGTCTCATTTCTGTGATGTGTGTTATTTAATTTCATCATCATAAAAATTGTTTGGTCAGACTTTTTGGTGTAATTAACTAAATGCACACATTAACTCTTTCCTATTAGAGTTTGGTTTAATGATTTCAGTGGTAAACCGTAGCTGACTTTTTCATCCACCTCTCATTCACTCTACTGTTCTTCTCTTATCAGAGTGGGACAGATGGAAGCTGAGGGTTCAGCTCAAGGTAACCAGCAGAAACTCCTGTAGGGGCAAGTCGATAAAATCCCAGATGATTGTCTGTGGCATACAGCTGAACAGATACAGAGCACTTAGTGCACATGATATTTAGAGGATTTTTAAGGGTTTTTTTTGTGGGTTTTTTTTTTTTTTGGGGGGGGGGGTTGTCTTGTTGGTGGTTTTTTAATGTTTAATGCTAAAAATTAGGAGCAGTTGACAAAATATAGGTGTCACCATTTTAAGAATGACAATGTTTGCATTACTCAACTGGAACATCTGAGTATTTTAATGCCTTTAATGAATACCAAAAGCAAAGCACTCTTCAAACAGCTGCAGAATCAATGCTCTGTATTTGTAGTGTCACAGAACGGTTGAGGGGGAGAAGGGGTCTCTGGAGATCATCTAGTTTGATCCCTGTCTCAGATCAGAGTCAGCTAGGGCAGGTTGCTCTATTTCTAAGGATGAGAATTCATAGTCTATCTAGATAATCTGTTCCTTAACATTTAAAAGTTTGGTGTTTTTTTTCACCCACTCCTTCAGTTTAAATGGAATTTCTTTGGTTTGTGCCGGTTGTCTTTTGTTCTGTCACTGGGCACCACTGAGAAGAGCAGCCTATCTCAGACTTCTTTACTGTCTCCCATCAGGTATTTGTACGTATTGATAAGATCCCTCCAGAGCCTTCAGTTTTGAAAATGTGGAACATGAAAATGTTCTGACTTAAGGATTATTATTGTATAGATAGCACAAGTGCAGAATATGAAGTAGGGTCAAGGTGTAGAAAGAGGTCCTAGTTTAACTATAAGTTGAGTTTCTAGTTTCTGTTGTTTGTTGTAATGGTGGGATTTTAAACATCTTGAATGGATCTGCTGCTGTTGGATTCGGTGGGAACACAGCCGGCCTTGTAGGATTAAGTTTTTCAATTGTGGAAGTAACCAGAAATGATATCATAAGGATTGACTCCAGAAAAAGGTGATTTTCTACTAGGAAAGCATGACTTCTGTGACAGAAAAGGGGATGCTAATGACTGTCGGTGTAGACGTGCCTGAGCTAGTTGTAAGTCTGGTAGCTTACACAGCTGCAGTGATCCAACTGCATCATCACAGAACTCAGTGCAGGCTAGTGTCATCTGCCCACAGCTGTAAAAAGAACATTTTTCTTTGGCTTTGGTTTACATTTGTCTACATGAGTGTGTTTGGGAGTGAGGGTCCTAGATCTGGAAAACACCCAAGCAGAACTCAGTAATGAAACCCTTTCAACTGCCTGCACTTATCAAAATTAAAGGGATTCATTTAATACTGCTGCCATTACTGCTAATGTGCTACAAGAAGCTTATGGCAATGCTTGCGGAGAGACTGGCCAGCACTTTGCTGAAGAACTTTAAAGGAGTTGCTTCATGCTTTTGTTGCATAACTTCTTTTCAGCTCCATAAAGTACATTTAAGCTGGGATGGAATGTCTTCATCACATCTGTATGAAGGGAGGTAATTGTATGTTGTTAACTGGAATGTGATTCAGATGTTGGGTGGATTAAGACACTTGAGCTAAGCCTGGACTTCGGTGTAATGAATACAGGCCTCAAAACAACGTAACTGACAGGATATATCCGTGGGAAGTTTCCACATGCTAATCTACCTGATCATCTCGACCCTCATTCATGGAAACTGCCTGATCATAAATTACTAGCCAGTTATCCTGCACTAGGGGTTGATAGGTGCAAGTTGGAGATATGATATTCCTTTTATAAACTGATGAGGGGCAATTACATATGTGACTGCAGCCCTCTGTTTCAAACGAGTTAAAAATTATTTCCTATGTAGTTCCCTATATTAGAAGTTTGGTTATGTCTACATTTTATTTTTCCAGGTAAGAAATTTTGCTTTGCAAAGGAAATGCAATTCACATTCTATAATATTTTTTCCTAACTGCTTTAAATGACAAAGAATGCCTTCAGCAGTCTCGAATATTTAGAACTTACTAGTATGTTTGGCCATTTCTTTGAGACAGTTCTGTGGTTATTATACCTGAGCTGGTGCAGTTGTTAGACCTATTGTCAATTCACACCAGCTGTGATTCCCTGCTTGGTTAGGTAAGGCTGATTAGGTTTCATGCTGGATTTCTGGGATGGTGGGAAACAGAGAGCAGTGATATGTTGTTACTGAGCAAGAACATTTGTTTCCTTTGATTACACCTAAAACTGTGTTGCCAAAGGTGAATGCCTAGGATTTGAGGACATGACCTAAGAGCAGTTAAGGTTAACGAGGTTGTCATCCTTCAGTAGAATTGTACCTGTGAGTTTGTGATGGCTATGTAGCTCTTGTCAATAAGTATTTAAGATACTTGTCACAATAGGCTTTTCCAGTATTTTGTTTGTGGGCGCTGTTGCACCACCATACACTTGATTTTGCAGGGAGTGGTGTGGCAGTGCAACTCTCATGTACTGATAGACAAAAAGAAAAAGATCAGGTGAGAAATACGCAGCTTCTCGATGGACAATTACAGGCTGGTTACTTTAACATAAGGGATACTACTGTGCTTGCAGTTTAGCTTTCTAGCTACCTGCTGCTTAATTCCCTTTATATTTTAACTGTGGCACGGATTTAGGTGAAGATGGTGTACTAAGAACTACAAAACTTACATAATGGAACTGAAAATCCTTAAACTGTGTCTTCCTCACTTCTTCCTCACACTTTACAGCCTGCAATTAGCACTGGCTGCCTCCCAGGGTACTGGCCTTTTGCTACTTGTGGTGATTCCCAGTGAGTTCTTCCTTTCACGAGGCATCAAGCCTTCAATCATAACAGTCTCTCAGGAAAACCTGCTCCTTTTCTTGGATGTCATGGAATTCTCCTGCAATCCTGTTTCGTTATTCTTTTCCAGCTTGAAGACCAAACTAAACATAGAATTAAAGAAGTAGTAGCAAGTCCCATCTCTTCTAGGGACGGAAGGAAAAGCACTGGGTTTGGCTGAGTGAGATACTGTGTTCTTCATCCCATTTACAGTACTGTGCCATCACCTCGGAGTTTTCAGAACAGTCATGTGTGACTTAAGTTGTCTTTGTATTTACATTCAGAAATATCAGTGGTTTGGTTTTTTTAATTTAATTTTGCAAGAAACATTATTTTAAGAATCATAAATAAATCATCGCCACATCAACAATCTGCCTTAACCCAAGGATCAGTTCTTAGTGGGATTAAACAAATGTTCAACAGAGAATGTGAAAGGCTTAGTTTTGCACAAACAAATTTGTACAAAATTTGACTAAAACGTGAAAGGGGAGGTAACCTCTTTCTTTAAAAACAACATTTGTGCGCGGAGTAGGTTTCTTTGTAATTTAGAAGAAAACCCACATCTTTACAGGTTTCACAAATGATTTCCATCAATGTCTGACACTGATAAAAAATGACTGTTGTATGTCTTCCCCAAAATACTTGCTGTGACTGTGACTGCAGCTCTAATTATGGTGTAACAGATGCAGTGTTGTATAGCACCCGCCTTCAAGATTTGTAGCTCCCTTTACTTTTAAATGAGTTATTTCTCTTTGTAGTGTAGAACTTACTACTGCTAGCAGTAACAAAGAAATCACTTTTAAAGTAAAAAAAAAAAATAAAAAAAATAAAAAAATAGGGAGTGTCAGATTGTTACACTGCTTACATTGTTTTTGTGCTGCAGATGTTCATTGTGTTAGCAGCCAGCGTGATCGTGGGAGAGCGTATTCATGCCTCGTTGGGTCCTTTCCACTTTCTCCAACTTCTCCTCTGCTGAGTAAGCAGTTAAAGTGACTTTTTTCTTTTGTTCCCCAGCCTTGCTACTGTTCAGGCAGGAGGGCAAGTTACTTGGCTGTTTTGTTTGGTTATAAGTGGAATGGTACTTTCTTTTTAACACGTTACCCAGAAGAAAAGAGAATACATTTGTGATTCTCACATGCATTTACATGTGACTGTTGCTGCGTTGTTCTCTCAAAACAAGGAGGGGGTTATTTATTTTAGTAGTACAAACTATTGCCTTATGCTGTGCCAATCACGCTGCCATTGTTTTAATACTGACAGTGAATCATCTCTTAGACGTTACAGTTGCAGCCAGATGCCTCGGTGGTGTGTATGGGTTTCAGGATGAGGAGGGCAACACCTTGGGCCACAGGGATGTCTGGGAAGTGCTGTCTTTCCTTCTCAGAGCGCAGCCAGGTCCGGAGAACCACTGGTTGACTTCTCAAGGGCTGTTCTGTCACATCTGAGGAAGGAGGACTCAACCCTTTCTTCATAGAAATACTTTCTGTTCAGAGCATCCTCTCTCCACAAATCTTTGTTTCTTGGGTCCTCCATTAAAATAAAGCAATTAATGAACCTCTGCTCAACAAGTGTGCCGAGCCAGGGCCGCCTGGCCTGTGATGTTCATTCTTTCTGGCAGATGAAATGGAAGCGCGTAGTGTGCTTCTTTGAACAAGACTTTCAGCTTCGGGGAGCTTGTTTTGAGTGGGGAGACACAAACTGGGCAGATGCCCCAGCCCTGGCACCGCTCAGGGTCAGGAGCGAGGGGGTTCTGAGCAACCTGACGGAGGGGAGGACCCCTCCCTGCTCCTGGCGGGGGGTCGGACAGGGTGACATGCCGTGGCCACCCAGCCCATGCTGGGCTGCTGACAGCGCTGCCCCCTCCCCGGCACCCGGGGGGCGGCCCTCGCCGCGCTCCGGGAGGGGCCGCGCCGCCGCCCCCCGCCCCGCCGGGCGTCCCCGGGGGTCCGCGGGGCACCGCCCCGCCGCCGCCGCTGCTGCCACGGCAACGCCGCTGCGCCCGCCCCCGGCGGGTCCCACCCTCGGCAGGGGCTGGGCGGCTGGAGGCGTCCATGGCACGGCTCGGCGCCGGCAGTGCCGCTCGGTAGGATGAACGAGGAGGCAGCCCAGAAGAGCGACGGCGGGGAGAAGTGCAACGGCGGCAACCAGAGGCGGAAAAGACCCAAGAAGGTGGGGCCGGGCGGCGGCGCGGGCTGGGGCCGCGGCTCTCGCCCCCCGCGCCGGGCAGCACAGGGGTGGGGGGGAGCGCAGATGGAGGGGCGCGGGGCGCGGCACCTCGCACGGAGCCAAGGTGTGCGGCGGGCCCGGGGGGCTTTAGTGCTGGTGGTGGCAGCTGGCTCGGCAGCCAACCTGCTGGCACTCCGCAAGCGAGGGGGATCTCCCGCTCTGGACGTTGCTTCACCATCTAATTCAGTTATCGCAACGTTATCGGAGGGTTGTCTCTTGCTTTTTTCTTTTCCCCTTTCTCCTTTTCCCCTCTGGGGAAACAGCTCTCTGTTTTGTTCAGGGGAAGTTGGTTTCATTAGGCAGCCGGTGCCTCTCGCTGCGGATTTCCCTGTGCTCCCCTTAAGAAAGAGGGCAGTTTGTTTTGGCAGAAGAAATATAAAACCTGCACATGATGGTGTGGACTTGTGTGCTTCTGTCACTTTTTCTATAAGCAATACAGATGCAGGTTTATAAATCTTTAGTTTACTTTTCCAGAAATGTTTCTTAGATTGGCTTATGAACAATCCTAGGGAAATCCGTTGCCGGCTTTTGTACCACCTCTGGTAATTCAGTGATGCTAATGAAAAATAATGGGGTAAAAATGTGACTTGTCCAGCCACACCCAGTTTCCAGGGGACTTTCTCTGTGTGTCCAGTCTCTGTCATAAATGGTTGATTTGCAAGGCATGGTGTGCCCGCTGCTTCAGCCCCCTGCTTGAAGGAATTTCTTTTAAATGGCTTTAATTGTAGGCAACTATGTATTTTTGTTTGGGTTTTGTCTCCCCTTTAAGAGGAAAGATGTCTGTGCTTCTGCATAATTATGACATAAACTGCTTTACAGTTATCACCCTCCCCCCTTTTTTTAAGATTAATTGGTGTAATGTGAGTTACCCACTGAATTATGTGGGACTATTGCAGGATGAGGTGAAATTTAATCCAAACAGGGTATATTCACTGATGAATTCTTCAGTCCCTTATTTTGCATAGAATTTGCATCTTAATCAACGTTGGTGTATGAGCAAGACAAATCGCTACACATGGAAATAATTCATAGAGCTGCAAACAGACACTTATTCAGGGACTTTTGCAAGGGTTTTGACCTGGTGAAGAGAAGCTCTTTTGCAATAGGTGACACTATTAGGCCCCATTTTATCGCAGAGGGAAGATTCTGTACATATAACCATAAGGGCATGAGATAATCCAGTCTAAGCAAGAAATTGAACAAAAACATCCTCACCCCACCCCATTGTGCCTGGAATATTGCCTGGATCTCCACACAGTGGGGGATTTTATATAGCATGTTGGCCTTACATTTAAGCACGGACAAGCAGCAGAAGGAATATCTGCTTCATCTTGCTTCTGAATTTGAAAGGTTTATTTGTGTGAGTATGTAAAGCCATACGAAGAAGCAAAAATCAAATTATCAAGTGCATAGCCAGGGTTTTAATTTGGCTGCTAGATAACCTGGGAACATTATTGTATTAGGGGAGAGGTTTTGAAGATGAAGGAGTCAAAGTGGGTGTTTCCATTTCTTCTTTTTTATCCATGTATACATGGTTTCTTGCTTTGCTATTGTTTTTGAAGTAGCCCAGAGCCTTTCAAGGTTGAAACACAAGTATGTGCCAGTGCTGCCAAATGAGTGCTTAGAAAGCATCTCTTACATTGAGTCTCTGTATTCGGAGTCTTCCAAGAGCTGATGTACCTCCATTTTTCAAAAACTTATTAAATGTTTGGGTATCTTTTTCAAGTTATTTTTTACAACTAGAAAATACTAATTGGGTGTTTTTGATTGACAAATGTAAACCACAGAATTCTTAATTGCTCAGTTTGGATGCAATAGATGTTGGTGCCTCAGGTCTGGTGTTGGATTAGCTCTCATGAAGCTTTATCCTTGGTTTGATTTCACGAACAAATACAGCTCCAGGCTTTAATATTCGTTTTTAACTTCTAAGAATTATTTTCTTAAAACCTAAAAATAGGTAATTTTTTTTATAAGAAAGAGACACAGTGAATAGCTAAGAGTACAAGAATTCCAGAATGAATTCCCCTGTTTTGACTTGGTAGACACAATTTTGGGAACAGAGATGGAAGTGCCATGTGCAAGACCTCCAAAATCAAAAGTAATATAGCCTCTTTTCAGGTCCTGAACTACTTCTGCTGAACGAAGCTGCATTGCGCCATCCAACATGCCCTCTATCTGTTCTGTGGAAGTTGATCCCTTTTATGTGGATAATTAAATATTAATTGAGGCAGATGAGTTTGATCTATGTATTTATTGGGAGAGACAGAGAGAAACGCATCTCGGATACAGCATTCAGCTGGATATTCTATATTCCAGGAGGGTATCCTAGCTATGAAACAATGTAGGTTTTTCTCTAATTTTCAGCAGTACCCCAGGTTTTTGTTTTTAAATGCACATGCACTTCAAAATGAAAGGGCTTCAGTTTCATCCTAATACAGGATGTCAAAACCCAAAACTTTTGTAAAACGGAGAAAATTACTGTCCACCTAATATTAAATTTAGTGCTTGTGGTGATGTTTGACTTTGTGCATGCTGGTGAGTTAGTGGGCTGCCTTATTAGGTTTGTGACTCCAGTGGTAGGGTTACATCTGGATTTCCTGTGGTATTTCACCTCCATGTAACTGGGGTGTGATGAAACTTGTGTTCTTGGAAAAATCATGCTAAATTTCTGTGTTCATACAGTTCTAGTGTCGGAGAGCACAGGATGCGTTCTGCTGGAGGCAGAAGTGAACAGAATGGCCTCATTCTGTTGCTGGTGTAACTGCATGGAAACCCAAGGAGAGTAACGTGTGTTGGTCCTCTCATCTTGGTAGCCAACATACCACTTGTGTTGAAGGAACAGCATCGCAAGTGAATACGAATTTATGGTACTTCATTTTTTTGAGGCCTCCTTCAGCATTTTGCCAAGTATATTGTGAAGTGTCCAAATACCAAATGCTTATAATTCCTCTCAAGGATTTTTTTTTTTTCATTATAGAGCGTTTCAGATTTAAACCAACTACTATCAGTCATCATGTAGAAAATGAAGTGTATTCATATACCTAGAACTAAAAACTGATGGGAAAGAGTTTTCCAGAAACCACAGGTTCTTACTCCACTGATCATAAAGCACATGCCATTGATGGATCAATGAAAACCAATCCATTTTAGCTTATTGTAGGTTTCCAGTCTTGTCACTTGTATTCTTTAAGGGAAATTAAAAGCTTGGAGTCAAGCTTGTACTATAAAAGGCTTTGGGGAAATTGTAATGCTGATTTAAAGGAAGAGAAATAATACTTCTTTTCCTAACCCTAAGCATTATCTCCTATTTTAAATGTATCTATGGAAAAAAATAAGTTGGATGTATTAGGTGAGGTATTTCCAGTGGAAGCTCTATACTAGCTAATGAAATGATTACAGTGTGCAAGCTAATGCTTTTAATTAATTTTGGTTACTTAAGACTATTCATTCCATGCATAAGGTAATTGAGACCCATTCTGGAATACAAGCAATACCTGCGTTCAAGAACAAGAGTCCAAATGTGCTAAGAAGAGAGAGCCTGTCTTAGGCAAAAACTACAAGAGCTTTGCTTTGGTAGGCTAAAGCAAAAGGCTATCTGAGGGCAAAAGGAAGTGAGGCTCTTCAGCAACCTTCTAAATAGGTTTAATCAGGTAAAGAGCCTTCAAGAGAAACTTGATTAATTATCAATGAGATGTGATTTCTTTAATGTATCACTGGACTGGATTCAACTGTCCCTCCACTTCCATGTTCCTGTATTTTCAACTGTCGTTTACAGTGGCGCAATAATATTACACAACAGTTCAATTGGTGGTAAATATGGCTACTTAAGTATTTTAAAATGTTTGTTTACTTGGTTATTTTACTTTTCCAGCTACTAATTTTAGTGGAAATTTGAATCCATTGTAAGAAAAATTTGAACCAGTATCCATCTCTCCTTAAAATCAGTATGGGGGTTTGTATGACGGCAGTTCCCATCTGCCGGGTGGCATTTCCTCTGAAGTGCCCTCATTTCACACTTGTGAAGTCCCACTTAGCCTTCTCTAGTTACTATTTCCCTCACTATGCCATTATTACTGGTGACAGACAAATAGCTGTGGCAACACTGAAGAGCCAACTGATATGAAACCACAGTATGCGTCCTCTTCTGAGAGAGATCACATCCTCTATCTTTAGAAGAAATATTTTCCTTCAGATGATACTCAGTAAATTGAATAGGCAGAAAGAGCTAATGACGAAAAACACAGGTTTTTTTTTCATTCAGGACTAGGCTATCTAAAAGACTTCATCGCAAAGCAGAAGCAGTAGTTATAAGTTAATCCAACTCATCAGTGTTCAATATTACTAATTTTACTCGTAACTTAGCTTCTGTAAGTCTGGAAGATTTTACTCTTCTTTCAGACGAACCGGTTTTAGAGGACTGGAACTGTTTTGATTTTAGCTGAGTTAGTCCAATTTACATGAAAATAAGGAAGCAGAGAAATGGTACTAGCGTTTGCTCTGGAAAGAAGAGAATGGATGGAGAAGACAAACTCATTTTAGGTCATAGAGGTAAGACACAGATTTTTAAAGAGACTTCTAAAGATAAAATGAGACATTTCTAAAGGCCTGCACTATGTTTCAACAAGGCTTGCACTATTGTAAATCTGATGCAACTCCACTGATATTCTTGCATTATCGAGATCAGGTTTTGCTTGTTCCCTTTGCCTTTTCTTCCAATCACATGGCTTCCAGCATGTTTTGCGTCAGGTATAAAATTAACACCATAGCTAGAAATGGCTTTGACGTATTTTTTATTCTCTCTTTCCTTACCTGTTGTCTCTAGCTTTAGTTGCTATGCGTGATGGTGACAAAAATGATGTCTGTTTATTCCATTATGAGATGAAGCACCTTACCTCTATGTTACTAGTTGCCACAAAGCAACCATCACTTTTGATGATTGCATCAGCACAATGTCCTGTGCTTCTCTCATGGCAGCCCCATGGTGGTTGACGCTCTGGAGAAATAATTTCCATTTATTTACAGCAACGAGACAGGGAAAATAATAATGGGCAACATAGCTGAACATCTGGATTATTGCATTTTGTGTTGTCGCTGTGGTTGTGTTTCTAGCATTGTAAAGTGTGTAAGATGGAGAGAACATGTGGTATTAGCCACATGACTGAACCTGGCTTTTCAAGGTCTTTATGTTCTAGTGTAACAGGATCACTTCAATCATTATTGTGCTCTGTTGTATTGACGGAATAAGCAATGAACAAGTCTTAGAATTGACACAACTACTTATAAGATTGCATTTGTTCATTGTGGGCTTTAAAGTTAATATATGTAGTGCTTTTCAGAATGTGTTATTTTATAGAGTAATAGGAATCTGCAAAGGGATGGAGTTATTTTACATTATTAGCAGATTTGTGCAAGTGCTACATTTCACATATTAAACAATGTGAAGGTAACAAGGAGGGAAATAATCTGGATAAGAGTGGTGAATTTTATACAGAACCGTGCGATGTGTTGAGCCTGCATCCGCCTGCCACGTGTTCTGGGCTCCTGATTTATCATTCTCAGCTCTTGCTCATTTTCACCAATGTTTGGCAAACATCAATTGAGTCAGAGAAGCGAGTCCCTTTTTCTCTAGCCAGCTTCCCTTTCTCCCTGCAGGATGCCTGGGGCTGTCAAGTATTGCACATACTGTATCGCATTCGCACATCTCACAGCCTCATCACGCGTTCCGGCAGGCCAGCAGTGACAGGCTGAGCTGGGCTTTCAGGCAGCAGCTTAAAGTTGCCTGTCCCGGTGCTCTGGGGACACTGGGGTCCGTGCTGGAGGCAGCCACGTGCACTCTCTCTGTCTCCCCTCCTGCAGGTTGTGCTGCAACCTGCATATGATGGAAGAGCATCTGGGAGAAGGGTTTTAGCAACAAGATAAGTTGGTGAGAGAGGCCTGATACTTATAAATATCTCTGTGGTGAATGTTCTGTTTGGTGTTCTGTAGATTTTCTTTTTGTTTTTGTTTGGTTTGCTTTTTAAAATCTTACCTATGGAGCCAAAGCTGGACCATTTCTCTCTTCAGGCAGTCTCCATTTAGTGAGATGTGTGCGTGAGGCCTGGCTATTCAGCTGACAGGAGTAGCAGTCTGGGGGGTGTATCAGCGCCTCTCACGTTCTCTACTTCTCTTACCTGCCTATCCCTATCGGAGATGCCATGGGTTTTGCAGCTCTGTGTTCCTGCCTCCACTGGGCATGCTGTGTTGCTTTAGACGGCATTTCTGCCTAGGAAATCTTTTCCATTCTGCAAATGGAGGCTGACATATGCAACACGTAGATATTTAGGCTAGACGGTGGGAGCCCTGGAGCTCTGAAATGCAAGGAACAGAGGGAGGCCAAGAAAATAATAAGATGGCTAGGGGCTCTTACATCCTCATTTATTTGCAGGAATTAATTATTGCAAAATCTTTTCTAGCTGATTAAGTGGGTTGCTTTTTTTCTCGGTGACAGAAATTGCTGAGCTAAAAGTTTGAACTTACTATTACTGTTCTTACACTGCGTAGGAATAATTATTTCCATACTTCATTTTCAGTAGAAACTTGCTGTACTGTTATTTGTTCAGTGTGATCTAAATAATTTTGCATTTTCTCATTTATTACTACTTGATTTCATTGTGCTCTGGCACCAAATACAGGAGGAAAAAAATTTTTTAGAAAGCAGATGGAGATGGGCTAGTGCTCAAGGTTCCCTCTGAGTAATTTCTAAAATTGCATGAGAGAGGCAGTGAAGTGCTTCAGATCACTTTTTTGTAAACAATTTGTAGCTGAAAATACATGTAATTAATTTTTCAAATTAATCTTTCTCTTGTAAGTGTGATTTTGGAGGATGGAAATGTAGCATTACAACTTTGCCTTTTAAACAAAAAGGCAGCACATCCTTACAGGCATTGCCAGTCAAATGTGTGGGCATTGATTAGTCTTTCCCAACCCTTCTTGAAATGGCAATGTTCCTGGAGCACACAGCAATGTAGGGAGTGAAGGTAAATGCCTACCCAATGATCTCACCTTTTCTGTGGCTGCTTCCAGCTAGCCTGCAGTTGGGTTACATGCAGGTAAACAATTCGTAGCCTGCTAGTATTTTCTCTCAGTTGAGCTCACACACACACACAGAAATTTCGTCCATGAATGAAGTGCTCTCTGGAGAACAGTCTCGGCTCCTAAGGAAATGATAGAGTAAATGGCAGTAACTGCCATTTAAAATGATTTTCTAGCTTAAACAGCGTATAGGTTTCTGCCACAGGCGAAGTATTTCAGAAGCAACTGGCTGCTTTTGTTTGTTTCATCCATTCTTGGATGGCATGCATTTATATATATATGGGATCTGAGCAAACAGAATGTATGGATTTAAATTGGCACCAGGAATGCACAGATACCTGCAACAATTTAGCTTCTTGGTAATTAAATCTGCTATTTGTTCCACTACTGGGCTTTCTTTATAAGGCAGAGTTTGGAGTATATGTCGATGTAGTTGAGGCAGTAAAGAACACCGGTGATAGTTTTGAAATACGTAAATGAACAGTGAACTGATGAAGTTTATAAGCACTTTATACCCTTCTATAGAAGATGTGATTCTGAACCTAGCTTGTTTCTTACTGTATTAAAAATTGTGCTGCTTTCCTGCGACTAAAAGACTCTGCTAGTTCCTTTTTTTAACCATTTTAGATATCTAATACATCTGGTAGCTTTCTATATCAGAGAGCAGATGTCAACATATAAATATCAAGAAACAGTGGCCGTTATTCATCATGCAAACCATTAGAAACCTCATCTGACTCTCCTGGTAGATGCATTGCTGTGATCCAATCAAAAAATGAATGAATAGGCATAAACATCAGGAGAAGCGAGCTATGGGTTGTGTATGTATGCATTTGGGTTTGTGTTGTTATGCCATATCTCAGCCTGTTTGTGCATGTTTTTTTCTGTGCATGGCAACAGAACACAGTGGGCCATAGTCTCTGCTGGATGTCAGTGTTGGTTTGTTACAGCCAGCAGCAGCTCTGCCAGCTTTCATCAGCTGAGGATCAGGGCTCTTGTTGCTGTGTACCTATGCAACAGAGCAGAGCGTGTTGAATATCAGAAAACAGAAGCGCTGGAATAGGCACAGATTTTTCCAATCAATCTATGATTCATGCTCATTAGCTTTGAAACACTGAAGAAAGACGCTTTATGAGCTGGCATTTCCATTTATGCTTTAACTGCTTTACTCACGTTGAAAAGAGAGTGATGACTACAGTATCTGCAAAAACAAGTGAAAAGAGAAAGATGGGAAATGTGTTCTGTGCCTTGTCTAAAGGTCACTGCCCTGCCAAAGACTTACTGCTCGGGTTAGAGATCATGGCCTCCCACTCAGCCACTGGAACTACTGATAGTGTGTTATTTTGTGTGAAATGCAAGTTAAACCAATGAAGCATAGAGTTATTACACATTTCCTTTGGTGCACTTCAGAGCTGGGGAGGAAAGGTGTCAGTATTCTCCCCCTGTACCTTGTGCTCCCTGCCTGAAAGATGAGCAGAGCTTTTGTTGTTGCGTTTATTTTTAATTAGCTACTTCTAACGGTGCAGAAGGTGTTTTCCAAGGAAGCCGTGGCACTTGCAGAGCTTGCAGTCAGTGTGATTGTGTTTGGAGGTAGAAGTGTGTGGAGACTTATGGCTAATTATATTTAACACCATGTATTTGTACACGCCTCTCTCCCCCCTGGTCCTCAGCCTAACTGCTTTTTTTCACAGCAACATCACCGACAGTAGCAGCAGGCGATGGCTTTCAATTGTAAAACAGCTGCCATAAACTCATTATGCACTAATGTAGACTTTAAAATGCAAGATTGTTCCTTTGCAGTGCAAGCTTAGGAGTGTGGCCCATTTGAAATATAGTTGACAGCAATTAGGATACTGATGTACAACATGCCTTTCCTAGAAATTATTGTTATAAACCAGTTGCTACCTCTGAACAGAAATAATACCGTCTGGCCCCTATATATACAGCAGTTTATACAGCAGAATGGGAGAGACGGTGGAGCTGTTTCTTTTGTGACAGTTTATGTGCTTGACTAGATCGTCAGAGAGAAAATTCTGGGTCTTTTTCACTATTGTGTACTTATTAAAAACCTTTATTTGGAACAGTATGAAAAGCACATAATTATTTGGTGCTTTTTTCTGTCTAAAATGTGATTTGTAGCAATACGAATGAAATGAGTGTGATTTACATTACTATAATGTATGGTTCAACCAACAGAGATTGGGCTGCCATTCACATAATGGGGATATTAATATACAGTAATTTTCACAAATAGCATTTTTCATCATTGTGGCTAGTATGCTTTATAGAATAAAATTGGTATTGCTGCTTTGTGCTGTAGTCATTGTTTTGCAGTGGTTTGCCTGGGGCAGCCTCAGGCGCGACTGCCAGAGCAAGGCCAGGAATCCAGCAATCCCGTTCTCCTGCCTCTCTTCCACTGCTATGGACCAGCTTCGGGGGCTTCTGTTTCCCACACCCCCACTTTTTAAAACCCCACCTCTTCTATTTGCTTTTTGTGCCCTGTCCCTTTCATCTGAAGACCTTCTGAGCCCAAGGTCTTTTCTCAGAGGTTACATGACACATTCAGGGGCTCATTCAGGCTGGTTCTAACATTAATATCTTGAGATGCGCCTTGGAAAGCAGACCTTTATCTTAGCTGCTTTCAGACAACTCATTTTTAAAGCTTGAGTCAAAGCTTGCTGGAGTTAATGGAAGGATTTCACTGAAGTAATTTTACTGCCTTCAGTAACTGACTGCCTTTTCATGGCTTTGAGATTCAGCCCATCAGGGATGAGTTGAATATTTCCTTGTTTACCCCTGACGTTTATGGCATGTAGCTACATTAATAGCTGAACCAGGGCTAATTCTCAATATAATTAGAGCTTGGATTGATACATTCTGGGGCCAAGGCTTTAATCCTTCTTTGGAAAAATTCTCCTTGTTACCTAGTGAAATTGTCTGGATGGTTGTATTGCAATACTAATGACTACCATCAGTATATATTGATGTTTGTAGGAAACATATAACACCCAGTCCATTTCCCACCTTGTGCCATAAAATTCAGCAAACAGATACCTGTAGGAACATACAGATACTTTTCATACTGAAGCACTTCAATTCACCTTTAAAGTAGAAAAGCAGTGCTCAGCTATTACCTACCTGTACCTCAGTAGCAAGGATTGAATAAGTCCATCATGAGGTAGTGAAATGTCTGGGTGGATTAGTTATTCCAGATGGCGTTAAAACAATTTGTTCTGCAGAAAGCTGATTATTTTCACTGATTTTTTTAATTTTTTTACTTATTTTTAAGAACAATACATCAATCAGCAGCTCTCACTGTTGCATTATAACAGCTTCTTCTGCGGAGAGCTGATTATTTTCAATTTTTTTTTTAAGAACAATACATCAAACAGCAGCTCTCACTTCTGACTGCCTATTGTCAATTCTTTTGTATTTCACTTTATGCCATTGTTAAGATTCAGGGATATATCTCTTCTGCTTTAGTCCATAGTGAAGCGTACCTCAGTGTTCTGTCATATGTGGCACTGAAGCATCTTGCTCCTTTTTGAAGGCATTGTTAAACTTGTAAGATACAGCAGTAGCAGAATGTTACTGAAGGTTGCTGGAGCTCTGGTTAATGATCAGTGTGAAGAAAGATGGAATTAAGTACAAGCAAGCACATTGACTAGATGAGCCAATATTTTGCTGGAAATTCAGTTCTTTTATTGCCTATGTGTAGTATCATTGTCTTAATTCTTGGCACTGAGGTCAATATGTGGACCTCAATATGTGAATTAGTTTCTCCAGCAGTAAGGAAAATCTGTATAAACACCTAACAACAATTAAGATTAGCATGATGTGATAACATTTAAGATTAGCATGAATGAAATGTCAATGGAAACATACAGGAATGTGGCAGTAAACACCAGAAACAACTGGGACAAGAAAATAAAGGTGCAAAGAGTAGCCTTTGTTGGTAATGCAGCAAGATGGAAAAACGTGCTGTTTAAATCTATGCCAGAAGGACTGTGCTATGAAAAGCCCACTGCAACAAAGATCACTTGGCCTCTGAAAACCCTGCATCCATCCACTGGAGGATAGCAAAAGAGTTGCTGCAGATCATGCCTGCTCTTCTTTTCCTGTTAGCCCACCAGGACAACAGACTTGTATTTTAGACAGCAAAAACGGAAAACAGACAACAAGCAGCAGTGCTTTGACCTAGATTTATGGAAGGTAAAGTAATACAGATTCTTATCACACTGTGACAACTGTTTGACGTCTAATGGGTTTAAAAGATCTCTCCTAAACTTGTTTACTGCCAGCAATAAACAACTGCAGAGGTGGTGAGAAATCAGTAGCTGGCCTCCCTTATTCTCTGTGTTGCGGGTGATGCTGTCCTGACTGCTCATGCACACCCACCTTGGTGCTCGTGGAGACTGGAGTGTAAGACTGCAAGTGAATGAAATTTGTAACAAAATGAGTATGAGTGGTAAACTAAACTTAGTTAAAAGTCTTTATCAGGTTCCCCTGTTATTCCCAGGTTGTAACCTGCAGCGTTCTGCTTCACAAATTTCCTATAAGCTTCCCAGTGTTGCTGGAAATAAGGATGAATTTTAGGAAAATCAGGCTGTGTGATTATTTCCAAAACACAGACTGAGTTGCCTACTTATTGCACCTATATTTGAAAATTCTGATGCTGCCCTGTTATGTCAGACCTATGAAAGATTTAGTGTTGACTGGGAGTCTGTTTCACACAGTCAGAAGGTGACTTCAGCAAAATTGTTATGCGGTTCTGCATTGCTGAAAGCCTTCATCAGAGTTTTTGGTGTACAGATATTGCGGTCTCAAGGATAATCTAAAATGTGGTACGTAACTGTAGTGCTCCAAGGACAACAGGGAGGGCATGTTAATTGTGAGAAGCTTTTGCAACAGCTTCATTTAAGACAAACATTTCATTTTAAGAAAGACAATGAGCTTTTGTCATTACAGGAGTAATGTCAAGGGATATGGATGATGTGATTGGATGCTTGTGCTAATGGAGAATAAGGCTGAGGGTTTATTGTAGCTCTGACAAGTTTTCCTGTGATCCATGTTCGGAATTTCAATCTGATGCTGGCTGTGGTTGAGAGTAGTGGGAAAGGCAATGCTGTGTGAAGGCAGTTGCTAGCATTAGGTGAGCTAATTAGGTGAGGAGGGGACCCAGGGGCTGACTTTGCAGAGTGAGGTTCTGATGCAGAAGAACTACAAAGAATATTCCAGGTATGGAAAACCCTTACAAATTGTGGCAGGGATTATTCAGGAGCAGCGGTACCCAGTGTGATTGTAAGGAATTAAAAACACTCTTAGGCAGATGAATTGCTGTACCAGTAACTTTAGTTACAAATGAGTAAATACTTATTCTGGAGAGGATGCTGCCATTTACGAATTTTGTTTGTATGCCAAAACTCATGCTGCAGTCTTTGTTGTCAGAGCAGCAGAGAGAGCGTATGTTTCAGTGTGTTTCAAAAAACTCTTGAGACCTTAGCAGGAAATGTCAAAGTGTGATTCCTTCCCTCTTTCAAATTTCTTTTAAAAACATTGTTTCTTTTTTGGTCTCATGAATACGACTATAAATATTTGTTTTGTTACACAGATCTTGGTGGACCAAATTCTAAAATTCCATTTTAATGAAATTTTGCCTTACAAAACATTTCAGAACAGAGGTAAAAGAAGCCTACTTTCTTTACATTACTCTCATTCAGCATCTGTTAAAGTTGACATAATCTTTAGGTTTGGCTGCAGACTAGGTTCAAATGATTGCTGAAGACCTTTGTCCACTCCAGCCATGCAACATGTCACTCCATGTAGTGCTCAGTGAATATTTTTCTTGGGTTGTTAAATGTCTTCAATGTATGTGTCTGCTTGAATAAAGAAATATTTCTTCAGCTGTTCTAAATGAAGAAATGTTTCTGTAGCCTCTGGAAATTTACTCACCGCTGAGGTTTCAGAATTGGATTGCTGGCATGTAATATAATTTCAGTGAAATAAAATGCAGACCCACAGAAGAAAAAGTTATGGGAAGGTTTTTAAGAAAAAAACTCGAAATCCAAAAAGGGTCAACTCGTGGAAGAGAATTGCGTCTTGTTTCTAACAAATATGGGCTTTTTGTCAGCACCTCTCTGTTCTGTAGGTGTGATTTTGAAAATATGATTTATTGCCCCCTTTCCTTCATCTCTTTTCTTGACGTTTTTAAAGAATATGCCTAAAATCTCTGTCTTGCTTGACTCGGCTGCTAGCCAAGTATTTAGTTCAGAATTTATTCAAGCTTTTGTCCTTATGCCAGTCATATTGTTACCCCTGTGCAGGTGCTGGGCTTCCTGAGGGCAGGCATAACAGCAGGTGGTAGCGGTCTGGGCATCGGCAGCCGTGCTGCCAAGATTAATGAGCAGCAGCTCCTCCACACAGCCACGGCTTCCCCACTCACCTTTTCAGTCTTTCGTAGAAGACGTTTCCTTCCCCCACCTCATCCACAGTCTTTATAAGACGACCTTTATAAATGTGAGATCTCTGCTCACTTTGCATATTTGGTGCCATGTGTTGATGTATGCATTTTTATAGAGATCATGACATTTTGTCATTCATATAAAGCACAGTACTTGCGAAAGGTTCAGCATTCATTCTAAGAAACATAGATGTAATGTTTAGACATTACGCTTAATTGTTCATTAGTGATCTTGATATGTACAGAAACAAGAGTAAACCTATAAGCAGCATTAAGTCATTTGGTTTGTATAATGGATATGTCTCTGGTAATGGTGTAATGTTAAAGATTTCCTCTTAAAACCAGATGTAGGTGCTTTCCATTTTGCAATAGTTGTATTAACAAGGAGGAATTGCCAAGGAGACAGAAGAGGGTGATAGCTTTTGCTATTTCAATTTTTACTTGGTGTCTAAAGTCGGGGATCAATCTAATATTTGCTCAGGATACCAAGTTGTGGATTGGTTTTCAAACATCTTTTGGGATAAGGGCTTAATTGCCCATTTTCCTCTTGGCATGTATATCAACTGTTCATAGAAAGCAGTGAGTTTCCAGTAGGGAATGAAAGAGTTCTTGGGTTTCAGGGACGTGAGCAAATAGGGTATTAAAAATGTATGTGTGGTTTCTCTCACCTCTTCAAGGCTTCAGAGTTAATCTTCTATGCAGGGCAAACTGCAGAGCACTCTCAGCTGCTAGGGCAGGGCCTCCAGCTACAAATAGCTTGAAGAAACATCTTTTATTATCCTAAACAGTGCAGAAGGGACAGAAAAAAGTTGCAGACTGTGACAGATGAGACCACCTCTCATTCAGTGCTGAGCTGTCACAGGGATAGCCTATGAGTACCATTCTCACTAATTATCAGAATTTATGTTCTATTACAATTATATATTTTAAAAATACCTCATTTTGTTTTAGAATATAAAGAAATAAAAAAAAGTTTTGTGTAGTTAGTTTTCAGAAGACTTTTGATCTGGGAACTCAAAGCTCTTGTTTCCTTCTGGCAGTTAGTGACTGAGAACAAGCAGGAACTGTCTGGGTTGACCTCCAGGTTTGGAAATAAAAATTGTCAGGACTCCAAACAGCCAAATGAGAGTAGCCTGAAGGCATGAACTGTAGGCACCTGGGCTGAGCAACCACCATAGGAGACAGGAAGGCAAAGAGCAAGACTTGCCATTGATTGGGTAGAAATCAATATAAGTGGGCCACCTTTGATGGGGCAATTCCCATCCAGCTCTGTCTGTAAGCCCTTTGGCTGCATATTCAGGTAAAGAACTAAACCATCTATGCTTTCATGTTTAGTCTTAACATTTTTGCTGAGACTGGGTAGAACTCACTTGCCATCTTGGCAGTAAGGACTTGGCTGAAGCAGAGATGCTTGTGAGTTGCATTTGAAGGGAATCTGACAGATAAGGCTGAGCCAGAAGACTGATGTCCTCAGAGTCTGGTTTTTGGAAATAATTTCATTTTGATGATAGAAATAGGAACTTCCTGATGAAATCTGCAGGACTGAGAAGGGTGGAACATGGTAAGAATGAATAGTGCTCAAGAAATGTTATAGAAGAGGTACTAGTACAAAATACCAGGTAGGACCTATAAGGAGGACCTTAATGTAGTTGATGGCAGGATAATGATAAGACACAGATTTGATATAGCCATAAAAAATCAATTATATGATAATATCAAGCATAGTCTTTTCAGTAGAGGTGGTGAATGTCAGTGTTGTTGCACAAAACACTGCTGACATCTCATCTGTAATGACATGCAAAATTTGATACCCCGGACTTTACAAAGGTGATCTCAGATTGCAACAGGGCAGAAAAGGCCAATGAGGAGGCTTGGGAAAAGGAGTTTGTCTTGTAAGAGATGAAAATGTTGGCACAAACAGAAAATTGATATACATTTTCTGTGATTAAATTTAGGCATGAAGTTATGGTGTTTTTAACTGTTTGAGTAATAAGTGTTTGGAGGCACACTCCACTAAGAGTGTAGGGGCAAGTAAGTTCTCTATTTTAGCATGGACTTAAAGAAATCTATGGCTAGGAGTGGATGATGTGTTGCTTGCTGTGTCAGGAGGTTGGATCTGAGGACCAAAGGCACCCTGTGTGTGTGAAGTCAGAAATCTGGGAACAAAAAGATTAGAACACTAAAAGACCTATTGTTCTTTTTGTTCTGGCTGTGTGCAGCCGTCATAGGCAATAGAGTGCTTTATTTATTTTCAGATTTATCAGGAAACCTAATTCATTCATGTCTGTTGAGTCTGGATAGCATCAAAAGGAAATATCTTTGTAGGTCAACCACTTGAGATAAAGGCCCTGATCCATGCCATAACCCAATACAGTTGAGGTCATCCTCCTTTCCTACTTTTGCTTGACAGGATATGCTTGCCAGTCTTGTTGTTTTGTTTTCCTCAGCCTATCAGAAATACTTCACCAAGAGATTTCCCCCCACCTCCCCCTAACTCCAAGGATCAAAGTTGCCTATAATTTTTCCTTCAGGGTTTTTTTTTGTGTTGAGGTATACTAGTAGGATTTGAAATACATTCCTACTGCACTGGTCATTTTCTAGGCAAAATCGCTCCTTAACAGAGTCCTGCTTCTCTTTACAAAAAGTCTGTTCAGATGTGCTTCAACACAGTACTTGTATTTCTGTCATAGATTTGCAAAATCCAATTTTTGTAGGCCTAAAAAGTGGAAAATCAACATACTTGTAGAAAGTCTGTCTTTTAGAATGTCTTTAAAATTATGTAGACTCTCTTTCTTTCTATTGAGTACTTTATTTTGGGTTTTGATATGCAGGAAGGAAAAACTGGGGTGAAAAGAAAAATTAAATGAAGCCAAGTTCATTTGGGTAGAGTCCTAAAACTACATCCCTGCTACGTAGCACTCGTGGCTGTTGAGCTGCTGGTGCATATTTCTCTGTTCTATGTGCCTGCCAAGGCCAGGCCACCTCCAGAAAATGGGGATCATATAATCTGTTTTGATTCAGGTGCATGTTTTTCTACATTTGGTATTACATTTCAAGTTGTTCTTTGGACTCACAGTATTCAGAACACGACTGCTTGCTATTTTTCAAAATCTCTTTCTCCTCCTGTTTAGAAGAGGTGGCTGTGTCTGGGGCAGGTCTAGAGTTTCAGCTCCTTCACAATGAGTGATATAATTTCAATAGTGCTTCATTAAGTCAGGTGGGGCTTTATTTGATGATATGCCAAACAGGGCAAATAGCATTTGACTTAATTTGGGCTGCTGCTTTAAAAAGAGGAAGGCTACAACACAGCATAATATTTTATTTCTTTTGGTATTTAATGAGTAGATGGTTTGAAAAGTAACTAATTCTCTCTTGGCTTACTAGTTTTCTGTGTTTCTGTATTACAGCTGGCAAGATGTTATTGTTCAGAGTAGCTTAGGCATGACTTTTCAGCTTCTTACTGTTTACTCTGTGTTTGCACTTGTGTATTTATTTGGAACCCTAGACATATTTAATTCTCATGGTTTACATTAAAAAAAAGTACTTCATATTTAAAAACCCTAAGACTTTTCAGAAGGGCTTGTATCAATTTAGCTACATTTATTTAAATATTCCCTGGTAGCTCAATCAACATGCATTTATGTATGTTACCTTAGAAATGTGGTGTTAAAGATGCTGAGAATATTAAGTAAGGATAATCTGCTAATCGCACCAAGTTTAAAGAATACTATGTCACTGAGACTTTTCTTAAGACTCAGGCTACTATCTTTTAATTCCCTTTGGTAAAATGATAGTTAAGTGATTTTGCTATGCCATTCTAGCATGAGTAGTGCTGTTTTTAAAGTGTACCTTGGAGATAAACTGTTCTTTGGTAGTGGCTTTCGTAGTGAAGTGTGAACAATGCTGATTTTCGTTGTTACTTGCAGACAAGCAGTAGAGGGATTGAATTTGGGTAACTATAATGAAAGTTACAAATAAGGAAGACCAAGAAATGTTGAGAAATAATTAACAGCTTTCCTAAAATATGTGTTTTGTGGGGACAGTGTGTGTGTGTGTGTGTGTTCCTGCAGGTGATGCAGTTCAAGAGATTTCTGCAGCTCACCTACTTTAGGATCTTGTGGCATTTAAAACCACTGTTGTAAAATATGTGCTCTGTACTTCCACATAAATGTCCAAACCATGTTTCAAGCCTTCCAAAGGGTGTCAGGAAGGAAGCAGTGTTTTCATTTCCAAGGTGAAGAATTCAGTGATGGAGCCTGGGGTTGTGGCTTAGCAAAATGTTGGGTCTTAGTCTCAGCTTGAAAACAGCAGGGTTACACACCGATCTAAATGCTTTGCTGAAGTAGGACACAGCAGTGCTGAGCTGAATTTGTTATAAATTAGCACCAGAATCATACAAGAAACTGGTAACAGCTTTGGAAGCCAAATTCAAACCAGTTCAGTTTGATCAGCTTCACTGAATTAGTCCCAAGGTAAGTCTTCTTCAAAACTGTATGGTTTTCACAGAGGAAAAGATTTCCATGAGTCCCATAGAGCCAAAATCATGCCCACATGTGTAACTGTTTCCTAATCCCTGTGACCAGCAAGAATCTAAGATTCAGGTTTTGAGAGTACTTAACGAGAGAAGCTAGGGAAATACAGGGAAAACAGAGCAAATAGAGCACCCAAAAGGGAGCAGTTTAAAATATTTCTGTTGCAGAAATTAGTAAATAATTCACTAACAGAAAATAGTTACTTCTGCTAAGAAGAGTTGTTGTGCAAAGGTAGACATTCAGAGCAAAATTTTCAAGTTCTGTCACAACCAGGTCTCAAAACAACATGCCTCAAAGTCAAGTCTCCATGAATTACAAGTTTCTTTTGCTTCCCCCATAGGTACCCAGTTGCACATGGTTGTCATCACTGGAGTTCTATAAAAATTTCCTGCTTTGTATGAGTGGCAACCATGTGGACTCAATGAATTTGCATGCACATATTTCAACAGATGTGCATGTGTGCAGTTTTATCTGTAATTTTAACTTGGGAGCAGGAGTAGATGTGAAATATTGCTTGCTGTAGACAGAAATGTTTATTGTGTTGTCATCATATGACAAATAAAAGCATTAAATGCTGAAGGGAAAAATAAGCAGAAAAGGGCTGCTATGTGATCAGAATGGACATTGGTGAGCTTTAAAATTCAAACCTTTCTTTCTTGGCAATGTGGAAAAATACCACATGAGAAGGTGCAACTCCAAGGGGGAACAATATTAACTTGCCTTTTGAAGAGGTTAGTTAAAGTGAATAGAGAACAATCATTAAGGGGAACTGGTTTGAGTGTGAATTGGAAAACATATGAACAGCAGTGATTTGAAAGGCTGTGACCACACACTCATATTTGAGTATGAAGGTTTTATAATTATGAACAAAAGAAGTCAACAGTCTTATGCATTGGTCTAAATGGAAGTCCTATCCCCAGTGCAGAGGAGGGTATTCAGTTCTTACTCAACTTTCTATCGTTCTGCCTGTGTGGCTGTTGAGATTATTTTGGCTTTTAGAGATTTATGCGGATTCCTGCTGAGGTCATGTTCAGCATCTCTGAACATAAGTCTGTGGAACCCTAATTTTTCAAGGGGTGGAAAATAATTTAAGTGATGTGGAGAAGACATTATAAGAGTGTGTACTAGTGTAAAGTACTTGTTACTGGCCTCTGCATCTGGCACCTTTCTCCAGTGTACAGGACGTGAGATGCACCAAGGTCATCCCCTGTGTGTTTGTAGCGGGATGGAAACAGGGCTGAAGAATAAACCTGGATGTTGCACCTTACTTTGTGTCTGAGGCCTCTATGTCTCCTTGATAATCTACCATGTAATCTAATGTGAAAGTATAACTTTGTAGCAGAAGACTTTTGTATATATTCTGTGTTATCTCAAGTGTTATATCCACTGCCTTGCTTCACTGTGGTGCTGTCTGGAGAGGACGCTTTCATCTGCTCAGCTGTGGAGCACAGTGGCCCATAGGTCCTATGGCTGTTGTATGTCAGTCCTGGCTTAGTGCTCTTCTACAGTTTCGCACTGCTCTAAACATCCTTCACATTATTATGAACGTGTGTACTTTATTTTCTCAATTGTTGTCTTAAAAGCACAAAATCGTGGGAGTAGGTTACTGCACAAACACTACCAATAGGCCTAAAAGACAGTGACTCTTATAGCAAACCACCTTGCAATTTGAGCAGTAACTATTTTATCGAGCAAATATAAATCTAAAATAAAATCTTTTATTATCTGAGCAAAGTATTACTGGAAAATCAAATAATTCAGTCCTTCAAGAAATTTTAATTAAATAGCCCTTTAAAGAAGTTGTTTTCCTATGGCTGGCTATGTGCAGTGTGTAACTTGGTTGCATATCACATCTACTGTGAATTTACAGCCTGGTAGGCAATCTAGCTTGCAAATGAATTTAATACTGGCCATGAACTACAGATTTATCTGAACTTGGTTGGAGCTGAAGATGCTCATCTTCAGCTGAGGCAGCTGGTGCGTGCCAGTCCAGGAGGAGCTCTGCCATGCCAAGGCAGAGGCGTATGTGGGGAGGGCTGGTTTCTTTGTTGTTTTGTTTGTATCCTTACATGAATATTGGCAACACATCAAATAAGCAGGGCTCTTGCCCACACTGGGCTGTCAGACCTTTCAATCCTCCCTCTCCTACAGATTCTGCCACAGCTGTTTCTTTCCTGCATCTCTGTGAGCAGCTTGCATGGGAAATGCTGGATCTGTGGGGCTGCCACCCACCTGCCTGGGTAGCTGGCTGAGACATTTTAGCTTTTAAAGAAGTCATCTCTGCTGCAATTTTTTTCATTAATATTAATAATATCAGCTACCCCGGCTTACTGAGATAATTATAAGGCATTTTAATAACATGAACAGAATTCTGTGCTTTGTTGGCAAGAAACAATAATTTCATGTGGTTTGACTCAAGCATTACTTAAACTTCATTTTTCAGATAGGAAGACTGCTAGTTTGTTTTAAAAAGCCTAGTTAACACTGTAACCTGTTGCAAACTTAATGAACCTCTGCAGATGACTTAGTTATATCCGCAGCGTATCAACAAAGAAGCCAGAGTATGTTAACAAAGTCATTGTCCATTTTTATGCTGCAGGACAAAAGCCACTTTAGATGGTACTAAATTATACCTGACAGAAAATGGTAGTGGTGTGTGAAAGACACCCAGTTCCCCATTTTGCAATCCATGTAACACAGAACTTTTAATATT
This sequence comes from Falco rusticolus, assembly GCF_015220075.1. Classification (NCBI taxonomy): domain Eukaryota; kingdom Metazoa; phylum Chordata; class Aves; order Falconiformes; family Falconidae; genus Falco; species Falco rusticolus. Next base: position 104,239,913 of record NC_051187.1, read on the forward strand.
CTGACTGGAAACAAAAGAAGTAAAAAAAATAATTAAAAACAATGTTAGAATTAATTTCATCCTTTGTGTTATCTATGATAATTTCTGTGTTGTATGTTAATTTTCTTGAACAAGTGTCCAAATCAAAGGCAAATCTTCATAACCAGACATGCACTGGAATTAACATATCTGCAGCAGGCTTGGAATTTTTTCCTCTGATTATTTTCAGAGAAGACTTTTTATGTAAAACTAGGCAGTGCTTTTGAAGAGACAAATTGAGTGAGAAGATATGTATGTTCTGCATTTGTGTTGAGAATATCAACTAATAAAATTAATAGGTGACTGCATAAACACTAGCAATTAGAGCAGAAGAGTATATAAAATCTGTATCATGGGGAAGAGTGTCGGTGTAGAGCCATATTTCTGTATTATTGTACTGACAGAAAACCAGAAAAACTTGCTGAGATCAGTAGAAATCTGATTGATGTGTGCTTATTTTAAACTTTTTTGTCTAATTTTGCCAGTTCTCATTTTTGAGGTTTAAATCAGCAATGGAGAAGTAGCTAAGATGGATGTGTAGAAGGTCTTGAGAAATGACCTTAGGGATTCAGGTTTTTTGGCAGGTATAATGAATAGGGCAAGTCTGATTCCATCCCTGTGCCTTCTAACTAACGGAGCTCCACCACCTATGCTTTACCTTCCAAGCTGCTGAAATTTCTGCAAACTTGGGAGTCTTCACTGAGCCTTTCCCTGTGGTTTTTGACACTGGCCCTGTTCAGCCTTGAATTTGTGCTCATAACTTTACATGGGGGATCCCTGTCCAGGATTACAAAATGACATTCCAAGAAAGCGCAATGGTAAAATACGTGCTTTCTGAGTATTATCTTCCATTGCTACTGCTGAGTAATTCCAACTGCTTTGAAATATCTTCCTTCAGCAGTGGCACAGTTTGAGGCTGTGGTTTTCGCCCAGAAAAATGCTCTGTTGTAGGTCTTCAGGTTCATTAGGAAGTCCTCAAGGTGTGCAACAATCACATCTCTGGAGGATTTATTAATCTTATCTCTTTTGTTTACTCTTTTCTGAAATGAAGTTGGGGCACTAGTTCCTGTGAACGTTTTTTTTTTTTGAAAAACTTTCCTTTTGAACTATTTTAGCTACCAGTTTTTGTTCTAATTTGCATAGTTTACTGAGCGGGTTAATCCACTCAAGAATCACAGTTATTTTCCTGTTTTGTATTTAATGGTATTTTGGATTTTGGTGTTGCTAGATAAGCAGGACTTTCTGTAGCTAGTATTGGGTTATTAACTTTCAAATGATTTGGAGGAACAGTACAGCCCTGTATATTTCATATGCCAAAAAAAAAGACGTTCAACTTACTCTTGCATTCTGTATATGAGGGCCATGTACACGGCCAATGGAAGGTTTTTTCAATACAGTATCTTGTCTCCAGCATTCCTGGGTCAGATGCATAGCAAAGAATTGATTTCCCTTATTCTACTAGGAACTGCCTTATTTTCATAATTTTATCTCCATCTGTTCTGTACCAGTTTGCTTATGAAGGTCCATTTGAAAGGCCTTATTAAAACAAAGCTGCCCCAAAAATTCTAATTTCTTTGACATGATTAGTTCTTAATAAATTCATGTTAGCAACTCCTTACAATCATTATTCCCTTTATGTCGGGGATACCCTGTTGTTGTTGAGGTCCTCTGGATAATTTTGTGAAGGTTATCCAGTTTTTCCCAAGATGCAGTCAGCAGGAAGCCGTGTGCCAGTTCCAGCTCTGCTGTGCCACGCAGATGCCAGTAAGACAGCTTTACAGCTGCCTGGGAGGGCAAGTGGACAATGAGAGAGAGCAGGTCTTGCAGGAGAGGGACAGTCACCACATACTTGAGATTTCAAAGGACAAAAATACTTCATAGTAGGTTAACAGAGCCTTGCTCAAAATCCTTACAATTTAACTGTTTGATAGAGTCTTTTAGTATTTCTCTGTGTATCAAAATTTTGGCTGACCAGTCAGGAAACTCTTCCTTCTCTGCTGTTACCTGAACTTGGTGCAGAAGTCTATTCTTTGCATTCCAGTAGTCATGTTACTTAAAAATTGAGATGGCAATGCTTGTGGTGTTAATAAACTCTTTCATCTTGCCTGGAGGAGGTCCCTCTCCAGCATTTCTCTGAGCAGCGCATTGCAGCCTGCTGCCAATGACTTCAAATACTTCTGTCCCGTTCTGGGGATCACCTTTCTCTGGGACTAAATACAGGTATGTAGGCACCTGAATGTCAAGGAAGTGTTGCTTCCTTTTGAAAGGCTGCACGTTGTTAAATGCAACGAGTGTCTTTCCTGTCTGGGGGTAGAAATTTAGAACTGGGTCTTGGGGAGGTAATATAAAAATATTAGGGCTTATTCTGCAAGGGAAGATTGTGCTAATGTTGTAGGGAAGGTTTTTTTCATAGGAATCTGAGAGTTGATGCAGAGAATTTCTGAATTCAGGCACAATGCTGGTTCTGGTAGTTGTTTTTTTTTTTTTCTTAGTTCTAGGACTTTGGTACAAATTGCTGATGCATACAGGTCAGATGACCAGGTTGCCAATTTTAAAATTTTGTTAAAGCAAAACTCAACCTTTGCTATATTTTATTGCTTTCAAATTGTAACTACGTTTCCACAGCTTGGTTAACAATCTATTTGACTGTTACTGGTATTTATACTATCTGAATATAAGAAAATAAGGAAAACCAAAGGAAATAAACAGTAGTTACAGCTGCTGGTACTGAGCGCACCCAGTTTATCAATATAAAGAAACTCTGTCCCTAAGCCTATTGTCACTCCGTCACCAGTTCCAGTCTCTTTAGATTTTGCCACGTCAGTAATGCTGCAGGGAATTATAGTAATTTTCTTGGTCTTCCAAAGAAAACTATTCAGTCTCTAGAAACAGCCTGGCCAAATTTTGCATCAGTGATGTTACAACCCCTGGGTAGAAGAAAATAACTACAGTGGTATATCTCTGTTTTGCAAATGACCAAATGTGCCTGACAGAGGAATGAAATTATATAGAAAGAAACTGTTCTAATTGCCTCATTCCTTCTACTTTAGGACCACTTCAAAGGACAGGTCCTCCTTGAGCTCTGATCAGCATGATTCCTTTGACTTCCCCAACACATCCACATCATGTGATAACAGAGGGCTGACCTTTCGTGAATGCCTGGTGCAGTGTAATTTTAAAATAAAACAGAACTATGTGATGCTAGTTACAGTAGCTCAAACTGCAACATTTAAAAAGGCATTCCTACTTTACTTTGTAGCTACTTGAAGATGCATCTTCATCTTTGAATAATTTACTTACTAGTTTTAAAAAAAGCTGCAAACTTAATTCTTACTTCGTGTGCTTTTAGTAGTAAAAAGAGAAGGGAAATCAGTGTAGTAGTCATAACGCTGTTCCTACAGTGGGCTCACCCCTCAGCATGTTGCACTCCTATGTGTTTCACAGTGCCTGTGCAGCACGAGGCATGGGGTTTTATTTTATGAGTGATATAAGAAATCTAAGCTGTATTTAAAAGTATGGCAGGTTATCCACCGACTCTTGCTATTTCCTCTCCTATGTGCATCCTTCCTGGAGGAGTGGTTCAGGCATCAAAGTGAACTCTGTTGTCAAATCTTGTTGTATTTTATATTGTAGTGTAAAGCATCTTGTATCTGGAAGAAAATGAAATCCTTTAATGTACATTTAGCCTTCATCTGAAACCTGGCACAGCAAAGCCTGATTCATCAGAGGTTTACAAAGACCACAGTGGTGTTTTGGCTTTTCTGCCATTTTGAGATGTGATCTAGTCAGTCCAGTGTCATGACATAATCGGGATTTTTCAGACAAGCACTTGGGCAGCAGGCTATGGGTGAAAACTGAAGGGCTTCAAGAAGCTGTCTGTCAGTAGGTGATGCTTTCCCCCTTGGTAATGCATGCTGCTCCAGGACTTGTTTGTGCAAGTAGTGAAAAGGTGAACAAAATGATTCTGGCCACTTGTCGTAATCCTGAATTTTATGGCTCTTTTGCAAGAGCAGGAGGTGGCTGGCTGGGGGCCAAACAGCTAATCACACTCTGTGATCTAACACCCCCTGCCCCCCACAGTAATTTAAGCTACTCTCACTTTTTGCTGATATGCACTGCTGCCACTTTCTGTGTTCTTGCTTGAGCTATTCAAAACCAAGCTGTAGAGTATGCTTGGGAACCTACCGCAGGAAAAAAGCTTGAGTTGGCAAAGAAAGAAGGGAATGCCGTTGTAGGGAGCAATGAACATATTAAACTGCAGAAATACAAACTGGATACCAAATGCAAAAGCTTCTTTTAAAATTATGCTAAAATAGATGGAGATCCACAATAATAATGGTCGTCAAGTATTTGGAATGTTATATAAATATATATATGTAAAGATTGTGTGACAAATAAAAAAAAAGTATATTTTGCATCTTATGTCTCAGGATGTCTGGGCAAGTTTATTGGTTTCTCTTGTACTTGGTTGGCCGCATGATTTGAAAACGGATTTTCATTTATCCTTTGCAGGGGGGGATGCCAGCAATGCAGCACTGAGCAACTGACTCTTTTGCCATACTTGATATCTTAAATATCTTGGCAATTAGTAATGTAACACTGACTTTGTGAGTTGTTCTCCATGAACGTAATTTGGCCAAACTCCTGCGTACTCAGCTTCATTAAAATGAACAGGAAATCTGTTCATACCAAGCAAGCTTTTGTTTGCACTGCGACATGCAAACAAACCTGCAATTGCTTTGCCCCGTGTGTGTTACCTCACCAAAAAGAACCCCCTTTCCAACCCAGAAACAGCTATATTGTGGTGGCCGGTAGTTTTGTTCCTTACTCTGGCATCTGTTTTGCAGCTCATTCTGTCCAGTGGCTTCTCTGCTTGGCATTTGTAACAAACTGGAGGGTGTTGTGATGGGCAGTAAGGCAGCATTGAGGGCTACTTTTAGAAAGTGGTGTGTGCAGAGGGTGAATATGTCTTGTTACCAGTCCTGCCTTAGTTCCTAAAACACATCCAGACAGAGCAGCAGAGCTTGAGGTTCATTTTTTAATATAATGTATACCATCATTGGCTTCCTGCAACCACTGGAAAAAAAAATACTATTGTGACACATACGTTTAGAATTACTGTTCAAAGTTACTGAAGCCAAAACCGTCATTGTCCACAGTGCATGTTTTTTACATGGTAATTCTGTGGAAAAGTGTGGGAACAGTCTTTAGGCTTATTTATAGAGAATACCCTGAGGTGAATCAAGGTAAAACAATGAAACAAGTGGTATCAAAACAGATAACTCAGAGCATGGTAAGCAACCTGCAGATAAGTAGCCTTACAGGTGGTGTGGCTGTTTATGCTCCAGTCATGACTGCTCTGAGGAGTGCTGGACCATTCTGGAGATTAGTATCCAAATACAGTTTTGCTTGGGGATTTTTATTCCCCCCCTATCCCTAGGCTCCTCATCAATTTTGAGTCCTGACTGGCAATGATTGCTGTTGTTGAAAATGATAGTTTCCTCTGCAGAAATATTTCAGCAGACTAGAAGATACTTTTTAAGCTATTCTTTCCTCTCCCCCACCTTTATTTTCTTTTCTTTTTTCTTTTTTTTTCTTTTTCTTTTTTTTTTTTTTTTTTAACCCATCTACAAGCAAGGCCAACTTTTTCAGTGGAAAATAAAAATTTTGGGGATCAGTGCCCATTAAGAGTGTTGTATTGACAAGCCATTTTCCACCTGAAAAAGTTTCAATAGGAACTTTTTATAACCATGGAGAGATGTGTTAGATATGAAGACACCAAATGTTATCTAAAAAATTCCTGAGATTCTGTGTGAAGTGATTTGATGATCTGATTCCACACAGTGTGCAAATACCCATCCCAAGCACCAACATTTCACTTGTCCCCAGGCACCAAAATTGTCTTGCTGGCTTTGTTAAAGTGTCAGGCTTGAGACAGACCTGCAGAGCAGGATAGCAAGCCAATTATTTCGGGTTCAGTTCTGAGAAGCACTTATTTCTGTCTGTGTCTGGATATAGAATTGTCAGTTTGTAGAACTGCTGATTCACTGCTTTAACAAGCAGTGAAAACTCTCAGATTAAAAATACTAATTTGCTATAACCTACCTCTCGTAAAGTTTTGGTGTTGGGAAAACTGTGGCTATCATGTTAAGGGGAGAGACCCCAGTAAAATGGGTAGTAGTTGAGTATAAATCGAGCACTTCTAGTGTTGTGATTATTTCATACCCACTGAAACCTCCTTTTGTTTTCAACCCATCTGGCTGCAGACCAGGAGACCTCTGAGCACACAGCCCTCATTCAGCCCTGCCAGTGGTGCTTTGCAGCTGGTGTCATGTCCTGGGTCGGTTCCTGAGAAGTACAAACACCTTGCCCAGAGCTGGGGTTTTGGCTGAAGTTCCCAATGAGGATGTGTATATTTACAGAGGAATTACCGGTCTGCTAACTTTTGTACTTGCAAAATACAGAATTTCTAAGAGACCACTAATATCTTGCTGACATATGATAATGGTAAAGATGACTGGAAAGAAACCTTTCATTTTAACACTGAAGAAGTGCTTTTGTGGTATGGAGAACAGAAGCAGCCCTAGAGTTACTCCACTTTCTCTGCACAGCAGCTTTTCTGCACCAAGTCTGTCCCAGCTCCTCCCATGTCACTTCCCACTGTCAGCTTTCAGACAGGGTATATTTACCTTTGCAGCAGGGATAAACTGAGCAAAGCCTCCATAAAAAAAAAACAAACCCAAACCAATAAAATAGATTGCTCACTATGACAAATTACTAGCATTTATTATATATACATGCCACCCTTGTTACTGGGGAATTAGTATGTTTAATACTGAGGCAAAAGCCCCGGACCCAGTAGCGCATTTTTCCCCCAGACACAGAATTTCTTTTGAGCATCTCATGGTCTCTTCTCCACCTCCATGTGATTGATAGCTTAGTATCCTGTGCTACAAGATAGTCCTGTAAATTAGGGTTTTTTAAAATGAATTATCCACAGTGCTATCACACCTGTTGTTATAGATACAATACAAAATTCATGTGGACTACTTTTTGACTTATGGAAAGTATAAGAGATGTCTAAACCAATTATTTTTGTAGTTTTTTAAGGCCCTGGGTGGTTCTTTCAAAAAGCGTAAGGTAAGAACAATGCACGTAGCCTGAAGATGCATGCATTTAAGTTTTAATTCTATTTACTGTTCTCAAAAATTTTATGTGTGTAAGCTTTTTTTAAAAAAATTATGTATTTTATTATTGGCTTAAAGACAAAACTAAAATGAGTTGCATACAGTCACAACACAAACATGTGGAAACCTTGGAGAAACAGAGCATTGACATTGTTGCTAGAGCCTGATTAGCTGTTCACAATGCTGGGCCATGTAGTCTATAGCAGTTAGGAAAAACTGTCACTGTAAAAATGATTAATTTAATTTGCAAATTCTTATTTTTAAGTCTTGCTCTTTAATGAAGAATTAAGCTACAAGATGCTAACACTAAGATCACCAAAGTGCACGTGTCTGTATTTGCATTAATGTTTAAGCTAAATAGGCTTAGGTAATGTGTATATTTGTTAAGAAACATTTATCATAGGCCAAGTATTTTGAGCAGATTCTTTATATGAGGTGAGTGTATGGCTATGCACTATCAGCACTTGACCTAGCTGCTTTAGGGTTAGCCTTAATTTATCTGTATGGGCTCCTGTGTCATTAATAACTGAAATAGAGCTATCTTCTCACTTACTGCTGCTTAGACTGAACTGTCTTTTTTTCCACATGCTTTCCTGGTGTACAGAACAATGTTCACTGAGACTTTTCCACATGTTTGCGTTCTTGTGTGGAATCACACAATGCCTTTGCTTAACCAGGCATATTTTGTTCTGCATTTGGATAGCTCTTCTTTTCATCTGCGATGGCTCAGAAAAATTCTTCAGAGAAGTTCCTTGGTAGAAATTAACAGTTTAGCATTAACCCATCTGCAGCAGTAAGTTTGCGTTGTTATGAGGTTTCTTGCTCATGCTTGGCCCTGTGAAAGCCCTTCTAATGGAAAACTTAGGAAGTTTTCTCCATGGTAAAATACCACCTTCTCATTTTTCCTTTACAAACACAATTTCTGTTAGCATCAGTGAAAATTATAGGGAGATTCTCTAAAGCCTTCTAAGTCAGTGGAAACCTCTCTTTGACTTAGTCAGATTTCAATTCTTAAGCATGTAAACCGGATAAGAAATCCCTAATTATAATTTACTAATTCATTTTAAGAATCTTGTTACAGCGGGGTTCTGTAAAAATGTAGTTTAATAGAGCTGGTAAAGCTGCAAGAACTTGTTTTCTTCTGCCTTGAGTGCTGGGTCAATTAGAAGTACGCAGACTTATCTACAGTTGTACTTTATAACAACTTTGTACCCCAGGTGTCTTGTTCTTGAGATTCTTTAACGGTGGCACCCTTTGATGGATCTTCATCCATCAGAGCTTTTGACGAATTGGGTATTTCAGTCTTCTGTAGGGTCCGTGACATGAGGGTAGCGAGCTCCCTGCTGTGAGCAGCTGTCTACAGGGAATGGAACAGCTCAAGTCCACTAGAACATCCTTCAGAGATTTCTTCGTTGCTCTGCTGCTTTTTTTTTTTTTTTATTCTGGTCAGTGTTATTTAGCAGCAGCTTGTAAGAAAAATGGTATTGTTTTGAAAGACATTGCTTGTTTTGAAGGATGTTGCTGTGCTTTCTTGATCTTTTATGTAAGAGTTAGGAATGTACTGGTGATAAATGATAGCTACTCTTTTGTGTGAAATGGGAGGGGTTCATTTAGCAGATTGCCAGCATACATTGAATTGTTAATTACACATGGAATAGCCCTCCTTAATATTCTACAGAATAATATGTTAATTTGATTTATTTTCACAGAAATTTGAGGTTGGAAGGGTCCTCTGGAGATCATCTAGTTGATTCCTTGCTCAAAGCAGAGCACAGTCCAAGGAAAACGTTAATTTTTGACTTAATAGTTTTGTGCATGTTATGTTGATATGAGGTCATGGGGGCTATTTACTTACCTCACCCAACAGACCATCACCACCAGTGTGGTCAGTAACCTTTGCATAAAACTGAGCTGTGGTTACACCCTTCTGCTCAAAAGGCACTAAAGGGAGCAAAGCTGGCCCAGCAGTTCTCTGGAGGCAACACGGTGCCTCCTTAACTGCAGCTGCTCAGAGGATGGCTCACCACATCTCATCTGCCTAAGGAATCATCTTAACCTTTTCTCTCACCCTGGAGTCTCTTCCTAAGCGTGTGTAGTTGTCTGCTGAACTGTGCAGCTTACTTCATATAAAATGGATAATGCTCTTGGAACAGTTCCTTCCCAAATTCTTGTCCATTATTATCTATGTTTGTAGCCCTACTGTGGTTTTGTGTTTCTAGCACTTCTACTGTCATTTCAAGAATGTTGTTCTCTAATTCTTCCTGTCCCTGGACTCGACTCTGCGTATGTGTTCAAAAGGGAATTCTTAGATTGAGCTTTTCTGTGACATTTAGTGCATTGCTTAACAATCCCACCTCCCACATCACCTGTTACAGTTCCAGTTGAGATGGCATGGCTTTGAAAACACATAATCAGACATTATAGACCAGATGGCTATTACCTGCAATGATTTTACTCTGCAAAAATATGACTTCAGTAGAAACAGAAAAAGATCACAGAGTCCCAGGACATACTGTTGGTGTCAATCAGTGCAAGTCCTGTCAAGAAAGCTAGCAAAGAGCAAACAAAGCCAAAATTTCATCAGTGAAAGAGTCTACATCATGAGAGCTGCTGCTGTGAGGCTTTAACTAGCCCCACTGACCACACTGATTGTGTTATAGCTCTGAACAGGGCAGGAAGGCAAAATGCAGGTGATTCCCTCACTGAACACCAAATTCAAGAAAGATAACTTGGGAGGTAGTGGCATTTGAATTAATTCATACAACAGCAAAAGCTGAGGCCAAAACCAGCACGTTTTAATCTCATTTATGATTGAAGTAACTAGTGAAGAAGTCTGCCAGGACATTCCTAAAATGTGGGTAAAAACGTAGAAAGTTGTCATTGTAAGAGAATGCTATCCACCTGCTGGTTAAAAGCAGCAAGTTACTGTGTTTATAAAAGATGAAAATATATTCTGGAAAAGAATGCAAAAAAAAAGCTTAGTATTTTAAATATAGATCATTTACTACATCACTCATTCTACATCCAGAAGAATCTTAACATAGAAATCAAAAACATAAAACTGTTCTTGATAAAGCAGTTTTGTGTGGACTATGTTAGAAGGAATCAAAGGATTACACGGGAAATGGTCAGGATTTGGAATGCTTGTGTGAAAATCATAGCAGCAAAGTTTTTATATTCTTAAATGTTATAAATGTGTATTTATAAAAATACCTTTATATTAAAAAATCCTTTTCAAAGCATAACAATTTATTGGCAAATAGAGAACTAAACCTGTATAATGGTGTTTCAGGTGATCTGTTGACTCAGGGTCACACTGCTCTATTGTTTGCTCTGGTTTCATTCCTACAAGGTTATTTTTTCAGCCAGGAGGGTGAAAAATTACTTGAAAGCCTTTCAACAAAAAGATTAATTTCACAACAAATCCTCTGGCCACAGAACGCACAGGGCATCAATTATGATAGATCTTCCAGATAACAGGACTGTTTTCTTTTTTTTTTTTTTTTTTCTTGCTTTAATCTGGCTCTCTATCGCATTCTTCTTAAGCGGCTTTACATCTATTTTGATCTTTTTTTCTGTCTTTTTTCAAAGAAGACTTTACTGGTAACTTACTGTGATTGAGTTGTATTCATTCTTGGGCTTTGTCATCCTATATTAGTTTTACCACTATGAGAATCTAAAAATCTGAATTCAGGACTTTAAGCCATGATGGTTTTGGGACAGTAGGTACAACATTTGCATTTTGGGTAGTGTCTACCAAACTGCCAATCCACAATAAAATATATTTTCCTAACAATTCCTTGTAGATTGACCTTGCTTGATAGAGCTTATTCATAAGCAGTGTCACGTTCAGTTTCTGTGTTTGAAACGCTTTGGTATCCTCCATGTGCCCAAATGAAGTGGAATAGAGCAGTTAAAAAAAGTGCAGTGGCTGTGGAGACTGTCATACCTAAAATGATTATTAGTTTTCTTTCACTGAGTTCATAGGGTTTTAGGTGGCGCATGCTTAAGCAGTTATTTAGCTAGGCTATTTCAGAACATCACTAAGACTGCCAAGATTCTTAAGATTAAGTATTTGCCAATGTACACTGCTGGACAAGGGGCATCTTTGTGTTCTTTATTTTCTGTCAGCTGTTTCTGTTTTCTTCATCTGCTAGTCAGTGAGCCATGTGATACCGTATCATGGCTGACCGTATTATAACGTGAACATTTTGACTGATCCTTCATCAGGATCCTCTGCTTCTTAGTCTGGATTACCATGGAGTTCTGTCGAGCACTGTGGCCTATTCACAGCGTTACAGTACTATTGTTCCTTGAATGCTGAATTTTATCCAAGGGTTTTTTTTATATATATATATACACGCACATTTTTTTTCCCTCATATATACACGTATGTCTCTGTGTGTGTATAGAGAGACAGAAACAGGCTTCTGTGGGTAAAGAAACAAAACAATTCACATAATATTTAAGGCAAGACAATTAGAACTCCAAAAATATTTAAAATCAGTATATATTATACAGGAAGCTTACCAGGACTTTAAGGGCTTCTGTCAGGAAAAAAAGTTCTGTGTTGTTCTTCAGTATCAAACAAGCAATTTGCTTTATGACATTACAAATAGTACAGTTACGTGGAAGCTCAGACTATTTATAAGAAAGTAGGCAAAGCAAAGGGAGAGAAGAAATGTAGACAGTTTATTACACAGTATGTATGTTACAGGAAGTACCTTGATGCTTTGAATGGCATTGGACAGAGGGGAAAACCAAATTTCTTCCCCCTGCTTGCTGGAGAGTAGTGGAAAAAGGGTGGTGGGAGGTGGAGATTTGTGCTAAAAAAAATTAATCTGCATGGTGGTAGGTGCATTCCTACCTAGTTTCCATTTTTATCTGAGTGCATTAATATAATTACATGTCTGCTGTCAGATAAACACGTCTACAAAAGTAAGAAACAGTTATCTGCTAAAGTTATCACAATGCTTGGCAAAACCACAGAGGATGTATCATTCTACACATTTTTACAGAATTTCAATATGTTTTGCCTGAAGAAAAATAGAAAATCAGCAGATGAGCCAGAAATACCCTGCAAGTTTCTGTTCCCATTCCAGCTTCTGGACCACAGTCCCTCCACGCTGTGTTTGTACTTCGCACTATGCCAGTGTTTGCTGCAAAAGGCAGATTTTCAAAATGTGTTGGATTGCCACATATTGATTTAGCAAAGCATTGGTTATGTAGGTCCTTTCAGAAGTTCTGTTTGGAAATCCTGCAAACCTCATTCAGCTCATCCAGTGTCACTCCAGCAGTGTGCGTGAGGATGCATTTTGCTCAATTTCTGGGTTTCTGCATGCAAAATGACAGACTCTGTTGCTATGGAGACCAGCGCTCGCTGCAGTAATGATCCATGCTAACTGGCATTAATGATGCCATGTAATCAGGGGCAGGCAATGGACACAGCAGCCGAAACTGAGGCCATCACTGATCTCTGCTGAACCCATCTGCAGGTATTGACAGCAGCTGGTGAAGCATGTAGTTGGCTCACATGCTTCTGCTTTTTTGTCAACCCGTTTGCATGCTGCAGCAGCTGTGACAGCTGCTCTGCAGGTCCCCAGGTGTCCCCACTGGAAATCGTGTGTGTGCTGTGCTACTTGGTGTGCTGCTAGTGGGAAGGGGGAAGGTGTTTGAATTCAGGAAGGATGAGCTGAAACACGCTTGCTGCCAAGCTCTGATTTTCTACAAAATACCAAATGCTGCCTGGAGGTGGATCCTTCAAAAGCCCGACGGTCATGGCAGGGTGAGACAGGGACACCCTGGGTGGAATAGGGCTAGAAGAAGGGATATGGGGACATGTTGCTGTGTGGCAAGGATAAGGCATTGCAGAAGAGGCAAGATGAGACTGGCTGCCAGAAGGCATAGGGAGGTGTCATTAGATGACCCTTTAGTCCAGGAGTTTCTTTGGAAGGCAGGCAACAAACTGGCATTATGTACAGGGCTTGCTGATGGGTGATTTTTGCTTGTGAGTACCCAAATACTGAGAGGCACAGAGGAGCTTTGAGAGATTTGCTTGCTGCCAAACATAGGAATAAGGAGAAGCCTCCACTAGGGAGACTTAAGAGGATAAATGTCCCGTATCTAATGATAAGAATGTTAAATTTTCCCTCTGTTTGGATCAAGAAGATCTCTTCCTACGGAGATAACTAACTGTTAATTAGGGGACGTTGTCTTTGTCAATGTATGGACTCTCTACATATATTGCAATGAGTAATAGGTTATCAGAAGAGTAAAAAAAAAATTCACCTCTATAATTTGACACCACTACCTGAGTATGCATGGTTAAAGCCCTGCACAATTCTTGAAAAAATATAAGCTCTTGCCATACAGATTCGCTATTCCATTTCTGTAAGTTTATTTTAACTGTCATCAAAGGCATGTTCTATATTTCAGCAGCGCTTGCATGCAGTCTGTGTACATGTACTAATGGTAACACTGCTAACGCTGGCTAGTGTTTCAGTAGCCTGACACCTCGTATTTCAGGTGTGATAGCGTTACTAAGAATTTACACATTCCCAAGAGCAAGACCGAGGACAATTATGTATAAAGATTAAGAAGTGCTGGAAATAAAGGGTGTGTGTTCTCGGATGCAGATTTTTGCTGATGGGGTTGTGTGCTGTTTTTCCATAATAGCTTTGACTTTTTCAGGGCACAGGCTAGACGTGAGTTACATGTGAATCAGAGTTTAATAATCAGGGGAGGGCAGCATTCTTGCTTGGGTTGTGTTAGAAATGGGGTGTTTGTGCTAAGACAAGGGATCATGGGGAAGAGAGGAGAGCTGGCCATATAAGAATGCATATAAGCTGGCCATATAAGAAAGCACTGCCCTGGAGACACGGATTCTGACTTTCTTCTTCTCAGAGGCCCTGTGTGGTGCTGCTCACATCAGAAATCTCAAGGTTTTCAAGGACTGCCAGCAGTTAGGTCTTCTGTCCTTTTATTTGACGACTTGTGATTCATGGTCTACCTGTAGATATACTGAGCACCCATTATAGCAAATGAAGCCAATAGAAATGTCACTTATAATTCAAAAGTGCTACATCTAATGTATATATACCCTGAAAAATAAGATTCAAAGCATTTCTGGTTGATGTAGCCAAAATGAGAGGATACATTTGGCCTTATGAATTGAAGATTAAGTGCCTTTCATTTCACAAAGCTGTTCTGGAAGTTAAAGGCATTAGTACTTATTATATATATATGAGTGTGTGTGTGTGTATATATATATATATAAAAAAAAACAGAACTACAGAAAGGCCTATGAGGAAATTAATAATGTCTTCATAAATCAGATTTATCATGCAGAATGAAAGACCTTCTGCCCCCTGTTGAGCATCATGGCAAAAATAAGTGCTCAAAGCTCTGTTTCTTAAGCGCATGCTGCTGGGACCTACTCACTGAAGGAGGCAGAGATCTCATGAATATATAGTATGTGATCCTTAAATACAGACTGTCTCACAGTACATGCACATAAAGGGATTGGATAAAGATTATGGTCTTCATTAGGAAGTTTTTGGGTTTGAAGTGCTTGTCTTTGCAAACTGAATGTTCTTACGCTACAGGAGGTTTCACGCGCATTGGGCTAGAGGACAGATGCTAAAAGCATCAGCGTGAATGTTCTCTATGAAATTTGGAAGCCTGGCTGTCAGACTTCCTGTGCTGTTAGTGCCTAGTCCAGATAGCTGGAATACGTGGCAGAAGAAGTTATTAACAACAAGCTTTTCTAGCAGTGGCCTTCAGAATAAAAAGGCGCACGTGGAATTTGGATCTGCCATTCATTGGGATTTTTGTTGTGTGGTTGACTCTCTGCACTCTCTGAAAGGCTCCCAAGAGAGGACAGCAAAGAGCGACTCTAGGGGTCTTGTCAAAGAGCTTCATCACTCTCATTTTTCACAGTGAACACCCAGTGTTCAGCTCCCAGAGCTCTGGGGTTATTTTGTCATTTGAGCCAGTAACGATGCAGAGATCACCCCCAAAAAATGTCTGTAGGAGTGTCTCTTTGTGCTCCTTAAAATTAATAGGATTTTGCATTGTTTCCCACAGCCCCGTCACTCTTCTCCTAGGCTACCATCTGCATCTTCCCCCCCACATCTCACCTCTGTTGCATTTCTATTGTGGTGCTAGGTTAAGTACCTATTATGCAGTTTAAGGTGTTGTAAGATATGAGACTGTACGCAGAACACTGTCAAACGTATTTTTGTTTTGTTGCAGAAGTTCCTGCTTTTCCCAGCATAGGAATAGGTTAAAACAGCAACAGTAAATGGATAGGGGAGAAGAAACTAAAGGGCAAAACACCCATAATCAGACTTCTTGTACTCTCCTGTACAATACAACAGCTGAAGTGACTATTCCTATGCACATGTGCAGTTTGATGTGTGATTAATTCATAAATAGTCCCCTTATGCTACACAGCAGCAGCTAATCTAAGACCATACAAAGCGAAAGACAGCAAGAGTCTTTTCAAAGGTTACTGTAGTTTCTTTATCCTCACTGGCCTCACTGGGCACTATTTTCTCTCTGACTCTGGGGGATGATTAGGTTGTGGAAAACACCATTCTCTGAGGCACCGGTGCCGATGTCTAAAAAGAATATATTTTGCATTTGAAAGTGGCAGGTTTGTCCTTCCTGTGCATTAAAAGACAACATAAAATCTCAAATGTGTTTCTGCTGATGGTAGGTGAGAAAACCCGTGCTATTCTTTCTCATGTGGAACCTCTTGAGTTTAATGTTCCTCTGAATATTATCTGCAGAGTTACACCATAGATTGTATGATGTAACCTCCTTAATATGCCAATATTAAGCCATGTCACAGTAGCAAATTTGGAGAAATAAGAAAGGTACCATGGTGCAAAAAAGCAGCAAGCACTCTGCTTTTTCTTGAGTGGTACAGAGGGTGATGAAAGCAGAGTGCTTTATCTTAAATGCAATGTAAAATCAGATATGTCAAGGTCATATGGCCTATTCAAGTTTGTGAGCACCTGTTACGCTAAAATTAGTTCTAGGTTAATTTAAGGGATGGCTGTGCTGAGCAGCATGCCAAGTTGTGTGCCACTATTTGTGCTTGTTGCAGTGTGAAACATTTAGAAAAGAAATGCACCCAGGGAGTCCTGAGCAGCTGCTGCCAGGGAGAGCTCTGGGCACCAGGTGGTGAAACCAGCACCATCCCACTGGCTGCCGGGAGGTCTGAGCATTGCCCACAGCATTTCCTTAGATCTGCGTGTTTAAAATACCGTGGGCATCATGGTCAAGTCCTCGGTTTTATGGCAGGCTTTCTGCGAGGAGGAACTCAGAATGGTTTGCTGTTTAGCTTTCCTCTTCCTACTTGCTTCAGGATGGGGGGGAGTGGAGAGCCTTTGCTGGGAGCACCCATCTGCTGGAGTTATAGCCGGAGAGTGGCAGGGTCACAGATAACAGTTCCTGCAGGCCAGCAGAATTACCGGGTCACTGCCCTGGACCAGACAATCTGGAGGAGTCCTTCCCCACGAGAAGTGTGAAATTATTGGAAAAGTAGTTTACTTTTTATTTCAAGCAGAAAAAAACACTTGCCTGGTGGTCAACTTTTTGTTGTTCTAAATTAAGCTATTAAACTGTATCAAAGACTGTTAATACAGTTCAAGCCCGACTGGTAACCTGCCGGCTTCTCCTTGGAGCATCCTGGCGGTGAGGCTTGGGGCTGGCGACTGGTGGCCGCTGGGGCCAGCGGACCGGGAGTGCCACCGTGTGGTCCTCAGCCGCAGCTCCAGTTGCCATCACCGGCGACAGGCTCTGCTTGGGGAAAAATAATTTGATTTATCGCCAGTTAAAATAGATTTGAGTAGCAGGAAGCCATAAGACAAGTATTAAAGCAAACCTTTTTTTCCCTTTTCCAGGCTGAGCTTCATTCCTGACTCCTGCACTCCTGGAGCAGTGCAGGGTGTTACAGTCAGTACGTAGTGGTTCCTCTCTGCCACCCCTCTCTTTTATTGAAAAATACATGTAACATACCGTTATATCTGGTGTAAGACCATTAAAAAAGCTAAACATCCTTATCCTAAGGCATGGACTTACTATTCATATGTAAAATGCAACACTTAGTACGACATTGCTATATATAATGCTATTCTCTGCTGGGATGCAATACCCCTCTGCATCTCTTGTCTAGTTTTAGTAATAATTGTACAAAATTATGTATGTGCAGGGATGATGCAAATGATAGATATTTCAATTTTTTTCAATTTGGGGTGTAAACTTCTAGGGAGAGGAACAGGGGACACCTGGGATACGCTTCTGCAATCCTACTTACCGTAAAAACTCCGTATAACCAGGTAAATGATTCCTCCTCGCAAACCTTGCCTCTCGAGGGTGTGCAAGTTCTGTTTTAGCTGTGGAAAGACAAAGGTGAAGCTTGCTTTTCCAGGAGCCAGGACCAAAGACCACTTGGAAACTATTGTTTAGCTTAGTAGAGAGAAGTGTGTGTCCAAGACTAGAATGCTGCTTAGCTAGTGCAGTTCATACACCCCTTTTACCTGCTTGAGACAGAGATGCTTTTTTCTGGCCGGGCAGTCCTTTTGTCTTAATATGAACGCAGTGCATTGAAGGGGCACTTGGATATTGTGAGCTAGCCAGAAGAATGCACAATGGCTCTGAAATGCCTGAGAAAAGAATTACTGTTGTTTAAGTTCACAGTAGTGCTTTTATCTGAACCCAGACTTTTTTGACTTCCCTGAATTAAAGAGTATTTAGAATCTTCAGATCTTGTAGGATCTGAACCTGCTAGTTTGGAGAAACATAACGTAGTACCACAGCATAGGCTTTACTCGCATGCTCGCTGTTGTTTTGCATATTGTTCACTGTTAGCCAGACACAAATTTCAGTCCCAGCTGATGAATTAAAGACTGATTTTTATTAAGAAAGCCCTTTGCTGTGCATCCTTGTGTCCTCAAAGAAAAGGCATGACAACTAAAGGAGGGGAAAGGACCAGTAAATCCTCTTTGCTGGCTGGTTGCAGTTATGGAGAGGTGAATCCCAGAGATTTTATTGTTTTATTTAGGAATTTTGAAAAGCTTGCAAATACTTCCTTCAATACAGAAAAGATGACGTTTCAGGATACCTCTGCATTGTGCTATGGTGGACAGTGCAGTGACCTTCAAGCCAGCACCAATACAGACAGGATAAACATGTCAGTGCAAGGCTACAGATTAACCCAGCTAAAAGATGGGGCACGATGTGCTGATGTGCCTTTCCTGCTGATGTGCCTTTCCTGCTGCTACGCCTGGCCAGCATGCTCTACCATGCAGACATGTTGGCTGACTCAGTACTTCGACAGCATGCTCCGTTGCACGGGGTCAGGCGCCCGTTGAAACACTGGTGGTTCAGGCTTTACTTGGAGAGTTTTTGATTCAGAGAGCTTTCTGAAGTCCCAAATTAATATATTAGTGCCTGACTAGTCTGTGGTTCCTTTTTTGGAGCTGTTCTACTTTACATAAATAATAGCATTTTAATTGGGCCATTCATTCATTGAGGTGACAGGACACCTGGGACTGTGAATCTGGGTTTCTCACGTCCCCAGTGGCGTGCTAAACGTTAGCTAGTGTTTCTTTGTTATCCCTCACTGTGAAGTCCAGCTTCTGCCTTTTCCATACAAACCAGTTAACTCCCGCTTTGAAACTCATCTTTGGTAATTGTTAGTGTCATCAGGAGAACTTGCAGGTCTGGAAAGGTATTCTTGGTCTGGCAGCTCTGTGATTGGGAAGGAGGACAGCCTCTCTTCAGCACTCTCCTCACAGGTGCTTCAGGACTGCTCATGTGGCAGAGTGGAATTAAAATGCTTCCTGCAATCCAGTGCTGTATGTTGTGCAGGTACAAGCTTGTTTTGCCCTTTGCAAGAGCTCAAGGATGATAAACGGAGCTGTGAGGGAAGGCCTGGGATGAATTATGCATTTGGTCCAGACTGAGGCACAGTTCTTTTTGTCTTCCTTTTTAACATGAAGTCTTTATGTGCTGCCTTTGTCCCTTTCCAATGTAGAGCACAGCCTCAAGCCATGTGGATAAATCATCTGCCCTTTTGCCACATCTATACAAATTAATATGGCCAGCTCGATTTTCAACTGCTCTGGCAGCCGAGGGTCAGTTTTGCTTAGATTTTTGCAGAAGCCTTTCTATTCCATGCCAACCACTGTCGCACTGTCAGTCAGCTCAACTACGATCAGATAGATGTCTGATTTTCAAAGATGATGTTCTTAGGAGCATCTCGTTCTACACATTGCAAACTTCCAGGGCTCCAAGTGAGAGCATTCTATTTTTGACTTTCAGAGTCAGGTCGAGGGAATGGATAAATTGCCATATTCTTTATTCCTCATTTTTAATGCTACTGTCTTGGGTGAAATGTAAAATCACTAAATATGTAGTGATAGTCAAGGGGCGTCATTTGATGAACTCAGCTGAGTTACAGTAAGGCTTCCAATTACATCAGGCATGTCAAATTACAGTATACTTTTGCAAGGATACATTTTTTGCTAACGATCTCTGCAGTGCATTTTCAAATCTCCGTAATAGCAAGAGGTTGTTTGGCAAAGTGGTTCAGACAGCTTCTTCTTTGTAAGGTCTTTATTCCCAAGGCTCCCAAGAAGTCACAAAATGTTTTTCAGAAATTATTCCTTTTAGAAAGACCCTGCTTTTAAAGTGAAGATTATGATTAATCTAGACAGAGTGCTGCCTGTATTCTAGCTATGAATTGGGACCATTCCTGTTAGTTGTTTGAGAAGACAAGCTCTTCATCTTCATCTTCCACAGGAATTAATAGAAATTGAAGGCACTTCAGGAACAAATTCATGGTAATGTATGCCTTTCCGTGTGTCAGAGATGTCTCGATTCTGGAGAATGCTTTGTTCCGTGTAACTGAAGGTGTACTGTTATGGACAAGGTCTTTTATTTGGTGGGACAGATTTGACAGTAAAAGAAAAAGCTGTGCATCAAATATACTTTCCTGTATTTAGCTTGAAATATGCAGTTGCCTCTGCAAATCAGCTTCAGATCTAGAATGTGTTTTGTCTTCAGTACAAATCCAGAATCAGACCAGTTCAGTTCAATGTGAACACAGTTCTGGCCTGGCACACTTACACAGATCAGTGATCCAACTGCCCAAATCATTTCAATCTACCGTTGTAAGAAAATAATTTACTGAGGGCTGCATTTGTGCCTCTCCAGTGCAGCACTGCAGGGGTGATCTGAAAGTCCTTTTGACAAGAAGCCAAGCTGCTTCTTGACAGACCAGACACATTCCAGTAAACTTCCTACATGGGTCTCTTAATTCCCTGAATGCTGTAGAAACACTAGCCATTAAAAATAAGTAGGATTCTTAATATAAAAATGTAAAGGTGAAAATTACATTTCATAGTCCTTGAAATGCCCATAGCTACTGGAAGTATGTATGATAGCAGTGGTCTCCTGTGCTTTTTGTGTTTATGTGGAGTTTTTTGTTATATGGTCCCATAATGAGGGGCTTATAATGAGGGTATTACTTTTAGGAAGGACAAGAAAAAAAGGCTAGTGTTTTGGAAGTGAGATCTACGTTATGTTTTTAAGTTAGAGAAGGACAGTGAACTACATTCCCTGTAATTTCGGAGGAGTTTATCTTTATCTGACTCAAAAATGACTGTTTTAAAACTGATGTTATTTATAAAAGGTACCTGTAATAGCTTGTGAAATACTTTTAAAAGGTCACCTGCCAGGTGCTTCCTGAAGAATGTAGACTGTTAATCCAAGACCAGCATAAGCTCATGAGGCAGGGCCTTCAGTAGTGGGTTATACGCTGGTCAGAGGCCTGTCGCTGGGTTTGGTCATTAGACATTGCGTTCTGGCTTTTATCTATCACATAAAGAAAATGTTTCTTCATTTCATAGAATCACAGAACCGTTTGGATTGGAAGGGACCTTACAGATCCTTTAGTTCCCACACCCTGCCATGGACAGGGACATCTTCCATTAGACCAGGTGGCTACAAGCCCCATCCAGCCTGACCTTGAGCACTGCCAGGGATGGGGAACCCACAGCTGCTATGGGCAGCCTCTGCCAGCGCCTCACCACCCTCATAGTGAAGAACTTCCTAATATCTAATTTAAATTGCTCCTCTTTTAGTTTAAAACCATCCCCCCTTGTCCTATTGCTTGTAAACTACCTACTCTTGTAAAAAGTCCCTCTCCAGCTTTCCTGTCAGCCCTCTTAGGCACTGGCAGGCTGCTATAAGGTTTCCCCGGAGCCTTCTCTTCTCCAGGCTGAACAGCCCCAACTCTTTCAGCCTGTCTTCATAGGAGGGGTGCTCCAGCCTTCTGATCATATTTGTGACCCTCCTCTGGACTCGCTCCAACAAGTCCATGTCCTTCTTCTGTTGGGTACTCCAGAGCTGAAAGCAGTACTCCAGGTGAGGTCTCACCACAGTGGAGTAGAGGGGGAGAATTGCCTCCCTTGACCTGCTGGTCATGCTTCTTTTGATGCAGCCTAGGATTTGGTTGGCTTTTTGGGCTGCAAGTGTGTATTATCAGGCCCCATGCTGAGCTTTTCATCCACCAGCACCCCCAAGTCCTTCTCCTCAGGGTTGCTTTTAATCCATTCTCCTCCCAGTCTGTCTTGATACTGGGAGTTGTCCTGACCCAGGTGCAGGACTTTGCACTTGGCCTTGTTGAACTCCATGAGGTTTGCAGAGGCCCACCTCTCAAGCTTGCCAAGGTCTCCCTGGATGGCATCCCTTCCCTCCAGCATGTCAACCACACCACACAGCTTGGTGGTGTTGGCAATATCGCTGAGGATGCGCTCAATCCTACTGTCCATGTCGCTGACAAAGATGTTGAACAGCGCTGGTCCCAATGGACCCCTGAGGAATGCTACTTGTCACCAGTCTCCGCTTCTGCTACCTCAGGGGCATTTGGATCTTCTTGGGTGCTTTGTGTAGAAATTCCCTAGTAGTCTGTATCTTTGGGCCACCAAGGCTTTCATGGTGTAGGTGATACAGAGAGCATCTTGCTCCATCTTACCCTGATCTACCCTATCCAAACGGTGGTAGGACAGTGGAATGGAGGCAGAATATGTACAGTAGGGCCTTTCTCTCATGAAGTTAGTCATTTACCACCTCTTGGTTACCAGTGTCAGTGCATTTCATCTTGTTTTTAGCAGGATTTTACCGCAGGGGAATTTACAAGTTAGTTAATTAAACCCTATCCAGTTATCCTTGGCAAGCTGTTTCAGAGCTTCTCAGAAAGTTACATGGGAAAATACACCTGTGAATAAGGATTACTGTTGGTGTCCCGAACAGACTAAATACTTAGGTGAACCTGGATGCTTAGCGCGGCATTTGCAGCTAGAGCAAGGGTGTATTTTAGCCATCCCAAAACTTTGTGCTTGGGCTGCTGCAAAATTGCAATAGCTATAGGAACCTACCGCTGCCTTAGCGCTGCGTGACCAGGGGAGGGGGATCGTTCGCCGCTCATTTGCTCTGCATTCCGCAGGCCCTGGCGGCGGGAGCGGGGACAGTTTGTGCTTAGCTTGACTGCCTGTTTTCCACAGAAATTAGCATATGCCACAGTAATCAGAGCTGGCTGGCTTGGATTTGGAATTTGACTTTTTAGCTGTTCTAGACCTCGGCTTTTAGTCCAAATGTATTAGTCGTTTTCGAGACCTAGCATTCACCACTGGTAAAATTATTTCACTAGGAATGTGAAGGTTCTTCGTGGTCTCTCTGCTTTTTGCCCCCCTTGCAGGATCCGAGCAGGGGGTTTCGGAGGTGAGCAGAAGCCTGGGGTGGTGAGCTCGCAGCAGCGCCGCGGGCCAGCCACACCGCTCGTTGCCGGGGCCCCACGTTACATCCGAGAGCGGTTGGGCCGCAGTTGTAAACGGGCACGAACGCGGGCGGGCGGAGGGGGCCGGCGGGCCCCGTGGCGCTCCCGGCAGGCCGGGCGGGCAGGCGGCGCCGGGCGCTCTCCATGGTGCTGCCCGCCCGCCCCGCCGCCGGTCCCCTTCGCCCCGCCGCCCTGTCCCCGTGAGCACCAAGTGGTGAGCGCTGCCGAAGGTGCCCGGCAGCTCTGGGGGAGCCGAGAGCTCTCCTCCTGGGGATTCGCTCTGCAGTAAATGCCTTCCGTGCTTTTTCTGTCCCGGGCAAATGAACGCGTGCTAACGGCAGGGTTTGGCAGTGTGTGTGCAGGGCAGAGGCATTCAGCGCCCTGTGGGCGATAAAGCTGTTCTATAGATTGGTTTGGGCAGACACTGGAACCTCTAAAGTTATTTCTGTGCGGGGGGAGAGACTCTGAATGTGAAGGAATCTCAACCTTTTGTGAGGAAAAGAAGAAAAATACCTAGTTTAGAAGAAGAGTTTCGTATGTTTATGTGCTTAATGTGGTTGTTAATTTGAGGAGTATCTAAAAATAGTCTTTGAGAATCCATAATACAAAATTTTATCCTGTGTTTTCATAAACAAGTATCAGATAGGTGTTTTCTTGTTATAAGTGGGAGAGTGTGCTTGGAAGACAAACGATACATCTCTTTGCCATAAGTACTTGCTGAAGCAATGTGCTATCTAACTCTTGTTTATGTTTTTATTACATCAAACAAGCACAAGAGAAATTATTGGCTTTAGAGCAGGCATACTAGGCTTCTGCAGGTTGTTACTTAAGGTGCATTATTGCTGATGTGTTTTGGAAATTGTGTAGTTAGAATCTTTCTTAGGAGTGGTTGTGTGTAGTCACTTTAGTTTTGATATCCACTCTTGCGGCCTAAGCACTCAGGCTGCAAGCCAGATTGCAGGTGGGTAGGTGAAATCTAACCGTGTCATTAGTCCTGATGGTATGTTGGTGATGGAAATGCCCTTTAAAGACCATATACACAGTAGGCGGAAATATAAAGGCACATCACTTGGTTATACTCTCCTTCTATACTTTGCAAACTGAAACAAACTGTGAAAGACAATTGCTTGTTTTGTAAGCCATCTTTAATTTTGGAAGGCTCATTTTGGGGGTCAGACTGCTACGTATACAAACATATATACAATAATATTTGTATAGGTAGCAATCAAGTCTTTGTTTTGATAGCTATGGACATGGAATCTTTTAATTCAAGGTAGATAGAGCCCATTCAAATGTGAATCCATGTGACCTAGTCCAACACTGAAGTGCAGGCAGGACTTATACATGTAAGAGCAAGGATGCTTAAGCAGAGCTGATTATGTGCAGCATCTAGATTGCAACTGAAAGGATTTAAAGTGGATGAGATCTGGGTCACGCTGGCTTACAGACTTCCAATGCAGTGGCTACCAAGTAGGTTTTCCTGTTATATGCTTTTGTTGCCCAGGCATAATTATTTGTTGTATTGTTATCATTTGGAAAGTTATTTTATTTACAGCACCCCAAAGTGATTAGCTTTGAGATAATGGAATTCTGTTTCCAGATCAACAAATGTTCCTGTTAAATTGGTTATATTACATAAAACACTGTAGTCCAGCCACATTATTGTAACAGGATAATATTACATCAGCTAAGTTAGTGGGGTTAGAATCAAGAGCCCTCCACTTGACTTTTCAGACAGCTCATTGGAAAGACTCCCCTGGTTTCTGGGAAAACAAGTAATAGGACTTTTTAATCACAAGTGGTAGGATTGATCCATCAGGGACACAAGTGAACTATATGCAAGTACCTTTCAGCATACAACTTGCTTTCTGTGACTTTTTTTCAGGTAATTACCCTTGAGCTTAAAATATGCCCTGTCTTTCAGAACTAATGTAATTCAGCAGTATCTGGCTATAATGAAAATGCTCAGAAAAAAAGATGGAAAAAAGCCTTCCGAGAACAGGCCAGATCATTATATGGGAAGACATTCAAGCAAAAAAAAATTAAACCACTTATTTTTATCATAAAAATCAAAAGCTCACAAGTCTTAGCTGCTCCCTTCAGCTTTCTTGTCTTCCAGCTAGAAAGCCTACATCTGCTCACAATGACGAGGCAGGTACCCACCTCATGGGATCAGGGACAGGAGCGTTCTCTCAGGGTGTTGGACCGCTTGTCCATGACACTAGGTGGTAGCTGGGGAGCAAGCAGGATGATGCAGACCTCAACAAGCTGCCCTGTTTTTGGCTGTGGGTGGCCTCACTTGTGGTGTCAGCAGAGCAGAGACTAGATTGGCAAGCTGCCCCTGCAGGAGAGGGGGCCCTGCATGGGCCAGTGGCCGATCTCTTTGCAGCGGGTCCAGCAGATGTAAGTGCAGTCACTAGTGAGTGTCAGGTGGGAGCCTGAGGAACACACTGTGGGTTTTGGGACTTGGACATGGCAGATCTGCAACACCTTCAGAATTGATTCCTCAGCTCCTTCTTTGTATTAATAGCAGCTTCTTTACTCACAAGATCAAAACTGAACACAATATTCAAAGATGAAAGAAGATAGGGCAGGAAGGAAGATGGGGAGGCACGATGTAGTGTTGAATTAAATGATTATGGTCATGATCCAAAGTCCATTTAAATTAATAAAATGTCTGCTGTTGCCCTTAGTGAGCTATTGGGTGAAGCCCTCTTTGACTTGGTTAAAATAGAATGCAACATCAATATTTTCAATCCATATGAAAACTAAAATAAGTGGAACAATATTTAGAATTAATGCAACTTAGCTGTCATCAGAATACTGCAAAATGAGCACTCTTGCCAGAAGTGACTATCTAGTTTATTTAGGATTCTGATAAAAAAAGTATGCTTCTTGAATTGCTAACTTTGGTACAGCTGGAATGTCTTTACCTCAAAACTGGTGTATTTATTTAAACCGGAGACATCAGTCTCTGAAGGGTTTTTCTAAATCCTATTTTTGGTGTTCAGAAAGTTGGTGGTGTGTGCAAAGCATCGCTTTGTCATGGCACAGCTTGGACAGTAATAAAGGATGACTGCAAGGACTTTTGTGATTTGAGAATGACACATATTTTATCTTGCCTTTGCTGATCTCTTAGTGCTTATGGTGACAATAGTACTTTGAATGTGTAGTTAACTGCAGAACTCTGCCTTAATATGCCATGGATGCTGGAAACTTGGAAAGGTTCAGAAAGAGACTGAATAAGTTCATGGAAAACAGCCTGTGAGGATGACCATATAAATTGAAATGTCTAGGACAGATGCCCATCAGTCTGAAATGACCAGAAGCCAGGAGAGTACTTGAAAATATCATCTAAGTTTTCTCTCTTCTACCCCTTGCTAGGTATCTGATTTTTGGCCACTGCTGGGGACAGAAGACTCTCATCCCACAGTGATTACGTTCTTAGGAGCAAATGTAACCATACAATCTCAGTTTTTTTCATCTGTGATAGAGGAAGAAATAATTTTCTAAGAGTAGATGAGTTTTTTCAGTCGCTTTTTCAAGATGAGGGTAGCTAAGCAGTATCTCTTTTTTTTTTTCTGGTGTAATTATTAATTACATTTGACGTTTGGCAGTGTTGAACTGAACACCTTTAAGACAGCAACCCGCTGTGCAAGGGAGGGTATGGTATTGCAAATATTCCTGTGTCATCTGTAATGTGCTTTTTGTACTGACCACTAAATGTGTCAGTGCTGTCAATTGTACCCAGGTGGTGTAACAGAAAAGAAGGGAAAGACATTGAGACTGGTCTGATTTATGTCTATTAATATATGTGCCATAACTTGCCCTTTTTCATTTCTTGTTCTGTATTGTCGCTTTTCAATTAATAAAATAGATGTAATCAAGGTACAAAAAAAAAAAAAAAGCCAGCATGTAACTTTATATATAATTTTTTTAGTACCAGTTCAGTGACACTAATTTCCAGCCTAGAACTTTCTGGAACACATTGTCTTCACGTATTCAGTAACATGAGATTGAGAGAGTGTAGAGCCTTTTTAAACTTTTTTATTTTTTTTTCAGGAAAATATAAAGTGAGACCTATATAGCATGGACATGTGATTGCTAACACACTTCCAGGGTTAGTGTACCTTCAGAATTAGGGCAATTGCTACCTGTATAACTTATAAATAAGGGTGTGGATTAAACAGTCAGTGAGACAGGAGGCAATTTATAAATGTAGCATATACTTCCATAGTTAGCTATGTGCTTTTACTTTCCACAAGAATTATTTTGCCCTTGGAATTTCCTTGGAATGTGTAATTCTGTAGATATTAAAGTGGCTAAATATGTTAATATGCACAAGCCATCCAAATTGCTTTAAATAGTTGAATTAAGTACATTGTTACACTGCTCTGGAACACCAAGTATTTTGGTCCCTATCAAAAATATTCCATCGTTTCCATCCTTATCCCTCACGAGGAAGTGTCCAGGAAGAGTTTCCTGACCAGAGGGACAAGGATGCCTACCTCTGACATTTAACCTCATGAGAATGACAGAGAGATAGGTCGATGTCTGTGCTTCTGGGTAGAGGTGAGCTAAATCTTTGAGTCTGTGTTCTCAGGTTTCTAGGCCACTAGGGCTGTGCATCCACATCAACAAGGCTGGTCTAACGTGTCCTGCCTTTCAGCAAGGAGGGGGAGTTTAAATCTCTGCACAACTTGTAAGGACAGAGACAGTTGTTGTATGGTTGCAAAATAACACCTAGATGTACTAGTTAGATATTGTGCACAAATTAGGCAGTGCATCACTGCAGAGGGAACGCAGCTCCCCTGCAGAATTGCGGTCTGCCTTGTTCAGAAGGGTCCTCCACAACACTAAACAAAAGGTCGAATTGCCCAGCTTTCATGGCTACCAAACTATTGACTGGGACAGCCCTTTCCCATTTTTAGCTGTTTGAATTTTGATTTCCAGCCTATTTTCTGAATGTGCTAGCAGCTTAGAACTGGAAAGAACAGTCTCCATCCTGGCTCTGAGGCATGAAAGGCTTTTCCTACCCCATCACTGCCTCCCTTTTTTGGTAAATGATGGGAATAGATTTCAGTCATGCTTTTTGGCATTATTTCTCAGCTTGGTTTTAACTTGGTTTTTGCGCTGCCCACATGATTTATGTGGAGAGAACCTCATCTTTATGAGATGGACCCCTGTTAGTGGATATGCTTCAAGGAAGATAATCACTTGTTTACATCCTCTCCTCTTGTACTCAATTACTGTTGATTTTCATCTGGTAGGTTTCTATAGACAGAAAATGCTGATTTGCTCAGCAAATCATGTCTCTCCACCTGAAAGCTGGCAGTTAAAACCAAGTGCTGAATATAGCTGTGGCTAGTAAAGCACTGCAGTGCAGTAGCCTTTTGTCTCAGCTGGTGGATCAGGTTAAAACAACAAAGCCTGGAGACTGGAATTAGGAGATCAGGTCAGGAAGTTAATGCTTTATGCCGGTTTGTAAATCAGGCAGAAGGGAGCTGTAACCCTAATAATGCACCCACACACCTGTGGACCTCATAGTGAGGTTAGTTGCTCGCAGCCTATTCACAAATCACGCAAGACTTTGTATGGGTTCAAGTCTTATAAACTTTATTATCCCAAATGGGAATTTGTTGAATCTCATGACTTATATATTTCTACATTCAGAGCTAATGATGACAAATGCTTTTTAGAGAAAAGCCACCCTTTTTCTGGTACTGTGTTCTTTCTATGTTATTGTGCATCTGCCCACGCTCCCACTCCCCTCCTACATACCGTTTGTGGTAGCATCACTGTATATTCTGTTTTTCTTATGTAGCAGCTTCACAATACGTTTTCTGTGTTTAGGGGAAAATTGCTCAGTTTCCATTTTTACTGAACAGATCTTGAAAATTTAATCTTCAGATTGATGTCCACAGAATGATTTCTTTTTGTTAAGATCTGTATACACAGGGCAATGACAAGCCATTTTCTACTTCCGTTAGGAAAAATCTTTCTGTCTTAAAACAGAACACTTCTTTCCTGCAGGGACATTAGCTGTGTCAAGTGGTGATACATACTTTATGTTCTTTTCCCCAGACTGGATATGTTCTTTCCAAAATAATCTATTGAAAATTACTTCCCCCAAAAAATATTTTTATGCCTCCTTGAGGTTAGGGGGAAAATGTTTAGGAGACATAATAGTGAACTCATAGACGTGATCTGAAGTTCTTTGCCAGTGACCTCCTAAAGAATATTTGCTGTTTCATTTTGTCGTACTTGGCACCAGTTGTTCAATTCAAGTGTCTGATGTTTTTCTCTCACGTAGCATGGGTTACAAAGTACATCAAGTCCTTTTTTCAACTGTTAAGTGAGTTTTCTGAAAGAATAATTATTTGAGACTGAGCTGATGAGCCTGCACATATTAATCATCAAAAGATGATGTATTGTTTAATAATCATAATTCCTATAAACCTTCCTGTGTAACAAACCTTGTCTGTGCACTACGTATCAGGATTGAAGTATTCAGTGGCTTGAGGAAACTTTGAACTGTGATTTAAGAAATCCTATGACCAGGATTTTTAAGTGTGGTGGCCTGTGATTTGGTCTTATTTTCAGATTTCTTGCCTAAGATCCCATGGAAAGGTTGGGAAGATGCATGCTTTCCCACTGTATCAGGAAGGTAGAGTTCTAGATTACCAGCTGTTTAAGTGCTGGTTTACAAGTGGTGCTACCTGTGAGGTTCATACAATGGCAAGAAGGCAAGGGTAAGCTACAGGCCTGTTAAAGAATTCCATTTTCTCCTTTATTTTATCCCTGTGGCTGCCTCCACCGGTCTCACTTTGCTGGTGGCTGTTGCTGCAGCTACTGTTTGTGTTTCAGCCATTAGTTTTGTGTAGCCTAGTTTCTCACAAATGGGAACAACTGTGAGAAAACCAGCCTGTATGTAGAGAGGAACCGGAAAAAAGGTTGGCTGGCACTCTGTACCCTACTTGTTCTGATGTCATCTTACATTTTTGATCGAATGCACAGATTGCTGGCTCAAACACAAACCAGATGCCTGTTTTAAAGTTGCCTTTATAGTGCTTCCTAGTTTCCATATACAAGGAATCTGTGAAAATTTGGAATTTTTGAAATTCTCAAAGTGCAACCTTATAGTAAAAACACACGCCATCAAGAGTGATTAGTTCCCTGGTAATAATAAATGGTCTTGGTCGATGTGAGCTGAAAACAACCATGTTCTGTGGGTACAAAAATAACACAAGTTTGGGATTTGGCCCGGTCTATGAGCTGTTGTCACATGAAGAGCTCACAGGACGTCTGTTACTGACTTGGTGGTGCTGTGTTAGAGTGAAATTCATGGTGCTCAGGTTTAGTGGCCATTCAGTCAAATTCAGTCTGAAACCAAGGAATATATTGCAGAGGGAAACCTGGCTAAGAGAATTGTTGCTTTGGTTCGGTGATTTTTAGTGCTGCCATCAGTGAGGTCCCATATCCCTAGCTCCCCTAGGGTGGCTAAGCCAGGGATGCAGACATTTGTGCTGCATCGGCATGTTGCAGTCCTCTCCCTCAGGACCTGCCTGGAAGAGGCTGGATCAGTGGTGTTGGTGGGAGTTGAGATGTGCTCCGCTGCCTGCCAGGAACTAATGCAAAGGCTCTTTTTATCTATCTGTGTCCTATTTTGATGAATAAATGCTTGACGCTAATAGTGATAACAGTTACCCAGGGAGGCAGAAGCAGAGCTTTGATATACTGGTTTTAGCAGAGGGATAAGCAACGAGGGAATGACAGACCCATCTGTCTCTGATATTAATGCTATAAATTAATGTCCCAAACCCAAATGATATCTGGGGGGAAGATGACAAGGGGGAGTCTAATTAACAACATGTCTCTGTTGGTCTACATCTATAATCATTCTCCATCTTCAACACAGGGCTTCTTCGTAAGTTGTCTTAGGAAGTGTCTGAAAACAGTTTTTAGCATTGAATAATAATGAGCAGCACACTCGGCAGTATTATTTTTACCTCTGTGGAGTTGAGCTGAGCGGGGCAGGCTGAGCCCAGATTACGCTGCGTGCTTCCCCAAGCAGCATCCCCCTCCTTGCCGCGTTTGGTTCGCTGCTTAATGCAGCTCTCCTGATGCAGCCTCACGTGGCTGCATAAAGGCACAATGAGGACTTGACTATTGCAAACGGTTTCCAGGCGGCTCTCCATGCTGCCTGCAGGTGAGCAGGCTGAGGCTGGTCTCTCAGAGCCTGGCAGCTTCTGCTCCTGCCTTCCTATCGACCGACTCAGCAGTAAAGGAAGATTGTGAGGAGGAGAAGAGCAGGAGAAGCCTCTGCTGAGCTCCAGCACAGAGTCGCAGCAGCAGCAGCAAGTCAGACTGCACCATTTTCTTCTCACCCTGCGTAAAGGCGATGTGAGAAGCTGAAGGGAGCTGCCCCCTCCCCCAGCTGGTGGTGATGCTGAAGTGGAGCCTTCCTCCCAGTCAGAAGACGCAGCCTATCTAGAGGAATCCCAAAAGACCTTTCCAATTTGATGTGTGTTTAAAGGCCAAATTTTCTTTTTCTTTTTCTTTTTTTTTTTTTTTTTAACTCCTTAGCTAAGTCTGAAGCTTGTCTTCACTCGCAGTCACAGCCTGCAACCTGCAAGCAGATATTTGCCAGCTGCTCTCTGATTTTGTGTGTGTGGCTGTGAGCACTTTCGCACACTGCGTGTGTGGACGTGGCTCTCATGCTTCTGAGTTATGGGTGCTGCAGAGGCTGGAGTGGATCTGTGACCTTTTCTGGGGTGCTGGAGGAGGAAGAGTGGATTACACTGTGAAGTTCTGGCTTGCAGCCAATGTCCTTGCAGAAAAAATAAATCACCTGGATAGCTGCGTGTGCTGGAAACGGCTTCCTTGGAGCTGGTGTTTTCCTCTTCAAAATGGCTCATGCAGCTGCTTCCATTAAAAAAGTTCGAGAGTCTGAACTTGAAGAAAGGGAGAGAAACCTTGAGAAGGAGAGGAAAAGGCAACGGAAAATCTCTAGGGCAGATCGGAAACGCAAGGTATGAGGGGAAAGGGAAAAACAGACCCCTTGTCCTTTGTCCCTTCCCCCCCTCCTCCTCCCTCCCCGCAGCACTTCCCAGGTGATCCACTGCCATCATTTTCCTAACCTTTCATATCATATTTCCCTTTTGCATCCCTTCCCATCTCCTCTGAGCCCCGCTGTGGACTTTGCCTAGCTGCAGTGAGATTAAAGTGCTACCAGTCATGGCAGTCCACAGCCATGCAGGGAACATGCAAATAAAGCTGGCCATTGGCACACCAGTATCATCGTCTTCCCTTCATCCCCAAAAGGACCAGAGATGCATGTCATGGTGCAGGAGCCAGGTATTCCATGCCTTCGGCTCATCTGAAGAAGTTGTCAGGGAGGGAGGTGGCTGTGTTTATGCTTTGCAGCGTGA
This sequence comes from Falco rusticolus, assembly GCF_015220075.1. NCBI lineage: Eukaryota > Metazoa > Chordata > Aves > Falconiformes > Falconidae > Falco > Falco rusticolus. The sequence continues at coordinate 104,272,399 of NC_051187.1, forward strand.
AGGTGCATTTCTGTACTTCAAGACAGCATTTCCCCCCCATTTCCTACTTTTAGTCCCAATTCCCACATCACCAGCAAAGCTAAATGCTGTGGGTAAGACCTGTCGTGGTGCTAGGCGTAACAGCAGAGTCGTTATGCAGTTCGGTGTCAGTAACCGCTCCTGGATTAGCAGCCGTGATTCAGTCTATTTACACTGCATACTGCAGGTGTATTTTTCCAGCTAGGGCCTGAAACCCAAGTCTGCAATCTGCTGGGGTTTTACATCTGTTGCTGGTGGCAATCTTTGATTCTGTTAAGGCATATCTCTTTAGATGTTTCAGATTTTGGGGAGGTTTCTCCTAATCTATAATTTACTGTTATTTTCCTTCTGTGGTAGAAATGGGGAATGACATCTCCGGTTGCCTTGAAAAAATAACAAAAAAATATATAAATAATCAATAGAGATTATTTATTTGCCTGATGATAGTTTCCAAGGACACAAATAATATAAAACAGTGGAGAAAACATTAAAAAACCTGAAGCTTCTGTTAAGGTTAGGTTTAGGACTATATTACATTGGGAGTGCCCATGTTAATGCCTCCTCATTGCCATTTCTGTTCCCCCCACTCTGGTATCTCTAGGTTGTGGCATGCATTAACTCATTCACTGACACCATGTTTTGATCCATTCTTTATCCATTTCTTCTGGAAGGGATAATATCAAGAGACACGACCTGTCCTTTTTTTTTCTTTTCTGCTACACTGCACGTAAACACAGATCTCTCTGTAAAAAAGAACAAAATCCAGCAATGTATCATTCACATTTACACATCCTTTTGGCAAATCTCAAGGATTCAGAAGCCATCTGCTCCCTTGGCATACCTGGGAAATTTTGAATTCATCCTACATTCAGTCTTACAGATTTTCATATTCTGAACTGCCTGACTTAAATAAAATTACCAAGGCTGTTTGATACCTCTGGGACCTCTGCATACGATCTCCCTGACTTTTAAAAGGCTTGCTTTGCATGACTTCATTAAGTTGCATTAGAATTCTCTTTATCAAAACAAGAATGTAATTTCTAATGTGTGCAGGGCTTGGATGCTGGGACAGAGCTGCTTGGGGCAGATTGTGATTACTATCCTAATCCCCTAAATGGGACACTGCAGCATAAGGTAGTTTTTGTGATTACATTTTTGATTATGAAATTCTCTGCAAAACAGCCTTTTAAAAAAAAAATATTTAATCTGTGGATGTCCTTGCTTGGGAGGGTCTTTTCTTCATGTTCGCCCAGCACCCATCTCAGTTACTTCATCACAACGTGTGTTGTTTTTCCTGATTTTCACATATCCTGTTTCATCAATGTCTTCAATTCAAATGTGTATTCTAGTACTTTAATTAAAGCTGGATAGAATTAATACTGCCCCGTCTGCTATCTTTTTCCCCAGGGTGCTGCATATCCCTGACTGCAAGTATACAGACTCAGGCTGCATTTGTGTTATAACAATGTATGGTGATGCAGGATCCTAATCAGATTTTCAGATACACGGAACCCCAGTAGTCTTTGCTTAGAAAATATGCAGAATATCTTAATGTTGTTTGCATTTCTTCCTTTTTAACATTCAGCGACGGCCCTTGCTCCTGTCTCCCTTTTGCTGCAGCTGTACCTTGCTGTTACATAAACAAGTGCTGGGCTGCACCCTCAACTTGCCTTCAGAGAGTACGGGCCTGGGTTAAGAGCATCTTCCCTCACACACCCTCTGCACGAGACGTACAGCAACACAAGCATGAGTTTGTTTCTGTTTGTATGTATACGTGCTCGTATTGTGTAGAATGCACAGTGCAGAGCAGATTAGATATGTCAATATGTATACATGCACACTCATATACACAATATACACAAAATAGATAACATACGTTATATATAATGGAACATTTGTATTTATTCATCGGTTTAAGTGAGGTGTATGTACCTGTAAGATATTTATATATATGTCACTTAAATTGCTGAAGAAAAATAAATTGTTCTGCTGCGAAACATGACTGTCTCCTAGTAGGTGCAGAGCCCTCAGTTTTCGTTGACTTCCTTGGGAAATGAAGGCTACAAACAAATTCTATGTGCAGGCCCATGAGAGAAAAAATGTAAATTAATATTTTGTGATTGCTCCCAGCACTTGAACTCTTTCTACATATGGGGAATATAGTCCCAGTGTTGTGATTTATTTAAAAGCTATTGCATTGCAGTGACTAAATTTTCAGTACAATAGAGATCCATTTTGTTGGTAGGAATGATAGTGAGAGGGGAAATACGGTAATGTACGGTATTGTGAACTGTCTTTTCAAAACCTCATTTGGATATATGCCATATACAGATACATTGTTGTATGTGTGAAGTGCTGATTTGGCCTTGGGATGGAAACTTTTTCTTTGACCCTGGAACATCCTGATTATGCAAAAGAGGATAACGAAGGGCTGCGACTGTAGCTCTTCCACTCTGCCAGCATGTTGGGCATCTGTTGGTACTGTCCTGTGCTTCTCCTAGCTTCCAGGGATGCAGCAGGGTGTGGGATCTTTGTGGCTTTGCCTCTTCTCTCAAGTATTTTGCTTAATGATATTTTGCAGTGTGATCATCATCTGTCTTGATAGCAGTGTTACAAACCATGGCTGTAGCTTCTGTGCTTCTTGGGTAGAACCAGAATGTTCTTAAATGTCATAGTGTCTGTTATTTGACATAGCTCTGGACAATAACAGCTCCCTGGCCATTAACAGAGCTGGGAAAAGGGCCAGCAGCAGCAGCGCTCTTGCTCAGATGATGGCTTTGCAGTCCTTAGACATGGGTAGTTCTTTAAAGATTAGCAGAATTATTCCACACCCAAAAACTGGAAAAAGGTGTTTGCAGGCTGAAGACAAATTCCAAGACCCTCTGCTGCATTCTTTCTGAGGCTGACTTGACTCATTTTTTTCAAAACCAGTTGACAAGAGTCAGCTCTGCTCATCTTGCATTCAAATGGGAAATACTCACTTTGTTGCATGCGGTCTTTTCTTGCAATGCTGAGACACACATACTGATGCAAATAGGTATATGTAAATACCCCCCCCCCCCGAATATTTGCGTGACTACCTGAATGTATCAAGAGCACTGAAATCCAGGGACTAATATAGGAGGTGAGCAGCTTAAAATACATAGATTTTGTTGAAATTTAGGCATGGCTAATTCCATGATACCTCAATTCAGGGTATGCAAGGGCCAGCTCCGCTTGCTCTCAGTCTCTCTTCAGATAGCTGAATATGGCTCGTCTTTTGCAGAGTGAGGAAAGGGAAACGGTGTGATTACATGATGGTCACTCACTGAGTCAGCAGCAAAGCTGGAATTACAGCTTTGGAACCCAGCTTCCTAGCCCCTGGCAGTGTGTAAGATACACTTGCTTTTGCCTGTCTGAAATACTTTTGAAAGCAGACATAGCTTCCTGTCTTTGCATGTGACAGGTGTTTATAAGTTTTTCAAAAAGCCACAAAAAAATAAAAATCCAAACCAAAACAGCTGTTATTAAAAATTGATTTTGCTGCCAAATAAAACTTGATTTTTAAATGTACAAATATGGTAAGCTGATAACTCTTACCCTTTTACCATTAGCAATGAGGACAGAGTTTGACCTCTGGGCTCTAGTAGCAGTAAGTGGATGTTTCTTTAGTATTTAAATAAAGCTTTTAAAAAGTTTTTTAAACTTGTATACCTTTTTTAAAGGCAAGTCTCATCAGTTCAGCATCCTTTAGCATAGAATGTCCTACAGCATCTGGAATATTCACCACTGCTCACCAAAAGAGATTGGGAAACAATTGCATCTCAGTGAATTTTGTCCTTCACTTGTCAAGCACTGTCAAAGCTCGCACAGAGCTGCTGCTGCTAGGTGATACCTGCAGAAAGACAAGGGTGGAGGGAGAAATGCTGCTGTCAGCAGAATTCAGGTGCGTATGGGGAAGAGTCAATGTTCAGTAAATGGCTTCCATTGCGTAGCTGCAGAAGGCAAGGACTGAGTTTTCTTTGTTTTCCTTCAACAGCAGACTTTTTTTCCCCATTTCCATCTCCGTTTTCACAAACTGAGTATCAGAAAGAAATCTCACATTACAAAATTAACTTAGAAAATTATATTGTATTTGTCTCAGAACTGGGTGGAAAAGCCCATTTGAAATTCAAGCATGCCTTCAGCAGAAGCAGGTGTTTGTCGTCTGGGCTCTGAGCTGAGGCTGGTAGCCACAAAGTTTATCCCTTTTGAAAGGGCCAGAGCCTCAGTGAGGAAGGAAGAACGTGGAGGAATTAATGAGTGCTTGGGCATGCCAGAAGAAGGTATCCCAAGGAGGAACTCATATGGAGGTGTACTTTTCACGCTTGGTTACTCTTACTTTGGTTCATGGATGCCAGACAGTATCTCATCTGGTGAACGTGCCACAGGATCAGTGTAGGGTTTGTACTGGGCTAAGGAAGAGAAAGTCTCACTGTTTAACCTCTCTATACTTGAAGCTTTCAAGGTTTATTGCAGCTTTAACCTACTGATTTTTTCTTTCACACTGAGTAAGTCTTATCTGTTCAATGTTGTGTTTGTTGCCTTGGCAAACAGCTTTGTGATTCACTAGAATTTCTAGATGTTTCAAATGCCTCTTCAGCCATGAAAAAAAATCTTTTTGGTGTTTCGTAATTGAGTGTTTGCGTAGGTGGTGCCTATTCCTGATGCCCTTTGAGTGTTTACCTCCTGTATCTCTAACTTCTGTTTTCATTATGTAGATATTTCTTGGCATGAAAAGAATACCCTGCTGTTTACTTCCTTGTAAAATGGAGCTTCTTTTGATGACATTGCATTTCCTAATAGATTGGTATTTGCTGCTTCGGTTTCTAGGTGTCCTGTTTGAGGGGTGATATGCATGTGACTGCAACACTGCTGAAGGTAGCAAATACTCAGCTGTGCAGGCACTCTCACTGCACTTAACATGCATGTCCTGTTCAGTGTGTCTTCCTCAGGCAAGTTAGCTACAAGTTATTGTGGTTTCAATCTACATGAGATAAACCAAGTGGGGCTCGAAAACGATGGCTCATTAAGCTCTGTTCACCTTTCTGCAGATAGAGGATGTTACTGTAGTGCCAAGTGTCATTATTTCTCTACTCTTCTTTGAGATTTTCATGCTGCTTGCTATAATTAAACTGGGAACAAATACATGATATGCTGAAATGAGGCAAGCCAGGTGTGGTTGTAGAGAGTGATGATCTCCAGTTCCCTTACTTCTGATGGGAAAGGTACAATCTCCACTACAAGTTTAGATTTGCTTACCTTTATATTGTTGTCTAACCATACCATGATTTATATCTATTTTTTAAATTTAATTCCTCGGTAATATTTGAAAGGCAAGATTTATTTGGTCTCAATAAATCATACGTGGACAGTATTAACACAGATCGTTTACCTAGGTATGTTTCTGGTATCTTGAGTAAATATGCCTCTTCACAGCTTTAAATTAAATTAATCCATACCTGGAATAGTGGAATAGACAGGATTGTGGGGTAGGTTAGTAGATAGCTATCGTGACATAAAAGCAGTGGTGGTAATCGCTTCTTGCATATTTAGTGCAAAGAAGCATGCTTGGGCTTGAGTCTAGGGCTCATTCAGCACGTGTTGCACCTGCTGGTTGCTGTTCCCTCTGGCTAATTGGTGTGCTGGGCACAGGAGTGGTCTGAACCTCAGATCCTCCCTCACCCCCTGCTACTTGTGCCAGGAGGCATGGAGAAGATGAAGGAAATTGAGATATATTATAATCCTTTCACAAAGGGTGTGATAGTTTTCCCTGTTATTTCCCTCAAAAGAAGATGGGGCAGGAGGAATGCTTGGTTGGGGAATGTCCGACTTACTGGGGTCTCCAGAGCTGCTACTTGGTTGGTAGCTTGTGCACCACTTCTTGGTAGGTGGGACTACGGTTCTCATCTAGCCATGGGAAGACAGAGCGATACAAATACAGGCACATTTCTCTGCACTTCTTTCTCCCACCTTGCCTCCCCTGGTGGAGATAAACCATGAGGCTCACATCTCCATTGTGTTAGATACTGTACACAGGAGGAGGAAAATGTGTCACTGGCATACTCAGTCCTTTTGCATTGTAAAGTTTGCTTGATGCAATCCAATTTAATGGTGTACACTTTGATTTTTTGGTTGGATTGACTCATAATGGGATTCTTTCCATGAAGTTATGAAAGTGTCCAAAATGGCTAAGTTTTCATCTTTCACTCCATCTGTTTAAGTAAAAAGAACTTTTGTTGAACTTTAAAAAGAGCAACTGAGAGAGAGGAGAAAGGCCATCACAGTGACTCCACCTATCCTGGTCTTTACAAGTTTAACAAGTGTGAATCCTACTTAGTGGGAACCAAGAGTGATTAAAAAAATTGAAAGAACCTTTACACATGAAAGGAAATTGTCCCCGATAAACTTTTGTGGCTTTTTGTTTAGTTTTACCTTCTAAAAAGTATCTTGTGATGTCCTTTAAATTGACGACATTTTCTGCACCGCTGAAAGAACGACTATAATTGCAAGAATTACAATCAGTAAGCAATTAAAATCTCCCCTTAAACATTTTCTTTACAAATGGAGGTCAAGAGCTGAAATAGTAATGTAGATGTCAGATATTAAACTGTGAAATGTCAAGCTTTTGGGAATCTGGCTTCTGTAGTTTAGTCCCTCAGGCTTTTCCATTGAACTCCTGGGGAAAGTTTGGCACCTGAAGTAACAGTGGCATATGAGCATTGAGAGATCGTACTTTAATGGCGTGATTTGGAGCCATGCCCTGGTGTATATATTTGCCAACATATAGTGCATCCAGAGTGTGCAAACAGTGAGTATGTCCGTAAGCAGTATAGTAGGATTATTGCCAGTCAGGCAGTAGTTCTTTCCCTGAGACAGTGCCTTCTGCAGCAAAGTCCCACAGCCCAACTGGAGTGCGTTTCTGGGGATCAGGGGTGCGGGAAGCATCATGGGCTGCATCTGCCCCATGATAGGAATTGGTTTTCAGCCTTTTCTTTGCAAACACACACGTTAGTATTGCTTCAGAATTTAAAAAAATGTCTTTTTATAAATATGTATTTCTTGGTCAAGTGTCTCTTTGAATTTCTTCCTGTTTTGTCAGCATAGTGAAGACGGACTGACACATTCAATATATGGTTTGGGATGCTGGCTGGTATTTAACTCCTATATGATGACTTTAAAGCAGTTTTAAAACTGCTTCAGTGCTAATGCCTTATAAGTGAGTTATTTTGTAAATTGGAGGTTAATGGGTTGACTGGCAGGCATTCCTCCAAGTCCTGGTCATATTCAAATTTAGGAAGTGATCATTAGTCATACAGTGTCATGCTAAAGATACCGTGAGGAATATAACTAAACCAAGCATAGATCTGCTATCAGTAATTAAGGGTTTTGTTGACCAATGTAACAGAAAACTTTCCCTTTTAAATATTTTTCCATACACATTTCCAGTCAAGATATAGAACACATTCCAAAGTAGAGGCCTGAACTTGACTTTCTTTAGAAAAAGATCCCTAGATGTCAGAGAGAGTTGTCAGTTCTAGGACAGCAACATCAGTCCTGTAGCATTTTTCAGGTGTGATGAAAAACCTTTGCTCCCGGTAGGATCTGTTCTTGTCCTAATATGGTGTGTAGGTTCCTGAAGCTATTTTTAAGAATATTTTTTTTTTTTACTTTTGTGAGCTTGTTATCAACTGTATACAAACGTTTTATGACCTGACCCAACCATCCCTTTTTCCCTCGTTTCTTCCTCAGAATTTTAGCAAAACGCTACAGTTGATAGTAAAACACATCTCCATACTTGATTGACTTGACTCTCTATGCTCACAAAATATCTTTTGTGCTAGTCTTTGAGAATGTAGGTGGTACTTGACCTTTTTTAAAAAATAAATCCTGTTCTCTGCATTGATTCCAAGCACTTTTGTGCAGTCACTGTGGACTGGGTAGTTTTGTTTGAATGTCTGACAAGATTCTTTTTGTGACTGGAAACTGCTTCTTTAGGGAAGATAAGCAGTTCGCAAGTACTGCTCTCCTATACCTAATGGTATCTTGACGAACGCTCCTGTTAGTAACCTGTTGGTAATACTTTAGCCTTAGATGGCTAAAATCAACTTTTTTTTTTTTTTTTTCCTCGCCAATCCGTGGAGTTGTCCAGGTGCAACCAGGAGTAGGTATTTCACACTTACACTCTAATACTATATATAATTGTGTATAATACAAATTACTGAAATCTGACAAATATAATTAAATGAATTTCAGATGGTTCACAGAGTTGGCACTGTACAAGGTGCTAATATGTTGGCAGTGTTCAAGGGCTTTCTCTCTAATTATTTATAAAAGTTCCACATATTGTAAATAGATTTAGTGGGGTTTTTTATGATAGTTTTTCAGGGATTCCTTCAAAACCATGTTAAAACTCATTCCTACACTAAGACCTTCCACATGCAGATCAATATAGATTAATTACTAGCTGCCCTTTTACAAGTGACTGCAAATAAAGGCTGCAATTAAAAAAAAAAAGTCAGTAATTACCATCTATTTGTTGATGCTAATGAAGAGTTTAGCATGTTAACCACTTCAAAATATAGTATTATTTATTAGTTTAGTTTATTAGCTGGTTAGGGCTTTGGAAAAGAGACAGTTTTAGGGAACTGAGCCTGAGTAGGTTTCAGAGTATACACTTGAGAGCTCTTCTCTTTAAGGTCAGCTTCTCATTCCCTAGCAAAATTCCCACCGTAGCTGGTGGGGATTGTATTGCAGACTCTGTTCCCTTTCTGATGAAGACAGAATAAGAAAGAACAGGAAGAGAGTGGGGAAGGGAAGTAACACTAGATTTACCAAGTCCTCTTGTTTGCATGCGCCCATGCCGAAGTCCATCGTGACTGTCTGCAAAAGAGATGGTTGGATCAGGTCATAAAAAACTTGAAGTGTTTCATATTTAGAAAATACTAATGTGATGCTATTATTGTACGTTGCCTGAGGAAGGGTGTGGATTTCTTTTCCCCTGATTGTTTAGATCTGCATTCTCTTTATTTCTGCATGTAAAATAAAGCCAGCGTTAAGGCCAGTGTTCACCCGGAATGGATGTAGCTCTTATTTCCCCAGGCTGGTGGAAAATTATTTCAGCCGATAGAACTATAATTACAAACCTTTCTAGGCCGTTTTAGGTTTAATAATTTAAGCTTGTTTTTAATTATTTACTATTCCTGGCTTATGCCATGTCAGGATGGCTAACAAGAGACGGGTCACTACTCAGAACTAGTGAAGCTGGCAACGCAACAGGAGGCCTGAGCAGATAAAAGCCAGTTCGTGCTTCACTGCTCAGGCCATGATTTAGTCAGGAGTGGCTGGACCTTGTGCCTTCTAACTCCCCCTGCTTCCTTTATTATTTTTTGTTTAAAGGCATCAATGCAGCATAGAGGAAAGAAATTAAATGCACCATGTTGGTAATACTGTCACTGCTGTAGTGATAGGAGACAGTAACTAAGATTTACCAAAAAGCAGGACTTCAGGCCCCAGTCAGTTAACAGAGAATGGTTATGCTCAGCGAGTATTTTCCATTTTTGCTAATGAATGTGGTAATGGACACCAAAGCTGCCTGGGGGATGGGAATCATTGCTGTGGCCCACGTTTCCAGGCCAGGTAGACTCAATTCCACTTAGTTAAGTCAGGCAACAGTATAAGTTATCTCTGTTTTAGCCTTTGCACAGGTTTCCACAGATGTAATATTAGCTCCATTTAGTTGCTGTTGGAAGAGGTTATTGAAATAAGATGGATGGTCTGTCTCATTATAAAACTTACATTCTTGCACCAAATTAAAAAAAAACCGAAACCAAACCACGAAACTGTGTAACGGCAAAAGAAAAAAACAGTCGCTTTCTAAATGGTGCTTTTTTTTTTTTTTAATGTTGCTCATGGAAAAAAAATATGTATAGATAGATACATTTTGAAAATATTTTGGTAGAGTGGCATGACTTTGCAGGAGGAATTCAGTAAAATTTAAAACGCTGATGTGAGATTTGAATTGACGTGCTAAGCCGCTGCGTGCAAAGCAGGCTTGGCTCTAATGATTATGGAATCATTTTACAAAATGGCATTTGCTGGAAACAAAGTGAATTAGATTTAAAAAATAAAAAAAGAAGTTCTTTTGCCAGGTCAGTGGCTGTAGCAGCTGATGTATAGCAGCAAAATTTTTCTGAAGAGAAATACATGGAGACTCCATAGCAACCAGATCAAATACGTGCTATATTCTAAATAGTGTTGCAGTGTTTTCTGTGCAGAAGGCACCCCCACCCACTGCCACCACACCCACACTGTCTGTGCTGCTCAGCCTAACTACCTTGGGCAAATGGCAACTCCAGCCAATGGCCACTGCATCAGGGTTATTTTTAGAATGATAAAAAATTCCTCGGGTCGTATTTTATTTCCTTTTTTTTAATTATCACAAGGACACCACAAAGCCTGCAGCATTGTCTGAAAGGTAGATAAGCCACTCAGTCGCTTCTTTGGTAATAATTTATTTACTAATATCTCTTTCCTCAGATACAGACACTAGCAATACGTACTTTAATAGAGCTGCTTCACCTGAAGTAGAACTGGCTGCTGCATGGAACTAACCTGGTGAATGATGAGGCCTTGAAAAAGGTTTCCCAAACAAGTGAAATCAGAAATAATTCATAGCCGTGCACAGAGCTAGCTCTGCATTGCAGCATGAGTCGTCCCAGGCTTAAGGAAGTACGTGCTTGGCCATCTTCCCCGTATTTCTAGGGAAGCCTAGCACTTTAGTAGTTTGGTTTAGTATGTGGTTATCCCCCCTGTGCCTGCAGTGTGGCATTGCTGATGAAAACGCAGTTACAGGAGTGCAGATAGGACACAATTATTGGCAGAGGTAAGGTGCCAGTACTGCTGATGCAGGGCTGGAGGCTCCTGTGAAGCTTGGAGTTACGCAGAGGATTTGTCCCTGCAGCATCTGTTTTTAACTGTTGGTACAGTGCTGTGATGTAAACCTTAGCACATGTTTGCTCTTAGCAGTGCTTGGTGACTTCATCAAGATGGTGGAAAGAAAGGAAATTCTGTAAGGGCAGCTTAGGAGGAACCAAGGTACTGTGTCAGCTTGTGGATATGTAGGAAGTAGAAAAGGCTAATTAAACGTCACTTCTCTGTTTATCTCAGTTTAGCCACTTTGTAAATCATCTGGGTGGATTTAGCAGTATATATTCCTTTATTCTGAGCAATAATCCATCATTATTTTGTGGTCTCTGTATAGTTGTAGTAACAGTCCAGAAGCCTGAAATATAGGGAAAAATATTTGGTCCTTTTGTAATGTAGCTGGACAAACCCACTTCAATGTGCAAACCTGATGTTACAAAAACAGAATGCTTGAGAGGAACTATTCTCCTTCTGGAAAAGGTTTTTGAGATGGACAAGGATAATTTAAGATAGGGAACTGTCATTAAAGGTTATAAAAGAACACTTGGTTTTATAACAATATAGAGTATAACCTTAACTCATTAAAATTCCGGAAAGATTTGTGAATGATTTCAAGAGATATAGGATTTTTTCCAGAATATTTCAAATAGGAGATAATTCACCTCATATTACATAACCATCTTGGTGCTTTATATTTTCAAATGTAATCTGTGAACATTTGTTCAATTTCTATAATATAGCTTTGTGGTAGGAAGAGAGATTATGGTGGAAAACAATGTTAAACAAATATACCTTGAGGACCAAAATGCTGTTTAGATAAGTCTTGTGTCCTGTGACCTGGCCTGTTCAACTCACCGTGTTGTTGGCATGAGGAGAGTGCTGGTGTTCTAAAGCTATTTCTGAATGTAATAACAATCTAAAGATAACAAATAAAATTATTAGAGGAGCAGAAAGAGCTTGAAAATCACTAATTAAATCGGAGAGAAATTTGCAAAGACAGAGGGATAAAATGAGGTCAGTTTTTCCCAACACTGGGAACTCGAGGTGTTTGTATGCCATCCATGTAATGCCTTTTGAAGAGCGAGCATGCTCGCTTCAGCCTTGCAAAGGCGCTAGCGCTTTTCTAACCCATCTGAACATAAATTCTAAATATTCTTCTCTTGTTTTACTTTTGAAAGTGATTTCCAGTAGTTGAGATCTTCCCAATCAATGCTCCTTTAAGTTTGCCTGGATAACTCTATTAAGCAGTTCAGAAAGGGCTATCTGCAATACAGTTTGCTGCCTATTTTAGCTTATAGTCTCCTGTTACTTCATAATAGCATATATGCAACTGAGAGTGCTGCAGTGCGTACAATGGCAAGGGGCTTCTTATACGAGCTCCTGTCACAGTCATACGTTATACAGGGAGATAAATGTGATACACATTTTAGTTCATTTTAGTGTGTGCTGAGGCTATTTAAACTGTTACAGCTTCTTAAGTTGTTATATAGTCTCCTATATATTTGAATTCCTTGAGATTATTAATACAGAAGCTTGCTAGTAGTTAAACCCCATAGGGCTTTGTGGGGGTGAGAGACCCCTATTGTCAGTGAGAAATAGGGTCAGAGATCAACCAAGATCTTCATTTCCTAAATACTGCTTTAGGGCATCTGTGGCTCTACCTAGGGTATTTGTGAAAGTGTTAAAAATAGGTATGTTTTCACTGTGTAAAGATAATGCAGCATCAGGTGGTGGTCACTGGTGAAGCAGGAGGAAGAGTCAAAGTTTTGCTATGTGTAGCTAGTTTTTGTTCGACACGTGGAACATTTTACAGAAACAATCCTGCAGTGAACACACAGAAGAGCTATATTAATATATAAAAATATTAATTTTTAAATAATACCTTTATTTCCTTTTTAATGTAGGTGAATATTCAAAGGACCCAGGGAATTGTTGAAGCGTGCAGCTGAGGAATGTTGGGAAAGCATCTGAGTAATTTCAAAAAAGCAATTAAGAAATTGTGCACAAGCTTCTATCCCAATAGTATAAGGTTAAATATGTAGGTCAGGGTGTTGTTTAGCCCTTACACTAACAGAATTCCTACTATGTAGAACAAAATCTTTACTTTGCAGAGATTTGGAAAAAGTTACTAAGCATTCATCATTACAAAAGTTGAAATATGGTCCTCATACTCCAAAGCAATGGCATAGTCCTGCAAAATTGGAGCCGCAGCCTTTTTCTCTTCAGAGTCAGGGAGGGGGAGTTTTGGTCTTCTAGTTGCAACATTTTCACTCCAGGTCCAGGAAAAAAACACCCCCAAATACTTAAGAATTGACTGTTTAATGGCAGGCTAACATACTCTCAATTTTTAATTTTTTTTACACCTTTGCTTCCTTGTATTTTCTTCTATTCTTCTACATAAAATATTCTGCATTAGAAAATGGATTATTTTCCTCATGCTGTGCTAAAACTAACATACTTTTCTCTGTGATGAATATGTGAATTCATTTTGTGCTATACAGTTTATGGAGGGACCTTAAGAAAAAGGGGAAAAATTTTCTGATTTAAAATGTGCTTTTAGAAATACTACATGTATAATGTGAGGCGAGGGGAAGAAAAAAGTATGTATTGGGAACATTCCCATGCAGACAGAGAAGTTGGTGGCCTTGCTGCTTCCAGAAAGACTGAGCATGCCTGACTGTTGATCAATGAGTCTGTGGGTTGTAGAGAGCTGCTGTGGGGCTCTCCTCCTTTGATTTTTGTTCTTGACAGTCCTTTAGTGCTGTTGGAGTGTTCCCTTTAGAGGGAGTTGGAGCAGTGACTGAGAGAAGGCCGCTCGGCTAGGGATAAACTGATCCTACTGCAATCCAAAGGCAAAGATCGGGTTGACCTCAGTGGGTGCAGGAGGAGGCTTATAAAGAATGGATAAGAATAGCCAAATATTCATTTAATCAGACAGCTGCTTCCCATGTATGTGGTGTTGATATCCTCCCATAAATGAGTCATCTTTGCAGCAATAAAGAATTTCGTCACTTTGAATGCAGTAGGACTTTTCAGAACTCACATGTAGGATCTGAGGTCTTTCACTTAATGTTCATTTTGCCTGGGAAATGTTTGCCTCTTCAAGTATTTTATTATATGAAATTACTTTTAGAGTATCATTGCATAGTATATGTACTTTTACTTATCTGGGGGGATCTGGTTGTTGTTTAGCTTGCCATATGAAATATTCTTTTTTCCTGTTATTTTTACTCATTCTGAACATAAAATGCAAATTCAAGTTGGAATTGTAGTCCATCTGATGGATACCTGGGATGTGGGGCTTTGTCAGTGACCTTCTTCATGACCTGAGGCTGAGCTTTGCCTTCTGTGTACGCAAAAAGGAAATAATTGTACATATTCTTCTTTGTGATACAATTAATAATACTAAGGCAAGTATTATGATTATGTTTGAATGTTTATAAATATTGTTATTAACTTCTATGAGACATTTTGATTAGAAAAGTAGCCACTTCACCAGAAATCTGGCAAACAAGGACGTGTCAAATTTCATAGAAATGTTTGCATCTGCTGTTTCACTTTATTAGTGTTGATAAAAATTATTGTATTACTGATTTGTAGTTATTTATATCTCAAATATACTTTGCTTTTGCTCTGAAAGATTATCTGGGTTGAGTTCTTGAAGGCACAAGTCTCATAGGAAAGTTTAGTGCTGTATTCCACAAAATAGGGAGTTGCTCTGAGTGAGTTGGGAATCTCTGTTCCTTTTCTCTTTTTTTTTTTTTTTTTTTTTTTTTTAAAAATCTATTGTAACCTCAGGTAGCAGGGAACATTACAAAGCACAAAGCCAACTTCCCCCTTCTTTCCCCGCCCCCCCTGCCCCGCCCTTCCCCAATATAGTACAGGCTAAGGACCAGTTTAACAATATTTTTTCCTGTTGATAAGCATTTAAATAAAAATTTGATAGGACTTCCCTGCTCGGGCTGGTTGGGTGAAGAAGTGCTGCTCTCTGAAAGGAGGCACACAGAGAGTCAGCTCTGGGTGAACTGGAATCTCTTTCTGACCCTGTCTAATAACAACGGCACTTACCTTTATGGAAACATATTAATTTTCCATTCCACGTAATTGAAATTTTATGTGTGTCCCCCATGTGGTGTTATAAAGATGCTGTCAGAGGGAAAAGCTGGAAATCCAGTGTTGAGAGAAGGTGTTGGAGAAGGGAGTGGTTTGTGGAGGCTTGCGAGCTATCTTCCATCTTGTAATTGCCTCTGGGCCAAATTTTGGTGTTTGGCCATCAAGTCCAAATAAATGAGCTGTAACGGTGACAGAACGGGGCTGGAAAGAAGTAATACAGATGTGAAAAGGTGCTTCAAAATGGAAGAGTGCTGGAGGTCATGGGGGACGTGACTCCCCACTGCTTGTTTTGAGTTATGCTGCCTACCCTGACTCCGTTCCCCTTGCATGCTGGAGTCATGGGGCTTTATTGGGAGTGGGAGGGGAAGTGGTCATTGCTAAGGGTTTCTCTGATTCTTGGGGGCACTGTAGGGTATATAGGATAATTGAGTAACTCCATTTATTTGGTAATGATCAAATATTATAGTTATAACGTAACATAGAATTTAAAACACTACTAGCAGTTTCCTTGCCATAGGAGATTTTCATTTTGAAAGAGAAACACAGGCTTTGTGAAAAGTCCTTCAGCATATTTTTCTTTTTCTTGCTGGCAGTAAATCTCACAGTGGTTTTTTGTATTCTTAGTTCATTTCAATTGATACTGATAGAGTTTACTAGCATCTGATTTTTAGTTCTGTTATAATTGCTCTTTTCCTTAAATTGGACTATTGGGTTTTGAGAGAATCCAGTTCTTGTCTGGATCTTTTTAGGAAGAAGTAGCTGCGTGTTCCCTTAAATAGCTTATGGCTTCCAAGCAAGCTTGACGACTACTTGTTGTCAGATATTAGGATCTCTAGAGATATTAGGCAAAGAAGGGTGTAACTCATGTTTGCAATGCAACTTACATTTGGGGGTTTGTTGCGCCATAAGGGCTCTTTCTGTGTGAATCCCATCTACTAGGTGCTATGACTGAATTGCAGAGCACCTGTTAATTCCTCTTCTTTATTAGTTCAGAACTTTGTGAAGTTGGCTTTTAGCGGGTTGGGTGGGGTCTTTTTGTTGTTGTTTGATTTTTTTTTTTTTTTTTTTTAAATGAGAGGCATTGTCCTGAATCCATGCTTACCTGAATTTGCTAATGCCTGAACTACAAAGCTATTATTTATTTGATTGCTTCTTTCTTACGTGTTTATTTCTTATAAGAATGCAAAGTCACTCTTAAAACCTTGGATATTTTGCCTAATATCTAATAGTCACAGTATGCGCACTATTAATGTTGTGCATGTCACAGCATTATGAATTATGAATGGCAACAGAAGAAAGTTTTACAGCATTCTTAGGACTTCCTTGGAAATAAACTTCTCAGTTTTGTCATCGTGCCTTCTCTGGCTCACTTTAATTTATAGGCGCTACTGTTTTTAATAGTCTTGAGAGACAGCAGTACACACAGGTTTGCTTTCTCTGCTGTCAGTTGTTCGTAATCAGTCTCACTCTTACAATTTTTAACTTGTGCATAATTCAGAACTACCACAGAATTTTTTTGGTGAAGACTTGGTAACAGATGATATGCTTTTCACTGTGTCCTTTGGTGTTTCTATTAATTGTGTGGAGGTGGTTTGTTTTGTTTTTTTTTTTTCCTGGTTGACATGTCTAACTAACTGACAAACTTCGTGAAGATGTGCTTTCAATTACAAGATCTTAAAATGTATATTTAGAACTGGGTATATGGTTGCAATGATGGAAGCTTATTCAGTTACATAGCATACTTAGTTCTTTTTCATGCTATTCTGTCCGTCGTTTGTATGCTTTATATAAGGCACAAATTGTTGTTTGCATACAGAAACCAAAAAGTCTTGTTTGTACTCTGTTAAAACACTTTTGATCATAGAGAATTGCTTTTGGAAGACTGTCATCTTTTATTTATCATCTATTACAAACTACTTCAGTGTGGGGAAAGAAAAAATGTTCGATAGAAGTGATATAAAACCAAGCTTCCAAATACTGTTTGTTGACATGCGATGAATGTAGCATATAACTTTTCATTTCATGACTCACTCCTCCTTCAAAGATTGGAAGGATAAGCCCTTTAGAGATTTTTTCCGAAGTGGATGTCTTTTCATCTGCATTGAATTCTTATCAACTTATTAAAGCCAGAGACTTGGAGCCAGTAATTCTGGATTCTGTTTTGTTTCTTCAAGTAGCTAGTAGAAAAATCATACTGTTTTATGGTTGTAGTTTAACTAAATGTAAGTCCACTTTATTCAGCCAGGTTGTTTTCAGCATTGATACAGATATGTGTGTGTATATATATATGTGTGTGTGCATAAGTATATATGTCAGTGTGCAGTGACCCATATTAGGGTGTAAATTGGGGGCATTAGGTATCGTTTTCATTCATTGGCACTATGTATGTTTCACTATTTTTATTCTAGTTTAACCATAAAGAGCAGTTTATAAAAACAATGGCTTAATAGTCAAGATAAAAGTATTTTCTTATGCAGATTAACAGAAACGCCTATTGTACCAAATGTATTTAACGAGCCCTGAGATAGTAGACAGACACAGGATGCAAAATAAAAAGGAAGCTGAGCAAATGAAGGCGTGTACTTAAGAACCTCTGTAATTATCTACGTCAGCAACCAATAATACTGGGAGAGTAAAAGCTAGAATCAGGGGTACAATGCTAAGCAAAAATATACCATTCTTTGTGGATTCCCGAAGAATATGTTTTTTTCCTCTCTTTCTTTAATTGACAAATATAGAAATGGAGAAAAAAGTTGCATATACATTACATCTGATGCGCTTTCTTTTTTATTCTTAAGGTGGTAGTGACACTGAAATGTGTGTTTCTGCGTTCTGTTTTCAATTTCTTGGAGCATTTCTTAGGTATTGAAGGCCTCAGTTGTCTTCTCTCAGTTACCAGGATGTATGCCCAGACACTAGCTGTTGTTGAGACAAGAGGACTCTCGTCTACCCAGTAATTTCAAGCACTAAATTTCAAGCACTATTTAGAATTAATAGTTTGACACGGGCACAGTTTCAAAATGTATTTAATATTAAAATAAATTATGCTTTTTTAGCATATAAAACCCAAAATTATTTCCCTAGTTCCATAAAAGGTCTGATAAGACTGTATAACTTTCAATTACCAGCTATGACGTTTTGCATATGTTAAAACATAAGTAGGTTTCATCATCCTGTCTAGGACAGAGGTCTGGGGATGGTAATTTAGTTACCATTTTTCTCTTCAAAGTTTCAGCATAAAAATATTGAAAGAAGCTTGTGATATGGTAAGTTTGTAAGGAAAAAAAACCGAAACAATACTGTTGTTTTCAGTATAAAGTGGTGTTTCATCTGAGGAAATTTATCAGACCCTGCACTTCTTTGTGTTCCAGACATAAGATTCTGTGCTATTTAATATACATGCAGCACTTCTTAAAGTATTTTCACTCTCTTCCTTGCATGTTAGATGAGTTTATTACGAAAATATTGAATCTCAGAGCAAGGCAGTTACCCTTGTCTCTGTTTCATATTGCTGTTTTGCTCAATTTTATTATAATTGATTAAGGTCTCGCTTCCTGTTACCAGCATTGCAGATATTACTGCTGCATAAACAAAAAATAGAAGGACAATTGATGTTTAGACAGGAAAACATTTAGACTTCAATAAATGTTGGGCATTAGCCTGAATAAAAAAATAAAACTCCATTTTGGTGAATGTCACTGAATGGCAAGATCTTTTGCAAAGGAAGAATTATGTAACACTGTTACCTTTTATTCCTCATTGAATTGATTGATTCTTTCAAACTACAGTAAAAGAAAAGATGCACCATGTGTGAAACTCTATTATGTATATTGTATACCTGTATATATATGAGACAGTCTTTTATATGTTACATATGAATATATATTGCCACGACAAACTGATTTTATATGAATATAGGGATGTTTTGTCTGTGAAAGTTGTATAAAATTTGTAAGACATCAAACAAAAGTGAGAACTTCAGAAGGACGTAGGAGAAAGGGAGGTCAGCGTGGTGTTTCGTCTAATGTGATGCGAGGAGGCACACAGTGCTTTTGAGGGGGAAAGCAATGGAGTGGTACAGCGGTCTGTGGTGGGGCTGTGTCTCTGCCTTCTGTATTACAATAACAAGAGTTTGAGAGGCTGGGATTTTTAGAGACTCAGCAGTGATCTCCTGCTTATGTATTCAAAAGAGAAGATGGGATGATTATCTTAGAGAAGAGGATTGAGGCCTAACTTGATATTCCAGATTCTGAACGAGTTAGCTTCACAAAATCCTGCAAGATGGCTTAAGGCAGAATTAGTGTCCTGTCTGTGTTAAGGAACAACAGTTAGAGCTAATCAAGGGCCAGATACTTCATTTAGATTTAGGCCTAACCTCCTGAGACAAACAGGCACCAATTACAGTTTACTGCCACAGAGGGGTATAAAACCGTGAAGTTCTCAAGAAAGTTTTATTTCTGTTGAAAAGAAAAAAATAATCTGTTTTGGGCCAAGAAATGGTAATATACTTTATAGTTCTGTTGGCATGGGTGGGTCTGAACTGCATTCTTAACCCTTTACCCTGAGATTCATAGTTTGGTGCAGTGAGAGCTTCGCCACATCACTGCTCTTAGATTACTGCTGCTAGTAAGATCCCACAGTGTTAATCAAAGTGATTTACAAGCTGGGCTTGCACGACTAGCTGATCTAAATGCTTCTCTGTGTTGGCCAAGTACTGTGAATGCATTTGAGGCTGTGGCTTTCCATCATTTCCTGCATGTACCATGTTTATACTGAATGGCATATGTATGCATTTTTTTAATTTAGTGAAGAGCTGTAATTTTATAACACAACTACTTCTTTGTATATATCAGCAAATACAAATATTGCTATGCATTGAAAGTACTTCTTTCAGCCTGCAAAACAAGGGTGGCAAAGATACAAGTCCACAAGAAAAACATGGTTCTGCATTTGAGTTGAAATCAAGCAGGTATTAATTTTATGAATCACGGCCATGCTTAGATTCCAGCTGAAGAACTGCCCATACAGTGCTACAGGTTTTCTTGGCCTTGCTTGAGAAAATGATGGTTGGCACATTAAAAAATGAAGACCAGCTGATAAAATTATATTGAATACTGGCTAATCTCAGACTTTTAAAGTCAGCCACTTTTTAAAGTGCAAAAGTTGCTAGTTTTGTGATTGGTCAATAATCTTTGTAATAGTTCCTGTGTGTTATTATTTGATGTCAACACATGTGTTTCATTTCCAATAAGTATGTCTCTTTGGAAAGTGGAAGCTTGAAGCAGGGCTGAGAAAGGAAAAAAAATATAAAATCAACTGCAATTGTTAAGAGAAGACTGCATGTGTGAGAGGTAGGCTGCTGTGCCTGTGAGGGGATCTCTATTAAACAGGCCATGAAAATTTGGTTTGGTTTTTATCATCCTGTGTCACACCTCTCATCCAAAAGCTCCCATAATTTTATTGATACTGAGAAAGCCTTACAGTAACTCTGCAAAATAAGTATGTGCCACAGTGTTATAACATCTTGATAGACCAAGTCAAGATGAGCTGAGGCCATACCGCAGGTGCTGAGCTTGGCAGCCAGTGGAGAATCCCAGGGTAATGCTCTCAGAAACATGCTCTCTCTTTAAGATACACTCTGCATTTTTCAAACAGGGAAAAACAGATTGTTACATGCTAATAAAAAGGCAACTTTGTTAGCAACATGCATATCTATCACTTGATAATCTGTAGAAGGGAAATGAACTTTTTTCCTAATTACTTCAGTATTCATGTGGGACATTTTTCTCCTCTGTGAATAAGTATGAAAACAAGCATGAGATAAACCAGTGTGCTTTGAATTACAGAAATCCAAAATACAAATGGTTTAGTTAATATTGTATTTCTATACATTACATACTTAAACATTATGAATACTGCAATAAGAAGGTTACCTTTTGCACTTGCTTACACTCCAGCCAGTATACCAAGGGTACATCGGGTGGTATACTATATGTTTGGATTTGAATTGTCCACACTTCGATTTTCCTTTTGTTTCTTAATTTTTTTTTTGTTCCATGTGTTTCATCTGTGGAGTGCTGGAGGCTCAGGTGGCTTGTGTTGGGAGGAAGGTCCCCTTACATTCACCAGAGCACCGTAAATATTTCAAAATAACAGAAATTGGATAGCTTTTTGTTAAAATTTATATATTATATACTTCTTTGTTTCAAACTTTTCTATCGATGAAACAATCTTTTCCCAAGTCTGTCACACCTGTGCCCCTTCAGTACTGCAGGATCTGTAGGTGCAGTGGTTAAACACCAGGATATCTCTTTGCTCATTCTCATAGGGATACAAAGACATATGGTACTACTTGGATTAAGAATTCTTTGTCACTGTGCAGAGAGGATCGTTGTGCTTAACGTGTCGAATGATTTACCATCTAAAGCATAGCAAAATGATTCATCCTCTTCAAAATGGCTCAGAATAGATTTTTGCAATTGATTGGACTGAAATTATTTAAGCTGAAGAGGATTTGCTGCTAGGTCCTCTGTGCCAGACAACCGCCTCTTGTAAAGGCTGCTTGGGTTTCAGGAATTATTTGTTGTGGCCTGTGTGACCAACATACGGTAGATACAAGAAGAAAGAAAAGGCTGTATTTTTGGGAAATAATGATTGCATCCGTGTCAGTATTGTAAAACATAAAGAGGGTATAAATAACAAAGGCATAAATCATCAGAGTTTATAATCTGCATGAGGTCAAGATTTGACCCAAAATAATTGCCAGAAGCAAGTGAGCTATGTTGTACTTTACCTTCCTATAGGAGAATCCCTATGAGTGAAAGACTTTGCATTTAGGAAACATTTCAGTTATGGAAATCTCCTAGAAGTATGTAGGTCCCAGTACAGTGTGTGTGTCTTTTTTTTTTTTTTTTTTTAATTACTGTGTTTAACCATAAAAAATGTGATAGGAAATACCTCTTTGGGGAAAGATTTCACAATAGTAAATCTGGGGATTTATGTCACTAACAATATATAGGTTGTGATATATCTCAATACTTGGAACTTTTTCTCTCTTCATTTTTCCCTTTTGTCTTGCATTTTGCAGCATCAATGTTTGTTTGTTTGTACAGCACCTCCTGAATTGTTATTTCAGCACTGGGCTACACCAGGGCATGATTGAAACCATTACTGACAAACTAAGCTTTAATCGTAATGGCAAAAAAGAATAAAGCGGCACCCTTCATAGCAGCAGGGCACTTGTGCATTTGCTGCTGCATACCTGGGGGTGTGTGACTGTCCCTAGTCCTGTTCCATCTTACTTGACACAAGCTTTTCCATTCTGCGCTGTGGAACAGTACGCTGTACAAGGAAGTCTCCATCTGCAGATGAGATTACAGCCTTGATTTCACTGCTTCTCACTTATTAGTCTTTGAGGTCTTTGTTGAGATTTTGCAAGTAGCAGCAAATCAGGGGTTTTATATTGTGCTGTTCTTGATGGCCAGTAGTAGGAAAGTCAAAGTATTTAGCAGTGACTCCATTTACAACAAGAATCTTTGGAAAGTGAAACCAGAAACTGGGGGCAGAAGAAATACTGTAATTAGGAGAGTAAGTTCTTGCTGATGACATTATAACCACTACATGCTTATTCTTATTCTTGGTGACATTATGAAGCATAACGTATGTGTAAGTATGACAAAAGTGCAATGTTACATCTGCAAAGACATTTCTTCCGATATAATTTTGTCTCTAACATTCATCTTTTGGATGATAAGGCTTATTTTTTCACTTAGTGTTTTATATGGTCTTGGGCAATACTGTCTATGTTGATCTTTGGAGTTAGTTTTCAACTTTTAATTTACAGGAATTTACAAGTGTTTTACATCCATATTTCATCCTTTGACTAGGTTCAGTATTTTTAGATATGGCAAACTGGAAATAAACCAGCCCGTAACAAGAATTGCAAATGCAGGCAGGTGTTTGCTGGGCAAGGAAGTTGGTAGTTGTTTTGTCAGAAGTTGTCTTGTGCTAACATTTAAACCAAGCCAGGTACATATCTGAGAAAAATATTTATGAAATGTCAGATGCTGTTCAGAACAGGCATTATATAACATACTAGACCTCACTTTTGTCAAAAAAAATAATGTGGGCGCGTTCTGGTCAAGTTTAAAAATGAATTATGTTTACTCAGCTGTATTTAATTTTATCTACAGCTGCTTCTCTTCTAAATGTCATGATTAGGAAAACTGTTTAAAGAAGTAGAAAATTTAACAAAATCAGACTCCTGTAAATGTACTTAATGGCTGATTGCATGAAATTTGAAGGTCTGTTTTGCTGTGCTTAATGGAAAAACTCTTGCAAGACGCAATTCCCAGAAGTCTGCTGAGGGCTTTGGTGTTTTGTGTACTAGCTTTGTGTTGCTGAAAAGCTGATAATCGAGCTCAAGTGATGAAATCCAAATGTTTCCCAAAGCCTATAGCATGGTTTGAAATAGAGAAGGCAGTTGATAGTGTTCGCATGGTTCTATATTTTTTTGCAGAGAGCTCATTATACTGTTAATGGTCTTTACCAAGGATTTTAAGCTTGCTTTTTTTTTTGGTGATTTCTGATCACTGTGCATTATTTGGGAGGTATAAAAATGCAAAAGTGGCCAGAAGAAAATTCCCCATAGAGATGGAATTCTCCCCCAAGCAATAGCTAAGGAAAGTGTTATAATGAGCCACCACATCATGCAAAAATGACGCCAGGAGAAAGAGGGGTGTTCTGAAATTGTGGTGAAGCAAAGAGTAGTGTTATGAGAACTTGCAACAAATGAACTAGAGCAGTCCCTTGGTTCCTCTAAGTGGTACCAAAGTTCCTTAATTTATTCCCTGTTGTCTCAGTGTCAGACAGAATTTGGTGGGTGAAAACTCAAACTCAAAAGCTTATTGACTAAGAATAAAGGAAATTGGACGTGTGGGTAACTAGGATTTGACTTCTGAAGGCAAGGGAGTGGGAAGAATGGGGTTTCTGACAAAAGCACATTACTAGAATATTTCTCTTAAAAAAAAAAAATCTGACACAGTTAACGCTGCCACTTTACAAGGCTAACTTTGGGGAAAACCTGCCAAGATGAATCAACCAGTTTACACTTTTACCACAAGTACTGTGGCAAGCTTAAACACTCAAAATGAAGAACAGTGTGATTTCCCCCCCCCCCCAGAAGTGTCAGGGAAATACGTGTTTGAGGTGTGAGTGTAAGGTGCAGACTGGAGCAAAAAGGAGGGTTTCTGGACTACTGGGTTCTCACGTGTCTCCTATAGTATCAACATTCTGGGGGACAAGGGGGATCTCGTCTCAGTCAGCTGCTTGCCACCCTAGCATCAATGCTTAAGTATAGTATATGAGGTACTCTGCTCTCTTTCTTACCAGGTACTTTAAAGTGGTTTTGAACGTTTTTTTTAGTTAAAGGAGTAATTAAGGCTTTGAGTTAGTGTTGCAAAAAGGTCTGTTGCCCTGCTGGGGAGTAAAGGGTATATTAAAACATGGGAAAACAAATGGATTCAGTGAATTACCTACAGGAGGCTCTTTAAAAAGTTCGGCTCCTCTGTGAAGAGATGCAAGGTCGTGGGCTTCAGAGCAGTTCTGGCAGTGTAACACAGAGCAAGCTCTGACTTTTCTGCACAGAGAGGATGACTAAGATGCTTTGGTGTGCATTTCCTGCCTGAAAACCATGCCTTTGTGTTTTGGTTTCTTCAGTGCCACCTGATGGGATTGATATGCAGCCCAAACAACAGCAGCAAAAAAGAGCATGGGAACTTACAAAGATACTGCGACATGTTCCTCCACAAAGGCTTTGAATCCTGCATCCCAAGACGTATACTTTGTTAGAATGTGATGTCCTAACTAAGTCTGGCAACGCATGAACATGTTTGCTTTCTGAGTAATTTGCCCTAATGACTTTGAGCCATTTGGACAAACAACAGTTATATTGTTGAAATGCCCTGGCACAAAGCTTATCCATTACTCTCCATCAGATGTCTACACAGATTGTTGCTTTCTGCAAGCATGATTTCAAAGGAATTCATGCTACTCACTGCTTGCCACCCTTTCCCCATTGAGCTGACGCCTTGTTTCACTCTTCTATTTTTTTCTAGTAGGCTAATTTCACATTAGATTGCTCTATCCAAGGATCTCTAGTTTAACTTTACATTGGAATCTTGGTTATATGACTTTTGGTCAAGCCAAGCATTGGGTGGGGTTTCTTCTTGCATCCTTTTATTTTTATTACTGCACGAAGAAGTTACAGCAATGTATATACATCTTACCGTCATAGGGTAATGCCTTGCAAGAGTTAAAGCAAATCATTGCCAGCTAACTATTGGAAGGCTAGCCTTGCATGAACATTTCTGAATTATCATTGGTGTTGGTGAAAGGCAGTGACTGCTTTCAGTTTTGTGGCAACCAGACGTCCAGTGCAGGTGCAGCGGTTGGGGCTGTTGTCACTCTCAGGATGGTCACCTTGCATCTGAACCTGCCTAGAGCTAAGAAGTAATGTGTGTATGTATGGTATTTTATTATTATAATATGCAGATTTAATGTGAGCTGAACCCTTGACTTGTTCATTAGTCATTAAGGTCAGGCTGTCTGAATGTAAGATTAAACATTCCATCTCTTGTATTTACCACTTGCAGGTAAAAACGTTGTTGGGGCCTTATTGTAGTTCAGGTTTCATTCAGTTCAGTGCAAATATATAATCACATAACTAAAGTGACAATGAATTTAACTATTTTGTGCATGCATCTATCCAGCATGTATTCATGCTCATTACACATCCTAGCGCCTGAGGCTTATCAAAGGAGCTGAACAATCCAATCCTGGAGCATTCATCAGTCAAGGAAAAATTATAGAGCCATTTTAAATCTACCTCACGGTAATTAACACAGAAGAGAACCCTATACTGATCAATAATCCTTAAAAGGGGGCTGGGGAAAGCTTGCTTTCTCTGATTATAGCTGGCACTGCTGTGAAGGGTAACTGGGTAGAAATCAATAGGATGCTATGGACAGCTGCCTGCTGACGTGTATTGCAGTGCTAGCAACCCTTTAAAACCCCAAAGAGAAAAAATGTTGGCTAGATGTGAAAATTCTTGGAGGGATCACTCTGTTTCTGAGGACTTTGGGGCTTATTTTTCAAATACAAGCCCAGCTCCACTTACAGGTTGCTTGTGCCATGTGATGTATTCTATGGGACTCTTACCTACAGACAGGCAGCCTGTCTCCATTACCTCCATTACCTCCAGCTGTTCTTGAAGCATTTGAAAACTGCTGATTACTTCTCAGTTAACTTTCTGGGGTGTTTTGTTTTGTTTTAGTTCTGGAGCGGGCCTTTTCTGGGGTAATGGGTGAATTCCAAAATGCAAGCCTCAAAATTATTTTTATCCTACTGAGAACAATGATGATAACTAACTCATACCTAGAGGGAATGTCCTTATTCTCAATTTTGATGGGATTTTCGTTTGTTTGTTTGCATTGGGTTGTTTTGTTGTTGCTTTTTTAAAAATAATTTAGCTATCCTAGCTAAAAAAACCAACCCAACTCTAAACCAAACAACAGTGAAAACCCAAACCGAGATCAGACTTGACATAGACAAGAGCTAAAGTGATCTAGCATCAGAGATTGTCCTTTTTGTATATATTTGAGCTCCTCTGAAATCAAACCCGGGGTTATATCAATTCCATTAGCAAGCTCATCACGGTTATTATCTACATGAGCATGAAATACCATGTGAATCACAGGAATGAAATGGTTGTGAAATCTGTACTCATACATTTTGTCTTGTTTTTTAAATATCAAATAGGTGCTGCTTGAATTAATCACCTTTTTGAGTTAGAAACTCAGGAGGCATTAGCAACGTTCTGAAATTTAGTGCTTTATGTAAACACAGCGAGACTGAGTGTGGTAGGGAAAAAATCAAAACATTAAAAGGCATGCAACTGGGTAATTCAATAACCCTCACATGTAGAGGCATTTCACTCAGTGGGACTTTAACTTTACATGCTAGGCAGGCTGGCTGTATGCTGGAAAGCGGTTCCCCTCCACCCCACCCCAATGCCATTTACATGCATAGCTGGCCTGGTAGGTGTAAAAATAGCCAGGCAGTGCCTGAATTGGAAATGGTCACCGACTGCTGCCTGCAGTTGCTGGGGTTTCGGGTTCTCCATGACACAGGACGGCTCGGGGAAGGGAGCCCGGTACGAGTGGTCAGGGAGCGGAGCACAGGCAGGATCCTCCTCCTGGATCGACAACTGGCCTTCAGGAGCGCTGGGCACCCTCTGCGGCGCAAGGGCAATCCCACTTGTAGGAGTTAGCAGAAGAACTGATATGGGCAATGCACCGATTTGCCAGTCCTGTCATTCAGATAAGGGTTTGAGAGCACAAGGGAACATACAGGATTTGGATAAAACCCCTGACTATTATGGATGCAACAGTGAAGCAAGTAAAGAGCCTGAAGCCCTGGTAAGTCTTGGCTGAAGAAAACAGGAATCGAAGGGAAAAATTAAAATCTAGGTTGTGCATGATAGGTTTGAAAAGGATCTCTCTGCTTTGGGTGAATCTTAAGTGATAGCTTGCAATATTAAGAGATCCGCTAAATATCTCCATGTTCATGCTTTGTTTTTGCTATTGCGACTGACTAATTAAAAAGCAGCTGTCGCTGGGCTGTGCAGTCACTTAAAAGTGTTGTCAGCTGCCAAAAGGTTTAGGTATATGGAGGGAGAACACTGTCAGTGAAACAAGTCCTTCAAATGAATGGGAGTAATCAATTATCCTAGTTTACATGACTGCTATAAATGGTCCTGCATCCAGAACTCTCAAAACTTGAACTTAGTAACTCATTTTAAGCTGCTGTCTGTTCAGTACATGAGATTATGTTCTGTGTTTGCAGTAGAGACAGAGCCCCAGAGATCGTTATGCAAATGCCAGTTACAGTGAGTGGGACCAGGAACGTGCAGGGGGGGTCACACTGATGACTGCAGGACATGAGGGTTAGGCATGCAGTAAGTGATTATAACAGTAATGGCAGCATTTGCTCTGCAAACCAGAAGAAACTCACTGAGATGAATACCTATTTAATGTCTACAGCAAATGAAGTGTCCTTTCTTTTTTTTTTTCTTTTTTTTTTTTCTTCTTTCTCTGTTTGGGAAATCTGTTATTAAATGGTTATTTCATTTAGAATTGGCAATGGAAGGAGGTAGTGTCAAAACTTCTGGCAGAACTGGAAAATCAGAAAACCTTTAATGCCTATATATCCAAATATTATGGTCTCCCGTATTGATCTAAAATAAAATTGTTCTTAGGTCAACATTACGCTTTGCACTTGCATGAATTTCTGCAGTGCATTATAGGAAATGTAGTTGAGATGGATTATGGCATTCATCAGGGGAGACCAGAGGCGTGCCCAGCAAGGAGTTCTGCTTTGTCCTAGAAAATAATTTTGATGCTGTTTTGGTTTTCTCATAGGAAATTTTTTTTTTGGCTGAAGTTTTCTGACCGGTTTTACTGCTTATTTCACTGACAACACAGCTGGACCAGTTTTCAGAAATAAAACTTGCTTCAAGCTAAAACCTGAAATTAAATTATTTCTTTGAGCTTTCAGATAATTTTTTTTTCCCCCACCAAGCAGTTTTTGGTTGAACTAATAAATAAGTTCCCGCAGTTGTGATGGGAAGCATGCAGTTGGCAGGAGGGACAAGGCAGGCACAGGGCTCCCGGGGTGGCGGTGGGGAGGACAGGCCTCTGCCACTGTTGAATATGGGGATGTCAGCAGGCATTACAGTTTTCCCCTGAAGGTGAGTGGCCTGGAGCTGTTAGCAAATGTGTGGACGGGTCCTGTGACAGAAATAAGCAAACTCTGAGACTGTTCTGTCTCTGAATGTACAGTCTCCAGGCGGCCCTTCTGCATGAGGTCAGGTCTTTGAGGAGGCAGGAGGGAGCCAAATCGAGCAGCATGTGATCTTTGAGGGTTTTTTTTCCCACCACCGCCACCCCTTTATTTTTTTCCTTTCTGGACGCTTTTCAGTCAGCCTTCAGAGCTTTTCATAGCAGGCAGAGATCAGGCACTTTGATAATGTCTTTGATACATTTAATCATAAGGTCTTGGCTTTATACAGCTCTGGTAGGGACCGACAGTTGCTGTAGAATATCTGCCTTGACTGAGATGTCACAGTGCTTGCAGGACTACAAAGGAAAATTGCTGTACTTCCATAAGAAGGTTTACAGTCTTTTATTATACTTATTATTGTGATTCCTTGCAAAAAGGTTGGGAAAAAAAGTGTCTGGAAATTAGAAATGTCATCAAAGTTTTGTGCTAAAGGGAGAAATCGTATGGTTTTTTTTCCCCAAACAGAGATATAGTATCCAGCACAATACTTAATTAGCTATACATTTCCTGTGCTTTTATATGGTTTTATATAGCTGTAGCCATATTGGCTATCTTGGTTTATTAAAGAAAGTGCCAAGTCAAGCTGAATATGATGACTCTGTGAATCTTGTGCCAAATACAAGGTTCAGAACAATTCATTTGGTATTCAGCCAACTCAAATAGCAAAATTGCTTTGCATAATCCAGTCTTTTCTAAACTAAAATCAAATACAGTCTGCTGCTTCAAGTCCATCTTGCTGAAGAAATCAGTAGTGTTGTTTTGACTCTCTTGAATTGTCCATATGATGCCAAATTATTTCTCAAATGGGGAGTCAAATTTTGATAGAGGTCATATTTGAAATAACAAGAACATTAAAAAAAAATCAACAAACTATTTCATAATTCTATATTATAGTTTTAATTAATTCTTTTTTTAATGTGTTGAAACAAAGACAATGTCAGATGCCAAAATGCTGGGGTTTCTTGCAGTTGCTGGACATTTAGTCTCCGTCTTTACTTGGATATTTATTTACCTTCATGTTTGCTCTTGAAAGTATATGATCCAGTCTTGCTCCTTGGTGCAAGAATACAACATGGATCCAATACGACATGGATCCAATACGACATGGATCATGTTGTATTTCAGACTACCTAGGACAGACTGCTCTCTGAGTTTCAGGACAGGATCATTCTCAAATCCTACTGCATCATTCAGAGGAGAAGTTTTCTCAAGACAGCAGGTTTGGTAATGCGGATTTTCATGTCGTCGTACAAGACAGCAGGAGAGTCAATACAGGGAGCTGCCTGTGAAGCAGTGACACTGAGAAGTTATAAGCAATTTGCAAAACCTTGGGAAATATCTGTGTTTGCAGAGTGTAGGACTCGTGCTCCAGCCAGGGCCCTTTCACTGCTGTTTGCTACAGCAAACATGAGTGCGTGCCTGGGTTTAAAACCAGTGAGTTTTAAATACTTAAGTAGGCCAGTGCCATGCATTGCAGTCTTCTAGAACAAAGGCTTACAGAAACATGGCCAAAGAGCTGTTCATTCTCTGAATTTTAGACACTTACCTTAAAGTGAGATAAACTTTTAGGAAGTATCCCTTTTCATTGTTATTATTATTACTTGTTGCCATAGGGAGCTGATGGGGCCTGCTTCAATTAGTGGTGTAGCTGTTTCACAGGTGAAATTAGATGAAACTGGTACCTCTTTCTGCTGCCCAGAGCTGAATTGTTTGAAATTTAGTCCCAGGATTACAGGAGGTTTCACAGGTAGTGTTCAGCTGGAGATCAAGGGGAGATGATGAGTGCTTAATACCATGGCCAATATACAAACAGCTGATGTCATGGTTGGTGAAGGGGAGGGTTTGGTGTGGGTTTAGATGTTCTTGAAGTGTAACTCCTCAGCTGATTTGGGATAAATTAATGTGGAGAGATAAGGAAATTATATGTGCTGAGTATGATGCTATTTGCATGCATCCTAAAAAACCCCACCACCAACCCACAAAAAAACCTCCTAAATGAAACCTGGTTTCTTTCAGTAATGGACAGAGTTAAAAATTCTTAATTTACTACTTTGGTATCCATTTTACCTTTCTGTGCAAATAAGGTCTTTATGATGAGTCGTATTGGCAGAACTGGCATTAAATTAGAAACTGCTGCGTTTTGTTTACCTGTTTTAGTCCATCTCAAACATGAAGTAATTTTTTTTCTGCTTATGGTACCAGTAAGTTTGAATCAATGGGCAACTGGTTAATGGTGTTTAGGTAAGTAAAGCTGTTTGATTCATTGGCACTGGTGGTGTTAGTGCACTTACTAGAAGATGTCCCTTTAACCACAAGACAAGGGATGGAAAGGGATGAAAAATTAATGAGAGTGATAGAATCATCTGTCAACAGTCTGTCATAAATTTCACTTACAGGCTACATTTTTGCTAAGCCTAGTTATTATTCTGCTAGATATGCTTGGAATGGCATCTTAATTCTTCCTAGAGGTGTTCCAGCATTATTACCTTTCTATTTAGGAACATCATTAGTAATGGAAACTTGCCATGGAAACCATTTAAGTGCATGCCAAGTTCTAAAGTTGTTCCTAACACCTCAAAATCTCAGTATACGGTATCCCAATGATCCTCAGTATTTTTCCTTCCTTTAATATTATTCAGTTCCTTTAGTGGAAATCTTGGTTCCATATAATTATTTAAGTGACTTCAGTAAATGCGTGTGTTGCGTAGAAAAACTAAGACTGACCCTGTGGTTATTTTGAACATATCCTGAACCCTTGTTGTTTCAGGAAATGACTAAATGATACTTTCACTCAAATTCCAGTACAGGAAATATTCCCATTAAACAACAGAATTACCCATTTCTATTTTTAGAGTAGTTTAAAAGCCTTGATAAAAGACATGACAATTTTTCTAGTTTGTAGGATTACTTAGACAGTGGTAAAAGCTTTCATTCTTTAAACCCAAAACCTTTGGGATTTGGTTTGTTGGTTTTCAGTTTGTTTGTTTTCTTTCTTTTTTTTTTTTTTTTTTTTTTTTAAATCCAGGCTATGTTTTCCAGGCACTTTTGAGATTCTATTTTTTGGCTTCATAGTGATGAGTATAATTCAGGCTTGCACCCATTCTTTCCAAAACTGGACTTACACTGAAATATTTGATTTTGAGAACACAGATAGCTCAGTGGGACAGCAGGGATTTCACATGCCTGAAGTTCAGCTAGTACTGAAGTGCTGTTTTGGATTAGAACCGTATTACTGATGTTACTTTAAATTTTAAAATCAGTATGGATTAAAATACCTTCTATCTTTTCAGATACTGTGTTTGGAAGGAATATGCAGCTGGGCAAAATTTTTTTATTCTATTCTTCATGGAAAACTATGCAGTTTTGCCTCTGTTCTCACAAATCCTTCATTGACACAGTAAAAGTCAGTTGGCAGCGTGTCCAGTATGTCAGATTAATGACCATAGTGGGAGGACTCCTACAGATGTCTGTGGCCGCTAAGCATCATAAAGGGTTTATAGAAGACATTTGCTTCTTGGCTCAAATTGGGGTTGATTTTACATTAATTTTATCTTACTCTTTTGCTGTTGCTGTATTTGCTAATATTGGCCCAAACTCAGGAACACAGTTAATCATGTATTTAAATCTGTCCTTTAGCACATAGCTTAAATCTGTTTTAATTTGAGATCAATTGGACCTAAAGATGTGGTAAAAATTAAGCGTATTTTGAAATGTTTTGCCAAATGTAGCCCTTTATTCTCCTCCTGGTTAAAAACACAGCAAAACTCATTAGGCATTTGTACATTCCAGTGGAAAGAAAAGAGTGGCTGGATGGCTGGTATCCTGCAAGCTCTGGAATTTCAAAGAGGAGCTGGCAAAAGAGTGAAAGGTGTTGAAATATAACAACCGGTATAAAATGAAAGTAATCCTGTGCGAATAATTGGGAATTTTCCCATCAATATCATAAGATAGAAGCTAGCTGAAGCTTGGCTTTTCCATTAGTAAAAATTAGAAGGGTCCATAAACATGTAATAACTTTCAGTTGTGTCTGTCTGGAGCAGTCTTGTAGCAGGAACTGGTATTCAGATAAAGCTGCATAGCGAGGCATAAGTTTTCTCCTCCTTATGTTTCTCAAAAATCCATGTTTGTTGGGATAGTGTAACAGCAATAAGGAACTTCCTAAATATCAAATGCAGCTTTCGGAGAACAGTCTTTGTAATAAGATACCAAACTACTACAAAACCGTCATATGCAAATATTAAAATCACTGGAAGAAGTCTTTCAACTCAACAATTCAACAAAAATATTTATCAAAAATACATTGGAATTATAATACATTTGTTATTTTATAACATGCATGAATCATAATGCATGCCTCAACCTAGTTTTATTTCACTGGGCTCTTTTTTGCGATGGCTCTTTCCATCTCCAGTCATACCAATGAAATGCATTTCTCAGGGACACTCCAAATCTTGAATATTATTACACACTGTATCTCTTCTGGGATGCAGCCTCTTTGTCTACTGTAGGAAAGCTTCTACCCATATGTATAATAAACACAAACAACATTAGTCTTCCCACCTGCTTTGGCACTGTATAGTTTTGGCTCCTACACATCCCGTAGTAGATACCCATTGCGAGGCACACAGAACATAGTGAAGGGGTCACTCTTGAATCCAGTCAACTCTGTCACAGGTTTCTGTGGCAGACAATAATTTTCTGTCTTTAAATATGTATGAGCTAGTTTTGATTTGAAATCACCAAATGTTTTAAACCTGGGTCATATGCAGTCTATAGCCCAAAAGCTTTTTCTTTTCCGGTAGCTATTTCACTGTCTTGTTATTACCCAGCACTTGTTGTAAGTAGCAAGAGTCTTTATGCCAAGCGTGGGCCCGTGTCCATACTCTGTGCAACACTATGGTGAGGGCAACTCCAGCCACAGTTCCAGCTCAGTGCCGGTAAAAGAGGTGCCAACTTCTCAGTCTCCTTTGTGACATTCTATGATTAATTGGCTTAAATACACAAAGCGCCTTAAATTATTCAGGTGCATAGTATGTACTTGAAAGAATATTTTTATTTTTCTGATTTATAACCATCATCATCAACCTAGAGAGACAGACTCCTGAGATGAAAGTAATTAATTGCTATGTGCTATTAGCCACATCTTGGTAGAGAATATTTAACTTACTAGCGATCTCTTCTCTCTGAAACCTTGTCTTCCCCTTCACACTTAACAGTTTCTGTGATTCAGCTTCTCATTTCTTAAAAAAATGTTAATTTATTCTAAGGTCAGTTGTGTCTTTTTCCTGGATGAGATGATAAGAAAGAGGTGCTTGTTTAGTTAAGGCTGCTATTTTAGAATTGTGGGCTTTATAGTTCAACTGTTTATTACACGTTCTGTACAACCAAAGGTACATAGCAGGATGAATTAATCTGAAATGCCTAAACGTGCTTGAATGGGAAAAGCTGTGTGATAAAAATACTTTTCTGAAGTTGAAATAAGAAAATTTGGCATGTTGTTCATCCTGGAATTTTGATAGTGAAATTTCTTTAAGATCTGTGATTTAATTTGTCTTCTTTCATGTCTTCCAGTAAATTAGTGGGAGGAAAACATGTGTTTTTATAAGCAAAGGAAGGGGCTTTGAAAGTAAAGCACTGTTGTATTTCTTTTCTTTCAGAAGATGGATGTTATTTCATTAAAGGCTGGGAAAATATGTTTCCATTACAGCTGTTATTATCTCATTTAACTCATTTACCAGCATTGGATTACTGAGCCTGTGCCATTGCAAGTGCAAGATTTAGTTCACATTCTGGCATTCATATCAGAACCACAGGCTGAGACTCAGCTGTGGTAGTTTCAAATTTTTTATTTTTTATTTAAATTAAAAATCTTTTGCCTTCTTGCAGTCATAGCTGCATCTTAGGCTTGCAGTTCACAATATCACCATTGTTCTGGTGCGATGCCCTTTGGAGATCAGCAGCACTTCTGGCTCAATAAAGCAGTAATTTAGGGTACAGAAGGTAAAATATGAGCCACTGAAAAACT
Source organism: Falco rusticolus (assembly GCF_015220075.1). Classification (NCBI taxonomy): domain Eukaryota; kingdom Metazoa; phylum Chordata; class Aves; order Falconiformes; family Falconidae; genus Falco; species Falco rusticolus. The sequence goes on from NC_051187.1 coordinate 104,307,398, forward strand.
TACTTGCTGGCAAGTTTTACCGAAACTGTTCTGCAAGGAAAAAACATTCCTTTTGAAGTTCTATCTTTTACATTTGAATGCTGGTATGGAAAAAGCTACCACACTGGCAAAAAATACATATGTGACAAATGAGTTGGGTAATGGTAACACCTCATCTGTGCCGCTTTTAGAGTTGCACCCAATTAAATGATGGCTGGTTTGAACAGATGGTTTCTGAAATCAGAGAATAACCAAGCCAATTGGGACAAAATTTAGTGGTTTTCTCAAGGGTAGGATCATAAATTGACATGCTACTAGTGGCATAATAAAAAAATAATGGAAAGTGTTTACATACCTGCATCTTTTTAAGTACTGAATAATATCAAGAAGCCATGAAACCCAGAGTTCAGATCATGCAACTTTCCTTCTGCGGTGAGCTGAATTCGCAGCTCCAGGCATTACCTGAATATATCAACATGATGAGCCACCAGTCAATTGAGAGCTTTTTAATGAAGAAGAGTTAACAAGCCATCAGCATTTTACTAATTATAGAAACAGCTGTTGAACAAACACTGCCCCACAGCTCTGAAGTTTGTAATTGGCATTAACACTGTCAGCGAACCCCGAACACTGCCTACTGACAAATTCTGTCTTCATGCTGATCTCACATGCAACAACACTACAGAGTTCGATTTAACATGGAAGTTTTTATAACTGTTAATGGTTTGAATGTCTTGATTTATATAAAGCATGCAAGTTCATAGCAGGTTTTGCTCGCTTGCTGATCGGGGCTGGTCTTTACAAAAGTTATAGCTAAATACATTTTCTCCATATGATCAAAGCACTATGTGCCAGAGTCAATGCTTGAAAGGTAAGCCTAACAGGGTTGTCAGTGTTCAGGGGCACACTTTCATATACATACAAACCAAAACCGTTAAATTAAAGTGTAAAACTACCATTTGGTTGTTACACATCAGTTTTGAATTCTGTTTTTCCTGTCATTCAATTAATAAACTGTATTTAACAGATGAGGATTGTTCAGCAGGCCTTTTTGCTAGACTCTGTTGTCCCACAGAGATATTTGTGATGATGGGCTGGCTGGGGTCATTCACCTTATCTGGAGGGGGGGGAAAAACCAAAGCCAGCCTGCGGGGATAATTTTGCTATAGCCATCATTTGAAGCAAGTATTTGGATGTTTTGGATGGTGTTAATATGAGAGCTGCCTTTTGAAAACTGAAGCCTCCTACTCCCCCAATCTTTCCTTCTTAAGCATGAAGTTGGTTTTCACTAGCAAATTGGAATATGTGGAGAAATTCCTATGGGTTTGGTATAGCATATGATTTTACAATTTATTTTTGCACAGCTCTCTAAACTGCCTTTGAGTAACAGGTGTGTGCTATGTGCAGTAAGTGGTGCGGTATGCTATGAGACAAGAAAGGCAACCACAGGCGAGGGCAGAGCATCCAGAAGGGAAGGATTTAGACTATTTGAATAAAATACTAATTTCCATGTATGCTCTAAGTACTGGGATTCCCTGAGCTATATGTTTCAAGTTCAGGCAAAATTCTGACATTGCAATTAGCAGAAAGGAAGTTGGATCCACAGCCTCTCAGTCATTTAGAAAAAGTAATCATATATTCACTTCATCGTTTCTTATTTTTCTTATGCAGTGTCTGACAACTGTGTACTTACAAAGAACATGTTTACATTCTGCTGTGAATGTACTTAAGCTTATAGTGATGTTTTTCACATTGTAGTTCAGTTGTTTATAGTGCTCTGAAAATTTTGATTTCTGGCTGAAATTGCCTATCCTCAGTCAAAAGTTAATAAAGAAAAGTTAAGTTAAAAGATAGGAGCTTTTTATGAAGTTCAAGAACACAAAATAGTCCTCACAAATCTATAGCACCTATTAGAATTGCATTGCAAACAGAGTTTTTTAAAAAAGTACTTATCAAGGACTTGTAGTACTCTCACTGCAGATGTATTGGAAGTTGGGTATAGTTTTTGGTTTTTTTTTTTACAGTGACTGTTGTCCTTTTCTTTCATTAATAATTGGTATCTGTAGAACTGCAAGTACATCGTCTAGATTCAATCATGATTGTAGTGAAAAGAAAAATTCTCTAGGGAGCAGTCAAATGTTAACTACTGTTGGTGGTGCATTTTTCATAGAGCAGTTTGGATATCTTGGAGTAGTGCATTAGAAAAAGCTTGTTATGTCCACAGATGGTGCCTTTGTCCCATACTATAAAATATCAGCTATATATTCTTCAGTTCTTCACATCTTATTCTAATAGTGGGTTTATAACATATTAGATTGCCCAGCCTTAGTGGCCACATGTCAGTCAGAATTAAGAATCTCTTTGACTACCTGAACAGTGGGTGACATGTAGAGATGCCAGCTGAGACTTTGCAAATTAACATGTCGTCACGACACTTGAGTTTCCCAGATTGGAAGCCTCTCATGTTCTCATGTTCATGTGGGTGCTGGTAGCTGCTGGAGCCATATTCTCTTGTAAGCCTTTATTTTCTGTATTGGTAGGGTGCTTGCTTTTGAGTGCGGTCTGTGTACATATGTAAAACTCCTAAAAAACCGCACTGCAAACCCAGCCTCAGGGTGTGTGCATAGGAAGAGATGACGTGATACGTATCATATGGTGCAAAGGACTCTGGCTCTGTGTTTTTATCTTCTTTCTTGTAAAGAAAGTATCTTCAAATGACAGCATGTTGACAGTTTGTCTTCACCAGTCCGCAAACTAGCAAAGACCAATATGCCAGTTTTTGTGCCACTGAAACGTGTCCTGAATTCAACTAAAGATCTACATGAAAGCAAACAACATATTTTGTGGGATTACTGAATCAATTGGAAAAGCCCACAGATAAAAAAATCATCGTTTCATAGTGTGGTAAGAAAACTGCTGCTACTGACTACTGAGATTATTTTGTTAAAGTGGATTTGAATTCATAATGTGCTGAAGTAAGTAAATTGCTGAGACAGTAGTACTGACAAAAGGGTGTTTTAAAGACATTAGAAGAATGGGGCAAAGGACAAACTACTAACGAGGTACAAAAAATTAGAGTTGACAAAACAGGAAAGAAAATACAGATCACAGTACTCCTGACTTTTAGGACTTCTAAGCTTTAAAACACAGTGCTGAATCTTTTGAGTATTTCATGGAAGCACTCACTGGTATTTGTATGTGAATTTGTATACAAATTCAGCTGAATTGTTGCTTCAGGTCTTTTATTTGTGTGTTCTAGTTGGACATAAATGAGAACTTCATGCAAGTCTGTGAGAATCTATTTTGAAATAGGAGAGGCCAGACTATGAGGAGATAGGTACAGTCTCGTTCATCTAATACGAGATCAGTCCATGTTACAGTGAAAAAATGTGTAAAAAAGCAAAGATCATGTAGACTAGGATTTTCAGAGGCACCCAAATGAAGCACCAATATCTCGTTGTGTTTCACTGGGACTTCAGCAGTTTTGTTTTTCTTCTCTTCACAGTCAAGCACTGTTATTGCAGAGTGAGAATACACACAGTAAGAGACACTGCAATAAAAATGCCTGTACCAGGAGTTAACGATGAAGACTTAATTCATAATAACTCCTCACAGAGGCAAGAAGTTCATATTTTGCATTGTGATTGATATTCAGGTGTATGTAATGTGTCTAGAAGTGATGTGCATTGCAGTAATTTAATTTTGATATAATGAAAGTATGAATCAAGGAAATGAGAACCTGTTTTGAAAGCACTGTTTGCATCATCTTAGCCAGCAACAAATGGAATGTATTCCTATGGTCTTAGCTTCAACCTGAGCTTTCAGCAGTAATTGAGACTTTAACATCGTTAGTCTGTTACTCTGCTTGAAAGAACAAGTGATGATTGATTCATCCCTCATAAAACCAAAGTTGTAGATGTTCATTTGTTGTACTATTCTCACTTAATCTTTTACAAGTATAAAAATAGATGTTTGCAGCTTTGACATGGCAAATTATTGTAGAAGTAGTAGATCATGAAAAAAAAAAAGGCAAAACCCATAAAACATGTTTCCTGTTGAGGCCAAAGATGCTTTTCCCATTAATTTCAGGTATTTTAATTTACCCCTCATGCTCAAATATTTGTTCTTGGATTTTGCCACCAAGACAGTTGATTTTTCAAGGACATGTAAACATTAAAATATCATTTTGTGTCTTGATGTGCATGTACGCATCACAGGAGAGGGTGCAGTGCTAATAGCTATCCTTCCATCTGAAAAAGGCATCTCTTTCATGTACCTGTCAGAATCTGCTTCTGCATCAGGCCTCATCCAAATGCCTGCCTGACTGAAGCCTGAAGCTGGAAAAGGGTTCTGTCAATGTGAATTCCTGCCCTACCTTTCCCTTCACCCTGCTGCGGGTTTAGAAAGGGGGTCTGTTTTCTTAGCAGTAAAAGATGTGGAATATGTGCTTAAGTTTGCAAAGGAATTTAAAAGGAAATATTTTTGTCTTGGCATGTCGCGCAGTTGTAAGAAGAATCATTTTGATGACATCCATCTGTTGCAGATTAAAATAGGTTGGAATCGGGGATTGTGAAGTGAGTTAGTACAGCGTGATATGTAGGGTGACTGAAATAAACGCATCGAAATGGATTGGGTGACTGAAGTAAATTTCTTTGTTGATCAGTATTAATATGTTGAAAGTAGGAGGCTTTTAGGATATTTTCATGATGTGAAAGAATGTTTTTCAGCCGATGTTTCTGAAGGTGAAATTAGGGAGGGAAGTGAAATTAGATGAGAAACATGCTCAGTTGGAGGTGTTTCACAGGAACTCCGAGTACTAGTCCAATGGTGTGCGTGCTCTCCTGTACCGATCTAATCACATCCCCGCAAAACAGGCTTTCATGGTTATTTATCTGCTTTTTGAAGCTCATTACTCTATTTATATATTTTAAGTGTGAAAATTTTTACTGTCTCTGTGTGCATTTGAAAATTCTTGTTCTGTTTAATCATTACTTCTGTTGTATGCCTTTGTTTTATTTCTGATCTCTGCGGTTGCATTAGTAGTCAATTTACCTGTGTGTAGGTTCATATGTGGGTGAGCATCAAAGTATATGCTGGTTTCAAATAGCCTGTGTAATTTCATGTTTTAATCTTAGATAAAGGCAGGAGGGCTGACACATTTCACGCTCCCTTGCTTAACAGCACATCCCACAACCTAGATGAAAAACAAAAACATGATTTAACTTTTTTTAACCTATAAATGCTAATGGGGCTTTGAATGTGAATGTATGAATGCAGGCAGTTCAGGAGTGGGCATGTTTACAACATTATCCTGGATTTAGCTACTCAGGCTTGAGTACTTCATCCGCTTTGTTCTATGGTTAGCTACGCTTGCAGTGCTGCCTGGTTTTGTAGGACTTTTTATTTTCTATTTTTTTTCCCTCTAACACACCCCACTTCTGTGCCACAGGAGATAAGACATAGCCACAGGACTTTCTTGCTCTTGGATGCTGTTTTTTCATCAGTATGTGTGCATGAATATGCACTGTAGTCACGTAACTTTTTATGCCAAGTACAAATCCAAAGCAAGTATATGTTCTTTTAAGTAGCATAGCCAATAATAGGATTGGTCCATTATTTTCCAGAGTTTTGAGCATATATGTGTTTGTATATAAAAAACCCAGAAAACTATGGCTAGCAAGTTAATGCATTTATTTTTTTTTCTTGTTGCTAATATCAGTTGCTATGATTTCTGTTGGTTTGTGTTTGTGTTGGTTTTTTTTTTTTTCCCCCTTTGGTTCTTGCTAATTTTTGAACTTCAGCAATTATTGCTCTGTTTTGCTCTCTGACAGGTGTGCATTCTTTTGTGCCAGTATTGCCTTGTTTAAGTATCTGTATGCTAATTAACACAGATATAATGGAAAGTCGGTTTTCTTCATAGTTTTACTCTCCTGCAGCATAAAATGCAGAAACCTTTCACCAGTGATGAAGTTGCGCTCTCTTTTAAGCAGGAGCTAACTAGAGATTTTTTTCTTCTTATCTTTTACAGTCCGACAGCAATGCAAGCTTTCTCCGAGCTGCTAGAGCTGGCAATCTGGACAAAGTAGTGGAATACCTGAAAAGTGGAATAGACATTAACACATGTAATCAGGTAAGATATTTGAAGGACAGAAGTTTGCAAGAGTGAGTTACAAGAACATCCTCCTCAAAAACTAGTTTTTTCAGGCTAGATTACTTCATCCAGGTATTTTGATTCACCTCAAGTGATGTCTTCAGTCTTATTCCTCAGTGGTATCTTTCTACAGGAAGCTTGATAATGCCTATAAAGCGTTGCTGCTTTTAGTAAAGCTTTGTGCAAGACTTTTTGAGCTTCTCTTTCTTGCCAATGTTCTCCAGGTATGGATATATGTTAATGAAGTACCTATAATCAAAACTTAAGGTATGCTTTGGTAGTCTAATGCTAATGGACCTGCTGTTGTGAAGTTCCAGTTCTAATGGAAACAGTGAGCATTAAATGCAGTTGTATTGTTCAGAATACTAAAGTTGCAGGGGGGAAAAAAGAGTTCTAGTTGAGGAAGTTATGATGTAGGATTCTTTGGACACAGGTAAATGCTGTGATGAAATATGCCAGGATATGAAGCTGAAAATTCTTGGTAAATTCTCATTGGTTTCCTTGTAGACAGTTACAGTCTGGATGGCCAGAGGCATCTGTGTTCGGAAAAACCCACCCCGCTCCCGTCTGCTTGGGTGTGTGCTGCTGTGGTGGGGTGAGGCTGAACTGTCTTGGCCAGGAGGCTTGGGAAGCTGAGGCCCACCCGTTACCCGGTCGTCTTGCCCTTCCTGAGAGTCTCTCATTCTTTTCTTTGTCTGGAGAAGCGGGGCTATGCCAGCACTCATATTTTTTCCCTCTGTTAGTTATTGCTCTTTGTTTATTGTATCCGTTTACTCACTGTAATAAGGCATGCCCATGTAATGGGAGTTGCTCATTTTAATGAAAGCTATGCCTTCCTCCAAAGAACATGCATCACAAACAGGAGGCGAGGAGCAACAGGCGTTACAACAACTTGACAGAGGAGCACAGGATGGCAGTGAGATAACTGTGATTAATATATTCCACGGCAAGTGGAAACCTGTCAGGTTTTGGGTCTTTTTTTTTTTTTTTTTTTTTTTTTTTTAAGCTATTTCGAAGACCTCTTTTCTAGCAGCTTCACAGGTGTAGGGGTTAGTTTAAAAAGTTCCGATTCCTTGTTGCAAACATTTGTCTGAAGCACAGTGTGGACTGGCATCCTTGGCGAAGCCAAGGAAGAAGTTGAAAGCCATGCATGAAAAATGGTATCGTTGTCTTACATGTGAAGACATCGCTTGATATTTTAAAGTGAGGTGTGCTTGAATGAATGAGAAAAGTGAAACTGATAGAGACTAACTGTTCTTCATGCAATGATTTGCAAAGGTGAATGCAATAGTGTTTGAGTAGATTCCAAAACTGAATTGCAAAACTTTTTTCAGTCACCTAAAGAAGTCTCTTGTAAACATTTTTTTCATAGCTAGTGCATTAGGTTTAAGCTCTGTAGCATGGGAACACTATTTAGCATCTGGGTTTTTTGTCATACCTAGAGTAAGAGTTCTGTTCCAGGGCACACACTTATCCATACGATAGTAACAGCAATAACTTAAATAAATTAAAGGTCTAAATTTGTAACAAACTTTTAACTATTCTTAAAGAAATTATCCTGGCCGTATTTGCAATATGTTGATACAAGTTTCTCCAAAATAAAGAAATCTAATCTGAGGTTTTAGTTTTATGCTTAGTTTTCAGGGCCTGTTATTACTTGACTTGCTCATTATATTAATGTGAATACTGAGGGAATGAGATAGCAATTAATTCATACCACAGAGAGCAGATGTTAGTGAAATAAATAGGTAAATTTGCACATTATCTGTGGATTGTATTAATGCTTTGTTGTTCAGATCATTCAGTTAGTATTTTAGTAAACAGATCTTGGAATTGAAATATTATTTGCTTGTATGCAATATTAAAATTAGGTTTTTCAATTTTTATTTATTTTGTGGTGAAAAGTATCCTCTAAATAACATAAAGACAGGAAAATGATGGAAAGTGTATATATATATATATATAAAAAAAAAAAAAAGCTTTATGGAAGAAAAGAAAGATAATTCCGCTGTGAATCTAATCTTCTCTCCTGTCATTCATGTTACTTTTACATTTTGATTTTATCAAAAATATTCCTATTGTGGCAGAGCACATTTCAAGTATAAGACATTTGGAGCTGCACTCTCCTTTGTGAAGTATGTAGGGATGGAACCTATTAGTACTGGATAGTGGAGAAAAACAAAGTAAAAATAGTATTTTAGGTTTTGTGTTAAGAAAGCACCCATATTGTCTTATCTGTTCTGATCATTAGTTAGAATAAGATCAGAAATAATCAAAATTTTCATTACTGTGTCCTGAGACACAGTTGTGGCTTCTAATGTAAATTGTGTCCAGGAGCTGAGCTGCTAGTTGCTGTGCATATGCCTGTTATAAATAAGTAAAATATTTAGGAAATAAAGCTGTATTTGTCTTTGGAGTTAGTAAGGGAGTTATATTATGACTCCATTAAGCTGTGATAGCTGATAAATTGATCTTGGGGGCAACTAGAAGGGAAAAGGCTGTTGAAGCAGCATCCCTAATACTTTTTTTTTTTAACTACTAAGGTGAAAGGTACACATTCTCCAAGTCAGTCATCAGACTGAGAGCTTGAGAGTCATCAGACTGAAAGCTTGAGTTGTTTCCTCCTCTGATATGAAAATGGGCTCTAGAAGCCATGGATTTCTTTGATAGCAAAGAAATGCTACAAAAGCATGGGTTTTCTTGGGTAGCAAGAGCAATAATCCCACACAAAATTGTAAGTCTTCATTTTTCTGAAAGAATTTTAACAAACTCACTGGGCAGTATGCTCTGGAATGGTGGCCTCCCAGGGGTGCTGATGGCAAATTCCCCAGTCTCTGGAATATGGGTTGCAGTTACTATAGTTCTGAAATCTCAGCGAATAAATGAAAATTTTGTTTTCTTCTTTGATATCTGGAAGCTGCTTGTATGAAAATTACTAGTAAATTCATTCAGAAACCTGTAAGGGGCTTACTTTGAGGCAGAAAGAGTTGGAATTAATTTTTCCAAGGAAGTATTTATACATCATCTTCCTTTGGCTTACTTGAGGTATACCCTGAACCTATTATTATAAGAAATAGCTTTGTACTATTTTAACCAGTCTCTTTTGAATTTCTGGTGCATCTTTGACGTCAGTGGTTCAGTTCTAATGAAGACTTCCTTGGTCTGTTGGTTGCCCAAATCCTTTCTTGGCCTTTTTTTTGCAACTGTTTAGTTAGTGTATGACTTCATGTATCTTCAGTGAGTTCTAAAACACTTCTTCATTTTGAAGTGAAAAGGAAGCAGGAGGAGGTTTAGCACTCCATAGTGTCGGTCTCCTCCCTTAGGAACAGTTTCTGGAACTGTAGAGGTAATTGTTTCACCAAGAGCAAGTTGAAATCCAATTTAGAATGTGCGCTCACACAGCAGAAAGAGCACTGGGCAGCCTGGACTTTACAGTAATATCATGTGCTACGTTATCACACCGAATGCAGTGTGGCCAGCCAATTGATTTTCCTTGGCCATCCCACACAAAGCAGCTGATCCCCTGTGACCTGAGATGGCGGAAGTCTGAGGTTTCCCTTGCTATTTTGGTGAGATCTCAGCCGGTAAGTAAACGTTCAGTGGGTGGTATCTTTAGCTGACTAGCTAACTTGTGTCCAAGCAGATCAAAATCTTGTAGCTCACTTGCATTAGCAATGCAATTCTGATTTCCCTCAGATGGTTAGAGAGTAGACGTGTTTTTTTACTGTGTTTTGGAAAACTGTAAACTTAAATATCCTCTTATTGACTGGTCAATCTTATCTATAACATAAATTGTTTTACGTATTGTTAAAAAAAGGTACTTAAATTTGCTGCTTAACATACTGCCTCCTCTTTCAGGAAAGTTGTTACTGCTGTAAAAGTACACTGTTAAAGTTTCACCATGGATATGGCTGTGATGTGATAGAATGCTTTAGCTTGGCTCTTTTGTAAGTCTGTCATATAAATCCAATTACTTTTGTTTCATAGCCGAGGGACCTACATTTGCACCGCTTATTTGACTAATATAATCAAATTTAATAGGACTGTAACTGTGACTTAAAATAAATATGCAAGTGTCTACATCAGACCTGAAAGATGTCTTGACATGCTGGTGAAATCGGTGGCATTTCTGTGAAGGGGGACTTGAAAGCTCAGGCTGTATGGTGTCCAACTTTCCCCTAAATCTTAGCCAGATTTAATCAAAATGACATGAAAATCAGTAAATCATTCAATACCAGTGTCTCATAAGCTCGGTTTTGTAACTCATGCATCATGAGATAGGCTAAAAATTTCAGTGCACCATCTAAATTGAAACTTCAAAGACTGTTCACCTTCATAGGCTACTATAGTGTCAGGTTCAGCTTGTTGGCAGCACAGTTTATTCTGTTCCACTTCCAACAGTGGAAGAGCTGTAAAGAGGAAGAATTCCTGGCAAAAAGATGCAGAGAATCAGGGAAAGTTTGGGAGTGGAGAAGAAGACTGTGAACATGCTGCTCCTGACATGCATTGACTTTGACATGTCTTGAGCAAGAGTTTTGTGAATAACAGTTATTAGTGAAAGGTGTGATCGGTGTGGTGTCCCTTGGTATACTCCCATATCCCTGCACGTAACAATTTAAACTCCTGCCCTTTGGTTACATTTGGGAACATCATGAGTGTGCCTATGCTCTTAGATGACTTGCCTCCCTAGTTCCACTCCTGAGTCCTGGTTCCCTAATCACCCACACTATGTATGTATTAGTTGGCTCGCAGGCTCCTTCTGGCCTAAAACAGCTGGTTTTCTCTGAAGTGAGACTAGGGAGCAGTGCAGGGGATGCCCAGTGCAGGCACTGCTCTCCTCACGCTGCAGGGAAAGCTTGTGCTGGGCATGCTGGTGCTCCTCATAGTCCCCTCAATACATTCGAGCCAACCTTGATCCTGTAAGCCTTGTCTCAGGCTGTGAGCCACATTGTGCACAACTTACTTGTGGCATTATGCTAAAAAAATGTGTTTTACAAAATCCCTCTTTAATAGTCTGTGGTACAGCACTCATGTTATTTCAGGAACTTTCACCCAGAGACAACAAACACGCACGCTCTGTGTCTTTGGGACACGATGCACTGCATGGGACCAGGCGAAGGCTGCAGGTGGGAGGGGGTGCGTGGTGTGGGGTGCCGAGGCTGTGCTGAGTTGCGCTGCTTCGGGGTGAGGGCACGGATGTGCAGAGGCAGCCCTGACATAGGAATCTGGGGTGAGAGGGACAGGTTCTCAGAGTTTCCTGGTGTTCTCAAGACCTCCAGGTCTTTAATTCTGTGGAAAATCAGCTACGTGTTGGTCTTTAAAAAACTACATTTAAGTCCTAATTAATTTAATTTAAGCATGCAACTAAGTGCTAATCTGAAGAAGGCTGTTTTCCTGAACTGGAGCTTTATACTAACCAAATGTTTTCTATATCACCAAGAAAGCCTCCATAAAATTCTTTGCTCCTTTTTTAATAATTACAGGCTGACATTCAGACTGGAAAAATGTCAAAACTCATTAAAACCCCCACAATTGTGGCCACTGTTTATTTTTGGAAAAGAGTAGATGGAAGTAAGAAATGAAATAATCTAAAGTATTTTGAGACGTTACCTTCCCTGCTGAAGAAAAGCTGCAGATGATTAAAGTAGGCATGTGTCAAATGGAAGTTAAGATACAGAAGTGAGAGCAGTTGTGTTTTCTGTGCCAAGGAATCTAATGATGAGCAGGATAAGAACTCGGGCTTTCCTTGTGCTGCTTATTGAAAACATACAGAAAGAATCTTGTCTTACTGTCTAGGAGAAAGTTTCCATTAAAAGACCTACTGTCAACAAAAAGCTTGCCGAGTTAAATGGGATACAACCTGGCAAACATAAAGTTCCTCAGTTAGGAGCGAATAAATGTAGACTCAAGTTCTTATATTCAAATAGATCCAGTGAATTTTATGTCTTGATTATAAGCACCAATATTAACAAAAAGGATCAACCCTAGGACAGAGCACAGTTAATGTGATTATTACATGGAAACATTACAAGTATTTTTTTCCAGTGTTCATCTTCTCTTGCTTGCTGTGAGAGTAATATGATTAGGATTGCTGCAGGTTTATTTTCTACAGAAAGTGCTTCCCATTTGCAGATGGCTGGCAAAGCTCCTCTTGCACTGTAGAGGTGAAAGCAGAGCCAGATGAATGCAAACATCAGAATAGATGCTGTGGAATTTCTTAGTGGCCTGAAATCAGTAAAGCATTCCTGGATGTTAGGTGGCAACACTAGCAACTTTCAGGATCTGTGGGTTTGCACTGTGGTTAAGGTCAAAGCTGGACTTACACCTGAATATATTAGGCTAGAAAAAGTGGTTGACTAGTGTGCAAAATGGAAAAGTCCCATATTAACATGATTTAATTAAGTAATTTTACCTGATGTCTGGGTTGAGTTAACTCGGGAATTTTCTGGACTGTGTGAAGTGTTTTGAGCTCTTGACAAATAGTACAAACCAAAAAATGCTCAAATAACCCCCTTCAGATCTATGAATAAAATTAATTTCTAATGTGGATTGTCTCAGCCCTAGTAGCCAGGAAAAATGTCTCTCTTTGCACTGGCTAACCGTTTTCCCTGATGACATGGATGACCCTTTGGGTACCCCCAAGTACAAAGAATGAACTGCACCCTACATCATCAGGACTAGCGAGCCTGATTGCTTAGTCTTCACCATCCCTTGGACATTGAGAAGTACACAAACAGGCTCTTCAGCTTCTAGCGAACTTTGATTCTGGTGCCATATAAAATTGCCCGCAAAGCTTCATGATAACTAAGACCCTCAGCTTCTATTGATGAAGCATCACTGGTGTATTGTAGATTTTATTAGGAGTGGGAGCAGACTCCTCTTCTAGAGGTTAGGGAATAGTGAATAAGCCCTGGCAGGTGCTACGTCACCTCCTCCTCCAAAGGGCTTGAATGGGATGTCTACATGGCTGTGTTCCAGCTGTCGAAGGGGAGAAGCTAACACGTTCTGTGCAAAACACAGAGGGTGTATTTTAATTTTAAGAGTGAGATATCTGAATGCTCTTTCAAAAATGAAGCCTTGTATATGCAGGGTTTTTTTTTTTTTCTCAGTGTAATGCTATTTTTAGACTAGATGCTGTCTCAGAAAACAGTACATAATGTTAAGGGTAAGCTTTCCTGAACAGAGGTAACACAAGATGCTTTCTTTAGTTTTACTGTTTGTTTCTCAGATCCTAAGTTTTCACAGAGATCTGTCTTTATAGATAATCAAAGTATTTCCTCAATTCAGCTGTTTCCAAGATCTGGTGGAACTTAATGTTTCTGTATATACTGGATACAGGGATTAGTCACAGCTATTAATATAGTTATGTAGTTAATAATTAGTTATTACTTAATTATGCTTTGTTGAATGCTACCTTCTGGAGACAGTTAGAAATGTCAGGGGACAAAATTCCCCTGTTTTAAAAACAGTCCCTTTAGAGGATCTAATTACTATTATTTTATACGATGGAAAACTGCTAGCCATTGGAAATCTCAGATTCCTTTAAAGCTATTTTCCTTCTGTCACAAATGTAGTTATTTTAGGACATGGTTGCTATTTTTAGTTAACATAGTAAAAAAAAACAACTTCCTTCTGAATCAATGCTCAAAATGTTGATTAGTAAAATGAACTTTAATTTTACAGTATGCATTTTTGCAACCCATAGTTCTCACAGAGGCTAGACCCAAAAATCTGACAAGTCTAAGGGTTTGTCAGCTGTCTGCTGTGTTTTGAAACAGAATTGGTAATCCGAAAGGCAACATCAAGTAACAGTTCCCCATCTTGTCTTTGGAGTCTTGTCACTTTTCATGATGATAGATTTACTTTCCTGGAAGGAAAAATCTGATGGATTTTGGCATTTGTTTTGAAGAAGTCTTCTGTATTCACAAGGAATGTCTGTGAAGTCTGATACTTGAACAGAACAGGAGTCAAATATTAGGTGGTTTTGGGGGGCCTCCAGCTCCAGAGCTCTGTAAAACCTATACCTGTTTGGCTTTTGCTCTCGTTCTGTTGGCTTCCTTTTAGTTTGATTGGTGTCTTTATTGCCTCAATTGCAGTGAGACAGAGCACCAGCTGTTAATTACTCCCACGTTTAGTCCAAATGGAAAGCAGCTAACACCCCCAGTAGAGCTAACTATAGACTGAAGTAGCACTGTAGTTATAATGAGGTCCACACCATCACATGTTCATGTCACCGAGTAGGTTAATTCATTTCCATGAATTCATAGGCTATAAAGCAATATAAAAGGAGAATTTTCATTATCTGAAATTATTTTTCTTTTTTCCAGCCATCCAATTTATTACTTTGTGATATTTTTGGGAAGAGCTTCAACAAACCCTCAGACCTGAGAAGGCTGTGCCCAGCTCTCTAATGTGCCCTTTCCCAAATCCTTGAAAAGAGGGTTAACTGATGCACTTTTTACTTAACCCAGGAGATATTATTCAGAGGAGAGACTTTGCAGCAACCTTAGACTGACATCTATTAAAGAGATGTAGAGTAGTATTTGACTTTTAACAAAGACTATGATATTGCTTTTTAGTCTCAGCCTCCACTGGTGAGCGCAGATGACTTCCTAACTTGGGCAAAACGTGTGAAGGAGTTAGCAGGACCACGCAGGGCTGGTCACAATAGCTTTTTAATTTTCATTGTGTTTGTAATTAATGCTTTGCAAATGACCTGTTAGTGTATATATATATGTGTGTATATATATATATATATGAGCCTGTAAACACAGCATCAGTGGAAGGAACTTCATAAAAGTGCATTGCATTTCATGCTTCAAGAGAACGTTGGAACATTAAAAAGATTTTTCTGTATTGTTTTATTTTCGTTGACTGTGATGATATTTTTTCTCTAAGCTGCTTAAATGCCATTCTAACCTTGTGTGGCATAGGCAAGAGTAATTAGAAACTCAAATGTTGGCAGATCTTCCTGGGAAATGTTGCATCCTGACTTCCATCAGAGTTGATGGGAGTTATAAGGGGTACGACTCTTAGCATAAAGGAAAAAAGAGGGTTAATTTAGTTAATATATGTTCTTGCTTCCTAATGTTCTTAAAGATATTGAATACTTAATGAATACCTTCAAATAGAAGTAAACTTTAGGGAGTTAAGAATCATATTTAACAAAAGTTGTTTTCTTTAGTGCCAAGACCATTATATACTGAAGTAGCGCAAGCAAATGTTCACTTCTATAAAGAATTTTCCCCCACTTCCTTCAAACACTTTCTTTCCCCCATCTGTACGGTTTCACATTCTTTATACTTCTAAGTCTCACCAGCAGAAGGTGAGTAAAGCTTTCTAGGACTACCAGGTTATTGTCTATACCTGTCACAGCTGAGCCTGGAGGGGAGGATGTAAAAGCTCCCCCAGTGCCCAGATTGCAGCTTTGGTGTGTGCGCTTTGCCAGTGAAGCTGGGACAACCACTGGGGCTGTATTTTGGCTTTGTAAGAAGTCGATACCACTACAGAAGCAGTGGTGCTGGTCTTGCCCTGGCTTGGTGGTCATGCTTCCATGCTGTGCCATCTCCTGCACTGGCAGAGACATGTGTGCAGCCTCACACCGAGCCCTTGAGGGACCTGATCTGCAGAAGGGTGGCTGGGGGTGGAAGTGAGCAGAGGAGAGGACAGGAGAAGCAGAAACACTTCTGGTAGCAGTGCTGCCTTCACTGATTCAAAATGTTCTTTGAACAGACTGATCTGATGCTCTGCCCAGAAGTTGCCTTTCTGTGGCGTCACTTTGCTTTGGCATGACAGGGTTAGGCAGGAATAGTATGAGCCATTATTGCTGTTGGATGTAACAGCGAGCTGGGTGATGTCCCAGCAGGGGTAAATGGCACAAGCATGATTGACACCAAACTGGGCAGCAGCTGAAAAACTTCCATTCCATGAGGATCACTCCATGAGGCAACTGAACACAAAGGCAGGAGTAGCACGGACTTCC